>NC_134662.1:5500348-6862485 GCF_030463565.1 Pelecanus crispus | reverse complement strand
TTTGTTTTGTTTTTCCCCCTTACCTAATTTCTTGTGATTTCAACGGACATGAAATGAATATAAAGGGTTTTTTAATGAAAAACACAAGGAGCCCCAGTGTCTGTTTCTTAAGGCATCGCTGACTGTGACGAGGGCAGGGCAGGAGCAAACCCCTGCCTGGGGCTGGGGCTGGAAAATGCCCCCATGGGTCCTCCCCTCCCCTCGGGCTGTGGCCCGTCCTCGGAGCCAGGGCCAGGCACCCATGGGTGGCCTGGCCGGGCCCAGGGGAGGGGAGCGGGGCGGCCCAACCAGGCTGCTTTCGGCTTGGTTTGCCGGTGCCCGTGCTGGGCTCTGCTTTGGCCATGAGGGCTTCTCCCTGCTCCGAGCCCGTTTCCCAACTATTGCCGTCTCTCCAGCCGGAGGCAGCTGCTGGAGCCAGGTCCCTCTGCTCCAGGGGAGGCAGCAGGGCTGGGCACCAGCTTTTGGGTTAAAAACAGAGTAAAAATGGTGTCTTCTCTCCCATCTCAGCCAGGGAGGGACTGAACCGTGGCAGCATCCTGCCTTGTGCTGGGCAGCATCTTTGTCAGTCTGTCTGCTCTTTTGCAAAGATCTGAAGCTTTTGTACAGGTAAAATAAAGATGTTCCCAGCTCAACCAGACGCTGCGTCCTCGAGTCCTGTTTGTGCCGTGGTGGAGGGAGGATTCCCCCACCCCGCTTTGAGGCTGCTGTTGCCGTAACTCTGCCCTGGGGAGAGGGTTATTTTTTTTTTTTTTTTTTTTTTTTTTCTTCCCAGGGCTGATTTCATGCTCCAGCCCTCCGTAAACAAAACCCAAATAAAATCCCCAAAATAAAAGTGCTCCGTGTGCCTCTTGCCCAACTGCTGGCAAGCGGAGGGGGGGGGGGGGGGGGGGGGGGGGGGGGGGGGCAGGGGGAGGGGGTTGAGATGGGTGCTGCTGCCTGGTGCAGGGCCAGGGGCTCAGCCCCATCCTTGGGCTGGGGCGACACTGAGCGATGTTGGGGGGATAACCCAGACCCCCATGCTGGGGCCGGTGGGTGGGGACACGGGGCTGTGTCACTGTGCCCCCGGAGGGGCTGGCCAAGCCCTGCACTGCCCCAACAAGGAGCTTGTGTGAGCCCCCTTGGGATGTCACCCTGGGTCGGGGGATTTAAAGGCTGATATGCAGTCTGTCCAGCCCCCCCCCAACCCACCCCACCCCACCCCCCCTCCCCCCCATTGCCTTTGGCTGCCGCAGCCCCCGCCGGCACAGACGGCAGCGCCAGGGAACAGAATAACGCCCAGACACAGACACGAACTTGAGCAGAGCCATGTTGGTGTCGCTGAGGGTGCAGCAGGGTTCAGGCGCTCGCACGGCCCCAGGCGGGGTGGGGGGGGGGGGGAGCTGTTGGTTGAATTTGGGGCACCCCTAGGTTTGGGGGTGCGGCGGGGTGGTGCGCGGTGCCACTGCGCTGGTGGTCTCGGCAGCGTCTTCCAGCCACGGCAGCAGCAGGTGCTGGAGCAGGAACATCACCAGTGCCTCCCAGGCCTGGGCCACCACCCCGCGTCCCTGGGCCACCACCCCGCGTCCCTGGGTCACCACGGTCTCCAGCAGCTCCCGCAGGGACCCGGCCCGGCTGAAGGCGCCGTGGACCTCGGCCATGCGGCGCTGGGCTCGCTGCGCTGCCTGCTGCAGCAGGGCCGGCAGCTGCCCGACCTGAGCCTGCAGCTGCACCAAGGCGTCCTGCAGCCGCTGCGCAGCATGCGGCCCGTGGCCAGCACCTGCCCCGGTGGCATCACGGGGGTCCCGCACCCCTCAGCCCGCCGTGCCTGGGTGCTGGGACAGGCAGGGGGTGGGCAGGGGTTTTCCTGCGCCTGTTTCCTGCAGGCCCACGTCTCCTGCTGGGGTGGCTGCGGGGTGGCCTCATCCGCGGGGTCCATGGAAGTTCTGCCTGCAAGGGAGGGGCACAGCGCTGACCCCGGGGTGCAGATGGGTGGGTGCAGATGGGTGCCACGGAGCCCCAGTGCCATCTCTGGGCCCAGCTGTGCCCGTGGGCAGGCCAGGTGGCCCAGAGCGGGCCCGTGTTGGCCTCCGTCCCTGCCTCCTCTGGGCCATGCAGGGGGGCTGCTGGCAGCACGGGTGGGCACCCAGCTCATGGCACACTGCAGGCGAGGGGGCTGAGCCGCACTGGGGGGCCCTGGGGTCCAGCCCAGCCCCAGCCCTAGGACGGTGGCCCAGGGCTGTCGTCACCAGTGCTGTGGGCGACACCGCAGTCTGGGGGGGATGGAGCAGGGTGCCACCGCATGGGAGTCAGGGTACGGGGAGCACCCAGTGGGGTGAGGTCCTGCCAGCACCCCCCAACCCTGCTGCCCTGGGGGGACCCTGCTCCCACCTCCTGCTCCTGTCCTCCCACCCCGGTCCCTGGGCTGCGGGATGGGTGGGCACTGTTCCCCAGAGCCCCCCTCCACTCACCCTCAGCCATGGCTCTGCTCAGCGGGTGGAAGAGGCCCGTGCCCAGGGAGGCTCAGCACCAGGCTGTCCCCTCCAGCGATGCCATTAAGAGCCCTAGCCTCTGTGAGGTCATGCAGGGCTATGACATCATCACTGTCCCTGAGCCCCTGCTTGGGGTGGGATGCAGCCATACCCTGCCCCCCCCCCAAAAGAAACCTCAGTCCAGTGCAAAACTAACCAGAGTTTATTGCTTCATGAGCCCCCCCGACCCTACGAGACGAGGGCTTGAAGGCACCAGGGACAAGGGGAGGGGGGGGACCCAGGTGGGCTGGGGTGACCCCCGTAGGCACTTGGGCAACCAAGGCACGTCACCGGCTCGGGCCAGAGCTGCACCCGGGGCAGGCAGGAGGGGGCCCTTGTTCAGGCAGGCACTGAGGTTACGGGCAAGGGCGCCAGGCAGGGGTTAGTAGATGCTCCTATGGAGGCTTGGGGGGGGTGCCAGGACCCACGCCCCCCCGAGGATGCTACTGCATCTCCAGGTCAACCAGGCGCTGGCCTGAGGGGGCAAAGGGTCCCACAAGCCAGGTCAGGGGGGTGTTGTGGGCCACGTGCTCCACCAGCTCGTCCATCAGCTGGCGTGCGTTGGTGGCAACGGGCACGGGCTTGGGCCAGCACGCTGGCTGTCACGTCCTGGAGGGAGGCGGTGGAGGCGAGGGCCGCCCGTAGCTCCTCCACGTTTTGCCGGACCTGCCCCGCCGTGTCCTGGATGCTGGCAGGAAGGCCCTGGAGGCTGGACACCAAGGGCTGGCAGGAGCTCTGGAGCTGCTGTGTCAAGCCCTGCAGCAGGGCCAGCGTGCCCGACTCCACCGGCTGCAGAGGTACAAGGGGGTGGTGAGGGCTGGGGGGACAGCAGCTGACCCCAGGGACCCCCCCTTGCCCTCCAACTACCTCCGGTGGCACCAGGTCCTTGCCACCACCCGGCTGCTTCTTGCTCCACTCCAGCCACATCTGCTGCAGCTTCTCCTGCCCTCCCTGCAGCTTCTGGTCCATGCCCTGCTTGAGGTGCTCCACCTGGGAGGAGAGGCAGCGCCTGGCGTGAGTGGTCTGCCACAGCCCTGGGGTGGCATGGCGGGACGTGGGGATGGGTCCTACCAGGTCGAGGGTGCGCTGGAGCTGGGCCAGCACGTCCTGGCTGCTGTGGCGGGCACTCTGCAGCTTGCCCAACGAGTGCTGGAGGGCTCGGTGCCGCACCTTGGCCGAGAGGGAGCCCAGGCGCACGAAGTAGCTCTGCTGCTGCTTCTGCTGCTCCGTTTCGAAGCCCTCCACGGCCGTGGCCAGCTTGGCTGTGGGAGAGGAGCTGCTGAGGTGGCCCCACCACCCCCACGTAGAGCCAGCATCGCCCTGCCCAGGCTCTACCACACCTCTCCAAGGGGACCCCCAGGCCATGCCCTAGCTCCAGGGGGCTGCGATCAGCTCCTTACCCAGCTCCTCATCCGTCATGGGCAGGTAATGGTCCACCAGCTCCTCCGACTTCTCCAGCATGGAGCCCATCCCGCTCACCACCATCTGGCCCACAGTTGAGCCCATGACGGTGCTGACGCCGCTGCTCACCGCCGACTTGGTCAGCTCGACGCTGCCCTGCACGGCCCCTTTGGTCATGTCCATCACACCCGTCACCGCATCCTTGGCCCCAGCCACGGTGCTGGTCAGGACATCCTTGGCCCCCGTCACTGTGGACGTCACCAGCTGCTTGGTGTCCGAGATGAGCTGGTTGGGGGGCGAACAACCCTCTGTTAAGCGGCACTGGGAGGGGGACCGCAAGCGTGTTTGCCCACCCCACCCCACTACCTTCTCTGTGGGCTGCTGCAGGATGGGCAGCTTCTCCTCCAGCTTATCCAGCCCTTTGCAGGCGTATTCGTTGGCGGTGGAAACTAGAGACGTGCAAATAGGTGGTTTATAGCACCCGCCGCCTTGCAAGGGCTCTGCTAGGGCCAGGTTTTGGGGTACGCCAAGATCATGGGTGCTGCCCCCCACCCCCCAGCCCCCACTCACTCTGCGGCTCCAGCTTGGTGAGGATGGGCTGGGCCCCGCTGACCGCCGCCGCCGTCAGCGTCTTCACCCCCTTTTCGGCGGCGTCGCAGACGGACTTGACGTAGGGTGGCTCTCCTTGGTGGAGGCGTACGCCGTGGAGACCATGTCGTAGGCAGAGCTCACCAGGGGCAGGCTGGCCACCCGCGTCCCGATGCTCTGGGGACGTGAAGGGGTCAGGATTGGGGGGGGGAGCCCGCATCTCATAGGGGATGGGGGGCACTGCGTGCCCCCAACCCCCCGAGGACGGCTTTGGGGCACTCCCAGGACCCTCCAAGCCCCCCCAAGGGCGAGATAACGCAGAGCCCTGTCCCCAGGCAGGGACCCCCCGGACACCCCCACCCCAAAGCTCCCCTCGCCCCCACTGACCGGCTGCTGCTGCTGCTGCTCCTCCGCCTTGGGCTGCGCCGCCCCGGGCTCGCTGGTGGCCATGGCGGGGGCTGGGGGGGAACGGGCCGGTGAGCGGGGCCAGCCCCCCCGAGCGCCCCCGAGCGCCCAGGACGGGGGAACCCCACGGTACCCCCCTCCCTAGGACGGGGCAGCCGCCCCCCGCCTGGGGACCCCCGGCCAGGGGGGTTCCTGCCCCCCCCGTGCCCCGGGACGGGGCCGCTCTCACCGCCAGCCTGGGCCGGGATCCGGACGCGCCCCTGGCGCGCGCCGCCGTCCCTTATAGCCCCGGGGGGGGGGGGGGGGGAGCCGGCCCCGCGCGCACGTGACCGGGCCCCGCCCTCCCGGGGCGGCCCCGGGGGCACCGAGCCCCGTTCCGGGGCTGCAGCGGCCCCGCCGGGACAGGACCCCGCCGTCGGGCTGCACCGACCCCCCCCGGCACCGGATCCCCCGGGCTGGGCTGTACCGACCCCCCCCCGCCACGACCGGATCCCCCCCGGCACCGGATCCCCCGGGCTGGGCTGTACCGACCCCCCCCCCCCGCCACGACCGGATCCCCCCCGGCACCGGATCCCCCCCTGCGCCGGGCTACACCCAGCCCCTCGGGCCCCGATCCCCCGGGACCGGGCTGCACCGATCCCCCGCCCCCCCCGGGAGTGGATGCGCCGGGACCAGGCTGCGCTGACTCCCACCCCGCCGGCACCGAATCCCCCCGGGACCGGGACCCCCAGCCCGGGCTGCTCTGACCCCCCCGGGAGCGGATCCCCTGAGCCCCACCCACCCCCACCCCCGGGCCAGGTCAGGCACTGTCCCCCCCCAACCCCACCCTCGGGGGGATCCCCCAGCACGGGGGTCCCGCTGTTGCCCCCCACCTGGCCCGGTGGAGGAGCTCAGGAGGTGCCGGAGCACGGACAACGCCGGGGAGCCGGTGCCACGCTGCACCCGCAGTGTTGGGGACACCCCGGGCCCAGCCCCGCCGGGGCCGCAGCGGTGACAACCGGGACGAAGTTCACTGCCACACAGCGGGGTCACAGTCCAGCCGCCCCGGCACCAGGCCGGCACCCCCCGTCCCGGCACCCCACCGGCACCCGCTCCGCTCCCCGGCACCCTGCCCGCAACCCCCCCATGGGGCCACCCCGCACCCCCGGCTCTGCCGAGCCCCTCGGCAAACCCAGCATGACGCGGTGGCTCTGCCGCAGCCGGCGCTACAGGCTCCGAGTCATTTTAAGGCCTAAAAAGTTGTTTTCTTTAAAGTGCTTTGAAGCTGCTAAGACACGAAATGCCGACGCTCCCCCAGCTCGGGGACACCGCAGGGAGCCCCGGACCCCGCACGGGACGGGCTCGGCGCACGCCCCGTCCCCTCTGCGCCGCCGTCCCCCAGCGAGTCCCCGGCTGTCGCATCAGAGGTCCCACGCTGCGGCACCGAGTCCATCGTCAGCTCGTCCCCGGCGCGGACGGGGCTCGCTGCTGCGGGCAGGCGGGTGCTCCCCCGGTCTGGCAGTGCCGGGGCTCAGCGCTGGCTGCAGAGCTGCCGGGGAGCGGGCAGCCGGTGCGTTGCCCCCCACCGTGATGCAACCCTCCCATTTGGCCATCTCCACAGGAACATCCTCCGGGTACTCCACCAAGGCGGGGGCGAAGGGTCCCACCAGCCAGGGCAGGGGCGCGTGCTGCCCCACGTACTCCAGCAGCTCGTCGATGCTCAGCTGCGCCCGCGTCACCGTCTCCCGGCTCTGCGCCAGCACCAAACTCGACAGGTCGTGGAAGGAGCGGGCGTGGGAGAGGGAAGCCTGCACGCCCTCCATGCCGTGCCGGACGTGTCCCGCTGTCTCCTGCACGCTGCTGGGTAAACCCCGGGCGCTGGCGGCCAGGCGGGTGCAGGCGGCGTGGACACGGCGCAGGAGCCCGCGCAGCATGGCCAGCGTCCGCGCCTCCACCTGCAAGGCAGCCAGCGGGCAGCAGCGACGCTCCCCCTGCCCGGCCCGGCTCGGAGCCCCGGCCCTTGGTGTCCTCCATGGGCACGGTCCCCCAACCTGTATCTCAGTGTCCTCCATGGCCGTGGTCCCCCACCCCGTACCGCGGCGTCCCCCACGGGTACCCCCGCCCCGTACCTCGCTCTCCTCCATGGGCACAGCGTTCTGCTGGCTCCACTCCAGCCACATGCGGTGGAGATGCTGCCGGGCACCATACAGCGGCCCATCCATGCCCTGCCGCCCCTGCTCGATCTGGGGGAACGGACAGCGAGGTGGGAGCACACCGGGGGGTGCCGGGCTGGCGCGGGGCTGCCACGGTCCCCACCGCATCCTTACCAGCTCGAAGATGCGGTGGAGCTGGGCGAGGACGTGCTGGGCGCTGTGCCGTGCCCGCCGCAGCTCACCCAGCGAGCACTGCAGGGCTCGGTGCCGCAGCTTGGCCGAGAGCGAGCCCACGCGGACGAAGTAGCTCTGCCGCCGTCTCTGCCGCTCCGGTGAGGCCACCCCAGCACCCGCCGCCGCCGCTGCAGGGCCAGGGGTGAGAACCACGTGGGTGGACAATCCCACCCTGGGCACGGAGCATCCCGCTGTCGGTGCTGGGATGAGCCCCCCGAGCTCCGCACCCCATCACGGGGACACAGGGGTGCCTGGCTGCCAGATGCTCGGCCGCCGGGTCATGTGGAGGTGTCACCAAAAAGCCAGGTGGCCTCTCCGGTCACCTCTGCCGTGACACGGGGCCAGCTCTGCCGAGCTATAAATACCCGGGGTGGGCGGCGCACGAGGCTATATTTGCTTTCGGGTTTCCAGGTGAGAGTTCACCCACCGCCGCGCCGCATTCCCCGGCTTCGGGTTCCCGCTGGGTGGGGAGTGGGGACTGTCCCCTGCGCAGCGTCGCGGTGGCCCGGGCACCGCATGGGGCTCGGCAGCGCCCTGGCACCGCAGAGCCGCCCCGGCAACGCCGCGGGGGCTAAGCAGGGGCACCGGGTGCAAGCGATGCTGGGGTGGTGCTGAGCAATGGGGTGGGGGTTCTGGGGGGGGCTTGGCATCCCCAAATTTGGGAGATGGTTTCCGGCCCGGCGCGGTCGGCACTCACCCCGCTCGTCGTCCGTCCCGGGCAGGTATTGCTCCACCAGCTCCTCCGATTTCCCCAGCACCGCGTCCATCCCCGTGGCCAGCAGCCGGCCCACGCGGGAGCCCGCCACGGTGCTGACGCCGGTGCTCAGCGCCGAGCGCGTCCTCTCCACGCCGCCCTGCACCGCGCCACGGGCCAGGCCCACCGCGCCGCTCACGGTGGACGACACCAGCTCCCTGGTCCCTGCCACCACCTGGGAGGGGACAGCAGAGGGACGCCTTGTCCCAGCACCTCGCCCAGCGCTGCGCCCCCCCCCGTGTCCCCCGGGGCAGCTGTTACCCTCTCCGTGGGCTGCTGCAGGATGGGCAGCTTCTCCTCCAGCTTATCCAGCCCTTTGCAGGCGTATTCATTGGCGGTGGAAACTAGAGACGTGCAAATAGGTGGTTTATAGCACCCGCCGCCTTGCAAGGGCTCTGCTAGGGCCAGGTTTTGGGGTACGCCAAGATCATGGGTGCTGCCCCCCACCCCCCAGCCCCACTCACTCTGCGGCTCCAGCTTGGTGAGGATGGGCTGGGCCCCGCTGACCGCCGCCGCCGTCAGCGTCTTCACCCCCTTTTCGGCGGCGTCGCAGACGGACTTGACGTAGGGGTGGCTCTCCTTGGTGGAGGCGTACGCTGTGGAGACGGCGCCGCAGGCACAGCTCACCAGGGCCAGGCTGGCCACCCGGCTCACCACATTCTGCTGGGGGGACGGCGGTGAGCCGGGGCCCCCAGCAATGCCCGCAGCCCCCCCAGCCCTCCTCGCACCCCTACCTTCAGCTCCTGCCCATCCTCTGCCGGTGCGCTGTTTTCGGCTGACATGGCGGCGGCGCTGCAGTGTGAAAAGATCATGGGGTGGCTGAGCGCGGCGTGGACCCCCGGGGTGGCTGACCCCCATGGTCACCTCTCACCGTGCCGAGGAAGGCAGCACATGGCGGGGCTGAGCCCCCCAGCACGTCCCTCCGCAGCCCCTGCCCCTCAAAGGGCTGAGCCCCACCAACTCATGACACGAGTGGGAGGCAGCTGGAGGCCTCCGGCAGGGAGTCAGGGGGGTCCAGAGGGGGTTTGGGGTCAGGGCTGCCCTGCCCTGCCGGGACGCGGTGGGCTTGGGTCGCCCATCCCTGCTTGGATCCCCCCCACCCCCGTTCGGGGCCGGGGAGGGGTTTTGGGTGATTCAGCAGGAAGCCGGGCTGGATTCGCCTTTCGCAACCCTGCGGTGGGGACGTGCCACCGGTCACTGTCACCTCGGCCGGGGCAGCCCCAGGACCCCCCCGCAGGGCGCGGAGCCGCTGGCAGCCCCCCGGCAGGGACTCTGCCCCTTGGGGTGTCCCCCCGCCGCACGGCTGCACCCCGGGTCCCGCTGGGGACGGGGCAGTGTCCCTGCCCCGCTGCCCCCCCCGGCCCTGTGCACCCCGGGGGACAAGTCCTGAGGAGGCTTGGGGGGGCCTGCAGGCAGCTCCCTGGGGGGGCAGCTCCCTGGGGGGGGCAGGTCCCCTTGGGTCCCTGGGGGGCGGGTCCCGAGGGGCAGGTGCCCTCGGGGCCCCTGGGGTGCTGCAGGGCACCCACCACGGAGGGGCGGGGGCGGGGGGGGGGGCGGCAGGGGACCCCTGGGACCCCCCAGCCCCTGCTGTCCCGCCGCAGGGCTCCCAGCAGCCCGGGCGGGCTCTGCCCCTGCCAGCCCCCGGAGCCCCCCCGGGCCCTGCGGGGCCGGATCCGGGGACCCCCGACCCCCACCCCGGGTACCCCCCCGGGTACCCCCCCGGATACCCCCCCCGGGGACCCTCCCGGACCCGCCCGGGGCCCCCCGCACCCCCGGGCCCCCCCCCCCGGCCCCCTTTCCACCCTCCAGCTGCCGCCAAGTCCCGCGGACGGCACTTACCGGGGGGGAGGGGGTGTCTGTCGCGACCCCCGATCGCGATCGCGATCTCCGGTCGCGATCCCCGGCCCCCGCCCAGCGCGGGATTCATAGTTGGCGACGGGAGCCAATCAGCGAAGGGGAGGGCCGCGCCGCCACCAATTAGGAGGGGGGGCGGGCCGGGGGGGCGGGCCTTGGGGGGTGCCGCCACGTGGGGGCTCCCACGTGGGGCCCGATCCTGCCCGGAGGCTCCGCCGCGTCCCGCGGCCCCGGGGACCCCCGCGGGGAGACCTGAGGGGACACCCGGCCCCCGCGGGCGGCCAGGGCCCCCAGCGCCCGCCCCAGGTGCCCCCTGCCAAGCATCGCCCAACCAGGTGTCCCCTTGACACGTCCCCACGCCAGGCATCCCCACGCCAAGTGTCCCCTTGCCGGGGGTCCCCATACCACGTGTTCCCTCGCCAAACGTCGCCCAACCAAGTGTCCCCTTGCCCTCTGTCCCCATACCTGGTGCCCCCTTGCCAAACAGCTCCACACCAAGTGTCCCCTTGACACATGTCCCCATGCCAGGCACCTCCATGCCAAGTGTCCCCTTGCCATGTGTCCCCTTGCCAAACGTCGCCCAACCAAGTGTCCCCTTGACCCGTGTCCTCATACCAGGCATCTCCATGCCAAGTGTCCCCACACCAGGTGCCCATACCAAGTGACCCACTGCCAGGTGTCCCCATGCCAGGCATCTCCATGCCAAGCGTCCCCTTGCTGTGTGTCCCCATACCGAGTGTCCCCATGCCAGGTGTCCTGATGCCAAGCGTCTCCATGCCAAACATCTCCATACCAAGTATCCCCTTGACATGCATCCCCCTACCAGGTGTCCCCTTGCCAAGCATCTCTGCGCCAAGTGTCCCCACACCAAGGGACCCAAGACCAGGCGTCCCCTTGCCAAGCACCTCCATACCAAATGTCCCCAAGCCAGGCGTCCCCATGCCAAGCAGAACCCCGCAGGGTCCCAGGCCTCCCCCAGCCCCTGTGGGTGCTCGGGCCAAGGGACAGCAGTGTCACCCGGCGGTGAGCAACAGCAGAGGGTGGGAGAGGGTAGTGGACAATCCTGGGGGTGGCCCCGTGGGGGACCAGGCTGGCCTGGACGGGAACGGGCATGGGCAGGGGACACAGCAGGTATGGGACGGGCACAGCCGGGGGACATGGTGCCTGTCGCTGCCTTATCCCCAGGGACTTCATAGGACGACACACAGGAGAATGTGTGATGGCTCCAAGTGACGGCGTTTAATGTGCTCTTGTGGGGCGGGGACAGGGACATGTGCCAGGCGGGATGGGGACAGGGATGTGGGACAGCCTGAGCCAGGTGGGATGGGGCTGGGGGCCATTGGGATGGGCATCACGGGATGGGGACAGGGCCATTGGGATGGGCACAGCTGCACCCCTGTCTCCCTGCCTCAGTTTCCCCAGAAGAGCTCGTCTTGGCCGGGGACAGAGTGGCAGGGAGGGAGGTGACATGCCCGGGCACCTGGGGCGACGCCGAACCCCTTGCCTAGGGGTCCAGCAGGCGCTGCCCATCCCTCTTGGGCTCACAGCCCGTGTCCCCAGCCCGGCTCACGGCAGCCACCTCCTGCCCCCGGTAGCGTGCGGGGCTGGCGCAGAGGGTGTCGCGGGCGGCGGTGAGCCGCGGGGCCGCGCGCCGCAGCAGCGCCAGCAGCGGGCACTCGCAGACCCAGGGGTTGCCCGAGATGTCGAGGTCCAACACGGGCCCGGGGGGCCGGGGGGGCAGCTCCAGCGCCCGCAGCCGGTTACGCGCCAGGTCGAGGACGTGGAGATGATGCAGGGGCGTGAAGATGCCGGCGGGCAGCGCCCGCAGCTCGTTATCCTGGAGGAAGAGGAAGCGCAGGGCGGGCGCAGGCGCGAAGGCGGCGGGCGGCAGCGTGCCCAGCCGGTTGCCCTCCAGGTCGAGCCGCTCCAGTGCCTGCAGCCCGGCCAATGCGCCTGGTGCCAGGGATGCCAGGCGGTTGTGGGACAGATCCAGGCTCCGCAGGGACTGCAGCGGGCGGAAAACTGCCGGTGGCACCTCCGCCAACGTGTTGGCAGCCAGGTTGAGCCAGCGCAGCCGGGGAAGGTGCTGGAACCAGGCGGGCTGCAGCTCCTGCAGCCGGTTCCCTCGCAGCACCAAGTGCCGGAGGTGGCCGCTGCTGGCGAAGATGCCGGCGGGGAGGTCGGCCAGGAGGTTGTCCGTCAGGTCGAGGACGCGCAGGGTGGGCACAGGGTGCAGGAGGGCTTCGGGGAGGGTGGTGAGGCGGTTGGAGGAGAGGTGGAGCTCCTGCAGCCGGGGCAGCCCGGCCAGCGCGGCGGGGAGGAGGGTGGCCAGTGCCGTGAACTCCACCGAGATGGCCACGATGGTGGGGGGCAGCCCGGAGGGGAAGGTGCTCAGGGTGGGCTCCGTGCAGACTAAATGGGTGGCGTTGGGCTGGGGGGAGCACGGGGCGGTGGGGCCGAGCAGCAGCACCAGCAGCAGCAGCGGTGGCAGGATCCGGCCCGGCAGCATCATGGCGCTGGGCTGCAGGCAGGCAGCCATCGTCACTCGAGGGTTGCGCAAGCCCTGCCGCGGCTGCCACGCTGCGGGCTCTCCACCCCGCGGCACGCAGGCCACGGCTGCGGGCAGGGAGGTGCCCTGACCCCCACATCCCCCCTCCCTGGCCCCACTCCGAGCCCCCCGGCCCTGCCCTCACCTTCCCAACCAGCCGGCAGGGCTCCTCGGGACCGTCCTGGCTGCTCGGTGGCTGACACCGGCAGGGCTGGTGGCTCGGCCTCACGTGTCGGTTGGGAAATCACCGCCGTCGCTGCCAGCTCGCAGGGTGCTGGCATCCGGGGCAGGGTCAGGGTGCTGGTGTCCCCACGTCCCCATCGCCCCCCACGGCTCTTGGGGGACACGGCATTGACACCCCCCCTCCCACCCTCACCCCTCTCACGGGACCCCAGCACCTGGCGCACCGTGGGCAGCCCCTGGCGCTGTGCACACGCACGGGGGAAACCGAGGCACGGGGTGTCATGGGTGCCGGGGAGCAGTGGGACCCCACGCCACACCCGGCGCCTCACGGCAAAGCCCCGCGAGCGGCTCCGTGGCACCATGAGCTGTGGTCAGCGGCTGCCGCAGGCTGAGCACGGAGGAACTCGGTGCATGGGAGAGGGGCTGCGAGTGGGTGGGTGTGGGTGCTGGGGGGGGAACAAGCTGGAGGGGGGGTGAGCACAGCGGGGTGGGTAGAGGGGTGTGTGTGCACGGGGTGGGGTGTGAGCATGGGTGGGTGCACGGGGGGAGTGGGAGCACAGGGGTCTGGGTGCACGGGGTGGGGGGCACACGTGCGCGTGCAGCGGGATGTGCGTGCGCCCACGGTGGGGGTGTGTGTGTGCACAGGGACTCCCCCCACCCCGTGTGCCCCCTCACCCGCCACCAGCACCCCCGTGCCCGGTCCTGGCCGGTGCCCCCCGGCCGACGGGCGGGGGGCAAGAAGGTGCCGAGGCAGCGGCGGGGGAGTCGCCTCCGGTAAACGGGCGTTTATTGGGGCCGCGGGGTACAGCCCGCGGGCGGCCGCATGCATGGCCGCGGGGGGGGGGTGCCCACCACCCCCCACCCTATTTACAGCCTGCCACCCCCCCGGGGACCCGCCACCCCGGGCCGGGCAGGGGCGGCACCGAAAGGGCACCCTTTGCCAGCAGAGAGTGGGTTCGGTGGGGACCCCCCAGCCCCAGCGGTGCCCCTGCGCCCTGGCTGTGCTTTCCAGGAGGGGGGTGCCGGGGGGGGATGGATGACCCCCCCCCCCCCAAGCTGGCACTGGTCAGGCGTTGACCCCAGGCCGGGGGGGGGGGTGAGTGTGTCCCATTCCCAGATAATGCACACATTTGGGGCCCCCCCCACCCCCCTGCACCCCAAATGTTCACTGCGTCCCATCACTGCAACCAACGCACCCCGGTGGCACCCCCTGGCCGGGTGTCCCCAGGGTGCCGGCAGCACCCACAAACCTCCCTGGGTGCCCGGGCACGGCCGATGGGTGCGAGGAGCTGCAGGACACGTGCCCGTGTCCGTGCGTCCATCCTGCTGCCTCCCAGGGATCCCCCTCCCAGGGTGCCGCGGTCCCTGGGTCCAACCTGGCGAGGGGACGGGATGGACGGAGCCGCCTGGAACCCAGGCAAAGCTGCCGGAGCGTGGGGCACTGCCCCACGCCAGCCGGGGACACCCCCAAACCCCATCCGGGGGCACCCAGGGGGTGCCTGTCCCCCCACCACCCAGGCAGCGCCTCACCCCGCGCCCGCAGCTCCTGCCCGGCCACCCCTGCCCGTCCCCAGGGAGCCAGGGGACCCCGCCGCCCTGGGGACGCACACACGCACGCGGTGGGACCCTATTTTCCCGAGGGAGTCCGCTCCACGCCGTAGCGCAGGAGGTGGTGCAGGTCCGTCAGCGCCCGCGGCGGCCCGGCGCTGGGTGCCCGGGGTGCCGTGCCATGCCGCCCGTAACCGCCCGCTGCCGCCTCGCCGCTGTTGAACGTGTGATTCCTCTTGAGGTGGGCGCTGGGGCGGCCCGTGCCGTTGTTGGCGTTGAAGTTCAGCTGCTCAGGGTGCCAGGGTGGCCCCTCGGTAAAGTTTCCCCCCTCCCCGCCGGGTGCCGAAACCACCCGTCGGCGATCGGGGCTGGGGTGCGGCGTGCCGGCGAAGTCACCGTAGGAGCTGCGGGGTGGGCGGCGGGTGCCGGCGGGGGGGTGCTGCCGGGTGCGGGGAGCCTCCTGGGGGTCCCGACCCCAATGCCCGTCACCCGAGGAGTCGCTGAGTTCGGCCTCCAGCTCCTGGTCCACCAGGATGGCGTGGCAGGAGAGGGGGATGCCGTGAGCCGGGCGGCTGGAGCCGGCATGCAGCCGACTGGCGCCGGCGGCGGTAGTGCCGGATCCACCGGGGTCCCGCAAAGCGGCGTTGATGATGTTGTGACTCTGCTCCCAGGTGCAGTTTTGGAGGGCGCCGGGGCAGCGTTTCTGCTGCAACGGGGTCTGCTCCGGCGTGGGCAGGACCCCCGAGTCCAGGTCGTGTTGGGTGACCTTCCCCAGCTCCTTGGGCCAACCGTTGGGCATGAGCGGGGCCAGCAAGGCGCCGGGTTGCCCGCCGCGCGCCCGCCGCTCGCCCAGCCGGCTGACGCTCACCACCGACTCGCTGTGCGCCAGGATGGTCTCCTTGTCCTTGCGGCGTGCCAGCTCCTTGCGGTCCCGGTGGCCGATGAACCAGCAGACGCTGAAGCCGGAGATGACGGCGCCGATGACGAAGGCGGCTACAGAGGAGATGACCAACAGGTTCACCGACACCAGCCCGTCCGGCTCATCCACAAAGCTCTCCGTCACCAGCCCTGGGTGATGGCGGGGGGGGCACGTCAGGGGACGGCCGTGGTGGGGACCTGGCGGTGCCACCGCCGTGTCCCCGAGCCCCGTCCCCGTCCTGCACTCACCCTCACACTCGCCCAGGTGGGACGTGCTGCCGCCGGCGATGTCCTGCTCGAAGGCCACCCTGGGAGGGTACAAATTGCGGGGGCGGGTCAGCTGGTCCCAAGCAGCCTGGCAGAGGGCTCCCAGCTCGCTTCGGCAGGCGATGAGTTCGCTGGGTCTCAGTGGCAGGGGGGTTGCAGGAGCCGACGCTCTCCGGGGAGCCCCTGAGACCCTGCTGTCCCCCCTCCCCATGTCCCCCTGCGCTGTCCCCAGGCCTGGCAGCGTTACCTGGGGCTGGGCTCCAGGAAGATGCAGGAGCCCTCGGGCGTCCAGCCGCAGTAGGGATCCCGGCTCCCAAGGCAGTTTCTGGCAGGGAGCAGAGACGGCAGGATCAGCCTCAACACGGGGGGGCGACACCTGGGCCCCCGCGAGGCCCTGCACCACGCCGTGCCTCAGTTTCCCCTGGCCGTGCTCCCAGCCGTGCTGAGCCCTTCCCAGCTGGACTGCAGTGCAGGGCAAATTCCCGGGATGTGAAGGGAACCCCTCTGCGCTCCTCGCGTGCCCCCCCGGCGAGCCCTGCCCACCCTGGGGGGCGGCTGAGACCGGCGGCACACTCACTTCATGCAGCCAGAGTGCTGCTGGCAGCGGGCCACGGGCACCCTGGCCACGCACGGGGGGAAGGCCAGCAGCAGGGACCCTGACGCCTTGTCCAGCTCCAGCCCCAGGAGCCGCCGCTCGTCCTCCGTGTCCCGGCCACACCTGGGGATGGGGCAGAGCTCAGCGTGGCCCCGGCCCCGGTCCCCGCCTGCCCCATGAAGCTGGCCCCAGCGCAGAAGAGGAGGGCATCTCACCCGTTCCCCCCACCCGGTCACCCCCCTGCCCCTCTGACCCACCCCCCCAACCCTTGCATCCTTCTGACCCATCCCCTCCAACCATTCATCCATCTCACCCATCCATCCCCAACCACCTCATTTACCCTCCCGTCACCTTGCAACCATCAATCAATCCCTCCCTAAACATCTCATCCATCTACCCACCCCCCACCCATCAATCCAACCACCCATCCAGCTCCCCAACCACTCACCCACCCACCCACCCATCCATCCACTCATCTGTCCATCCATCTTTCCATCCATCCACCTGTCCGTTCATCCATCCATCCATCCAACCACCCACTCACCCACCCACCCATCCACTCATCCGTCCATCCATCTTTCCATCTGTACACCTGTCCATTCATCTATCCGTCCGTCCAACCACTCACTCGCCCACCCATCCATCCACACATCTGACCACCCCCCCGCCCCTCCCCTCCCTCCCGACACCCCAGCACCCACCTCCCGGGGTGGTAGGTCTCAAACTCCTCCAGGAAGACGCTCTGGCTGCCGGGGGAGGCGGGCGCGGGGCTGGCGCTGGCATTGGGCTGGATGAGGAACTTGAGGACGGTGCCCGTGCTGGAGCCCAGGAAGACCACAGTGTGGTTGCCCCATGGCCCCGCCGCGTTGTCCACCACGATCTTGCGGAGCTGGTACCTGCGTGGTGTGGACGGAGCAGGCGTCGGGGTGTGCGAGAGCCCGCGTGACCCCGGGGACGGGGAAACTGAGGCAGGGTGGGGGGCTGGGACCCCCTGCGGGGATGGACAGGCTGTGGCTGGCCCAGAGTGGGGAGTCCCCAGGGAGCGCACGGGGCCACGCGGATCCCAAATGGAAACGGGTCCAGGTCCCGGCCAGGACCCAGCCCAGGTCCCACCCAGGAACCAGCCAGACCCATCCCAGATCCCACCCACGATCCTAGGTCCCACTCAGGATCCTGCCCACATCCTGCCTGGATTCCACCCAGATCCCAGCTGGGACCCAGCTCAGATCCCACCAAGGAACCAGCCCAGCTCCCCCCAGTCCCTCGGCAGGATCCCAGCTGGTCCCCAGCCCCGTGTCCCCATCCCAGCCCCGTGTCCCTGTCCCCAGCCCTGCATCCTTGTCCCCAGCCTTGTGTCCCCATCCCAGCCTTGTGTCCCTGTCCCCAGCCCCACATCCCGTCTGCAGACTTGTGTCCCTGTCCCCAGCTTCGTGTCCCTGTCCCCAGCTTTGTGTCCTCATCCCCAGCCCCATGTCCCCATCCCCAGCCCCATGTCCCCATCCCACATGCCCATCCCCAGCCCCATGTCCCTGTCCCCATCCCCAGATCCGCCCCGGCTGCCCTGCCAGCAGGAGGCTACGGCCTGAGAGCGCCGCTTGATTAATTTCCCATCAAGCAGCAATTAAGGCAGATTTAATTAGGACGAGACAATCTCGGCTGCAAAGTTTATGAGATTTATCAGGTCTCCCGGTGCTCTCCTGACGCTGGCACGCACATGCAAGGACAGCGTGAGAGGCTCTGGCCAGCACCCACCAGCGCCCACCAGCACCCACCAGCGCCCACCAGCACCCACCAGCACCCTGCCCCTCCCCGGGCCGGATCCTGCCCCGAGGCGCTCACCGGCTCATGGTGCGGAGGATCCAGGGTGCGTTGCCCAGGGACGGCACCGCCTCGTCCATCAGCGGGTGCGTCTTGACGAAGTTGAGGATCTCGTCGGGGAAGGTGCTGGAGGAGTTGTAGCGCATCCCCGGGGACGCGCAGCACCCAGGCCTGTGGCCGCGGCACGGCTCAGTGTCCCCACGGCCACGCTGGCCTTGTCCCCAGCCCTGCCTGTCCCCAGCCCAGCTGGTACTGGCCCTGGCTGTCCCCATCCCTGTCCCCATCCCCGTCCCCTCTACCCTTCCTGCTGGTGTCAGCCCTGACTGTCCCTGTCCCCACCTCCATCCCCGTGCCCCTTCTTGCTGGTCCCAGCCTGGATGTCCCCATCCCTGTCCCCACCTCCTGTCCCTGTCCCCGTCCCTGTCCCCACCTCCATCCCCGTGCCCCTTCCTGCTGGTCCCAGCCTGGATGTCCCCGTCCCCATCCCTGCGGCACATCACTCACCGGGGCTTTGGCACCATGTCCTCAGGCACAGGCGTCCAGATGGATTCGGGTGATTTCTGCTCCCGGAAACGTCCCTCGAAGACGGCGGCCACTTGGGTCATGTCGAAGGCGCAGACGGCCGAGCCAGGGATGCTGGGGGGACGCGGGCATGGGGTGAACACCTCAACCCACCCCCATGCCCCTCATGGCCCCCAGGGGCACTGGGGCGCACGGAGGGGTCCCGGCCCAGCCCCAGGGGTCTCAGCGGGGCACAAGAGGGTCCGACCTGTTGGCAGGCGTGGAGAAGACGGCCAGCACCACGGGGCGCCCGTCCAGCTCCAGGATGTCCGTCACGGCCTGGATGACGTTGAAGTAGAAGTGCGAGTCGCCCGGCACGGAGCAGTTGAGCCGGGCCTTGAGGAAGGAGGTCCACTGCTTCTCCAGCACCCGCTGCGAGCCCCCCATGTCATTCTTGCACACCCGGGCCACCCGGGCCACCACCACCTGCGGGATGGACACCCATCACCACCTGGTACCCAACCCCGATGACCGTCCCCTTGTCCCTGTCCCCACCCCGGGAGTCTCGGGCCACCGTGGGGATGTCTCCCACCTTCTCCAGATAGTTGAACTCCATGGCGATCTCCCGGAAGAAGAAATAGACGTGGCTCCTCCATTCCACAGCGTGCACGAAGTAGGGCTCTGCAGGGACAGTGGCAGGGTCAGGGATGTCCCAGGATGGCGTCAAAGGGGACAGGGACCGGTGCCGTGCGGCACACGGCGGGCACCACACCGCGGGAGGCACCTTTGAACCATTTGGAGTCGTGTTTGACGGTGCGGAGGGTCGGGCTGTCCCCCAGGCTGCGGTAGATGACGGCGTCGATGGCCAGGAAATCCGTCACCGTGGCGGTGAAGAGCATCCCCCCTGCGCGGCAGAGGGGCGTCAGCCGAGCGCGGAGCGGGCGCAGCGGGCAGAGCGGCTGGCGTGGTGCCGGCAGTGCCAGCACTCACCTGTGAAGAGGGCCACGTTGGCGTGCTTGGGGTCGTAGGGACAGCGGGCCATGCCGCTGATGTTGTCCCCGACGGGCTCCAGCGTGTCCATCTACAGCGGGCGAGACAGGGCCGTGAGCGATGCCACGCGGGGTCCGGGCCGCCTCGGTGGCGCAGGCGGGAGCATCCCCGGCCCGCGGAGCCGGTCGCCCGGACGCGGAGAGGGTCCTGGGGCCCCCGGCGCTCCGTCCCGGCGCAGGGTGGGCGACTCACGCTGTAGTTGGCGCAGACGGGGTTGAAGGCGTTGGTGCCGCAGACGAAGAGCAGGCTCTCGTTCCGCACCAGCAGCACCTTGACGAAGTTACGGCACTCTGCCTGCGCCGGCGAGAGGGGACCGTCACCCTTCGGCACCCGGGGCCCCCCCACCCCACCCCTGGGTGCTCCCACCCAGGCTCCCATCACCGTGAGGGTCTGGCTTGGGGGATGTTTTCACCCCAAAATGGCATTTAAGGGACCTGGAAATCGGATTTCTGGCAGATGCTGGGCCGTGCCCGCTCTGATCCACAGGCCCAAAATAATTAATTACAAACCCAATTATCCAAGCGGCCGATAAATCACGGAGACACAACCACTGGCAGGGAGCGGGGAGGCGGAGGGCGACACCAGGGTGGGGGGACACGGGGTGGCTTTGTCCGTGTGACACGGGGCGCAGAGGGCGCTCGGTCCCCACCCGGGGGGGTCTCACGGGGCGCGGAGCCCCCTCCTCCCCGTACCTCGTGTTTCCCCTTCATCCGGCAGATGCTGATGTCGTGCTGGTTCGAGCGCCACGTCAGCTTCTGGGGGGCGGGGAGAAAACCCAGCGTGGGGCCGGGGTGAAGCCGGCAGCACCCCCGGTGCCCCCCCCCGGCGCCCGGGGGCCCGGCACTTACCCGGTGGTAGCGCATCTCGCCGGCACCGGTGGGCTCCAGGCTCACGCGGTAAACGTTGTCCCTGGGGAGGGAGACGCGGGAGTCATCACCCTGCGGGGCTCCCGGCTGCGATGCTGGGGCACCCCGGGGATGAGCCCCCCCAGCAAGGCACGTTGGGGGGGTGCGGGATCCACCACCGCCCCCCTGGGGAGATGTGGGGTGCTGGGATGGGTGGTGAGCATCACCGGGGCAGCGAGAGCCCCACCGGAGCCCCCCGAGCCCCCCTGGGGTGCCCCCTGGCAGGTATTGGGGTGCTGTGGGGCCGGTAGTGGGGTCCCTCCCCAGCAAAGAGGGTTGGGGTGGGTGTCGGGTGCCCACCCCCATCAGGGGGAGGCTTTGGGGTGCCACAGTTCGGACCTGTCCCCGATGAAGAGGGTCCGGTTGACCTTGAGGATGCGCTGGATGTTGAGGCGCTGGGTTCCCACACCCTCGGGGCCGGCCGGGCGGCTCGTCCCGTGGCCCACGAAGACGGCGTAGTGCTTCACGTCTGGGGGGACACACGGGGGGTCACACGCTGCCGGGGCACCCCCGCCCACCCCGCTTCCCCCCGCCAGCCAGGGTGACCACCCTCACCCAGCCCTTCCCATGGGTGCCCCCTCCTGCCTTCACCCCGAAGCACCCCAAAAGCCCTTCCCACGGGTGCCCCCTCCTGCCTTCACCCCAAAGCACCCCAAAAGCCCTTCCCATGGGTGCCCCCTCCTGCCTTCACCCCGAAGCACCCCAAAAGCCCACCCCCCGATCTGTGCTGAGCCATGTCCCCTCCTTGCACATCGATGCAGCACCCTGACGCCCACCCTGCGCCCCTGGGGACTCCCTGGGTGGGCACTCACAGTCCTCGGGGGCCACGGTGATGGGGCCAGGCTCCTCGGGGAAGGTGCCGCGGGCCGTCCTCTCCGCCGCGAGCAGTAGCAGCAGGACGAGGGGGACGCGGGGGGGTGGCCCCATGGTGTCCCCCGGCACGGGTGGGCACCCGCCGCACCTGCGGGCACGGGGAGAGGTGGGAGGGGGCAGCACCCACCCAGACGCCCGCGTTCCTTCCCCATTGTGTGCCGCTGCCCCCCCCCACCCCGTAGCACCCGCACCCCAAACCCATCCCCGGTGGCGGGGTCCAGAGGAGGTCTCGGGGGGGAGTGGGGGGTTTAAGGCGCCGGCGCTGGGCCGGTGCCAGCGGCAAGGGGCCGGCACGGGATGCGGCTGGGATCGCAGATTGGGAAGCGAGTCCTTCCCCGGCTGAAGAATTTCAAATATGCTGGGAAAAGCGGCCCCCACGCCCCCGCCAAGCCGCCCCCAGCGCCTGCGCGGCTCCGCACTGGGGCTACTGGGCGCAAACTGGGGCTTTACTGGCAGCTCAACAACCCGTGGGGGAACTGAGCCAGCGTGCGGTGACGTGGCGGGACTGGGGACATGGGGACATGGGGGAAGCCAGCGAGAGCCTTCCCCATCCAAAATGCCATCGGGCTGGCTCGGAAGATCCGTGGGGACACATCGGAGCACTGTGTGCCACGGCACCCCTGCCACCAGACAGCCCCAGTGCCACCACCACTGCCCCCCACCACCCCGGGCCACCGCCACCGTCCCCCCGCCCGTCCCCGTGGGGCAGTGGGGACAGGGGCAGCGCTGGGTAATCAGCAGCCGGGCAGAGATTTCATTGATTATCAATTCTGTGAGAGCGGGCAGCGGGTTTGATCGAACCGTCGCCCTCCTGCTGCCGCGTCCCCTGCGGGGAGCTGGGGGTGACATTGAGCGGGGCTGGGGGTCGCGGTGCCGGGGCGCCCGGCGGTGCCAGTGGGGAGACGACCTCGTCCCCTCCGCGGTGTCACCGCCCCGCGTGAGACCCCGTACTGTCCCCATCCCGGTGCCCTCTGCGGTGCCACAGCCTCCGGGGACATCTGACCCCGACCCCGCTGTGTCACAGCCCCCGGCGTGGGACCTGACCCCAGTGGGACCTGACCCTGCTGTCACAGCCCCTGGGGACAACTGACCCCATCCCCAGGGTGCCCTGGACCCCAGGGACACCCCACCCCGTCCCCACAGCGTCACAGCCCCAGGGACACCCAACCCTATCCCATGGTGTCACAGCCCCTGGGGACAACTGACCCCATCCCCACGGGGCCAGCCCCCAGGGACATCCAACAATGTCCCCAGGGTGCCCTGGACCCCAGGGACACCCCACCTGTCCCCACAGCGTCACAGCCCCCAGGGACACCCCCGTGCCCGTGAGCCGGGCTCAGGCAGCGTCACCTCCCCGGTGGCCTCCCGGGGACGGCCAGTGCCACGCGGGGCCGGGATACCCAGCCGTGGAACGGGGCTGTGCCTCAGTTTCCCCACCTGCCCACGGAGCAAACGGCGCTGCCCCGTATTAATTTTTTTAATATATTTCTATTAAAAACAACCGACGGGTGCCTGCAAGAGCAAACCACGCCGCAAAGCCCGGTGTGGCTGAGCCGGCAGCGCCGGCGGCGCAACCATGACACAACCACAGCAAACGCCAAAAACCAGGGAAAGGTTTGGTGTTGCCGATGAGTTCATGCCGAGGAGTGGGATGGGAGGGGATTTTCCCTCCAAAAGAGGGAGATGAGTTGTTTCTGGCACAGGCAGCTGCCGGTCTGTCGCCCACGGCACACCGCCACCGGCCCAGCTGCACCGGCCAGGACGGGCCCCATCCCCTCGGTGCCAGCCTGGAAATTCCAATTTTTCAATCTATTTTTTGTGCCTGCGCTGTTTCATAAAAGCCATTAACAACTGAATTGCTGCCACTAAAGTCTCACCGCCGCGTCCCCCAACGCCCCCCCCAGCTTTCCCTTTAGGGGCTGCCGGGGGCTCGGAGCCCAGCCTCGTTACCCGAGTAACGAGGCGTCCCGCTTGGGTAGCCACGTCCCCGTGCCGTAACTCCCCCCCGCCGCCGGCTGATGCCAGTAACATCCGAAAATCACCAAATGTAAGCCTCCCCGTGGGGTCCCCAGGCGCCGGAGGGAGGGGGGACCCCAAAAGCAGCCCAGGGAAGGACTCAGCATGTATCAGCCACCTGAGAATCCACCCACGCCGGGTGGGATTCGGGGCGGTCACGTTGCTGCCTCGGGCGCCTGTAACCCCGAGCGGGGGGTCCGGTGTCACCGTCCCCCAGCCTGCGCGGTGACAGCGAGCGGCGCGGGGTAACCGGAGCCTCCGGCGACATAAATGCCTGCAATTGTGCGGGCAAAGAAAAGGCGGCGAAGGCAGTGGGGAGGAGAGGGCCGGGGAGGAGGGGGCTGGCGGGGAGGGGGGCTCAGCGGGGGGACGGGTGACAAACAGGGACCCATTCACGGCGGTGGCGGAGGAGAGGGGACGGTCACCGCGCCGGTCCCCAACACGGCTGTGGGGAAACTGAGGCAGCGGGTGGGGAGAGGACGGCCGTGCCAGGGATGCGGTGGGTGGCCCGGGGGGCAAGGGGGTCTCCAGCCCGGGTGTCTCCGACACCGAGCGCCTGAACAGCCTCGGCCACGTCCCTTGTCCTTGTCCCTGCTGGAGCCCCCTGCTCCGTGCCTCAGTTTCCCCATTTGGAAGCAGGCTCAGCCTCTCTCTCTGCACACAAAGCTTGGGGGGGGGGGGGTGCAGCCGCTCATCCCGTCCTTCCCCCCCCGCAGCATCTCCCCTGCTCCGACACAGGGGGCATGGGGAGGAAGGGGGGGGCAGCCCCCCAGTTTTGCCCCCGCCCCCGCCATAATTTCCAGAGGCTGATAAAGGGGGACTGCAGGGCTCCCCAAGCGCAGGGGGGTCCCTGTGACCCCAAAGAGGGGGCTGCCAGCCCCCCCCACCTGCTGGGGGGGGTACACTGCCCCCATTCCCCTCCCGGGGCTGGGAGCCCTTCCCCATGTCATCTGGGCACGGCTCCTGTCCCCCCCGGCACCCCGCTCTGCCCACCTGAGCTCTGCCGGCCGCCTCCGCCGCCGCCCTACGGCATGGCCACCGCCGTCCCCGCTGCTCGGATGGGGGGTCCCGGACGCCTGGGCCCCATAGCTGGGGGTGGGTGTCCCCCCCCAGGATGCCCCGACGACGCTTGGGGCTCCAACGTCCCAAAAGCGGCTCAGCTGTCACATAACCCCCCCAGGGACCCCCAGGGGAGGGGGCCCGCGCCCCCCGCCCGCGCCAGGTGGGAAGGTAGGGCTGATGTCACCGTAACCGGAGCCACCCCCCCCCGCCAGCAGCTGTCACCGCAGCCGGGGACCTTGGGGGGGGCACCCATGGGACACCCGGAGCGGCACCACGCGTCCCCTCCCAAAGCATCACGGGGGCACAAGCCCACCCGCTGACACCCCAGTGAGACCCCCCAAGCCACGGTGGGGACAGAGGCATGGCGGTGTCGTCCCCCCCATCCTCACTGCCATCGCTGCACCCGGAGCTGATCCCGGCTCCGCTCATTCCCATGGGATCCCGGATTCCACCCGCGCTGGCTCAGCCTCAGAACACAAACCCGTTAGGCGGGCAGGGGCAACGACGCCACGCCAGCCCTGAAATCCCTTCAAATACAACTTTTTTGGGAATAGCAGCAGCAGCAGCCCGGCACGACCAGCCGCCAGCCCCTAATTAATGGGGGTTCGTTAGGAGGCAGCTGATGGGGGGTGGGCTATTCAACCCCCCGCACGGGGGGGCCACGGTGGCATCTCAAGATCTCAGTTATCTCAAAAATGATCTCAACATCCCTTCCCTTTCCATAGGGCTCATGCTGGATATTATTTGCTGTTTGAGGTAATTTCCCAATGAGTCAATCAGCAATTAGATATGCTAATGAGGCCCTTATAAGCAGCATTAAGGAAAATCTGCCCCCCCCCCCGCCCTGCTGGCCCCCTGAAACGCGGCTCCCAGTCCCCAGAGCATCCCTTGCTGGGCAGGGTCCCTTGGGGGGCACCCCCATTGCCACAGGGTGGGTTTGGGGGTCACCAGCAGTAGCCCCCCCTCCAAATGGCTGTGGGGACCCCCCCCCAACCCAGCTGCTGCTGCCGCCCGGGCTGGGGGGCTCAGCCCCCCCAGTTTCCGTTCCGGGGCCGGTTCAGATGGCAGGGCCAGGAAGCAGCTGTCCCCGCGGCGGGGACGGAGCAAATGTCACCCCCGGCCACCTGGCACCGCGGGCTGGCCCTGGCCCCGGCCCCTGCCACGTCCCCCCCAGCAGCACCTCCCGGGGGGGCTGCAGTTGGCACCCCCAGAACTGCCAAGAGCATGGGGGGGACCCCAGCGTTGGTGGGGTCCCCATGCGGGTGACAGGGATGGAGGGCCGCCGGCATGGCGGGGGGGGGGGAACACGCAGCACCCACCTTGGCGCTTCCGCGGCCCCGCCGGCGGCTCAAATGTCCCCCCGGGCCTCCCGCTCCGGTTACCGTCTCCACTTACAGCTGCCATTTATAGCCCCCCGTCCCCATCCCCGTCCCCTCCCCATCGCCCACGACCCCCCCCCCGGCTGGGGACACAGGCGTCCGGGCCCCCCCAGGACACCCCCAGGCACTGGGGGGGGGGTCCAAGCCCCGACACGGGCTCTGGGGCTGCTGGGGACCCCGCGGTCACTTTGGGTGGCTTTGTCCCCACAGCCGCCACGGGTGCCCGGGGTGACACGAGCCGCCGGGTGCTGCCAGCCCCTTCGACACCGGCCAGGTGACACCCATGGGTGCTGTGAGCCCCCGGCACGTCCCTTCCGCCAGGCCAGGGCAGCGCGGGGGCCAGCCGGAGCCGCATGGTAATCTGCATATTAAATACATTCTCATCTGCATATTAAGGGTGGTTTCCTATCGAGGGGGCATCACGCTTCAGGCCAAAATAAACCCCACGGAGGGGACAGTGCGGGTGGCAGGTGGGGTGCTGCCCCCCCCCCCCCAGCCCTTGTCCCTGTCCCCAAGCACATGGCTGCCCTGTCCCCCCCCCCAATTCACAGCCCTTGTCCCTGTCCCCAAGCACATGGCTGCCCTGTCGTCCCCCCCCCCAATTCACAGCCCTTGTCCCTGTCCCCAAGCACATGGCTGCCCTGTCCCCCCCCCCCCAATTCACAGCCCTTGTCCCCTGTCCCCCCAGGGCACATGGATCCTCCTGTCCCGCCGGGCCCCCCAAGGAACTTGTCCCTACAGACACACGTCCCCCCCATGTCCCTCCTGTCCCCCCCAAGACTGTCACCCCCCCTTGTCCCCAAGGGCACTCATTCCCTTGTCCCCAAAAGCACACATCCCCCCTTGTCCCTCCTGTCCCCCCAAGACAGCCATCCCCCTGCGCCCCGAGTCAGACATCCCCCCTCGTCCCCAAAGGCGCTCACCCTCCTCGTCCTCCCCGGTCTCCTGGGCCGCCCCCGGGGCTCCGCACCCTCGCCCGGTCCCCTTGGGCGGCCCAGCCTCGCCCCGGCACCCGCTTCGGCACCCGCATGGCCCTGGGGCCGCCCCGGCCGTGGGTGGCTGCAGACAGGTCCCGCCGGCAGGAGCAGGTCTGGCTGCTCTGAGTCACCGCTTCCGGCCTCGTGCCTCAGTTTCCCCTCAGCATGGGAACAGGGAACCCCCTGCTCCCCTCCCGAGCCTGGTTGCCATTCCCAGGACCCCCCACCTCCCCTGTGCACCCTAGGGTGCCCCATCCCCAGGGAGCCCATGGCCCCAGCGTGCCCCATGTCCAGGGAGCCCCATCCGCAGGGTCCCCCCATCCCTAGGGTGCCCCATCCGCAGGGAGCCCCGTCCCCAGGGAGCCCCATCCACAAGGAACGCTGTCCACAGGGATCCTTGTCCCCAGGGTGTCCCCATCCCCATGGAGCCCATGTCCCCAGCATGCCCCATGTCCAGTGTGCCCCATCCCCAGGGTCCCCCCATCCCTAGGGTGCCCCATCCCTAGGGAGCCCCATCCACAAGGAACGCTGTCCACAGGGATCCTTGTCCCCAGGGTGTCCCCATCCCCATGGAGCCCATGTCCCCAGCGTGCTCCATCCCCAGCGTGCCCCATCCCCAGGGTCCCCCGATCCCTAGGGTGCCCCATCCCCAGCGTCCCCTGATCCCTAGGGAGCCCCATCCCCAGGGAGCCCCATCCACAAGGAACGCTGTCCCCAGGGAGCCTGGTCCCGCAGCGGGCAGGGGGACACGCAGCTCCTGGTTCAACCCCAACAGCCAACAGGCAAACCCAGCTCCACATGGGAGACCCTACAATAACAAACCAGCACACACAAACTCTGCTCCAGGTGGCGACCCTACAATAACAAACCGCTGCGTCTACACCGAGCTCCAAGCGGGAACCCTACAAGAACAAACCAGGGCACGGAGCCCCATCATTAACCAGACGGGGTTGCCATATGCGCCTGCACCCATCAGAAACATCCCCCCCCAAAAACCCCAAACAACCCCAATCCTGAGAAAGCAACCCTACAATAACAAACCCACAGATCCCAGCAGCCGAGGAGAGCCAGCGGAGCCAGAGGAGGTGCCAGGGAAGCCAGGAGCTTCCCAGCCCCTCAGCCTGCTCATTTTTTAAGCCTTAATAAAGTTTAGTTGTTGTTGTTGGGTTTTATTTCCATTTCAGGCTCCCCCGCACCGGCCACGCTTGGCTGCTCTGCTCCGGATGGGAAAATGGGGCTTTTAATTGCTCCAAGCCCAGACGCTGGCACCTCGAGTTCAGATTTCTATGCTTCAAAACGCTTATTTGTAGTTAAGTAAGATTAAATATCCGCTCGGTCAAAAGCGTGGAGAGGGGCGAGGGGCGTGGGCGAGCACGGGGGGCTGCAGCCCCTGGGATCCCCGCAGGTCCCCGCTGCGTCACCGTCCCCAGCACCACGCTGTCCCCAGGGTGATGGTGGCCCTGGAGCCGCCAGCCGGGGCGCGTTCCCACCCAGGGCACCCGCTCTGCGGACCCCCCCCCTCCCTCCTCCGAGCCAGCCGCTCCTGGGGACACCAAGGGACGGGGACCCCCGTGGGAACAGGAGCCGCGGCCACCACCGGCAAACCCGCTCCCGCTGCCAGCAGCTCCCGGCACGGCCGGTGTGCCAGGAAGGTGGGAAGCGGCTGCCGGTGCCAGGGCGTGGACCACAGCACGTGAGCCCAGCCTTCGCCCAGCGGCCGCCTCCTCCTCCTCCTCCTCCTCCTCGCAGCGAGGCTGCCGGCGCGACCCGGCTCCATCCCGCTCTCTGTTCTGCAGACGCCAACGTCAAAGGCTTCGGCGGTGCCACCCGCCCCGCGTGCTGCCGGGTCCCGCTCCCGCGATGGCCGGGGACAAATGGGAGCCATGCGGGGCGTCACCCAACCCCCCCGCTGCCGCAAGCCACCAGCACCCCGGCTTGGGGGCACCCCGAGCTCCAAATGGGCTGTGGGATGCACCGGAGCCGGGCCAGCGTGGGTGCTGGCGGTGCTGGCACTGCCGGGGCGTGGGATGGGACGTGGGATGGGATGCAGAATGTGGCAAGGGATGTGGGATGCAGGATGGGATATGGGCCACGGGATGCAGGACGAGACGCGGGGTGGGATGCAGGATGGGATGCAGGATAGGATACGGGATGCAGGCTGGGATGTGGGGTAGGATGCAAGATGCAGGCTGGGATGCGGGATGCAGGATGGGATGTGGGCTGGGACGCAGGATGTGAGCTGGGATGCAGGCTGGGATGTGGGGTAGGATGCAAGATGCAGGCTGGGATGCAGGATAGGATACGGGATGCAGGCTGGGACGCCGGCTGGAATACGGGATGCAGGATGGGATGCGGGATGCCAGCGGCAGCGCGGAACAAAGGGCCATTGTTCGCGGGCGCGCGCCCAGCGCCACCGCCTCCGCGCTCGCCGCCTCGCCGGAAGGTCAGGTGTTTCCTCGCTGCCCCCGAAACAGCTCCTTGTTCTGCCAGCGCCGGCAAAGCCCACTCTGCCGCGGGCGCCCGCCAGGCCGGCATGGCCCCGGCCCCCTCCTCATGGCCACCGCGTCCTCCCGGCCACCGGCGCCGCAAAGCTCAGGGCAGGATGGGTGACAAAGGTCCCCGTCCCCTGGGTGACCCCGCCAGACGTGCCGGGTGTCATCTGTGTGCGGGTGAGCGTGCATGGGGTGTCAGGTGTGCAGCTGCGTGCGCGTGCACCACGTGGCATGTGCGTGTGCAGGTGTCGGTGTGCGCAGCGGGTGCCACATGTGTGTGCCTGTGTGTGTGCACCAGCTGTCGTGTGTGCAGGTGTCATTACATGCACCAGCTGGCACACGTGTGCACGCGTGTGGGCACCAGGTGTCGTGTGTGTGTGTTGGTGCACATGTACCGGCTGTCATCTGTTTGCAGGTATGTGTGCACCACGTGTCACGTGTGCAGGTGTTGGTGTGTGCACCGGCTGGCACGTGTCTGGCACAAGCGTGTGTTGGTGCGTGTGCATCGCCACGTGTGTGCAGGTGTCAGCGTGCGCACCAGCTGTCATGTGTGTGCAGGTGTCTGCGCACAAGCTATCACGTGTGTGCACCGGCTGTCATGCGAGGGGTGTGCAGGGACAGGTGTGCGCAGGCGTGGCGTGCACGTCTGTGCACACAGGGCTCTGTGTGCATGTGCGTGCACACACGTGTGCTCTGTGTGTGTGGCTGTTGCGCACGCACGGGGACACGCACACGTCTGTGCACAGGGCTGGTGTATGTGCGCATGCGGCTGTCACACGCACGTGCGAGCAGCAGGGGCTGTGCCGTGCACCCCGCGTGTGCACCCCGGCGCCGAGCGGGGGCTGCAGGGGAGCAGAGCCCCCCACCCGGCCCAGGCGGGCAGGACCAGGCCCCGGGCCGCGCTCCCGGGCTATTCCCAGCGCTGACCTCGCGCCGGGCCGGCTCGCTCCCGGAAAGGCGACACGAAGGCCGGGGCGCAGCCGGTGCCGGGGCAGGTGCCGGGGATATTTGCAGCTCCGCGCTCCCTACCTGCTGCCCTGGGCAGGATCCAGCCCCGCGCGGGGCGAGGGTGGATCCCGGCTCCCAGCCTCCCAAATCGCCTTCTTAACGCCTCCCAATTTCCCAGCGCTTTATCTCCACATCTCCCGGCGGGATGCAGTGGATGGGGCTGATAATAAAAGCCAGTTACGTTCCCACCGCCCAAACCGGGGCCGGACCCAGTCTCTCCGGGGGCACGTGGGTGCTCCCTCCGCTGCCTCTTCCCACCCCGCCCTCCTCCATCACCTTGGGTTTGTTTTCGGCGCTGGGATGGGGGTGGCTGCCACCCCCCCCGTCCCGGTCCCCAGCTACTGCAAAGCCACATGCTGTCCCTGCTCCGTGCCTCAGTTTCCCCACCCGATGCCCGCGTGCCCCACGGGCACCCGCAGCCGCATCGCCCCACCGAGGACGCGCCCGCAGCCGCCGCTCCCCGGGGCCGCCACGTCATCCCACCCCAAATCCATCCGGCACCGAACCTGGCACCCAGCTCGGCCGCGGCACTGCTGGGTGTGATGAGATTATTCCAGCGGGCGGGACTATGCCGGGAAGAGCCGGGGATTAGCCACGGCGCATCGGCACGCCGCCACTGCCACAGCGGCCTTGCCACCAGTGGGCCGAACTGGGAGGAACTGGGACTGAGCTGTGACTGCCAAGCCTGGGGCTGGGGTCCCCTGGGACCTCCTCCAGGGACCGGCGGCTTCCCAGCCGCTCCTTAATTAACCGGCTGCCAGGAACCGGCACAAAGAGACAAGAAAGATCTTCCCCCCCCCCCCCCCTTTTTTTTTTTTTTAATTTGACAAAATTGTAATTAAATAGGGAGTAAAATCCTGTTAGCACAAGGCAGCCCCGCTGGGATCTCCTCCGCGCCAGACGATCGCTCTTCCTCTCCCTCCCGCCTTCGCGAAGGGAATCGAAACCTCCATCACGCCTTTCGGGGGACGCAGCCGAAGCCCGAAGGTCCCCAGGGATGAGCCGGGGGGTCCCCAGGGCCACCGGCTCCCCTCTGCGGTAGGGCTGAGCACCGCCGAGGATACAGCGGCATCTTTTTGGGTACCACGCTCCAGCAGCCGCATCCACCACCATCCTGGGGATGGAGGGACGGGAAGAAGAGACCCCGGAGCCCCCCGGGACGCAGCACCCGTGATGCCGGCGGCGACTGGGTGATGCCGGCGGCGATTGGGCGCAAACGGGTTAAGCGGGCGCAGCGGCACAGCCCAGATGGAACCGGGCTCGCTCTTGGTTTTCTTTACTACTGTTTATGTTGCCGAACGCACGCCGGATGCCACCGCGCTGGCACCACCCCGAAACCATCCTGCCTGGGCCGGCAGCAACCCGCTTGCCCGGCACAGCGAGAGGTGCTGGCACAGGGAAAGCCACCGGTCCGCAGCCGGCAGGAAAACCTCGCCAAAGGCAACGCCGGGAAATAGGCACGGCTGGAGCGGCCCCAGCGTGGGAGATGCACGAGGGGCCGGCGCGGCTCAGCCCACTGAAAAATTAAATCGCATCCAAACTGGCAGGTTTAATTAAAAATATTCGAGCTTGTCTAAGGATACAAACTGCGTCCGGCACTGCAGCGGGGATCTGCATCCAGCTCCGGTACCCGGCGAGCATCGTGCCGGCACAGGCCTCGTGGCCGGGCTGAGCCCTCCCAGCACCGGTACGGCAGAGCCGGTGGGGAGGGAAGAGCCCTCCCAGGAGCCACTGGTTTAACTGGGAGCCAAACCATCACGTGGCATGTGCGGAGCAAGCTGCAAGGGACGCCGGCTCCGAGGGGGCGTGCGAGGGGGACCGTGACACCCAGCCTGGCACGTCACCACCCTGCCCCGTGACTTCGGGCTCCTGGCAGGGCTCGGAGGGCTGCAAAGCCACCGAAAGCCTCCAGCTTTAGAGAGACCGGTGCCCCTGCACCCCCCCCGCAGCCGGGGGCAGCTCTGCCACGGGGAGCGGCACACCCACACTTGTGCACACGCGTTCACACGCATGCACACGCGTGCGTGGCCACCTCCAGCCCACTGCGGTCACCGGGCAGCGCAGCCCGGTTTGCTGGCGGCTTTGCCGCTGCCAGGGGTTGAATTTGGTGATTTCCCTTTGTTTATGGGAACGGCAGCGAAAACACCTTGGGAAGCAGCTCCCGGGGGGGGGAAAGGGGCCGCCTCCCCCCCAGCCGAAACACAGCGGCAGCGGTGCCGCTGGCAGGGGCCGAGGTGTCCCCCAGCACCCTCAAAGCCCGATTCCCACCCTGCCAGCGACCACCTCCAGCCCCCCCATGCACGAAACCTCCCCAGCGCAGCCACGTGCCCCGGTGACAGCGGTGACCCAATTCCCGTGTCACCCCGGGGACGCCGCACACGGGGCGTCGCGGCTGGGCCGGGACAGCATCGCCGCTCGCTCAGCATCCGCCGGGATGCGGCCCCCGGCACACGGCTCGGTGCGGGGGGGGGCACCGCGCTGCCAGGGTCCCGGCACCCCGGGCCTGATCCTGCACCGTCCGCCGTGTGAGGGCCGGGAGCTGCCCTCTAGTGTCACCAGTTCAGGCCCCAAATTGCGGCTCAAATCGCCGGGGGACAACGACAGAGGGGGCTCCCCCCAGCCAACGCACCCCTTCCCCGCGGCTGTCTCAGCAGGACGGGACGGGGGGGCTCAGCCACCCCCCCCCAGTGCACCCCCGGCGCAGGATCCGGCCCCACTGGGGCACCCCCGGGGCCAGCCTGGAGCCGAAGAGATTAGGCTGAAGGGGCCGGGGGGGGGACAGTGGTGCCACATGTGCCACCGCCAACCCCACCTCTGCCAGGCACTGGGGACAAGCAGAGGTGGGTGTCGCCGGGGGGGGGGTGCTCGTGGCAGGTCCCCCCCACTTGCTCCCCAGGGCGGGGTTGGGTGCAGCACCCAACACCGGGGGGCGGGGGGGTCCCCTCTGCACCCCCCTGCGGCTCATGGCCCCGTTTGGCAGAGGGGAAACTGAGGCACGGCAGGAGGCAGCGCTCACCCAAGGTCACCCCGAGCCAATGGCACAGCCCCGCGGCCCCCCCACTCCCCTGGGAGGTGCTGGGTCCCCCCAAAGCCCCCCGCACAGGAACGGGGCTCCCCGCTCCCTCAAACCCCATGGTGGGGGCCGGAGGGGCCGGCCAGGGCAGGCAGGGGCTCGGGGGGGCCCAGCACCCCCCAACTGCGCTGGGTTATGTGGGAGTGAGGGAGGCCAGGCCGGGGGGGGGGGGTCGGGGGCAGGTGCTGGGGTCGGGGGGTGCCCGGGCACCCCACAGCGAGGGCAACAGGGCAGGATCTGGGTCAGGCTCAGCACCCCCCACCCTGCGTTATTTTAGGGTTGCCCCCCCTCCCCGCAAACCCACAGACGGTGCGACGGTGCCGAGCACCAAAAGCAGGGACAGGGCCCCCCCCAGCCCGCAGACGCTGCCTGCACAGGGCTCCTCAGCCTTGCCCTGATGCTGGGGGGGGCCAGCCCACCCCCCCCCGCACGGGGGGTGCCCCACTTCTTCCGGGTGTCCCCCCCCATCCCTTGTCCCCACCATGGGAAAAGTTACAGCTGCATGGAGATGGAGCCAGGCACCCCCCAATTTGTGAGGGCTCTGCCCCCCCCCAGCCCTGCAGGGTTATTTGGGGGGGGCCCTACCACCAACCCCCCCAGGCTGAGCCCTCGCCGCTCCCTGCTGCTCTTTCGGGGGCCGCATTGGCCAGGCCCCCCCATTTCAGCCCCCCCGCCCCCCCCAGCCCAGCAGAGGCTGCATGGGGGGGCACACACCAGCCCCCCCCTTTCCCTTCCCCCCCCCCCCAACAAGCCCTGGCTGCTTCCCAAAGAGACGGCGGAGGCAAAACGGAGCCCGATGAAGCAGGGACCCCCCCCACCTCCATCCTCCCAGCTCGGGGGGGCCCCCCCCCGGCCCCTCAGCACCTCGCACCCATCACCGCGTCCCGGGGCTGGGGGGGGGGGGCCGGGGTGCCGGCCCGGGGTGCTGATGGGTGGGATGGGGGCGTGGGAGGGGATGGGGGTGGGACTGGGTGCTGGGTGAAAGGGATGGGGGGGCGGGTGCGGGATCGAGGGGATGGGGGGGCTCAAGGGTGCGGGGGGGAGATCAGGGTGCTGGGCTGGGGAGAGGGCTGGGGGATCGGGGTGCTGGGGGGAGACGGGGGTGCGGGATTGGGATGCTGCGGGGGGAACAGGGGGCTGGAGGGGGGGCCAAGGTGCCGGGGGGCACGCCGCGGTGCTGGGGGGGGGGGGGAAACGGGTGCTGGGGGGGGCATGGGGGTGCAGGATTGGGGGGCGGGGGGGTCTCCGGGGTGCCGGGGGTGGGCGGGGGTGCGGGATCGGGGTGCCGGGAGGCTCGCCGGGGCGCCGGGGTGGGCTGGGGGTGCGGGCTGGAGGTGCGGGGGGTGCCCAGGGTGCCGGAGAGGGCTGGGGGGGGAGGATTGGGGTGCGGGGGGGCCCCGCCGGGGTGCTGGGGTGGGGATGGGGATGCAGGATGGAGGTGCTGGGGGGGGGGAGGCGCGGTGCAGGGGGGCCGCAGGGTGCAGGGGGGGGGGGGGCAGCGGGGTGCGGGCTGGGGGTGCTGGGGGCACCGGGGCGTTCGGGGGGGCCGGGGGGGCCCCTCCAGCCCGTGACCCTTCAAGGTTCCGCCCGCTCCGCCCGGGAGCCGCTAACAAAAGCGCCGCTTCCCAATGCAGCAGCCGCCGGCGGGAGGGGGAGGGCTGGGGGGGGGGGCACCCCCCGTTCCCTCCCATCCCCCCCCGCCGCCCCCCCGGAGGGGGCAACCGACGGGGGGGGGGGGGGGTTAAAGCGGGGGGAGGACCGGAGCGCCTCGCCGGGGGGCGGGGGGGGGGCACCGGCCGCGCTCTTACCTCGCCGTCCGGGGGGTCCGGGGGGGTCCGGGGGGGTCCGGGCACCGCGCACCTGCGCCCGCCGGCAGCGCAGCGCGGCTCGGCCCGGCCCGGCCCCGCTCCGCGCCGCCGCGGCGGGAGGCACCGGAGCCCGGGCGGGGCGGGGCCGCGGGCGGGGGGGGCCGGGGCCGGGGCCGGGGCCGGGCCCGCCCGGTGGCTGCGGCTGCACCGGGGCCGCTCCGGCAGCAGCGGCGCTGGAGGAGCCGCCGCGGCTGCCGCTCCCGGAGCGGCTGCGCCCCCGCCCTGCCCCCGCCCCCGCCCCCGGGAGGCGGCCCGGCCCGGCCCGGCCTCGGGACCCCCGCCCCCGGCGCGGGGAGGAGGGGAGAGGCGGGGGGAGCCGGCCCCGCCTGCCTCGCCCCCTCCTCCCCAAAAGGGCACCCCCCCCCCCCCCCCGCCCTTCCCGGCACGGGAGGGGCTGGCACCGACCCCCGCCCGTCCCCTGCCTCAGTTTCCCCCCTTTCCCTGGCACAGGCAGGGGTTGGGACACCCCCCCCCCCCCGCCTCGGTGTCCCCCCGCCCTGCCCCGGCCGCGCACCCCCTGCCAAGGGGGTGCCCCCCCTTTGCTGCCGAGCACGTTCCTGCCCCCCTGCCTCAGTTTCCCCCTGCAAAATGCCCCCCCCCGCCTCCTTCCCCTCCCCGGCACGGGAGAGGTGGCACGGCCGTGCCCCCAGCCCCCTGCCTCAGTTTCCCCTCGCACCGGGGCCTCAGAGCTGCCCTGTGGCCCCCGGTGCTGCCCGACCGCAGCGAGGGGAGGCCAAACCTCCCCACCCCAGGGTGCGGGCGATGCCAGGGTGGGTGCCGGGGGGGCACACCGGGGTCTGGGGCTGGCACACGGGGGGGGGGCGAGCGCAGTGGGAGAGGGTGCTTTGCTTTCACTGCTTCAACGCTTTACCACTGTTCCCCCCGCCGCCATCTGCTTCCCCAGCCCATTTTAGCTGAACTTGCCCCAAAAAAACCCAACCCGGGGTAGTCAGAAATAAACCACCTGCCCCCCTCTCCTGGGCAGGCGCTGGGCATGGGAAACCTCAGCTCAGCCCCCCGAGGTGCCGGGGTCACCGCGGGTGACGCCACGGACCTCTGGCGTCGGTGGCACCGCTCGGCAGCGGCCGGGTTTCTGGAGAAGCGAAGCACGGATCCCGCGGTGCCGTGGCAGCACGCCTCCTTCCCCGCCTGGGTGTCATCGGTGCACTGAGCTGCGCCCAGTGCTCAGCCTGCCCTGGCAAGCAGGAGGTTTCTCACGCCGCCCGTGATTCACCTCTTCCTGTCTCTCCTCCGGTCCCTCCCGGTCCCCGGGGCAGGGAAGGGGACAGCCACCCCTGGGGGGCCGACACGCACTGGGCCGCCGGTGCTGGAAGGGGGGGTCTCCAGGGGAAGGAAACCGCGGCCATGACTCAGCGCCTGAGTCACCGTCCCCAGCGGGACACCGAGGGGACACCGCCGAGCCCCTTGACCTCTTCGCACACCCCCTGGCCCTCAGCTCCCTGCGCTGGCCAAACTCAGGCTAATTAAGGCTAATTAACGCTCCTCTGAGTTAATTCCTCCCCAATGCTCCCGTGTCCTCCAAGCATCGCCGAGGTGCTCTTTGCTGCACAGCGCCAACATCCCGTGGCATCCCGCGGTACCCCAACATCCCATGGCACCCTGATATCCCATGGCACCCTGGCATCCCACGGCCACGGTGGTTGCAGGAATCCCCCTGGATTGGGATTTTGGCCGGCGGTCTGGAAAACTGCAGCTCGGGGAGGGCTATTCTAGTCCACAGCCTCCGTACCGAGATTTATTCCCGGGCTGTGGGGTTTATTTGACCTTTCGGAAATAGAGTGAGTCGCAGAGGAGCTAATTGGCTCGCCGTAAATCCTGCGGCCGCGCGTGTGATGAGCAGCGCCGTTCTCCGCTGCGGGGTGGGGGGCTCTCCCAGCTGGCTGGCTGGGGGCCTGGGGGGAGGTCGGCCCCCACGTGCGTGCGCCCCGCCGGCCTCGTGCACGCCGAGCACGCGGGGCAGCGCGGGGTGGAGCTGCGGCCCCCAGGCCTGTCCCGGCACGCCTGCCGCGACCGGCACGGCACAGCACCGGATCCCATGCCCCCCCCTCGGCCCCCCTCAGCCCCCCCCAAGCCCTGCTGGGGCCCAGGCAGGGGTTCTGGGGAGCTGTGCCTTCACAGCAGCCCCCATCCTCGCTGGCGGACCCCCTGGATCAGGAGCCTGATGGGGTCCCCTCCCCAGGACAGGGACCCCCCACCCACACAGCGATCCCCGGCAGGGAGGGCGCCGTGGGAAGGAGGATGCGGGGCTGGTCCCCAAAGGGACCCGGGGCACAGTGCGTCCCCAGGGACAGGGACGGCGGCTGCCCCACCAGCCCTGGGGGGGTCCTGGCACGGGGCGCGGAGGCTCGGGGGGGTCAGGCACCACGGCTTGGGGGTCCTCTCCTCCCCGTGCTCGCTCTGCGGGTGGCAACCAGCCATCAGCATCGTTTTTTTGGGGACATCCCCTGCACCCAGCCCCAGGCACGTCCCCCCGCCCGCAGCCCCCCCCGGGGGGTTGAGGGGGCCGGGCAGGGCACCCAGCTCTGGTCCTGCCGTGAAAACTCCCCTGCGCTCACTTCCAGCCCTGCCCTGAGCAGCGAGCTTAGCCCCGGCTAATTGCCTCGCTCCTAATGAGCTGCTGCTCACCGCCTGCCGGCACCTGCAGGAAGGCCCTGCCTTGCCCAGCAGCCGTCTTAATGGGATGAACTGGGCAAACTGGGAATCGTACAGCACCCTCCCAGGCTGACCAAATTCTCTCCCCTCGGCTGGGTGCTGGCCCAGAGATGCTCCGGGCACGGGGTCGCCCGAGGGTTGGGCTGTGCCACGACGGAGGCTGGGAAGATAAATAAAAGCCGGAATAGAAATAGGGGAGAGACGGATAGAACGGGGAGATGATTCCCAACAAGTCGTTCCCTTAATTCTGCCTTATCCCGGTCCAGATCTCCGGGCATTTCCCTGCGCCTGGATCCGGGAGCGGCAGCTGGCCGCTGAGATGGGGAGCGGGGCAGGGGGGTCCGCCCTGCGCCCGGGGAATGGGTGCTGCTCCGGAGGGACGGCTTCCATGCATCCTGGCGATCGCCTGGCCCCTCCGGAGGGTGGGGACCCTGCGGGTGCTGCTGGCGTGGGGCAGGGGTTCATGTGTCCCCCCGCGGTGCCTGGGTGGGGAGGGTGCGTGGCGGCACAGGGAGCCGTGGGTGCTGCACGCGGAGCGAGGCGGGGAGAGTCCCAGCGCTGAGGGCGTCGTGGCTGGGAAGGTGGGGAAACTGAGGCACGGGGGGACGGGGGACAGGAGCAAGGTGATGGGGGAGACTGGGGCAGGGCTGAGTGCACGCGTGTGTGCATGTATGCACATGTGTGTAAATGTGTGTGCATGTTTGTGCATGCATGTGCATGTTCATGTGCGCGTGCGTGCATATGTGCATGTGCGTGCAGGCATCCGTGTGCATACATGTGTGTGCATGCATGTCTGCATGTGTGTGCATACATGCGCGTGCGTATGCATGCCTCCATGTGTGCGTGTGCATGCATGCATGTGTGTATGCGTGAGCACATACGTGTGCGTGCGTGTGCACACCCTGCAGCGCAGGGACCGCGTCTCCCCGGGCCTTCCAGCTGCAGCCGAGGCTGCTGGGGCGGGCGCCCGGCGCTGGCTCGCTGCCCCCGGGTTCTGCGGTGCCGGGTGCCGGCGGCGAGGCCGCGCTGGCAGCCCCGGCGGGCAGGCTGCCCGCGCACAGGCCTGCCTTTCAGGCGCCCTGCGCTGTGCCAACGCCACCCACCTGGGCCGGGAGCTGGGCACCGCATCACAGAGCCGCCTTTGTGCCGCCGGGCGGGCGTGCATGGGTATGTGCATGCGTGTGCACGCGTGTGTGTGTGTGTGCACGCGTGCACATGTGTCCCTGCGTTCGCTCGGCTGGGAGCACTGCTGTCACCCCCCAAACCGCCCCAGCTGGCACCGGCCCCCCCCAAAATACGCCGCCGGGTCCCCGGCACCTGCCGCCGGCCGTGGCTGTGCCCGGCCCTTCCCCAGCACGCCATGGCGCTCAGGGGAGGAAGAGTGGTAATTAAGTTAATTTGCACATGCAAATCATCCTCAGTTTGAATCTGTTAATTTTATAATTTGATGTTTAATGTACATATCTGCTGTGTTTTCCCAGCCAGAAACCCAACATTTTCTGGGTGCTAATGATGGGGGCTGTGCTCTGGGGGCGGGGGAGAAGGACCCCACGGTTGCACAGATGCTGATGATGCACCACAGATTAATTACCACCAGTAACGAGTGCACCCTGCGATGCGGGTGCCCGGCAGGGCTGGCAGCAGGGTCTCACCCGGTGCCCAGCCGGGCTTTGCTTTCTCCCCACAGCCCTCGCTTGCCCGGCGCGGCAGCGGCCGGGGCCATGCCCCAAACCGGCAATTTGATTTGGGTTTTAAATATCTACAAATCACTACCTGTCTGCAAGGCTGATGCCATCAGGGAGAAGGCAATGAGCTGCTGGGCACGGCCGCTCCCGGTGCGAGGGAGATGCTGTGTACACATGGGGCAGACCCAAAAATGACTGAATTTGCCCCGTTCTGGAGGCAGCATGAGTCCTTTCCATCCCTCCTGCCAGAGAGGTGTTTTGGGATGTGGGTGGTGGTGAGCTGAGACCTGGCAACTCGTGTCAGCCAACTGCCAGCCTCCAAGGGACAGACGGACGAGCGGCCACCAGAGCATCCCCGCCCCGCGGGGCCGCCAGTGCCATTCACGGCAGCACCCGGCTCCCTGGGGAGCCCAGCACCTGCTGACAGCACCTCGAACTGCAGGGCCCATGAAGGACGCGGTGTCCTCACCCCTTCCCATCCCATCCCCGAGAGCTCTGCCGGCTCGTCCCCAGCCCCGAAAGTCCTGCCTGAAGATGGGGAACTGCAAACACTGGGGCTGTGTGGGGCGTGCTGAGGCTGAGCATCACCCCAAGGCCAAATACTGCCCTGGGGCCGAGCATCACCCTGGGGCTGAGCATCATCCTGGGGCTGAGCATCACCCCAAGGCCAAATACTGCCCTGGGGCAGAGCATCACCCTGGGGCTGAGCATCATCCTGGGGCCGAGCATCACCCCAGGGCCAAATATCACCCCGGGGCTGACTATCACCCCATGGCCGTATATCACCCATGGCCGAATATCACCCGGGGCTGAGCATCACCCCATGGTCGAATATCACCCCATGGCCGAATATCACCCCATGGCTGAATATCAGCCGGGGCTGAGCATCACCCTGGGGCTGAGCATCACCCTGGGGCCGAGCATCACCCCAGGGCCAAATATCACCCCATGGCCGAACATCACCCGGGGCTGAGCATCACCCCGGGGCTGAGCATCACCCCATGGCTGAATATCACCCCATGGCCGAATATCACCCCATGGCCGAATATCACCCGGGGCTGAGCATCACCCCGGGGCTGGGCACTGCCCGTGCCACAGCAGCCACGGGCTGGCAGAGGCTGACAAGCCACGTCCCTGTTTATCTGCGATGCCGGCTGGGGTTTTGCATACGCCGGATTTGCAGGTTCCCTTTGAAGCTCCGGCTGCTGCCAGTCCCTCGTCTCTGCCTCGGCGGAGATAAAGCGGTTCCCCACAGCCACTGCGCTTAGAAGGATGTTGCTACCCGCCTGCCTGGGGCTGGATCCAGCCGGGTGATCCCCGGATCCCCAACAAGGCAGGGAGCAGCCCTTGGGGAGCAGGGAAGGGTGACGCCACCTTTCTAATGAAAACTAATTGCGATTAATCCCATCTCATTGTTTACTCGGGGCTGATTTAAGCACATTTCAGGCTAGACTGAGCAGTTGAACATTTCTAATGTATTTTTCTTTCTGCTTTAATGACCTCATTCCTGCCACTCCGCTGCCGTCTCCCTGCTCCGGGAGACGAGTGGGAACTTCGTCAAGTTCATTTGGAAAGAGGAAAAACCCTCTGTGGCTGTTCAGGGGGTGGCCGGGAAGGAACTGAGCCCCCCTTGCCCCGTGGGGACCCGGCTTGGCCCGGTGCCGGCTGGGACAGCCCCTTGTCCCCGTGAGCGTCCCCCAGCCACGGCCATCCCCATCGCTGGGCTCTCCCGTCCAGCTGCTCCCCGAGGCCAAATCCAGCTGTTCCCATTGCCAGCCCTGCATAACCCCATGATCCCAGGGCTCTCCGCTCCAGATGTGCCCCCCTGACCCCATTCCAGCTGTTCCATCGCCATCCCAGGGCTCTCCCCTCCAGCTGTTGCCCCCATGCCCCCAAACCAGCTGTTCCCACTGTCACCCAGGGCTCCCCATCCAGATGTGCTCCCGGGAGCCCAGTCCCTCCCAACGCAGCCGTTCCCCCGCCAGCCCACAGCCCCTTCCTCCCAGCCGTCCCCGCACCCCAGCCTGTCCCCATGTCCCCCCCGTCCCCTCCCAGCCTCCCACCGAGCCTGGGCTATTTTTAACCTCCCCTTCAGCTCCCTCTTGCTCCACGCAGAGCCGGTGACTTTCACAACCTCCTTTTTCCAACCTGGAGACTTTCTGCTCTCCCTCCCGCTGGCGATGAAACGATGCCGGGGGGGCCCAAGGAGGTGCCCGTCTCCTCGGGTCCCTGCTGAGGGGCTTTGCCACGCTCGCCTGTTCCTCGGAAGAGCTGTCGCCCGTCCCTGCTCCTCCCCAGCCTTTCCCTGTTCTCCCCACCAGGCCAAAATCCTTCAGGCTTCTGTATCCTGATGAGGAAGAGGAGCAGAGTGAAGGCTTTTGGGGGGCGTGGGGGGGGATTTGCCCACCGGGGTGACAGTGTGGTGATGGGGCGAAGGAGCACGTTCCCCCCCAAAACCATTGCATCCCGCCGCTCCTTTCCCCACGTCCCCCACCTTGGAAACCTCTCGCTCCCACCCCGTGCCTCAGTTTCCCCGGCAGCTCAACGCACCGTGCCCGGCAGCCCCCACGAACTCAACCACCGGCACCGGCACCCCCCAGCCGGGCTGTGCCCGTGGCCGGCGGCCGGCGCGGACGCCAGCGGCCCCCCGTTCGGGTGCCCTTGGCAGAGCGGCTCTCGCCGGGGAAGAGCCGGCCCCGGCAGTGATTGTGATTTTCCCCTCAAGCGTGGCTAACACCGGCGCTTGCCGGGCGGCACAGCCGAAGCCAAAGCATTTTTCCTCCCCCCCAGGGTAGCTCAGGCAACACCCACTGCAGAGACAAGGCCTGGGGGGAGAATCCCCTCCCACAGCCAGGAGAGAAAAGAAATCACAAGAATTTCACCCAAAATAAAGGCACAAAATTGGAGCAGGCTGCTGAACCCATCCTGCCATTTATTTGTTTTTTTTTTCCCCCTCTGTCAGCTATTTTCCAGCTTTCAGCCCAACCCTGAAGCTCTGATGTCCCCTCTCCGAGAGGATAAAACCCTGGGAGCAGGGGACACGCACAGGGCTCTGTTCCTTGAAAAACGACCAAATTCACTAAATTCAAGGACAACCAGAGTTGAAGAAGCTGCTTTTTAAAATTATTATTTATTTATGCTATTATTACAGTGAGTTAGTAAATAAAGATGCTCCCAGCTTTGAAGCGGAGCAAACAAGCCGCCTTAAACGGTTAAAAAACCCCAATTAAATTGTGAAAATCCTGCCCTTCCTCCCTGTCTAAGGACTGGAGTTAAGGTCAGCTCTTTGCTTTCCTTAATCTGTGATTTTTTTTTTTACCTTGATAGCAATTTTCCCTGGGCTGCCAGCTAGTTGGTACACGGCCTCTTTTGTCTTTAGCCTTTCCTTTCTTTTCAGGAAAATGGAATCCTTCTTCTTTATCGGTGTGTTATTCACACGCCCAGGGCGCGGTACCCAGCGCCACAGGACGGGGGTGATGCTCCGGTACCCGCCACATCCTGGGGCGGGGGATGAACCCACACCGGGCGCCATGGGAGCAGCGGGGCTGGTTGCTTTGGGCATCAGCCTGTGGCTTGTTTAACGTCCCCGTCTGTCACCGCGAGCGCCCGGGACGTGGTCCAGCGAGCGGTTTGCGGCGGTGAAGTGCCAAGCCAGCACGCCATGGGCGCCTGGCAGGCGCGGAGAGGTTTCGTCGGCATTTCCCATGGCCGAGCATCACGTCGCTGTGTCCCCATCCCCGGCATGCTTTGTCCCCGAAGGGGAGTCTGTGCCGGGGGGGGGCAGCACCTCTGCGGGTGCATCGCACCAGGAATGCTCCCCGCTTTGGTTTCCAGCCCCTGAGGCCGGATCCTGCATCCCCCTGCCCAGGGAAGCCTTCGGCCTCGCTGCCACCCAGGGCTTTGCTCCGATCGATGCTCCAGCCTCTCTTAACACCTCACAGGGATCGATGGACAAGGCAGGGAATTGCCTGCACCGGAGGGACATGGCTAATCCCCTGGCAGGGCTTTGCCTGCAGCCGCTCGCCTTAACCCTGCCCGTGCCATGGTGGTCACCAGGCTCTCCGGCAACGTTGCCCAGCTGGTGCCCATCACCATGGCTTCTGGGCACCGCTGCAGCGCTGCATTCCCAGGGCTCTGCAGATGTTGGCCCCTGCTCCCATCTCTACCTCTCATCTTCTCCAGCAGCAAAGAGCTCCCCGAGGACACAACCACCAAGAAAACACCAAAACCCACTGAAATGTGCCCAAAACTGGAGCCTGCTGGTGGCACCGGGGCCGTTTTCCTGGCCGCAGGGACACCGCTGCCTGTCACTGACCTTCCCCTGCCAGATCCCCTGCCAGACCCCACACTCCACTCTAAAATCATGCTCTGCAAATGGGTGCTGGGGTGCCGACGCTCCCCCGGGGCTCCTGGGTGGGTGCACATACCTGGTGGGGTCTGGGGGGCTGGGAGAGGGCTCCCACGCCGCCGGGATGGTGCTATCCTGCACCGCCCACACGGCTGGAGCACCGGAGCATCCTTGAACGAGAGCAGGAACCGGCTCAGCCAGAGCCAGAGACCTGCAGAGCCCCGTCACAGCTCAGCACATGCATGAGTTCATCACAGGCGGGATCCAGGTCCCCGAGGGGCGGCACGGCCGGGGATGCCGGGGACCACGACGGCCTGGCGAGGACCTGGATCCCATCCTGGGAAGTTGGCTTTCGAGGAAAAGCAGTGCGGGGAGAGGGAAGAGGAGGCTGGAAAGGCTCCAAGATCAGCAGCGCTGATACGAAACCATAAATTATCCTCCCAGCTGAGCCGGCTGCGGGGAAAGGCAGCCCCTCCAAAAAGCCGGGGAAGCGGCACAGCCGGCACGGACCCCGGCATCGCCGCCGTCTCCCTCGGCTGCGGCTAAATCGAGGTGAGCTGGCTGCCATCATTAGCGGGAGCTGCAATTTCTCATCAATCCAAAGCGAATAATTAACGGGCGCCGGTGGCCGGGGCTGCTCCCCGCATCCATCACCGCACACGGCCCCGGGGCCAGCAGGGTTGGTGCCGGCTGTAAATTACTGTCACGCCGGCTCTGTGCCAAGGCGTGCCAGCCGGCACCCCCCATCACCAGCCTCCAGCGTGAGCTGGTCCCTTGGCAGAGCAGAAACCCCTCTAATTTCGCAGGGAGCCGGGGAGCATCCGCGGCGGGATGGCAGCGCTGGGATGCGCCGGTTGGGCTGGGATGGCTCCGGTTCCCTTCGCCCCCCCTCCCGCAAGCATTAACCGGCGCTGCTTCCCGGCATCCCCGTGATCTAATTACACCCAAGATGAGGCAGGGAATGATACCTTGCCTTTAATTAATAACTCAGCACGGCTGAGAGCATGAAAGCCAAGTGCTGGTGGTTCAGGACACCCAGGTTTTGGGGTGCAGACCCCCTGCACCCCACAGACACCCTCGGAGCCTGAACGGGAAACAGGAGCTGAAAAACGACATTTAAATAATAAATCCTAGCTATTAAGGGGAGGCTGTACCTGAGAGAGCCGGCCAGCGCCGGCGGCCAGCCGGGTAATTAGACCGCGGCTGAAATGATGAAAAGATATTTGCAGGCTTTGAGGCCGAGGCTTTGAAGCTGTAAATCCTGTGAAGGCAGCACCCCCGCACGCACCCGCCGGGAGATATTTACCCGGGACCTGCTTTCTACCATCCGCGCCGCACCCAGAGCCTAGAAAGAAAAGTCCCCGCTGGGGAGATGCTGGGCCTGGAGGGATGCTCCTGGGTTTGGGGTGCACGTGGGGCTGGGTACCCTGAATTCGGTGCATCTTGCTCCGAGGGAAGGCGGCCCCGCTGCTGAACTCACCAGGTACCGCGATGTCGCAGCGGTTCAGCCGGAGGTTAATCCAGTGCCGCGAGCAGGTCTGGCTGTGCCGGGGAGCACCGGAGCCTCGTCCTGCAGGGAGCTGGTGGGAATCGACAAGTGTCAGCTTTTCTGGGATTAAGTAAAAGGCCCCAGTTCAAACCAGGGGATGGATGAGTTCGGCAAGAGGGAAAAGCACCGGGGAAGGGTTGGTGTTGCTGGGGGTTCCCTTGGCCTGGCTGGGGCTGCTCCTCCAGCACGTGGAAGGGAAAACACCCCTCGTCGGGTTTGCATGTGCACACACCCACGTGCACACCTGTGCACGCACACACCCACCTCTGCATGCACCCATACATGCGCTCACCTGTGCACGCACCCGTGCATGCACATACCTGTGCACACACCCACCTCTGCATGCATCCATACATGCGCTCACCTGTGCACGCACCCGTGCATGCACATACCTGTGCATACACCCACCTCTGCATGCAGCCGCACATACACACACCCCTGCACGCTGACACCCAGGCACCCTCACACCCCTGCACTCTCACACCCCGCCTGCACCCACACGTGCTCTCCAGCACCCCACGATGAGCAGCAGGGAGAGCAGCGCAGCCTCCCTGGCCATGGCTCCTGCAGCCGGACACACGGACAAGCTCCTGGGGTGCCAACACACCGCACCGGCCGTGCAGCCGCCGCTGCCGCACTCACCAAGGCCAAGGCCACGTGGGGATGGAGCCCGTCCCCAGGAGCTGCCGAATGGGCACCCTTTGGTCCTTAAACACCAGCCCGGCTGCACCCATTCACCCAAAGGGATGTGACCAGGTCCGCGGCAGAGCCAGCAGCATCCCGGGATGTGGGTGCTGGAAGGCGCCTGCCCTCAGAGAGGGCGTCTGCATGGGAAGACCCTTGGATTTGGCCTCCAGCCACCCCATAAACCTGTGGCACGGGGGTCCCAGGCCAGCAGTGCTGGGAGATGCCGTAAGGGATGCGGGTGGGATCCATAGGGCTGGGCCGGACAGCCGGAGCCCAGCAGTAATGAAGCAGCAGCTCAGCACAGGGGTAATTAGCAGCTTGTGATTCCAGATCCTCATTAGGGGCTGGCACCCCCCTGCTGTTGCGCTCTGTGCAATTAGTCGCTAAGTAACACGCGGATATTTATACCCCGGCGAGGAACCCGGGCGGCACGCTGCCGGCATCACCGGGATGCTCCGGCTGGGCCCGGCCATCGTGGGGACAGTGACATTTTGGGACAAGCAGCCAGTCCTTGAGGGTCAAGGAGCTGAGATCGGGGTCCAAGGGTCGCCCCAGGGTGCTCGGCGGTGGCAGCAGCACCCTTGGGTGTGCACCCAACGGGACACGCGTGGCGTCGTCACCCCGGGGAAGCCACAGCCTTGGCACCACCACGGGGGACAGGCTGCTCCGAGAGCCATTTCTATAGGGAAGATGTTTTATCTTCCCTCTTACTCCACCCTAATTAATTGTTTTAATTAAGGAAATGCCACTTCCACTCCCGACTGCCATTTGCCTGCAGAAGCGTTGCTAATTACGGCGAGGGAAATGCGCTGTGGCTTGTTAAACCCATTCGCAGGCAGCTGGGAGGGGGGTTGTGTGCGTGGGGGGGGCTAAAAATATATGGGAAAGGGAAAATAAATGAGCTCTAAGATGCAAATTACCGTCCAAGGAGCGGGGGGGCTTGGGGGTCCCCTGCGAGGGGAAGGGGCGGCCGCAGTCTGGGGATGTGCCTGGAGTGGAGGTTTGGTACCTCCATCCGTCACCTCTGCCCGGCAGCGGGTGGGCACTGACGAAGCCTCCTTCATCACCATCACCCAGACGGAGCCTGGTTTGAGCATGGGGATTTAACCCCCAAATCTGCAGGTGTACAGAGCTGTCACCACCACCTCCTGCGCCGGCTTTGTCAGCAGCAGCCAGGAGCTCGTGCTGCTTTCTGCTTTTTAACAGGTTTCATGAATTTTAATGGGCAGTTGCTGCTGGGTTTCTCCTTCCCTTCCCGTTGCTTTCCCCGCTCTGCAGCCCTTTGGGTGCCCCTTCTCCTCCCCAGGGCACCTCCAGGCTCACAGCCAGCCCTTGACTTCCTCCGAGCCTCCCAAAACCCTTCCCCAGCATCCCCACCACCACCCCTGCAATGGAGATCTCGCACCAAAGGCACAACCATCGACGCGGGGTATTCGCCGCGGTGCTGCCAGCACAACGCTGCTGCCGCTCTGGCCAGTGGCTCTGGGCACCTCGGTGGCTTTTCCCGAAATCCAATGGATGTAAAGGCTCCGGAGACGCCACTTCAGAAACATCCGTCTTTATTAGCAGCTGTTTAACACCTCCCCGAGGGACCATAACGAAGGGAAGCAACTTAATCACCGTCATGCAGCAAAGTGCAGGCGAGCACGTCTCTCCCGGCCGCCCAGCCGCGGCCATTCCCGCCACCCGCGCTGCCTCTTCCCCGTGGCGGTGGTGTCCTCAGGTGCTCCCACCTGGTGACAGTGTCCCCCCTGCTCCTGCCTGGCTCTGTGACAGCGGCCCTCCTGGGGTCCTCTGGTGATGTCTCTCCTGGCCCCATTGGACCGCATCCCTCCCGGTCCTGAAGCCTTGTCCATGGGCCCTCCAGGTTCTCCTGGTCCATCCTGGCCCTGCGATGAAGTCCCGCCCGGTTCTCCAGCGATGTCCGTCCTGGTCCCATGCCACCACGCCTATCCTGACCCTGAGCAATGATGCCCCCCGGTCCTCCTGGCTGCTGCTGCTGGTGCCTCTTGATCCCATGCAATAACATCCCTCCTGGTTCCTCCTGGTCCCATGCAATAACATCCCTCCTGGTCCCATGCAATAACATCCCTCCTGGTCCCTCCTGGTCCCTCCTGGTCCCATGCAATAACATCCCTCCTGGTCCCTCCTGGTCCCTCCTGGTCCCTCCTGGTCCCATGCAATAACATCCCTCCTGGTCCCATGCAATAACATCCCTCCTGGTCCCTCCTGGTCCCTCCTGGTCCCTCCTGGTCCCATGCAATAACATCCCTCCTGGTCCCTCCTGGTCCCATGCAATAACATCCCTCCTGGTCCCATGCAATAACATCCCTCCTGGTCCCTCCTGGTCCCATGCAATAACATCCCTCCTGGTCCCTCCTGGTCCCATGCAGTAACATCCCTCCTGGTCCCTTCTGGTCCCTCCTGGTCCCTCCTGGTCCCACAGTGATGTCCCGCCTGGTCTCTCCTGATGCCTCCTGGCCCTGTGCAACAACATCCCTTCCTGCCCCGCATCCCTCCTGGCCCATGATGACAGCCCTCCTGGTCCCTCCTGTTCCCGTGCTGCTCCCGGGCAGGGGATGCTTCAGGCACCCCCTCCTCGCAGCCCCTCTCCAGAGCACCCAGCCGGGCCACACCGACGTTTCTCAGGAAGGGAGGTCAGATCCTGCCCTTTTCCCTGGGGGATTTGGGGTGCGGGGCCGGGGCGTTGCAAAACGAAGGGGTTTGGGACTGTAAGGGAAAGGGCATGGAGTCACGGCTTCCCAGACCACCTGCCCAGGGATGGGGACACGGGGGATGGCTTGTCACCAGGGATGGTGGCACCCCCTGAGCACCCACCATGCTCCCGCAGCGGGGAGGCAACGTGGGGGTGCGGATCCAGCCCCATCAGCTGCCAAACCCCCACACCCCTCGCTGCGGCTCCATCCCGGCTCCCACCAGCTTTCCAGGCGGCTTCGCTCCCACACCGCAGCACCGGCCCCAGCCCCACGTGGGACCCCAATGCCTCTCCCCCCCCTCAGGCCTCTGCCCGTCCCCCCCGGTGGGACCCTGCACGAGGGGCTGGGAGGCGGGTGGGAGCTGGGCTTTTCTCCTTCCCCCTCTCCTCTATATTTGGGTCCACTCCTGAACACAAAGCACTGTTTTGAAATGACTTGTGGTTGCCGAAGCGATTGAAATAACATTTTCTGGCAAAGATTTCACTTTGTTTTTTTAAAAATGCTGCTTAGAAATCGCTCGGCGCTGTCGATCCCTTCTCTGCCACTGCCAAATCCCCAGAGATTTTGGATCCTGTCTGGCTCTGAAATTCCTCTTTTTCTGGGGGAAATTTCCCAGATCCATCCACACCCTGCCCTGAGAGCCGGTGTTGGACCCGGGTGAGTTTTGGGAGGGATGGAAACAAGCCTGGGCTGCTGGCAGCTGGGAAAAACCTGTTCCAGGAAGGGTGCGTAGGAGGGGGGAAGGGGCGTGAGAAGCTGGATCAATCCTCCCCGGAGCTTCTGCCGCGATGCCGAGCTGGGTATCGCTTTCCCTGCATGGTGGAGGAAGCGTGGTCTCACCCAGAGGTGTCTGTCCTCCCAGCCGCGGCCATTGGACTGCCCTGCCTCTACGCGGGGAGATGGTGGCTGTGGCCATGGGGAGATGGTGGCTGTGGCCATGGGGAGATGGTGGCTGTGGCCATGAGGAGATGGTGGCTGTGGCCATGGGGAGATGGTGGCTGTGGCCGTGGGGAGATGGTGGCTGTGGCCATGAGGAGATGGTGGCTGTGGCCATGAGGAGATGATGGTTGTGGTTGTGGGGAGATGGTGGCTGTGGCCATGAGGAGATGGTGGCTGTGGCTGTGGGGAGATGGTGGCTGTGGCCATGAGGAGATGGTGGCTGTGGCCATGGGGAGATGGTGGCTGCGGCCCTGGGGAGATGGTGGCTGTGGCCATGGGGAGATGGTGGCTGTGGCCGTGGGGAGATGGTGGCTGTGGCTGTGGGGTTTGCATCAGGTGCTTGAGTTTGCAACCAGCCCATCTCTCCCTGAGAGGGCAGGATCATGGCCCTGTCTCCTGTTTTGCAGCCTCCATAGCTGAGGCAGGGCAAAAATGGGCCAAAAGGGGAAAAATGGGGGCTGCAGCAAAGGGAAGCTGCTTGCCCATGGTCCCTTTGTCAGAAGATGCAGGTATTCCCTGTGCTCCCCATCGGCCCTCCCTAGGGAGGATCTCCATCACCCCCAGCCCTGCCTTCATCCCCCAACCCTCATCTCCATCACCCCAAGTCTTCCTTCACCCCTCATCCCCCATCTCCATCACCCCCAGCCCTGCCTTCATCCCCTGGCCATCATCTCCATCACCCCTAGCCCTGCCTTCATCCCCTGGCCATCATCTCCATCACCCCCGGCCCTGCCTTCATCCTCACCGCAGCATCCCCGCGCCCGGATGCTGCGGCTGCCACCAGCTCCCACATGCCCCCCACGAGGCGAGGGAGATGGAGGAGCGCAGGGAACTGGCGCGCTGAAGATCAAGAGGAAAATGATCAAAGGAGGGATGTGGGTGAGCGCTGGCAACCCCGTCACCCTGGAGACGGGAAGCAAATATTTGGGCTAATAGCGCTCTCAGGGAGCGGGGCCGGGCGCTTCCCATTGTCAAGCGACAATAGCGATGGGCAGCCGCCCCGCTGATCTGCTGCGGGCCTGGCTTCATTAGACACTGCTGGCACAGGGGGGGAATTTGGGGTATCAGCAGGTTCGTTAAGGGAATTGGCCATCAGCCAGCGCCGGGTGCTCGGCCGCAGGGATGCTTGGCCAGGGGAAGCTCGGCTGGGTGGATGATCTGGCAGAGGATGCTCGGCCGGGGGGATGCTGGGCCAGAGGGATGCTCGGTTGGGTGGATGCTCTGGCAGAGGGATGCACAGATGGAGGGATCCTCGGCTGGGGGGATGCTGGGCCGGGGGGATGCTGGGCAGGGGGGATGCTGGGCGGGGGGATGCTCAGCCAGAGGGATGCTCGGCTGGAGGGATGCTTGGCCGGGGGGATGCTCGGCTGGAGGGATGCTGGGCCAGGGGGATGCTCGGCTGGAGGGATGCTCGGCCGGGGGGATGCTCGGCCGGGGGGATGCTCGGCCGGGGGGATGCTGGAGGCAGCGGGGAGGACGGTGGGGCCACAGGGGTGATGGTCTCCCTCGGGGGCACTGTGCCACATGGCCAGCAGCACCGGGGGTGCCACCAGCCCGGATCTGTCACCTCCCCTGGCGTGCAGCTGTCTGTCACATCCCCGAGCTCAGCCTTTCCCCACTGACAGATCTCCAGCTGCAGCGAGCCCTCCTCCAGCCTTCCTCCCGCAAGTCACAGCCTGCCCTCCTGCTTGCCCAGGGGATGATCCTCCTGCCTACCTGGCAGGGAAACTGAGGCACGGAGCGCTCAGACAGGCAGCAAGCAGCTGGGAAGGGTCTGCAGGAGCTGCTCCAGCCCACTGCGGCCGCATCCTGCAGCCCAGCACCCAGCAACCCCTTAGTGCAGCTGCCCCCACCGCGAAAGCCCCGGCCGGGCTGGCAGGATGCGGCCCCCAACCTCCTTCTGCTCCCTGTGGGTGCTGGGTGGGGATGGGGCTGGAGCAGCCCCAGCGACAGCCGCGCTGGGGGGGACCAAATATATATGCACATACACACTTACATATTTTTTTATATATATATGTATATATATTATTTTTTAATAAACTCAAGCATCTCATTGAACATCCTGGAAGTGTTCAGAAAAACAGGCAGAGGTGGCACTTTGGGCCATGGTTTAGTGGGCATGGGGGTGTTGGGGTGATGATTGAATGATGATCTTAGAGATCCTTTCCAACCTTAATGATCCCTAGTTTTTACTTTCATTATAAATAATCCAACCACCAAGCCAGGAAACATGAAATTGCTACTCTACCCTTAACTGGTTTAGTGGTGGACGTGGCAGTGTAGGTTAATGGTTGGACTGGATGATCTTAAAGGGCTTTTCCAACCTGAACGATTCGATGATTCTATGATTTATTTTTAAATATAAACATATCTCCATATCTCTCCAGTTTTAACCTGACCGTGCCCTTGTAGCCCACATCCTCAAGGCAATGGGCTATGAGAGCAGCCAGGCTGCCCTCACCCACCCTCCCACCTGGGGACACCCCACAGAGGTGACAGCAGAGCCCTTGGTGGCCCTGGGCCACCCGCAGCTCTGCTGGCGCCAGCCTGGGCACCCGCAGGTCTGCACCGGGCAAGGCAGGGCGGGCATGGCCCCGCGTGGTGCGGGGTCCTGGCAGGGACAGGAGGGAGGTAATGGTTTCAATATTAATATTAATAATAATATTAATAATATAGTTATATGTGTGTATTCCATATTTATAGTTTAATAATTTATTTATCTTTATTTTATATTCTTTTTATTAGTAGTATTAGCATTAGTATTAGTATTAATATTAGTATTATTGAGTTGGCAAAGGGCCATTGGCTCGTGCCGGGCACGGAGCAGTCCCCGTCCGTCCCGGCAGCACGGTGCCTGATGTGCCGCCTGCCCGCCAGTTCCAGGAGCACGGTGGAATTGGAGTGACACGAAGGAAAATCAATCTGAATGAATGAGGTCACCTGCCGTATAAATAATTCATCAAAGCTGCGTGCTAATGCACCTCTCCCCTGTGTGCTGCGGGGGGGGCAGGTGGAGGAGCTGCACAGCTGGGCTGGGTGCTGGGTGCCAGGCTGGGTGCTGGTGCTGGGTGCTGGTGCTGGCGGCCAGTGCAGCACAGCCATGCTGGGTGCTGGTAGCTGGTGCCAGTACCACACAGCCGTGCTGGGTGCCAGGGCTGGGTGCTGGTGCTGGGTGCTGGTGCTGGCGGCCAGTGCAGCACAGCCACGCTGGGTGCTGGTGCAGCACAGCTGTGCAGGTTGGGTGCGGGGTTCTGGTGCGGCACAGCCATGCTGGGTGCTGGCATCGCGCAGCCGTGACCAGTGAGGCTCAGGGCGAGGGTGCCACACTGTCCCGGCGTGCTTGGTGGGTGCTGGGCCCTGGTGCTGTAGTGGGAGAGCTCGGCACAGCCGGAGACGTGGCGATATGACCGGGGCTGGGACCCGCAATTAGCTTCAGCAAGGGGAGTGGGGCTGGATCCTTCCCGCACGCCGGAACGTGGCAGGACCCCGATCTGGCTGGAAGAAGCACGAGGTCTCTTAACAGCCACCCCCAGCACGAAACCCCCGACTGGGGCCATCCCTCGCCGGGACGGAGGTGACCCCCCAGCACCCGGCTGCTGCCGCCAGCTGCCGCGGGCACATGGCCCCACGGCGGGCAGCGCTGGCAAAGGGGCTTTTGTGCCCTGGGACCAGGAGGCAGGTGATGGAGGTGCAGGCAGGAAGGGCAGCACAGCCAGGGATTACAGCGGGAAGAAAGCGATGCAGTGTGAGGCCAGCAAATGTTTTAATTCCACGGCTGCAGCGTGTCCCCATGCTTGGCCACCGCAGCTGGGGTCATTGTCCCCCCCATGCGCACAGGGCCCTTCCCAGCCTCCCTCCTTGGAGTTGTTCTGCAGGAAGGCGAGCGAAGGAGCCCGGCAGCACCAAAATGTTGCAAAAGAACATCTTGAAGCCATTCTGCCATCTGTTGTGCTTTCAGCGCAATTAAGCAGGCAGCAGCCGTGCCAGGCAGCGGGGACCATCCCTGCCTGCAATGTGCGGCCCCCGCCAGGCCTGGGAAATAACCCCGCGGGGCTGTGGGTGGTATTTCGGGTGCTGTGCTTTCCCCCGGCCAAAGCCCGGCTGGTGCTGCGGTGATCGGGCAGCTGGCTGGCAGCCGGGAGCGAGCGCGGATGCCCGGGGTTTGGTTGCTTGGTGGGTGCAGGCAGGGCTGCCTGCAAGGAGGCAGCTCCGCTCTCCCGGCTCGCCAGCCTGGGTGCCAGCCCGGGTGCCCCTCACCGGGGGTCACCAGGCTGCTTTGGGCCATGAGGGTTCGTTCTGGGGTGTATGCGGGGAGCAGGGGCTTGCGGGAGGGGGACGGCAGCGGTGGCACCCCAAGGGATGGTGCTGCCCGCTGGGGGCTGCGGCACCCCAAAACCTCCCCTCCTGCCGGTCTCGGGACCTGGGAACGCTCTGCCGAGGGACCTGGCTGTCCGGTGACACCACGTACCCAGCAAGGCCACCAGAAGCTGCCACAGATGGGGCTCGGCGCTGGGCTGAGACCTGCCCAACTCGTGTCATGAGCCACGAGCCCCTGCCGCCGTCCTGCCAGACCCCGAGGCAGCGCTCGGCGGAAGGGTTCACCTCCGGAGACATGGCTGCTGCCAGCTCGGGGCTTGTCCCCGCTTCCCTCGGCTGCCGCTGGCGTTAACTTTTCCCAGTAACGTTGGTTTATCCCCTTGATCTTGACGGGAAATGGGGAGGCAAGGGAAGCATCCCCGGGGAATCGCTGCCGCACGCGCCGAGCTTTAATTAGGGATGGGAAATCTCTGCCGGCAGTCGCGTGGGTAAGCGAGCCCGGCGCTGGAAGGGATTAGGACCAAAATTAAATCATCTGCTCCGAAATGGTGAGCAAAATGCTCCCAGCCCGGATCCCGGTGATGCTGTGGGACCAATACCGTGGGTATGGATTCAGGGAGCAAACCTGTGCCCCCCCGGCCGCAGGGATTTTGGCAGATGGTTGAGACAAGGCAGCGAAACGCGGGATGGATCCAGCAAATGGCAGCAGCTGCGGTGAGGACAGCTCTGGCATCAGCTCAGACGGGGACGGAGGAATTGGTCCCCCGTCCTCCCTGCCTGTCCCCCATCCGGCAGGCGCGTGGCCCCAGGATGGCTCCGCCAGGACCCCCAGGCTGGGCTGGGGACAGCGGGGACGAGGCCACGTGCGTGGCCTAAGATGCTCTACGGGGGGGTAACGTCCCCGGGGGAAGTCGGGGTGATGCCCCGCGCAGGGCCGGTCCCCCGCACCCTGCACCCTCCGTGGCACGGCCGCCCGTGCAATGGTCCCCCCAGCCAGGGACACACGTGGCACCGGTGACACGCATGTCACCTCCACCCGTGTGGCCCAGATGCCATGGAGGCGCGCAGCAGATGGTTGTGCTGGTGCCAGCGCCAGCTGCCCGTCCTGCCGTGCCAGGGCGAGTCCCGTGGGGACACCCACCAGTTTTGGGGTGAAATCCCACAGGTTTTGGGTCACCAACGCACACGGCGGGTGAGGCCGTCATCCAAGCCCCAGGGATGGCAGCGTGGATGCAGCCGGCATGGATGCAGCCGTTCCTTTCTGCCGGCAGCGGGATGCTCTGGGCCAGCGCGGGGGTCCCGGCACGGCGGCACGCTGGGGCGGCGGAGGCGTGGGGTGCAGCTGGCTTCAGCAAATGTTCCGTCTGATTAAATCCGCGATTACCGCTCTCGCTGCCGCGGCGCTCTCCTGGCAGCCCCAGCCTCGGCTACCGACCGCGCCGCGATAACAAGCTCTATTAGCATAAACACCGGCTCCGAGCCTGGCCGAGGATGGGGAGGATTAAGCAGCCGGCTTCTTCTGCTAATTAATAATCCACTTGATTAAGAATCATCAGTCAGTATGTCACCAACGCAAGGCCAGGCTCTGTGGCCGTGAGCTGGGGACACCGCTCCATGCGGCTGGCATCCTCCTGCTCCTCTGCACCCGGCCAGCCCCTGCGCCACCCCAGCACAGCCTGCCCGGACCCCTCTGCCCCCTCTTGATTGCCACCATCTGATGTCACGGACCATGCTGATGATGTCATCAGCATCCTGCCTGCCCCCACGCCCCCCTGTCCTTGCTGCCATCACCCAAAAGGCGGGGGGTCCCTCCGCCCGGCAAGGTGACATAACAAGGGCCCCCTCTGACTGGTGATGTCATTTGTCACGCAGGCTCATGATGATGTCACAGGCTCCCACCTTCACCCCAGGTGCCACCAAAGTGGGATGTTGCTGGCTCCCACTCAATGGTTTGGGCAGAATTTGGCCACGATCCCGAAGCCTTGGGGTGCAGCAGAGCACCCCCAAAAGGTGGGGGGAAAGCCAGATGCCTCCCTGGCGCTAAGGAAGAGCATCGTCCCCACCATCCCCAGCAGGTGACAGCAGGGACGCAGCATCCAGCCAGGCTGGGGGCAGCGGGTTTTGGGGGGCAAAGTGCTCCCCCTCCTCCCAGCCCGACCCTCCCAGCGCTGCAGCGGAGCACAGGGGGCAGGCGGGGAGGGGACGGTGTCCCCCAGGGTGGCTTTAGCACAGGCAGAGCACGGCAGGAGCGATAATAGCATCTCCCCGGCCCCCAGGCAGGAATACGGAGCAATTAGCTAATTGCAGCGGGAGGTCGCGGTGGGTGCCCGCCTGGCCCCCCCGATGCAGCCGAGTGGGCTTCGTGCCGTAGCTGCAGCCCTTTGTGCTTAACCTACATTTGCTTTTGTCCCGGCCGGTGCAGCCGGAGCATGCCCCGGGCCCTGCGTTCGGCTCGGCATGGCACGGCACGGCTCGGCACGGCTCAGCGATGCCACCCGGCACTGGGGTCCCTCTCAGCAGCCCTCAGACCCAAATCGAGCAGCCAGGGCTCAGCCCCACCGCCCTCGCGGGGCTGACGAGCCCAGGTAAGCAGGTCACGCTCAGGCAGAGGTGGTGACGCGGTGACGTGCCATCAGGCCGCGATGGTGTCCCCAGGATGGGGATGGCGTTTCACCTCCTCCCAGGGCAGGTGGTCACAGGAGCCCCTTCCCCAGGGTGTCTCCCCTGGAGCACCCTCCTCCATCCCTTCCCGGGAGGACGGGAGCGCTCGGCAGCCTCTCAAGGAGCCGCACTCGCTGACGACAGCTTCGACCGAGCTTTAATTGTCTAACGAGTCTCGTCATTCGCAGCCGCGGTACTGTGAACAAGCACGGGCAGAAGGCACCGGCGCCAGCTGTGGCACTGGGGCCAGATGTGCAGCGAGGACGTGGCCCTGGGGACCCATGAAGCCCCTTTGCTCTGGGGGGCAGCTGGCGGAGGGGGGGTCTCGGCAAAAAGGAGCACCAGGAACAAAGGGGTTAAAACCCCAGGTTGGGGACCGGCCCCCAGTGCCACCCCAGTGTCCCCCCCGTGCATGGTGACAGGGTGATGCTGGGGTGCAGCTCATGTGGCCGTGTCCTGCGCCACCCCCAGGGACACCCATCAGCACCGAGTCCCGTCACCCTTCGCCTCCCCTCGGGCTGCACCCACCACCCCAAAGATGCCCCCGCCCCCCCACCGAGCACCCTCAGTGTCACCCCTCCGGCTCAGCGGGACCTGGGTCCCCATTTAGAGCCCATCCCTGGAGGGCTGCACCCCCCCCTGCCACTGCCTGGATCCGGCCCCGCAGATGCAGCCACCCTTGCAGGGCTGCTCCTTACAGTGGCGGCTCCTTAAATCTTCCAAACTTTGGCACTTTGGCTTTGGCACAAGCCTTTTGGGGGGACTCACCGGGACGTAGTGCACCCTCCCAGCCCGGGAAGGGGCTCCTCTGGCCCCGGACCCCCGGGAGAGGACACGCGGGATTGGGATACGGCTGTAATTACCGACGGTGAGTGCTCACGGGAGCTTGGGGACCAGCAATCCCCAGGGAGCAGCAGGAGCAACACTTCCAATGATCAGTCCCAGGTGACGTTAATGTCACCCCACCCTGGCTCCTGCCAGGGCGGTGGCTGGTGACGCCGATGCCACCGGGATGCTCTGCCTGTTTTTATCTCCTCCCTGATGAAGTTTGTTGTTTCGTAACCCCAGATGGGATCCGCAGCCTTTCAGCAGGGTCTGTGCGGCGATGCCCCGGCTTTGTGTGCAGCGGCACGCGGTGTCTGGAGGCAGCGGGGAGAGAGCAAGTGAGCCAGCACCTCCTGAAAAATCACCTCCGGAGGCTGCGGGAGCCGGGTGCGGGGTTGCAGCAGGGAGAAAACACATCTGTGGGTCCAAGGGATCCTTATTTCCCGCAGCGGTTACTCTCCCATGGGTGCCCTGGACCAGGACAGGATAAGCCTCACCCCTATCCCAGCACCTTCCACCCCATCTTTCCTGGGATGCAGGAGCAGGATGGTCCTGCCACAGCCACAGCCTGTGCCCACAGCTTTGGGGCAGCTGCACCCACAGCTGTCAGCACCCCTACGCGACACCTCCGCACTCCCTTTCCCCCCATCCAATGCCAGCTAAATATCCTGGTGCATCTCCGGGATAACGGGTCTGGTGCATGCTGGGGAGAGCATCCCCCACTCACGGTTCTGCTCCAGAGCTGGTGGCTGCTGGGATGGGGTTTTTTTTAACAGGGATGAATTTTTCCGCCTCGGCTGCTGGCGGGGAAGGTCGGCGCTGGGGAAGGGGCCGAGGCAGCGCAGCCGGCACCGGTAACGTGGCAAGAAGGGGCCATTGTGGCGAGGCGCAGCTGCGCGGGGTGCGGGAGGGGAGCGCTGGGAATGCAAGATGCCGGAGACGGGAAGGGCTTGGGGGATTCACCACCCCCCCGAGGGTGTTTCCCCACCCCACACCTGCCCTGGTGACAATAGGGGCTTTATGGGGAGCGAGGTGGTCCCCTGTCCCAGGAGCCGCTGGGCTCCGGCATGTGCCATCCCGATGGGGCCACATGGGTGCTGGGGACACCCCGTCCCCACCCTGTCCCCTGCACAGCCACGGGCCAGCCCCGCTCCCCAAAGCGGGGTGGTGGTGATGGGTGGTGGTGACCTGGTGCCTTTGGAGCCCGGGCTGTGCCGCCAGCGACCTGCTCGCGAGGCTGGTGGTGATGGGTCCTTGAAGCAGCGTGACAAAGTGCTGCGGGGGGCAAAGAGTAGGACAGAGCACGGCTCCGTGCCCTTCTCAGTGCTCCTCTGTGACCCAGCGGGCGGCAGCTCCTGTTTCTCTTGCTGAGCTCTTGTGAATTATTCAGGCGCTGCCTCTGCGAGGATGCTCCCCCTTCGCCCCGAGCGGAGCCCCCCTGCACCTGGCTGGGGGCCGCAGCGGTGGGGAGCAGCCGGGGCTGGTGCTGCTGGTTGTGTGCCGGCCGCCGAGGCAGGATGAGCCGTGTGAGAGGGAGCGGGATGAGATGTGCAACCTCCCCGAGTGCGGGGCGATGCTCAGCGTGCGGGAGAGGAGCCGTTGCAAACACCATTTCATTTCATTGAAAGGAGGAGAGGAGGAAAGGGGGGAGAGAGAGAGACAGCACGCGAGCTGGCCCAGATCCTGTTTCTTCTCTTTTTATTCTCCGTTTTCGTGCAGTGCCAGCTCTCATCCCCCGCTGATTGGCAATGGCTGCTCCATCCACGCCAGTAGCGCCCAGTGCCACCCGGCAGAGATGGGGCTTTGCCGGGGTGCACCTGGGCATGGCCCCGGCCGAGCACCACCCTCAGCCGCTGCTGGGACCCCAGGAGGGTTTGGGGACCGGCGCAGGGGCTGGCAGTGAGGTGGAGAGCTGTGCAATGCAGGGGACCATGCAGGTGCTCCTGGGGAGGGGCTGGAGACAGGGAGTGGGGTCTGCATGCTGGGCACACTGGGGGTGTACTGGGAGGAGCAGGGGGCCTCCCGGATGCCCAGCGCATCCCAGCACCTTCAGCAACGGCCTGAGCAGGGTGAGCACAGCGGCCGGGGTGCAGGGATGCAGGTGATGAGGACACGGGATGGGACAGCAATGGGGATGCAGCACGGGGGTAGCAATGGGGACACGGGACAGGGCAGCGCTGGGGACGCTGGACAGGGTAGTGCTGGGGACACAGGACCGGGTAGTGCTGGGGACACAGGACCAGGCAGTGCTGGGGACACGGTGCTGGGCAGAAGCCGGCCCTGCCAGCAGGAAGCCGTCACGTTCTGCCAGTGCTTCCCTGACTCCATTCACCGCCTCTGCCCCGATCTATCACTGTCTCCTTAGCCCGCAGGCCCGTGCCGCAGTGCTCCCGGCTAACGGCTTGTTTCCCATCGCTGCAAGCGGCCACCAGGAACAGATGAGCCCGGGAGGGTGATTTATGCTGGGCAGGTTGACGCCGCAACTGTTTGGGAGAGTGGCAACAGCTGCTCCGGCTGTTCTGGCACAAAGTGGGGCTGGGAGCAAATCCTTGGCAGCGGCAGGAGCAGGGGCTCAGGGGCGATGCCCCGGGGGTGTCCAGGATGTCCATGGGGTGGGGGGACGGCAGGGCTGGAGCGAGCTGGAGAGGATCTGGGGGGGCTGAGGTTTGCTTCCCAGCTGCTGCGTGAGACCAAGATTCAAGTCAAAGCTCCGGTTAATCCAGACTTTAATCCCCTCTAAATCCCACTTTTAATCTGTTTAATGCCACCTTTCGGAATTAGGATCCTGTGCGGTGGCTCCTTCCCTCCGAGCCGGGAGGAGGAAGAGCAGCACGCTCCGACAGTCCCGATGCTGGGGAGCTCGGGATGGGGGTGCAAACCTCGGCACGGCTCGGCGGGGCCGTGGGGCTCGCGGGGTCCCCAGCACAGGCCACGACCCCGCGGTTGCTGCACCCCGGCCTAAAACCTCCTGCGCGTGGCCGAGATCAGCTGGCAGCGGGGCGCGGGCTGCCCGGCTCGGGGGGCTCCCCACGACGCCCCGGCGAGAAACCGGCCCCGCGCCCGCCGTGGGGGCTGCCGCCACCCACCACTCCCCCAGCCAAGCGGAGGAGATGCCCGGGCCCGGTTTGTGCTGGCGGTGGTGGGTGGATTGGGGCCGGGTGGGGGGTTTAGGGTCTGGGGGCACCCCCCAGCCCCGCCCCGAGCCCCCAAAGCGGCAGCCGCCTGCACACCCCGGCGCGCTGCTCCCGGGGCAGGGGGGAGCGCGGTGGAAAGGGGCCCGGTGCGGGGGTGTTGGCACCGGGGCGGGCGGCCCGCGGACCCCCCCGCTGCCCCCCCGCTTCCCACGGGTGTCGCGTCCCCGTGGCGCACCGGGGGCCTCCCACGTGCGGGCGAGGGGGGAGGGGGCTTTGCGAGACACACACCCCCCCCGGTGCTGCCCACGCTCAGCCCGGTCTGCCAGCGCCCTCCTAAGTTCGTGCTCAAAAGCGCCCCGGCACGCGGCCGCACCCACGCGCGGCCCCGCCACCCACGCGCGGCCCCGCCACGCGCCCGGCTCCGGGCAGCCCCGGGGGAGGCCCCCGCGCGCGGCGCCCCCGTGCCCGATCCACGCCGCGCTCGCGGGACCGGCCCCCCCACCCCGCGGGACCCCCCGCCGCGCCCTCCCATTGGCTGCTTCGTAGCAAGCCCCGCGCCGCCATTGGCTGGCACCGCCCGCCGGCCCCGCCCCCGCCGCCGCCGCCCCGGCCCCGCTCGGGACTTGGCCGCAGCCGCGGGCGAGAGGCCCCGACCCGCCGGGCACCGGGCACCGGCTCCGGGGGCACCGCCGCGCCCGGGCTGGGAGAGTCGCCGGGGGAGGGAAACCCTCGGCCCCGCCCCGCCCCGCCCCGCCCCGCCGGGGGCGCCGGAGCAGCCCCGGTCCCGGCGCCGCGCTCCCCCGAGGCAGGCAGCAGGTAAGGGCCGGCCGGGCTCTGCCGCCCGCCGGTGCAGCGCTGCCGGGATCGGGCCCCCCCCGGTTCCACCGGTTCCTCCCGGTTCTTCCCCCCCGGTTCCTTCGGTCCGCGGGGTCGGGGCGCTCGGTACCGGCCCGGTTCGTGATTCCCACCCGGCACCGGCAGCGGGGCGAAGCCTCTCGTCCCTGGAAGCGAGCGCACCCCCCCCCCCCCGCCCCTCGGGGCATCGGCCGTGTGTCCCCCCCGGTGTCACCCACGGGGCAGCGCGGCCCCCGGGAGCCCCGGGGGGGGGCACCGAGGGTTTGGGGAGCCCCGGGGGGCGGGAGCTGCCGGCCGGGCAGGGCCCGGGGCTGCTCCCGGGCCCCCCTGGCCGTGCCTCAGTTTCCCCAGGCGGGTAAAACACGGGGAAAGGGCGCTCTCCCCCCAGAACCGGTGGGAAACGCGAGGGGGGCTCGAAACGCCGCCGCGTCGGGCGGGCGACGGCTGACGGGAGCTTGGGGAAGGCGCCGGAGCCCCCCGGCACGGGGCCGTCTCCGGAGCCCACGCGCGAGGGCAGGGCCGGGTGCCCCATGGCAGCGCTTGGCTTCGTGCATCGCCCCGGCCGCGCTCCGCATCCAGCCGCTGCCCGCGCCCTGCGCTTTAACGGGCGCGATTCCTCCGTTCCCGGGGAGACGAATCCCTTTGGCGAGGCCGGGTCCTGCCCGGAGCAGCAGAGTTGGGTGTAAAACTTCCCAACTCCCGCCAACCAAAGCCTTATCGGCCCCGGAGCGGGGAGGGATTTGGGCCGTAAATATTCTTTGACGACCCCAAGCCCGGCACCGGATCCGAATTGTCCCGCGGCGCTTTTCTGCCCTCCCAGAGCGGCTTTGTCCTCACCGATGCCCGGGCAGGAAGCATGTGATGCACCAAGGCCCCCGCCACGGGACAGATGGACAGACGGACTGTGGTTTGGCCTCTGTTCCCCCCGCCTCCCCTCTCCGTTTTCCACTTCCCCATGAGTCTCCCGAGCCTCTGTCTGCTCCGAGCGAAGGAGAAAGGAAGTTGCTGCCGGAGAGAGCGGCTTGATGGCAGCTTGATAAAGAAAAGGAGGAAATGGAAGGCGAGACAGATGCTCCAAAATAACCCCCCCCTTCCTCTTCCTCCTCCCCGTAAAGTAACCCCCCCTTCCTCCTCTTCTTCCTCTCCATGCTGCAGCTGCCTCCTCCCCAGGGGCACGGTAATCCCAGGGGGATTCCTTGACACGGTGCTGGATCAGCTCCCCCATCCCGAATCAGCACCGGGCATTACCCCGGGATTGCACCGGCGGTGTCACACCCCCCCCCCCCCCAATGCTGGAGCACCCATGGCCAACACCCCTCCATGCGCCAGGATCCCGTTCCCACGCGGTGCCGGCAAATGGGAAGTGCCGGCGGGATTCACCACCCACGCCCGGGGTTGGCATCGCCGGAGCCCCCTTGGATCGGCCGCCCGGCTCTTTGCACAGACACGTTGGAGTTGCCGGGGCAGATCGGCGTTCCCAGGCATCGGCGCGCGCCGGGTTTGGTGCAAAGGAAAAAACAAAAAGTTTCTGCTCCTTCCCGCAGGTGCCCGCCCCGGGGCTGCGTTCGCAGCCCCGGGGCGGGCACCTACGGGAAGGAGGTTATGGGATAGAGGAGTTTAGATCCCGGTGCCAGAGACCGTGGGGACGATGACGGGGACGTAGCCGAGCGCTTGGCAGTGCCGCCGGCACGAGCGCCGGGAGCGAGCGGAAAGATCCATCCGAGCCGGCAGCGTGCGGTGCCCGGGTGAGGCAATGCCAGGCGCTCCCCGCGGCATTCCCGGTCCTCGCTCCGGCCTCACAGCCGGCTGCAAGGAGCAGCGGCAGCCGCGTTTTTTTTGCCACCCTTGCCAAGAAATGAGTTTTTCCTCGGGCGAGGTGTTTACTCAGTGGCTTCCTCCCCGGCCTCACCCCGCTCGGCACACACGCGCCAAACCTGGCAGCTCTCGGTGCTGTTTGCACCCATGGCAACGTGTGAGGGACGGCTATTGCAAAAGGCGGTGTGCGTCCTTCCTCCTCCTCCTCCTCTGCTGGTAAAATGGGTCTTGGGGAACGTGGCTGGAAGCTGGAGGGGTCACGGCTCACGACGGGCTCTCCGGTTACATCCCCGTGCCGCGCCGGCGTTCTGACCCGTCTCCTGTAATCCAGCACAGCGGCAGGGTTTAATTAATTAATGGGGGTTGGAGGCGGGGGGAGCTGGTGGAAAGCGATGCCGGGGCACTGAGAGCGGAGCGGCGGGATCCCATCCGCCCGCCCCGGCGTTTGGCTGGTGCTTCGGGGGGACCGGGAGTGCCGGGGTGCAGAGCTGGGGTGTTTTCCGGAGCAGCGGGAGGAAACAGCGCATGGGTTGGAGGGAAAACCGGGGAGATCTCCACCGCTGCACGTTTGCTTTTAGTGTTGGCCCCCGCCAGGGAGACGATGCCTCTGTGTCGGAGGAAACTTGCAGCAAGACGGGGAGCGTGGGGCTTGTTAGTGTGGGCCTGGTGAGGAGGAGGAGGAGGAGGAGGAAGAGGAGGCGGAGGTGCCTCTGCTCTCAGCTGGAGCTTCACGGAGCCCTCCCCTCACGCTGCACACGTGCTCCATGCTGCCCCATAAATTATTTAAGTGCTTTTGCTTTCCTGCATGAAATATTCAGCCCGCTGCCGAGGGAGCTGGGGGGGGCCTGGGGGGGCGAGCACACGGAGCCACTGGGGGGTACCCGGAGATGGGGATGGGCGGGGCACAGGATCTTTGGGGCAGGTAGAAATAACCCTGGGACGGCGTCGCTGCTGGATTCGGCCCCTCTGCCGCAAACGAGCTGCCAGCCGGCGCTCGCGCGGCGGCTCTGCCACGGCACGTGCCAGCGCCGCCGGCCCCAGGTGCTGGCAGGATGACGGGGTCTCGTGTTCCCCCCCTGCAGCCGGGAGCTTTAACTGATGCTCTTTAATGACAGGGCCGGACTCTGCTCTCGCTTGCACCCGCCATGGCGTAGGAGGTGTTTTGCGGGGGGGGTCCCCACGGGATGGGGGGGATGAGGTTGCAGCCGGGTGTTGGATCAGACGCTCGTGGGTGCCGGCCCGGCGGGGAGGAACGCCAAACCTGTCGGCGGAGGTGCCGGCAGGGCTGCCTGTCCTCTGCCAGCGCTGGGTTTGGCCCTGGGCTCCCCTGCCCTGCGGCGGCACGGCTGGGACGCTGCGCCCCAGCGCTGGCGCACGCCTGTCCCCAGGGCGGCCCGTGGCAGGGACTTCGGCTGTGTCACCGCATCCCCACCTTGCGCAGGACATCCGGGTGTCCCACCCTCGCGCTGAGCCCTCGCACCACCGCTCAGGGCTGCAAAAACCCCCTCCCAAAACCTGCAAAAGGGGTGGGAACTCCCCCAAAGCCACCGTTGGGACCACAGCCCCGCCGTGCTCTTCCGGCACATGGAGCGATTTGGTGAAAGCAACGCCCGCTTGCTCTTTTTTTGGTGGAAGAAGCTGTTTTTCGAGGGCGTTTTCATTAAAAAGAAGAAGGGGGGGGGGAAAAACAAGCCCTGAGCAGGGCTGGAAACTTCAGCGACAGGAAGGAAACGGGGTGGTTTATTTCGGTCTCGAGTTTGCTTGTCGGGGCAAGGCTTGCCTCTTCTGCATGCCGATAGCAGCCCCTCCATGAACAATGGGGTCGCGGGGCCCTTCCCGGCAGGAAAACGGCTCGTTCCAGTGAAATCTCCTGGTTGGTGCTGAGTCAGCAGGTCCTGGTGGGACAGAGCGTGGTGCGGAGGGTGCCAGGTTAACCGGCCCGGTGCTGAGTGGGAGCGAACGTGCCGGGAGGTGAGCTTGGGTTTCCTTGGGGTTTGCAGCGAGCGACCTGCAAAACAGCCCGTGGGCGCTGGAGAAGGAGCAGGTCGCGGTTTTGGGGTCCAGGAAAGACCCACCACCACCGCTTCGTGCCTCAGTTTTCCCCCACGAGCGATGCTCATCTCCCCGGTCCCAGGAGAGGGCTGCGGGGCAGCCAGGCGTTATTCAGTGCCGGGAGCGGAGGGTTGATCTGTTATTACAGTCGCTAATCGGGAGCCGTGGGCGCGTGGGGCAGCTTCCTACTTTTTATGGGCTCCGTAGGTGGGGTTTGCACTCGCTTTATGACTGCAGTCGCCCAACAGAGAGCTCAGGCGTGGGAATTCCTATTTATCCGGGCACCACTCCCAGCAGGGAGCCCAGGGCACCCCACAACTGCTGTGGGAAGCAAGGGAGGGGACTTCCAGGGTGCCAACACCGCGGCAAAGCCCTGCTCCTTCCGGAAGAGGCTGCCCGCCACGGGCAGAGCAGGTCCCCCTTTACGGCCAAGGGAGAGAAGATGGAGCCACGCTGCCTCCGCCCGTCCTGCCCGTCCCTCCGGGCTCGGCTCCGGCAGCATCTCGTGCACAGAGCCTTTGGCGTTAAGCGAGCCTGACCTGCCTGGGAGCTGCCGACGGCTCTACGAGAGCAGCCTCTGCTTTGTCATTTCTGTCTTATTAAGCGCGAGAGCCTCAGCTTGAAGCTCAAGCTGGCAAAAATCAATGTTTTCACATCGAAGGAAATACTTACAAACCTCCGTGTTTTTCCTAAGGGCTGTAAATAACACTGCATGCGGCAGCTCACACGGTGACGGTGGCAGCGGTTCCGTTACCCCTTGCTTAATTCACGCCCTCGCAGAGTCTCGGTCGCCCTTGAGCTCGGGAAGCCAGGGCTCAGCTTGCGCCATCGCCCATGCACCATTGCCCTCGCACCGTCGCCCTTGCACCATTGCTCTTGCATGACCAGCTGCAGTGAGACGGAGCCTTGGCCGCAGCGGGGTATCTGAGCTCCGCGGGAAGCCGGGGTTTGCGCCCGAGAGCCTGGCGTGCGCTCCGTGGTGGTAGGATTGGGATCGAGGATTCCCGGAGGGGGTCCGGGACCGGGTGGCGGCTCGGCCGGGGCGGTCTGCAGGGCTGCCCGCAATGGAGATGAACTTGGTTCTGCGCTAGAATAACCCTAACCCTAACCCTAACCCTCCTCTCCATATCCATGGCCAACTTATCCCCATCCATTCTCACACCAGCAGCATCCTTTAGCTTAAATAGCTCTTCTCTCCTCCCTGGTGATGTATTTATAGCGCGATCCCATCCCTTCCCCGCTCTCGCTTTGCCAGGCTGACCGTGCCACGTGCAGGCTCTTGCATAAGCAACCCCCATCCCTGCCCATCCATCCTGGCGCGGGAGCCGGTTGTTATCATGCTGTTCTCGCCTCCCTGTGATTTGTAGCTCTGCGATTTCCTGGGGCAAGATGCGTCTCCAGGTTTGGTGGCGTTTTTTTCATTCACAGCAGTTTTTAAAGCTGTAATCTGCCCGAGATGATTGATTTGGTCCTGCCGGGGCGTGGGGAGTCAGGCTGTAGGTGAGCAAGGGGTGAGGTTTCGGGCTTGCTGAATTATTCACCTCTGTGCAATGCTCGTGCCGGCTCTGGGGGAAGCCGAGACCATGCCAGAACGAGTCCGAGCTCCGACGGCGTGGGCGTACCGGGGTAGGAAGCACTGGGGAAAAGGGCTTCAATGCACATCAGTGGGTGCTGCAAACTGGCTGTGCCGTCCCGGCCTCGGTGGGCGCCAGGCTGTATGCCAGCACGTGGCTGTGCCGGCTGCAGTGGGTGACTCAGCCATCACCTGGGTTGTCCCCAACTCACCCTGCAGGAAGTGAGTCAGGTTTTAAGGAAGAAAAATGTCAAAATGATGGGGCAAGAGTCCTTCCTGCACGGGGAGGAGGGCGGCGCCGGTCACAGGAGGGAGACGGGGATGGAAGGTCACAGGCAATGCTCAGGTATGGGACCTTGCTCACCTCCAGCGCTGCCCATCACACCGTAGCTTCTCCCCAGAGTTTGGGGAAGGAAGGTGGGAACACCCTGTAACTCGTCCCACCAGCAAAACCTGGGGCGTGAGCTCAGCTCTTGCCTGCCCTGGCAGCCAGGAGCTCCTCTCGGTCTTGCTGTTGGCCAGAGGTGCTTCTCCTCCTCCCAAAAGGCTGCGTGGGGAGGAGAGGGGACGGGGACTGATCCAGGGCATGGGCTGAACTGTGTGCATGCCTCTTCCCCCTGCAGAGATGGACACCTTCAGCACCAAGAACCTGGCCATGCAGGCCCAGAAGAAGCTCTTGAGCAAGATGGCTACCAAGACCATAGCCAACGTCTTCATTGACGACACCAGCAGCGAGATCTTGGATGAGCTCTACCGGGCCACCAAGGAGTACACCCACAACCGCAAAGAGGCCCAGAAGATCATTAAAAACCTCATCAAGATTGTCATGAAGTTGGGTGTGCTCTACCGCAACGGGCAGTTCAACCCCGAGGAGCTGCTGGTGATGGAGCGCTTCCGCAAGAAGGTGCATACTTTGGCCATGACGGCCGTCAGCTTCCACCAGATAGACTTCACCTTTGACCGCCGGGTCATGTCGGGTGTCCTCACGGAGTGCCGGGACCTGCTGCACCAGGCTGTCAACGGCCACCTGACGGCCAAATCCCATTCCCGCATCAACCACGTCTTTAATCACTTTGCGGACTATGAGTTCCTCTCGGCTCTCTACGGGCCATCTGAGCCCTACCGCACCCACCTGAAGAGGATCTGTGAAGGGGTTAACAAGATGCTGGAGGAGGACAGCATATGAAGTTGGCCGAGACGGGCCATTGGCAGCGACTGCCGGACTCTGCCTTCTGTGAGACTGAGGACAGGACATACGCCTGTTTTGGCCATCACCAGGCTTGATGTCCTCTTCTCCTCTGCAGTGCTAACTCATTTTCTCCTCGTTTCTACAAAAGACTGAACCTCTTGACTTTGTCTAACCCTTGCCTGGGTTCTGCAAACCTGCCCTGTGCTGGACGGAGTCCTTTCCAGGTGATCCTGGGCTTCTGGGCTCCTGCTGTACAGTTTTTCCTTTGCCCACCAAGTGCTCTTAGCTCAGAGTCCAAGGAACTGGACTCCTCACCTTGAACTCTACTGTAACTCTCCTGGGGGAAAACCAAACCAAAGGCTCATGGTGCGTAACCCCTCTAAGGTGTCTGTGGGTGGGTGGGCAGTTGGTTGGGTGAACGATTGTGAGACCCTGTTACTGGAGGGTTGTGGAGCCCCGTGGTTGTCTTTCAGCTGCTCCATGACACGGTGGGAGCGAATCATGGTCCAGACTCGTGCTGCCCAGGGTAGGAAGGTGCTTCTGCACCTTGCAGGCTAGCATGGGCTTTGGCCTCCTAAAAGACAAGTCCTTGAGACCAGGAGGATCCCACCTTGCCTGGGCGAGCAGCTGTCCCTCCAGGCAGGGAGGGAGCTGGAGGGACCTGCTCCGTCCCTGCAGCCCAGGTACACCCTTCATCCAAGACCCAACTCCCCCCGCGAGCCTCCCGGGACAGCACCACTGTGATGGCTCCGACACCTTCCTCAGTGGTCGTCCAAAGCTCTCCCTAGGATTTCATATGTTTTACGTGTCCTCGACTGAGTTATGGTTGTTATTTTTTAGCAAACTGTAGTTATAACTCTGATGAGTTATTTAAATAAAATCACCTGTTTGGCCTGGGTGCTCCATGCGGTTGATACAAAGGTGGTTGACAGTGATAAAATGAGCGCCAGGGACAGTTGGTTTTGTCTTTTAAATGGTGATTGCTCTCTGCGACCGGGGGTTTTTACTCTCCGTCCCCTGGCATCACTACTGGCCAGGCTGCCCCTGCTCCATGGCACAGCAGCTCTGGGCTTTGCATGGCCGGCGCTGAACTGGTGGGAGGAAACGTGGTGCAAAACCCAGCGCAAACTGACAGCAAAGGTCTGGGGTGCTCCTCTGCATGCCCGTGTCCCCTCGCTGCACAGCGGGAGCTAAAAAAGTACAACCCTGATAGCAGAAAGCAACGGGCAACTTTGCAGAATTCAATACAGGCGTGTTGTAAAAGCGTTGTGCTCTCAGAGCATGGGGGCACCAGCCATGGCCCGCTTCCAACACGCTGATCTCGGCTTTGAACACCGAAAATTGCTCTTTTAGCATACAAGATGCTGCACAATCTCAGCCGGCCTTATCTCCGCGACCTTCTTGTGCCTCCTGTTCCATGGGATGTCTCCAGGCACAGGAGGCTGCCAGCGCTTGTGGGCAGAGAGCAGCTCCACGGCTCCTGTTTGCTGCTCCCTTTCCACCGCTGGCTCGAGGCACTGATAACTTTCAGCCTTAAAGATTAAATAAAAGAAATAAAGCCCCTATCTCCGTCATTTCACAGGCCTGGCTCCAGCTATCGCAGCTAATTTAATTGCGCGAAGCAGCTTGGGGTCGGGGGTAAAGCGCATTTGCAGGTGTGCATGGAGGAGAATGCGGCCAAGATCCACCGAGGTGTCGGTCCCTCGGGGAGGGCAGGGTGAAGTCGGCCTTTGGCGTGCGGCATTTGAGAACAGACGTTCCCGTCCCCCCCGGGCTCGCGGCAGCTGTCAGGTATGTGCTGAAGAGGAGCTGGAGCTGGAAACAGCTCGGTGGTTATCGGCAGATGCAGCAAGCAGGCAAAGCGGAACAGGGCTGATGGATGCGGTGGCAGCGGCTGCTGCGCTGACAGCCAGAAACGCTTCGCTGTTTTGTTCTCGAGGTGTGTGTCGGCACCAGCTGCAAGATGCTCCTTAATTGCATGAAACATCTCTGCTCAGATGAGCCCCAACTCACGGCTGTTCCCTTTGTCCCCAGGGTTTCGTACACCCCAGGACCACGTTTAACCCACCAAATGCCTGGCACCAGCTTTCCTTCACGTACAGGTGTCTAATCTGAAACTTCTCCCCCACACCAAGCACCTGCCTTGTTCCCAAACCTCTGCCTTTTTGTCCCGGGGAAGCCCTGGAGAGCACACTATCTGCTAGAAGAGCCATCTTATGCCCTGGGTTTCCCATCCCAACCCTGGCTGCACAAGTCTGGGAAATGAGTCCCTTCAACTCCCTTTGGTCTGGTTCTCTCCCAGGGGCTGATTAAACAGGGAGAAAGGTCGGAGACCTGCAACATCAGCACCCTAAATGCCTCTCAGAGCTCAGGCAGGAGCACACCGGGGACGCTTCTGGGCCCTGCAGGTTATCTGCAGATCCAGAAGGAGCCGCACAGCAGAGACAGAAGCATTTAGGAACAGCTTGGAAAACAGAGCTTGTAAAATCCCCAGTGCAAAGCACCCCCAGACTGCCAAAAACCAGGGAACTCCCCCCAAAATGGGCAGAGCAGCTACCAACAACCACAACCATCACCAGGCATCAAAAGCACTCATCATGACAGTGCTGGGTCATGCAAACTTACAGCTGGAGTCTTGTTCTCATGTGCTGGGGCTCCTCTCGGGTGGGCAGAACCCCCGTGTAACATCTCGGCTCCTCCTGGCCAAGTAAACACCGAAGGTCGCGCCACTCGCCAGGCATCGCGTTGGAGAGGGCAGGAGTCACAGAGCGGAGCAAGCTCAGGCCAGAGCATGATGCTTTATTTCTTTATTTGTGTTGTATTTACACAGAAAAGGAATTCCACATTCCCTCACTGTTATTACTCTAGATAAGAAAAAAATCACTTCTGTACGTAGAAAATCGTCCTGCAGTTGTACTTAGACATGAAAGTGTTGCTTGGATTGATTCCTGGGTTGTGTCAGAATAAGCAGCTCTGCCTTCCCCATCCCAAGTTATCCCAACCCACGCTCTGCAGTAGGGCAGGTCCGGAACATCTTCCCCAGCGAAGGTCTTCGGCAGCTGCACTCAACAAGGAGTCAGATAGCTTTGGCCAGCTCTATCCCTTCCCCCCCCCAATGTAATTATTTCCTCCTGTCATGCTTGCAGAGAGAGAAATCCTGTCTCCCCTCCAGAGACTACAGAGTTAACAACTTTCCTTTAGCAAACCCTGTTTAAATCCAGCCACTTATCTTTCTGCATTGCTCTTCCTAGCAAGGGAGATAAGGAGCCCCCGTTCGAGGGGAGCTTTACCATATTCAGCAGATCAGCCGAGCAGAAAGCGGGCGACAGAATGGCTGGCTGCAGATCAGGAGTCTCTGAGGAGGTTTCCAGCTGCAAAGCACATTGTTACTCTGACACAAGACAGAATGCATCTGTCTTAACACCTCCAAGTCCCACTTGTGTTGGACCCTAGCACATTTCAATATGGAAAACATAAAAGGTTTGGCCAACCAAAAAAACCCGCAGTTAACAAGTAATCCTCTTTATCTGCTATGCTCTTCCAGCCAAAACACCCTGCCCAACACCGGCCTCGGGGTCACAGCTCGTCACGGGGTGTTTTTGCTACAATCATGAGTTTGGACAGTTCAAAACGGAACTTGCCTTCCCTGTGAGACACTAGAAAGAGAGAAAACAAGCACAGGATAAACAGATGGTAAAGCATGAACAGAACAGCCCTACTGGTTCTTTTCCAGGACGATAAAGCCAGCAAGTCGGGCATTGCACTTCCTTTTTATGCACGCAACAAGCATGTTGTGATAAACCCGTTCTTCCCCCATGCTAATTTAACATTTACACTGGAACGGGACCTGCAAAAACCTGCTGCCAGCTATGGATCAAGAGCGCTACACCCCTGACTGTAACATGCACTATTATCCTAGTCATTGTCACCTATACGCATTAAGCTTAAATACTCGTCTCCTGGTAGACAGCCAGGCTTGTCTCCCACTCCAGACCCTTTCTCAAATAGTTCTCTCGGCCACAGACCTGTTGTTTCGGTGATTTCAAATTCTTCCTGTTTTAAGGGGACGTCGCTTTGTCCACCCACTGCAGCTTGAGACTGAAATGGGAAGGAAGAACGTTTAAGCAGTTGAGGCAATCCAAGAAGCTACTGTATTTAAAGCAAGCAAACAAACAAACAGCACATTTTGAGGAATGAACTTGTGTTTTAATAATGTGGAGTGAATTAAATCCACAAAGCAAATCGGAAGGAAAATCTCTGGCTATTTTTCCATTTCCTGTTAAACCACAAACTTATGTCCTTCGGGTGACTGCAAGCCTCACCACTGAAGACTGGGAAATGGAAGAATGAGCCAGACAAAAGCACCGGCAGAGTTTTTATTTACTTTGTCACATGCAATTCGTTGAGGCAAACCAAGACTCCCCTTGTGCAGTGCACCCTGGTAGAATGGTGTCTTTTGGAGTCACCGATGCTGGCGAAGCCAATGGCAACCCAAAGGCGTTGAGGGAGCAGAAATAAGATGGTGCAGGAGAGCCTACCTGCGGCCTCTCTCCTGACTGCCACCACTCTCTAATTAGGGACATGATGGAGTACATTTTATTGGACAGATGTCTAATAAATGTTTTCCATGTCCAATTCATGTGTTATAGCAGCCCACACACCTGCTTCCAAATGATCAGCTGGGACTTACATAAGCCATGGCATGCTCTATCTTGGCTCCTTTCACTTCAGCTTTAAACTGGGTAAAGAAGAGATAAGACTTCCCTTGGGGCCTGAAACAAGAAAGCAGAGTCTTTGACATCGGCAGGGAGGGTGGAGGTGCAGATGAGCTCGGGATTCACGGCTCCGTCCCTCCACAGCCACCTCCGGCTCTCTTGTAGCTCCATCTAGTGTGGAGGGGGGAGAGGGGGAACACAGCATTTATCAACCACCGCCCGGCTAAAGAGCCCACACAGAGTCACAGCATCTCTCGGGAGACGAAAGCCCTCCGGTGCTGCCCTGCAGAGAGGCAAACCCAGCCTGGAGGCAGGGTCCCTGGCCACTGGCAGGGGCCCTGGCCCAGATCCCACCTGCATTCTTTTGCCTCAGAGACTTTAGGGTTAAAGAACACACCTCCAGACAGAGCAGGAGAAGAGCTGGTTATCCTCACTGACGCCAATGTTCATCTGCCATTGCTGCAGAGGGGAAAGGTCCAAACAGTTACTGTGGGTAAGAGCCTCCTACTTCCCGCTCACCCCTGAGGCCAGTCACCTCCCCTCCCAGCTGCAGGCGTGGCAAGTTTCAACCATTCTAAAATAACGCAACCTAACTACACAACACTTGCTGATGGCCCCTGTTACTTTGTGTTGCTCAAAGCTCAAGGCCTGGTTGCCCTCTCCCCTCCACGATTTCATTAGCACAGTTACAGAAAAGAGTTAAAGTCTCATTTCTCCTTGCACTAAAAGAAAAGGACCTGATTCTAACAGGACTTGCAGATAGGAAAGTACAAACTGTGTATCTGCACAGCACTTACTGCAGCAGCAACACGAGCTGCAAAAACCTTCAAGCCTCCTAAAGAACATGGGAGTTACTCCTACGAGGTCCTTCCTACCAACTGGGGTATGAAAATGTCACTCCCTGTTCTCCAAAGACACCCAGCCCAGAGGTCTGTGAAGCCTTACAAATGTCACGGCCTTGCGAACCACAGCATCATTACAACACATGAAGGAGATGCTTCTGTTTGGGAAGCAAATCCAATAAGTTACTTTTGCAAACATGCACTGTTGGAAACGGTGCAACCACCCTTCCTCACAGCTCCCGGTCCCTGGAATCAGCTCATCACAAATGAAATCATCCTGAACAGCTTCTCACTCTGTGCAGCTGTAAAGACTGAGCCTAAGGGAAACACTTGGAGGTTTGCCCAGCTCACCTCGTTTGTTCCTCCCTGAGCTGAGTATGTGAAGGTGCAGGTGTAATCCCCCTGGAAGAAGAGAAGACGACAATGAGCAGCCTTGCTCGAGCAGGACCTTCTTTTTGTTCACCATCAGCCACTTCTCGGCGATGATGTGAGATCTGGGGACACCTGAGAGAATTACCGGGGCTGCGCAGCCCCCGGCGGTCTCACCCTGGGGGTGTCCGAGGAGGAGCACGGACCACGTCCATGTCCGGCCCTCGTCAGAGTGCAGACAGAGCCAGGGACCGTGCAGCCCTCACCCCCCCGTGGTGATGGGGTGCGGACCCATGTTCTGGGGGCCCAAGCACTCCCAGCCCCCCTCTCCATAGGGCCCCTTCCCCTTCGTGAGCCTCCTCCCCGTGGGGACCCTCTTTCTTCGAGGCCCCCTTCGCCCTGGCGACCCCTCCCTCCCCTTGGGGTACCTCCTCCCTTTGAAAACCCACCTTGGGGATCCCCTTCTCTCTGGGGGCCATTCTTCATGGCAAGCCACCCTCCCTGGGGACCTCCTTGCCACAGAGACTGTCCCACCTTGGGGAGCCATTGTCCTTGGGGATCTCCTTCTGCTGGAGACCCTCCCTTGGCGACCCCCTTCTCCTCGGGGACCGCCCCTCTCCCTGGGAGCCTCCTGCCTTTGGAGACCCCCCCTTGGGGACCCCTCTCCCCCTTGGGGACCCCCTCCCCTGCCCCGCCAGAGGCCGGGTCCCCCCGCCCCTAGCAACCGGCCCCCAGCAACCAGCCCGGACGCCCCCCCGTCACCACCAGCTCGTCCCGCCTTCCCTCGCTGGCTGGCAGCCAATCCCCGAGGCAAGAGGCGGGAGCGACGTGCCGTGCGGCCAATCAGGGAGAGGCGCGTACCCGCTCCTCACCCCCTCCCTCCTCGCCTCTCACCAGGCTCCGGGAGAAGGAGTGGTCCTCCCCGCCGGGCCGTACGTCGAAGTCGGCCGTGCTCGGTTCCTCCGCGGCCCGGGCCGCCAGGCACAGCAGGGCGGCGGGCACCAGTGCGGCCCACAGCCTCCGGCCGCTCCTCCCGCTGGACGCCGCCATCTTGGAAAGGAAGCCCGCACTACGGCGGGCGGGAGGGGTCAAGGCGGGCTGCGGCCGCTCAGCGGGCGCCCCGGCGGCCATCTTGGGTGCGGGCAGGCAGCCCGGGCGGGTTAACCCTTGGGGGGCCGCGGCGGGGCAAGAGACCGAGGGGCCAGGGGAGCACTGGGACAAGGAGCCGTGGGGACACTGGGACAAGGAGCCACTGGGACAAGGGGACTTGCAGACAGTAGTCTCCCCCCAGCCAGTGCCCCTGGGGCCATGCTCTGCTGCGTGGTCGCTCCCAGGAGGGATGCGCGGCGTTTCGGGGAGCCCGGCTGCCACGGGCCGTGCCCCGCGTTCCTGCAGCCCCTCTCGCCCCGGCCTGGCCCTCACCCACCCTCCGGGCTGCGGGGCTGCGTGTGGCACTAAATCCCCCAAATTATTCAGGATGGCGGGGAAATAAAAAGCAGGATGGGGGAAAGGTTCGTTTTCTGCCCTATCGCACAGGTTTGATGGGGTAAAGACCCATTTTTTACGGAGCTGGGCGTGCAGGCGCAGCACTCTTGGCTCAGCCCCTGCAGGGTCGGGCAGAGCTGCAGCCGCAGCCAGAAAATCCAGCCCTGGCTGGTGGCCTTTGGGATTCAGCTGGAAGGGAAAGGGGCCGCGGCAGGGGAAAGAAGGGAAAGAGATAGCCAGGCTGGGAGGAAAGGCACAGAGAAAGAGCTTCTTGCCGAGCATCGTGTGGAGGGAGATTTGTCTTTGCCACCAGGAAAAGGACCAGCTGCGTAAGCTGTGCCTCGGCCACCAAACCCTGCCCGGCCACCGTTTGCAGGCGCAGAGCAATTAGCCGTGCTAAAAGGGATGCTTTTAATTGTTTCTCACCAGACACAAACAAAAGCCCTTTTCCAGAAAGAAACAGCCCTGGATCCGCAGCCAGGGCTGGAAGAGACACCCGTGGAGGGAGGGATGTCCTCTCCCGCCGCAGCCCAGGCTCACAGCACGGGGAAGCTGGCCTGGCTGGCCACCCCGCACAGGTTGTTGGCACCCTTCAGCAGGCGGATGTAGCCCTGCTCACCCCACACCTCTGACCAGCTGCAGGAAGAGAGGGAGAATGAGCACATCCGCATTCCCACGCACATGGAGACCTGGCCCCGCTCGGGGAGGGTGGGCAAGAGGGGGCTGGGAGCGGAGCACCCCGCGGGACAGGGATGCTCCTGCCACGCAGCTCCAGCCCCAGCTGGATCATGCATGGGGTGGAAGGGGTGGCAGGTTTAGGGGGACGCCCTCAGCCCCTACCTGTTCTTTAAGATCCAGTAGCTCACGTTGCGTCCATGCTCCTGGCTCGTGCCGTAGCCCACAGCCAGCATCCCGTGGTTTACCTTCTGGCTGCAAGACGTGCTGCTGAAGATGCCTGGGAAGAGCAGAGCCGGAGTGAGCCGCGGGCCGGCCTCAATCGCTTCTTCTCCGGGTGAAAGCAGGGTGGTGGATCCTATTGCCCTGGGCTGGATGCCCTGTGGAAACTCCGGGGCTCAACAAGGGCTCAGCCTCCCACCCCCTCACAAGGCAGCCCTGCCTGCTTACCCATCCACGCCACGAAGAGACGGACGGTACCTGACTTGTAGAAGTGGAAGTAGAAGCTATTGGCATCCACCGCCACGGACACGGGGCCCACGGCTGCCACTGCTTGCTCCAGCGCCGTCTCGCTGCCCTGGGCCACCAGCCAGACGGCGGAGCAGTTGGCCGCTCTGTCCTGGGGGTTGTATCGGCAGCTGGAGGTGTCCTGAGAGGAGGGAGGGAGTGACACCGGGGCTGGGACCCACCAGCACCACTCTGCGCTGTCCCCAGGGCCACCCACCATCCCTTACCGTGGCCAGGTAGGGGTAGACGTGCTCTGAGTTCAAGCCACCGTTGTCGTGCACGTACTGGAAGGCGCGGGTCATGAAGCCACCTTGGCAGCCATTGTTGCCCAGCTTTCGGGAGCAGTCGATGAGGTTCTGCTCACTCAGCACCACCAGCTTCCCTGTCTGGTTGAAGACGAGCCCCTCCAAGGCCCCCGTGGCACTGAATGCCCAGCACGACCCGCAGTGCCCCTGGGCAAGATGGGGACAGTGGCGGGGTCACAGCATCGCCCCAAAACCCACCAGAGAGGGATGCTGTGACCCTGCAGCACTGCTCTCCAGCAGCTCAGCTGCAAAACTGTAGTGGCTAAAACTATGGGAGCTGCTTCTTGGGGTTACCCAGAGGGTTTTTTGGTGCTTGGGAGGATGCTGCTGCTTGTTTCTTCTGCCCAGACTCCCAGCACCCATTGCACAGCCCCGGCCAGACCCCCCACCCCGTGCCCACCTGGTTCTTCACAGGTGTCACGTAGCCCTTTGCCCGCCAGTCCACCTCTGCTGGGGTCTTCAAGGCCTCCACAGCCTGGAAGAGCTGTGCCGGCTCCTCCCGCCGCGCCGGGGTGAAGCCGTTCAGGAGCTGGTTAAACTCCTTGTCTGTCTGCAGGTCGCCAAGGGAAAACTCATGTGATGCCACCAGCGCCCGGCCGGCACCACCGCAGCTCCCCACCGGCCAGTCGACCCCCGGGAAGCAGCCCAGCCCCAGGGGCACCTGCAGCTCCCTGCAGAGCGGGTTAGGGGTGCCCGATCCCCAGGTCAAGCCCTGGGTGCATCGAGGGGTCCCTGGCCCCGGGATCAGGCCCTGGCTGCAGGGAGGGGTCCCCAGGGAAGGTGCCGGGCATGTCGGCAGGTACCAGGTCCCCGTAGTGGTTCATGGCCAGGCGGAAGGCGTGCTGCCCCTGCGACTCCTCCCGGTTGTGCTGCTGGATGCGCCGCAGGTTCTTCTCCCAGATCTCCCTGCGGGCGGCCTCGGCCTCCTGCCACAGGGCAGAGCGGCAGCAGGATCAGAAATGTCCCCGGGGAGCACGGGGACGTGGGACAGGGTGGGTGCACACAGGGGGCTCTGGGCGAGACCCCTCCCGGAGCCGGCCCCGGCGCGTGCTGGGAGGCCGGGGGGAGCAGGACCTACCCCTGCGTACTCCTTGGCGTGGAGGCTCTTCCACCCTTCCCAGGCCTCCTCCAGGGCAGGATCCGGCGCCGCGGCGCAGCCCAGCAGGGCCAGCAGCAACCCCAGCAGCACGGCCATGGCACCCAGCTGGGAGGACGGCGAGAGCGGGGTCAGGGGGGTCCCTGGGCTGAGCCCCATGGCTACCAGCTGGGGCCATGGGCTGGGAGCAGAATGAGTCTTTCCCAGCCCCAATTAGAGGTGACGAGGAGGCAGAGAAATGCAAACAGAGCGGCCAAGCCAGAGGGAAGAGAGACACGTTGGTTCCTTCAGCTGGATCAGCTTTTGCGTGGCCGTGCTGCTGTTTTGACAGGAGCTTTAGGAGGTCTTAGCCGTCCTTTGGGTAGCATTTAACTGTCCTTTTTAGGAGAGGAACGAGCAGCTTCACGAGAGAGCAGAGCCCAGACGGCAGGAGGAGGCAAACGCAGACAAAGGGCAGTGAGAGCAGCGGGGACGGTGCTGGCTCTCCCCCTCCCTGCCCCACTACGCTCCCTACGGCCTCTCCCCGCTTTTTATTTGCAAAACCCCGCCGGCTTTCTCTGCCGCTGGACCGGCCCTCTCTTCCCCCTTCCCACAGCAGCAGCAGCTCTCCCTGCGCCGCCGCCAAGGAGCACAGCTAACCGCCCCTGCTCGGGGACTCAGCGCCCAGCAGGATCGCGCCCCAAGCCAAAGGATGAGTGGGGAAGGCAGGATCGTACCTGGACTCCTCCAGAGCAAGGTTTGCCTCTGGGCTGGAGACAGCTCAGCCTCCGAGCTCCAACCCAGAGCAGCTTTGGGACTCGAGGCAAAGCAGAAGAGCCCGGTGGAGCAAGAGCTGCGGCCGCTGGGCCAGGACGAAGCTGTTTTCGCTTGAAAGCCAGCGGAAATCTGCACCAGCAGAAATCTGCACCAGCCTCCGAGCTGGAACTAGAGATAAAAGGTTTTGCTACAGAGGTGGAGAGGTGGAGGAGCCGCTGCTCCACGCTGGTGACCGAAACCTTGCATCTGTCCCAGCACGAAGGCAGGATGCCTGTGCATACATGCTTCACCAAAATCCCTCTGTGAGGATTTTCCAATATCAATTTACACCCTTTCTTTTTGCCAGCATCCACACGCAGCCCTCCCCCAGCCCCGGCCCCTGTTGCCCCCAGCCCCCGCCACCGCAGCCATTTGTCTTCCGCTGCACGCCGCGCCCGCCCTTTGATGGGCCCTGGTATTTCTGAGCAACTCGAGTTATTCTGGGGGTGCTGCTCTGCAAAGCCATGCAGCACACGGCAGGGCCTCGGCGGAGGACAGAGATCAAATGCCTGAGACGCCCCTGATCACCAAACAGTTTCCACTGACACGGCTTTCCAAGAGCAAGAGCCGTCATCGCACCTTTATTCCACACGCTTTGGGAATGGAGATGGCGGAAAGTTTTCCATTCGAGCATCTTTTGGGACAAGCAGTGGCTTTTCTGAGCTTAATTTTGTAGCTCAAGCAGTATTTTTGTTTTAAAAATAAGACATCAAGAACATCTGTTCTCCATCCACATCCTCTGCCTAAAAATAAAGCCCCACATGTTGGGTTTTCGTGGGAGAAATGCCTCCCAAGCCACTCTCATGCTTAGTCCCAATTCTTGAGGAAGAGTCATTTTTGCCCGGTTTCCCCGGCACCCGTTACAACGCCCGCTGCTTCCTCTGGCCGTTACCGCTCGCTCAGGAAATTAACTCAACTTCATGCTACAGCTGCAAATCCTCTATCCGAAAGAGACACCATGAACCCAGCTGCACCGTGCTTCATACTCCCATTACCTTTCCCACACGACGGCGGGTGGGGGCCTCCCACATCATTTGTATTTCAATCCCCAGCAGAGCCTGTTACATATTGAAAAGCTCAGGATTGCGGTAGGTGATTTCCCAGTTAATGCCTCTCAGGATTCTCAATCCTCAAAGAAGAAAACCAGCCCCTTTTTATGGCATCAAATAATCCTACAGCTTCAGAAGCAAGCTTGGAGGATCAAAGGAGCTGACAGATTTGTAAACTCTTCTAGGCAAGAGCATTTTAAGAGTGCACTGCAGACATTTTAGGAAACACTTGCTCTTTTAGGACAGGAAAAAGCAGTTTAAGACTGAAAAGAAACAAACCCTGCAAAACAGAGCTTCTTACCATCCACTGGCACCCACCTGGCTCTAAAGAAGGCAGGGAGAAAGGGGAGCAACTTTTCTGTCTGCAGATACCTCTCAAGGAAACTTCAGAGATGTGCAACTTCCTCCATTACGTCCCCTTCCGCCCCTTTGACCTCAAAAGCTGCACGAGGGGTTACTCAGCGGGGTGCGTAGTAGAAACTAAAACACAGCTTCAATAGTCAGGACAATTATTTGGGTACAGGGATGAGAAGGGGGCAACAAATATGCTCACAAACTGTATTCAGAAAACAAAATGCTCCAGCTGTAAGATGCTTTGCATTTAAAACAGAAGCCTCCAGCTTGCATCCTCAGGGCATTTAATAGCATTTTAATTAATGCCTGACTCTCATACAGAAAGGAAAACAGCAAGGCCAGGTTTTGTGAGAGGGCGAGCACAGGCAGGCCCAGCACCTGCAAAAAGCAGCTCTGTGCGTCCTAGCGTGGGATTAGAGCTGTGAGTGCTTGGAAGCGCTCGGAGCAGAGCAGCTGCGTCCCTGTAAGTCATCGGAGGGAGCCGGGGCACTGGGCGAGGGTACCGACCTCCAGCGCCAAGGCTGGTATTCGCAAGCACGAGATGTCTGACTTGCTCAAGGTCATGCAGCGCCTTAATGGCGGAGCCAAGAACACGGTCCAGGATTCCCAACTCTCCACCCTGCATCTTCAATTGCTTGGATCATGCTTCCCCTGAGGAACATCAGGGATTTAATATTCTCTCCACTGCTCGGCACAGAAACCGAACAGAGCGCTTTGCTTTTACCACAGACGCGGCTTTGGCTATCGTGAGCCAGCTGCCATTTCCTCCCGAGCCCTCTCCTGCACTCCAAAAACAGGCACAAATGCCAGCCAGCGTGTCTCTTTCCAATATTTTAATGAGTCGCTACATCTTACACTCATAATTATAAAAGAATAAGAATCCATAAAAATATTTTCTTTTCATAATACGCACTTAAAATACTCCAGGGCAAGTCAATGTGGTTCATTTGGGTGGGGTTTTTTTTTGTTTTTCCTTTTTGCCCCTGGCAGAACCCTTGGCTTGAGGGGGGTATGTGCTCCCCTGAGGTGCGATTGCTCAACCCCCCCTCCCCAGAACTGCAGTTCCTGTTGACCAGGTAAATAAAAACCAGAAGAGAGCATTTGCTGAGTAGACGGGCAAGGGGAACAGTCACTGACCCGCAGAGAACTGAAGCACAGCCAATTTCAGTGCACATCTGAAAGCTCAGGGTGTCGAGGAAGGAGAAGGTGGGATCAGGAGGCAGCACAGAGAACGGAGGGAGGGAGGATTTGCATAAATATCATCCATCTTGTGTTGCAAAAACCCAAATGCTGCTGTGATCTCTGGGGAGATGATCTCTGGTTGTAGCCAGCTGCTTCAGCTGCCATGCTACCTGTTGGCACAACTCGGCTTGTGAGCGGCCATTAGAGAAAGGTATCAGAGGACGCTGTTACCGACCCCAGCCACTTCCTCCATCTGCTCTGCAAAATTAAACTGAAAAATAGAAAAGACTAGTGTTGCATGCTTCTGTAGAGCTCTCTTCACATCCCAGGGCTCCACATTGTCACAGCAGGGCCAGGACACAGCAGCAGCAGCAATCAGCTCCCCTGGGGCTTAAGAATAGGTAGTCCTCTCTTCCCTCCCACTCCTGGCTTAAGGCAGCTTGCTGATTCGGCTCTTCCATTTCCAACACAGGCACTGAGTTCTTGCAGGTAAGAGTATGGGAACTGCAGAGGTGCAGTGGAAGGGGAAAAGGATGGGGGAGAGAGAGATGGACAAAAACCTCAGCCTTGGGAGACAGACCACTGTCCATTGATTCCCAGGATAGAGGGAGTAGCAGCAAAAAAAGCATTAACAGCCAGGCCGGCGGAGAGGAACAGGACGAGCAGCCGAGCAGGGGCAGACCTCCAGCTTCGAAACTGAAAGAAGGTGGCACTGTCCAAGGGGAAGGTGCCCTCCGCCCTCCCCCCTCGCTCGGGGGGGACACCCAGCCCGGACGTGGGCACTCAGCCATTTGTGCTCTGGGTTAGATGGCTGTCTAGTGGCAGGGCACAGGAGGGGGAAGGTGAGCTGTCAGTGTCCAGTTTGCAGAGGCTTGTGCTCTCAGAGGTATTCTTGTAGAAAGTGCAGCAGCGTGATTTCATAGTGCTCTCCTGACTCAGGGCACCGAATACTGTGTCTCTCGTTGGGGTAGATCTGTGCAGAAGCAGAGAGACAGGGCAGTTAGTCAGGAGCAGCTCGCTCAGCATGGACAAGCGTCCCCCACATCAGCCCTTCTCCCTCAACCCAGCCTCCATCGGGACAAAGAGGTGCCAGGGAGGGTCTAGAACACCGGACCCCCTCCCTCATTGTGCTGGCGTGTGCTGCTAGTCCGCTCGGCGAGTCAGCCACCTCTGCTGCCACCAGCCAAGTGAGACAGCAACAGTTCAGCCCAGAAAGAAAGTTCCAGGCCTGAGGGCAGGAGCCCTGTTTGCACATGGTTTTAGATACAGGCCACATCTGCCAGCAATGAAACAGCCACAGTGCCACCTCCCGGCCGCCTCTTGGAGTCAAATGAGGCGTTTACTGTAATCTACATTGCAACAAGATGAGGGAGCATCTGCCTCCACCTTCTCCTGCCCCCACAACACACAGCAGAAACCTTTTTCCCTTTCCAGATTTAAGGGACCTTCCCACTTCACTCTTGTTCCTCCTACCTGCAGCTGGTAAGGTTTTCCAGCCCGGATTAGCTGCGATACCAGGAAGTTGGTGTGAAAAAAGTGCACATTTTCATCCAAAAAGCCATGGAGGATCAGCAAACGGTTTGGCCTGAGATGGGATGAGAGACAGGATGAGAAACCACATAAAAAGCTCTGCAGTGGGTCTAAGCAAAGAGCTGCCAGTCAGCAAGCCAAAACTGAGCAATGGACAGGCAGTCAGAATAGCGTAAGGCCACGGACGTGGTCCTCAAACCCTCCCTGGCAAAGGGGGCTGGGGGTACAATGCCCCAGCTTGCTGCAGAAGGCAGCGACCAGCCACAAGAGTTAAAATTAACTGGGATCAGAATCCATCCACTCTTTTGGGATTCAGCAGAGGTGCAACTGGTGGCACCAAGCAGGACCCGGGAGCAGTTTTTTAGCAGATCCCTCAACCCCATGGTACTCACTCATTGGGAAGCTTTTCTACGTGTAATGCCACAGAGCCAGCCTCATAACCTTGCTGGTTGTTTTCTGGGATATCCATGTACCGCTCAGTGTACCCGGTGTCATATGCCATCCAAACTGTGACAGGAGCACCTGCTATAGCAATCTGTCAAACAAATAGGTGGCAGGAGCCAGCCTCAATTATCACATGCTAAAGAGTTCAAGTGTTCCCTGTTTTCCTGAAAGGCGGGAAAAACAGGCTTTGGACTGTTCTGTCACTCAGACCAGGATTCTTCTACAACAAACCCACATAAAACCCAGATTCCTCCTCCTGCTATTCCTCTTACGGTCACAACTGGGCAAATTCCTTGCATACCAGCACTAAAGGCTTCCTCTTTTCAAGGGGGACTTGTGGAATGATCCAGAAACTGTGCTGGGGACTCGGGAAGGGATTAGGAATAGCACACCAATTATCTCATTGGATGTTAGTCCTCCATTAGCAGTCACTGGGGAATGACCCCATCCTCATCAAACCTCAGGCAGGTATGATCTAGAAGCAGAATGCTTCTAGAGGAGCTACAGGCAGGACTGAGGGACACTTTCACCTGTCCATCAGAAACATCAAACAAAAAAGCCAACCCCAGATGCCATGAGTTACAGATGCTGAGAGAGTTAAGTGTCCCAAGATGACAGCCCCATGTCCAGACTTACCTTGAAGACATTGGGTTTACAGATAAGACCCATGAGGGAGAGAAAACCCCCGTATGACCAGCCATGTATGGCTACCCGACTCAAGTCGATGAACCCGTATTTTTCTGCTACATAATGTAAACCTTCCACCTGGTCCTCTATCTCCACCTGGCCCTAAAAGGCAACATGGAAGCTCAAGTTAGTGGCTTTCTAAATCTGGGAGCTTGAGACAGAAAAGACAAGAGCAACACTCACACAGGAAACATGCAGCCAGGCAGCCTTAGAAAGAGCAAATGAGCAGTGATTCATCAGCAAAAGTAGTACATTACCATTTGGTTTTTCAGGGCCCCTTCAAATTTGAGTCCTCGCTGGCACGAACCCCTTCCATCAATCACTACCACAGCATAGCCTAGGGACGCTAGCGTGTTTAGCCGTAAGTACTTGATTCCTTTGAAGGAGTTATTCACTAGCTGCACCTGCAGGAGGAGGGAAGAAAAGTTTCAGAGCCTAGCAGCTGCCTTCCAGTCCCTTCCTCTGTCTGTCCCACTCTGTAGGATCCTGAGCTGGACAGCAGCCACTAACCGAGCTATCAGAGCCATGGAAATCAGACTAAATGCTGGAAAAATCATCTGAGGTTTGAAGCAGAGATCAGAATAGAGATCCAGTGCTCAGTGCTAACCAAAGCAAAAGTCTTGATGCATGACTGAGCTACACAGAGGTCTGCCCTGGACAGCAATCCCATGGCCAACACCAGCAGTCAACAATCTGGATTATTACCTGAGGGCCTCCGTACACAAAGAGCACCGTGGGATGCTTCTTCCCAGGCTGGACATCATGAGGTTTGTAGACCATTCCATAGAGCTCAACATCTGACTGAGTGCGGAAGTGAAAGATCTCAGGTGGGATGTAATCTGGGGGACAACCTGCAGAGGGAAGTTCAGACACTAGCAATGCAGTAACTGGCAGCAGGCTCTGCGTCCTACCCCACCTGAACTAGCTCATTCTGACCCTAGTCAGGGCTCTTTCAATACCGAACCGTACCAAGCCTTAGCAATGTCTCTCAGAGAAGCCTCTCCCTCGGAAACAAACAGCCTCCATCTGCCTGCACAGGGCCATAGGCCCTATAAAAAGTGAAGGGATCACCCAAGAAAGCATCATCAGCTGGGTATCCTCAGATAAGGCATGCTAAGCCACAACAGCAAGATGTGGAAGGTTAAGAACAGGGACAGGTCAAATGGAGAAAACATTTGCGGGAGGGGTTCGTGTGCTGCTGTGAGCTGTATCTAAATCCTTAAAGGCCTATGGCACGAAGTAGCCACTGCATCCCAGATACTTGCCCCTCTTCAGATGAGTCAGGAACAAAGAAACCCCTAAACCCACAGCTATCTAAACCCTGCACCCTGGAGCACTGCTTTTGCTCAAAGCATGAAACAGCAACATCCTCAAAGCCCATATACCATTTCCTGGATGAGCTACCCACTAAAGATACCTCCCCCCTAAGATAACATAATTCATTTTCCCTTAGAGTGAAGTTACTCGGGCCACTTCTGTCTCCATCAGCTTTGGCTACCACTAGTAGGAAGAGTATCACAGACACTACATAGCATTGACACATTCTACAGGACTTACTGGCTGCCTCCATCATGCTAGCCCAAAACTTGGGCTGCTTGTGGAGCGGGTCATCATCGGAGCCACTGAGCTTGTAGACATGCACGCAAGGCGGAGTGCTCACGCTGCTGTAGTGGCTGATGAACATGTCAAAGTTCTACGGATGGGAGAGAGAAGAGTTAGGGGAACAAGGTCTTTCACTTCCCATATCTCATTTCTTTTATGCAGTTCTCAGACAAGAGCTCCCACATCTCAAGCAACCAAGACAAAGAAGCCCTCAGGACTCATTACTGGTCATGATTCATTACCGTTCCCAGTTAGGATCCCTGTCAGTCAGGAGACGAGGGGGTCTTGTATCTAAGAAACAACAAACCTGGCTCATTGAACAGCTGTGGGAGAAGCCCGGAGTGGTGAGTCGCACAATTTCTCCAGGAGACTCATAGCTGACTACGTAGAGGTGGTGCTCCAACGGGGTGTCCTTTGTGCCTTGGAAATACACCAGCTTCGTAGCCTCATTGACCCAGATCTACGTGGAGAAGAGAGGGCTCAGCGACAGAAGGATGACAACTACTGCTCCTTTGCCAGTTCAAACAGTCTGGCCCCAGGCAGAGTGAGCTTAAAACACAAATAGACCATGACAGACTGCTTGCGGCATTAGGGACCGTACACAACGCCTGTTGATATGATAGGCTAGAAAATACATACGCGGCACTTATGGAGAACTGCATATAGTCCAATGAAGTAACAAAAAGCGGTCACTCAGCTTTGACAGACTCAAAGCATTTGCTTACTAAGGAGCATAAAAAGTTGGGCTGTTCCCCATAGGTGAAACCAGGAAGATTCTGTGCTTAAATACGGCGTCTTCCCATAGTATGTCTGGATTATAGGGGGATATGTATGTTTTTTCCAGCAATCATGATAATGAATTCCCATCTGCAGAAGGATCAGTCTAATTGCTCTAACAGTACCGAACTTCAAGCCACATTAAAATATGTTTTTAATGTCCAGATAAAGCTGCTTCTAAAAACCACCCGGCCAGCCAGGAATAGAGACTACAGCTTTTAAGTACTGCATTGATCCAGCAACAGTAACTGAACTGTTTTCCACCTTACAGTTTCCAAATGCTGAAGCCCAAATGCTATTTCTGGCTAATCCACAGTTTGAAGACCACTGTGGACAGCAAAGGGAAAAAAACATCCAACCCAACTGGCCAGGAAAACCGGGCAGAGTCCTGTGGAGCAACAAATGCATCAAAGTAATTGCTGCTAACACAATTTTAGCCATAACACATGCAGGGAAGAGCTGTGGCCAAAATCAACAGCATGTACAGTGAGAATCCACATGGGGAGGGACAGCAGGTTAATTGCAGATTGAGGAAAAGCAGCAGAAACAAAATGCATGGAGCTGTAGGCCTTTTAAAAAGCGAGAAGTGAAAATCCAGATTAATTGGAAATGAACAGACAAGGTCTTTATTTTGACAGAAATCACCTGGGAGCATTAAAGATCAGACTCAGAGTTAATTCCTGAAGAAAAAAATGGAACTAGGTTTCTACAAGATTAATAAAAATTCATTTCTGGCTATTCTGCAACCAATAACAGATACAGTTTCTCCATATTCTAAATTGCTTTATACTCCCTAGCTGCCTTCTTCCTAAAGGCTCTACTGAGGGATCAGCCGGAGAGTGAGAGTTCACTCTAAGCACTAGGACATATTTCCAATTCACCAGTACTCATTGGGGTTAAAATGCTTCGGCAAAGGCAGCAATCCCAAGCTTCTCCACAAAATAGTTCTTTGTTGCTCTTGAACCTCAGACTTGTGTCCTTTTTTATGGCCTGACTCACTCATGGGATTTACCTAAGGAGCAATCTGAAGTCTGATTAAAAAGGCAATCAGTTCAATGTGCACTGGACTACAGCACTTCTGGGGAAAGCAGAGGCAGCAATAAAAAGAGAAACAAAATGAAGCTTAAGTAGTTCTAGCTGGTCCCAGGCGTAACAGAGGGCGTAGGCCAGGACTGTGGGCAGACAATGCAGAGCTGTAACACTGCAAGACAGAATAAAAATAACCACTACCTTCGATCCATGCCTCGCCAACACTTCCCATTCCCCACCAGTCAGGGCAATCTCCTCTTTGATAGGACATTTGAAATCATCTAGAAGAAATAACATGAGAATAAATCACTGCCTTCCCCAAAGGACAACACAAGCAAATCGGAGAGGGAGCTCCCAAAGCTGAAACGCTGACAAAGTGTAGCTCTTACCCTCACTATGGACATATGGCTGCACCCAGTCATAGTTGCCTTGCTTTAGGACTGCTGTGACTCTGTACAGGTGACAGAAACCTGTTTTGCATTCGTTGGCTCGAATAAAGCAGAGTTCTTCCTCCTCGCCCTCCGGTTGGATGAAAGGATAGAAGATATCATGAACCTGTCACACAAGGCAAAAGACCCGTAAGTGACTTGCATTGCAACAGCAGAGATATAGCCAAGGGAGTCAGTGCTAAACTAGCACGCTTTCAAAGGAAAGGAGAGGGGGCAGAAATCTCTCAGATGAGCAGCTAGTGGGAAAAAGCCATTCCCTGCTTTCCGATTACCGCAAAGAAACTCTGTGCCCATGTAGAAGACCATGTGCTCTGGGCTTTCCACGGCTACCACCCAAACCAGCACCAGTCTTGCCTCTGAGCTAGACATTTCAGCTACGTGAGTCCCACGAGGTGGTTGCTATTCCAACACCTTAGGAATGCCACGGTGTAAACTCCAGGTCCCTTTACTTAATCTTAAGAAACTGCTTAATCTTAAGAGACTGAAGTTTATTCCCTATCCCCTATGTCCATTACCCATCTAAATAAGTACAAATTCCAGGGATTAGGGTTGCTCATGCCTCAAGAAGCCATTTAATCTTGTAATACAATACCCCCAAAAGAATGGCAGTGTTACATCCAAAAGTGTCAGTGTCCAAAATGCCTGTGTTCACCGAGAATGTTAGCAAGAATTAAATGAACAACTCCAACTGCAAGGAGATGGCAGGATCCTCATCTCTTCCAGTGCTGACTGCATGAAAGTGCTTCTCATGGCTTTATCAAACTCCCTGAATTAACACCAAATCTGGTACTACTGAGCAGCAAAGCAGTCTGCTGGAGCATGGACTAAGCTGGACACACAGCCAACACAAAAATGGTTAACTGTGGGGGAGGAAGGGGCAGCCTGTGTTCTCCTCCCAGCCCCGAGCCTCTTACATTTATCCACACATCAGTGGTTTCTTCATAGATCACAAATGGCTGGACATTTTCTGGCACAGTTTTGGCAAATTCAGCGCGCTGCTCCTCATTTTCTGGGACTGGAATAAAGAGTGCTGGAGGCAAAAGGATTAGCTGCAGCCGCTGCTGAGGTCTGTCTAGGAACATAGCCCAGGCACTGGGGAAAGAAGTTGGAGGTGAATGTTAGTACCACAACATAGATGTCCCTTTCTAACACTCAGAACATGCAACCCTTTTTCTCCCCGCTGGCAGAAAGGATTTAGGCATCTGAATGCAAAGCTTTTCTCATCATTGCTGCTTTCTAATCTCCTGGAAGCTTTGCCAACAAACATGTATTGCCAGACATCTCTGGTATTTCACAGGGGTATCGTTCAGACAAGATGTCTGACACATTTGCCAGAGCGTCTATTCCAAGGGAGCACTGTTAACAGAACCCTGTGTCCAGAACATAACTCTTCCTTGGACAGCCCTTCCATCAGGAAGCACTATTTGTTTTCTAGCAAGCTCCTTACGAGCTGAAGCGATCCCTCTTAAAGTGATCCATTTGTAGCTTCCTCATTGCACGCTGCACTAGCAGGGAAAGGCACAGACCTAAGACAACTGCCAAGTGAAGGAGTCACTTCAGTCTCAGCCTTGTTCCTCTCCAAGGAGAGTCATTTGAAGTGGTGCTGCACTGCAGGCCTCTCAACATGACAGATGGCAAACCACCGCTGCATAGTGCGGCTACCCCAAGGCCTGGAAGTGCATCAAGGGAAGTTTCATCATTAAGACAGACTTTCAAAAGAGCCACTTCTCCCTAGCATCTCAGTGACTGTGGATTTCATGAACTGATATATCCAGCACATTTAGATAAGCTGTGGTGCAGAACGTAAGAATCACCTATGGGATTACCTTCTGTAAAGCTGTAAGAATTTAGTTTCCAGAGCAGAAAATTAATGAGTTACAGAACGTAATCTTCAAAGACAGCTAAGTCACCTTATCTGGACAGAGACTAGTTAACAGCCAAGCAAGCTTTTGAGGGGAAAAAAATTAAGAGCTCTAAAATTTCAAACCAATCAGATTGGTGTGAATTCTGTAACTCTTCAGGCAAGGCTGGCCAACACAAGACTGTGTATCACATTTGGAGCAATAGCGAGCTATGAGAGCACACCGATCACAGAGCAATCTTTCCCCCTGTACACACTGCACAAAGGACTAGCACCACACACACTGCCCACTTTCCCATGATACATTTGGCATTGATCACAAACTAGACCAATGAACAATGATAAAACTGCTCACAGTACACTCTCATTTTCAGCAGGAAGCATATTGTACTTGTGTGTACTTGTTAAACCATGACATTGTGTTAAACATCTTCAACTCAAAAAAATTCCTAGGACTGCCCACTTAACCTATCAATGTAATTTAATTTTGTGGTTGTGACAAACCCCACAGCTTGTCACTCTGGTCTACATTTGATTTTAGGATAACACTGAAGAAACCAAACACTCATGTGCCATTTCTGGCATTCATGGCTTTAAAACCAGGTCATGACTACAATACAAAGCATGTCGAGGGCCTGCAATAGTTCAGCCAGGGAAGCCCTGGGGAGTGTTAGTTTGGAAGAAAAACTTATGTACTATTTGCCATCTCGGGTCCATCCAGCACGGGCAATGTACTCCACAGTTGGAAACAACGCAGCGAATGGTTGCACCAGCTCCTTGTCCTGAGCACACACGATCTGCAGCAAAAGGAAGGTCCAATATCAAATCAGACTGCTACCAGACCTCCCCACCTCCTCCTTTGGAAGCTCAGTGGAATGGGAGAATCAGGAAGTTTAACTATTGGTACCAGCAAGTGTCAGGCCAGGAGAAGCAAGCCTTTCTACAAATGGCAGGAAGAGAAGGGGGGGAAAAAAAAAAAAGCTTCAAAGCAAAATGATTTTGGCATTCAGCCACAGAAAAGAATACAGCCAGGGACCGAAGCCCAGGATTAGATCGGGCTTCAAGCCTACTGCTCTACTATTGACAATGTGGTATACCAGGCTAACCCTACGTCTTGCTCCCCTCCGCTCTCCCAGCTGCCTCTCCACTTTTCAGCATTTTAAAGTTTTTCTGTTTCTTGGATAAAAAGGTTGTAGAACCAGGTGTTACAACAGGATGAAAACAATGGCTAACACTATCTAGGGTTTCTTAGCGACCTTGTCTTAATTCTAGGGAGCTTCACAAGCAGTCAACCCTCCTGTGCCATATCCCACTCCGCGTTGTTATCACTTACCTTACCCTTGCTGTCTGTTTTAAATTCTGCCAGTTTTAATGTAATCTTGGGGTTTTTGCTGCCTGCAGAGAAGGATTGAAAGAATACCAAGATGACCAACTTGAACACTCCATGGTTATACACAATACAGCTTCTAGAGAAGAACTGATCCTGGTTCTACTAAAATGGCCACGTGTGAATGTACAAACATCAAACTATGTTCGTGAGCAAACACCACTGTAATCACAAGAGTCATTCTGGGTATGGGAAAATTTTGCTTTTGCCTTGCCTAGTTGGCCATGCATGTTCTCAGGAGGGAGAGGAAAGACAGGATTCAAAATGTATTCCACAATACGCTACCAGATATATTCCATTTTCTCAGCAATCCTTTCATTTAAGCTGAATTTTAAATCCCATTCCTTTCTTGCAGTAGATTTTGGGCTCAGAGACTCAATTAGGCCTCAACATTTATAACCAGCTTCTACATCCTCGTAAGTACCCAGATTAATCATGCAAAGTTTATAGCACAAATTCCACTGCTTCTGCCAGCAGGAGTCAAGAATTGCATTAGCAGCCCCACGGTACTTCACTTACCTGTCCTGGGGTACCGATAGGAATCTGTTTTTCTCTCCTCCAAGGCAGGCGAAGGAACATGAATTATCTCCACCTCTGACTCATCCACTTCCTCATACAAGATCCGCAGTGTTTTTAAATCCTCTGAACCTGGGACAGATAGTAAGCACGTTTGCTAGTGTTTTCCAGCTGTTTCTGACTTGCCTGGAGCACTGCGGCAGTACACTCTGGTGCAACAGAGTGCACATCTCCTGCATAGCCGCAGCTCCCAGTGACCACCTGCAAATACTCCTCAGAGCACAATTATAACCCCTCAGTATTTTGTTCCTTCAGGCGGCCTCCCCAGAAACAGACCAAACCCAGGCTAAAGGAAAACTTCGCTCAAAATATCATTCATAGCAGGGGCCAGCAGCAGTTACAGCATCAGAATTTAATAAGCAGAACACTGACCTTCTGTGGAAGCTGTGGGACACCACCAATAGCCTGTGAACCGATCAAACTCCTCCTGAATGACGAAAGTGGCTACACCAGCAGACTTGGGGTCATCAAGAACATTGGATAAGCCTGGAGAGGAACAAAGAGAGTACATTTACATCTCCTTGGACAAAGCTGACCCAAAAAACCAATGTACTTGTAAAACATAAGCCATGAACACGTTAGCCCTCCCAGCCCAAATCTGCCAGACTGAATTTCCTTTTGAATCTTGCAAGAAGCACCAGTTACCTTTATGGCAGTATGTCATCCGCTTCTCCTCTCCTGTCTCAATATTTGCTACCCACAGATCATTGTTATTAATGAATGAAAAGAAGGCAGGGTCTGCAGGGCAGATCTTGGGATCCATTCGTGGCCCTGTGCACTGAGTCTTGATCTCCAGAGGCTTCATTGGAGACACCTACAGCAGCAGACACACAAACAGCTCTGTATCAAATCAGCTTCCAGCTTCGTATTTAAACACCTAAACCACAAATACAGTACAGCCCATGAAATGATGGCAAACACAGCCCTGACAGGACACAAGAGAGATGACCACAACCAGATGCAGATGTGCAGCTACCTCCAAACAAAAGCATTAAGTCCATTTCAGGTGATATTCGTAAAAATCACTAGCAGACTCACCCTGAAACCATTCTTGCCTCCATCTCGACAATGAAAGAGGCTGTTGCTGGCCTGGAAGAGGAATAGGCCACTCTCACTGTGGAAATCATAAGATGTTATACCAAAGACACCAAGTCGCTTGCGTTCCCTCAAGAGTTCCTCTTCTCTAGAATACATGCCATGATGAGGGGTTGCCTAGTATTGAAGAAAAGGAAAATCTGAAAGAATCTGCAAGGAGAGAAACTTTCACAGAACAGGAATGCTCCAAGACTGGCACCAGCTAGTCTGTGACCGCCCCAAGTACAACACACCAGCCAAAACCAGCCAGTAGTCTTACCATACAGGTCCATAACTACTGTACTCTAGGCTACAGGCGTGGTGCAGGAGGACTAAACCAACTGCATGCCCCAAGTTCCCTCTACATCAGAGATGAATTGCAAATCTGTCATTTCTGCAGTCAGCACTTCAGCATGAACTGAGGACAGCTGCACTTGCTCTGCTTATGCAAATCAGATGTAACCAATTAACTTAATGACGTTATCTACAGCCTTCACAAACAGTTTCCATGTCAGACACTGCAAACAAAAGCTCTTCCGGGGATCTTGAATTACCCTGAAGGGGACTAGCAAACCAAATGGGGTCAAGACAGCTAAATTCTTTTCCATCAGGAACTTTTTTAGTAGGGAAGAAAGACCAACACCCTCTACTCTCTTCTTCATCAATGCTGTTAGTGACAAAGGACATTAATACACTGAAATCAGGGAGGGGAAAATTCACCCCCTTTCTGGCTCACTCACAACAGAACGTAGGGCAGAAGCAGCAGTTTAAATTCAACTTCCCTGACTTCCTTAAAAGCAGGGAAGATGACAGACAAGCATTCCATCGAGCACATCAATGAGCACAGCAAGAGCTGAGGCAAGATACCCAGAAGAAAGGTGCACTGTCCTGATAGCTTATAATCTGAGGTAGACTACATGCTAGTTTACAGAGTCCTCTTTGCTAGGTCAGCCCTTTGCTCGCCACATCAACTGCTGTTTCGCATGCACTCACTGCCAACTTCATTGCGCATGCAAGTGGCTATCTTGCACTACCAAGCAAAGCAATTCTCAATACAACATTCCTACCAATACCATTCCCTGCATCTTATATGCCACCACACTATTATCTCTACGGTTCAGCAGAGTAGTACCCACTATACTGGCCTCACAGCGTCAGCCAGTTTTCCCAAACACTGTCAAGCCCAGCTCTTCACGCTTTGGCTTACCTGAAAGTGATCCAGCATCTGTTTCCATGACAAGAGTAGCAAGGCCTCCTTCCGTACCTTTTTGGGAATCTCTGAGTAAAGAAGGGAATTCTCTCGGCTACCATATGGCATTCCTATTAGGACAAAAGCATGACCGTACTTAAGATTAGTTAGCCAGGACAAAGAGGACCAAGAGCAAATTGGGGAAAAAAAAAATCTTTTATAACAGAGGGGTTGGGGCTGTCCAGAGGCTTTTACCAGCTGTCATTCCCAAGCAGCTCTCAGTTCAATCACAGATTAATACCTAAATTATTTACATTTAGATATTTATTTATTTAGAAATTTCCCTAAGCAAGACTTAACACTAATCAACCTCTTCAGAACTGGTTACATCTAACTTTCCTCTCTGAGGACTGTTCAAGCCACGCCCTGGATCCATTCTAAAAAAGCCACTCCCTGAATGGGCGACTCAATATTACTCTCCACATTTCTCAGACAGAAATTTGCTACAGGGACCTCATGCAGGCCAAGCACCAGCCTGCAAGAGCTGGAAGAAAAAGCTTGGAAGCTCTAGAGAGCCCATTCAAATATGAAACAGTATACCGCATAGTCAGAAGACCTTGTCGTTTTACATAAGCCTTTGACTGTGGTTATCAACTAAGCTGTTGGCCTTCATCCAATTTCCAAAACAACCACGAAAAATAAAATATCCTGACACGCGATTTTGGCAGTTTCAACAAAATCAGAGACCATGAACTTGCCCTCTACATATGCTGTAGAGACTCCCTAGATCAGAGTTTTGCACAGGAAAATGTGCATGATATTGTCTACTCTGCACATGTTCTGGGTAGAACAGAAAGATTTCTGAGCTGGTTAACCCATCAGCACAGTTACTTAAAATTAAAACTGAAATATTAATAAGTGCTCGGGAAGCAAAGCAATATGTGAGCATATAATCCTCAGAGATACAAAAACACCAAAGTGCTGAGCATGTGGTGTTTAATATAAGCAGCATCTGCCATGATACAACACAAAATTCTATGGGGACAGCCCAGGAATGACTTAAGATGTCCAAACAGAAAAAAACTGCAGATAGGAACAAATTACTATATATAAACGCATTTGACACTCATGCAACTGTGACCTGGACTTTCTTTCTCCTTATTATATTAGTACTTTCTACAACGACCTCAGGCTGACTACAGTCAATCAGCATTTACAAGAAAAAAATATTGACTTCCTCCCCAAAAGACATTATACTTTGCTCACAAGTGAAGAAGAGTATTCAACTTCTACAGCAAAGTTCTTCAGAATTCTTCATCCTACTCCTCGGCATACAGTCACTAACAGTATTCACACAAAAACTTGAAAATGTTATTTAACATTGGGACAGTAATAGCATACTAACGTTAAACACTTATGAACTCTTGAAATGGGTTCTGAGTATTTAACAGCACATTGTAAGCAACTCAAAAGATGCTCATTATGGCAACAGAAAGAATCATGTTTACCCTTTATTAGGAATGTCTCAGAAGAGGTACCCTGGTATTACCTGGCAGATACCGATCTTAAGCGATAGATCTATCTGCTCTATGCCCTGTACATTTCCTTAAGGAAGAAAACACTGAAAAGACATTCGTGTATCTTCATTCCTGGTTCTGGCTCCTGTAAGAGTCACACCTATACAGAACACCAACCAGCCGGTAGCTGGTCTGGTTGCCATTTCATGCAATAGAAGAACATTAATTTTTTTTTTTTAAATTAGCCACTTCGACCCTTAGTTCTTTAGTTATCTAGATCAAAAACTGTATCAAAGTCAACTTGGCCTTGAAAGACATTCAGCTTTAAATCAAGTCTCACTGTTCAGACTCAACAAGAAAAATGCGCTAACTCTGGATACTGCCCTTTATAGTAGCACTTGTGCCATAAGAATGTGTGAGGAACTATAACAAATCAAGTCACTGACACACAGGAGCTGCTTGATGACAAAACAAATCTGTCCCTCAAATCCAGCATCCTATGTCCTACAGTGACCTACACTCAACAACTCAAAAAAGAAAAAAAGCAGGGTCACCTCAGGAAAGCAGTCGCTGTATGGAGTTGCACATCAGGCAATTTCTTTACTGGCTCAATAATGATCAGCTCATGCCCCAAAGCATAATAAACTCTTTATAGTCTATAAAGTTTCCCATATTACCAACCACAAAATTATCCGGCTGCTAAAATCCAACCACTCTGTCACTAATTACATTGTGGCTCCAACTGTAATGAGGGACCTCTACAACACAGCATTCTGCTGTCTTTCAATCCTACTGTAAGGAAAAGGGTATTTCCCTGTGAATACCATTAATAGCTCATTCCCACCTAATCTTCCCCCCTCTACTCTTGAATTCTACCGACACGGTACTTAATAAAGCAGGGAGACACCACCACCCCACCATTAATACCTAGAACTTGCAACATATAGTTAGTAATTAGTGACAGCAAATTCCTTGGAAAGTCAGTCGGTTGATCAGTCAAGTAAATCCCATTTCTCCTAAGCTACAGGGGCACGAGATAGTCCTGAGTTTGAGGAACATCCTTTCTCTTGCCTCATCACCTGGACTGACCTGGGTTGCCAAAGCACGCTGCATTCATACCTCCATCACGAGGCAGGTCTGGCTAGCCAACACTTCCCCTTGTCGCTAAGCAGAAAGGCTGTGGTTAAAGCGCTTGTCTGGGACTGGACAGGTCTCTGCTCAGTTCCAGGCTTTGCTATAGATCAAGCATGCAAACCTTGAGCAATGTTACTTAATCTCAGTTCCCCCATCTCATAAACGGAGATACCTCCCATCCTTTTCCTTGGCTGTTTAGACTGGAAGCTCTCCTGTAACATATTCACACCCGGCGTCTGGCATGCTGGCTTACCCAGGTAATAAAGACGATGAGAGTGTGGGCTGGACTCTTCTGTTTTCCGGACAAACTGGAAATCATGGGGAGCTTTGTTCACTATCATGCCCGAATACTTCCTGCTGCTGTGAATAATGTCACGCAGCCCATCCCAAGAATGCTTTTGCACCTGGAATTGGGAAGGCACATCCTCCATCTCGACCACTTCAGAGCTGTCTGATAGCGCGTCCACTGCAGTCATCCTCTCTTCCCCTTCAGAACTGGACAAAAAACTGAGGGAGGAGTTGAGGGAGAGAATTAAGCCATAAAATCAAGCAGGCACATTTTATTGCTTAGAGAAAGCTCTGAGCATGTAACAAGCTTAAGAGAACAGGCACTCCTTAAGCTACAGATCCTAGGATTCTCTGCACTCAAAGATTACATTGTAAACATACACTGATGTGCTGGAAGGAAAAGTCCATCTCCCACCCCATATCGAGTCCTGTACATGAAGATACTAACCTCAGAAAACTCACTCTCCCAGGACTAGTTCTAGAAATAAGCTGTTAAAGGAAGTACAAGCAGCAGACTCTGGTGCAGAAAACAATCAGCTTGACTCAAAGGAAAACCACCCCAGGAATTTGGATGGATAAGTCATCAAAGCTATGACCTATCATAAAGGCACATAAACTTCTGCCCTGGAAGACCACAAAAGTGAAGTCCCCTTCCTGCCCTAAAGGAAAGCCTGCTCACCACTTAGAGAGGTTTAAACCCAAGCACAGCACCTCACTTACCTGAAGAGCTATTGCAGCCAGGAATGAAGTAGGAGAGATGGCAAAACAGGAAGAAAACAGTGCAATTGTGTTTGCTAGCAGAAAGAAGACAGCAGTAACAGACCCTGGTCGTATCCTGCAAAATGCAGCACGCATTCCTCATACATTTCCAAGCTAGCAGTTATTGAATGAGAGTCTACCAAAAAACGCCTCCACATGCAACTACAGCAAATGTTAATTTGAGGAGAGGTGGACTAACAGACTTGCCCAAGGTCAATGATGTAATCTATTGCAAAGCAGGAATGAGCCTAGGACTAGGGAAACCAGTTTTTGTCACCCCATTCAAGAAGCTGGATTTCCCTCCACAAGGACATTTTAGTTGTTTTGGGGGTATCCCAAAGAATGTTACAAAGAATTTCAGAAGAACTTCAGTTTACTGAAAAATTAGGCCAGAGAAGTTTGCTCCATGGAGACAGAATCGCTACCTTTGACACAGCATCAAGAGGACAAAACAGTGACTAAGGGTTACACCAAAAAGGGCCTCGTCCTCAGCAGCCCCAAAATTTACGTTTTCAAATTAGATGTTTCTTGAATGCCGCCTGTCATTTGGGACAGTGACCTGCATGTGGACAGGAGAACAGCTTCCGAGATGAAGGATTAAGCAAGAATTACACATAAACCAAATCTTGAAGACTTCAGCTTCAGTAAGATGCACAATTAGTTCTTTCCCAGTGGAGGGAATCAGGGGAAAGGAGAAGGATGGTTATTTATATCGCCACAAGAAAACACTCGCCTCTGCCCATTTTCTACCAAGAGTATTTTTCAGGAGAACCCCGAGCATTCCTTGAGGATTCCCCGCCAGCTTGCACTTTCTAACAAGCTCTCTAAAAGGAAATTCTCACCTAGTTTGACATCTTATGCAATTACAACAGAAGATGAGCAAACCTAAACCGAAGTACATCTGGACTTCCTTAAACGACAGGCACACGGTACAAGGGCTGTAAATATTACCATATCTTCAAACTGCTAAGTCTCTAAATTGTACAAAATGTGCAAATAATAACACAAGAACAAGCTCCTGCAATAAATATGTAGATACTCCTGGTACTGCCCAGCAGTAAATCCACAGCTTGAAAATGAATAAAGAAGAGTATTTTCCAATCAAAGCCAAGCAGGAAGCCCAAGTGAAACCACAAAAGAGAACGTGACGGGATGTTCTAAGACTGCGAGAGTGCCTGTGGCCTCTAATGCCTATATCCAGGGTCTCCGTTACAGCAACTAAAATCACATCTGAAGGCAGAAGTGTTGCCTATCAGAAACACATGACAGGAAGACCACAAAACCCCATGAACTGGGTACAATTCTCTCAACCCAATTCCACTGCAGGTCAAGTCAGTCAATTAAAATAATCTGGCTTTGGCTCGAGACGCCTGACCCTTAGGTTACTCTCAGCCAGCTGGTGAAGCCGTCTTACTCAGCCAGCTCAACTCCTCATGAGGGAAAGTTGCACCTTTAAGGGCTCAGAAGAGTCCACAAATGTAATACTGGTAACTGTCCCAAACTGAACTGGAGGGAGGCTGGAGTCCCTTCCAAACTGTACTGCCATGATTTTATGATTCACTGGGGAGCTAAAAGCACAACTTTTAATTTGGTACTGCTCTTATCCTGGCGATTTTGATACTAGAAGAGAGTGGAGTAGCGGGATAAGCAAAGTAGCCATCGCACAAAGTTACATAAAAGTGTTGGGAAATACCACTGTCATAGCTGGAGTGCGGTGGAGTCTCACAAAACTTAGGTTCCGACACGATACAGAGTAAAAAGAAAATCCAATTGCTTCATCTATAGCTACAGCCATCTCTTGGACAAAACGTAACAAGTATTTGGCAACACCGTACACATAGTAAACAAGTATAAGGAGTAACTTATCTAACCAAAATCGCAGAGTGAATTTTGGGATTAAATTATGCAGAGGTAAGTTGGATCAAGACACCAATTTGAACCATCTTATTCTTAGGCAGTCTTGAAACTTCGGCATCGATACAGCGCATCTGATATTGACATCTTACTGGAAAAAGACTGTCCTTTACAGTCCTCATGCTGAGGCGCTGATTCAGATGATTCAAGTGTTGTTGCAGAAGCACTGCTAACCCCACTCCCAAAAACATCCAGCTATCCCTTGGAGGTCTTTTGCATGCTTTTTCTGCCCTGCCTGGCCAGGTTAGATGGATCAGGCACACATCTGCCAAGCCCTCCCTTCAGGGGGAACATGTTAGTCTGAAGACAACAAGCAAGCACAGGTGGGACACCAGCACAGGAAAAAAAAATTGTAAAGCTTGGAATTGGAAGTCAGTGAAACAAGTTATCTTCCTGAGTCACTTCCTGACCCACAGATCCTGACACAGAGCTCCCTGGGCAGAATTATATACTTGGGATTCTTCCGAAACCTCATTCACTCCAAGAAGTGCCTATTGCTCTGTCCCACACAACCTAAAGGCCACTAAAGGCCCTGAGAGTAACTGGGACACATACCTTCTCCAACTTCCTGCAGTCTCGTTTTCCAGACGAACCCTCTTTATCTTCTGCATTAACTACTCAGCAAGCTGGGCAGGACAGGAAACTAGGAAGGAAGAGGAAAAAAGCAGATTTCATATAACTGCAGTTTCTCCCGTCACAGGAATAAGGCTGTATAAAAGCATCCTCCATGGCTCACACTTCCAACTGAGCACAGAGGCACAATCAAAATCCTCGGTTCGCACTTCACAGTCCAAATCTGTTCTGCCAGCACATGCTGGCTATTAACAACCCAGATAAATCTGAGAGAGACTTCTTCATCTGAACAATGGGACTCCGTGAATTCTGTGGCCTGCCTCTTTCTTTCCTACAAAATTCTTCTTAAAGTCTGAGAATCCTCAGTACTGACCCTTCCTTTCATTCCCCTCCCAAAATCCTAAATTCTCTGAAGTACCAGAAACTAAGAATTGCGAAAACAGAGAAACAGAGGTCTGGTCCATACACTTACAGGCAAGAGTCAAACAAAGGACACCATAAGGAGCCAGACAGAGGGTCAGCAGCCCCATTACCAACAGCGTCACAGTCCCACCTGGGACATAAAAACCACATTTGTCTTCCAAGCCAGACTGCTGCTTCCCTCTGCCTCAGCCTGATGCCACGGAGGAACGCTGGCTCACCACACAGGACCATTTTCCATGAGCGTAAGACGGCACTACCTTCATTATCATCCTCCCTACCCAGGTACGCTGAAGTACAAAGATCTTTGTCTCCTCTTCGGGAGAGCTCTGAATCACGGACACACCCCAGACCTGCCACTATCTTTTACAGAGGCCCCTGTCTGCCGAAACAGCCATTTCTCCACCAAAACTGCACTCACAGAGGATCAGGAGAGACAAAGCGTCACAAAGAAGTGCCAGCAGTGAAGCTCCTGAAGTGCAGAGGAGAACAGAGAGGGATGAAGTAGCAGCATCCAGTAACTTAAGGACAATTTTCGATGCAAGCACGAAGGGCAACAGGAGCGATGCTCAGGAATGCTGAGTAACCTGGTCTGATCTCACCCCTGACCCTGCTTTGAGCTGCGGGCTGGACTAGAGAATTCCTGAGGTCCCCTACAATCTCAGTTATTCTGTGATTTTAATGATTCAGAGGAACACCTCACCCTCATCCCACCTGTCACAGCTCACAAAGAGAAAAGGAACAATAACATCCTCCAATGCTGAACCCAGAGAAAAAGAAACTGAACAAAACAGACACGAGACATCAGAAACCCGGCATGAATCATGATACTCATTCATCAGCGAGACCCCGAGGGGCCTGCTGGTGCCTTCAGGAAGAGCCAAAGCAACACGGTCACCTAGAGGAGCCCTTACTGATGCGTCCCTGTCATGGCCGGGAGCTTTAAGACCTCCTTCTCCAAAAATAAAAGCAACGGGGGGTGGAATAAACCGCTGGGGATTTCTCTACAGAGGGACGGGCTCCGGCAAAGGCTGTCGGCAGCCCGTGCCCATCTGCACCCGTGTGAGCGGGGCCAAGACCCCCATAGGGAGCTGCTGCGCTGGCTGCGGAGGGAAGGCCGGGCCACGGCTTCGCCAGAGAGGGGGGAGCCCAGGGCACGGAGCACCCTGTCCCCCCACCTCCCTGCACTGCTGGAGGCGGCTCTTTGCCTGCGGAAAAAGAGGAGCGAGCAGCTTCTCGCCTACCCGGGTAGAACACGGGCTGCTGGGGGGGCATCCCCCCCCCCCCCCGCCAGGGCAAGGCGTCCCGCCCCGCCACCCCAGCCCTGGGGGCAGGGAAATACAAAGAGCCCCCCCCGGGGCGGGCGGCCCCCCCCGCCCGGAGGACAGCCCCCGGGAGAGCGAACACCCGCCCAGGCACGGGGCGGCCGCCCCCGCACCCTGGGGGGCAGCGCGCAAGTCATGGGGGGCCAAACAGGGGGGACCAAGCGCCCTAGGGCCGCCCCAGCCCCGGGGAGGGGGGAACGCGGCCCGCGGAGCGGGGAAGCGCTCCTTGGCGGGGTCAGCGCCCCCAGCCCGGGGCGGGCCCCCCTCCCCCGGCCGAGCCCTGCCCGCACCCGGGGGGAGCCCCCCCGCCGGCCCGGCCCTGCGCTCCCCGCCCCACTCACCCCGGGGCGCGACCACCTCCCCCTGACGGGCGGGGGGGCGGCTCCTCTGCGGGGGGCGGCGGCTCCGTCAGTCCCGCTCCATGTCCCGGACACGGGGCAGCCCCGGAAACGGGGCGGGGGGGAACGGGGGCGGCGGCCTGCCACAGCGCGACCTTTCACCCGGCGGCGGAAGTGGCGGGAGCGCGCGGGGCGGGATGGCGGGAGCGCGCGGGCGGGGGGACGTACCAAGTCGTGGGGGCGGGGGAGAGCGGGGGCTGGGAGGAACCACTGCGGGGGGGGGATGCCTGCGGGGGGACGGAACTATTCTCCGCAGTGAGGGGGGGTAGAGAGAGAATTGAGGCTGACAGAGGGTAAAAAAAGCGCAAATAGAATATTCTTTCCGCACTCAGCTCCGAGACAACCCCCTAATTCAGCACTTATTGCCGCCGGGGGGCGATTGTGGGGCTAGTCTCAGCGCTCGCTGCGTCCCCGTTTTTCCCCGTCCCCCCCCGCCGCTGGGGAATGGTTGGGTCCGGCGGCCGCGGTTGCTGAGGGAGGCCGGGGATATACTTTTCGCCGAGCGTTGGTGGTATAGTGGTTAGCATAGCTGCCTTCCAAGCAGTTGACCCGGGTTCGATTCCCGGCCAACGCAACTCTCATTTTCTTCGTTTAATATTTTTTTTTTTTCTCCCCGCTCCCCGCCGATTCCACAGCAAATTCTGAACGCGTCTGCACGCGAAGCGCCCCGCCCGGCTGCGTTTTACTCACTCGAAGCCCGGCGGCCGCCAGCCAGGCGCGGGCGGTGCGGCACATGGCGCCGTTACCTCTGCCGCAGCTCGCGGCGGGGCCCCCGGCCGCCGGGAAATAACAATAAATCACGATAAATAACGATAAATAAATAATGATAAAGCGAAGGACAAAAAGAAGCAGGGTGGGAACCCGAAAGAAAAACATAGGTGTTTCCGCCCGGGATCGAACCGGGGACCTTTCGCGTGTGAGGCGAACGTGATAACCGCTACACTACGGAAACCCGCGCTGCAGCAGCTTTGCGGCCGGCGCGTGATGTTGGCGCCTCCCGCGCCCTCAGGCAGCGCGCGCCGCGGCACTGGCGAGCGATCGCCCTCAGCGGGCGACCGGCGGGGCCCGCTGCCCTCAGGAGGCGGCCGAGGCGGGTGGCCCTGCGCCGTGCGCGGCCGCCTGCCGCCGCCGGACAGGGGCGGCCCCAAGAGGAGCTTGCGGCTCCCCGCGGAGGGGAGCAGGAGGGGCTCACCCCAGACCCGCCCGGCCCGGCCCGGCCCGGCCCCCCGCTCCGAGCCACGGGGGCTGCCGGGAGGCCCGGGCCCGGCCTCGCCCGCCAGGCCCGGCCTCGCCCGCCAGGCCCGGCGCAGCCGCGGGGCCCCCGCCAGGCCCGGCGCCGGGCACGGGTTGCGGCGGGCGCGGAAGCCGCCGCTGTTGCTCGGGCGGCCGCCGGCAGGTGTCGGTAGAACAGAGGCGACGGGGGCCCCGCTGCCTGCGGCGCTGCCCGGCAGGGAGAGCAGCCCGCCCGGGCGCCAGCAGCTGAGGACTGGCTGTTTCCCGAGCAAAAGGGCAGACCCTTGGTGGTCCCCCGGCACGGGGCCGAAGTTCTCCCTCGCTGCAGATGAAGCGCACGATGGCGCGGACTCTGTTCTCGTCGCCGGGGTCTCTCCGAGGCCCCGGGAGCTGTGCAAGAGCATGGGACAGAGCAGGAGGACGCGGTGCCAGCATCACACTGTAGTGAGTTTCCCATCGCTGAGGTTTTGGGTAAAGTCCCTGCTGATGATCCCGGATGGTTCTAGGAATATGCTGGTTCCTCTTTTATCGTGATGCAGTGTTACCGACTCATACACCCATGGCAATCGTTCTTTTTTTGGTAAAACCTCAGCCCTTGCAATCAGGTGGTAATGTGAGAATTATTTTTCCTGTTTTGTTTGTTGACGTGTTTCATGCTCTGCTGGCTGCAGAGAAAGGCTTAGAGGGGAGAAATGAATCATAAACCCAGATGAAAGTGAAAAGAACCTCACTTTTAGTAAAACTTGCTTTTAATAAAACTTACTTTTAATTTATAATTTTGTAGCTCATCTCTTGATTTGGGGCCAAAAGGGAGATGAGGTCTCCACATGTCTTTGAACTCCAGGACTTGCCAGTACTTTATTCTGATCTGACCTGCGATAAGGAGTAGAACGTTACGTTAAAAGTCCATGACAAACCTGAAGCCTTGGGACTCTGTTTCACGTTGCTGCTAAATGCCCCGCTGTTGCACTTTCTTTGCCTGCAGCTGGCAGAGCCTGCAGGAGAGGACTCTGGTAGCAACCTTTGCACTGTGCATCAGCTGAGTGTGCTGGGGGCAAACCTAATCGATAGCTGGGGGCAAAGTCCTGTCCCTAGAGCAGAAGGAAGTGGATCTGTAAGTGACCCAAGACCATCAATGGAAAGATTCAAATGCTTTGGGTTTTGCTTTCTTCCACAGACCTCTTTCAGTCTGGTGATCGGTGGAGAAAGGAGAGCTGCAGATCAGACAGCCCCAGGGAGGAAGCTCTTGGAAGGTACCTGTGGGAGGCAGAGGCAGAAATTAGATGAAAGACATTGTGCTGCTGGTGTTATCTTAACTAATGTTGCGCTGGTCCTTCGTTAAGGCAGCAGTGGACTCTGGTAGCCTTGAGACGTACTGTGTAGGTGGGTCGTGGGCTCCAGATCCTCCTTGCATGGGCATCTCTGGCTTTGAGGGCCCAGACAAAGCTCCCTCTTCGTGCTGGTTGCCAGTTGCTGGAACAGCTCCCGGGGATGTTCTTTCTTTTCTTACAAAGAACCATTGTCAGTGACTGCTCAAACTTTGCCCTGCAGGACAAAGAGACTGGCAGCATTTCACTCTCCCCTCCAGCCCCTGACCTATCCCACTTCCTCTGCTCCCAAGACTTACCAGCCCGCCGCACTGCTCCTGCGCAAGAGCCCCTCTGCTTCACCCCCGCCTCCCCAAGGGCAGTCTCCGGAGCGCTAGGAAGGACTGTCACATAAATACCCAGGAAAAAGAAAGCAGGGGGCTTATTTGGAGGTGAAGGATGGATATTCTCTACCATTATCAGCAGCATCTGCCCTTTCTGAACAAGGGAACCCTCCCCCAGCCAGGCTTTTCACCAGTGCGCTGAAGGCGGCCATGCTCCGCTTTGTTTGCCTAACACGCGGTGATGGCTGTGGAGTCCCATTCTCCCCTTTTCCTCCCTCCACTCCCTAAACAGCCTGCATGGCTGTTACAAGAGAGGGGAGCTCAGAGCACTGCGGAGCAGGAGAGCTGACAATCAGGGCTGGGAGACAACGCAGCCTTGCACAATACCCCCCCAATTAGCCATTCATTTCTGCTACCTCTGAAATGGGGAGCACAGCCCTTGTGCTGGGAGATAAAACAAGAATGGCTTCAATAGCACTGATTTAAATTAGGTCAGGCTAGCTTTTGTGTGGCAGGGACCACACAATAGCAGTCACACGACTGTGGAGGGGAGCAGCATAAAGGAAAAGAGGCCAAGCAAGTGGCACAGATGCTAGGAGTTGGTGGGTGCTGGGAGATGAGGGGTGTGTGTATGTGGGTGATAGCAGAGGGGCAGACACTCCAACCAGCATGTGGTGCTAATACATAAAAGGGGGGCACATGGTCAGCAGGGGACAGAGAGGTCAAATATTGTCTCTGCAGAAACAAAATTATCAGCTAGTTCTGCCACACCAAGGGGTGCGAGAACACAGCCGTGCATCCTAGGAAATTGGTCTTTAATCATAACTGGTTATGAAGCAAAGGGGTGACCATTAAGTTGACCCATAACATCCTCCCTGCGCACTAGCGCAAGCCCTGTCGATCACGCAGGAGGAAAGGGGGGCAGAGACCCTCTGGGGCCTTTGTACTAAGGGACGTACTTCTTGTACCTCCGGCCCAGAGATACTGCTCTTGCCCTCAGAACAAAAAAAAAAAAAAATTGCAAAGGGGCAGTAGTTCCTCTGGAGCACACAGCAAGTCGGGTGTGATAGGTCTGATGAAGCCCCAGAGACCTGGGTTGCAATCCCCAGCGTTGACCAGGGTTTGCCATTTCTTTCCCCTCACAAGTTTGTCAAAAGTCCACACCCAGCCTGAACACCTGATGTGCTATGAAATCCTACAGTCAGTTCTTTATCGATTGGTGGGTTTTGGTCAAAATCAGGAACTCCTTCAAAACGATCTCTTAGCCCAGGTTCTCAATGACATCTGAGCATCTGACTGCCTTCAGAGAGAGGTCCTGGAGACAGTTGCCTGGGAGAATATAAGCACTGGACACTTGTCCCAGTTCTCACCCCCGTATCATTAATATTAGCGTTGCTGTTACTACAATAGTTATGCAGATGTTCGTGTTTATCTGGCAATGGGAGAACATGAGAGCAGCATGCTTTCTTTAGCAATAACAGTGTGCTCAGAGCTATCAATAAGAGCCTGATCTTTTCAGGCCAGGCTGAACAAGCTGTTGTCATGGTCTATGAGTTTATCCAGGTAAGTCCATATGCAAAGGAAGGTCAGGTAAGTATAAAAATGGGAGTTCACCCCCATAAGTCTCCCAGGCAGAAAAGTCTCTCACTGAATGGTCTTTTGTGACCCAGACTGGACTTCTACAGCTATCACTTTGCTACAGTTGGCCAAAGAACTACTGATGGGAGAAAATACGGGTGTGGAAAAGTTGAAAGACATAATCAACAATTTAATATGGCATTCTTCAGCCTTTTTGAATCAAAGGACAACCTGATATTCTGTGGCAGTTGCAAGAAAAAGTTGTAAGCAAAGACAATATTTATCATTTAAGCAAAATGTTTACTGTATCACAAGGTCATAATTTTCTTGCTAGAATTACAAGCATTGTAATTTCTACTACTGATAGTAAAAAAGTGGGTGAGCCAAAGAACTGAGTGTGCCATCCAGTGCCAAAAGGAGAAAACTAGGTTAAACTTTGAATTATCAGTTATTCTTATTCTCTTGTTTGCTCACATATGAATGACTTCTTTTAAAACCCAAGACAACTTAGAGTGATTCTGCGGGCCGTTGTCCGACCCGCAATGGCCTGTGCGGTGCACAGGTTGATTTAAACGTACCACTTCCTACGTGCACATACAGACAACAGAATATTCAGTGGCCAGAAGCTGATACTGGAAGGATATACACTAAAAATAAGTTGTCCTTTTTTATCAGTAAGTGTAATTAAGCACTGAAATAGTGCCTGTTGTAGGGAGGTGGCCCTGGAGGCATCAAGCCAAAATGAGAATGTTGCTGAAAGGTACGTTCATGTTCAGCCAGATGGTCAGAGCTTTGATGCATGAAGCACCAAGTGAAATTATCTACCCGGTTTATGTAGGAAGCCCGTCTGGAGCAACCATAATAGCCCTAATTTCTCTCAAAATACAAATACATGGTGGCTAGTTTTCACTGCTTTACTGCTGTGCTATTTGGCATATTTTTACCCTTTTACTTGTGAGAACACAACTAAAACAACACAACAACGAAGTCCCATTTTGTTTTTCATTTTGGTTTACTTTCTAAAGCCCCTATCCACACTGCAGGGAAGACTGGAGGTGCCCAGATACCAAAAGCAGTTTAACTGTGGTAGCACAGAAATCTGCATTATCCGATTTGTTCTGCTACTTTACTCTGCTCACTTGCACCTCTGGAGCCTCTCCTTGCACATGGTGCAATACGGAGACAGAAGAGGCAAGGCTCCGGCTCTTAGAGAAAACTTACAGATGCGATCCCTGTGGATTCCAAACAAGAAGACATAAAAATTACATGTAATCACGTTAATAGTACACACATCCATAGACATAAATAAGTCAGAACTATACAATTAGGTATATATAGCTAGAGATCGTTATTCTCAAGCAAATGGCGTGATCTGGGATGGTCCTGCATTGCGGTTTTGTAAATCCCAGTATTAGTGAGATGGACTCTATAACCTGAAATGCTCATTTGAGTCCTTCAGCTCTCCAGCAACCCAAAAACCACTGCAGAAACAAATATGTTTTGCAGAAGGCTGGTTTATTCCCTGGATATTTATTTGCTGATTAGGGTTGGGGTATTTTTTTTTTATTATTATTATTATTTGTTTTGTTTATGTCTTCTTCTTTTATCAGCTCCAGCTGAGACGGGAGAGGGTGGGAGGAGGGTTTTGTTCCTCTGGAGATAACAGGAGGCTGTGTCTGTGCAGCCATGGTGACAAGATCCAGGGCGCTTTCTGGCTTCCAAGCAATTTGCTCCCCACCCCTGGCTCCCAAGTAAAAGTGGGGCAGAGAGAGAGAGTGGCTTTTGTTTCTCGAGTGCTTCAGCTGTTGCTACTAATTAAGCGAAGAGCTCTAGTGCCTTCCCACCTCCCAAGCCTAAGGAGGATCTAGTTGGGGCGAAAGGGGAGTCAAGAGGCTGCGCTGCTTCTTCTCAGCACCCTGCTCTCACTGTAAGGCTCTTCTGCTTCATCCTTGCTCTGCCGCAGCCTTGCTGGGTGACCCGTGGCCAGTGCTATGCCTCAATTCCCTGGCTGCAGGGGGGAAGAAATGAGAGAGACCAAGCTCATCATGAGGCCAGATGGAAACTACCACCCTGCTGTTCAAGGTGTTATTATCGGTTTAATGCAATATGTTCCCAGCTTCTCAGACATGCTGACTATCAGCAGATTGCTCTTTCCTTCTCCAGCCTTCCCTGGATGTCATCCCCTTCTCTCCCTCTCCCTTGGAGATGCCAGCTCCTTCCCTGAGCTCTAACAGCACTTCTGCAACCTCCCCAGTGTGCCTCTTTTTAACCCCCTCCAGTGTCACCAGAATGTGCTGGAGGAGCCAGATGAACTGTCAACAGCCAGCTATCAGGCAAATGGCCTTTGCACAGGGCAGTTTTGCTTTTTTTGGACAAGGAGAGCAGGGTGGGTAGAGGGTAGAGTCAGCGGCAGCTGAGGGCTGCAGGGGAACTACATAGCCTCTGCCCAGTCCTGCAACAGGGAACGCATACTGTGCCAAAGCATTGCACACATGTGGGAAGGACTGCAGAGAGGAAAAGAGGGTGGAGATGTGGAGAGAGGGAAAAAAAAAATTAATGTAGGGAATAGAAATGCTGCAGACATCCAACAGCCCACGGAATCAAGGTCCGAGCCCTGGCTCAGCTCTGCAAGATGCCAAGAACTGAAGCAGCAGTCAAGGTCATGGCTGTTCCCTGGTGTCTCTGCGCCCATTGAACTCAGTTGGATATCTTCAGCCCAGGATCTCGCAGGGAGAAATTTAGGGCCTCGCTCAGGAACAGATGGTCTCCCGCTTGGGCCCCATCTGGCAGGCAACACTGGAGCAGTTGGTCTCTGCAGCGCTGAGCAGAATCTGGTTAACTTTCCCCTCGTGTCAGCAAGGTGATACATAGGGTAACCAAGCCCTGCTGTTACAGGCCTGGATTTCCAGGAGCGGCCAGGAACTCAAAGGTGGAGGAGCGTAACCCAAGAGCCATCTCTGAGAGGCCCAGGCAGTGTGGCATCAGCCAGCCCTGGTCTAAGTCAGAGTCCAGCCCGAGAACAGGGCTGTAGTTGCAAGTGGTCAGGATGTTGTTTGGGAAGCCCTTGATTCACGTGCAGGAAGAAAGCATGTGGGAGGAAGGAGAAATCCGGAGTAAAGTTTCTCAAGGGGCGGCCTGCAGGAGAGGTGCGAGGAGCAACAGGCATGTGAGCCTTGTCCGTGATGAACTGGTTAGTGCCTGGACTGCTGAGAAACACACGGTGTGTTTGGCGGAGGTTTTTGGCACTGACCTTACCTGGAGCCATGTTCTGAGTGTGCGTTCACGGTTCCTGAGTTGAGGGAGGGGGAATAACAAGCCAGCAGCCTGCCTTCCAAGACCCAACTAAGTGCGATTTTCAGGGTGTCTTGGTCATATGGAAATCCTAGTGAGCTCAGCTTACTCAGCCTCAGTGTTTCTGGCCAGGCAGAAAGTTAGTGTCTGCTCTGGAAAAGTTCAGCCTTAATGCTTGGAAATCTCTAGTAGAAATCCTTGTCAGCAGGAAAGCCAGGGCCTGAACTGGCCCTCGTGCTGGACTCTTCCCTCACCAGCTTTCAAAGATGAGGCTGGCTAGGCAGAAGGGGTCGCAGGGGTGGACCAGTGCCTTAGAGCTGCTCCTTCTGTCCCCGCTCAGGGCATAAACAGTCCACGCACCAGGGATGTGGAGAAGTGTCTCTAGACAGTATTAAGTACACACAAAAATAGCAAGTGAGACCAGCTCCCCTTTAGCAGCACCAGCCAAGTTTGCTGCAGCATGGCTGGTAAAAGAACTTTACTTAATCCTTTCTGAAGCCCAGTATCAAGGACTGCAGAGGATATCACGCATCCGTGCACTAGCGCATGTTTTCCAGAGACCTTGTCCCCAGAAGTCAGGCTGGTGAGGTCCTGCTCTCTTAGGTTGCCAGGCTAGGCAGTCAGTGCTCTAATGGTGCTTGGTGAGCAGAGGGCACGGAGCATCACTTTATCCCCTCCCCTGAGGGTTCCCATCCATAGAGGCTCCGGCGCAGGATGCTGCCTGTGTCAGCTCCGCAGTAATCAGCCCAGAGGCAGAAAGTGGAAACTTTCTGGTTGCAGCCACTTAGTTTCATTAGAAGCATCAAAAGAGAAAACAGGCCTCAGGTGGGGCAGTGAGAGGCAGAGATACGCAAGAGGTGGCGGAGAGGGGATTTGCAGCTTTGTTTTACATATCAGCAGGTAAGCTTCAGCTAAGGACTGGAGAAGAGAGGTAGGAAAGAGGGGCAGAGAGACAGCCTGAAGCTAGGGCCTGTCACCCATATTGCTCAAAGAGCTCTGGGGAGATCATACAGCTCTCTAAAACCTGCTCTAACTCTGTTTCACGAGACCAGAAATAGGTTTGAGCAGAAGACCCATCCTGCTGCCCTAAGGCTCCCTCCCTGCCTCACATCCCTTCTGGAAGAATTTTGTCTGAATTTCTTTTTAAAAACCTTGTGCACTGGAAATTGTATCCCCTTCCCAGTGCTCTGTTCCAGGACCTAATTGTCCCTATCACTGCAAAGAATTTTCCCTAATGTCTAGCCTAAGTCTTCCTTGTTCAACACAAACATGATACTGTTTAGAGGTAGAATAGTAAGGGCTGGAGTCGCTGCCATAATAACGTATTGATTTCAATGAAGCTGAGCTCAATGGAGAGGAGTCTGCCCAGCCTTGCTCCATCCCCCTTGTGCCCCAAGAGAATGTTTTGTGTTAGACTAAATGCCTCTGTAAGTGCCTCTCAGCTTTGCACTCAATGCGAGCCATTCTGCATAGACACATTGAAGCAGCAGCGCACAGGATCAGGCCTGTAATCACATTTCCTTTTGGCAGCAGGTATCTTATCAGCCTTGGTCTCCCTGGGCAGTTTAAACTGTCTGGCTGTAGGCTCTCCTGAGCAGACCTCGTAGCCCAGCCATCCTGGAATTCTTCCACCAGTAGCAGCCCTCTACCACTCGCCTCCCATTTCATTCATGTCCTCACCCAAGAGCCGAAATGAATTTGACTGCCCGCCTCTAAGCCCTATTTCTCTGCTTAGATTTTCACTAAGCCATCTCAAATAAAGCAACACATGCACCCCAGTGACTTTGGGAGGGCTTTGGGAGTGGGACAGAGCTGTGCACACCTGGTAGGCAGGTAGGGGTTGGAGGTTTGCTCAATGGCCAGAAGCAGCAGCTGGGATCTTGAATCAGAGAAGGTCCATCGTTTGATGACTGTCCCTTGTGGTTAATTCTGCCCCACAGTATCTCCAGAGCTGAATCCTGCATCCAGCTCCCCTTCCTCTGTGTGTAGCAGCATCTCCAGCTGCCTTTCCAGCTGGGAAAGGGATCTCTTTGGCTTGGGGGGAGCACAGGTGTTAACAAGATGCTGTAGGTCATAAAGACCAACATTTGCATCTCTAGTTCTCACTGCCTCTGCAACAGCTTTGCATAAGATTGAAAAGGAGAGCTGAAGGTTTGACGATGGCCGTGACAGCAGAGCTGTGACTGAGCTTGTAGTTGAACTAGAATTACTGAAATAGAAGGCAGGGCTCAGAGTGGGGTTGTTAAATACTGCAGTAGCTCCTGGATTCTGCTCCTGTTTCCACCAGTGACCCTGGCCAGATCCTCTTGCTTTTATATTTCTCTTTGATCTGTAGGAAAGCAGGGATCTGCAGCCAGGGAGCAGCCGCTATTTCGATAAATAAGGCAGGAAAAAGTGACCAAGAGGTCCCAGAAGAACAGATCCCAGATTCCTGAAGTCCCACTCATGAACAAGTGTTGCCTCTTGTTTCTGGTCCGTGCCTAGTTTGTGGACACAGATGTTCTATTATTCCCACATGGATGAGCAGTTGTTTTTATGTGAGCTCCTATCCACGAGCTGTGCATCTTCTGGTTAGGAGGGTTTGTTTTTTAGCCTTGGAGATTTCAGCAGAAATAATCATGTTTGGAGACACCTGCACCGTTCTCCAGCTCTGCCCTGAGATAAAGAGGGGCTTGGGGAGGGAGCCCAGTCAGCCAGGAGATGGAGCAGCTTGCCTCCTCAGCAGGGTGCAAGCAGGGGACTAGGCAGGGAAAGCCTGGGCCCTTAGCAGGGCTCTTCTCTTTGATGAAGCAGATGTGACTGCTTTTCTATGCCACAACCATTGTGTGTTTGCAAAAAAGCAAAAAGGCTCACAGATTTGTGGCTTGGGGCTGGGACACGGGGCCTTTCATTTTCTTCAAGGGCTCTCGAGGAAGATCTCGTCGTACCTGCTTGGAATTAATTCTGCCAATCCCCGGTCTGATCACAGACTCCCCATGCTGGAGTTCAAGAGATGCCTTCCATTTTCTTTCTTCTGTCTGGGACAATTGATATCCTGGGACGGAGCTGCATCAACAGCCAGGACCTGATTCTAGGGAAGGCTACACTGGCCTGGCTTGGAGCCTCCAAGAAGCGGATTCTCCAAGTCTCCCAGCAGCAGCTGCTGGCTGACAGCTTTGTCCCATTCCCCGATGCACATCCTTGTCCCCCAAGCCCAAGGACCCCTCTGTGCCCCATCAGCAGAAAGTGCTGTTCTGTTTGGGGCTACCTCAGAGCTGCTGGCACAACAAAGCTGTTTTGTTTTTGGCTGAGCGCTCGGCATCTGAGCTCTCATGTGGTTGGAGCCCATTTTTTTGCAAGAATGAAAACACTGGATTAATGAGCTGCTTGTGGCTAATGTGCAGGGTTTCTCAGAACTGGTGCTATTAGAACCCAGCGTCATGTAGGAGGTAAATGGCAGCACATGGTGAATAAAGCAGTGATATAATAGGTTTAAGTAGTCCATTTCCCTTTGGAGTGTTACTGATAACATGCCCAAATGCATACAAGACCATTACCTTAATGAATAAGACCGCTCTCTGGCAGAGCACACACTGCAGCTCCTCACAAGGGGTTTATTTTTCATCATTTTCATCCAAAAAAACGCTTGGGTGCTTGAGTTGGAGTGGAGTGCAGGGAGGGTAGGGACAGAGGGGAAGAGAAGGGCAGAAGAGAAGAAATACAGGTGAGAGCAGAAGGGGAAGAGAAATGAAGAAGGGACATGAATAAATGCAGAACAGGCATGTTGTTGTTTGGACCAATACGGTCTCCAGGAACCCCAATAAGAGGAACTCATACATACACACACAGAGAACAATTACTGGACATTTGATCTTGTATGTTGGAAAGGACACGTGTTTCTTTGGAAGCATCGTTGTCCACTGCCAGAAGTGAAGTACTACAAGACATACAGACATCAATGGGCCAGTATTCTCTGGTTTAGATATTCAATGACCAAGCATTGCCATTCGCCTCTGGTAGTCCCAGTCAGCTCAGAATTAGTAGCAGTTTATGGTAATTCTACCCACATAGGTGGAGTTTCTCAGGATTTAGCCTCTCTGATCAGCACTGTGCTCACTAATTGCCAGCCTAATTCTGCACTAGTTAAGCATCTGTCAGCTTGTTGGAGATACTCCATACTGACACCACTGTACGTGAGAGCTGAATTTGCCTCTACACCTTTCCTCATACGCAGTCTACTTTTCTCCTGGGATGGGCATCTGGAGCAGCATTGCCTGAAAAAATCTCTGAAGCACAATGACTGTGTTTTCTGAATTTGCTTCTAACCAGTGTGGTGGGATCTGAATCGGACTGTCTTGTTATGCTGTAATACGTACTCTTGTGCACATTAAAGCCTTGTTTTCATCACCACCTTCTGGAATCTCTCCACAGAGGGACTCAAATCCAGTGTCAAAAGACCCTAAATTAACTGTTTGGAATTCACCATATGAGGTGAGTTCCACGGAGGTGTAATTCTGTTAGGATCTAGGGGCAACAGCATCTAATTTGTAGCAGAATAAATGAGGTGAGGATCACTAAGGATCAGGGTTCCTAAATGATTGATTATTAAGATCCCTCTGAAAGCCTAAATTGGTGATTCATGGTATCTTTAGGAATATAAACGTGGTCTGACTGATCCACAGCAGACACATCCTTATCCCAGTGCACTGGCCCTGGTAGTAAGTAGAGGAAGATACTTAGGACAGTGTACAAGGGTATATAAAGAATAACGCCTCTCCTACCTGTAGTTTTGTAGCTTCCAGCAATCTGCAAGGACTGCCTGGACATTGCATCCAGGCTATTAAGTTTAATCGCCACTGATAGACCAAACCTCCATAAACTTGTCTAAAACCTTTTGAACCTATTTATACTTTCAGTCTACACAATATCCTGTGGCAAATGAGCTCCAAAATTTAATTATGTGCTGTGTGAAAAAGCACTTATTTTTGTTTGTTTTAAACTTGGCTGGTAATTTCACTGGGGCACCAACTTCTCGTATTGTGAGAAACAGCGTCAAAAATATCTAAGGGACATAGAATCCCAGATTTTATTGAAAGGTCATGTGATTTTGACTTCTAAGTGTTAAAACCACTTCTGAAAATAGAACATAGGTTCTACTTTTAATGCTTATGAAAATATTGCCTCCAGTGCTCTTGTTTGCTCTTCAGCTTGTTTTTATTTATATTATTTTTCCCTTTAACCTCTGCTTACAAGCTGCTGTAGCCCTTGACAGATCCAGTTCTCAAGCTTCTTGTTTACTCAGTTAGCATGGGCTTTATTTTTACAATATTCTTTTAACTGCTTCAGCAGCTGAGAGTCTGTTGCTCAAGACAAACTCAACCAAGGACAGGCAAGTTTGTCTGAATGACCTCTTTCTCCTCATTATAGTTGTGATGGTCTCAATGTCACAAGTTCAAGTACATGCACATGGGGTTTAATACAACGCAGAGATAAAGGCAGGGAGATAGACTTCCACGCTCTCCCCTGAGGCATGAACGTACTCTGCCGCTACTCGATTGTGCCTTTTGCAGACACCTCATTAAAAGTGTGTTCATTACACATAAACATACCCTTGTACTTTCGCAGGCATGCATGCTCACACACATAATTTGAACACGGTGAGAGATAATTCACCCTGACACAAATATGTCTGATTGCTTACGTATGCTCGTACAGAGACCTTAGCTCTAGCAAGCAGTTGTTCATTTGTAGACTTTTCGGCCCTCCATGGAGTTGTATCTTCCTGGTTGCATTGCTAACTTACACTGTCTTATATGCAGTTTTGAACATGCCTCCTCTTGCTTAAGCCTTTGAGCTTAGTCCAAATAACATTTCTTCTCAGTCTGATACACCTCCTGTATCAAATGTTCTGATGTGGTGTAAAACCGAGTTAAGAGGCAGAGGAACCAGACGCTTTGAATCTTTCTCTTCCGTCATGTAAATCCAGTTTGCTACATGAAGCCATTCACATCTTATATTCTTGCAGGCACATGCTCTAGTCTGGAAGATTAGATAAAAGATAGTGGATAAGCATCTCCTGAAAGCGGTTTGATCCAGAGAGTTAGCAAGGATGCATTACCTTCCTGGGGAAAAAGGAGAAAGATTTTGGAAGGTGAGGGGTGTGAGGAAACTGAGAATGTTTGAGACACGTTTCCCTGAGCATTCATGTCCTTCAGCAATGCAAACCATTGTGTCAGCGGGGATAAATCAGTGTTGCTCTACAAAAATCAGTTGAACGAAGCCGACTTTCTGCTGCCAAGGATCAGGTGTTTGTGAGATCTGAATGGAAGGTCTCCTGGCACAGCACTAACACCCTCTGGAGCCTCATTGCGGCTAATGCTTACCCCATGACTAACAACACTGGGGCAGCATTAACAAGCTTGGGAAGTTACTGTTAGAGCACACAGCGCAGATACACACCCTCCATCATAGTGAAAGGGGAAAGAGGAACAGCAGGCTGTTGTAAGACTGCCTAATATATTTGGAAGTCTGGTATTACAGAACAGTGCTACTTGCCAAGTCAACTGCATTTGCTAGTTCAGGGACTTTATTTTTACTGCCAAGAATGGCTGGCCTGCGTACATGTGTACAGCACATGCTAGGCTTGTGAGACAATGCAGACACAAGCCCTGCACCTACAAGGAAGGAGAGCAGGGATGGGGGGTGCACACTAGCAGAAGTCCCTGTCAGAGGTGTCGGAGTGTGCTGGTGGACTCTGAATGTACATTTATGGGTGCACACACAGGAAGCGATCCTGACACGTGCATCACCGGCTGCGTGCTCAGGGTGAGTGCGCAGATTGCGGGGAGCGTGGAATAAAAGCGTGAGTGTGTGCACGCATGCATAAGGGTGTCTCCATCTGTGTGCAAACAAGCAGGAACGTCTACAAACAAGGATGTGAGTGTAAGTCTGCAGAAGTGTGTGCACAGAGGGAGATGCCTGCAAGTAGTGCTGAGTGTGTGCATGTGTAAGGACGTGTGTCTAGAGGGGAGGTGTGAAGAGCGGCTGTGTCTGTGGAAGCCGGCACGCCTGTGTGTAGGCAGCACTCTGGCTATGTGTGCGGTGAGAGGGATTTGGGGGAGGGAGATAAGATTGGTCTACGTGGGAGCTCTGTGCCAGTCCACATAGGTAGGCTGGATCTGTGTGTGCAGCGGTGGAAAGCTTTCTAGGGGATTGGATCTCTGTCTGTAAAGATCTCTCTAATATGAAAGAGAGTTTTTAAACACACCTCAGGAAAGGGGTCTCAAACGTGTGCTAGAGCTCCTCTGCAAAAAGAGGAAAATACACGGGGGCTGGGAGCGTGTCTCTGTCAGCACGTAGCTGTTGTTTTGTTTGTGATGTGTCTTTGGTTTGATGGGGCGTATGTAGGATTGTGCATGAGCGATGTGTGCGTGGGCTGGGATAGGTGTGCAGCAGCTACGGCTGTGTGCACAAGGGAGGGTGTGCAGAAGAGGACGGCGGGGAGGGCTGAGCAGAGGCAGTCCCGTGGCTCGGGGATTCGAGCACGCACCGCAGGGCTCTGCTCAGAGGGCTTTGTACGGGCCGCTCTGCTGCGGAGCGTCACTACATTCAGCGCAGGCCCTTTCTATTTTGGGTGTTTCTCCGTACACCTTTGCTCCCGTTTTCCACCTGGCTGGGCGCAGGCCCTCTGAACTGCGGCTCTCCCGCACTTGTTGAGGAGCATCGGCAGGAGAAGGAGCGGTTCCCTTGGAAACCTCTGGATGCCCAGCAACAAGTCGCTGGCAGCTGCCATGTGACCAGGTGCATTAATCAGACATGTTGTATGAATCGGGTCAGTTGGGGCCAAAGTCCAGCTCGCTCCCCCTTCGCTTCATTGCTAATTACCGAGCCGCGAGGGCTGCTCTGAGTAGGGGGTGGAAAACAACTTGAAATAATTAAATAAAACTGTGACCTTTCCTGTTGTGTCTTCTAAGTTCACCCCAGACTTTATCCACAAGAAAAATCTGCCCGATCCCCTCTTCCACTGAAACGAACCTAGAATGCAAATGAGTGAGGCAGAGGAGTCTCCCAAGGTGGAAAAGCCAGAGAGAATGAATCTGCCATAGACGCAGTGAGTGTCCAGGACTCTTCTCGCAGTAAGCCCTACATTTCAAATGCATCTTTTGAATGAGTAGCCCAGGTTTCAGGCAGTTTGGGCTTGACTCAGGTACACCTCATGTTCACAGCTCAGATCCCTTTGAAAATCAAGTTTCTGAAGTCTCAACTGAAATTGCTGGCCAAAATTACTGGTTAGACGGCATGAGAGGACTTGAGGACAAATGCCTGCCCGATACCTGTAAAAGAAGAGGCTACAGCTCTCGGGAAAACAGACAGTGCCTGTGCACTTGTTGTCGCCTGTGGACTCACCATGGCTGCAAAATGGCTGTTCTTCATAGGTACGCAGCTGGAGGGTTTATTCTTCATCATTCCTCGTGGCCCACTTCTTTAACCTCAGTGGGGCCTTTCTCCATTGGACTCAAGAGCAGAGGACTCAAAGGCAGAAGCTGGAGGAAAATCAAAGATGGTTTTGTAGCTGCAGCTCTGGGCCAGGGGATAGCAGCAGTTACCACATTAAGACTGAACTGGGAGCAAATTGGGAGAGTCCTGGTGAGCAAGTGAGGTAAAGGGAAAATTAAGGATGAGGAGATCCAGCTGGGGTAATAACAGCCGTAAGCACTTGTCTTCTGAGGCAATGAGGTACCCAAGTCTCACTGTCCTTTGCATGTATGTTCTGGAGGGACTTAGGAACCCCTCAGCATTTTTCATAAGATGCCATTTACAGTTTCAGCTCCTGTGCTTTTCACGTTTCCCCCAAATTCCTGCTTTGCCTGGATAAAGCCAGAGCAAAGGCTTCCAGATTTGGCTCCTGAATGAAAATCTCTCATAGACACACATTCAAGGCCAGGCACTAGCAAGGCTGTAACATCATCCTTTACCCGTACACCAGTCTACATTCTTCGTGCTGTGACTAATGCATTGCAAGGTCAGCGGGTACTGCTCAATCTCCATCTCCTCCTTCAAGAGATCAGCGTTTGAGCCTCCCAGGGTATTCACCGATTCATGTCGAACACAGGTACATTCTGCTCAAAACCATCTTTTATCTTAGGCAACAACACAAATGTCACAGTGGCCGGTCAGATTCTCAGCTGACTAAGCCAGCCAAAGGATTTTTTGGCCCATCATCCACAATGGTACTGAAGACCAGCAACAAAAGAGAGTGGGAAACAGAGCGCCTGGCTTTGTTCTAATCATGCTGTAATTTCAATAGCATCCAATGCCACTTGAAGACGGGCTCCCTTCATGTCATCTGCATTTAGATCCAGATCTTATGAGCCCAGTATTTACCCACAGGAGATCCGTTTGTAGCAGGCAGCAATTTCCCCAAATCAGATCTGAATGTGGATCTCAGGTATTACCTAGACCAAGCCTTTAACTTTGGACCATTTTGATTTCTATCTAATTAATGTTACAATCCCTTATTATTTTTCCTTTGATATCATGTGATAATATGTCCTATGCATGGGATATAGCAGAAGACAAAGCTTTACCTCAGCGTCCTGACCATCTAGGGCAATCTTAAAGAACTGATGTCTGCAACCTGTGTATTTGCAATCTAAGAGGCGCAACACAAATCCATCCCGGCTGACACCCTCCAGTCAAAGTCAGAAACATATGCGTGTTCCTGGATGTAAGGGTCGGGCAATAAATTTGTTTTCACTGGCGAGCGATTTGTTCTTTGGCACACTCGAGGGAGTAACTGTCTGACCTCCTTGCTCTAGGAATGTAAGAGAACCAGACGGGTGCTGGGTACTCAGATCTGACCCTGCAATTCAGCTTGGTATCTCTGGGGAGAAATGGAGGGCTGGGGTTTTGTGCAAGCTCCAAAACCAGGGTGATAAAGGCTGAGAAGTTGGGGGGAAGCTTGGCCTGGGAAGGCAGAGGTGATGAGCAACAAAGGCCGAGGGGCACTGTGGTGTGTGGGATGGCAAGAACGGGCTCTTGAGGGTTCGGTGCCGGGAGGTGCCGAGCGGCTTACGCCCACGAAGCGAGACACGCAGGTCCCCGCTCGGACCCAAGCGCGGGAGGAAGCGCGGTGGCCCTGCCGTCAGGCCGTCCCGCCGGCGCCTTCCCAAAGCCTGCGCCCCTCACAGACGCAGCCCCTCACGGACACAGCCCCTCACGGGCGCAGCCCCTCAGGGACACAGCCCCTCAGGGACACAGCCCCTCACGGGCGCAGCCCCTCACGGGCGCAGCCCCTCAGGGGGGCAGCCCCTCAGGGACACAGCCCCTCAGGGACACAGCCCCTCACGGGCGCAGCCCCTCAGGGACACAGCCCCTCAGGGACACAGCCCCTCACGGGCGCAGCCCCTCACGGACACAGCCCCTCACGGGCGCAGCCCCTCAGGGACACAGCCCCTCAGGGACACAGCCCCTCACGGACACAGCCCCTCAGGGACACAGCCCCTCACGGGCGCAGCCCCTCAGGGACACAGCCCCTCAGGGGGGCAGCCCCTCAGGGACACAGCCCCTCACGGACACAGCCCCTCAGGGACACAGCCCCTCACGGGCGCAGCCCCTCAGGGACACAGCCCCTCACGGACACAGCCCCTCAGGGACACAGCCCCTCACGGGCGCAGCCCCTCACGGACACAGCCCCTCACGGACACAGCCCCTCACGGGCGCAGCCCCTCAGGGGGGCAGCCCCTCAGGGGGGCAGCCCCTCAGGGGGGCAGCCCCTCACGGGCGCAGCCCCTCAGGGACACAGCCCCTCAGGGACACAGCCCCTCAGCGCCCGCCGCCGCCCCTCCCGGCTCCGGACGGACGGAGCGGTTGCCGGTTGCCGGTTGCCGGTTGCCGGTTGCCGGTTGCCGGTTGCCGGCTGCCCTCGCCCCGCGGCCCGGCCGCGCGCCCGGAGCCCCCTGCAGCGAGGCGCAGGCGGCTCCCCATGACGTAATGCGCGCGGGCCGCATCGGCGAGGGGAGCGGCTCCCGTTGGCCCGAGCCGCGAGTCCCCGCCCGGGCGCCCCTCCCGCCGCCCCCCGCTGGCCCATAAAAGCCCCGAGGCGGAGGCAGGGCAGCTCCGCGGCCCCTCGGCTCGCAGAGGTGACCCGGGCAGGTGAGCGCCGGCCGGGGCGCGGGGGCGGGGGGCGCTGGGCCGAGCCGGGGGCGCTGCGGGGTCCGGGGGCGGCGAGGGGCAGGGGGGCCGGGGGTGCTCGGGGGAAGGGGCCAGGGGCCGGCCCCCCCCGGCCCTTGCCCTGCGGGGGGACGGGCAGCGGCGGGAGGAGGGCCGGGCTGCGCGCCGGGCCGCGGCCGCCGGTCAGCACCACGGACAGGGCCCGAGCGGCGCGTCCCGCCGGGGCGGGCACCGGCACCGGGAACCGGGCACAGGGCACCAAGCACCGGCCCCGGGCACCAAGCAGCGGGAACCGGGCACAGGGCACAGGTACCGGCCCCGGCCCCGGGCACCAAGCAGCGGGCCGCCGGGGCAGCGCTCTCCCCGAAGCGGCGCCGGCTGCTCCCCGGGGCCGGCAGCGAGGGCTCCGCGGGCAGAGGGAAGGCGGGCGGGCGGGGAGAGCGGCGCGGCCCCGGGCAGTCCGCACCGTGCCCGGTGCTGGGCCGGGAACGCCGGTGCCCGGCCGGGGCCAGGCGGTCGCTGCAGCGGGACGGGGCGCTGGGCAGGCGGGCAGGGAAGCTGGGCTCTGGCGCGGTGGGAAGAGCCGGGGAAGGCTGAGCTGCGACGGCCCTGGCAGCCCCCGCCGGGCTCCCGCAGCTGGGGGGGCAGGACCGGGTGCCTGGGCCGAGCCGCCTTCCCGCCCGCCCCGCCGGCAGAGCTCTGCGCCGGAAGCCTCAGAATTACTGTTTTGAAAATGTGGCTGGCTGGTGTATAAAGTTGCTCTTAAAATCCTCTAGTTGATAGGAGAAATAGGATATTTCACCGAGATGCTGTTGGGAGTAAATCCTTCAATGTACAGTTATTTGAAAACATTTTTCCTCAGCAGTTTGTTCTATCTCAGTACTCAAAATTTGTCTTGCTTTAGCAGTACATTCAGGGTCCACTGACAGATTGTGTTAGATTTGAGTGCTCAATGGCTATACCATAGTGGATTTTTTCACAAAATGCTTACCCCCCGCCCCCCCCCCCAAAAAAAAAATCGAGTGGGATCAAATTACATAAAGTTTTTCCTTTTTAATTTTGACAAAATTAAAACAACAAAGTATTTAACTCTGGCTCAACTCAGAAATTTGAACAAAGCTGAATAAAACATTTTCCCCCCATTTAGATTATTAAGCCACGGATGTAATTTAGAAAATAAAAAATATAAAATGTTAAATGTAAAGTGTTTGGGCACTTTGGACATAAAGCATTTCATATTGTTATTGTCAGATTAAGTGTTTTGCTGCATTTGCTTTATCTCCATTTTTGGAAGCCGAGACTATTCATTAAATGAATCCCTAATTCTCACCCAGCTCTGTTAAACGTATGTTTAAATACTTTGCTAAACAGAGGCTCAACAAGGCAATGTAATCCAAGGCTCAGCCTGTCCTTGTCTCCTGCCGTTACACCTGTATTTTTCTTAAGTAATGTTGGTCCCCGAGAGGAAAAGGAAACGAGCTGTTCTCCATTTTAAGGAAATTCCTATTTGCTGTTTCGGAGCTAAATATCTGGGAAAAAAAACAAAAACACTTGAAAAGAAAGTTGATATTTCCTTTAAAGCCTTGAATATACACACAGCCTTCAGCCTACATTATATACATTGAACAAACTAATGGCGGAAATGCTTGCCTATGGAATTTGAATGGAGAGATATCTTTCTCTCACCTATCTGTAAATCTTTGAGCATCTTCCATCAGTTCCGTGACTGCACAGTGACTCAGTTTGTGATCTTTCTTCGATGCAATGTAATGCTGAGGTTCAGTTTTTGTTATGCCTTGTTCTCTTACAACATCAATATAAGGTCTTTTCCCTTTGAAGTTCAGCTGTAAAATAAGGGCAAGAAACCATGGTCTTTCTTTATCTCCTGCCCCAACACAGGCATGCAAAAGAACTTGAGGAGAAGCCAGAAAATTATATTGCACCAAATACCTATTCCTGCTTTTAGGGGTTTATCTCCACGTTCTGGGAAACTGCCTAATCAGATTTCATATTTAATATTAAAAAAAAATTAGGACAGGTGATATTGTCAAAGCTAACTACATTTTGTATTGTGCAGAGTGTATTGCTTAATCAAAGTCACATTTCAATTTGTTTAGGGCATATTTTGTCACCTTTTTCTTACTAGCAGCTTTCTGTAGATCTCAAAACAAACACATCTCGTAGAAGGATACAATCCCGTCTCTTTTCTGAGAAATCCTAACACAGAGGTCTCTGAAGAACAGGGGATTTGGGGTAAGATCTGAACTTAATTCAATTTAATTCCTGACCCTTAAAATATTTAGCAAAATGTGTAAACTGGAAATCAATCTGGCAAGAGGTTACCACATTGCCTGCTAGAAGGAAACATTTTAAGCTTTGCTAGAAATAAACACTGTATAGATTTTTGTTATTTAGTTTTGCTAAAGGCAAGATCCTCCTTCCCCTTTCCTCCTCCCATCAGAGAGACAATGTGTTCCAGTCTCTGGGCTCTGTATGCCTTGCACAAATATTTGTCTGTGCGTCGCCTGCCACTCCAGTAATGAGCTGCTTTTCCACTGCAATCATGGCATCTGGTAGGGTTTCAGGCTGTGAGTAGCTGGGAGACTGGGAGGTGCTTGGGAATCTCAGCAGGAAAAAGAGAGTGGATTTCAGATGCAAGATCTGCAACAGCTTTTGAGCTTGGATAAACATGACGAGGTTGTTCTCTCTTTGGCAGAGATTTGTTCCACCCCAGACACCTGAACTTGGCATGCAGACCGAGGCACTATGCCTGCTCCAGACACCTGCGTTCACATGCAATTTTATATTCAGTCTCTTTCGAACACCTGCATTCATGCGCATTAAACGTGCGTGCGTCTCTGTGCGCCATGGTCCACTACTGCACTGCGACACAAGCACGGTCCTGCCTAACCCGGTTCTCCCCACTGGCCAACAGCAGACAAGGGGTCTGGCTCCACCCGGCATTTAAGCACAAACTTCACTTTAAGCACCTGCACCCACCCCAGTCCAGCAAACACTTCAGCAGGATTTAGGTATGCAACTAAGTCAGGGCCAGAATGAGATCTTAAGGAACAGCTCTGAGCAAAGAATTTGGCTCTTCTGCTGGCTGAAATCAATGGGTGTTGTCTCGATTAAGATACTAAATTCAGACCCCTCCAGAGCAATCCGTTACTAGGAGAGCAAAAGAAATAAACCTGCTGTGGAACTACCCTAAGGTGCTCATAAGGTCCCAAAGCACAGAAGAGATGAAAAGCAGGTGATAAAGTTGATGTAGACATTCTGTGTAGGCAGGCCTTCCCTCAAAGGCTGTTCTGATTGTTGCGTGGCCTCAAAGCGCGTCATTGTTTAACACCTCTTTAAACTGAATGAGTTTAGAACAAACGTTAGCGTCCTGGTGGGATCTGTAAAACAAATCAGCATACACCTCACCTGAAAATAAGTAGGAATGGGATTCCAAATTAATTGGTAAGTTCTATTAAAATTATCTGTCTTTAGACGCTGAAATATCTTTGTATATTGTGTCCTTAGTAAAATAGATGCTGGGATATTAATTTAACAAAATTTCCTAAATTTAAGCCTAGAGAGGAAATAGGAAAAGAAAAAAAAAATAGCTAAGGATCAGTTAATACAATATTCAATATTGTTATTTGTGTTCGATTATCCTAAAGCTGCCCAGGATATCTGGAGTCTTCAGCTCTCGCTGAGATTAAAAGGAATTGCCCTCCAAGCAGCTTTGAAAATCCTAGCCACAGTCCACTGCTGACAAGTCAGGACTGAGCATGCATTATCCTGGCTCCTGTGTGCACAGAAAGCATCCAACCCTGCCTTAAGAGAAGGTCAGTCCTGTAGCTACAGGTTTGACCCTGCAACAGGAAAAAAACCCTTATGGCCACATTTTTGTTTGACTCAGCAGAGCCTTAAGCACGCTACTGGCTTGGTACTTCTTACACTGCTTGCATGAATAGGGCTATTCACGTTCTACAATCATTACGCGCTCATGCCCTGACTCCAGTAGCCCTTATTTACAGATACCAGATGGCTCCTGCGAGTTTCGATTGCGAGATACGGCCCCCTTCCTGGTGTACAATGCCTATGGAGTTGTTAGTTTTGCCTTGTTTATAAACAGACCACACGGTTGTGTGTGTAGTAGCGCAGCTAAGGGTCAACACCAAGATTTTGCCTTCAGCAGCCTCTGAGCTGTAAGGGGAGGCTCTAAGAAGTGTTGCCAAGCAGGGATTTTTCAGACAGGTTGCTGACTGACGAGGGGAGGAGCTGGGTGGGTTTTGTTTGCATGATTACTTGTTTGCTTTTCAACTGCATGTTTGCAGCCCTGCAGAATCTTGCATTAATTCAAACCTACAGCTACATCACCACGGTGACCAGCCTGGCTGCTGTGTGAGACTGTAATCTCTTTGGGGCATGGACACTTTGTTCTGTGTTTGTTCAGCACTTAACACAGTCTGTGACTCAGGCTTTGGGGTTTTATGGAGTGCAAAGAATGGACATTTCATGGTGCAGTCTGTAGCTCTGCATGTGAATGCATGGACATGCAGAAAGTCAGCGATGCCTTGTGCGTCCTGCTCAGCATCACACTTCAGGATAGAGGAGAATTTTGCCTTTTGTTTTATTTTCATTTGGAGACTGACTGAGGAATTTTCATAAAACAAACCTACAGTAACTTACACAGCATTGGGCCCCCGTCAGGAAAATACACACGCACTTGCAGAAACTTCAGCAGTTAACTCCCACAGGAATCAAACACATGCCTAAAGTTAAGCACTTGGCTGAACTGAGGATTAAAGGATGTTTCCATAATATTATGCAAAGATCTTCTTTTTATCCTGTGTTACTTAAGGCTGCACAGTCTTCCCAAGTCATGTTCAGAAACAGAACACCCACCTATGATTTTCCAAAGCATTTAGTGTTTTCAGGTGCCCAGCATGACATGTTTCAATTAGTCCTGATTTTCAGGGACTGCTTAGCACCTGCCTCTCTCGTAAGCGGTTCCCTTTCAAAGTGTCTCAAACACAAATATAAGGTATCCCAAATTGCTAACTTCTTTTGAAAATCTAGAGCCATGATGAACAGTCCACCTACAAGATTCCAGCCCAGATGAAAATTGCATGGATTCAGGCCCCCCGAATCAGAAGCAATAGTCAGTACCTGCTACCGTAAGATGACAATACACCCTGCCATTAAAGTAAAAAGGAGAGGTTCTCTTAAGAAGAAGGAGAAAATTGCACAGTTCCCAGGGAGAACAATTGCAAATCTTTTCAGTTAAACTCACAAAATTATTAATGTTGTGGTCTGTAATTCTGTCTAATCAAATATTCTGTTGCTCCGTGTTGCCAGTTGAATGTACATGGAGAAATCAATGACACAAAGCAACAGAAAACTTTACTTAGGACCTCCCACTTGGTTAAGATGTCACTGTCTGGAAGGCAAAGGCTCCAGAAAAGGGCCCAACGCTTTGCTGGCTGCAGACTCAGACCTTGCACTGAATCTAGCAGAAGCAATGGGAATTTCTCCTGAGCAAGGAGAGCAAAGGACAGTTCAGACAAGCCTTCTCTGAATTCAGAAAGCACCATCATAGTCCTGAATGTTTAATGAGCTTATCAGTTCCTCATGCAGGTTGTTTGGATTTGCTCAGAAATCATCTATATTCTGAAAGCGCAGGGGACAGAAGGAAAGTTACCCTGATCCCATCGCCAGGTGCAACCTCTGCTCTGCAGATCACAACACGATAAGGGAGCAGAAGGAGAGCTGCACCATCACAGCAGCTGCATCTAGCTCTGAACGCGACAGCCACTGTCCCCAGCTGGTGACAGGAACAGGGACACACTCTGACGGAGAGGACGAGACTCGCTCCCGCTCTGGCTTGGCTGCGCAAACAGCGTGGCAGAGGCGAGTTGTGAAAACACGGCTGTAGCTCGCTCGTTTTACCAGCTTGTCTTCAGTCTACCGTACTGCCCGAGGCACGGTGCTAGCTAAGAAGCAAACCAACAAAAGAGAACAGTTTGGTTGATTTTTGCAATCCTAATCTTAAACTAAAACCTATTCCTAAGTAATGCACCTCAGATCCCTTTTCTGTAAAAATGGACATTGTGATAGCCATTTCACACGGGTACCAGAAGACCAAATTAAGTGATATTCGTAAAGCTCTGGAGATCCAAGAGCAAATGGAACTAGAGAAAAGAAAAAGGTTATTATCTTGTCATGTTTGGCCTGCGAGGAAGATTATCCATCTATCTTGCCAGACCTATTTATCGTCTTATTTTCTCTTAGCTTATTTTTTATCATCTTTCTAATCCGCTCCATCTAATTCAGCCAACATTTTGTTTTAGTACAGTTCTCGCTACATGCTGATGAAGGCTATTTGGCAACAGAGGTATGTGCAGATTTTACATAACCTGACAAGGTGCAACACAGGTAGGTAGAACAATAGATGCCAACAAATGAGTTCACAACTTTTAAAAATAAATTAGCTGATTTTTTTTTTCTCTAGAAGACAGGTGTTATATTTTTCTGCTGGCCTATCCATGAGGGAACAGGTTTGAAAGAACTCCTTTTCCTGAATTTTGACAGAATGGACTCCATTCTAACGTACACTGATCTAAATAATGCATATATGTTCTACTCCCTGTGACGTGTGTTTGATACACATGCACAGAAAAAATATGTATTTAAGTAGATGTAATGTATGAAATAGGTTTCTGTGATGGCAAGTACTGGGATGCATCATTTTAATCATGCAGGAGTCCAAGATAAATTCGAGGCGGACTATGTTTTTCAAGTATTGCTTATAATTTGGCTGAACTGACTCATAGAAAACAATGAAGTTCAAGGGCTTCCAGTCCCTTACAGGGTTCAACAACCAAATCACAGCATGCTGGAGATTTTTCTGAATACCAAAGCCCCTTGCATTTTTCCTTTTCATCTATAATCAAACGGCACTTTCCCTCCCCTTGTTGCTAGTGAATGCGTTAGGGTCTAAACTTTATAATCTCCAGAGCTGTTTCCTGGAATAGATGCAAGCTGAGCACTTGGTTAGGGACAGCCAGGAGGCTGGCAGAGATGATTACCTTCAGGCAGTCTCAGTGGAACGTCCCAGGGTTCCTACAGGCACAGCCTAATGCGGGACTTACAATGCTGAACAGACTTCCATTATGGGGGCTGGCCATGTTGATGCACATCCACACGTAGAGAGCTCCTTGTTAAAATGCACACCAGTGGCTCCAAAATACAGCAGCTCAGTCGGGGTTCATTAACAGCAAAATCATTCCAAGGGACATTGTTTCAGAGAGGAAAGAATTTCATTTCTGTCAGGATTGGTTTTTAGTTGCATATAGCCTGGAGATTTTGCTAAGGATTGTGTTGAAAGTCTACTTAGATGCAGACTGGAGCTTGGCTGTGCAGCCATGCTGGAGGCTTTAGTAGGGTTAACTTGAGATGTACATGCAGCACCTACCACGGTGGGACCCCAGCTTCCATGGGGGCAGGTTAAAATAAACTTGTATTAAAGAGGTGGCTTCAAAGCGTGTGTGTACTACAGGAATCAGTAGCTGATGTGAGAATTGCTCAGCTACATGTCATAGACTCCGCACTGCTAATGGAGGATCTCTGCCCATGACAGTAATGGGAGAGCAAGTGTGCTTTGTTCTGCTCTCAATATTCCCTTTCAGCAGGCACACCAGCAATTGCCCCAGACCTGTACAGCTTTTGAGATGGTGAAGGGCTGCTGTGATGGGGAAATCTTAGTGCATTTTAATCAGCAGGTATTAAATAAACAAAAGAATTATCACTAATAGATAGAAATGGGTTGCCGCACAGCTTGAGTGTCAACTTTCTCTTACTTGTTTACCAGGGACCACGCACCGGAACACACAAGACATCTAATGGTTTAGTAATACACTGCAAGTAAACATCTAATTACCAGGTCTAGAAGGGAAGGGATAAAAAGCAACTAGGATGAAGCTATCAGTCATCATAGCTTTGATTTCTTGCATGGAGTCTTGCATGAAACATGCTGGTAGCTCTCATCTCACATGTATGCCACTGCTTCTCAGGAATAAGTCTGGTGCCTGTTCATTCAAAGCTCAGCTCTATTTTTAAAATCTACTCTCTCTGAAAGGGCTGTCTTTAAAAAAAACAAAAAATTGTACAGCAAAAGGGACAAAATTGCTCCTCAACAAAGGGGCCTATCAACAGCCTGTCAATAATGTGCCAAAGGCCAGAACCTGCCTTTCAAAGAGGCTCTGCAGCCTCAATGTGTACTTTGAGAGCAATTAAGGGACGTGAGCAACATGATGATTATCTCATGGGTGACATTTTCATTGGCTCTTCGGGAAAAGAGAGAGATGGGTTTGAGATGGCTGTGATCAATGTTCATCCTAGTCCCACATAAATGGCAGGAGAACATGTGGGAGATGGGCCTGGAAAGCAAAATGCACAAGAAAAGGAAGCGGGGGAGGAAGAGATGTTGAAGACAGAAGGATTTTAAAATCCTAGAGGCTGAAAGAGCGAGCTATGGTGAGAAGTAGAAGGATACAACCTGAGAAATGAGAGTGGGAACATCAGGAGGGCTGGCAGATCTCCAGAGGCTGGAGAGGAATAGGAGAGGAAGGGACTGGAGGATTCCTGGTGGAGAAGTACAGGAAGAAGAGGGGAATGGATCCCCCTGAGTGAGGAGAAAGTTCAGGGCAAGTGGCATAGACATGTTGTGCTGGCACAGGGAGAAGTCTCTCGTAGGCACATCAACACGCCTCTTCCTTTTCCCATCACAGACCCTGTGCCAAGGGGCAGCACTGTCCCAGACTGAGCCCATGGTGTCAAGCTCCTCGTTACTTTATCGGGTCACTGTCGCGCTCTGAGCCTAAGGAAGGAGGAACAGAACATTCCCACACAGAGACTAAAGTGATGTCTTAGGACAGAAGGGCAATTACGATTACTTTGCTTTTTTAGCAGCATATTCCCATCAGTGTTGTCCACCTATCCTTCCTTCACCTCTCCTGTCTTTGTGCTGCAGGTATCAGCAAAGCCCAGAGCTGAGAGCAGGCAGGAGCGCAGAGGCAGGCTGTGCCGGATGGGAAATGAATGCCATTCGGGTGCAGAGACACAACTACACGTAAGAACCTCAGCCCAGCGCCTGGGTCTCATTGCGTGGTTGCTAATGCCCAGGGGATAAGAGGAGTCTGGATACAGACCCAGAAATGCAAGCTGGCTCAGTGGCATGAATGCAGAATTGCTCAGCACAGCCTGTATCCTGCACGGGCAGTGAAGGCCAAGCACGGCACTGTATTGCCCTCTGGCACCGACACTGGTGCATGCCCGGGGGCCAGTACAGGAGCGAGTGCCAAACAGAAGCCCAGATGTTGCATATGCCCAGCTGTTTTGGAGCCTGGCAAAATGTTTCATGGAAAACACGTATGCAAAAACGCAGATTTGGTTACGCTATTTCCCCATTTTTCTGAATTGCTTGTTTAGGAAAACAAACTTAATTTTGGCAGAAGAAAATGCTGCTTAATTTGCTATAAAACAATCTCCTTCCTGCTTTTCATTTTATGAAAAAATTAAAAATGTTAATGTTGAGCAAAAGCAAAATTATTCTTTAAATATTTGGAAATCTTCCCTGTCCCAAAAGATACTGTTATATTTCCAGCTCCTATATTTTCCCGTGGTGCATGTATCAGCATATATAAGCACGTATATACATTTCTGTGTGCATCTCCATTCATACACAAGCGCATGCTCACATGCTGTGCAAACAATTTCAAGCAGATCCAACAGACATAAGCTTCTGCTCTGCATTCTGCAGGATTGTCTTCTGAAGAGGATCTTAATAATAAAAATAATGTTATGTTACTAGTTAAACATTGGGAATAACTCTCCATCATAGGCAAACTATGCTGAAGACAGAAATCAACTGACACGTTCACTCTGGAGGAATCCCCCGGGTACCAGCAGAATGCATTAATGGTGCATTTCTCCAGTGAGCTGTGATGGGAAGAGTATGGAGCAAAAAAGAAGGTAAAGTGGTTAAAAACAACTTGTATTTTTAGACCCCAGTCTCCCACAGAAATCTTTGGAGATGCTGAGCTCTCCACTTCTGAAAATTTGGCCTCTTATTTGCAAGCAGAAATAATGTTTTAGAAGCCCAGCTGAGACTCCTGGGTTTTTTTTAAACCTGCCCATAATATTTTTCTCTAGACCAATTTGCTGTCCTGATAATTAATCTAGCTAATGGCTGGGGGTTTTTTCCTTCATCAGCAGTTTTGCTTTTTGTTAACACAAGCAGAGAGAACATGAAGAAACAGTCTCTCGAAGGATACAGACTGACAACAGTATTGCCATCTGACTAAAAAGAACTCAGACATACGCATAATCCTCAGGAAAATTCATCTCCACCCTCCCAACAGACCCTGGTGAGAGCCCTTGAAGTGGTAATTAAAGTCTATTGAGTGGCAACTGCACCTGTTTAGAGAGGAGAGTGCGGGTAAGAGGTGCACAAAGGGAGATGAGCAGCACGGAGAGGGAGCTTGTGAGAGAGGAGCTGCTGGAGGTGGGGAAGAAGGGAAGTGGAAAGAAGGGGAAAAAAAAAGTGTTTGTTGGAGAAGTCAATGCAATAAGATGTGCATTTCCCATTCTTCCCTTTATTTGCTTTCTGCACCCCTTCACATACGCAGCCGGCTTCTACCCCGCTCTCACACCCACTGATGGAAACTCCAGGGGGTTTCCCTAGCCAGCCTGAGCCCTGGACCAGCTGCTCTTCTGGTGTAAATCAACAGAGTTTCACTAAAGTCCTTGTGGACTTACAATCAGCTACTGCTCATTTACGCCAGCTGAAGATCTGTCCCAGTGACACTCATTAACAGTCACCGGGCTGCTCAGACTGGCAGCTGGGACATGCCAGTTCTTGTCTTTTTTCCCTGGAAGAGAGCACGTCCCTTTGTTTCGGCTTTGTCACCCCAGTGCAAATCCTACAGCATCTGGGAGGAATAAATCAGAGATGTTTCTAGATTTTGGCAGACGTGTCTGAGAGCAGAGTCTAGGCAGAAACTGAGGGAAATGGCAGAAAGTAGAGAGGTGCAATGCCGTGTTACCAGTAAGGCTGCTGGTTTCTGCATATGTGCATGGTTCCCAAATGTTCTGACCCAGTGTCATCTCAAATGTCCCCAAGATCTGTGGGTGAAGCTATGCAAAATGGACTTATTCATAAATACTACTGGTACCTGTGGATCTTTCCATGCCCTTGCAGACCACCACTGACCCCAGGACCACAACCGGGGAACCACTGGTTTGTCCAGTGAATTGACACTTCGTAGACGGACTCGAGGGCCAAATTCTGTGGTAACACAGGAACACTTCTGCTAGCTTCGATACACCCGTGCTGACTTGTGCCACTAGATAATTGCACATTGGGTTGCTGCTGGCGCAAACCAGCAGATTAAGTGGTAATACAGTGTGGAAAGAAAGACATACAAGGTGGTAGAGGGAAATCCTCCAGTGTTCGAGCAGGAGAGTAAGAAAGAGAGGACATTCTTTGGTACAGGAATCTGGACTGCCCTAGCAGCCAGGGAGCCAGAGACCAGCGCTGCGTAGCCATCTAGATGCGTGGTCCGGGGAAGTTGTCATCCTGAGACCCACGCATTGATAGCAGAAATCTGGGATCCTTCTGCCGTAATCCCAGCTTCATCTCTGATGCCAGTAAAGAGGGTTCCATGCTGTTTGCTCTACTGGGCATTTCAGATGAGGCTATAAAAACTTAGTCAAAGACCCTGACAATAGCTTTTTTTTTTGTAGTAGTAAATAATCATCCCTTACACTCTACATATGCACACGCACTACTGGAGCCTACTCATTTAATTCCCTTTATCCAACCTAAAAATGGCTTGCTTTCTGTGGTGCCATGCATTTGCAAAGGTGCTACAGTAATATAAAACTATCCCTTGTCACTGCAATTCTGTATGTGCCCCAGCAATCAACTGGACTAAACTAGGATTCCTGGGGTGAGAATAGAAGAGGAAAAGAGGTTCATCCCAAGAGCACCCTGAGGCTGAACTGAGCAAATGATTCAGGCAGAATAATTTGACCGGTGTTTGCAAAATTTTCTCTCTCACTGGACCCGACAGCAGCTAGTCCCCTGTGAATCTCTGACCTTCATACTCTGCAGGCTGCCTGGGATGGCTGACACAAACCACAGGACTTTTTTTCCCTGTTTCCCGATTGTCAGAGCACACAACAATTCTGGTGTAAATGTTGTTGCATCTGCTTTCTACAAATACTATTAGCAATGCCTCTGTAGCATGCTGTCCTGACAGCTGTGCCAGGAAATGCCTCCTCGTGAATGAAGATAGAAAGGAACATGCATTCAGCAAAAGCCAATTCTTTTGGCTGTTACGGGTGCGATTTGCAATTGGTTGGGTATGTGATCCAACCATTCAGCTACAGTTAACAGAGACAGACAGATATCTCTGGACAACAAGCCAACCTACCAGTCAAGTCCTGTCTTAGGGTGAGATTAGTTTTTGCACTGACTGCAAAGGGAGCCTACATGACTCTCTTACACTAGAAGCCTAACTGTTAATAGGATAAAGTTACGTGAGAAGAATCATACCTAAAATACCTTGCTTGCCTCCTAAATTCTAGTCTTGTGCATTAACAAAATCACTGGGTAGATGGAAACCACGTGATCTATTGCCTCATTTCTATCTTTTTGCTCCCAAACACTCCTCTCATTTTTTCCTTTCAGCCCTCCTGTTCCTCTGCCTTTTTCTCTTTCCACCTTCTCTCTGATTGCTGAGCAGCTTTTTGACTTTTCCATCAATAAGTCTAAAGAGCATTTGAACCACTCTGTTCCCCCCTTCTCTCCTCCCTCCAGTTCCAAGTCAGGCAAGCTCATCGATCAGAGGAGCTCAGGAAATATCTGGTGTTTTGTTGTCAGGATGATAATAACATTGCAGTTGTGAATGGGCTGCTGCAGGCCTGATCATGGACACCTGCAGGGTTTGTTTAATTGCATTTAATGACAAATCCTATACAGAGGAGCATTGCCAGAGAGATTTATTATCCGCCAAAGAGGCAAAGCACAACAGCTCAAAATATAATTTGCACTGAGCATTTTTCCCCCTGCCTCCCTTTAAACCATTGTAATAAACAACAAATTGGGTAAAGTGGGCACCACCAGTCTGAGAAGGAGGTGGGGGGCAGAGGACAGAGATTGAAACCAAAGGAAATAACAGCAATAAGGCCACACTGTTCTTTCTACCATCCCTGTGGTCTGGTATATAGGAAATACTGTTCGCTTAATTTACAGCCTGGAAGTGCAGCTGGGGATCTCTCCGTGATGGGCCAGCCTCTTCTAAGATAGCTGGAGGCTAAGCTCTTGAGTCCCCACTCTTTCTAACCAGGCTTTTTTTCACCATGTTCTGTAGCTAAGTTTAGATCCTATCTATATAAACAATTACGAAGAAACAACAGCGGCCTCTCAGCACCATGGGGTTCATCTGCCATGGGTACAAGGAGCCATAAGCTTCCACGTTGCTGAAATCTCTGGGACAAACTGGAAGTGGCAGATCCCATCCTGAAAAATATCACATTGAGAAATATGGCCCTACAGAGACAGTCACGCTATCTGAAGTCTAGACAAAAGTCTCGCACACCTCTGAGCCTGGAATTTATGTTTTCTACTAAATACCTTGCTCCAAAAAGGGAATGCATGTGTGTAAAAACAGCAGAGGACTTCATCCCTTGCTCAAGCTGAGCAGTTACTTCTTCTGTCTTGATTATTACGTGATTGTCTAGCAATAATTTGTGGCAAATCCCTTCCTGGACCTGGTGTATCACTGTGCTGGGCAGCGTCGTTCTGGAACAAAGACTGCAAAGTGTTCTTGTCACCTGAAATTACAGCCCAGGTTAGCACTTCCCAAACTATCCTCTCTCTCTCAAGGTCATTCATCTTTACAATTCATTCTCTTTTCTAATTATCCTTGGCAGAATACTGAATTGTCCTGGGCAGCTTATTTCTAAAAATTGTCTCGCCCCCCAAAGCGTTTTCATTTGAGAACGCTCTGTGGTAGGGCAGAGAGGAAAATAGATCACGGTTTAGAGGAAATGCCTCAATTTAGGAAATCCAAGCCCAGGCCAGGAACAGGCAGGTATCAGAGTAAAGCTGTATTCAGCACAAGCAAGGGGTGCATGCTCACTACTGTTCCACTTTATATTCAGATTAAATTTTGCACTTTAAACAGTGCACCCCAGGAAGTTTGGGGATGACGGCAATCTTGTACGAGAAAATGTCACCCTTCTGCAGTGTTTGGTCTCTATTTTAATGTAGGTAGCAATCAGCAGTTGGCAATGTCATTACACAAACACGGTGTAGGGTAACACCTGGACTGCAGTTTTATCTGATTTCCTGGACAATGGCAGTATCACTAATACCCCTGTTAAATAAGACCACCTGGACATCTCCTGGTATCAGCCCTAGCTATCACAAACACACCTAGGCTAGCACAATGGACTGTTATCTCCTGAGCAGCACAAATCCCCAGATTGAAACAACCCATCTGGAGTTTGATTAGAGTGTCCACAGAAAGCACATATGTCTTTTTAAAAAAAAGAGAGAGAGGGAGGGAGGGAGGACTGCTCTCTGTGAGCTCGCATGGGGCACCACCTCTGTCAGCAGCAGCAAACCCTCTCCTTTTGCTGAACTCTTTCTCCTTCTGTGAAAGGAGCCTTTCACCACAGCAGCTCTGCAGAGCCGAGGCCGCTGAAGGATACTTTTGTTTCTTACCCTTTTTTTTACAACTGCTTACAAAAGTACATTTAACAGGCTTGGTTTGAAGACGGGAAGGATGCCGTCCCTTGTTTGATTTCAGTGGCTGAGGTAAGTAAACCTCACTCAGACAACGGCGGTGGAAAGGAATAAAGTAAGATCTTTTCCATGGATGTGAGCCAGCATTGTCCTTTCACACCTTATTCATGCCATATGTGAGGTATTAACAGAAAAAAGCTGGCTAGTGGAAGCAAAGCTAAACCTGGGGTGAAATAAAGATTGCTCATCAACAAATTCAGAGGAAAGGAAACAGCAAAAAGGTTTTGTTTTTCTTGCTTAAATCACTCTCTCAGTAGGATTCCAGGAAACTCAGCACTATCATTATCTTTTTCTTTGCTAACTGATTCCTTTTCTCCAGCATTCCCAAGTATATATTGCATTTGCTTATTTTAGTCAGACCAAAATACAGCTGAGAGATAGACAGGTTGACAGAGCACTCCTGGAGAAGTTTATCATAGGGTAAGGAAAAAGGAGACCCTGCTGAGCCCTGATACCCCTGAAGAAAACATGATCCAAATTTTTATAGGCATATACAAGTCTCCTGAGTGAGAAAATGGAGCAGAAACTCACAGCTACAGTCACAAAATTGGACAGACGATTATAGTGAGATTTGACACAGTCTCACAAAGGACACTGGTTTTTTTGCACTGCAAAGGGCAGCATCCATCCCTGAAATGAGAAACAAGTGTGGAAAGAATGAGAACTGAGGAAGGATAACAGAAGACGACGTGAAAGAGGATGTCCCTAAGGAGGAAGCGCTGCTCGCTCTCGGTGGTCTGGCTCTGTGTGGAAGACTAGTGATTTTGTTGTTCTGATTTATAAAGGTGACAACAAATCATAGCCTGCCATACAGCACAGACCTGCACGCTCGCTGGCAGGGGACGGGCTGGGCCACAGCAGCGGTGCACCTGCCCACGGAGAGCCCCGGCTGCGCCGCAGCCGCTCCGCACCTGAAAGCCAAGTATGTATTTAAGTGCTTTGGTATGCTGGAGGTCGTATCGTGACTTACTCTGCTCCTCGTTTCCCATCCCCTTGAAGTTAACCGAATTTGGGCTCCGAGTGAAGCAACAGAAGTGTCCGTGAAGAAGCAATCTGTGGGGCTCACCCTGAAGCCCTGAGCAGCCCTCCCTAAGCGTGCCACTCACCCGCTCTAACTTCAACGCAATTTGACATAGAAATCAACTATCACTAAGGTAAGTGTCTTGCTCAAAGGCCCCACAACAAATCTGTGGCAGGGTTAGGACTCAAACCCCAGCTGCTGAGGGCACGGAGGTCTGCTGGGCACTCAGAGACCCTGCTTGTACCTTGATGCCCAGAGGGGACTGTCTTGAAAGTCTAGCCCTTTGCTTCCAACAGGGTTTTAAAACATGAAAAGAGCAAATTTTCAATACCACCCAGAGTCTCTATTCTCAAAAGTATTTAGGTGTGAAAATGAAGCTCCTGAATCCTGCCAAGGCCAGTGGTAAAAGTAAGTACCGAAATGTCTTTAATAATTTGGGTTGTTGGTGCTGTTGAGCATTTTCTTTTTTTTTAACCTGAACAGGATATGCTCAGCATTGCACACTTGTCATTGTTATTATGGCATATGTGATTTAGGAACTTAAGTCCTTTCGCCTTTACCTTCAGCTTGGCCACTTAGGTTGAAAACAAACCCCTACTGGGATGATTATCTGCAGAGCTGGTGCAGCAGAGCACCAGAGCATATTACAGCAGATGTCTACAAGGTGAAGACAGTCCACTGACCTCCAAATCCCTGTGCTTTGTAGTTTACAAACATACTTTACAGTCCTTGAAGCCAGTCAATAACATCCAGGTTCTTAGTGGGTCCTAATACTCCTTTCTTTGCAGCTGGTATTGAACGGGTTCTATTTCCTACGTGCCTATTGACCTGTTGCAACTTCTTATGCCAGTCCCTGCCTCATTTGGTGCCTCTGTAAAGGGAAGTGGTGATTCTTGCCCATTAGGAAGATGGCTAATTTAGTTCTCCATCTACCTAGAAGTCCGTATGTCCCTCATCGCTTTTGTGTTTGAGCACTTTATTCCACCACGACTCCTACGAGGTAGCAGCGTGTTACACAGGAGAACTGTGGCAGGGGACAGAGGTGATAACTTGCCAAAACACACAAAGGAAATTGGTGGCTCCACAAAAGCAAACTGAGCCTAAGGTTTAGGCCCAGATCTGATGCTCTTGCTACCTTGCCATTGCCTGAGAGCCAGCCTTTTGTCCTTTCCGTTTGGGAGAGGGAGGGATCCAAAGATACTATTGCTATTATCATCTCAGGTAATCTGTGAGGCAGGAGCAGAGCAATGCTTATCCCAGGAAACGTATTGCCAAAAGAATTTAACAACTGCACAAATCGCTGTCCTTTGATGATGCATGAAAGAAAAGATCCATGTATCATAAGCAAGAACGACTCACACTCCCCCTCTCTTTTACTCCCCCACTGATATATTAAATCTACAAAAATTCAGAGGGCAGCAGTGCAACCATTAATGTTGAAATTGCCAGGCTGGTGTCTAATGTAAATGAAACTACATTGATTTAGTGTTACCCAACGTGCCTCTCCTGCTTGTTCATCTTCTGCAGTCTGATCAAAATCCTTCCTTCCAGGTAGCTGTGGCCTCATGCCCTATATAAGCACAGAAAATAATGTCATCACAAGCCTTAATGATGAAGGTAGTTATAGGACAAAAGCCCCTGCAGCAAGTTGGGTATTGGGTCATTGTTCCTGCTAATGTCATGGTGCCATTTCTCGCTATTTTTAGAATCGTTCCCTTTGTACAGCAAATTTCTCATGTAGTTGCTTAACTATATAGAAGATCTTGTCTTCACCGGACCTAATAGCAAGAAGCCATCTTCTTCTCACTTCTGGAAATCAGACAAACCCCTAAAAGCTGAAGAGATTGATAAAAACTTGGTAGGCAGCTGCCTGCAAACCTAAATTTAAACTTTGAAAAAAATGAGGATCTCAACTCAGTCTGCTGCTAACCCTTAATGCAGTGACAGACTGAGCAGAAAGACCTTGCAAAAATTTTGCAGGCATCTAAATTATCCACTCACAGTTTCAGAAGTAACTCGGGGATTCAGTAAATCAGCATGGACCTAGTTCCTAAATTATTTATGTGCTTTTGGAACTTTTAGCACTGATCCAAACTTCTCCACATTTTGAGAGAAGTGGAACAACGGATTAGGAACTTTTGAGCCTTTCGTGCTGAAAATGTTCCAAACTATATATCCAAGCCCTTTTATTATTATCTACTTTGTATATTATGGTTGTCTCAGACACCTTAGCATGAATTGAAGCTCTTTGGCTTTGGTTGCCCTATAAGCACAGAAGATGCAACCTGTATGTTCTGAGTTTGCAGTCTAAATGAGCTAGACAGATAAAGAACAGTTATTATTCCCATGTTATTGTCAAGGAAATAAGACAGAGGAAGATTAAATGACCAGCCCAAGGTCACAAAAAGTAGTCTCTAGCAAAGGTTGGGTCTCAGCCTACATTTCTTAAGTCTCTGCCCAATACTTTAGCCATCCATTCACTTGCTTTTTAAGTACCCTGTCATTATTTCTGTGAAGAAAATTATGCAACTCCTCCAGCAGCCAGTACTGTGTAATTCAGCTTGTCTGAAAGGGAATATGAAATGGCAGTTTCAAAAAAAATTAACCCTCCTGCCACACAATCTGGCAGTCCTGTCAAAACGTCTCATTTTTTATCTTCTCGTCCTCTGGTGGGTATTTAATTTCCCTCTTTACTCTCAGAATACTGGCTGGGGCTTTATCTGCATTGCCCTACAAAACCTTCACAGGAGTCTCCAGGGCCTTGTGGAGGACGTATTCTGTAGATGAGGGATGTGATAGTTTTGAGCCCTTCATTTCTAGCCCAGGTGTTCAGATCCACCCCGTGTTACTCGTAGCTGTCACTCGCACAGGAAGGATTCCTGGCAGCTTCTCTGACAAGCAGCAGTAGCTTGAGCTCTGCAGGAGGACACGGGAAGCGCCCCTGCGTACGGTCGCCCATCGCAGCGCTGCATCACTCAGCCACACTTTCAGATGGGGTGTTACACACTGGCAGGTGTTTTATTCCTGCTTGCCGTGTCCACGGGAGCAGGAGCTGCACCTCTGAGGCCAGTCTGGTTCAGGAGAGTCTCCACCTTTAGGTGATGTCTCCATCACCCTGGTGCCCTCGTTTGGGACACTAATTCTTTCAGTGGTGACCTCAATAAAGGAAGCCAAGGGATGCAGGAGAACCAAGGTGACAAAGGAATTTGCCCAGGACGAACCAGGGTGCCTCTGGTTTCTGCCTCTCGCAGAGTCAAGATCTTGCCCCAGACCTTTCAGGCTGACGCAGTTACAGCCCATCTGCTCCAGGCAAGCAGCGTGGCCGCCCAGTTCAGTTGTCTTTGACTTCCCAGACCAAATAATGCATTTACAGCTGGGTCGGGGGCGAGGTATTGAGGCTCAAGTATGTTTTGTATTCACAGATCTACAGAGAGAGGCTGTTGTGACACTACTCCTTGTGCTCTTTATTCTCTTTCTCATTACTAAGCAATTTCTTTATTAATGGAAAAAGCATTTTCATCAGCTGCACTTCTACCCTGTGATGTTTCTGACAGCCCACCCAAGAACTGGGGCAGGCTCTGATGTAAATCTGGGACCTAAAAAGCCTACCTGGTGTTCTGGTGAATTCCACATGCATTCTACGGAGGGGAAATTAATAGGAAGCTTTAGTTAATAGATACTTCAGATAAAAGTGCGAGTGCATCTGATCACCATAGCAACATGAAAGAGCCAGCAGGGAGAGGAAATGTCACCGTGTCTGTGCCTTGACCTGCAGCAAAAACAGCCTAAGTGCTGCGGATTTCACACATGGATGTTCACAAGTGGGGACAGAGACACGTACAGGTGCACAGCCCCGCATGCACACAGCCCACTCAGGCGTTCAGCCATTAGATATTTACACACAGTGAGTTAGTGCACACAGACACGCACGTGAAGGCTGACACGTCAAGACTAAAATGGACCACCTGTGCCCAAAGTCATTGCTGTCGGCTATTTACTTACAAGAACACAATTTTTCGCTTGTGACCATAGGTGCATATTCACACATCTGTGTGCAGAGGGGACACAGGAACCCTCCCACCTAGCAAATATTCCAGCACGCACAGCCGCTCCTCCTGCCCCGGCGTGCAGCAAGCTGCACTCGCGCAGCACGGACACGCTGGAGATGCTCAAGACGCCTTTGCTCCTTTTCTTTTCAAGCGCGAAGCTGCTGCGTCCCTGAGCACATCGCACGTGTAGATGACACACTCGCATGCACAGTCAGACCTTGTGTGGGAATTCTGCCACGGACACTTTGGCTCTGGCTCTCAGGAGCGCTGAGCACCTGCTGCTCCCGTTGACTTTAACAGCTGCTGAAGTGAAAATTAGGCCCACGCTGTCTGTTATGCAAAAGCAGTTTCTTAGCAACAAAAATTATATTCTGTGTGAAGGCAACATGCATTAGCGGGATGATCCTAGGTAATTCCAGACAAGACCTAAATGGGTGGACGGATGGATGGACAGACTGAATATTAATAATGACAGACAGAATAATAATAATGGAAATAATGAGACTAATCCTATTTCCCTGGAAAGGAGAAGAAACAGCTATAAATAAAATACAACAGGAGAAACCCTGTGCCAATTCCCCATATAAAGATTAGAGCCACTTAAATTCAACTTATGCCCTAAAAATAGGTTCTGGTAACTAAAGCTTCACTCATCTAAGCTAGGCTATTTATTGCCTCGAATATTTTTCCCTCGCTCTGGCCATGTATTACCATTCAGGAATGGAGCAAGCTGTACATCTTGTCCTATGGCAGGGATCAAAGGCAGTAACTCTTGTGTTTGCTGTTACGCTTGAGGCTTGGCTACCTCCAGACTACCTTGGCCTAGGCGGAAAAGCGGTACTTTAACATGCTCTACCAAACCCAAATGATTCGCTCCACTTAAACCCACGTCAGACTAATGCCGTACTAGCATGCTGCGTAGCTACTGTACTCTGAAGTTCAATCGGTTCCAGGAATTTAACAGAAATAAAACCTCCCATGAAATGTACCGACGTTGTGAGGTTACAGAAAAACGCTGCCAGCCCAGGCCGCGCCTGCTTGGCACAGAAAGGGAGGCCCCGGGTCACCTTCCCCGGGCTTTCAGGGCGCACTGGCACAAGGACCGGGGTCGCTTTCCCGTCCCCGGGCCCCACCTCACACCCGGCTCCGCTCCCCCCCGCCCCGGGCCCGGGGCCCCGGCACCCGCGGCGCCGGCCCGCACACAGCCAGGCGAGCAGCGGCAGGCCTGGCCCGGCCGCTCCGGCTCCGGCTCCGGCTCCGGCTCCGAGCAGGGCAGGGGACGGCCGAGCCCCGAGCCCCGAGCCCCGGGCCCCGGGCCCCCCTGCGCCGCGCCCGCCCGGCGCCCGCCCGCTCCCTGCCCCAGCAGCCCCTGCGCGGCGCGGGGCGCGCTGGGAAGCGCAGTCCCGGAGCTGCCGGGACCCGCGGGCGGGGCCGCCCTCGGCCGGGGCAGGGCCACGCTTCCCGGGGCGCCCCGCGCGGCGCGGCCAGCGGGCCCCGGCGGCCGCCCCCTTCCTGCCGCCTGCCGGGAAACCGAGCCCGCGGGGAGCCGCTCCTGCGGGGCCGGCCGGGCCGCGCCGGGCGCCGGACTACATTTCCCATCGCCCGCCTCCCGCCCCGCCCCTGCGGCCGTGCGGGCGCCATTTTGTTTCGCGTTACAGCCTAAGATGGCGGCCGGGCGGGGAGACTGAAGGTTGCCGCGCTGAGGTGAGGGGTGTCTCGCCGGGCGCCGCCGGCCCCGCAGGGCTCCTCCCCGCCGGGGGGCCGCCCGTCCCCGTCCCCTGCCCCGGGCCGAGCTGGGGGCGTGGAGGAGCAGCCGGCCCATGGCCAGGAGGTGGCCGGTGCAGTCGCCGCGGCCCCCGTCGCCATGGACCTGCGCACGGCCGTGTACAACGCGGCCCGCGATGGGAAGCTGAAGCTGCTGCAGAAGCTGCTGGGCAGCCGGAGCCGGGAGGAGCTGGAGGCGCTGACGGCAGGGCCCGGCGGGGGCGGCGGCCCCGGGGCGGGGAGCACGCCGTTGCTGATCGCCGCCCGGCACGGGCACCTGGAGGTGGTGGAGTACCTGCTGGATCACTGCGGCGCCCGCGTGGAGGAGGGAGGCTCGGTCAGCTTCGACGGGGAGACCATCGAGGGGGCCCCGCCGCTCTGGGCGGCCTCGGCTGCCGGGCACCTGGGGGTGGTGCGCAGCCTCCTGGATCACGGCGCGTCGGTGAACCAGACCACGCTGACCAACTCCACGCCGCTGCGGGCTGCTTGCTTTGACGGGCACCTGGAGATCGTGCGCTACTTAGTTGGGGAGCGCGGGGCCGACCTGGAAGTAGCCAACCGGCACGGACACACTTGTTTGATGATTTCTTGCTACAAAGGGCACCGGGAAATTGCACGCTACTTGCTAGAGAAGGGGGCTGATGTCAACCGCCGGAGCGTGAAGGGGAATACGGCCCTGCATGACTGCGCTGAGTCCGGCAGCCTGGAGATCCTGCAGCTATTGCTCCGCTCCAAAGCCCGCATGGAGAAAGATGGCTATGGCATGACTCCTCTGCTAGCTGCCAGTGTCACCGGTCACACCAACATTGTGGAGTACCTCATCCAAGGAGGGCTGCAGCAGGAGGAGGAGGAGGTTGCAGGGAACCAAAATGGGACCTGTGCATCAGGTGGGAGCCATCAGAGATGCTGCAGCGCTGACAAGGAAACTCCTCAGGGCTGCGGTGAAGAGGGCTGTGAGAGATGCTGTGCCTCAGCTTCCAGTCAGGATGAGCAGCAGGTCCCTAACGTGTTCTGCACTCGAGAGGCTGCTGTGGAAGCACTGGAGTTGCTGGGTGCTACGTTTGTGGATAAGAAACGTGACCTTTTGGGAGCCCACAAGTACTGGCGAAGGGCGATGGAGCTTCGGTGTGAGGGCGGGCAGTACTTGCCTAAACCTGAGCCCCGGCAGCTGGTGTTGGCCTACGACTATTCCCGGGAAGTGAGTTCGCTGGAGGAACTGGAAGCCTTGATTACTGACCCAGATGAGATGCGCATGCAGGCACTGCTGATTAGAGAGCGCATCTTGGGTCCTTCCCACCCAGACACCTCCTATTACATCCGTTACCGAGGGGCAGTCTATGCTGACTCCGGCAACTTCGAACGCTGCATTAACCTGTGGAAGTATGCTCTGGACATGCAGCAAGGCAACCTGGAGCCTCTCAGCCCGATGACTGCCAGCAGTTTCCTTTCCTTTGCTGAGCTTTTCTCTTACGTGCTTCAGGACCGCTCCAAAGGCACTTTAGCTACCCACCTGGGCTTCTCTGACCTCATGGGAGTACTGAGCAAAGGGGTCCGGGAGGTGGAGAGGGCGCTTGTGCATGGCAAGGACCCTGTAGTTGACTCAGCGCAGTTCACCAAGACGCTGGCCATTATCCTCCACCTTGTCTTCTTGCTGGAGAAGGTGGAGTGCACCCCGGAGCAGGAACACCAGAAACGCCAGACTATCTACCGCCTGCTAAAGTGCAGCCCCCGGGCCAAGAACGGCTTCACTCCTTTGCATATGGCTGTAGACAAAGATACCACAACAGTGGGACGTTATCCCGTGGGCAAGTTCCCATCACTCCACGTTGTGAACTTGCTTCTGGAGTGTGGGGCTGACCCAGATAGCCGTGACTATGACAACAACACCCCGCTGCATGTTGCTGCCCGCAACAACTGCCCGCTGATCATGAGTGCCCTGATGGAGGCTGGAGCCCATATGGATGCCACCAATGCCTTCAAGCAGACTGCTTATGAGCTGCTGGATGAGAAACTGCTCACCAAGAGCATGATGCAGCCCTTCAATTACATCACCCTCCAGTGCCTTGCTGCTCGCGCCCTGGACAAGCACAAGATTCCCTACAAGGGTTTCATCCCTGAGGAACTGGAAGCCTTCATTGAACTGCACTAGGGCGGGAGAGCTGAAGTCCCCAGCCTTTCCCGTCACCTGTTTCACCCTGCAGAGGTAGTGCAGCCTGAGATCTCGGGCCGTCCTTGCTTCGGTGCCGAAGGCCGTCGCTGTACTGAGACGGGCTGCGAGCTTTGTCCTCATCTGTCACCATCAAGCTGGCGTGCGCAGGGGTAGGGGAGGAGGAGGCTCGAGAACTCATGGCTGTCCCTCATTGTTGTCATCTTCAGGTACCAGATATCTCCAGTGCACTGTATCCAGAGAAGGCCGCAGCCCCTGCCCTTTCCCATGCCAGTCGTCTTGTCCTGAGAAGGAAGGAAAATGGAGATCCCTGGGACCTGCTGCCTCTCCCATTAGTGCTGGATTAACTCAGCGTTAAGCTTTGGAGCAGCTACACATCACACATGTGCTCTAGCCCTTCCCATCCCAAATACCGAACAGATAGGAATGCAAGTGAGGAATAAAGTAATCTTCCAACTAATTCTTTCCCCACCCCCTTCTCAGATTTGGTACAGTACGAGTCTAACAGCCGAGTGGCTTTGCTCTGCTGAGGTAGTTGCCTTGCATGGCAGTAGGGCTGGGTATGTTGAGGATGTGTTTTTTTTTTCCTCCCTTGGTTGGCCAAGTAGCAAGTGGTGTTAAAGGCCTGAGGTTTCAATGATTGTGCATAAAGCTGGGTTATTTTTTCTCTTTTAGAGCCAGGCCCTATCTATGCTGCAAGACTTCTTCAATCCTGTAAGATATAGTAAGGTCAGTTCTGGTTATACAGTTTCATCAATAGATGTTGGTTTTTATGAATGGGGAGGAAAAACTGCTACCTTAAAAACAAAATACTGATGTGGCGTTCAGGCCCTTAGCTTGGCCATTCTGCACACGTTCACTCCTTTTCCCGCACAGAGGTCCTTTAGCTCCAGAGGTCAGCAGGGATTGAGCTGTACAGGGTGGACATGGCCGGGTGTCAGAGCCAAACCAGTGCACTTTGAACCATCTTTGAGGATGTGCTCTTGCAGGCCTCTAAGATGGGAGGTACTTGTAGTGTGGGTGGTGCTTGGGGGGTTATTAAAGCAAGTGAGTGTTGGTGGCATGTTTGCGTGAGGGTGGCGCGAAGGAAGAAGCAAGAAAGAAATGAAGGGTGCCTTCTTGTTCCGAGGTTTATTAGTATCAACTGATTGGGCTCTGTTAATTATCCCATTTTGAAAACCTCCATGGAGTGGGTTGTTAGCATCTGGTTTTGGCTTTTGATTCTTTTTGCAACTTTACTGAGGATGGTGCTGCTTCAAAGATTGAATTTGAAATCTCATTTGGCTACTATTTGGGCAAGCTCCTTTCTTTGATTAGGATCTGCATGCAACTTATTTTTCTCTTTAAGTCCGTAGTCTCAGGGTAGGCATTTGCCTCCATCAGCAGAACCCTCCTTGGTGGTAAACAGGCAGTGTTGGTAAATGCGATGCTGTTCCAGCAGTTTATCTTCTTGCAGGGGGAGTGACTGGGCTTTGGCAGCCTGTGGCTCATTTCTTGGCCCCGGGCAGAGTGGAGAGCACAGTTGGGGGTGAAGCAGCTGCCTCGGAGATTTGGGAAAGGTCAGGACTGGGAGAGCAGAACCCTGATAAACAACCATGCACTATATGCTACTGAAGCTTCTCTACTTGTATTTATAAGCCAGCATATCTATATGCCTCAATAATCCAATGCTCTCTGCCCCTTAAAAGATATTGTAGATCTGCCATTACATTTTTGCAGTGTTAACTATAACATTTATTTATAAAGCAAGGAGGTTTAACTTTTATTGAGATGTAAAGTGCAGAGTTAGTTTAGCTACGTTCTATTTTTTTTCTTCCTTTTGGCTGAAACCTGAACTAAACTGCAGGAATGGAATTTGTTAATTTGTGAGCTGATGAGCGCTCTTAACTTTAAATAATAAACCAAAAAATGGCTGCTAGAATGCAAGTGCCTTGGACTTCTTGTTGGTAAGCCTGTATTTTCAGCTTGTTTCCTAGGGATGATACATGTGTGGGTACGGAAATACTGGGTGTTTGCAATCAACAGATGCGATTGTTTCATTTCATCTGAATTTACTCCTGGGAGAAGATAATATGTATTGCACTTGCAAACACTTGCCCTGAAAAAGGATGACACTGACACTGAAGTGACACCTCTCTCTATATACTTTGCCTTATCTTTTGATATAAATGAACAGTGTGAAGGGATGCTACTCTGTTGGCTCCGATATTACCTGCCTTATATACAGTTGGGACTGTGGGCACAGCAAGCAGAAAGAGGGATGCAGTGTGCTTATCATCAGTTTATGTTTTTCAACCCCAGAGCTGGGAAGTCAGAAGCAGGCAGAGGAATTAAAGATACTGGAGTTAGTTCCACACAAGAATTTGGATTTCCAAAAATGCTCGGCCTTCCCCAGGGAGGATGGGAGCAGATGGATAAAATAGTTGAATGTTTGTCCCTTCATTGATTGCTCCATCCTCAGAAATGATTCTTGATGGTTTGAGCAATGTTGCTGCCTTCTGTTTCCTTTGAAAATGCTAGACACGACATTTAAGCAGTGTCTGCGGTTCTGTGCGACATGCTTCTCCCGTCAAAATACTGCTGCTGTGCTGTAGGTGATCTTCAGGTACGTAGGTGAGCAGCTGCCACCGCAGGTACAAGGAGCCGGATAGCCACAGGGCTGAGGCTGAAAGTTCCTGACTGTGGTGCTCTCTGCAGTCCCATCCCCTGCGCAGAGCTGCTGGGAGGAGGGAGAGGAGGGGGGAGTTCTCCCACAGCTGGCGCGGGGAAGTGACCCTGGAGCCGTGGTCTTGTGATCAGGTAGCTGGGGGATCCAGTCATGTACAAAAGCCTCAAGGAGGAGAATACTTTGTGTGACAGAAAAGGGCTTTAATTTTTTTTCTTTTTTAAGACAGCAATAATCTGTAATTACATAGTAAGGACCTAGCAATTAAATGTTGATAGTAATTACTGGGTGGGAGAAATCACTGCGTGAATTTAGGGGTAATTACAATGAACGGTCCTTATTTATTGTAGGTGTGTTCTGGGCCAGCTCCAGTATGTGGGGCAAAACAAGGAGCTGTCGGGAGCAGTGAAACATTTCAGTGATGATTTTGTTATCTGAGTAATTATCTCGGACAGAGCGTGGAGTTGTTTTTTTTTCCTGGGGTGGCTTACAGACCCTCCTGCAGCATGCTGCTCTCCAGGAGCCCTTCCGTACACTGCCATGAACAAAATGTCTGCCTTTTATTCCTTTCTTAAAACCCAAGATGTGCTTTTCTCTCTCTCTAATACTGGTAATTGGTCCTCTTGGCAATAAAGTCTCCCATACAGGTTTCTTTAGAAATGCAAAAGTAGTGAGAAATTCACTGGGGTTTCCCTGGAGCCAGATGCTGGTCCCCTTCCGTGGAGGTCTTTGGAGCCTCCTAATGCCCCAAGATCAGTGCTTACAAAGAAAGTGGCCTAGAGCATAAAGACAGGGATACTGTGTCAGCATTTCCCAGGCTCGAAGAGACAGGGAAGAACAAGGGGGTCACAAGCACACGTGCATTCTCCTGGTGAAAACAAGACCCTGGTGGCAAAGCTCCCTTTCCAGGGTGAGCAACGGCAAAGAGGGCCCTGAAAATGTGGGAAGAGTGAACCCGCTGCTGCGGTTAAAGCAGGGCTGTGGCTCTGAAGTGGAAGTTGCTCCCAGTAACCTTTGAGCCTCTTGGCCCTCCACATGCTGGAAGTTCAAAAAAAGCCCAACCCTGCGATGTTTTCCAGCCTGCTGCCATGTCTTTCCCTCTCCCTTTCTCTGGTCCAAGCAAACTTGATGTGACTGTGTTAAGGTTGTTTACAAGCTAGAGCAGCGTCCAGTTGACTAGTTTTGCATGACGTTTATTTATAGAAAGCAGGAGAGCTGGGGAAGGAGTGATGTATATGTTTTCTCCCAAGGGGAGGGGCTGTCCTGGTGGCTGCACAGCAACAACTGCAGTGTGACAGAATTGCAGTAACACAACACCTATTCGAACAAAGGTGACGTAGAGGAGACAAAATAGGGAAATAGAAGGAATCCAAGCACTTGGAGGATTCCAGCAGGCTCTATAAAGAGCAAATGAGTTAATCCATTGTCACTGGGTCCTTGGAAGTTAAAAGCCAAATGGTTTCAAAGCTGGAAGCCAACAACTGATGGCAGCTTTTAAATAGCAATGCTTTTATGTGGTTCGTGTTCTGCTCAGGACAGAGAGGGCGTTGATTTGTCTGAGCCTGGTGTCTTGTGCTGAGAACTTCTCAGCCAAAGATGTCCAGGAGGAGCTAAGCCTCCTTGAGGTGGGGGGAGGGAGGCAGAGAGACCACCTGTAGATGGATCCATGAGAAAGGACCTGTGGCTTCTTAAGAGGAAATTCTGTGGGATTTAAATCCAAAACTCTGACGGCCACTGCTCTGGTGCAGTTCAAGAGTAGGGACACGTCAGCTCTCAGCTCCTATGCCTGGTGGTGCCCAGGAGCTCCAGAGCTTGCACTGAAGTTCGGGCAGTGCCCAGGCTCTCCAGCATCATCCTGCAGACATCCTTGGCCCCTCCTGAGGGGCATAAGCTGCTCAACATCAAAAAGGCAGCAGTTGCAGCTTTCAGCACAGGGCAGGTGGAGGGAGCTGTCCTCCTTTATACCGTTACCTGCTATCCTCTGAGGAGCCAGGACTAAGGAGAGGTTCCCATTCTGCTCTCTCCTCCGTGCTGGGGTTTCATGTCTCAGCAGTGAGCTTTATTTAGTAGGCTGGTACTTGTTTGGGAGGGCGTGCTTTGTGCAGAACGAGCTTGAGGTAGATTGAGCCAGAGGGGAGGCGTGAGAATTGGACGGTCTTTACCCCCGTGACCAGAGTGCTCCCTGAGAGGGGATTAGTGTCAGCTGAACAGTCTTTTCTCCAAGGACTTATTAATGTCCATCTTACGGAGGTGTTGGTTGTAAGGCTTGGGTGGTTCTTGGACAAAGACTATAATCAAGAATTAGGCCCTGTGAGTGCCTAGTTTGGGTAGTCCCAGGTCCAGAATGGCCTGTAGGAGTCCTGCGCTTTGGCTGCCAGACCGTGCTGGCTCCTCTCAATTTGAAACGTAGCGGGACAACGTCACTATTCAGAGTGACACGAGCTCACGCACATCTGCAGAATTACCCGCAACGGGGTCACCACCCCTGTATCAATCACACTGGCCCTGGAGGTCCACCTTAATGAGGACTTGGCAGCCCTCGGGCTCCTCCTGGGGTGAGGAGTAGGGTGAGCGCTGCCCTGCAGCTTGCAGAGGCCCCTGCGCAGGGTGGGTTGGGTCTGCAGCTCCGTGCTGCTGGCTGGGCTCTGGTCCGCAGAGGGAGCAGTCCCATCTCTAGTCGTCTGGTGGCTTCGGGCCGACCTCTGCTGACAGAGCAGGCAAATGGCCGCAGCAGAAGCCATCGAGGGAGAGCGTGGGGTCTGGGGCTTTGCTTTTGATGCCCTGCTCGTGTTAAAAGCTCAGTAGAGATCTGCCTGGTGTAGCCCTCACCCGGGTCCTGCAGAACGCCTCCCCCATTCCTGGCCTTTGTCCACCCCTTCTGTAATGCTCTGCTCAATGCTTTTGTTCTTGCGTCAAACTCTTTCCTCAAAGGCGATAACATAAATAGGTGGAGTAATCTCCATAGGGCACATTCCTCTCTGCAACAGCCAGTCTAAAAGGGCCCTGGTCCCACCTTTGACCTTTTACAGGCAAGTAAGAACGGAGGAGTGAACACTCAGCTTCTGCCTCCTCGCACTTTCTCTGCATTTCCCCTCTCATTCCACCTTCATTAAGTAATTTTTTTTTTTCCCCCCAAACACAGCTTTACTTTAAAGAGTCTTGTTTAGCCCTCTATCTGGTGTGTAATCTCAGTTCTTTAACAGAGTTTTCTTAAATACAAAAATACTTTCTTTCAAGCTATGCCTCTGGGGGCACGCAGGAATTTTGTCTTTCACAAACAAAAAACTTCTCTCTGTAGTTTCAGAGGGGAACTGGGAAAAGTGATCTCAATGCCTCAGTGGCCTGCAGCCTCTCAGAAGGCTGTGAAGCTGGTTTCCTGAGCCTTCCTGGGTCTGATGCGAGAGGCTTGGGGGAAATGGCGCGGCTGGCGCGCTGCGGCGAGGGGAGCGCGCCATGCACGCAGAGTAGGCGTCGGCGTGAAAGGCCAAGAGGATGCCGTGTGACCCCTGAGCAAAGAAAGAGGGCTGCTGGAAGAAAACAGTGGGACCTCATGGTGCTTAGCACCTGGCAGGGGGCCACAGCTCCCCAAAGCAGCCCCTGAAGATTTGCCCCTCAAATGATTTGGTCAGCAGCGGGTTATGAAACAGAACCCCGGTACGCCATCTGCCAGCCCCCTCCATCCCAGAGGTACAGACATGCAGAACGGGTTTCCTGATATCCCTGACTGCCTGCTAATTCTGCAAGAAAGAACCAGAGAAACACAAACAAATTAATTAAAATTTATTTATAAAACCTTCCAGTAGCCTCAGAAAATCAGGAGAAGAGTTTTCTCAGTTACTTGAAAATAAGCACAAGGTAAACAGTCTCAGGAGATTGCAACCTCTTTTGTCCAACAAAAAAGAAGGTAATTTTCTCCTCTGCTCCAAGGAAGTGGCACCTTTTACCCACAGTGAAATAAAAATAGTCCCAGTCCCAGGAGAATCACTATAGTCCAGGGTTTGAAACAAAGCGTGAGTGTCTCTGGCCTTGGCTGACCTGCTGCACCTCTGATCAAGCATTCTACCTGCTTTCTTCCTCACTGGCCTGTGGACCTGGTGTGACAGTTTCTACCTGCATCATGTTGTGGTTCCCAATCTGAACCATTCGTGCGTGTTGAATGATGAGGGGCGGGATGCCACCTAGACCTGGCATCATGCTGTAGTGGCCTGATGGGAGCTGAAATGGTTGGAAAGGAGGGGGACCCATCTGAGTGGGCATGGGGTGACCCACGGGGGGAGGCGGGTACGTGGCAGGAGGGACAGTTGAAGCCGGCGGGCACCACTGTTGGGGTGATCGCTGCAGCAGCTGCGGCCCTGTTGCTGATGGAGGCACCTGGGGAAGGGAGCCGAGGTTCAGAGCAGCGAAGTTCTGCAGTGTTTGATACCGTTCCTGATACAGCTGTAGTTTCTTTCTCTGCGTCAGGTCCCACATGGCTTTCCTCTTGTTGATCCTGCTGGTAGTAAAGGTGTTCTGCACTGTCCTGGAGAACCCAGGAGAGTTCTCATCCAAGGGCATCAGCCCACCGAGCGTGCTGGGAATCTGACTCCGCTCCAGGGGGTTCTCCTTGGGCACAAAAGGGATGACTGAGTCTTGCTTGTCTGGTTTCAGGATGGACTCCATCAGAGCAGTGTTTGTCTGAAACATACACAGGTCGCATGGGAAGTTCTTGGTCAGCAGAAGGATGATGAAAGCAGAGTTTTCCATAGCATCCTGGAAGCAAGTCAGATGGCTACGTCCGGCAATGAAGAAATCCCCACAGAGCGTGGCACCATTGGGAACCCCCATGTTCTCCAGCAGGTCCTTGACCCGATGGGCAACAATCTCATCTTCACTAGCATGCAGGACAACGAAAGTGAAGAACTTTCCACTATCTGGCTCTGATGTGGGCGCTGGTTCTACAGTTTGGAGAGGAGGAGGCCAGACTGGAGAGGGGGATGAGTGGAGGGAAGGGGCATATAAGTTGGAAGGAACTCTCTGAAGAGGAGGGGGAAGGGCTGAGGAGGAGGAATAGGTAGGAGGAGGAAGGGAACCGGTTGAAATGGAAGCAGATGCAGAGCTAGAAGGAAGGCCTGCTGGAACATAGGAGTGCCTCATGGATATGTGGGCAGAACCAGTATCCACTGGCTTTTCATCTTGCTTTTTGTCTGTGTTTTCTTTTGGTGCACGAGGTTCCGCTGCCACTGTGCTGGAAACATCACTACTTTCGACAGGTTGGTTCACAGCGCCCGGCGTGGGCAGCTGTGTTTCAGGAATAGGGAGAGTTGGACGACGTGAGCTGACCTGCAGAACCTTCTCCGGTTGGGGGACTTGGGCACCCGTGTCCTGCCCAGGATGAGAGTTGGGTCTGCTGGCCCAGCTTGTTTCCTGCAGGCCGTGGCTCTGTCTGTCCACGTCAGGCTGTCCAGCACCGCCGGTGCTCCCTTCGCACAGCCGGCTGGGCTGGGGAACACGCTTGTGGGAAGAAGGCTGGGTGTGAAAAGCAGCTGTTGGCGACGCACTGATCTCAAAGTGGCTGGGGAAAGAGGGACTCCCCAAAGAGCACAAGGTCCGTGGGCCTGAAAGGTCCGAGTTGCCTCTAATCTGCACTGGGGAACTTCTCACCATGTCGTTTGGGCTGACCATCTGGAGAAATCCTACACCCTCATCAGATCTCAGTGTCTGAAATTTGTCACCTGGGCTCGTGCTGATAGCAGAGCCATGGTTTTCCTGGTCGTCAGCTGGGATGCTGTTGAGCGTGTCCCCCTGAGTTTCCTTGCTGGCGTTGCAGGCTTTGGTGGCAGCCTGGTAGGCTTTGTCCATGGCTTCATGACTGCACAGCTTTTCCTCGGCTAACACTGAGTAGATGTGTGCCAGAAGCGCCATGGCACCTGCATCCAGCTGGGGAGGCTGCAAATCCTCCCCGTCTTCCTGCACTCTTGCGGTGCCCAGTTTGGTCTGGTGGACGTACTGGGCTGCCTGGTTCTCTCTCAAGGCATCCAAACAAATTCTTGCATCTGCTTCTTGCCCCAGAGTAAGCAGGACCATGGCTTGCAGTAGTTTGCTGCTGGGCCCAGGTATCAAGTGCTTCAGTTTATGTTTGAGGCTAAGGAGCTTATCTTGTGGGATCTGGGACAGAATATTAAAAATGTCCTCAAAGCTTGGCTGGAGCTCGGCGCTCTGTGCCATCTCATCAGCTGGTGGCCCAGAGGATGGACTGAAGCAGCATGGATGGAAAAAGCATATTACGGCACTTGGGGCGGAGGTTTGTTTCCCTGTGCTGCTCTGTGATGCCCTGCTCACGCTTCACATACCGCACAGGCGATAGCGCTTTGCTGCTCAGGGGATCTCTCCGTCCTGAGGAACCTGCAAGAAGAACACAGGACAACGTTCAGAAATAGCGATGTGGGGAGCTGGGGGGTTCCTCGCCAGGCTTGCAGACCCCCAAGGCTCTCCCTCACAGCTCTCTTAGCATTTTTGCGTCTATTCAGCGCTCGCAGGTCCGCCAGTGCTCCACGCGTTATTCCAACTGTTATTAAGCAAAGAGCAATTTCACGTTAATTACAACTGTTTTAAAATAACTGCTGAGCTGATAACGTATTTAGGTAAATCCAAGTGTCCGTCTCCTCCAGGCAGCTGGTTCCAGCAGCCTCGCAGGCTCCTTGCGACAGGCAGCGGAGGAGCAAAGCGTGCTTAGAGGAAGAAGCCCTTTCAAAGCGCTCACGCCAGGAGGATTGCTAACCCACGCGCATCCGGTGTCAGGCTGCCTGATGCAGCCGTGGACGTTATCTCCGTCCGCATCTCATCCCTGAGCCCTGCTAAACACGCTTGCACTCACCAAAGGCCTCTGAGCGGGGTTACGTTGGACAGCAGAACTCGTCCGGAGCGGGCGGCTGGCGGGAGGGCCCTGCTCGCAGGCACCGACTGAGCCCGCTGCAAAACCCTGCCCTATTTAAAGGGAGCACCAGCGCGTGCCCAAAATAGCTCTCAGCTGGGGAAAGTTTGTAATTTCAAGTTGTTTTTTTTTTTTTTTTTTCCTTTCTATCTCACAAAAATCCTCCAATTGCCTAATGAGCCGGCTCGAGCTGAGCCTGAGGAAGTTGCCGGCGCTCGCCACGAACGGCTCTGGTTCAGCGGAACGGCGGCGGGAGGGCCGGGGCGGCTCGGCGGGGGCTGCCCCTCCCGCTGACTCACCGCACCGCCCCCCCGCCCCGCCCCGCCCCGCAACCCCCCCCCCCGCCCCGCCCCGCCCGCAGCCCCTCGGCCTCGCCCCGCGCGGCGGCAGCGCGCCCGGCCCCCCGGGAGCGGCCCCCCTGCTGCTCCGCAGCCTCGGCGGGCAGGAGGGGAGGCAGGCCCGGGGCAGCCTACCTCCGGCCGGTGCTGCGCTGCGGTTCCCCGGGCTCCCCGCCGGAGGGCTCGGTGCGGCGGGGCCCGGGCCGGGGCAGGCGGAAGCGGGGCGATCCGGGCTGCGGCGGGCACGGGGCCCGCCCGCCCCGCCGGAACCTGCTGGCACGCGGGGCACGGCCGGGGCGGGGCGGGGCGAGGGCGGCCGGGGCGGGGCGGGGGCGGCTCGGCCCGGGTGAGCTGCCCCCCCGCCCCGTGGGGACGGCCCCCGGCCCGGTACGCGGCCGCCGGCGGTAGAGGACGGCCAGCACCGACCGGCACCGGCCGCGGGCACCCGCCGGCCCCCACGGGAGCGCCCGGGGCGGTTAAAGCCGAGCTGGCGGGGGGCTCGGTCCGGGACCCGGCGTTTCCCTCTAGCGAGGGAGCGCTGGCATCGCCTCCCCGCACGCGGCTGTCGGTGCCGGCGGGGCCAGGAACGCGAGCATCCGGACGGGTCTGGGTGCGGGGACGGCAGCGGCACAGGCGCGGCTCAGCCTCGCCAGTACAGGCGGAAGCCTTAGGGACCAAATAGCAAAGGCACTTTTCTGCTGAGGATTGAGGCAGAACGTGGGACCTGCTAAAATAATTTATTTTTCTTCCTCCAGGAAGATGAGGGAACAAGCGATTTGTTAAATACAAGTTTCTTACCAACTGAGGCCGAAGGGGCAATATAACGCTGCAGCTTTAGATATACACAGGAGACGGGTATTTCTTTGAACGCAGGTTACACTTTATTCTGAAGTCTGCTTGCCATTATTCCAACCTTAGCACAGGGACCATGCCAGGACGTAAGTAACAAAAGTAAGTTACGTTAGGAATGATTACAAAGCATTGTTTGCGGGAAAATAACCAGCACCTATCTGCCCCATTTTAATAACAGGATATCCTATTACCATGGCAGAATAACTCCTGGCAAAAGCTGCCTCATTTGCCAGCTTCTTAATAGCTGCAAAAGGTTTCACACATGGAGTTACTCACACAGAAACAGATGATCCCTGAAGTCATTTGTATGACTAGGAAAGATAATCCCACTGCAAATTGGCATGCTTAGAGGAAAATCCCACCTTGCTATGTGTTTCTCTATCAAAGAAGAAGTTTGGCTGATCCATAAAGAGAAGTCTCTTTTTGAGAAGCAGCTTCTTGCTGTTCCGGGTCTGCTGCAGAAGCACAACAGGAAGAAAGGAAGTTGTGTCTGTAACACATTTTTTAAACTTGTAGGAGGAGGGAAACTGTATCAAAGGTCAAGTGCATCATCATCTCAAGATCTCTGCAGCTTGGATGAATTAAAAACAAATCCAACTTTAAAAATAAGTTGAGACTGCTTCTTCTCTCCCACAACTTGTCTCAGCAAGAATTAGCCATTCACACATACAGCTGGGCTGACTTAAAAAACTGAAGTACAGGTCCCCATCTTCCCTTTCAGAGCAACAGTGTGATTTAAAAAAAAAAAAAAACAATAGCAAATCAAGATAAGGAATCACCCCACCTTGGTTATCAAGTCTCCTTGCAAACTACATCTTACTGTAAACTCAGCCTGGGACAGGGAGAGAGCAGGAAGCACTCTTGGCACTATTGGCAGTTGGACACACCACTAAAAGATAAAGTGCTGTTCTAGCCAGGGAGCCTTGGCCAGAAGAGCTGGAATTTTTCAGAGATCTTCCTCTGGTGCATTAGTTTTTATCTCCTTTGCAGCCTCTGCCACCTCTATGTCTTTCTCTGCCTTCTCTTCCGGCTTCCCTAGCACTTCACACCCTTTCCTTGGTCTCCTCTTCACTCTCTTTGGTTCTTCAGGTGTCTTAACCACCTCCTTTGATGATGTAGCCTTTTCCAACACAGGTGATTTTATATCAGTCACCATATCTTTCTTCTTCTGCTTTCTGCTATCCTGTGACACTGCAGCTATCGCCCTGAAGGGACCCACAAGCCAGTTTAGAGGGGTGTTCTGAGTTACATACTCAAACAGGTCATCTAGGGACCTTCGGGCTTCTGCTACGCAGCCCTGGCTCTGGGTCAGGGTGGTGCTGGAGACTTCCTGGAAAGACATAGCACTGGAAAAAGAACTATGGAGCTTGTGGATATTTCGAGTGGCCTGATACACAGCTTCTTGGATGTTGCTGGGGAGGCCTTGGATGCTGGCTTTCAGATTCTCATAAACATGTTGTAGCTGCTGGGTGATGATATGCAGCATAGCTAGAGTCCGTGACTCTATCTGCTGGGAAAGAGATATAGCTCAGTTACTAGAGCAAATGAGATGTACACCATTCACCAGAGGCCTGATTAAATACGCCCTTCTAGGGATACCTCTGCTTGGGAGGCAGTTTTAACTTGATTTCCTTTGGGTTGTGTCAGGCTCCAATCCACCCACAGCTGATGGAGCTTCTCCTGCCCATCCAGAACCTTCTGGCCAACCTCTTGCTTCACAGATTCAATCTGATGGGAAAAGCGAAAGGAACAGCTGTACTGCAAGCACACACCATCAGAGAAGCACAAGCACTTCCCTCCCAGGGAGGGAGCCAAGATGACATGCAGCTGGTGCAGGATGGAGGAAGAGCTTCCATCTGGATAGTAGGGCAGGAAGACTACAGACAGGAGGAAAAAGGAAAAAAGCATGTTTGTACCAGTTTTATTGCCAGCTGTAGTCGTGAGAGAGTGTCCTGGGTGCTTTGCTTCACACGCTGCAGTTTGTTCAGGGAGTGCTGGTAGGCTTGGTGGCGGACTTTGTTAGAGAGGGAACCCAGACGCACAAAGTAACTCTGTTGCTGTTTCTGCTCCTCCACAGAAGCCATACCAAATCCCTCCACAGCAGTGGCCAGTTTACCTGAAGGAAACAAAAACAGAGATGCAGCTGTGCTCTGCTCCCCCAGCTGTAAGAGAGGGGAAGAGATAAGATCACCCATTGAAAACCACGAAGGCTGAAGCTTGCTGTGTAAACAGTGGAGGTTTGGAGTTGCTCAGATATTAAAGGTAGGCTAGTCCCTGCTCAGCGTGCTCTCTTCAGATAAGCAGACTTGACAGATACGTTGAAACATGCACCCACGTCTTTATTTGCCTTGAGCCTGATGGGCAACAGCCAGCTAGCAAATGCTTGAACCCATACCATGTGGCAAGTCAGTGTTGACAGCCAGCCAGCTTGGTGACAAATTCAGAGCTACCTGTCTACTTCAGAAGATGGGTCTTGCAGTTTCAGGTGGTCTCTAGTCATGTGGAAAAGGATTTGCATTTACAACCGCCAGCTAAGCATTTTCTCACCTAGTTCCTCCTCTGTCATTGGGAGGTAGTGATCCACCAGTTCTTCTGATATACCTAGGACAGATTCCACACCACCTGCCACTGCTTGGCTCACTGTCTTGGCTTTGCTTATGCTCTTGGTCACTACTGAATTAGTCATCTCCACACCCTCCTGGATAGCCTCTCTACTCTGCTCCAAGGCTGTATTTATTTTGCTAGTTATGGTGCCATATGCAGCATCCAGAGCTGTATTGACTGTAGAAGTGACCATTGATTTGGTCTTCTCAACACCATCCTGAACAGCCTCTTTGGTTAGGTCCATTGCTTCAGTCACTGTGTTGGTCACAAGATCCTTTGCACCCTGGGCAGCTCCTACAGCAGCAGTAATAGTAGAAGTAACCGCAGACTTGGTCAGTCCAACACTGTCCTCCACAATGTGTTTAGTGAGATCCACTGCCTCTGTCACCTTGTTAGTCACAAGGTCCTTGGCACCTTGGGCAGCTTCCACAGCATTGACAATAGTAGAAGCAACTGCAGACTTGGTCAGTCCAACGCTATCCTCCACAATATGTTTACCAAGGTCCACAGCTTCGGTCATCTTGGTAGTCACAACATCCTTGGCACCCTGGGCAGCCTCCACAGCATTGACAACAGTAGAAGCAACTGCAGACTTGGTCAGTCCAATGCTGTCCTCTACAATATGTTTACTGAGGTCCACCGCTTCAGCCACCTTGTTAGTCATAAGGACCTTGGCACCTTGGGCAGCCTCCACAGCATTGACGATAGTAGAAGCAACCGCAGACTTGGTCAGTCCAACACTGTCCTCCACCATGTGTTTAGTGAGGTCTACTGCCTCTGTCACCTTGTTAGTCACAAGGTCCTTGGCACCCTGAGCAGCCTCCACAGCACTGTTAACAGTGGAGGTGACCATTGACCTAGTCAGCTTGACACTGTCCCCAACAACATTTTTAGTGAGGTCCACAGCTTCAGTCACCTTATCAGCCATTGCTTCCTTTGCCTCACAGGCAGCATCCATAGCAGATGTCACTTTAGTGGAAACCAGCTGCTTGGTGTCTGAGATTACCTACAACAGGGAGAGGCAGAGAAAGATACATTTTTTTTTTTTTCTGAAATAGGTTTTCCCTCCCTGAAGCAGCTTTTCCATATACCTAAATTGTGCTTGCAGTCTTGTGGGAGAGCTGGGGAAGTCAGTACACCTGTATTTACATGGACATACTCACTTCCACATGCTTTCACCAGCTAGCAGTGCCTCCTCTAGCCCATACCAGGGACTGACCTGACAAAGCAGCGCTGCTGAAGTTTATTTCCCCATATTCTTCTGTAACCATAACAGTTCCATCAATCAAGAGATCAAGTCATAAATTCCCCAGGAAAATCCTTTACTTTACCTTATCTGCTGGCTGTTGAAGAAAAGGCAAGCTCTCCTCCAGTTGATCCAGTCCTTTACAGGCATATTCATTTACAAGTGCAACTAGACAAGACAACAGGTACCAGTTTATTCTTTGATTTCAAGAGGGGTTTTTGACCCTACAATGGCCAATTTAGGATACACTCACAAAAGCAAGCCAAAAAAAAAAACCAACCCCACTATTCTGGGGTGGTGTCTTGTTAAAAAGTGAACAAACCCTATGATTTGGTAGGTTCAAATAGTCTCTATTTTGCCTCCCCAGCTTTCTAGCTATTGGCAGCTCCAGCTAGAACATAATACTTGCCCCTGCTGGGTAGGGCAATTGGATTAAAGGGTTGAAAAGTGTTGGGATGAGACAGACTGAGCTATATCCAAGATGGACACTGCCACTACCAGTTGGGATGCTCATAACTTGGAGTGATAGAGAAAAAGCAGGGAGTTTTTGCTTAGTGACTTAAAGAAGCCACAGACAAGAGGCCAAACTTTGTTTCTGCTAGTAAACATGCTAGTTTCATGTCCATGAAATTCAGTGGGTTAGCTGAGCAGGTGGGAGCTGCTGACTGGAAGACTCAGTGCTACAATTATGCAGAACAATATGCTATAGGAGATGGATATCACCCAACAGGCACATGGAACTCCCCTCCCCACCTACTCCTCTGTGTAGAAAGGGTCACTCCAGCCTCTTCACTTACTTTGTGGCTCAAGTTGGTTCAGGATGGGCTGTGCCCCACCAACCACGCTACCTACTGCGACAGCAGCCACAGTCTCAGCCACATTGCAGACACCACTGAGGTAAGGATGCGTCTCCTTGGTATGGTTGTAGGCAGATGAGACCAGGTTGAATGCAGAGTTGAGCAAGGGCAAGCTGGTTACCCGATTAACAGCACTCTAAAACCCAAGAGAAATAAGTGATGCTAGAGGCCCAGCCTCAAGCTGGTGAGAGAATACAAGCCATGTGGCTCTCGAGAAAGGTCTAAGGGGACATCCAACCCATCTCCTCATCCTTCTTAAACTCGGAGTTGAAGGGACTCATCCAAAGACCGCTAGCAAGTCAGTGACAAGCCAGGATTGAAAGTTTGAGTTCTGGGCTCATCAATTCTGAGTCACACTGGGTTTCAGCACCAAACCCAGATGTGGAAATAGGACCTATAACAGCTCATGTTTCAGAATTACTTGAGCCAGCCCTGAAGTTTTCTCTTGAGCAAAAAATGATAGCTTCTGTATTAACTGAGTTTAGATTTAGCCACAGCTTCATATGGTTAATCTTTCTGCTACTCCCAGCCTGGTTTTGAGGTGCTGGCAGAAGTTAGTTTACCAACATATCTGTCAGCAGGTAGTTTAACTGTTGCATGTTGGAGCACTAGCTGCCCTGGCACCTACCGCTTGCTGCTGTTCCTCAGCCTTTAGCAGATGGGGTTTTGTGGTCTTTTCTGATGCCATACTGAATTCAACTGCAGCTGAAAGGAAAAACAGGAGTATAGTAGCGTGAGTACAACTTAATTTCCTCCAGTGAATCAAAGTCCTAGCAAAACTGCTGAAAAGCAGAGGGCAAAGTTGGGATCCATCATTCAGCATGTCCTAGGAACATTAGTGTGGCATCACCAGTCTTTCTTGCAAGGGTGTGAAGATATTGAGAGGCTCCATGATTTATGATGTGCAAATATTTAGGTAGGACAAAGACTATACTCGGTCACCTCCCTCAATCCCCAAACAGCCAAATACTTTAAACTAAGTAACCATCCTACTTATTTCATTGCTGATAACATCTGACTGGCTTCAAAGTTGCAGGTTAGAAGTGGGTGAGAACTATCTTATCTGTCATGCATTTTCTCTGCTAGAGATAGGTCTGCTTCAGCTTCCCGCTGCACAGGCTCTTTGCTGGCCAAGGACTGGAATGCTTGAAGGGGAGATACACCCTGCAGAAGCAGGGCTAATGGTGGGAATCACTGAACATTGTCTCACTCAATCACAACAGATTACTGCCCTTTTAACAAGCCCTGCTGAAATGCAGCTGCAGCAGGACTTGTTAGGACAGTAGTATAAGTAATTTTTTAGTTTTAATTTTCAAAATGTGGCAAACTCAAACAGTTTAATAATGGAGTTTATAAGCCAGAAATATTTATTTGGAAAAAAAAAGTCTGAACTTGCTTAATACCCTTTAAGGGGGGAAAGCCCTCAGATTTTCCCCACTTTGTCTGAAGTAGAGATGGGGTTTACAATGGCTTAATCCGTTTTCCTCTTTGGGGGAGGGAAAAAGAAAAAAAAGACTGGCAGGACTTCAGCTCCCCTCCAGAAAGGTGTCAGGGCCAGAGACTGAACAGAGATGCTAAACAGCAATAGGCATATTTTACCTTCTTAATCATTGTTCAGTGCTCATAGCCCCTTTCCTCTGAAGGCTCACTCTGGAGTATCCTTTGCAAAGGACATTGAGATGAGAGTCATTTTAGAGTAGTCCCACTATACCTGTGTTCATAGTGGGGAACTTTTATCAACTTCCCCACCACTGCCAACTCCGGCAACACTGGCAGTCTTGCAGCTCTGGGAAGGATATGAAAATCCTTCAAAGTTTTCATAGAGGACTGAGCCAGGTTTCACAGCTGCAGCATTCTGGCTGGCTACCTTGATGCTTGCATTCCCATCCTACTGACCAACTAGGCAGGAAATCTCACTTCCTATGAAACCAAGTCTCAGAAGTATTCTCATTACATAATGGGATTAAAGTATAAAAGTTATGCAATATCTTGAACATGTATTGGCTTCCCTAGCATAGACCTAGGTTGGTATCTGGACACTCCAGTATTGTGCAATAAATCCAGGATTACTTCTCAGCCTTAGTCAGGCACAGCAAGGACTTCAGCATATTTGTTCTTCAGTGCAGCGTCCACTTTTCTCTCCCTTGCCAGTTAATTCCTATTCTTAGAAGTGCTATGGCATTTTCCACTGGAAAAGCCCCAAACCAAAATTCCTCATGAACTGGATTCCCAAGCCAGGCACAGCTCCAGGCTCACTGGCAGACTCTACCCCAAAAAACTTGCCATCTGATTTGTGACAGAGACCATTGTCTTGTTTCTTGTGTTCTTTGACTTGTGTAAGGTTTTTATTTTGCTGTGGAAACAGGAACAGAGAGCTGGGGAAGAAGCAGTGAAACAAGCATTTGTTCGCCCTGGACTATGGATAGAGCCAGGGCAGACATCTCAAGAGGATATCAAATATTGCTGCATTAACTGTGCAATTAGTCAGCATTTTAGTAAGATTCAAGCAAGGCAGGGATGCAGAGTGCTACATGTTTACAGCAAAAGTTGTCACAAAAGTTGGGACCTCTAGCCCCAAGGGAGAAGCCCGGAGCCAGCGCTCTCCTGCACATTCCTGGTAACCACCCTACCCAGGGGGCTGCCTCATTTAACAGCGCAGCAAAAATACAGCTTGGACTTCATCAGCCTGGGAGAACTGCTCCAAACAAAAGCAGGGCTTGAACATAAAGTCTCAGTCCCAAAGTCCACAGGGTTTGCTCAGTTAGTGGTTAGTCCTCTTGCGCTGCTTTAGGGCAAGTTTGTTGGGTTTTTTTGAAGCCAAGTAGGCTGAATCAGTCTGCAGCCCTGTCACAGGGCAAAGCCCAACTATTTCAACACCATTACAAACAACCCCTTTGCTCAGTTATTTTACTTTTAGACAGCTGGGAAAAACCTCAAACTGCAGAGTGTCTTACTGGCCTTGCTGTCAGGGTTAGCACGCAGAGATACACTGCAGGGGAAAAAAAAAAAAGAGGAGAGGACTCTAGTTGCTAGCATAAGTCAGGAGTAACTCCTTGGCTGATGTAAAAACTAGTATAAGGTTAGAATCAACCTCTGAAGTACTAGGAGCCCATCTTAATTATGGATGCAACTGTGTCAGTGACAATCCTTGCAGCACGGTCATGTTAGAACATGGTTTGCTCTCCTCTGTAAGAGGAATTGGGGTGTGTTGCAACACCAGCATTTGTGGTGTGGGCAAGTCTTTATAAGCCCACAGCATGGTTTTATTTTCTCTTTCTAGTCTCTCCCCTGCAAGAGTGCTGAGCAGACCTTGTTTTACTTCAGAGATTGCAGGAAAGCACACCGCTTAGCAGCTCTGGGTCAGGTGTTCCAGAATCCTTTGGAGAAAGGCACAGCTTCAAGCCAGAGCAGTTGCAAGTAGGAGTTCCAGCAGGCAGACGCCATGCATGGGAACCACCAGGCAGAAAAGCAGAAACAGCATCACCGTTTGCTTTGGTTGCGGTTTGCTTTGTATGAAGTGATCAGATGATTTCATACCATTGCTACATCAGAAATACTAGGTCACTGCTGGAGAAAGTTCTTCAAACAGGTAGTTTCAGAAAGATGAAACTCTTCGGTGCACATTTCTAGCATGGCACAACAGCTTAACTGCTGATCACTACCCAGTTTGGCACAAGTCTGAGCTCAGTGAAAAAGCAAGGGCAGAGGCACCAAAACTGCCAAGCTGCCATCCCTTTTCCCTGCCTCGGTCGGACTGTCACAGCCAGTGCAGCATGCTAGCCTGGCAGAAGAGCAAGTACTTTGCTGCTGGGGAAAGCACCTCCCTTGATGTCTGTCACTCAGACAACGACCAGCATACATAAAAGTAGTTCTTTAACTTGTGTAAGGTTTTTATTTTTCCTGTGGAAGGAAGCTCTGCCCCATGAAGGTAGCCTGCTTTTATTTTGTCCTGCAGAGAGGTAGGATCTTGTTGTGCGGGAAGCTTTTTTCCCCTCCAAACGTGTTTTACCTTGGGAAGACAGATTGAGCCATAGCTAGCATGCCTGGTTCAATAGCTTAACTGGCAATTCCTTAGTGATCATTTAGAAACACAAAGCTAAATTTAGTGCTTTAGATATGAGCAGGGAGGGCAATCAGGGCAGAGGTATTAATTTGTGGTTAAAGCACTTATTTACGTTCTTTGAGATTTGCCACCGATACCCCAGTTACCATAAATGCAGTCGGCAGAACTGGGTCACAGGATGTCTGCTGCAGTGGCAATGCCACTGCCCGCAACTGAGGGAGTCGTTTGCAAATGCTCCCAAGGGCAGAGTTAGTTTTAGGATGAGGATCAGATGATTTTCATCATTGACCTTAGGACATTAGTTTCAGAATTGCTGGCAGAGGTGCCCATGTAAGCTTTCTGGAAGCCATCAGCATTAGGGAACCTCAAAGATTAAAGCCACTTTTGCAGGTGGAGGCAGGGGTTTCTCCCCCACATCCAGTGGAAATTAAGCACCACAGCCAGCGGCCATTACTAGGTCGGAAATTCCTTGGGACAGTGAGTGTATAAGCTATGCAAGCTACTGGTATTTGGAGATATTTTAGGAAAGAGTGGAGCGAGTTTACTTAAAACAGCTACTCAGCTTTCTAGTACTTTCCATGTACCAATTCTTCCACGAGGACAGACCTCTCTGTTTCAGACAGAAGCTGTAAGTTGCAGAGCAAGCAATACTCTGCTTGCTCTTTAACACACAGTTTCATCTGGAAGTTTCAGCAGAACCAGCTTTAGTAATTTTAAGTTGTTCACAGCCATACACAGTTTCAGGTAGTCATGACCACATTTAAGAACCCTGTTAGTCTTGAGAAACACTAAGCTAGTTTGCCAAGTGCTCCCTCCAGCAAGCCGGCAGAGCCGTGCGTGGCTGCAGCCTCCGTCTGCAGAGCCACGGTGCTCTTGAGCAAGAGAGAAGTTACCTTGTCACTCCAGGCACCCCCTTCGTTAGCACTATTATCGTGCCTACACCAAATGATCATGTGAAATAGCTGCAGGCAGGTCCGGCAGCACTGTCAACAGGAAGGGAATGCCCAACTGATCCGTCTGCCTCCTGAGGCATGAACCGCTTCCCCCAACATCAGCGCAAGTCAGCGGTGATGTCCAGGGTGCCCATCACGTGCTGTCCCTGCGTGGCTGGGTGGGAGAGCCACCTCCCGTGGACCCCCTCACGCAGCTTTGATCTTCATCAGGCAGTAAGCAGAAAAGAGCTTACAGACCCGGAGCTGCCATCACAAATCCGAGACCCATAGTGTTACCAAGTCATCATCTCAGGGCTAGGAAGAAGCCTTTAGGGAAGGATTTGAAGCCCTTCAGCTCTTCCCCAAGGCACAGCAGATGCAGCATGACACCATAAGATGTCACCTTGGGCCCCAAAAAGCCAAGACACCCCCCACGCACAGATGGGGAAAAGACACACAGCTCTGTGCCTTCCCCATGGGCACTGCCGGGGGCACACAGCCCCTCAGCGGGTACTTTTTAGCCTCGGTGCTCCCCAGGGCCAGGAGCCAAGGGCCCCAAGGATGGAGCCAGCTCCGAGCCCAGCCTCCACCCTCCATCCCTGGGAGGGCTGCAAAGTGCCACCCGAGGCAAGGGCTGCAGAGCCCCTGGGGACGCAAGGGGCAGCCTTGGGGGGTCCCCCCTGGCCCCCAGCCAGGCCCCAGACCCCATGAACACCTCCCCTCCAGCCATGCCTTACCTGGCTCCTCCGCTCCCCAGCACTGACAAGACAGGGAGCGCTGGGCCGCGCCCGTACAAATACCCCAAAGGCCTGACGAGCAGCTGAGGGAGCCAATCGGGATGCCGCAGGTGCTGGCCTGGCCAATGGGGAGTGGATGGGAGAGGGAGGGGTGGGAGGGGTGTGTGGGGCGGGGTGAGGGAGGCAGGTGAGGGGGCCCCCCCGGGACCTGGGGGCCGTGGGGTGGCGGGGTGCTGCTGTGTGTCCCCCCGAAGAGGGACGTACCTGCCGGGGCATCCCAGAGGGCCCTGCTGGAGGCCGTCCATGGCCTTGGGGCCATGCTGTGCGTTGCCCCCCAGCAGCTGTGGACAGGGATGCACCCCCCGGCATGGCGGGGTGCTGAGGGACACAGGTGCTGGAAGTCTATGGGGATCTGCCCCGTCGTTGTGAAATGGGCTCGGTCCATCAGCCTGCAGGCACCGCTCCTGTTCCCATGCCCTTGCATGCCCATTCGGCTAAATGTCTGAGCTGGATAATCCTGCTTGCCACCATGTCGGCCCAAACACACTGCCTTGCTTCTGGGAGCCAAGAAAGGCCTGGCCAGAGACTGAACTATTCCTGCAAACCCTGTAGCAAAGCCCTGCTCACAAACGTGTGTCTGTGCTGTTAGGGATGCGGGTTCAAGCACGGGCCTTGCCCGCCATCCGCAGTGTGGATGTGAAACACGTCCTCAGCCTGGAGGAGCCGTAGCGCTGGAGCTGGTTGGAAAGAGGGTGCTGGGGCAGGAGTTCAGCCCCTGTTCCTCAGGTGCGGGGACCTGCTCCCCACATGGGCACGTGCAGGGTCGGCCAGCGCCAGCAGGCCGCTTGTGCTTGGCTTTTTCCAAAGAGCGTCTGCGTTAGCAGCCAGTAGCGCAGTCGAAAAGTCTGTGTGTGGGTGGTGGGGCTCAGCACGCTTGTGCCTGCTCTTAGGCTGCTCCTTGCATGGCATGGCAGACGTCAAGAAGCCCCAGAGAAGCAGGACGTGGGGTCTGTGATGTGAAAACATCACTCAGCTGCGGTGTTTTCTTGGCAAATCTCTCCTACCCTGCAGCATGGGTGTTGTAACTACCCAAGGAGTAAGACGTGTTCTCCTGCTCTCAGCCCTTGCCTGGCTACAGCAAATACGTGGTGGTGAACGTGTTTCTTCTCAAGTTGGCTGCGATTTTCAAGACAGGGGTTGCGTTTTGTTGTTATACTTTCAGAGGACCCCAGTGCAGGACTCAGCCTAGCTGGGGGAAGTTTGGGCTTTTTAATAGCAGTAACAGTAATGAAAATTTTAGTTAATGCTTTGCTTTTCCATTTGTGCCTTTTCATCTTCAGATCTCAAAAACTGGTTTGAAACCATCAATTATGCTTCCTGTTGTCTGTTTTCAAGATCAGTGGGGGAGGAAACTGAAGCACAGGTAAGAATTATCTGAAGTCTTCTAAAGCTATTAAACTGATTGAGTCACCTTGTTTTTGGCCGGTGAATGCAGGAGACCTTGGGTCTCATTTCTGCATCGCCCACCGAAAGCCATGAAGGCAGTGGGACCAGGAGGTTGTCAGTGATTTTTGAAAACATGCTGTTAAGCTGACAAAAATGTAGACAATTATCACTTCTCAGCTTTGAGGTTAAAAGGAATCCCCCTCCTTACTTGAGTCAGACTTATCTGGAGTTGTTGGCTGAAAAGACCTCCGGAGCTCAGGTAGTCCAACCTGCTGCTTGAGACGGCTCTATTAGCAACGCCAGGTCAGGTCAGCTGTGGGCTTTATTTAGCTGAGTCTTGGAAAACTCCCAGGGATGGAGATCCCGCACAGCCTCTCTGCGTATTGGATCCAGTATTGCATTATGCGCCTAATGAAGAAGCAGCTCCTAAGGTCCACTCTGAACTTCGCCAGCTACAAATTGTGGCTTTTGTCTCTTGTTTTGCCACGTGCACTGCTGAGAAGACTTTTTGCACGTTTGTCTGTGTGACATGAACTTCATATTCTAGCATCACCTGGGAACCTTTCATCTAACAAACTCATGGTCCCTCCTTTGATCTCATTCCCTTCACAGGGTAAATTGCAATTTTGAAGTGTTCAATGTCTTGTACTAAAACTGAAGCTGCTTAGCAGGTGTCACAAGGTGGCCCTTATATGTTGCGATATGTGTAGGGGAAAGAGTGGATGTTCTTGTCTGAAGATCTGGTGATATCTTTTTTTTTCTTTTTCAGGAACCAGGAGTCAGTAAATTATTCCTATGTTTTTCTGAATGTTGGCCTGTATATAGACAGCAGCTGCATCCTCAGGTAAAGTGTCAATGATGCAAATTGTCAGTTGGTTCATGGGTGTGAAGTGCCTGAGTAGGCGAGGCCAGCTGCGGTGGCGATGGTGAAAGTCTCATGAGGCAGGTTATATTTCATCACCTAAGTGGGTAAAACAGCACTATCTGCACGGTACACCTTCATGTGGCATAGACGAATGTGAGCAGAAGCTGCAAGTGAGATAACCGGTGATTATAATTAATGAGCCAATGTTTAATCACTAAAGTGTGGCTTTAGATACTAGGTCAAAATACCAATGCTTGGAGTTCCTGCTCGGTGGTGGACCTGCCTGCAATGTCAGAACACTGAAAATGTGGAGATTGCAATTTCAGAGCAAAGGTTTGCATGATCATTTCTGTGATTCTTGTTACTGTATAAATGCCACATGCTTAAAGCTGAGATAAAATCAGTTGTAAGAAGTTTGGTGGGTGTGGGAAGGGTGTAGGAGGAAACAGAGAAGCATGTTTGGGGAAGAGAAGGGCAGTCGTGTTGGCTGGAGCGAACGAGCCCTGTGGCACTGGGCAGCGCTTCCCACAAAAGGCAGCATCGTGTCGGTAACTGTGGCCTTTGTGCAAATGCTGCATCATCAAGACATGGGGCAGAATCCTTCTCGAGATCCCCAGACGTAAACCCTGTCTCCCGTGCCTGTCGGCAGCCAGGAAACCCCGCTCCTCTGCAGCCCTGTCGCTAGCTTACAGCTCTGGCTTCAGCCGTGTCTTGGGCTCTGCATGTGGACAAGGCCTCTCCAGCTCCATGCTTCTCAGTTGTCCCAATCCTGTTTGGATTTCTGTTGAGAGGAAAGCATGCTGGTATGTGGAGGATTCAGAGGATCAGGCCCTTGTGTTGAGTCCCCACTGTTAGGCCCAATTCCTTTCCCTGCTCTGTGGTGCGTCACAGCTCGACATCGTCTCTTTGGGGACCAGAGGCCACACGTGACACTGAAGCGCCCCATCTGCAAGTGTTCATCTACTGCAAAGGAAATGATCTTGTTGATCTTCCATGGCATTTACTCCATTAGTAACCTGCCATGATGCCATGGTCACCTTCCCCGGGGCAGACACAAGCACGAGAAAAGATGATTCAAGGGTGAGGCATGCGTTGCTTTGATTTCTGTTCCTTGGTTAAGTCAAGCAAAGCCCTCGGGCTTCCAGCAGACTGCTTGAGAAGCTCTGTACTGTTGAGCTCAGGTGTTCCTCTTTTAGGATCTGCAGCACGGTGTTGTCTGGAGCCCAGCGAGGGGACAAATCAGCCTGTGGTCTTTGCCATTCATTGCTGTGCAAGGCTCCACAAGATGTTTGCTGACAGCCCCATCTGTCTCCACTTCCCGGAGACCCTGCTTTCTCATGTTCCGGTCTTCCTCTGCTCCACCACTTCCCCTTGCTGGGAGTGGGTTGTCCTTGGCGTAGCACTGGCAGAAATAGTTTTAGCTGGGCACATCAACTCGAAGCACTCTTTCCCCCTCACGCTCCGGCTTCCTGTCAGCTGCAGCAGTTGTTGGTGCTCCTCACAGCAGCCTGGTCCAAGGCCACAGTCTGAAGGAACGTTGGGTGTCCTTGAGCTGGTCCTGCAGCGCTGGGTGTCTGGATCCAGAGCAGAGTGATGGAGGCAGGGCCATGGCAGAAGACGACTCCTTGCTGGATACTGTCCTATGCTACCCATCTGCTAGTCTCTTTCACCAGTCTTTGCATGCCAATCTCCAAAGACGACGGCCTTCCAAGTGCTATGGCCTTCTGAAAACAATTCTCCAGTGAGGTGCCAAAACCCTCAGCCCAGCTCTTGCCTCCCAGCCAACCCCCCTGGTCTCTCCAAACCTTCAAAGCGCTGTCCTAGTTCGGGGCGTGCTGCAGCTCTCTGCTGCCCTCGCCCTGCGTCAGCAGAAACAGGACGTGCCTGTCTCCTGCTGCCTGGCTGCCCGTCTCACCTGGAGGCTTTCCCAGCCCCTGCTTCCCTGCCAGCAGCTTACCTACCCCAGCATAAAGGCAGGCGGCGGCAGCTCAGGCAGGTTCCTGCCCTGAGCCGCAGCCGGCTTTGCCCTCACTGCAGGGAACAGCCTGATGGATTCTTGGCTGCTCTCCCAGTCTTCCAGTTCACCTTTCTGCTGGTTTGCAGGCTGCAGGCTGGTTTTCTACACACCCATCTGCTTCTCCCTCTACTGCTGCACTTTTGCCTCATAACCTTAGGTAGAGGTGGGGTGGGTTAACATAATGCTGGTTGGTTTTTGACAGATGAGAGAGCGGATGTCATCTGGGCCTGCTAAGTGTGTCCTCTCCATCTCAGGTGATTGCTGAGACCCCTACTCTTGCTTCCCCAGTCATCAGAAACACAGGCTTCCTTTGCACTCCCCAGTCTCGGAGTTTGGCCAGCTTTACCCCAATTATTTTGGAAATTGTAGGAGCATTAAGGAGGGCAGCATTTTTCCTGGGCTCCAGCATCATCTCTTTCATTTTGGTCTTCGGAGAAGTGGTGAAGATCTCATACAGGACAACTGAGTGCAAAATAAATAACATGTTTTAAATGTATTTGCTTAACCTGTTGCCGATACCTATTGTGCAGGCAGTGGTTTCACCGGGGGCAAATATGTTTTTCCCTAGGGAAATCTGAAGAATCACAGAGCCTCTCTGCTGAAGCAGCAGAGAGAAACTGCTTCTTGTTCAGCTTCCATCACCAAAGAGCCTTGCACGGAGGGAGAGGAAAACAAAATCTGGTGAGTTGCTGTTGCTGGATGCAGCATGACTCTGTATTGTCCCAATGCATGTGGAAATTTGAACACACCCACTGAGACTGCTTGACCTTACGTATGGGCCCTGCTGTTTAACCTAGGGGAAAGTCTCTCTCTGTGTTGCATGCGACATGGCTGAATCATCACTAGTCCTTGTGAGCAGCTACACAAAGAATACATATTTGCATGTAAAAGCATAAATGTTAGTAGCTGCAAGGAAGGCCAAAAGATGGTTAAAAGCGGTGTGTTCTAGCTGTCTTGATTTTATTTGACCAGCTGTCCCAGTTCAGAGAGTCCTGGCTCTCAGAGCACTTCCTATGGCTCAAGGGGGCTAAGCCATACAATGTATCGTGTGCTAGAAGAGAAACATAGTGCAAACCCCGGGGCAGAGATGGCAGAATTTGGTTAAAGTGTCACTTAAACACTAAGAGGAAGAAGTTTCAGCAAAGTGATGGAAGTTCATGGATGTTGAGTAGTAGAAAGTTAATGCCCTAGATGAGAACATGAGCACTCTGTGTCCCCAGCTCAGATGGTTTTGCTTTGGGACCCGTGTTTTCCTGCACTGGTTTCCACATCTGAGCATTGATTTCCAAGCTCCATGAAAACCAAACTATTTCTCTTAGAAGAGGTGGAAGACAGAATTAAGTTCTTTGCACATCAAACAATGATTTTTTATGAGGACATTCAGCTGTTAGCGATGGGCCAGCCATCGGATAGCTAGCTGGGGCAGAGGGTCAGTTCTTGGCATCTTTTCCGCCTGTGTCAAGAATAGTCTCTTTCCCTTACCTGGTCTTTCATGTGTCCTTCATGATTTGCAAGAGATCTTCCCTATAGCTGTATATGGCTGCTTCTCTATAGGTGCATCTTCTCTATAGCTGGGATGATTTCAGAGCCACAGCCAGTCCCTTGGACAAAGCAGATGTGGCCTCTCTAGCTGGTGAGTGTGGAGGGGAGCCAGGGAGGTTAGCTGAAGGGGAAGTCAAAGGTGCACGTTCCTGAACCCAGCCAGCCTTCTGCAAGCTAAGCAACTTGCTGTTACCATGGGCCTTTTAAAGATTTAGGATGTTCGTACCTCTTGTGATGCTTCTTGTGGTTTTATGGGACCAGCGCCCCTGCTATTTTTCCCAGAAAGTGCTGTAAAGGCATTGTAAGAGATGGACTATGAATCATAGTAGCTGTAACGAGGAGACTGTGCTGCCTACCCAAGGATAAATTTGCCCCCCTCGGAACCGATAAGACAGGCTATCAATTCTTCTTCATCCAAGACTTGTTTTAATGATGTTTATCAGCTGGCAGTTCTTATGTGCACGCCTGGGCTTTCGTTTGTCCTAAAACCTGTGCCAAAATTTCGCTTTGGACAGTATTTCCATGGGCTGCGAGACTGTTAGAATTTTGTCTTGCTGACTGCATCTTTTTGCAAATGAATTCAACAATGCTTTAAGTTTTCATAAACTGAACTGGATATCCCTGCTGGCAGGAGAACCGAGATATTGTTTCCTCACAGCATGGGGCATTTACCAGATGGCAGAACAGTGTTTTCAATCAGAATTGTAACTCCAAAGAAAAGAAATGCCTCACACAATCTGAAAGGGAGGAAACTAAAACTCATCAGCCTCTTAGATCACTGCAACATAACCAAGTCATGTTCTTTTTTCTGACGGTCTTTGGAAACCTGAAGCTCCCAGGGCTTTAACTCACTGACACCAAGTTCTCTGTAAGTTACTCTGGCAATGTTCTTGTTTTAGTAGAAGAGAGGACCTTAAAAGGAGAGCGTATATAATTTAACCTCTAATGAAATCTATGTTCCACTACTAGAATGATCTCGAATTGAGCCTTACTTTAAGTGATTTGTAGACCCAACTGAACAGTGTGTAGGATGCAGCACAGTTTTTGCAGTATGTGGATTCACTGAATGAGTAAAAGTTTCTCTAGAAAGTGGGCTTCTTGTTTTCTGACTCTGATAGTCCTAGGGACGCTACTAGTCATATGCAGCAACTGGCTGGAGCCTTTTCCTCGAACAGCCTGTGTCTTACAGTAAGACTACGTTCCCTGTGCTGTGATGGGAATGGCCAAGAGTAAAAGGACATAAGTGTTTTATGCACTTGGATACATGTATATATAGTTCTTAAATGGACATGAGACGGGACCCTAATGGGGCATATGGTAGGGTCAAATGCAAGGCAGTAAGGTGCTATCAGAAAGATATTTGGCACCCGAGTGTGTGTGTGACGTGAATAGCTAACTGTTCAGATACACAGTCCTGGTGCGTCAGCTTAATGGGGCGCAGAGTACTCAAGGAAAGAAGGGTCAGGTCTGTATCTTAAAGTGGCTTTTTTTGAGCTTCTTATGACACTTCTATAGAGGTGTGGGTGATGCTGAAAAAAAGTCTGAAAGAGGGTAGTAAAAGTCTGTTGTTAAACTGTCCTGCATCTGGAAGTCACGAGGGATGTGGGTTCTCCACTCCTCTGGAAATGGGACTTACGTGGGTGACAGAATATGGCTCCAGGTACGCTGGTAAGCAACAGTAATTTGAACTCTAGGCTAGGAGATCCAAAACCAACATGCTTTAGACATGCGACCTGTCCTTATACAGGTGACAGTCGTTTTTCCGATACTCAGCCTTTCCTGCTGCTCCCTGCCAGGTCTGTAACATCTGAGAACCCTCTCAGGCTGTGGGGAGGGCTTGCTGCTGCGGCAGGTCAAGGTTAAGACTATAGCGCATCTACAGGGGGAAAAAATGACTTTCTGGCAAGGCAAAGCCTTTGGATCTGGGAGGAAATGAAGCCTGACTGCTGCAGGTCGCAGGTCAGATTCAAGGCTTTTGTGCATTGACACGTGCCTAACCTTTGGTACTAACCTAATCTAGGCCAGTGACTTCCAACCTGCGATCTGCGGCTGAACGGTGGGATCCCCAACAGATCCTGAGAAAGGAGGGGAATAAGGAAGAGGCGCACGCTGCTTAGGAGGCTTTCGCGTGCCGTATGCATTCTCTACAGCAGTCTGCAAATCGCGGGGGGGGGGGGGGGGTGGGAGGGTGCCACATCCCTCTGATTTTGTATTTTTTAGTGTGAGAGGTTAGCTCTGTGGGTGCAGGGGGGGTATAACACAGGAAATACTGTTTTGCATTTATCTTCAGTGCGCCTCGTGTTCTCTTTGTCCGTAGAGGCAGGACAGCGGCTCTGTGGGGCCTTGGCAGGTTGCAGTGTTGGTGGAGCTATTCCGGCAGCGCCGAACCTGCCGCCATTCCCGCTTTCCCACCCCAGGGTCTCTCCTCCCCAGCCACCGACTTTCATGCTTTTATCCTTCTTTTGAAGCTGACTCTTCTGAGAAACCTCTCGGTAATCCCCTGCTTACAGTTTACTCCATCCGACGGCCGTCCTATACGTTGAATTTCCTCGTAGCGTTAGTAGTTTGGGGGAAAATCATCCTCCTGGACCAGCCCTTTTTGTCGGCTCCCGCAGCCACGCGCACGGCTCTGCCGTGTCACCCGGGCCACGTTTTCACGAGCGGGGCCGTACACGAGCCCCAGAAGCGAGCTGGAGCTAACGGCCTGGGGGAGTTAGAGGCCTCTTGCGGATTATTTGGATTATTCGGATTATTCGCATCACAGCAGGGCCTGGAGCTCCCCGGGTGGGACGGACCCCTCGGGTGAGGGGGTGCGTTGCGAGGGCGGCTGTCAGGGCGGGAATCGCTCGGGTCTCCCCTGCCGCAGGCTGCTCGCAGGGCTCTCCGTTTTTAGAACAATAACCGGCCCCGAGGGCGCGGGGCCTTCCCGGCGGCGGAGCCGGCCCGCCGCGGGCGCCTCGGGATTTTGGGGGGGGGGGGGGGGGGGTTGCCCCCCACCGCCGGCAGCGGAGCGGGGGGCGCCGCTGCCCACCGGGGATCCCCGGGGCCGCCCCCGGGAGCGCCGGTTCCGGCGGGAGTCCCGTGCCCCCCCCGCGGCGCGGCGCTCCCGGGAGGCGGCGGCGGCCCCGCCCCGCCCGCTCGTTCCCGCCAGCGGCGGCCAATGGGCGGGCGCCCGCCGCGCACGGGGCTTTTCCGCGCCAAACTCCAAAGCCCGGGGAGAGCGCGGGCGGCGGCCGCGGGGCGCAGCGCGGCACCGGCCTCCAGCACCGCCACGCCGGTGAGTCCCGCCGGGCCGCCCCGCCAGCCCCCGCCCGCCGCGGGACGGGGAGCGGCCGGTGGCAGCGGGGGGGGGAGGATGGCGGCGGGCCGGGGGAGGTTCCCCCCGCTCCGGGTCGCTGCCCGTGCCCGGGGCGTTGCGAGCAGCGGCGCCGCGGCCGCCCGAGCCGGTGACAGCTGCCGGGGCGCGGTGCGCGGGTCCGCTGCTGCCCCGCTCCCGGCTCGGGCGGGGCGAGCGCTCCGGTGCCGCTTGGCGGGAGGCGTCGCTCGGGGGCCGTGGCAGCGGGACCGACCCCCCGCCCCCGAAACGGGACCGCGGGAGGGGGGGTGTGACCGAGGGGGTGGTGGCCGGCGGCGCCGGTGGCGGGGCGCGGCATCGCCCCGCTTGGCTTTCGGGGCTGTGATGCGGGCGGGGCCGGCGGCGGCCGGGCCGGGTGCGGGGGGCGCCGCTGACACCCCCCGTTCCTTCCGCGCTCGGAAGGAGAGCGAGCCCCCCTACCCCCCCCCGCTTCTCGCCGGGGTGAGCGCGGGGCTGCGGCCGCCGGTGCGCTCGGCGCGCGATGGGCAGCCCCGCGGTGTCCCCGTGCCCCCCCCCTCCCCGCCGGGACCTCCCACCGGGCCGCGATGGGAGGGTGGGGGCTGCCGGCCGGTGACGGCCCCTTTAAGGCCGCCCGCTGTCATTTGCATAATCTCGCGAGACTTGAGCCGCGGAGGGCGGGGGGGGCGGCCCCCCGCGAGAGCGGAGGGAGCGTTTCAATTGTGGCGCGAGATACAGTTGGCGCGCGCCCGCGAGGCGGCAGAGAGGCACGGGCGCAACCAAAGCCGTTAGGCTCGGCGTGGGAGGGGCGGGACTAAGCATCCAGTAGCCAATCCATGCTGGAACCGGCCGGGCTGTCGACCAATAGCGCGGGTGGGGGGGGGGGGGCACAGGGGAGGGCGGGCCGGCCGGCTGGCTGGCGGGCCGGGCGGCGGGGCCGGGGCGGCGCGGTAGGTTGAGCGGTCTCATTGATAGGGCGCCCGGCGGGCCGGACTCGGCGGGTTCCGTCGTTTTAACGCCGTTCCCTTGTCTCCCGCCGCCTACAGGACCGGCGCCATGTGGATCCAGGTGCGCACCATGGACGGGAAGGAGACCCACCGCGTGGATTCGCTCTCCAAACTCACCAAGGTGGAGGGGCTGCGGCTGCGGATACACGAGGTTTTCGGCGTCGAGCCTCACCGGCAACGTCTCTTCTACCGCGGCAAGCAGGTACCGAGGCGAGGGGGGGACGTTTGACAGCCCCAGCCCCTCAGCAGCGGGGGGCGAGGGCGGGCGGGGGGGCCCGCAGCCGCTGAGGCGGCTGCGGGCCCCCCCCGCCCGCCCTCGCCCCCCCCCCCCCCCGCCCCCCGCCAGCTGGGGAGGGATATTTTAATTTTTTTTTTTTTTTTAATTGCTTCAAAACGAGTTGTTTTGCTGCCATCTAGTGACTCCCGGGCTCCCTTCCGCGCTGCCCGACCGCTGGGTCTGCAAGGAGAGGAGTCAGCAAGATAGTGGGCTTTTTTTTTTTTTTTTATATATAGTTGCACAGGGTTTTTGTGGGTGTCCCCGTGTCCCCCCCCCCTTTATTATTTTTCATCTAGTGTGTTGCTTTTCTGTCTGGACACCGCCTTTTGCGAAGTCTTTGAAAATACAGATATTATCAGGGGTTTTGTGGTCTAGCGCTGAAAAAGTTGTCGAGCCTTGCGGGTTTTACCGCTCTGAAAGCCGTAAAGGTCCCGTTTCCCATTTTGCTTTGCAAATTTGGAATAGCAGCTGGCGATTTTTAGGGTCTTCTGCGCTTATATCGGAATTTCGTTAGGTACAGAACTCGCTGTAAAACCTCGAGTGGCTCAGTAGTATATTACGTTCTCGACCAGCGTGTTTACGATCGCAATTGTACGACAGCTATTTTCTTCCACATGAGTTAACAATGTATCTAAATTAGTATTAAAGACAACTGAAACTGTTTTCAAACACTTTTTCCATATCCTGCTTAGTACTGCACTGCTGAACCTTCATGCTAAAGAAACTTCTGAACCAGCGGTTGGTTGTTCAAAGAAATTAATTTTGGAAATAGCGGGCTACTTTAGGTGCAGCTGGAGTACTATGAGATGGGTGGAGTTAGACCATTTCTTCTAGTTGCTTTTTTCCACTTTTCCCTCCATTTTGGGATGACTAGAGCTAGCTGTGCATTATAATTGGCAGGTGTGACTCTAGGATATGGAATTACACCTGGACTAGCTTTAATCTGACAAGCTTGGGTACCAGTAGTAGTGAAAAGAGGCTTGTACACAAAGGAGTATGGAGCATCTCTGAAGGGTTTGTGTCACCTCCTTTCTCTTGTGGTAATGTGGATTCGGGTGCAGTAATTGCCCATTTGTGGTTGTAGATAAAGTGATAAGGGAGGATGGGTCCAGGGTACGCACCAACTGTCAGCCTTACACTGAAGTCTGTGCAGATAACTAAGGTTAAACAGATTTTCAGTAGAAGTTGTAACTTTTTTCAGTCAGGATGCACTTGCCTTACAAAGATAATCTGCTTTGTGTAATTCCAGTAGTTCTTAATTTAGGCGTGGTTTTAGACAGAAACATTTATCCAGTGCGATCTAACCTCACTTAGTCATCATTCCCCTGCTCTGCTCATTTGTGCTTTGTCTGGCTTTTTAAATCGTTAGAAATGTTCAAATTAAAGTTAAAACTTTAAACTGGTGTTAGGAAAATACTTGTTAATTAAAAAACCTGCCTCCTTTGTTGGAGGTACGTCTTCAGATGCTGGCGCTCCTTTCAGGCTGTCCTTTGAACCCCTGTGGCTTCGTGTCCTGTTCGTGTTCTCTGCTTTTCCATTTCTGTTTGCACCTGTTGTCACTTGTGTTCTTTGGTGATTACTGTAGATAATGATACCCTATTTGTGATATTGTCTCTTTGTTAAGAAGAAACAACCGATCTCTGTTTTGTTCTTGTCTATCTCGTGGAGTTTTCATCTCTAAACCAGAAAAAGTCCAGATCACTTCCTGTACAGTCAGATTTCCAGGGATTGTTCCGTAGCCATTTTATGCCATAAATCAGAATTGAATTATCATAGCGATTCCTGTGAAGTGTACATTTTTGTGGTTTTGCTCTGTTTCCCACTGATAGAGAACAAAGCTCTGGGGATTGCTTTTTCTGGTGGTTTGGGCTGGAAGGGGACGATCATTTCCTGTATAATTTCTTAGTCAGACCTTAAATATGTGGTGAAGCTTGTCTAAACTTCTAACTGCACTGTGGTCTCGAGTACTACATTTTAACTCTAAAATGGTAGCGCTCCTCAGAGTTCTTGAACGGTAATTGAGAGACCTATTTGGTCCTCCGTGCTTCTCTTACTTTTTGCAGGGGTAGGATCTTGATTTGACTACATACGATGACAGACTTGCAAAATAAACTCTTAAAATTAGAGAGGGTGTGAAATTAGGACATGCCTGGCTACGCGAAAAAGTGATTGGGTGGTTTCAAGTTGAATTGAACCTTTTTTAATTTTACTTTCAATGGAAAAATTTTGTGCTTGCCCAGAGAAAAGTAGGTGATTAACTCTTTGGCTTCTCCTTAATGCCACAGTTAGAGCTACGTTGTAACAATAATCTGGAACATACATAATTACAACATAAAGGCCAGTTTGTGTTAATGTTTGTGTTATGGGATGTGTCTCAGTTAAGGAAGAAAGAACTTTTGAGTTTATAGGTAGTGTGGAATTATCTTTAAATCCTGATAGGAATGTAGGGGATCTGTAGTTCTTTAAGTCCTTCTTCCCAGAATCGATTATTTCTAGGGAATGTGCTGCAAACCTTTTCAGATCTCCTAGAACGCAGTGGCTTAGTCTGGGTAGCCAGTCCACTGCAGCATGGAAGTCTTGTTCTTCTAGCTTGTAGAGTCCGTTGAAAAAAGAACATTTTAAATAGTAAGAATAACAATCTATACGTAACTGTGATGCTGAAGAACTGCCAAGTTCCTTAATTGTTGATGGTTTTCAGGCAATGTGGTCTTTCTTGGCACACAGTGACGATTACAGCGTGATGGGTGGTTTTGAATTAGAAAACCTCTGTTGAATGAAATAACCAGATTATTTTGATGCTTTCCCTGTAGATGGAAGACGGTCACTCCCTTTTCGATTACAGCGTTGGACTGAACGATATTGTTCAACTCCTGGTCAGACAAAGCCCAGCAGTGCTTCCTGCTGTTAGTAAGGAAAAAGATTCCGAACTCTCCGACACAGACTCTGGCTGTGGCTCAGGCCAAAGCGAATCTGACAAAAGCTCTCACAATGGAGAAGGTGCCATGGAACTGGAGGGACAGCCGAGCACAGCGGCGCAGCCTGACTGGACGGACCCGGGATTTGGCCTCTATAAGGTGAGTCATTAAAAAACTAAGATTACTTAAAACTGCGCTTCAGGAGGGGAATTGTTGCTCTGTAGCTGAGAATTTCTGAAAATATTTCATGTCCCAATTGTGTGGGTATTTTTTTTCTCTGTTTCTTAAACCCTCCAACAACAAACAGAAAAATACCAACCAACCCACAAACCAATTAAATGCAGCATGTTGTAGGTCAAAATACTTTATTTCTTATTTTCTCCTTTTAACTAAAACTACAATACATTAATTGATTTTTTTTTTTTTTTTTTTTAAAAAAAAAGGCATTCAGAGTGCCTGTTTTGATTTAAAAAATTTTCCCAATATTCTTGCTTGGAGTCACTGCATTTGTCAAAGCTGAAACTTGCTTGAATGAACAAAAGAAAATCTCAACCAGCTGTTCAGAATCATTTTACTTGTCTGTTTCAGTGGATTTCATTACAGATCTAGTGATGTCTTTGCCAGACTATGAGCAAGACAGTTCTGAAAGTCTGTTATAGACGAACTAAAAATGGTTTGTTCTAGATAAGAAAGCTCTTTGTACGCATGTTGGTGTAGAATGGATTTTTAGCCTTAGAGGTTCAACCTGAGAAGGCTGTAGGTGTGCACAACAGGATCCGGAAGGCAAAGGAAATCTTAATTTTTAAGATGGAATATTAAATATCTTGATAATGTGAAGTTCTTGAGATGGTTAAATCTTCAAGTAGACTTGGAAATTAATGTTTAATTTGAAAATCCATTTTGGTGAGCTGTATGCTTTGCTCTGCGTAGATCAATGACTTGGTCGATGCTCGAGATATGAATATGGGAGCGTGGTTCGAAGCCCAGGTTGTAAACGTAACCAGAAAAAAACCTACGAGTGAATCAGCTGACAGTTGCACAGATCCTGATCAACCGACAGCCATTCCTGAAGAAGATGTAATATACCACGTGAAATATGAAGAGTGAGTTTTGTTACCTTCTTGGCTAGCAAAGTCATTTGGATCATGATGTTGATGGAAAACTTTACTGTAGAGATCCATAAGGTAAAAGAGAACTGGGCTGACACAGTAATTACATTACTGAGCCCTTTTAACTGTTAAGTTTGTCTTACAGTTGGAATTCCAACTGTATTCCAACTGGAATTCCAGTGGGCTGGAATCATGTTTTTAGAAATATGAAATGCTGTTATCCGAGTTTTAAATGGGATACAATAGCAGCGAAGTTAGACTGCCCAATTCTGGCTGTGTCTGTGTGGGAGAAGGAGATTTTATTCTTGATGGTCGTCTTGTATGTGGCACAGCACAGGTTCTTAAATTGACCTATCTGGATAAAATGTATCGCTTATAACAACTTGTGGTGTCAAATCTGATTTTTGGGTTTTTTTCTTCTCTTTTGCTCCGTGCCTCCCTTCTACTTCAAGTTATCCAGAGAATGGAGTTGTAGAATTGAGTTCGAATGATGTACGGGCTCGTGCACGGACTATTTTGAAGTGGCACCAGCTAGAAGTAGGACAGGTGGTGATGGTCAACTATAATCCCGATGAACCAAAAGAGAGAGGTTTTTGGTACGATGCGGAGATTCTGCAAAAAAGGGAGACAAAAATGGTCAAGGAGATAAATGCAAAGATCTTACTTGGGTAAGCAAATTCATAATGTGGAATAAATTGAATTCCACAACTCAAACTTTCATGAGGTCTGAGTGACTCTGCTGAAAATAGAATGCAAGAAAAAAGGTGCAACAGAAGTGCTGGGGAGAGATGAGAAGCTGGGCTGTCCTTTTTGGGTGACTGACTTTGTCATACTGCACTTTTGGTTAACTTCCACTGGAGGAATTGGACACTTCAAGGAACCACAGGGCACACTGATCTGTGGATTCACAGAATGCTGGGAGGATGCAAAGCCCTGTGTTCGCTAAGAGGCAAAGAATTATTTACTATGTTAACTGTCCGTAATGGGTTTGCAAAAACTCCAGTGTAATAATTTGTGCAAATGTGATAATGTACACTGGACCCTCGCTTTATAAAGATGATTAAAAACTACTCCAGTTTTCTCCTAAAGGAGAAAATGAGCTTACATATAAGGGAGACTTAATTGGGGGGGGGGGGAAGCTTTTTTTCTTTTTAAAGTTTCAGATAAAAGTTTCACAGGGTTGCCAGAATGCTTCCCCTTTTTCCTCTCACCACAGTGATTTTTGACTTTTTCATGATAAAATAAGAGAAGAGTTAGTCTGAAAGAGGGAAAACAGTTACTAACGATAAACTGAATGCTACAAGTGCCTGGATTCTCATTGAGACAAGAGGGGGTATGCTTTAATTGCATGAAAATGATTTGATCCGTGGTGATACTGTCATGGCACTGTCCCAGATCATGTGATGCTACAACAGGTTTCTTGTGATACAGGACTAATACCAGACCAGTCTGCATTACCAACGTGCATGCACAGCTGTGAAGTCATGCTGTATGATACTTTCAAAGTATGATCTTTTTGACTTTTATCAACTTCTCCTTTTAGGGATGCTGGTGATTCCTTGAATGACTGCAGAATTACATTAGTGGATGAAATTTATAAAATTGAAGAACCAGGCAGTGCTTGTCCAATTAGTGCCAGTCCATTAAAACGTGAGTCTGTTGCGTAGCTCTTGCATATCTCGGTCTTACCTTGTGATATTCTGCTAATTGGCTTTGTGAGCGTCAAAGGTCTAAGAGTTCTGATGCTTGTAGTTGTGACTCCTTTGACCGTTTCCAGCATATCTTGGCACCTTCTAGAGTCTCTAGTAGCCTGTGGTTTCTTTTTGCTAACAGGACAAAATGGACCTGTGTGTAAAGCTTGTAAGGACAACCCGAACAAGACCTGCAGAATTTGTGCTTGCCATATCTGTGGAGGTAAACAAGATCCAGATAAACAGCTAATGTGTGATGAGTGTGATATGGCTTTCCACATCTACTGCCTCAACCCTCCCCTTAGTAGTATACCAGATGATGAGGATTGGTAAGTTCGAAGTATGCGTGTGTGGTATCGCAATTACCATCTAATTAGGAGCAGAAAGTGAGGTCTAGGGCTTCACGCTGCCCTTAGCTGGCAATACAGTGACTGTATGAGGTGAAGAGATGTTTGTGTGGGTTTTTTTTGCGTTGTGGTGGTTTTGGTTTTTTTTTTTAATAGGACTTCATAACTTTTGAGCATCAGTTTAGCAAGAGTATGTTTTAAGCCAGTGGCTTTCAGACTTCTCTTCCTAGTTTCGGGATCTATATGCTTATTCAGAGAGAACTGGGGCTATCCATAAACCAAAGGCAAACCAGATGCCAGGAGGCTTAACTTGTGTAGTGGTTTTTATGGGTCACTTACAGGCCCCATCACCGTATTAGGCTGCTGATATATGCTGTTTTATATACGAAATATATATGGTGATAGATAGATAGAGATAGTGAAAGATATCTATCTATATACGTATAGATAGTGAAATACACTGTTTTATTCCTTGTGTCCTGTTTCAGCATTTTATACAATGATTTTTGATACAGCTGATTTCCTGACACGTCTGCAAAGGCTTAGAAGATTGTACAGGGACACTAGCTAATACGGGTCTAATTCCAGTATGGAGAGTTGGTTCAGTGTCCTGCCTAGTTTCACATGGGGAAATTGTAACATTATAACTCCGTATGTTTTGAGGAAATTCTCTTTTAATTTAAGGCTTTGCTGCTAGTTAATTGTCATTGACTGGTGACTTTAGGTATTGCCCTGAATGTCGAAATGATGCAAGTGAGGTGGTTTTAGCAGGAGAGAAATTAAAAGAAAGTAAAAAGAAACAAAAGATGGCATCTGCTAATTCATCCTCGCGGAGAGACTGGGGCAAGGTCAGTTCAAAAGCCATTTTATTTTGAAGAATAGTGTGTGTTAGTTCCTTGTAATTCTTGGCTGATTGGTCTTGCTCTTTGAAACAGGGCATGGCATGTGTTGGTCGCACAAAGGAATGTACCATTGTCCCCTCGAACCACTATGGACCAATTCCTGGGATTCCCGTTGGCACCATGTGGAAGTTCAGAGTTCAGGTATGAAGCTGAATCCTGGCCTGAGCCCTTGTAGGGAAAAATGGGAATGATCCAGCTCTTATGAGAAACCTGAAACAGTTAATCTTGGAGTGTATGTCACTGGATATGTAAGTGCAGAAAGGAAAGAATTCTGGCTTTGTCTAGATCAAGTGTTCCATAACTAATGCTGCATTGTCCAGGCATTTCAAGTGGGGTTTTTTTTCCCTTTAGTGCTTGCTTTTTTTTTTTTTTTTTTTTTTTTTCTAACTCAAAAAGCCCAAACCAAATGTATTAGTTTCTAGTAGTTTGCCCTGGGATGTGTAGTATCTCACACTTGTTCCCCTGGTAAAGGTCTCTCAGATATCTAGGTACATTAAACAGAAGGTTTTCGCATCGTGTTAGAAAGTTGGGGAGGAAACAGCAGTGACCTATCCAGATCTTGTTTTCAAGTATTAGGTGAAGGTTGCTATTGGAAGTCTTTAAAAAACAATCCCCTTATACAAACATTTAATATCTCCATTATTCTTAAATTCCTGGAGCTTTTTAATAAGGCATTTCAGTGAGAAATATCCGCATTTCTAAATTCGCATCATAAGATATCCATGTGTTCAATTTACTGAAATACTCAATGGCTTATTTTTTAAAAGCTTTTTTCTTTTTCTTTCCTCTACCTGGAGCTTTTTGGAGGATAGTGGTGAGAACACAGTTTCTCACCACTGCATATGTACCCTATAATATATGCAGAACAAATCTGAAATAGTACTATTAGTTAATTTAGTTTTGACACCAATGGGTTACTCATATTGTTCGTAGCCTGTTGACAGCAGCAGTTGCCTAGCAAACTTTCTTTTTTTTCAGGTGAGCGAATCGGGTGTTCACAGGCCCCATGTAGCAGGTATACATGGCAGAAGTAATGATGGTGCCTATTCCTTGGTTCTGGCAGGAGGCTATGAAGATGACATAGTAAGTGAATCTTGATTACTTACGCCTGAGAAACCAGTCTACCTTGTAGTTAAAACAAAGACTTGGCCTCAGTTATTTTTGACACTCTATATGATGATACTTATGTTCTTCAGAAGAAAATGAGGCAAAGGAAAACTGCAATCCAGTAACATGTGCCAACCTGAAAAACAGGATCATCTAAATCAAGTTCAATATCTGTATGTCAGCTTTTAATCCACAAATCCTTAGCTGCTTTTTCAGGGTCTCCATTGCATCCACAGTTTGAGCAGAGTCTCACGGTATATGCTGCCAGATCTTCCTGTGTCAGAAGTGTGTTCAGAGCAAAACTAGGGACAGAGGTCCTGCTTCTGAATATACCGTTTGGTTCTGCTAGCCAAACCTAACCCTTACGAGGCTGTAGCAGGCTCTACTGCTTGTTCTTCTTGCAGATCGCTGGTGCATTACTAGCCTGCACCGCCTTGCCCCAAATGCCTGTTAGAACTCATGTAAAACAGATAGCCGCTAGTCTCAGTAGTTGTTAATTCTGTCTTAAGTTTTAATTGGGTCTTAATTCTGACTGCAAGGTCACGTAGCAGTGTAAGTGCTGAGGCACAAGTTACGTTATCCTTATCTGGAACGTGCCCCTGCACTTCCAAGCAGATCTGTGCGAGTGGAGCGTGGCACTCCTGGCAGAAGTCTCTGCGCCCTTCGGGTGTGTGACAAGGCAGCAGTTGTCACCCTGGCTCTTCCATCTTGGCAGTGTAAGAGAGACCACTGACTTGAGTCTGGGAGCTTAAATGGAGGAAGCATCTTTCCTTTTTTCAGAATACTGTGTTAAAGCTATTTGATTAAGAGACTTCTGATTTTATCGAATTGTTTTTGTGAATGTGTCGAAACCATCCATATATGTTTCAGGATCATGGAAATTCCTTCACGTATACAGGGAGCGGAGGGCGTGATCTTTCTGGAAACAAACGCACAGCGGAACAGTCTTGTGATCAAAAACTCACCAACATGAACAGGTTGGCAACATTCGTGCTCCATTCCTAACCTTAGTAGCAGACAATCTGTCAACCTGAAAAATTGTTTGTCCTGTTTGTATCAAAAGAAACTGGCTAAGTGGAAAAACTGTCAAAATTAGGTTTTGACCCTGTTGTAGGGTGCAGATCAGTTGCACAATGGAAATGCTTCTTACAGTGCACTATAAATGAAACAGAATTGTAAACAGTATTAGTCTCACATTTAAGATTGAAACTTAAGGAACAGAGTAGTAAATTAGTGTAGAAGTTTTCATACTCTCTCCTGAAGACCTTTGCAGCCACTAGTCACCTTGGGAGACCAGATCATTTGTAATTCTGAACTGTTACTCTTACAAGTAAGTGTCGACTTGAGTGGAGGAGGTGGTCCATGCAATTACTTTAGGGTAATGTAATGAATAATCAGTGTATTTAAAATGTGGTCTCTAGTCAGGAGGCTTAATTACTATTTCCCAGAGTTCTTATAGTGTTATACAAGACACTTGAAAGCGTTGCCATTTAAGACAAACAAAGAAAAGCCTGGCTACATCCTTTTTCCTCAGAAGAGATTCAGAAGGGGCTCCTGTATCTGCAAAGAGGCAGTAGCTTCCAGATTTTTGGTAGCCATTGCTGTGGTTCAGCACAATGCCAGTACGCTGCTACTCTTAGTATTGTGCTCAACTGTATCAATGCGTTGCTCTGAGTAAAATAGTATAGTTTAAATTTGTTACTTCTTAGTAGCTGGTTTACCATGCAAGCTTTGCTTTGCTTTATCCTCCCTCTGATTCTGAAGAGTTCTGCCTGGTAAATACACTAAGTTGACTGGACTTTCTCTTACAGAGCTCTGGCTCTGAACTGCAGTGCCCCCATCAATGACAAAAATGGAGCTGAAGCTAAGGACTGGAGAGCTGGGAAGCCGGTCCGAGTGGTGAGGAATGTAAAAGGAGGCAAACATAGTAAATACGCTCCTGTAGAAGGGAACAGATACGATGGAATATATAAGGTAAGAAGGATTTGAATTCGCCTACTGAGTTAGGGAAAGATAATTTGGTTATGGCCAAGGAGTTTTTATAATGTGTGATGGACTCGCATCTGACTTTTGTAGGTTGTGAAATACTGGCCCGAGACAGGGAAATCTGGATTTTTAGTGTGGCGTTACTTACTTAGGAGGGATGATGAAGAACCTGCTCCTTGGACCAAAGAAGGAAAGGACAGGATGAAAAAGCTTGGCCTAACAATGCAGGTACTCTTTCAGAACATCATCAGGGTTACCCTGGACAATGAACTTGATGGATAGCAGGAATTCTTCTATTCTACATTCTTATTGAGGATGATCCTTGCTTAAGAATCAAGGTGGCCCCCCTTAGACTGAGGGGGACACAAGTGCTTTCAGTCTTGTGGGTGATCTGCTTTCTTTTTACATCAGGAGGCTAAATGGACAAAACTCACTTTCTTGTATGGAATTTCTATAGTCTGAATAAGTGCTTTGAAGGAGCAGGGATCTATCAGTTAAAGTCAAGAACCCTGGAGCAGTTCTCCAGAGGTCATTCTTCTGACCTGTGATAGTCTGTAAGCCTGTGAACTGGCATGTTTGCATTGGATGCTTTTTGTTTTGTGTCGTCTTGTAGTATCCTGAAGGGTATTTGGAAGCTGTTGCAAACAAAGATAAGGAAAAAGAAAATAACGGAGATGATGAGTTTGATACCCCGGGGAAAGGAAAGAGGAAAAGGAAATCAGCAGGTTTGTGGAGTAGGCAAGTGGATATAGAAAGCCTTGTAGGTTTTTGCGCATTTTACTTAGTTACTCTTTTCTGGTTGCTTTTTGTTTGTTCGTTTAAAAAGTTGTGTTTTCTTTCAGGTGGGGAGGAAAAACTCATTACTTCTCCTACAGGGACTCCAAAAAAAACTAAAGTTGAGCCATACAAGCTGACATCTCAGCAAAAATCTCTTATAAAAAGTGATGAAGCCAATGAAAAACTGTGGAATGAAGTACTAGAAGCTCTCAAAGATGGACCGGTATATCATGCTTTTTTTTCCCCCCAGTAATAAAGTGACAACTAACTATTGTACTGGCCCTAGACACAAACCTCTTGGCTGCGTTAAAGAAACAGCCTCTGACCTATGGCGTTTTTTTTAGTGTAGACATCCACAGCGTAACTTTAAAGCACCGTATTTGGGGTCAGTAAGAAGACAGTTATCAGAACTTGTTTAATGCAACTATTTTTTTTCCCTTGTTGACCTTTGTAGAAAATCTTTCTATGACTAAAGTAATCCCTTGCATTTAATGTGGGGCGGATTGTTTTTTTCCCTCCCTGTATCTTTCTGGGGGTAGTAGCAATAAGTTGATACAAATGTTCTCTTTACAGAAATTTCTAAATAAAGTTGAAGAGGCCTTCTTGTGTATTTGCTGTCAGGAGGTTGTGTTTCGGCCAGTCACAACTGTATGCCAACACAATGTGTGCAAGGTGAGTAATCGATATACACCTTCTGTCGAGTCCTGCTGAGCCGACGAGCCTCGAGCCGACTTGTTCGGTGGTGAGAGAGGGGTGGGGAGGTTTCGGGGGGTTGGTTGGTTTGGTTTTTTTGCTAATAGTCTTTGTCCTGGTTTCAGCTGGGCTTATGTGTGAAAACTTGATGATTTGATGAAAGTTCTTTGGGATAGAAAAGTGTGTGCTTTGAAGAAAGTTCCACTATTGTATTGCTACTCTCTGATTCTGTTAAAAGATGACAAGAGCTTCTCTGTGCGCTCAGTGATACTGCTAGGCGACACTGGTGGATTCAACAGTGATACAGAGGGTATGGGGCTTTGTTTTGGTTTTTGAAAAATGATGTGAGTGTTTTTGCAGAAGCTCCAATAGTCTTTAACAGCTGCAGGGGAATTCCTGCTCTTTAGACATGTAATTGAATGAAATATCTCTACCATATACCTAAATACTGTGTCCATGACTAATGTGCTCTGTTGAAGCACACGTGCTATTGCACGTAATGAAGGAAGTTTTCTCTCCAGCTGCCAGGCTGGCGTTGCTCTTGGCCTTTCTCAGCTCTTGTCAATACCTGGGTGTAGTAGGATATAAAAAGGAATCTCATTCTCTCCAGTGGGGGCTTTGTAGAGTAAGCTAAGCTGCACATCTCTTTCCTAACCAATTATTTTCTTTGTCCTTCCCCAGGATTGTTTGGATAGATCCTTCAAAGCTGATGTGTACAGTTGTCCAGCCTGCCGCTACGATCTTGGCAAAAATTATACCATGCAAGTGAATGAAACATTGCAGACCATTCTAACTCAGCTCTTCCCTGGATATGGCAATGGACGGTGATTCTGTAAAGCACTTCTAATTTTCTTTTGTTCAAACTTATTAATGGGTTTTCAATGGGCTTAATTTAAAAAAAAAAAAAGTAGTCTTTGTTCTCCCGGACCCCTAAAAAAGTTTAAAGTCTTCCTTGTTTTTAAAAAACTATAAACTTCAAGGAATATCCTTTTGTATGTTCGTGGGTTTTGTTTTCGTTCTAAATGTTGAACTTTGTGGTTCCCCCCCTACCCCCCAACTGCCATTCATCAGCACAGAATTATTTTTTTAATGGACTTACAAAGTGTTTCCGGTAAGGCTGCTAATGATTATGAAAGTTCTTAGAGTGCCCCCTGTGCCCCCTCTTTTTTTTTTTTTTTTTTAATTAAAAAAAAATGGCTTGGTTGCTAGAACAATCTTCAATGTTTGGGGATTTGGCCGTAAAGCTACACTTGCGCATCACCTTGGCAGCATTTTGATGCTCAATTTGTACAAGATGGTTCCTGGCTTATGATCTTTTTACCACAAGTGGGTATTTGCTATTTTTTTAAAGAAATGTTTTTTATACATTTGACAAACCTATCAAAAGCCATTTCCTGCTAATTTTGTATATCAAAAAAATAAAGCTGCTTGCGTATAGCCAAGTGGTTGGAACGATATGAAGTACTACCTCAGTTGGACTTCTTTCTTATTAGGGAACTATTTGTTCAGCCAGGTGCTGTCTTCTATCCAGAAATGCCATTGTGGAATATGCTAAAGCCATTCTTAAGTGCCTTTTGTCCTCTTCTGAAAGACTGGGCTCTGAACCACCATATGTATATTTTTCATAAGCACTGAATTGTTTAAACTTGCCAACCGGATTTTATTCTTTGGGTAAAATATAACACTGTAGCTGTATATGATTAGCATGGATTTGCAAACTTTCAGGTTTCCTCCTAATGCTAGGTGTATTATGGTAACATGACTTTTTTTCTTTGTTTCGCTGCATTTCTACCTGGAAATGGAGAATAACCAATTCTGACTTTTCTTATGAAACATTTTGTTTATTGTACATGACACCGAGAAGGCTTACTTTTGTGAATGGGTTGTCTTTTTCTAACATTACCAAAGTTTGCAGTTTAATACCTCAACAAGACAGGGATTTTTTTTAATCACACTTTACTGCAGACAGACTGGAACAAATGTGCTATTTTTGGTTTTCTTAACTCTTGCCCTTTCTAAAATTATAATGTTAATATGTTAGAAAAAAAACAAACACGTTTTATAGGGGTTTTGCTGAATTTGTCAATTTTTTGTACAATGTGCAAGTTGAAGTTCTCAAAATAAATATCTTTTCAGATGAAACTGTTGACTTTTCCTTTTAATTCTTTTTATCAGAAGCAGGTTTCCAGACCTAATTGCTTGTGCAGGAATTTGTATTTGTGTTCAATTATGCTAAGCCTTTTATTTGCTATGGCCTGTTATTTTCATTATGATTTTTCATTACAAATAATTGGGAAAATACTAATTCAAAATCTTTGCTTCTAGGCACTAGTGAAAGGCATAGGTTATGTTCAAGTAAAAAACCAAAGATTCCCCAAATCTCCCTCTTTTTGGGGCTTAACTGATGTTAGATTTCCACAATACTAAAATCCAAATATCAACTGGCAATTAGAATTGCCTGCACATTGAATGAATAAGACCAAAATTGTTAGAACTGCCATGTCATGCGTCATATTGGAAGCGTTTATAGCAAGTAGTGCGAGCATCTCCATCAACTTATCAAACCAGAGAAATGAATTAAAACACTGAGGTTTTCATAAACGTGTGCAGATGAAGTAAACGAAAACAACATACAGGCATTTAAGATGTTGAAAACAAAAGCTGTGAAACTCTGCAACTGCTGCGTAATCTGCCCTCTTTAAAGTAAGTTTATTTTAAGGTTAGTGTTAACATTAAACACTTTCAATTTCAGGTATTTAAATCTCATTGAAAATGTCCTTCCACTTTTTCTTCTAGATTGTGAAGAGAAGAATTCGGGGTGAGTGGGCAAAACTGAGGAAGCGTGTGTGTATTTAAATGGAAAGAACCTATTGCAATGACTTCCTTAGTATATTGTTTTTGTTATTATTTGGAATTTGGCAAACAAACTTTATTTTCCTACATAGGTTTCAGTGTACTGTTCTGAGTTTTAGAGTTTATTTAGCATTAATTAGAATTTCTCTGCAAATTAGATGCTTTATCATTTGGGGCTTGCAGATCTCAATGTAAAGCTCTACCAGGAAAATTCCTGTGCTATAAAGTGAGCCGGTGCGTGGCTTCGGATATGAAGGGATCGTGTGTTTTAATGGTGGAGATCGTTAGTAGGATGATGCTTCATTTCCTGTACGTGCTTGTGTACATTTGTGTTGTGAAATTCTGGAGTAAATACCCAATATATCATTTGGTAAAACAAGTGTTTTGTGGATAAGGAATTGGGAAGCAAGAATAACAATGTTGCGCAAAAAAAAAAAAACCCAACACCAATGCAAGGATCTTTCTTCTATTTTGGGAATTCCCATCTCGCTTCCCAGCAAGCGTACAGAATCTATGGTGTGCACAGTTTAATTGAGCGCAAATTAAAAAAAATGCCCCTGATAGTTCTTTGTCCTGGCAGGCGTCCATGGTCCTGTAATCGCAGCCAGTTGGAAAAGTTACCCGCGGTGCGGCGGGGACGCGAGGAGACAGCCGGAGCTCAGGGAACAGGTACGGGCGTTCACCGCGACCCGCGGCATCGCCGCGGCCAGGGAACGGGGAAACCGCGGCTCCGGTCGGGTCCTCTGGAACCAGGCTGCCGTAACAGCGTGGAACGGCCGTGTGTCCGGGGGGAAACGAGGTGCAGGTAAATCCCACTGCTTTGGAAGAATGGATCGGCGCGGAGAGGCATTTCGGTGCTTGGCAGTAGCTCATGGTTAACTTTGGTTTTTTGTTTTTTTGTTTTAAAGCCCTGTCTACTGGAGCCATGAGAGACCGGGAGCCCCAACTGGCGTGAGGGCTTGAGCGCGAGCGCTGAACGCCCGCTCTCGTCCTTCTCCGCTCACCTGCGCATCCAGTGCCGGGGCGATGCCGTCGGCCCGCGGGCGCGGTGCGGGCCGGGGCTGCTCCCCCCGCTCTGCCCTGGGCCAGGCGCTTCCCGAGGCGCCCCCGACCTCTCCGGGCGTCGCCTGCTGCGAGCCCTGCGTCTGCCATCTTTAACACCTCTGCCTCCCCCGCGACGGCAGCGGCCCCGCGGGCTGCGGAGGCGCAGCCGGGGCCCGTGGGGGTCTGCCCCGGGGCCGAGCCCCCCCTCAGGGCGCGATGCCGCGGCCCGCGCTGGGGCGGCCGGGGGCGGCCAAGCAGGGTCCGGGCCCGCCCGCCGTGACCCCGGCCCGGCCGCCATGGCCCCGCCCCTCCCCGCCCATTGGCGCAGGGCGCCGCAGCCCCCCCGCGCGCCGCTGTGCGGCTCCTCACGTACTCACCGCCCCGCGCCCCCGCCGGAGCGCAGCGCTGCGGGGCGCTGACGGGCACCCCGCGCCGCCTATCGAAGCCCGCCTCACCACTCTCTCGCCCAATAGCGGCTGAGGGCGAGCCGCCGTCTCCCAACGGCCGCGTTCTATTGGCGGAAAGCGACTGAGCGACGCGAGGGCCACCGGCTGCCCCGCCTGTTGGTGGGCGGGCCGTTGCCCGGAGCAATCCGCCAATCAACGGGCGCCCTCGTCTTGTTGTTCGCTGACCGGCTCCGCCATGGGCAGCAACCGCCGCCTCTCACCGGCGATGCGCCCAATCGCCGCGAGGGCGGTGCCGGCCGCAGCCAACGAGCGGGGCGAGGAGGCGGGCGGCAGGTGCTGGCCGCGGGGTGCTGCGCTCTGCTCGCAGCCCCCCTTCCGCTCTGCCCCCCGCGCCGGGCCGCTGGGCGCGCTGCTGACGGGCAGCCCGGGGCCGCCGCCGCCGAGGGGGACCGCCCGCGGGCTCAGGTACGGGGGCGCCGGCCCCTCTCCCCCCCTCCCGCCCCGCGGAGGCCCTGTCGCCGCCTGCGGCTCCACCCCCGGGACCGCGGCGCCGGAGCCCCCCGCAGCTCGGCGCTGCCCACCCCCGGGGCGCCGGGCTCCGTCCCGCCGGCCTCCCCCCTCCCTTCCCCGGGCCGAGCCCCTTCCCCACCGCCTCCCCGCAGCGACGGGCCCCGGCTTTGCCTCTCGCTTCCGGACGGCGGCCCCGCCGCGCCTCCCTCCCCCGGCCGGCCGGCCCTCCTCCTCCTCCTCCTCCTCCTCCACCTCCTCCTCCTCCTCCTCCTCCTCCTCCTTGTCGCGGCCCGGCCCTCGGCCGCCGCCGGGCCCCGGGGACGCCGGCCTGTGCAGCCGGGGGCCGGGACGGGCCCGCCGCGGCCCGCTCCTCCCGGCCCCGCCGCCCGCTTTGTCTCGGGGCGGCGCGGAGGGAGCCCCCCCGCCGCCCCCGGCCCCGCACCCCTCCCCGGTGCCTCGGGCCCGGCCCGCTGCCCGCCTCAGCGCCGCCTCAGCGCCGCGTTCCGCGGCCGGGTTCGCTGCGGGGCGGGGGAGGCCCCGGCTGCTCCCTGCCCCCCGGTACCGGCTCGGCGCGGTTGCTCGCCGCGACAGCGGCTTTAGGCGTGCGGCGGGCGATGAACCGGCGGGTCGGCGATTTACGGCAGGGGTGCCGCTGGGTGAAGCGACATGTCGGCGACTCAAGCTGCCGACAGCTCTGGGGTTCTGTGTGCGATCTCACGGCGGTGTGCGGCAGGCCCGGGCGCGAGAGAGCCCGGTGACAAGAGTACGACACCGGCGGTTTTTCCTCCTTCCCCGCCCGAGGCTGTCAAAGGCTAGGGCCAAACCTAGGGCGAGGGGTTTGGGGGTTTTTGTAACAAGCCCACGGCGCGGAGAAGCAGGCGCGCTCGCGCGGGGCTCCGCTCCCTCGGCCCTTGCCACGCAGCCTGCAGCGCGAGCGCCTCGCGGGCGCTGCGCTCCCGCGCCCTGCCCGGGCCTCTAGCCAGTCGGCTTCCCCTGGTTTCTGAGGAGCACACAGAAGATGCGTTAGGCTCTGTTGGGATGCAGTGCGTGGCGGAAGGGGAAACTTCAGGAAACCCTTCATCCGAGGGTTGCTGTTCCCGAAGGCGCTCCGTATAGCTGCTTCGGAGCCAGGCATACTGCAGAGACTGCTTGGGACCCCTTTGTTTTAAAGGGTTAAAGTCGCAAATTAGATTTAGTTTTATACGTGTTCTTTAACTTTCATACCTTTTACCAAAAGCCGCTGCAGAGAGCGGGTGCTGTTCAGGGGCACAGACTGGTTTCGTGTTGCCGTCAAGGCCTCGAACGTTGCAGTTGTGCTTGTGGCTCGGTTGTCTTTGTGCTGGGGCGGTGTGAATACGTTATTGTGGCATACCAAACTTGACCCTTCCAAAGTTAAGTTTCCTTTAACCAAAAGGAGTCAATTTTGTGGAACTCTTCATCGGAAACCTAATAGCAGGCTTTTTTTTCCCCTTTCACGCACAATAAGTCACTTCTTTCTTGTGAACTTTTCCTTTTTTCTGTTCTGTTTCCTCTTCCTGTTTTGTTAAAATTCACATAATCGCTCTTAAGGCTACAATTTAAAACTTACAGTTACATTTCAGCAATTACATAAAATAACTGTTGGAGTAGGTAGGGGTAATTGCTTTTTGACAGTAGGTTCCTAATTCTTAGGTTCCCCTGTAATAAGTGAAAGAAGTTGAGGCAGGTAGACTGACTCCTCCAGTGCCAAAAGGAATCGACGGCCGCTCCTTTCTCGTCAGTGGTAGGAGTTACTCCTCTGCAAAGTGTATGTAGGTGGATATACTTGATTCCTTGTTACAGAGCTACTGTTTGCTCGCTGAAACATCTTTTGACAGAAAAAATGCTGTCCAACACTCAGTAATGTGCTATTCTTTCCTTTTTTTTTTTTTTTTTTCTCCTTAGAAAGAGGTAATTCACTTAACCGATCCAGCAGGAGCAGAATATGTATGGTCTTATACATTAGAAGTTAGTTTTCTCAGTGAGTTAGAACAAACTACGCAGGTCTGACATTCAGAGTTTGGCTTTAGGGTGAACATGGGCTTTTCTAAGACCTTACATACGTAAGAGGTTTCATCAGCTTTGAGGGAGAATCCCACCTGTTTCCTCTGGATAATGCTGGTTATTGGTCTGCCGCAAATACCATACCGGGAACTACTAATGGCCTGTTAAACTGAACTGTTGGAGCAAAACGAAGTGCAAACTATCTCAAGTGATACCATCAACTCCTGCCATTTAACAGATAACGTAGAGTGGTTGTTTTACAGATCTGCAGGCACTAGGCGTTTTAAATTATCAAAAATATAGACAACTTCTGAGAACTTAGAACTATTTGCATATAAGAGGTCTCAAGAAATTTTATAGGACTTGGGAAAACCAGTTTGTCCAGATGTGCTGGATAAGCATGTTAGCTGTATGGGGGGGTTTTGCATTTATCAAGAGTTGGGTATTCTCATTTTCTACTAGGATGTCCAGGTGTAATACAATAAACAATGTGTTGGCATTCAGGTAGCTGTAATTAGCCTTCAAAGTTTACATCTAATTTCGATGAATAGGGAAGTTCACATGTAAGTAGAAATAATAGCTCTGTCTCGCTGCAGGCTGAGACAACCATGCATCAGTTAACACTGTTATGAAAATCTCTTTGCAGTCATGAGAACTGGAAACTTTATTTCCTTTTAATTCTGAGCAATGTAGAACTGCGGGCTGGTGAATTTTCCACCTTTTCTGACTCACTTCGTGATGTTTTACCGTGTGCCGTTGAAAAGGATTTGCAGCGCCTGTTACTGTCTAGTCCGTTCGTTGCCTCCTTGTGCTATACGCAGCGTTACTTGCAATATAGCATCTGTTAATATCAAAGATGGATGACAGCTAAATATGTCACTGCAAGTGAGGGATTTGCTTAATATATGTGGATGCCATCAGGATTCGCTGTGGCTGTGCAAGCCGCCACTTGAAGTAATTATTTATCATCTATTTAAGAATCAAAAGATGGTTTGCCTGTTTGATGCACTAGCAAACTGAAATCCTCGAGTGCTGCAAAATATTGGCAGAAATCTTGTCATTGTACATAGGTTTAGTGATATTAATGTTGTGTTATCATTCTCAGTATAAAATCATTGTGGGATAAGAAGGGTGTTTTTCCATTTTCAGTGTTTTTCAGTAAACTGATAATTGCTTAGTAAGATTTTTTTCTTAATCCTTGTTTTGGACCAAATATGTTCCGTCTTGTCACATCTGATGGATATAGTCACTTATTACCATGGCTTAATTAAGGTACTTAATTTATATTTTTATGGAGTAAATTATTCTCTTTTATAAATCGGGCAGTTCCTCAACTATGTTCCTACTGGATGGCTGCTAACACAGGAGAACGCGTTTGTATTCTGTTGTAATATTTTTTGTGTAGTATGAGACCCTTACTTAGTCTGTGCATGCCTCAGTCATGGCAAAAATGACCTGCAACTTAATTTTTTTTTTTTCTTTGCTGTTTCAGAAGGCTCACAAAAAGGCCACAATTCCCAATTTCTTGGAAAATACAGGATTGTTCTTTTGTTTCCTAAACCTATTTGGTAAAAATACTGTATTTGAATATGACCTAAGAAGTTGGTGGTGTGTTGAGAGGATTTCCTAGGGTGTTCTGATAGCCCTTTACAATTTCTGATATGTGTTTGGAGTAGTGGGGAGGATTTTGGTGAACCTCTGTGCGTGTGTAGGGGTTTGTTGTTGTAGATAAGAAGTTTATGTGAAGTTTGCTGTATTTGTTCTCAGTTTTGTGTTGGCAAAACAAGCAGTGCAGCTTTGGCTGTGAGGTATGTGTTGAGGTTTGGAGCTGTAGCTGCCAGAGAGAAGAAATGGATAAAATTGAGCTGGGAGAGATTAAAATTGTCTAATGTTGCCTTGAAGCTGATGTGAAACTAGATTGGTTTTCTCCCAGGTTTTGCTTTAATTTAGGTTTTAAATTGTCACTCCTCGCAGTTGCGGTTTTGGTTGAGCGAAATGGCTGTGAACTGAGCTACGAAATGCCTAGCAGAGGACGGTGGGGCTCCCCCCACCCCGCTCCTCTCTGTGACCAGGAGGATCTGGAGTAATCTACAGGTGCAGCTGAAGGATAGGTGTTCCGCTGAAGCGCACTTCGGGAGCTGTCTGAGCTCTGAGACGCTGCTTGGTCCTTTCTCCCGCCTGCTGGCTTTGCTTCTTCCCGAGCAGATAATTTTCTGGCAATGCAGCTGCTCTTAGGCCTGGAATCTGGGTCAGTGTGTCACACCCACTCTAGGCAGGACCTAAAGCACCTTGTGCAAAAAATGCAACCAAGATTGGGATTTTTACATTGGCAAGATAGTCAAAAGCACTTAGAACAGTCGCGTTGTTGGAATTCTGTTGCACAAAAATCCGAAGCAACCTAGCGAAGAAGTTGAGCAAGTTACTGAGAACATTGCTGCAGGCTTGTAGTTCTGGCAGGTTTGCTGAAGGAAGACTGTTGGGAATTAGTCCTCATTAAGGTAAAATCTGATATAGGAATTACCTTTTTGTACAAAGTGGTGCAGTAATCGAGTTTTCTGAAGTGCGTGCGCTTTCTGATAATGGACTATGGGTTGCTTTACAATACTTTTAAAGTTTGCAGCACTGCTGCCTTGGATTCAGGTGTCGTGGACTGAAGCTCGGAATTCTTGTTCAGACTGAACTGGAATACATAAAAAAGAGGTGCCTTCCCCCCCTCCGCCCCCAGCTGCTCCAGGTCCGGGCAGGGGGTTTCTCCTTGCACTGTGGTCTTGCAGTTCGAAACGGTGAGCTCCTGCGCGCTGCTCTTCATATTCCAGCAAAGTGAAAACAAGGTAGTTTTGTGTAGCGGGCATCAAAGACACAAAGTCACAGTAGAGCTGCTGAGAAGAACCAGCCCAGATTAAATGCTTTTTTTTTTTTTTTTTTTTTAATATTCTATAGTCTTGCAGTAAATATAGTGAAGATAGTAAAAGACAGCAAAGATAACTGTTGTGTCATGCAGTGAACTGAAGTTCCAAAGATACCTGGTAATAGATTCTGTCTCAGTAGTGGTATGCTGATTTGTGTGTTTTTACTATGAGTTTGTCTTGCATATTCAGTAAAACATTGAATTTGAGGTGGGGAGACAGTTGGGTACTGATTCTGAATTTAGTCAGAAATAAACACTACAAAAGGCTGTTGACTACCTTGCTTCAGGCGATAATGAACTGTTTTAATCTCTTACAGATTTATTGCTCTTAAATCTAAACACTTTTTCTGCTTTTAAATGCTGTTTGTGACTAAATAATTTTGCTGCAGTTCGAAGAAATGTATGAGTAACTGTACACTTACATAGCTAAGAGGATGTTTTGAGGGAAAATTTTATTTTACTTTAATGAGCTACATATGCTGCTTAATTTCAAGTACAGGAGAATCTGGAATTCTGGGGAAGCCTCGTGGAGTGTAAAATTTAATCGGAGATACTCTAATTTGTCAGATCCCAAGCACCCTAGATCTTCATCTGCTCAGCTGGGGGTAGGTGCCGTGCCTGTAAGGGAACGTCTCTTCTTCTTTCTCAAATCTTCTGTTATATTTACTTAGCCCTTACGAAGGATATACAAAGCTCAAAGCAATTTGGAGGTTAAAAGTGTAATGAATTGGATATATAAATGATTTTTCGGAAAAGGTGTTAGTTCTAAATTCTTGATGTAATCTTAAGCTGATCTAATTTGATCTAATCTGATGTAATCTTAAACTGATCTAATCTAAAACTGGGCTGAGCAACACCACAAGGAACTGCGAACTTACAAATTTGCACTCTTTGTCTAAGTGCTGTAATCTGATTCTCGGGAAGAAAGGAAAGTTATCGCAGCTATGCTTGCAACACATAACTCTTCTCTGAAACTAGTGATTTATAATGGCCTGTTTTATATAGTCTTGGTGTTTTGCAAAAGTTTGGTTTTTGTTCTGCTGAGAAGCTTTTTGATAGTGCCTGATCCATAAGAATCTAGATGTAAATTTGAATATAATTAGTGGGCTTACTGAGGAAGGAAGTAGATGGAAATAGAAGAGTCTGCCTTCTAAGTTCCAACCTCATTCATCAGAAAAATGCCATTTCAAATAAACACGAGGTTTCCATTAATATTTGTGCTCAGTACTTTGTAGTCAAATAACGAGTTAAAAGTAAATTTAAAGATTTTTTCTCGTGAACAGGGTTCTTACCTTATTGTATGTGAAATGTCTCAGAAGTACCAAGCGAGTCAGAACAAGAAGTTGATTCAGGCACACTTGATATCTGTATTTTGTTGGGTTTTTGTTTCATTTTATAACTTTACGGTATTTTCAGTTGAGGGTCAGCTTATTTTTATTTCCCTTAAACTAAACTTATTTCCATTTCAAGTTTGCCAGGGACTTGAAGTAGACTTGGGCAAAACTCACAGCGCGCAAGCTTTCCTGTTTTTGCAGCCCCGAAGGGAGCCCGCCCCAGCCCGGCACAGCCTGCGGATGCGGCTCCTAAGGCGCAAGTTCCCCGTCAGCGCTTCTCGGAGCCCTTCTGGCAAAGAGCAGAGGGAGGTGAAAGCTTGCAACAGGGCTGCAAATCCTCATTTCTTAGGATGCCGCTTGGCTGTCAGAGTGACTCCGCGCCACATGTTTTTGGTTTTGCTGAGAGCAGCGCGCATTACTGCGGGCGAGGGAGGCTGCTCTGCCGCCTCCCACGCTCCGTCAGTGCCCGGCCTGGCCTCATCTCCCTGAGAATGGGCATAAAGCCAACCTGATTGACAGTTTAATGGAGGACACGGAGATAAAGGACCCAAGTTTAAGTCCTTTGTTCAGTTTTCTCCAGGCACTGACAGAAGTAGTTGTGTTAATGTTTTGCCCATGCCTGTGGGGAAAGCAAAGATGTCCTACCAGCGCGGTCTCACTTGAAAGAGGAACTCTGGAGACAGCTGCAGAGACAGGGCACTGTGAGCTAGGCGATGAGGTAAGGACGGATTTCCAGCGCGTTGAACATTCTGCGGGAGTTTCCAGAGTGGCAAATGTCTGGTAGCTTGCTTCGCAGTGGCGGTGAAGTAAGGCACGTCGCGTTGGCTGCTGGGGACCATGTCCAGGTAATGGGGAACTCTTAATGTGCTGTCCAGCCTGCCCTGGGGCGAGGAAGGCCTGGGGCGAGGGGGGCTAGGGCAAGGAGGCCTAGGGTGAGTCAAACCTCTCTTTCTAGTTATTCTTGAAAGGGCAGGGGAGGTTTAGTAGATGTATTCGGATGAATGGGCATGAGTTTTCAAGGGAGATTGCCAGGTAAGGCAGGAAGACAGAAGGCTGAACAATTTGGGTGTTGAAACAAGATTAGAGAATTTGTTACCATCGATACTCTGTTTCCCGTTGTCTTACGTGTTGCTGCCAGGCTTTGATTGTACTCTTGACACATCCAGAGAGTTATAATGAAAAATGGAGGGCAAGGGAGGTTTTAAGATTTTGCTGTTATGATTTAAAAACCTTGCTTAAGATACGGCACCTCTCTTTATCTTTCTAAAGTATTAAAACAGTAAATTATTTGCCTGATAGCAGCTTCCTCCACTCGGGAGTAGAATGCACTCAGAATTTCTTCCCCAAAGAGTGAGCTGCTACGTTTTCAGCATTGACATGAATAATTTGTTACATATTAATGATTTTTGTGCTTTGTGCTGGATACATCTGCTTTATGCCTTCAGTTGTCTAAGCTATTTAGATGTGCCACGTTTAGATCTTCTCATTATATCTCCTTTTTATTTTCCTCCTCCGTACCTGGGACCTAGTACCCTTTCCTGCCTTGGGTTGGTGTGCATTGTCCGTAGATGGTCTCCTGGAAGGGTGTGTAATCCACTGTCCTTACGTAGTGTAATGAGCTGTGGAACTTAGTTTTCTTAACAGCTAACAGCAGTTTTACTGGTGTGACAAGTGCAGTGATGTTTGTCTGCATTGATTAGATTAAGAGTTAGTAGGTTCAGTGTTCTGTAATAAAGGGGCAGTTGAAGAGCCCCAGTAACGCCCGATCCATTTTTAGGTGTGTACAAACTCCAGTTTATGTAGGAGATGACAAGCTCACCTGTTTGAGGGAGTGAGACTATGCTGTAGGAGGAGAATTTGTTGTAAGTGTGCCTTCTAGAAAAGTTTAATCCACTAAGACTTTTCGTATAACCGTTTCAGATGTTTGAAACGCTCTTTGTCACGTGCTGAGGCTGCGGTTTGAGACGGTGCTTTGCCCTATTGCTGTAAAAGTCCTACCCCTGAAACTGCACACTTGTTTTAAAGCACGGCCATGTAACCAGAGTCGGTTCCCTGATCATTTTGCACTGTGGCACCACAAATCATCATATTTGGCAGAGGAGAAGAACAAATGGCCGTGGACGGGAGCTCAGTAGCTATCCAAGTTGGTACTGCTGTGAAATTTCCTCTTGCTTCAAACTGTGGCCAGCGCTTTGTTTATTCGGTGAAATGTTGATGGCTGTGGTTCTTTTTCCTTCAGCGGGGAGTGATACCGGTGCCAGCGTGTGCCCACCACCGGTGCGAGCAGGCTAACGTGTGTATTTTCTGCTCTGAGTTGGCAGCAGGTTGCGGAGTGCGCTCGGAAAGATACTCCTTGTGTCTTTTCATCCCCTTGCAACACAACCCAAGTGAAATCTTGAGGAGTTGCCGTGGGTGCTATATATCCTCTTCTCACAAAGTTATTTTTGCTGCCTGTGGCTTCCATGCAATGGTTTTGTCTATCAGATTTTGACTGCCTACTTTCTCCTTTTTTGCTATAGGCATATGTTCCAAAGGGCATTTTCCTTGCATCTTTTTGATTTTCGGTTGTCTGGCTTCAAGGCCTTTCAGAAAAAGCTAGTAGGAGTTTTTGTGGGGTTGATGGTGGAAAACTGCACCTTTGGAGAGACAGGAGGTCATTCAAAAGTGGTTTTGCTGGTTGTATACAGTCTGACATGGTGGTATGGCATACATCACTTGGGTAGAAGTTTGCCTTTAGTCCTGGTGCCTTCTTTAAAGGGCTCTGAAGGTACACGCGTGCTGGTTTATCGAAGAAATTGATAATCCCAGAGAACATACTGAGTTTGTTTAGCAAGATTAAAGGTGGTCTTCTAGTGTTACTGTACAAACAGAGTCCTCTGTCATAAATTCTGCTGTGTTTTTAGTGTTCAAAGTCGGATTGATAATGGAGGGGTTGCAGCAAACCAGCAGGACTGGTTTGCTTTATGTTTTCAGGCGTGCACCCTGGGTGTAGGTACAGCATTTGGCTCCAGCGCTGATGCCCAAAGGCAGGTTTCCTTCCACAAATAGTCACTATCTTTAGTCAAAGTTACCCCCAGCTCAAAAGTGGAGGAGAATGAGTTGGCCTTACCCTCTCCTCCGAGATCAGTAGTGGGGTAGCAGCGGGGAACTACTTGAAAGTCCCAAGCCTTTCCCTGGAGGAAGGGTTCGCAGTCCTCCAAGTCATTTAGCAAGCACAAGTCATTGGTCTCGGCTGGGTTTCTTGGGCTTTTTCTCTGCCATACAAAGGTTTCAATCAACAGGTGTAGGATTTCAGACACAAAAGTGTCTTGGCTCACATCAATTTTAGAGGGAAAAGTCTCACGTAAAAGTCACTGAAATTAAAAACTCAGCTGCTTGTGTCCACAGAGATCATCCCTCTGGAGACAAGTGTTAGCGTTCCCTTACCGTGGTTGCAAATTGGGAGGTTTTCATAATATTCCAGGTTGTTACTCTCTCTTACAAAGAAACAGAATGTACCCAGCTGAGAAAAATACCTTAATGCTTCTTTTCAAGGACTAATAGAGGGCTTAGACTCTTTCTGCAAATCATCCTTTTCACTATTAATAGTGAAGAGAGAAGAGTTTGTTCACGTTGTCACCATCCACCCTGCTGCATGGCAGAGCCATGAATGGAAAAATGCTTTCAGTGTTCTCAGAATAGTCGGCTTCTGCTGTGAAATCTTCCTCAGTGATGCTGGCAAACTTACTACAGCACTGTTTTATTGAGGCTGTCTCCTGAAAATCCCACAGGGAAGCTGCAGCGTGGCTGGGCTGCTGTCGCAGCCCTGGGCTTGTCCCGCTGCCTCGGCCTCTTGTCCTCTGTGATCCGGGGAGCTGGGAAGGAGGTAACAGTAAATACTGGCACTATTTACCCAAAATACATTAGTGCTGCTACGTGCAAAGCAGTTGGAAATTCTTTTCTCCCAAAGCCCCCTCTGTGGCTTTGGCGTCTCGAGCTCCTTGGGGCTGGTGGGGGGAAGCACGCGCAGGCCGGCGCTGTGGACGCTTCTCTGACTGAAGGAGTTGAAGTGATTTTCCCTTCCTGTGTGCTCCGTGGCCATTTTTTTGTAATAGCTTAATTAGTTTAGTTAGATGAACGTACATTGCAGCAAATGTTATCTAGGGTAGGTGTTAGGATGTTCCTTAGAATGAAGAGATGGGACTAAACATGGAAAAATCTGTTGTGCTTTGCTGTCTCTGCACTGCAGAGTTGCAGAGCGCTGAGCGACATTGCTTGTATTGAGGCACGTAGGCCCTTGAATTGATGGATTAAGCTTTGCATGAAGTAATTTTTGACAGACATTTCCCCCCTGCCCTTGTTGGAGCATGTATTTTGACTGTTCGCTCCCAGTTCATAGAATAAAAATTGGAATTGCTGGAGATGATCTTGAGGAAAAGATGCAATAAAACCTGGCTTTGGCTATTTCCTCCCCCCCCCCGGTTGTGGGTAAAGCTACAGATACTGGGAAGGCATCCCTGGAGCAGATGGCGCTGGCACGGATCCTCTCAGGGCGGAATTCAAGTTCCTTTCCCCGAGCCAGAACTCCCGGTCAGCCGGTGCGCAGTGCTGCTGCAGAGCGTGGCTTGGTGCTTCCCGCTCGGCTGAACTTTCGTGGCATTTCTAGGCCCGGTTTAAAAATAGCAGAAGTATCCTCAGTAAGATTGCGTTGCAATAGAAGTTTGGGAATGGTTTCTGTCTGCGTCCCACTTCTCCAACAGTCACTTTTCTTCTTCTTCCAACTCTTCACCAGGATCAGCCATATTTTCCTGGTGAGCAATGTTTTTCTTCAGTAGTTTGGAGGAAGCCTCCGGCAGATGGATGCTCGGAGCTTACCAGCTCCCATGGTTATTTCGGGGACGGGAGATGCTGTTTCCTCTTTTTGTATTTCTGCAAAACATTCGTGTAGTAAGTTGTTCTTGTGGGTATAGATCAAATATGTTTCTTATCTTAAAGTGCTGACCCTAAAACCTAGCAAATTTTTTTTTTCCTGTATGGCAAGGTTTTACGGACGTGTCTTCGGGCAGGGCTACCCTGAAGATGGCGGGGTTGATTAAAGGGCCTTTTTGTTTTAAGACTGCAACAATTTCTGTTAGAAATGCAGTTACTAGAAGTATCTGTCAGGGTGAAGGGCGTGAAGCGGTATCTTTTTCCTCAGTTAGTTTTGCTCTGGGATATTGTGCAATATTGGGGTTTATAGTTTGGTTTTATTAGGCAGCGTGCCTTGCATCTCTGGCTCCTGGCTTGGGAAGAGCTCTCCTGAGGTCGCCTTTAGTTTCGGGGCGCAGTGGTGCTGTGGTTGAGGAGGCACCAGGCAGATGCGAGAGGATAGGACGAGCATGTGAGAGGCTGCGATTTTATGCATGAAATTCTTTTAAAGGCTGTGCTGGGGAAGGGCTTAGACTTGCAGACCACTGTTTTGAAATGTATTGTACATAAAAGTTACTCTGAAAAGGTCTAAAATTTCCTATTTTCTAAAATATCAAGTCAAAACTGTTCATTTGCCTTTGAAATTAAAAAAACCTGCCTGGTTTACCGCGTTAAAATTGTAAAGGAAACATTGGTGTCTTGGGTGAGCTGGCCTGTCCAAAGTAGTGTGCGATCTTGGTTTTAATTGCAGGAGGCAAGTGACAGTATCTGCTGTCTCTTTGGAGGAGTGTGAGTTTTGTGCCACGCTCGCTGAGTAAAACACTGACAGGGCAGTATTTCTCTGTTTTGTTTTTGTTTTGCTAACACAAAGAGTACTTTTAGTAGCATCTGGAATACTTCTTGGCTAGTTTGAAATCAATTTAAATCCAAACATACTTTGCTTGTGATTTATAAGTCACATTTGACAGTGTTGCTTTGCCTTTTATTCCTTAAAAGCCCCGTACTGCCCTCTCGTGATAGCTTGAGCATATTGTATGTGCTATAGCTGCTTTTCTAACATGGAGAATATTTTCTTAGTTATGTTTGCAACTAAAATGCCATTAAAACATTTGGTGTGCTTTATAAGTTTCCAGCATAACTTTACAAAGGTAAAAAAAAAAAAAAAAACCAATTAAAAATTGTGATTTCATCCTGAATTGTTCTGGATTCCCCCCCCCCCCTTCCGCCCCGCAAATTTTGAAGTAAATCGAGCAATTTTGCTTTTTCTCATTGAGAGATGTTTTGAAGTTGGGCATCTACATTTCTTTTAAGAATTGTCTGACACTTCATTGCAAATACAATCAAAATATAATGAAGCTACATTTAAAAAAAATAAGTTTATGATTTTTAATGTAGCCTAGCACATGGAAAAAACAGAAGAAATAGTAGCTAATACATTGGCCAACACTGTTGTTTTTGTAATTAAGTATAGAAAAGGATCAAGCATTCTGGTGGAAAACTTTGAGGGGAAGCTAGTTCCGTGCACGCGCTGAGTAGACGCTGAAGGTAGTGAGAGGTTTGTTCGCGACCGCCGTTCTGATGAGACACAACTTCATACGATGGATGGAGGGGCGATGTTATGGCTGCCATCTATATTTAGGCCCTGTCTGATCTCTCGGATGATACTGGTATCAGGAGCTCCCTGATACTTGATCCTTCTTAGGGCCCTGCTAACATACAGACTGAGTGGGTTTTTGGTCAGAAGCTCTTCGTATCCATGTTAGAGGATAGTACTTACAAACACTTTCTCGGGGAAATAGGGGAGAGAAATGAAAACTATATCCATGCCTTTCCGTGCAATTCATTAAAGCGAGTAGAAAGAAAACGAAGGTTTTTAACCAGTATTTTTTTCCTGCCTCTCTTCTTTCTTTCTCCCTTTTTATTTCCCCTCTTCAGGTGCTGCCGCCGTACTAGAAATATGGGGTCGGAAAACCCAAGTCCGCAGAACCCTGGCTGCAAGATCATGACCTTTCGTCCCACCCTTGAGGAGTTTCGGGACTTTGGGAAATACATCGCTTACATTGAATCGCAGGGAGCTCACCGAGCAGGGCTTGCCAAGGTGAGTTGCCCTAGCTTAGGTGGCTGAAAGCTTCCTGAAGGCTGCCTTCCCGAGGCTCTGCTTTACGTCCGTGAAGTATCACTCAGAAGCACTTTGCTTTCATGTAGTCAAGCAGAGCGTGTTTTTGAAAATTGTACTTGCAATCTCTGTTGCGGTTTACTGAGAGAGGAAGGGCAGAGGAGTTGCAGGCCTTCTGTAAGAGTGAAAGAAGGATGCCTTCTCCTGATCCCTAAATGGAAAACAAGGACATTCCCAGCCCTTGCAGAGATGGGTTAAGGGCATCTCCATGTCCCAATTCTGTTGCTGAGGGTATAGATAATGGTAGCCATGGTCCTCAGGGGCTGGAGGTGTGAGGTTTTCAGCTCCCCCCGAGTGTAGGGTCAAGGATCAAGCTTTTGAAGTCTGCTTAGGTTCCGATGGGGAGGGGGATCTAAATGATATCCATATGAACGGGTGCAGACTTTTTACTCTTACCTTTTCAATGTTCTGGGCTACCACCTTATGGTGACTTGAATCTAGACCTGTAAGCATATCCTGTATGCGTGTGCGATTCCCAAAATACCTCAAAGCCTTTTTCACCTTCAGGAAGCAGTTCTCCAGCCAGTTCTAAAACATCTTTCTGCTTCCTTCCCGTCCGCATCTTTACCCTGAAACTGATGAAACATGAGAAGTCTTCATGTGAAGCTTCTGAATTCCAGTATTTGACATACAACTGCTTGGAAAAAGTCAGGACTAACTGATTTAGAAAGAGTATTTCTGTGGCTGTGTCACATTGCACCATAGGCTGAGAGAGATAATTTGTTCTGACAAGGTAGTTGTTACGTACGGTATTTAGCAGAACTTAATAAAGCACAGCAGAGAAATAAAGCTGTTAGGCATGAAATAATTCTTATTTCTTCTAGAGCATAGGTCAATTACTGTTTTTATTACAGTTCTAAATAGAGCTGGGTATTGATAAAAAGCTCTCTGTGAAATGTTTCCTTGTCCACTCAAGTGTACTAGCAATTACATTCCATGAGTCCGCTAGGGTAGGTTATTTTAATAAAGGTTGTCGGTGAATTCCAGATGCTGTAAAGAAATTACTCTACTTGTAGGACAAAATCTGAGTATTCCAAGTTAATTTTTGTGTGTCTCTATTGCAACTGCAGTTCAGAGCATTGTAATGGAAGGAGAGCTCATCATACCCTGGAGGAACCATGCCCATGAAAGTCAATAACTTGTCCGCCAGTTCCCGTAACTTTTTTTGGTTAATCCTTACACCAAATTAGATTGCAGATATTTTATTTTTTCATTCCACATGCCTGCTGAATGTCCTACTGATTGTTCTCTGATCTTCAGCCTAGAATTGTTGGCAGCTCTTCTGTTTAAAATTACAGCTTTTCCTTCCAGATTCAGCACTGCTTTGCAGCAGGTTTTTTGCACAGCCTCCAAGAGTGAGGAAAGAGTTCTGGATGCGTTCCCCATGCTTTTCTTTTGTTCTTCTCTACTCCTTACCCCTTTTCATTTAAGGAGTTGGTCCCTCACGTGTCACCTACAAATACAGAAACATCAACAGCAATGCAACAGGATTTTGAGCCTTCCTAGTTAAAAAAAACCCAACCAAACAAAACAACTCCCCCCCCATCCCCTCAAGAAAACCCTAATGTAGGTGATCTTCTGGATGGAATAGTTGTTCAGACTACTGTAAAAGGTTATGGACTTGTAGAGATGCAACATATGGATAAAGCTGCTGGAGTCTTCGTGCAGCTTTGTGGAATGGTAGGTGAGAGAGGGATGCCGTTCTGGAGGGAAGGCATGTGCAGTCCTTCTGGCATGCAGTGTATTTCCTTGGTATAACTCTATATCTTTTTATCATCACTGGCCATCATCTGCGACACCGTACTGATGGGAGTGCTAGCAGGCCATCAGCCCTCTGACCGTGTCAGCTAGTCCTGCACTCCAGCAGATGCAGAACAGGTGTCTTGTCATATGTGCTGGTTATTTGAGACGCTGATGTTATCTGATAACCTGCAGCAGCAGGATGAAATGCCTTCCCCTTCAACAGTTTTTTCTTCAGTAGAGGTTGTGTTTGCCTGTTGTGAACATGAAGTTTTGTTTTGTTTTTTCCCCCAATTCCAGGTGATTCCTCCCAAGGAGTGGAAGCCCCGAAAAACCTACGATGACATAGATGACATGGTTATCCCAGCTCCTATTCAGCAGGTGGTTACTGGACAGTCAGGGTTATTCACCCAATATAATATACAGAAGAAACCCATGACTGTGGGAGAATACCGGCGTCTGGCTAATAGCGAGAAGTACGTTTGTGTTAAGTGATGCACTTACATTGTGAATGGGGGAGCTGTGCAGAAAGCTTTTCATTCTAGAAACAAGCTGAAAAGAAGATGCAGCCATGCTTAATAGGAAGCATTTTTGAGGAAACAGCTTTTTCTTGAAAGCTTACATCCAGAATCTCAAACAAGTTGTAAATTGGTGGCTTTTGGTGTATCTTGGATCTTTTTCTGGGAGTTGGTATGGAGAGATTCTTCAGAGTCAGTATTTGGCTAAGAATCTGCCTGAAAAGAATGGCTTGGGCCTCAAGGGAGAGCTCTCAGTGTATTAATGGTTGTTCTGGAAAATGTGTTCCATTGTTGAGGTAGAACTACGAGTATCTTGGAGTGCCTGAGCTAATATTAATAAAATGAGTGTCTTCCGAAGCAACTGAACTTTGCAGAGCACCTCAGTTAGCTGGGACAAGCCAACTGATACAAACTGCAGTTGCATCCTTTTTCCAGAGTCACTTTCCCAGAGCTCCTGAGTACCTTGGGTTTTAACTGATATCATGCTGTCATGGGTTTTAACTGACATCATGACACCTTGGCATTACTGACATCATGCTGTCAACTTTGAAATACCACTAAGACAGCATGCACATGAATGCTTTACCTGCCTTCAGCTCCCTGTGTAATAACTTCACCTCATGCATCCTTAGGATGGGGATCTGGCGCTTCGCATAATTGCACATCCTGTTTGTCAGTATGCACTAAGAGGTTTTGTAGGAAGATTTACAAGGCAATAAATTATGTGAATCTTAGTAGAATTAAAAATGAAATGCACCTTCAGTAACCTCCTGAGTGTGTCTGCGTTGAAATGCATGCTTCTTTTCAGTCGTTTATCCATATGTGATGAGCGTTTCTTAGGATTTCTTACACACTTCCCTTTTCCCTGTTCTTATCAGGTATTGTACTCCACGCCATCAAGATTTTGAAGACTTGGAGCGCAAGTACTGGAAGAACCTCACGTTTGTCTCACCAATTTATGGGGCTGATATCAGTGGCTCACTGTATGATGCAGTAAGTGAAGTGCTCCTCTTTTATATAAGTTAAATATGGATAGATACTGACTTCCTTATTGCTCTTTTCTCATTAAGGAACAGTAATTCAGAATTTATTTGATTTAGCAACCTTAAAAAAAAAAAAAAAAAAGGCAAATAGTGTCTTTATTTTTTTCCCTCATTACAGAAGTGTGACTAAACTTCCCACCTTCCCCAGAGATTCAGGATAATAGAGTCAATGGAAGCTGTGAAAAGCTTAGTTTTACTAGAAAAGTGATTTAAACGAGTTCTTATGAAGTGTTTGGCCAAAAATTGTATATAGCTTGCAGAAAAGGTTGTTAAAGAAAACTGGACTAGTATCGTAATGATATGCCCAGATATATGTGATGGTATGCAGGTAAATTAAAAGTAAGCTACTGATCCTGATCTCTATCATGCTAGGGTGTGGGGTTTTTTTTCTTTTTCTTTTTTTTTTTAAGGGAATAAAATAGAGATTTCAGCTGAAGCTTCTTAGAGAGCCAGAAAAAAACAGCATTTCAAGGAATTGGGTGCTTCATCAAAAATACTTTTTGTGAATCTTAACACAACTAAAACATTTGCATTTGGATTTTTTCTTTGTAGGCAGCTATATTAGGATACAATGCCACCTATGTGCTAAATTATTTTACAATTCAAATTGTTTAAGCTTTTCCTTGGTGAAATTGCATCCTATGTTCACAGTAATTCTGTTGTGGTTTCTTCTGCTGTAAATGGTAAAGGCTGCTTATCTTCTTACTCCGTTTAGGCAGCTACTCTAAAGGAGTGCCCTTTCTCTGTAGTTTTCTTTTGAGTGGAAAGTGGCCTTTTTTTGGAGTGGTGTCTGATTGTCTGCAGTATAAACTGCGTGTTAATGTAAAAGTGTCTTTTTATTATCAGGATGGTTTAATGTGGAATTAATAGGAATAAACGTAGATATCTGAGGCCTTCACAGCCTTGGACATCAAAGTTATCCATAGTATTTGGTGAGAGTATTGCATTCTTGTCCATGGTATGATCAGGGAAGGTGACATAAGGAGGCACAAATACAAGCTTTAGGAGAAGTAGCTTCTGCAGTGTACTGAATATACATTGTGTTTCCTTCAGTTTCCTCCAAATTCCTATAAGCAGAAATGAAATAATTGAATTACCAGTCACACCTAAAGAACATTTCCTATTGTCCAATTACTGACGTTACTGCGAGCATTAAGGTGTCAGAGTCATGAAGAACATTCTCCCTCTGCGCTCCTTTTCATCTTGCTTTTCAGTTGCTTCCTTTCTGCAGCCCTTTCCTCCCTGCCCCTGTGGTTTTGTTTTGGTTTTTTTTTTTTCAGGTTGATTTAGAAAGTTTCAAGATTGAGCAGCTTGAGTTTCACTGTCTTGCAGTTACTCCAGCAAGCAGCGTGAAGCTGGGATTGCTCGCACACCTATCGGTTACTTGCACGCATATTAAGTACACTGGGAAAAAGGGGGGGGAAGGAAACTGTTTCCTTTTGGAGATTGCATTACTCTTCAGGCAATCTCAAGGTTAAAGATTTGTACCAGTTTGTGACTTTTTCTATTTCACGTTGAAGTAGAGAAAACCAGCTATTGGATTTAGAACTTCTTTTTATTGCTCTTTCTGTTTAAATACTGATAATAAAACTTGTCTTCGCTGTTCTTTATCTGAAGCACTGAGCTGATGTAGAGGCTTCTGCCACTTTGGCCACATTGAAGTTTAGTCTTTCTCATCAGCTGATACATGTTCATCAGGTGAAGAACGTCTGGATGGAATATGTCGTTGAGAGAAGTGTATTTTACCCTTAGTTTCTCTTACGTTTATTAGTAGAACAGTTACTTAATGGTAGAGTATCACATAGTACGAGTGCCTCTTCAGAGAACACATTTAGTGAGAAGCTAGTAATCAATCCCTTTGCCACAAAGTAGTGGTAACGCATCCTTTTCATGGTTATTGATGAACACTAAAAGTAAGCTTTCTGGAAGCAGATGGAATTAAATTAATGCAGATAACTAGGATATCCACATTTTAAGGCATTGGAAGGAAGCTGTGGGCTATTATTCTGCTTAGCAAGTCCTGATATGTTCTAGTACAAAACATTTCTTTTGAATTACAGGATGTGGCAGAATGGAATATTGGCAATCTGAACACCCTCTTAGACATGGTGGAACATGAGTGTGGCATTATCATAGAAGGCGTAAACACTCCCTACCTTTACTTTGGGATGTGGAAGACAACATTTGCTTGGCATACAGAGGACATGGATCTCTACAGTATCAACTACTTGCATTTTGGGGAGCCAAAATCCTGGTAAGTGGTAGAGTACTAATAGATAGTGGCTACGTACCTTTGCCCTCACTTAGAGACCACTGCAATACCCTTTTCTTCAGGTCTACCGAATTCCATCAGGCCTACTTAGTCTCTCACTTCCCATTTTCTTCCCTTCTCCTACTCTACATTTGAAAGCAGTTTTACTTTCTTTCATGGTGACTTGCTCAGAGGCCTAATTCCTGACTTTCTAGAAAAGTAGCAGAATTAGGGAGACTTGTTGACATTACAAGTAAAAACAGATTTCAGCACTTGGGGCGTTTTGGAAACTAATGTGCAGGAGAGCACTGCCACTAATGTGGGAGGGCAAATGGTGATGGGAACGTGTGGATGCTTCAGATGCACTTTAATAACGAAAGACTGTTGTTCTTGCATTGTGCTGTAGGCAGGAAACATCTGTTACTTTAAAATTTCCATTATTTAAATATGTAAATATGCTTACAACTGTAGGGACAGGTAGGTCAAAGGGTTACTTTCTATGGTCCATTCTTAGAATAACGATAAACATTTTTCAACACTGTTGATCCATATACTGGTTGGAAATAACTTTCCACAACAATAATCAATAGATAAGGATGAAATTAAGAAGCTATGAAATCTGGAATATGCTACCAAGAACCAGTCTGTCGTCTTTTTTTCTGAAGCCTCCTATTTAAAAGTATAACCAGAGCGACTTAGCAACCCAGAAGAGCTTTACGGAAGATCTTGATGTGACTAATGTTGACATTTGCGTGCAAATTAGAGCTGAAATGTCACTGTGAAGCTGCTGTCATTGTGCCCTGGCAGTGGCAGACAAGATCCACCCATCTCTCTGCAATATGAGTCCCCGGTGACACCAAGCATCTCCAGGCTGTTAGTGCCTGCGGGCATATAAGAGCTACCAACAGCAAAGAGGCTTTAATGAATGGATATAGTGTTCTTTTACAGTCTTGAAAAGGAGTGGAAGGAGGGGCTGAATCTGTAACATTCGGCTGTAGTCTTAATGTGAATTTTCCAAATCTTTCCAACATGTCAGAAAATCTGGTTCCCCAGCGTACCCGATTCTTAGTCTCCCTCTTTCAGGCAGATGCACAAGGATTTTGCAGAATCTCTTACGATACCTCTGTTAAACAAGCTTAATCTCAAGAAACGTATCTCTGGATTATGAATGAAATGTGACACGCTCTCATTTTAGATACTGTCAGTTTTTTCCTTCATCTTCAGAAGCAGTTGATCAAAACTGTTTTTATTCGGTCCCCATCTCCAGTAGATGGTGCCACCAGCACACGAGAAGCACTTGCTCTCCTCTGCCCGTACCAGTGCCGTGACCACCAGCAAAGCCGGTGTCGTCTTCAGTGTGGCGGTTTCAGCGCGTCAGCACACAGGAGTTTGGCTGCTTTAAGCTGCACGCGATCACGGCTGTCTCTGACTGCTCCTTTCATGCCTGCGTGTTATCAGTTCTGCCTCATCTGTCTTCTGCTTGTGTCTTTGTTCCGAGCCCAGAATAGAGGGTTATTGCTTTCAAAAAGTAAAAATAAGAGCAGATTACTTTGAAAAGAGAAGCTGGTTACAGCATGAAAGTAATGGCTGTTCCACAAACTCTCACATTGTGAGCAAAAGGTAGAGAACAGCTGTGAAATGAAGTATACACTAAGTATTTGTAGCCCAACCTAAACTGTTTTTCTTCTTGCATGCGTCTTAGGAACTTTATGCTGTTTGGGTGGTTTTTTTTTTTTTTTTTTCTTCTTCTTTTTTCTTTTTTTTGGTGGGGGCTTATTGGTGGGGTAGTTTTTGAGTATTTTTTTTTTTTAAAGTTTTGTAGATACAATATGTGGATATCCACATACCGTGTATATCATAAGGATGATAAACTCATTGCATGAAGCTGTTGCTTCATCTTTACTAAACAGTGTGTTTTCCTTATGTCCTTACGTTTGATGTTGTTTCTGCGGGAAATAGGGATTGCATAGTAGAGAAACAAACAAAACAAACCTCCCAAACAGTATGACCCGAAACACCTTTGTGTAGCATGTTTGTATGAAGAGGTTAAGAATCAGAAAGAAGTGGAAATTGTAGATGGAAAATTGTATCTGGCAAATACCGGATCTTAGAAGTTCTTCGTAGCTTCTGTTTCTGTCTGATCTTCTGAGGAGTTTAGGGAGATGCTGGGGAGCACCTAATATTCCCCTAAGAGGGGTTTCAGTTGTTGAAGAGTTCAGTCACTACTGTTTCTAATTGGAATAGAGAAGAGAAATCATAAAATCTTCTTGTAAAGGAGCTCAGGTATAGCTGGTTAAAAATCAAAGCAGGAACATGCTCAGCACCTGGTTTGTTTGGGTTTTTTTGGGGTGGGTTTTTTGTTTTTTTTTTTTTCTTTAAAAAAGGTACTTCTACCCCACTTAAAAAGGACGGGAGGATTTTTATCCAGCCATTCTGTGTTTGTATAGTTCTTTTACAGTAACTAGTTCTCTAAACCTTACATGGTTGGGGGAAAATCATAGAATCAGAGAATGCTTTGGGTGGGCAGGGCCCTTCAGAGCCCACCCAGCCCAGCCCCTGCAGTGCCAGGGACAGCTTTAACCAGCCCAGGGTGCTCAGAGCCCCGTCCAACCTGGCCTGGGATGTTTCCAGGGATGGGGCCTCCACCGCCTCTCTGGGCAACCTGGGCCAGTGCCTCACCATCCTCATTGGAAAAAATCTCTTGCTTAGTAAAAAATTTCTTCCTTAAAATGAGGATTTTGAGGACAGACCATGTTTTGGGCAAAACGTTTTCCCATTCAACTGAGTTTTCTTACATAGATGACAGCACGTAACACAAAACTAGATGTATTGTGACAGGATACCACTGCTGGTTTGGCAGGCACCCCTGCTGTTCCCTTAAGCATAAGGCAAGAGTGTACCACTTGCCCAAGTCCTTGTTCTTCCTTGTTCTTCACTATGACAGCTTCTGTTAATGAGTTCTCAAGCTCTTCTGTGTACAGGCATTGGATTCTGAGGAGTAAACCTGAATACCCCTTTGAGCAGACCTGGAACTTTCCAGGTACGCAAGCAATTGCCCATCTTCTGCTTGCGACTGCAGTCATCCCAGAGCTCAGCTGGGGGAGCTCTTGGACTTCAGTGATGAAATTCCAGTGGTGCAGCCTGGCTTTACTCAGAGATGGCTAAAATGTTAGTTCTGTTTTTCTGGCACCACCTCTGTGGAAATTTCCCAGCTTCCTTCATCCTTTTTATAGACTCTTTGACTCTGACAGTGATCATCTTAGAAGCACCTCGGGGAATAGCAGGAGTGTGGAGAGTTACGAAGTCTACCAGTTTGGGGTTGAGCTCTAAAATAAGAGGCAGAGTTATTGTTTGGCTGTCAGAGATATTTATATAGTGAAACCAAGGACTCTGTATATTGGTAGTATTCTGCCTCAAAATTGTCTGTTAAAAACGATAACTCTTTCTTCATGTCTCTCATAAATGATCTTAGGCTACGTTAATCCAGGCTGTGCAACCAAAGCCCTGCTTTGCAGGGTAGCGTGTAGGAGCAGCGAGAAGCCACCAGCTCTGTTTCCTTATGAAGGCAAGGTGAGAAGGAGATCGAGCTGATTGAGGTTGCCTCCCGGACCTTATTTAAGTGGGTTCTACAAGAAATCTCTGTGTTTATTTGCTGTGGAAGAGGTGAAGTACCTTCTCAGGGAGGTCTGGATGATCTGTTCAGACCATGAGAAGCCACCTCAGTGGACAAAGATAAGCTGAGAAAGGAATCTGTCTCATGGGTCAGGGAGGATGGTTCCTGACGTATTATTTTGTATGTGTCTTTTTCGTGCGTGTCTTTGAAATTTTGGGCGATACCTCTTACAAAACAGGTGTTTTAGGGACTGTTGGGATTAGAGTTAAAATAAATGTCTGTGGTTCAAGACCTGAAGATGGCTTCTTTGTACAACCTAATGAGCATCTGCTTGGTCATACAACTCCTTGATTAATGTGTGTGTCTCTCACTGCAGAGAAGTCCTGCTGCCAACACTTTTCCGTACTGTTTCTTTTCCATAAGAAGAGTAGAACAGGCTGCAGTAGTATGAGTTAGTCTACACAGAGTTGTGTCACTGGGGATGCAGGTTAAAAAATTGTTCAGCGCAAAGTGAAGTAGTTGAGCAATAAAGGGTCATCCAGCGATGAGGGAGAAGAAGGGGGGTAATGGAAGTCAGCTTTTTCCTGCTTCCAATCTCATTAAATGATTTGCCTATGCCTGTAGATTGCAATGCATTTATTTCTTAAATTCTGTCTTCTTGTAGCAAGAAGAATGAGCACCATTATATGTCTTCAGCCATTATCATTGCTGCTGCTAAGATATCCATGCGGTCCCTTTTGGGTTATACTTGCCTCATATCGAAGTTGATCATCTTTTCTGATGTGCCTGTTTCTCAGGTGCATGCATCTGTTCTACATTGTAGTCACAGTGTTGTTTTTAACTGGAAAATCAGTCTGACAGACTGAAGAGGTAGTGCGGAAGGTGTGGGCACTTCCCATCAAACATACCAGGCATTGGGAGCTGCTGTGTAACTTCATGTTAAGCTTCTCAGGCAGGGAGCTGCCAGATTGAGTCTCTTGCTTGCTTGTTTCTCAAACTACAAAAAAAAAAATGTCCCTCTCCCATTAGTAGTTTAATTACAACCTTTTCATAGTCTGTCTTCAGTTTTTTCAAAAGTTTGAATGTATTTCATTTTGCAGCCCTATATTAAAACTCCTACCACAAGAGGTTTTACTGTATCAATTATACATATTATGTGTAATTACCTTATACATTCATATGCTGAGATCTAAAATAGAGCATATTGTCAAACGATGCTAACAGAAGACTGATTTTTTTTTTTTATAATGACAGAAGCAACAAAACTGAATGCCAAGCCTCATACTTCATGGTTATTATGGCATTTTATTGAGGAATGTATGCATCTCAGCCCTTGCAATTTCAAAATCGTATTTTTAAACACTGCGATACTGCACCATCACTTCGTTTCATCTCTGTAAGAATGTGCAATACCTACCTTGAGGGCTTCCTGTGGTAGGGAAGCGCCGAAGGAAACTTTAAATCTCAATACTGTGAATTGATGGATACACTTTGGAGGTGTAATGTCTATCTTGTTTTGCCAGTAATAAGGCTATTTTTCTCAGGTATTTTGTGACTCATCTTGCTGTATAGCAACAATATTTAATATACCTTCTGTAAGTACTAATGGGATGTTATACTGTGTTCTTTCTCTCGGAAACTGCAGGTGTTAAACCAGAGTGACACTGAGGATGGTAATTGATTTTTATAAAAAGTCCCTGTTTCCTTATCATGATGGATGTTTAATCGCCTTTAATTAAAATAGGGAGCCAGCTGTAGCTTTTAAGTTATATGGTCTCCTCTCCAAAACATTCCCTTGCTGAAAGTGGATCATGCCTAATCTGTTTGACTTTGATATCACAAAGTACACTTTATGCCAGAACAGCAGTTTATGTGGAATTAAGGACAAATTACCAAAGGAACTTTAAAATAATATGATTAGTTGAAAGCACTGGTCACAGATACAATTACATTTTAAAAAACACTTCTGGAATTCTGTCTTGTAAAAGTCTTAAGACTGCTTACTTGAAAGTACATAGACTTGCCTGAAAACTTTGTTGGTTGAAGTATTTTAGAATTTCTGCCTGCTTTCCTCCAGGTGTCTAGCGAGGTTCCCTGTGTAGGGTAAGTCTGTAGGAATTGAGGAGAACGAGTCCATGGGAGGACTTGCTTGTAACTTCTACAATTTAATAAATTTGCAGTATCTGTAACTGATGCCACCATCAGTAGGGAAGCCCTGCGTTTTCTAACAGTGATATGATGGGGAGATTTAAAGCAAGACATGATTGTTCCTCTGGAGAGCATTGTAAAAGGAGCGCTCTTTATTCTTGGCTAAAAGCGTACACTGAAGCAGCTGCAGATACGAAGTGCCGAGGATCTCGCTGCTGATTTTGTTTTTCATTGTTGTCTTAGGGAGCATGGCAGCTGTCTTAGTCAGAACTGCTGTCCAATCCTCCCCCCCAGGACAGAAAATGTTAATCCCTGGAAAACTATTTTGGGGGAAGAAAATGGCCTAATACGGTCATGGAGCTTAACTCTTCCAGCTTCTCTCCTTCATCATTTCCAGTGCGGGGTGCCGGGTCCTTACCCCGTTTCCCCCACGTGGAATTCTGCACCATCCCTCTGCGTTAACACTCTCTCACAGATGTTGCAGTTTGTTGCGAGCTTGGTGTAATCTCATTTAAAGCAGCTGGGTTTAATGTTTGATACTGAATTGTATGGCAGCAGGGGGGAAGGGCACTTGTCCCTTGCATCATTTATTGCCTTCTAACTGTTACATTCCCTTAGGGGGCCATTGCACAAGGCGGTTGAATTGCTGAATTGATCAGATGTGATTATAAGTCTTGATTATTGGGATCTCAGTAACCCACGCACCCTGGAGATCCTGTGAGTTTCTTAAAGCTAGATTAGCTGGAATCACATGTGTGCTTTGCCCTTGAGGGAACTGAGGACTCTGAATTTGTTACACTATGACTTTCCATTTTGCTCCATACAGAGAATTTTCTTTTTTCCCCAAGTTTTACTTTTTCCTATTTCTTGGTGTTAGGGAGTTCAGAAGAAGATTCTGCAGCCTTTCCTCCCTCAACCCCCAACATCTGCATCAGCCTTCCATGCAAAGTGTGTGGGGTTGCGTTGCTCTTAAATGTGTGCACACATTTGCGGTTTGTGTTCCACTCCTGACAGTAGAGATTTATAGACTTGTTGGGGTGGAGTGGGGGAGAAAGGAGGGGCAGGGGAAGGCCATTTGGCCATGATGGGTTCCTTGCAGCTCACAAATTTCCTTCCTGCCTCTGCTATTCCATGTAATGTGTTTTACAGCTCTGCAGTTTTGGATGGAGAAAGAGTAGAATTTATGGTGATGGTTGATTTATAGATTAACTGCAACACCATTTGCTCTCAGGCAGATTTGGCAAAGCAAGACCCTTTTCTGTTGATAAAAGGGACAGAGGAAAGAACAGTGGTATTCATTAAAAGAAATAAAAGGAAAGTGAGATAAACTATGGCCAGGCAGAACAGCTTTTCACTCTCCTACCTCTTCCAAAACTGTTAGGCGAAAGCTGCTTTGGAACAGGCTTTCTGCATTGAGAGTCTGCGTGCATGTTGATTTGCCCCGAGATTCGTGAAAGGAGTGATATATTGAGATGCAGAGTTGCATCCCCCTGTAATTCACTGACAAATGAGAGCAGTGCAGCAGTGAGTTATTAATACAGCCTTTCAAGCTTCATATACTGCAGTCATTAGTTAATCAATACAAACCACACTGTACTACCAATATTCAAACAAGCCTTCCGGCAGGCTCCCCTCAGGTCTGAGGGGTACTGTGCGTCCTGGAGATGATGCTGTGGGTGAAGGATGATGTAAATCTCATTAGAGAGGGAACAATGCTAGCTGATCGTCTGCTTTAAAAATCCAAGGGATCAGCTTATTGTACAGAGACTGAATCTTGGGCGACTGGAGTGGTTTTAATGTGGTTAAGTCATCAAACCAAACGATATGAAGAGTTACGAGCTCTAACTTGTGTTATGTGGATTATCTTCCCAATCAGGTGCCTGCAATTGCAATAGTGGAGATTTTTCTTTTTAATAGGCTTACATTTTGTTGTTGTGTTTTATTATGCTGTTGTAGACAGATTATTATTAAGAGATAATTTTTCTGATGCAGAGGAGGCGTAGTATTCTGGGGAGGTAGGACTTGCATGTTGCCTTTCTTCATTCACCCTCATCTAGCTGAGAGAAAATGCCACGAAGATCAAGCCAGACTCTTGGACTGGTGGGATCAGCTACGGAACTTGTCCGAGGAGGAACTGTTGCTCTGTAAGAGAACAGATGAGATGAGCTCGGCCAGCCAGCTGGCTGCTCGTACCCGTTCGGTCTCCCTCCTCCTTTTGCTCAGCTCTGTTCTGTATAGGTACTTCCCCCTCCAAAGTCCTCTTCTCTTTCTGTCTCTTATTCTTGTCTAAATCCACTGCTGAAGACATGGTATTAGTATGTACTTCGCTGCCATTTTAGTTTTCAGTCTGTTCATTTTATGTCCATCTTTACTGGGCCTGTTTAGTTCGTTTGTTGAAATTATAAAGTCTTAGAGGTTGGGGCTCTGTGAGTTGTTGTACCTAACCTAGCAAAGTGGAGACCCTTCCGATCTATGGTTCCGTCTCTGTACCTTTCTATAATGATCTTGGAAGGTGGTAATGCTGATCCGTGATCACATTCTCGTTTTTACAGCAGTATCTTCAAGTGGGCTCCTACTCCACTGACACCGTGTTTAATGCGTGTACTGCTGTTTCCACCAGCACTAATAATTCATCACAGCTCAGTAGTCCCAGTCTGGATTGAGAGAAGTGTGTCTTTGATCCAAGAAGGCTCTTGCTGCAACTCATTCTTGCGTTTTGAAAGTGTCTGCTCAAAGCTCAGGCCTGATTTGAAATGAAGATCTATGGAAGTCTGACAGGATCACAGATCGGTTTTAATAACTGAGGCTTTTGAACAGGGCACTCTGCCACTGAGACAAGATGGGAGGGAGATGTGCTTCCATGCTTCATATAACTCTTTCAGCCCGATCTGACTTGGGCCCTGTGGGAGAATGAGCTTGCAAATTCTGGCTTGGCATGGCGCTGAAAGCAAGGGTTGGAAAGACCAGAAGAAACCAACAGTGGTACTGCAGAGCTTTGTCTTTATTCACGTTTTGTTAACACATTGGCAGAAATCAGTGGGAATTTTTTCTTTACTTAACAGAGAAAATTGACGTTGGGTGATGCCAAGTGCAGTACAAGTGTAGTTTAAAATAACAGAAGCCTATAGGTAATGGCAGTACTTAAATAGCACTCTGCGTCGTCTGAATGCTGTGCAATTGTTAACTAGTTCATGTTCTAAGTAATACATACGCTGGGTTTCTATCCACTTCATTTGTAGCTGGCCAATCAACGTGACAGAGGGGACCAAGTAGAAGAAATAAAGGAAACTTTACAAACTGTATCACTGATGTTAATCAAATCTTAGGTATCACACTTCTAGCTTTGGTGCTGTCAAGAGCATAGGCACTAGCTTCAAAGTAGTAGCTGTAGTTTAAAACAATGCAGCTTGATGGATGAGGACCATTAAACCTTTGGAATTTTTTTTTTTCTTCCCCTCAAAAAAGAAAAGTGTGTGTGTGTAGAGGCATTGCACCTCTAGCACAATGGGTTTCCTAATCCAAAAATACCTTTCGTTACTAGTGAGCAGATTTCTTTTGTTCTGCTGTAGGCGATTATCCATATTTTTTTTTCCAAAAGCAGTGAGCAGGAGCGTATGTGTGCCTGTGCCCAGTAGAGGAGGCAGCTCTCACAGGCCAGTTGGTACGAGATAGGAACATCTGTGATCTCCCCTGGTTACCTTTTTTCTCCTTGTTTCTTGAGTTGCAGTGAGGTATTTTTTTAGAATCTTAGCTTTTCTTTATATTTGTGCAGTATCCACAACAAAAAGCAACCTGTAATTAATAATCTGATTGCCAGTTTTGGGAAATAAATCTGATGTGAACAGGTTCTTCAAAACAAATAACGGAGAATGGCAAGGGGATGAATATTGTAGTCATTCATCTCTGTTGAATTGTATACTAATTATCTTCTTGGCCAAACTGAATGAATAAATGATTTCATAATGTTTTCCCAAAACACCTTTTCTTAATAAAACACCCCCTTCATACTGCTTATTCACTGCATGCAGAAGCAGGCTATGGGTTTGTTTTGTATGTGTGGAAGGAGAGTCACTCCAATGTGATTTGTAATTTTGTGCTTTGTGCCTGGCATTTGTTGCTATGAAGCTAACTGGACTGGTACATTGATAGTCTTTCCAAGAGCAGATGGTTGTTCATATTAAACTCTCTGTTTTAAAATAGTATTTAAAAATTGCATTTGAGTTCTGGAAAAATCTCCTTTTTGTACTCATTGAGTTTTAGGTTAGTGAAACAGTGTTTTGTGCAAATCTTGTAGTTACGAGTTCAGATGTACGTCTTGAAAATTCATATTGCTTGAAATCAGAATTTAAAAATGCTGCTGTCTAATGTCACTTCTTGAAACTAATGCCTCTTTAATACTGTTTCTAGCTCATGGCAACTTTTAAGGGTTAAAGAGTCTTTTAGCTGTGTGTGATTGGCACAAGTTAGGTTTGACTCTAATCTTCCAACAGTCAATCCATATGGATTTGATCCCAGCTCCAGAGTGACCCGAGATATTCTGCCCATCGTTACTGGAAAACAAATGGAGAGTTTGCAGTTGTACAAACTTTAGTTTCTTAAGGGGAGGAGGAAGTTTCTCATCTTGCTTACTGTTCTGATAGCAGCAAAATTGCTTGCTGTTTCTCCATATTGTGCTTGGCAGTGGGGTTGATAATTAGGCAGCCGTGCGCATGGAGAAGAGATCTTATCGAGTGAAATAGGCGTAATGTGTAAGTGCTGAGAATGCTTACTGTTACCCAGGCCCTTTCTGAGCAGGGTTTGTCGTGATTTTCTTCCTGTGCTGGTTCCCAAAGGACTGTATTTGAGCAGCTGTCTGCAGAGCTCATTTTTCTCCAAGCTTTAGAAGACAGGTTGATTTGGTGTGTTTGTGTGGTGGTAATCTTGTTCTGTCATTACCTATTTACTCCTTATTATGGCTTTTTGAGCAGATACTCCCCAGCCTCTGTGTTTATCTTTCTACCTATGTGTATTTCAATAAAAATGTCATTATTTGAAATCATTGACACTGCTGGTTAAAGATACCGAATTCCATCGTCTATTGTCCTGTAAAATGATCCATTAAAGATAAAACTGCAGACACTCGATAAAGGTTCTTTCCCAGGAACAAGGAGCTCTCTGATCCGTGTGCGATCTTATCTCCAGAGCACGTGTTTGCATTCTTGATGTAAAGGAGCCACAACAGAAGGGGACAGATGAGGGAGGCTGGAGATTTTCCTTTCCAAACGGTGATCTTGAGAAGGGAAACTGGATACTTAGAGCAAATTCACTGCGGGGTAACCTCAGATATTGATGAGGAGAAGAAGAAGGGGAGTTGATTTCTGTCTTTTAACAAACTGGGAGGGAGAGCGGGATGAAGGGAGGTTGAACATGTAGGAAAGTAAAGGTGAGGAAAAGAGAGGTGACCATGAAAGGGAGGGAGATGACAGCGCTATCGACGAAGGAGCAATCCATTCTTCTTGTTGAAATGCCCTTTTTTTCCCATACAGGCTGCAAAACAGCTTAAAAATAGCGTGGGAAAAACTACTTTTGTTGCTCTGAGCTTTACTTTGATGCTGCCAGGAGATGTAGTATTATAAATACTTCACCTTGTAGAAAAACTAAGCCTTCAAATTAGGATATGAACTTTGCAAATGAGGGACTACCCTGTGTGTAGTGGTGGTTCTTAATGGCTTCTGTTGGGTGATAAATATTCTTGATAGACCAAGGGGTTTTCTTTGGAGGCATTGCTGCTGTCATGGGGGTTAAACATGTTGAAGGTCAGGGTTCAGATTATGCATTTATGGACACACTTTGTCTTATAGAGATTGAAATAGCTTTTTATTCTGCCTGTCATGACTGAGAGTAGGTTGGCATTTGAATCTTCGAAGGGTCAGTATTCTTGGCACAACTAAATCTGCTTTGAAGACAGATAACTAACCCCCAGCTTGACACATGGTCTTAGGCATTTTAAATGGGCCGTTCTCTTTCTGTTTCTGTTCCCTATTTCAGTAATTATAGCATGTTAAACTGTGTGGGGCCTGTTTGGCCAGACCTTGTGCAGACACTGTGAAATTAACTTTCTTACCTTCTCACATGAATCGGACCGAAGTGACATTTCCAAAGCCTTGTGGCTGAACCTCCTCCTGCCCATGGTGCCCAATCTCTAGTAGAGAGTGGGTGCGTGAGATTTCATAATCTAATCACTGCTTAATTGCTCCGTGTTGGTGTAAGGAGAGGCTGAGGTGTTGTAACTATCAAAAACTCTTGTGTATGTGTGACAACTGTAGCAAGAAAAGGTCTTGGTAGCTTTGGGGGAGGTTGATCTAAGGGACAGAATGGTCTGGTCCTCTGCTAAAGCTGGTGATAGCTTCAGGTGAGAACAGTTCTTCTTAAATGGAGAGAAGCCAGCAGAGGATTGCCTTTGTTATGGATAAAGTTTTTAATAGCTTTCAGTGGCCAAGAAGATGACAAAATTAAATTGCACCCCCTTTGAAGAACCAGTGGTGAGGACAGAATCTGAGCTAGACTGGAAAGTCCCTGAAGAGCACCTGATGCTGGAAACTGTCGCTGCCGTAGTGAATTCCCTGTTAGGTCATCCCTTAATGGCTTCAGAACTGGTCCTTGCTCCCCAGGATGGTCCATCTGCTCTTTTTTAGACACACTCATTTAATTCCTCACTCACAAGACATTTGCTTATTTATTTTCATTGTTCCTGATAATAATTCTAAGCCATTAGAGGGGAAAATTGTATTAAAAAATGCTGTTTCACACTTTATTTGTTTGATGATTTAGAGCGATAGAAAATAGCACATTTGCTGGCTTTTATAGTGTGATAATTACCCGCATCCATCAAGCCATTTCAGGGGAATAAACAAAAAACCAAGAAAATTACCCTATTAATGACATCCTTTATGGCAAATAGGAAGGATCTTTCTTTCGTGTTAAGGATAAGAAGGGGACTGTCCAGTTAAACTTAGGGTAACAAAAGCAAACTACCACTGTAGGGAAATGATTATCTAACACATCTGTAGCTTTGGGGCAAATACCTTCTGGGCCCATGACCCTTATGTCGGGTAATTAGAGTCAGAATCAGTTTTGAAGGATACTCAAGAACTCAGAAAATTACATGGAAGTAGAGATCAGAAATGCTGGAATTAGGTTCCGTGAAACACGTTTGGAAGCTGAAAGTCTTTCAGGTAGAACAGCAAGTTCCATACTTATAGAAGTGATACATAATCCACTTCAGGGACCTGCTTTTGTTTTGGTAGAAAGAGTAGGAAAAGGTAATTTAAAAGGATCAGTATATTACTTGCAGATTGTTGACTTCGGGGTAAGATGACATTTGAGTCATACAGCTATAACTTTTTTTATCTTGAGATTTTTTTTCACGTTCTGTAAATCTTGTGTTCTCTGGCAAAGCAGCAAGACATTATTCATACTGTAATCCAACAAATTGCTGAGTGTCAGGTTTTCAGGTTAAGCTTGGCCCTTTGTCTTGGTCAACCACTGCAAGGCTGACCCTTGGAAGTATGTGCTTAAGGCATTAGTCTCTCGGTTTGTTTGCAAGCCCAGTTTCTTGGAAGTTTGATATATCTTAACAGAGTTGCTGGTTTAGCACTATTTACGTAATTTTGCTTTTATTGGGGAACCAGGTTGAACCAGAAGGGACAGATTCTGCACTTGAAGCAGTGGCTCAAGGTCAGCTTTTTTGGCACTGTTGTGTTTTCTGTTGGCTGTTGCAGATGTTTTCTCTGAAGCAGTAGTAGTCTATAAAAAGATGGTTCTTAAGCAGGGCTGTTAAAATATTTATGCTGCCACCACCGCTTGTTAGTTTAGGTGGTTTGGGGCGATGGAAAATCCTTGCTCCATCTTTGCCGTGGTTAAAGGGAAGTGTCTGCTCAAGGCTGGATCAAAGTGAGTCCTGCTCTACTCCTAACTCTGTTTTCCCCAGGCAGAGGAATGTCACGAAACTGCTTCTGTCAACGGGGGCGAAGCATCGGGCAGTTCTCAGTCTGATAGTCTCGACACAGCCCAATTCAAGAGCTTTCGTGGATACCGAAAACATTTTTGCCAATTGATATAAGTGGTATTTTGCTTGTTCTGTGGGGTTGGGGTTTTTTGGTTTTGTTTTTTTTTTTTTTTCCTTTCTCTTTCCTTGTCTCTGTGGAGTGCATTTGTGCTATGATCTGAGTGGGACAGAGAAGGGAAGCAGCTTTACGTGCTTTTTTTTTTTTTTTTTTTTCTTTTTAAGATTCTGACAGGATGGGTTTTGGTATTTTTCTAGCGGACACCTACTACATTTAGTATTTGGGCTGGGCTCCTAAAGGAAAAAGAACCATGCTATTTGATGAAACAAGTATTCAAAGTGATGCATATAGAAAAGGAAATTATTGGATATGCCTTACTGTGCATAATCTTGTCAGTTGTCTCCGGAATTAAGGATATTTTGATGTTGATCTGAGCCCCAGCCTGCGGGTGCAAGAGGGATGGTAACAGATCATACCGAATGACAGTGTTTTGTCAGTTCCCTCTGTCAAGGATTTTTGTCCCCAACAAGTGCCTGGCTGTTTTTCATAGTGAAAGCAGGAGGATGGTACCATAAGGTCGTACACAAAAGCCAGCCCTTCGTGGATGTTTATGCGCTCAATAACAGAACTCCTTTGATTGCAGCAATTTCTAGTCTTCCCGTGTCGCCTCCATTGTTACTCTACCTTGTAATCAATCATTTTATGTCTAGATTGAGCTAGCTCAGTCTGTGCCATACTTGCAGGAGCCTTCTTTTTCTCTTACTGGTTTTAAAGAGCAGCCCCAATTCTTTCTTTATTGCCTATCTTTACGTAAATCAGTCAGATTTGTGAGTGTAACTGAAAGCAGAATTTTACCTACTTTTAATTCTCTTCTGCGGTTAATTTTTTGAATTCCTAAGGATAAATGTGTAGGGATGTATAGGCTCTGCTTCCTAAAAGACTGGCCCAAACAAAAAAGTTAATTTCTAAAATTGGAGTCTGCTGTTACCAAGAGGCTGTTCTGTGGTAGGGTATTCTGATTTGTATATTATTACATATAGTTCTTTTTTATAAGCTGGAAATTCCTCCTCCCTTGCTGGTTTCTATCCAAGCAAGTCCTTTTTCTTTGTCTCTCCATGGACTGTTCTGTAAAGCTCAGCTTGGCTTTTTGCAGTCTGCAGTTTCAGATAACACAATAACCATGTTCCAATGTATTAAACTTTTAACATCCTCAAGATTCAATTAATCTTATCTTTACAACTCCCAATTACAGGCACTAATTAAGTGAAGGTTGCATTGTAGACTGGGGATATTACATTAATCATCAGCAGCCTTGTAGCCATGAATTAGTTCTTTCCCAATCCTTCAGCATTTTTCCCAGAAGGAATGGAATGTCTCATTTCCCTGTTTTAAGGGACATTAATCCCACAAAGGAGCTTTGGATCGGGATTAGTTTTATCACATTTATGTAAGTGATGAATGGTCTTTGTAAAATGAAAGCTACTAGCTTTGTCCCAGACAAATGAATTGTTTGATAATTATGCAATTTAAGGCACTGTCAAACTTTGGTCAGAGGATGTTGGGAGTCCATTGCTATATTTATTATTTTACAAGATTAGGTGCTACATAGTGTTTTTCCTTAGAATTTTTTTTAAGCCATCAGTTTAAATCGGCTTAATGTCTAACTCTTGAAGTGTCCTATATATGATTTCTGTCCTTTGTTATCCTTTCTAACCTGCCAGACCACAATAGGTAAATTTTGGTTTTGTACAGAAGCAATATGGGATATGATTTCTATCTGTTTCTCCTTACGTTGTAGATAAACTTTAGACTTCAAAATTGGGAAGCTGAGCAAGGGCACTGGCTGAAAGTCCTCTAAAATCAGGGTATTTCTGAGAGATCCTATCATAAGTAGAGCAATACTGTTTACCTGTTGTTGAGATTGTGCGGTTGCCTGCTACAATATCCTGTTTTCAGCTTGCTATAATGAGACATCATGCTTTTGACATCTTTATTGGAAATAACAAAAATAATGCATTTTTTATTATTAACATTAAAGAAAAGTTATAGCTGGCAATAAATGTCATTCTCACAAAGTAAATTTTCAAAATTCTCTGTTACAAAAAATGGTATGAGAGCCACATTTAACTAGATGCAGTATGTAAACAATAATTTACAAAATTCCATTGACATTATTATGTGTATCATCATGTTAAACGTGTTTAAGTGCATCATGGTATTTACTTACCTTGTTACAACCTGAACACATAAAATCTTCCTTGCCTGATTTTTGCTTCTGTGAATACTGAGGTAGTATAACTTCAAAGTTTTCACCCCTAATCATACAAAACTGTCTTTGAACAGTTGTTCCATGTACCCTTTAATGTTGTTTTCCTCAGAAGACCCTGCTTTTTCATTCACCTCATCAAGAAAATTATCAAATAGTTTAATTCTGTTATTTCACATCAGACAAGACAATCCAGCATAGATATAAGGAATAACTACTTCAGCAATTATAAAGAATATTTACTTTTTTGAATAAAACCAAAAAGCTTTGCACAGGGTTTTCTTTGGAAAAATGTATCTTTGTTCGCTGAGGCTATGCCAATGTACACAGACCCTCCTTCACACCTTCTCAGCCCATCCAGGATTTCTTGCCTGTTAATCTTGTCACACCCTCATGGTTTTATTTTGCTGGTATCTTTCCTGCAGAAAACATGCCTGCTGTTCCCTATACTGATTTATTTCTGTTTTTTCCAGTGCTGTGTCATCCCTTTGCCTTCTGGGTTCTCCTTCTACCAAGCGAAGTCCTGTGATGCTGTTTAAAAAAAAAATTGCAGGAAAATAACACACATCATATAACATGTCTAAGGACTTTTATTAAAATACTGGCTTTCTTCCATGTATTATAATTATGTGTTACTGATACCTTCCAGACTTCTAAAATTTTGGTTGTATTTCCAGGTGTTAATTGTAAGTGTGCTGTGCTAAAAGTTATTAACACGCTTGTTTCTAGCCGCTTTTTTCTTTCACTGTTTTCAGGTTAGAGTGTGATTTTCATTTTTTTTAATTTTGTGTTAACTTTCTCCTAGGTATGCCATACCTCCAGAACATGGCAAGAGATTGGAACGCCTGGCGAAAGGTAAGCTTTGCTTCTTCCTGTGTTTGGAAAAACACATGGGTGTATTCTCGGTGAAAAAGGAAGCATCCCAGCGGAGAATCCTACCCTTGATTTTTAAACGGATTGATACAGAATTGACGTTGAACTGGCTGCTATAAATTAATCTTGCAAGAGCTGTTTGGTGAACCCGCATTGGTATAACAGCTCAGAGTCAGAAACGTCCTGTCGGCAGTGAATTTTCCTGCTAGTGCAGCTGTTTTCTCGAAGCCTTGGTCTTCTGACACACCACGACCCTAACTGAAATTGATGGAAAACCCCCTTGAATTTTGAGCCATTGAGACCTAATGCTTCCACTGCTGGGAAATGGGTTTAATGAGACGGATCGTGCACCTCTGGGTGCGACGCGAGGTTTGTCCCAGTGAGGTGAGAGCTGGCGCTCCAGTTGTGTGGAGCGCAGCCTGGGGGTCTTCCTGGTACCCCCACATGGGCGTCCTGGGGGGCGAGGGGGTAGAAACTGTTCTTTCTTCCTGTGCTGTAAGTGGTACGTGCACAGTATTAGCATCCGTTACCTCCAGTCTTAAGTAGGAAGGCGCTTAGAAATTCAGCACCCGCATTCGTGGAGAGTAGCTAGTGGAGCTCTCGTTTCCCTCTGTGATGATACACGCTGTTCGTGGTGCCTCTCCCTTTATTCTCGCCTCTTCCTCCTTCATCTTTGCCGTGCAATCAAGTGCAATAAAGGCTATCTTAAAAAAAAAAAAAAAAAGGAAAAAAGAGTAGGGCTAGCTCAAGCTGTGGTAAACTTCCACCTCTCCCCAGGCTGGCTGTAAATTTTTGGCCTCACAAAGTGCCAGCCTCGGCTGCCGAGAGCCGTGTACGGGCTCCTGCCCGCCAAGGCCGTCCGCTAAGCGGCCGCCTGCCCAGCACCAGCAGCAAGCGCAGACTGCAGCACCCTGTCCTTGGCGTTTCCGCTGACTCCCGGTCGGTAACGCTGGGAGCTTCAGAGAAGATGTCTGACTGCAGAAGTACATCTTTTTTCATTTGTTGATGTTGTGTTTGGTTTCCGTTGCTATTTTCGTTCACTTGCAAATGTTGTAAGCGCTGCCCAGCTAAAAAAAGCTCCTGTCCCAGAATAATTAACTGAAAATCTACGTGTTTCATCTTCAGTGAGGCGTACTTTAATGATTTAAATCTGTTGTTGAAAGTTAGTGCGGCAGAAGCAGGCAGGAAAATCTGGAAGACTGTATTCTGAGGCGAGATAAAAAAACTGTTCTGATACTGTTCTTCTAGAAAGTAGACAAATTCATAGTAATGGCATTTCTTGCCGGTAGTCTGACACTCCATTGACTGTTTCGTACTTGAATAAAAAAGGAGAGGGTGTTGAATGAAGCAACTGGTTGTGTAGGATAAATGTAGAATAAATGGGTGTAAATGTCCTAGGGCATGGTAGTATTGTTTTCCTGTGCACTGAGAACCATGATCCCTAAATACAAATAATACTGAAAATTGCTGCTCAGAAATGTTGCATTTCAAAGCTATACAGTTCAGTGTAGTCATTTGCCAGGTTTTATAAAAGCTACTTTTTCATCTCTTACAAAGTCAATAAATCCAGATGACCTGTGTTCTGTAGAATCTGAAATACCACACCAAAGTCTGATGTATGTAATGCTAAGTCGCTTGCCGTTTGTAACTTACTGATCATCAATTTTTGAGACGCATCGATGGTTGGCAATGTATAAGCCAGAAGCAAATTATCAATGATCTTGTCTTTATTTTAGTTTTCTGTTGCTTAGTACCTTTTGGAAGTTGGGGTGAGTAATGTTTTGAAATTACAGTGGAGCAGTGTTGCTGCTTGGGCATTCTCCCTGTCCTGTGCGTCAGTGGTCTATACTATAAAGAAGTTTACTATGGAGAAATGAGTGTGCAATTAATATGGAAAATGAATAGCTGAGCTGTAAATGGGCTCACTGGGAGAGCTGTGGAGCCCATGGAGAGAATGTTAATGTGTTGCCATGTTATTGGTGCTAATCACTTAAAATGTGCTTCTTTATTAGTAGCTTTAATGAGAGCCACTTAAACTGTGCATTAAAAAGAGGAACTGCAGAGAGGGACGACAGACTGGGTAGCAGACAGTCATAATTTTAATTGAAATGCTTTTAGTGCAAAAATATAAGAAAACCTGGAATCTAGGAATCCTTTTCGCTTTCTCAAACCCCTTCCATTATGCCTCATCAATTAGTTTTGTTTCCAGAGCTTGGGTTATTTATTTTCCTAAATGGTGATGGTTTTTAATCCCTATAAACGCCTAATTTGTTATTGAATCACCCACTTGGAGTGGAACACATGGTCTTGAAGAAAACGATGTTACATTGGTTGAGCTGACATTTCTGGGAGCGAAGTGCTGACATCAAGGGGTTTGTTCAGTTTTTACCACCATTTTAGTGTTTTCAATTATTTGTGATTTGTTTTACTAGCTCAGCGTGGATCTTGTAGCTATGGTAGAACTTAACGCTTCATAGTGCTGAGACGCTGAGTCGCATCATCCTGCCTCTGCCAGACTTGTTAGTGACCAGGGTGGCCAGTGACTGTCGCTCCTTCCGCTGCCTTGTGATGGATGCTTTGTTTCCTTCCTTTCTTTTGACTGTTAACATCTACGTGCTTATTTTGTTCCTTTAGGGGGTGGTATATAGGGCAGATCGGTCTGGAATCTTATTACTTCCCCAGGAATAAGCTGCCCATCAGAGAAGGTATAGAAAGGACATAGTGGTGTTTGGAGCCAATGGTGCATGCTTGTCATGTTTTCCTTGTCCATATGCAGCAAAAGGATGGCTCAGGGTTTAGGGTACTAGCCAAAACTTGAGACAGACAGGCTCTGTTTCTTAATTTGCTGGGGTTTTACTGAGATTTTGGCCAAGTTGCTTATTCCCAGACATAGAAGACTTCGATGCTCAACGTGCAAGTTTTTGTCACAAAGTTTATCTGGTATTTTAAACAATGAAGGGTGTGCTAATTACTGACATCTTCGGTTGTATGCCTATTGTTTTGATCTATATAAACTATTGAGGCAGGTTTTCATTTTGCCAGCTTGTCTCTGCTTAAGCAATGATTGGATATAATATTCCTATAGCGATGCTCCTCTTTTTAATGTCTCTACAGGATTTTTTCCAGGAAGCTCTCAGGGATGTGATGCTTTCCTCCGTCACAAGATGACCCTCATTTCGCCCTCAATTTTGAAGAAGTATGGTATTCCTTTTGACCGGGTATGTACAAAGGAGGCATTGAAGACACTGGCAAGTTGTTGAGGCACACAAAGCACGGCACCCCTCTTTTAAGGAAACAATTCATTGCAAGCCGCTGGGGAGCAATTTGCTTAATTTCTAAATGCATTATTATGCTAAATGTATCCTATCAGTGTAAACCAGGTGGCTGCCTGTAAGTGAGGATTCGTGGTTTGGCTAAGACACTTTCTCTGAAGTGCTTCTCTTCGTAAAAGCTTTCACTAGCACTAACTTTGTCAATTAGGGAGCCTCTCCAGGTAGAGAGGGACAAACTGTAATACAGATGCTGTGGCTTTTCAATAGGCAGCATAACTCACTGAACACGGACTTTTTTCTCCTGGATCTGGTATGAACCAAAAACTGGAGTTAGACGCGCTGGTTCTCTGTTGTGTAACCGTTCTTTCTACGCTAAGCCAGTAAGGATCCGTGAATCTCTTAAGTCCTCTTATTCGAAATGAGAGTTCATGTTTATTCGGTATGATCGTTTTAATATGCTTGTTCTTAAAGTCTTCTGGCAAGAAGTAAATCTCCTCAGGCAAGCGTGCTTACCGCGGATTTAGTATCTGTGCAGAATCAGTCAGGCGGCTGCTGCTGCTGCGTGGTCCCGGCAGAGCGAGCCCGTGCTGCCAGCACGGCCAGGGACAGCCCTTGGCTGTGGGGAAGGGAACCAAGTTAGAGGCACCAGCGGGAAGTGTCAAAAGAATGCCTGACTCAAACTGATTGCATGCTTCCCCATCCCCTCTGCATCATCATCTGTAGATATTATGGCTGTCTTTTTCTAAGAAAGATCTCTCAGGTTCTGATATTTTTTTTTTTTTAAGCAAGGTTTTGCTAGAGTTAGTCCACCTGAGGCAAGGTGTAACACCTATTTTGATGAGCCTGGTGATTCTTTGAGATGGAAGTAAAAGATCTTGGCTCTTTTATAGCATAAAAACTATGAATTCATTCAATTTACTGCTCCAGAGACTGTTTCATTTTTCCTAGTGGAAGGCTATGATGAATGAAATTTGAAGTGTAATCATCTGGCTTGTCAGATGAGCTTGCTGTCGGTGCAGGGGAGACTTGCACAAAGCAATGTGGTGCTTATGGTTCAACGTCAGTGGCTGGACTTGGCCTAGTTTGCCCATGATGGTTGATATTAAATTGTTCATAGAGAGCAACAAACCGTTTTTCTTGTAATTCTGTCTGTGGAACCTAATTCCCAAGTGTGAAAACACAGCTACCTGCTGCACATGGTTGAAAATAATAATGAAAATATCTAATTGTAGGATCAGAATTTTTGGCAAGGATTTTCACTTTACAAATTTCAGGAAAGTGGATAATGCGGATTGGAATGTGGGAGGCATCTCAGTTTAACGCATAGATGCCCCTCTGATAAATGACTTTTGATAGAGGATAAAAGATGTGCTCTATCCCGACCATATTCAGAAAAGAGTACAAAATCTGTAGCCAGTGCAAGCTCCTGAAAAATCTGTCTGACCTTATCTTTATTAATTGGCCTAAACTGTCAAGTTTAAGGATTTCTTATGCTTCTTTCTGCTTCAGTATCAGTTGAACACTGTGTCTTGCTCCTTCCTGTGGTGTTTTCATTATGAAGTTGTTTTAACCAGAAGCCGTAAGTGGTGCAATAATTGGCTGAACTGCATGCACTGGCTTATCTAAAGAAGCAGCCGAAAAGAATAATTTCAAAAGTACCTATTGGTGCACACTAGCCGTTCTAAGTGAAGTTCACCATGCGATCCTTTGGTGACATGCAGTTGTCCTGCAGAATGGAGGCAAGTAGGAAATGGGAATTAATTTCTGCCATTTCATTCAAGCAGCATGCTGGGGCAGTGCTCCTGGGTCTGCCAGAGGTGAGAAAGTGAAGGAAATTCTTGCAGGACTCCAAATGTTTGAATGTTGTGGGTGGGCATATTTTTCTCCAGAATAATACGTTATTATATGTTTGCTTTTCCATCTACCTGAGGAAAGTGGCATTGACTAGTAATTACATACTAAGTGATTTCTGATCAATAACCAACCAAGAGGAGCAAAGGAATTTGTAAAAAGGCGGGAGAGGAAAACTTTCCAAGCATATCCCAAGTCAGGTTTACTGAGCTGTATGGTGATAGGGCTGGGACACAAAGTGGTTTAAATAAGGGAGTTTCTAATTAATTTCTTGGTAAAAAGTCTTTCCCTGCTTAGCTAGGCTTCCCACTATGAGTCCTCCCACTATGATGTCTGGCATGAACGTTTTTTGCAGATTGATGTCTGGTGTCTCCTTCATACTGAGTATATGTAGACCTTTAAAATATGTGCTATCTGAATGCTAAGAATCTGATTTTTGTCTCCCAATTTTTTTACAAAAAATAGAAGACACCAGTGTACACATAGAGGACTATGTTACTGTCAAAACCAAACTTTTTAAAAGAAGGGGTATTATTAACATGTTACTTAAATATAATTCCTAATCCTGATTTACAGAGTGTGAAGGGAATGTATTTTTTATGATAGCTTCTCTCTTTTCTCTGGCACTCGCTGGAAGGATGTTTTTAAATGTAAAAAGGAGGAGCAGCTCTTTAGTCTGAGCAGCCTATATCTGAATACCTCCTGTCCTGAAATAGCAGCTTTTGAAGGAGGATCGCTATTATTCAGGAACAGCGAACATGTGCCATTTTTCTTTAGAAACAGAGATAGGATCCCTTCGTCAAAATTCTTGGCAGATTTCAATGAAATGAATAGGCACGCATTTATAAATCTCTATAATGGTATTTACTTCTGGAAAAAAAGAAACAGATCAATACTAGGGCTTTTTAATAATTAAAAATGTGTATTTCTGTAATCTCCTATTGATTTCTCCATTTATTCGTCAAGAGCTTGCAGAAGTCAGTAAATTTAGGGCTTTCTCCATGAGTGGCAGTTTGTGCTGGCTTTCCTTCAATAGTTATTACTTTTCTGCATGGCCTATCCATCATCTTGAGTGCTTTCTAATTTATTGTAGGGATAATGTTGACAGCAGTGACATGGAGGACATACACTGTGGGCTTGAAATGAAGACACCAGGATGTAGATTTCCTGACAGAAACATAATCTTTCCGTCTTCTGAAGTTAGCAATCTACCACTCTGCTCTGATTTATGGAGGGGGCTGGATGGGAGGATGCTCTGTGACGCTGGGTACGGGCCGGACTTCAGCACCTCTCATCCAGAAATACTGCAGAAGCTTCATGTATTATCACATCAGCTTTTGTTAGCTATCTTTTTTTTTTTTTTTTTTAATTATTCTGCTAATGTTAATAACATTAGCAAGTTTAGGTGTTAGTCCAGCCAAGTGGGTCAGTGTTTTAACTTCTGCCTGTTTACATTTTCTATTTGGACCCATCCTTGTCTTTATAAGTGTAGGGTCTTTGAGATCTCTGTAGGCTCTGAACTGCTGTGTGTGAATTACTGCTGGTGGGAAGGAATCAAGTGGAGTTGCTTGGCATGTGACTGCTGCGAAAGGTCTGTCAGCACTTCTGGGTTGGAAAGACAGGGAAGGTCAAATTTTTCCTCTTTCCTAATCCATAGAAGGGAGGTGCTGTTGCATGCTTGCTAAGCTAGAGAGCTGAACTGGAAGGGTTGCTCCGAGTGTGCTTATCACTGCCAGTTGCTCTTATGATCTGTGCCATACTCTAAGAATTAAATTCCTTTTTCCCCTGATGTCTCCTCTGAATAAGATTTAAAATGAGTATTTTCTAGAAGCATCACAAATTGGCTGGCCTCTGATTACAGCTGTAATCTGCCGAGTTTTTAAACCTTATGTTAATAATGTCCATAACGCTTATTGTTGTTTTAATTGTACTTAAGTGGACAAATGGTGAGCTGTAATTTTCAGGTTGTTCGACTTATGGGTGAACAAATGGAAGTAATGTGAGTGGGGAAATAAATACAGGGAAAGGCAGCATGAACTTCAGTAGGACCCTGCAATGTAGAGTGCATGTTAGGAGGGAAATCCAGTTTTCTTGGCTCCACTAGCGTGGTGGTGGGAGTGTAGATTTGGACTTAGCATGAGCTAAAGTGGTCACAATCTAAAGATTTATTGACCTTTTGGAATGCTGCAGCCTGTGACCTCTTTTGTAACTGGAGCCTGTGAGTCTAAATAGTTCAGATCTTGTGACCCCTTCTATCCGTTGTACTTTTGTACAATTGTCTTGTTTCCTTAATAGAAATGCTTCAGTGTTTCTGCAGTTAACAAGAAATTGTTCTAGGTTTAGCCAAGAGTTGGGAGTGACTGTTCTGCCTACTGTCCAGTTGAGAGAGTGAGAGATTTAACCAGTGAATTTTTTCTGCTGCGTCAACTGATCTGTGGGGTGTCTCTTCCTTTTATTTTTGTTTTTCAGATCACCCAGGAAGCTGGAGAGTTTATGATTACATTTCCTTACGGTTACCATGCTGGCTTCAATCATGGCTTCAACTGTGCTGAGTCTACCAACTTTGCCACTTTGCGATGGATTGACTATGGAAAAATGGCAACCCAAGTAGGTGTCTGTTTGGATGACTTAAACCCACTAGCTCATGGAATACAAAGGAATGAGAGTGGGAGACTTCCCCTTAAGAACAAAATGGCAAGTGCCATTGTTTTGTCAATGTGCTCTTTCATCGTGACGTTGCTGTTTTATGCCTGTTGTTAATTCGTGTCGTTTTGAGGGCATAGTAGTGACTTCTCGCATGCTAGGTGTTATATGCACCTTGTGAAGAGGTTGTTTTGAGACTAGTAAGTTAGGATCAGTTTTTTGATGCATCTAAACTGCATTTCACAGTGAGTACGGTGACTGATGTAACTGAATACAATTCATTAGGTACACATTGAAGGAGAAGGAATAAGCTGGAAATACTTTTAAGCTTTAATAAGACTATGGTAATAACCTTCTGAAAATATCAGAATTTCTCTGCACTGTGAAAAAGCTCTCAGTTAAGTCTGAAGAGGAGAGTCATGCTGGAATGGCTTTGTGTGGCTCTTTCTCGTTAGGGCAAATTTCTTGTATGTTTTGTTACTTTTGACAGTTCTGAAGTCAGTGATGGTTTTCATGGCAGCACGCATACTGCATTCTCTTGTTTTTAAGTGTGAAGTATAACTGATCAGCTTAACTGATTCAATAGGATCTGTGAATTTTTAAATTAGGGTTCAGTTCCACACAAGTCTTTGGGGAAAGGAGAGATTATTGCAGTGGGGTAGCAGTTTGAAATTGGCTCAGATGTTCCTTTCCAGAAAGGCAGACTTACTTTTCACTCTAGAATAGCATTTATAATATCTCCTTCACTTATTTTTCTTCCATCATCGCAGCTTGACTCTGTAACTTTGGTAATGCATCCTAACGCTTTGTTCTGGGCAAAACCAACTGTTCAAAACGAACTGCAAGTACCTCTGTGTCTCAATCTGTGGAACAATGCAGTGATGTCCATTTTTCCTTTACAAAGGTTTATGTTCTGAGAGTAGTAAAAGGTAGATGATTACTGAATGGCGTCATTCTCTTTCAGCCTTGGGATCCTGGGGTCCTTGACAGCGCCCTTTTTAACTCTCCACCTTTTTGCTGTAATGCCTTCGGCCATTTTTGAGCCAAGCTGAAACTTTCTGCACAGAATTAGATTCGGTAGCGATCAATGTTGTGTGTTCATCAGCCCGAGCGGCTGCTTTGTGACTAATGAGAGTCACACTTTTTTGCTTCTGGAGGCTAGTGCTGTTTCTGGCACTGCAGGCTTCAAGGGATCTTGCAGAATCACAAAAAACCCCCATGCTGTTTCTTCCTATTTTTCCTTTTTAACCCAGCTAGAAAAGGAAGATGGTTGTCACCCTACAGGAGGGGTTTTTTTTTCTGCTTTTTCCTCTCTTTGGTGTTCTGCATCCTCCCTCAGCAGCTGCGGGCAGGCGGTGTTTGGCTGTCCAATGGCACCGTACTCCATGCCTGAGTTCATCCCACAGAAAGCAAGCTCAGCCCTTTAGGTTCCTGAAAGGTGAAGTGTCTGTCTTGTTTGGTTTTTTTCGGTAATATCCATCCCATAGTTTCAAGGAGTCTGCCATTAGGCAGCAAGTTTGGGATCTGAGCTCTCTCTTTTTAGAAAAGAAACACATAGATTTTGTGATTTCATTTCTGAAACTACAGCGATGTAAAAGCATCTTCTGTTAGGCATGCTAGTGGCAGTGTCGTGAAATACAAAATACACGAACTCACTGTGCCAGTGGGGTAATGCTAGCAACGGCAACTGAAATGATTCTTGTAACAGAAAAATCCTCATGCTGAGAAGTTCTGTATTGGTCCTCCTTGTCCCCCACCAGTGTTCGAGGAGCGAACCCTGCGCTGGTGTCTGCAATCCCTTCGTATCCCAGCAAGGCTGTAGACCAGACCCTGTAGCAGTAGTGGAGGCTCCAGGGCCAGGTGGAGGCTGGAGTGGGAGTCGTGCATTTGAATGTGTTCTGGATGGGGAGGGATGGTAAGAAAAACCTGAAACCGTAAGAGGCCTCAAATCAGTGTTAAGTGTCTTAAACTCAAAAATAGCCAAGCAAACTTGGTTTGAAAATTTTAAAAATTGTGTTTGTCTGCTGTGACCTTGTATACCAGGTTTATCTGTAGCAAATGGTCATGGTATTACACCCCAGAAAATGGGGTTTATCATGGAAATTCTGACAGACCCTTAACTACAGCAGTGCCAGCAGGCACCACTCTAATATTAAAAGCAATTTTGGGTTCAGCCATGTGTTCACAAACAAGTGACATTTGGGAAGTGCAGTTTTAGATTGAGCCTCCATGCTTACATCGTTAAGCAGCGTAGCGTGAAATTACTGTACAAGCAGCATAGAGAGCTCTGAGCAAATCTAGGGAGAGAAAGTTGAAGTGTGGAAGGAGACGCCCAATTTATTTCCATTGCACTCGGTGACACTTGTCTGTTCAGAAACTTCCATTTAATATTGCCTAAACCACGCACTGCACACGTGTTAATTAACCCTTTGATACCTTACTGTCAGGTTCCAGATGAGGTATGAATGCTGTTACACTGTAAGGGCAAAAGGTTTGTTTAAATCTCATTTTAAGTTAAACAGGGACTTAATGAAATATCAGCTGACTGTGTACACTTGAGCTCCCTGCACATTCATGGAGAGAGAATTCGTGGAGAGACGCATCCTGGAGCATGTGATTTTTTTGGTTAACCACTGCAGGTTTACTGAATTTAAAGAAGGGCTATATTGATTTCTGTGCTCTCGGGCACAATCAGATTATCCCTGCCCACATCCGAGCAGGTTTGGTTTTTTTTCTTGTCACATACTTGTTTATAAAGTTCTTGGAAACTCTCGGCTGGGCGGCACTCTGCAGGTACATGCTCTTACTGCACTGAAGCCAGTGGGCTGGAAGGTGATTCTTCTCCTTTCCTCAGGTTAGCAATACGGCTGTCTTGTCCTACCAGTACTCATGAGATTGGTGACAAGGTAAGGTTCAAAATTAGCCAGTTGTAATGTTCTCCTGGACATTATCCTGGGGGTGAAATTTGGATTCTGCTCTACTGAGAGCGATATATGTCAATGGCATAGCTTAAGAGAGAGCTCACGTAGGACGGTAATGGCTCACCTCAGAGAAGCGTAGACAGTGCCGTGCTAATTGCCTGCCAGATGGATGAAATGTTCTGCTAACCACAGCAGAACCTGCCTGGGCTGTAAAAAATACATAATAACCAGACTGAAGTTTAAAGATCAGCTTCTTAGACACTGGTTCTGCTCTAATTGTAGAACAAGCATCAGCATTGGCAAAAGAAAAAAAAAAAGTAATGGCTGCAGAGTTGTGTAGGAAACTAATAGTGGGTAAATATGCTTGTATCTGTGTAAAGTTGTAACCAGGATGAACAGATGCTTAAAAATTCAAGTGGAAATTGGTTTGGTGAATGCCCAAGCGAATAAACTAGCTGTCCTGCTCGGTTCAAAGCTTTCTGAGAACCTAGTGAGAGGTTTCGGAGTCTCTTTCAAGACCTGCTTAGGAGAAGTTGATGTGAAGGAACTGGAAGGGTCTATGTATGACGGCAGCTCGGGTGTGATGCTGGGTTCCGTGTCTTTAGATGGCAGTTGTAACCATCGCTGACAAGTAGCCTCTTGCCGTAAGAACGTATTGACCAAAACATCTTTATTAACTAAACATAGGGCCAATACACGGAGATAAATTTGTGTCTTCATCTGTGTCAGAGGTCTCCAGTACCTGTTTAGCATGTCCCAGGCTCAGGTGGGCAGTTTGAGAGCTGACGGCTTTTGGCACATGGGTTACCACAAACGTTCAGCAGAATTCTCTGCTTTCTCTCTTCAGGTTTTCCCTGGTCTTGTTTCAGCTTTTTAGTTATAGCAGGTGCTTGCCTCTTAAATCCGATTTGCGGATCCTTCTAATAATTGCTTCTCTAGCTTCAATGCTGAGTGCTGGTACGTGACAGACAAAATTCATGTCATCTCTCATGATGTGTATAAATCCTCAGGACTGATTGCTCTCTGTTCTTAGCAAATGTCAGTCTCCTTAGATCCCGAGGAAGGGTATAACACTCTCTTTTACTTCATGTCTTTAATTATATGGTGGTGTACCATTGGGAAATAGATGTCTTGCCTACAGCTGGACATTGTACCCAGAAGTGTAAGAATTAACAGCTCTTTAACTGTTATCCCATTTATTGTCAATGTAAATGTCTCCATCTGTCCTCGAGGAACCTTGTGTTGCAGCTGACTTCTTTCCAGGCAAGGTGACTTTGAGGCCAACCACAGCTTGCCTATTCCACCCCACCTGTGTGCAAAGCTGTGGTCGAACGGCACATCTGCCTGTTGCTTGTCGAGGGGTGGGAGAGACACCTTTGGTTAATCTCGGGGCTCCCATAGATAATCCTGGTCCGCTGCCACTAGGTCTTTCCAGATACGTGATGGGAATTGTTTTCAGCGTTCTTTGCTATGCTGCATGGGGAGATCAAACTCTGGCAGGGAGTGCTTTTTTTGAGACGCAGTGCTATTTGACTAACATGAGCATCAATCTGTCACAGTGTGCGAGGTAAAAAGAGATCCAGAAGAAATGAGTTAAAAGGGTTTTTCGTAGTGTTGGAGATACTGGCACAATATTTCAGGAGTCAGCTGTAATCTGAATGCTCTTCTTTAGACCTTAACGTTACTGATTAAATAATACAGTTGAGTAGGGATGGTTTTATTTGTATATACTGTAGTTAATGTTTACCTGCATAGGCAGAGCCTAGAAAATTAGGGAGAAATATCTTCCTTTGTCCTCCATAGCTGGAGTTCTTTGGTCATTTGTCTTGCATTCACTCTTTGTCGTGTTCCTTTTTCTGTTTGGTTGTTGAAGAAGGCCTGGTGCGTAAGAGGCAGTAAATGATAATTTTCATTCCTTCCCATCAGGTTTTTTTTCTTTTTGTTTTGTTACGTGAGCCTGCAGTTCCTTTCTGCATTACTGTTTTGATTCGCTTTGTTTCTGAAAACTCCTGGATGCAGTCGGCGACAGACAGAGGGTCTTACTAGCTGTGTGTGCCTGAACAACCCTTTAAAGCCAAGTGTCTTAGTAACGTGTCCTTCCTGAAGTCGAGGTGGCCTGTAAGTCTTCCGGTATTCAAAAAGGCGTTTTCAGAGTGTACAATCTTATAAGAAATTCAAGTGTACCCCACAGGTCAGTTTTTCTATTTCCTTTGCAAACTGGACTGGAAACGAGTGGATGGGAGGGGAACAGTTTCTCGCGGTTTCCTTATATTAATAGCAGGCACTGCTGGGTGATAGCGTCTGTGTTACCATCGGCTGACATTTTCATGCCTTCAGTTTATCTCCTGTTTGTTCCAGAGGTAGTGCTGGAATTATCTGTCTCAATATAAAATGGGGTCAAGTTGCCCTTCCTTCCCAAAGCCTACATTTTACATTCTGAAATAAGTAGCCTTCATCTCATCCTCCACAATATTCCCATACAGACTTAGGCTCCGGTGCGGTTCAGTCCTGCTCTGCTGCTTAGCCACCTCTGTGGGCAGAAGGGGAAGACAAGTAAGACTCTTCTGTTTGAATTTTACTGATATATAAAGGCATCTTGAAGAGAGGTGTCTTTAGGATCTCAGACTGTGGTCTTGTACATAGCCCATGGCTTCTGAACCCTCTCCTGCCGTGGGGTTTTTTTTTTGGTATAATATTGAAATAACAGATCTCAAATCTACATTTGGAGTATTTGTGATTTAAAGTTGTCTAGCATATAATTTTTGTTGTAAAATTGAAGCTTACTTCTTACTATTCAGATGTTAATAGGTTTTCTCTTAAAACATGTCCCTGTTTTCCAAGAGAATAAAATTCATGAATGTTTTGCGGAAACTGTTTGGTAATACTATAAAATTGGTCTCCGAAATAAGGGAAATCAGAATTGTATTTTTGCAGTACTTTGTATGTAAGCCTTAACTGACTCTAATTAGACCTTTCAAGCTTAGAATACTTTAAAAAAAAAAAAAATCTAGTAAGGAAAATAACTTCCATAGTCTATTTTTGTAAGGCAGATTCAAAAATTGCTCTTGTACCAAGTCTTCTGCCTTTTTTGTGCTTATTTTTTGTGTTATTTTTAAACATCCCTAATACCTTACTCTCCACAAAGCACTGATTTTGTGCAATAAAGAGGAATTTTTACAGTGTTTTTCATGCTAAGGTGGAAAGGAGACGGTTGTTTTTCTGAAACTGTCTTGGAGCTTTGTTTTATCAGATCTCTTCCAAGATCCCCTTCTGAAGTACTGATTGCGAGGTTGCTTGTCATCATTTTTGTTAATGAAGGCAGAACACTTACACTTCTGTGAGCAGAAAAAAATACATCCGGGAGGTTTCCAGGATTTCAGTCCTCGGGATGCCTGGCTGCCGCTGGACCCAGCGACTGACATCCGTGCAGGTGGATGGGTGCTAAGTAGGTACCTGGCCTGCCCCTTCCGGATGCCCTGCCCTTGAGAAGGGGCATCGGAGAAACTGATTTTAAATCCAGAATGTAATTATGAACTGTTGATGACTCGATCCACGCAGCAAAGGGGACATTTCTGCCTCGGGCAGGCAGCCGGGGCAGTGCTGACGGGAGGCAGGTCGCCTCCCTCCCTGCTCAGTGTTTGGTGGAACCCTTACAGCACTGAACTGGGGCGGATCTGGGGTTTTTTAAACAGATTTTTGTTTTTTTTTTTTTTTTTAAACAGCCTAGGCCTATTTATGCTACTCAGCTAATTTACTTCAGCTTAATTACTGCAAGGTGTAAAGTATGCTGTTCTTGCCTTTCTGAATGCTGCTTGGTAATGACTTTGCCAGCTCAGGGTGACTCTCCAAGAGCCTGCGATGGAAACTGCCGGATCTCTGGGATGGAAAGCTGCCCTGAACGCGTGGAGTCCTGATGGTGCTGGCTTGACACAGTCTCCCATTCTCTCTCTGCCTCGCTAACCCTGTGATTTATAGCGTGGAGGTTGTGGTGTGCTTTGTGTCTGCAGTAAATAGGGATCTGAAGAATGTGCTCCCTGCAGCTTATTCGTTCAGCGTCTCTGTCACACAGGAGTCCCTGATAAAGTCTACCAAATCATTCATGTGTCAGAGCGGAGGCTTAAGGGTCATCTGGCTTTGGGGACGCTAGTATGGCAAGGCCAGCAAAGATCCCTTTTAAAAGCTGCCTTAGCATCGTGCTTCCCTGGGCAGCTGGTGTTGCTCCATTGGAATTGCTCAGGGGTGATGCATGGGGGCATACATATGAAGAAAGAAGAGCAATCTTACATTCCACCTAAGAATAAATAACTAAAGAGTGCATTCTGTTCAAGAATTGCAGGAGTGGGGATGTTGGAACTCTGAAAGGCAGTGTAGAAGTGTGAAGTAGCTGTGAACTGACATTACACTTTCTCATCAGGTACCTTTCCTTTTTGATGTCCTCCACAGAAATTCCTTCAGTGTGCTGAAAGGCAACATTTTTACCCTTCTGCCTCTTCGCTTTGTGCATGAAGAACACTTTAAAAATAAAGTCTGCTTTTTATTATAGTGCAGTGAGAGTAGATTGCTTATGAACAGCCTCTTAATTTTTTTAACTCCATTTTGCTTTATTATTGTCTTTCCTGATAGCCGTGCTTCTAATTTTCTTCCAGCTTGGTTCTCTAGTGGCGGTTAGCAGTTTTAGGGTTTTCGTGGGGTGACTTATAGCTGGGCGCTTCCTAATCTGAGTCATCAGGATTCAGATCTTGCTTCTGCTCTGCACTCACCTGACTCTCCAGCTGCTTTGAAAATACATGCAGGTGGGTCTAGATTATTACAGGATAGAGACAGAAGCGCTTTATTTGGTGTGTGGTTTTCAGAGGGGTCTTGATTGCTGTTTCCTTTAGGATTGATATACAACGTCTTGCCTCCTTTATTTATACATCAACCCTCTGTTGATTCTAAGTTGCAGCATTTGGAGTTGCAAAAAATATATTTTCAGCTTCATATCCTTTTGAAAAATGTTACTGAAGAATACTCGTTATTACCAGGGGACAAAATTTCATAGTGTGCTGGAAGCAAATCTTGGGTTGTCACTTTAGATACCGACGCTTCATATTCCACCAAACATAGTTATTCATGTTTCTACAAACTGCCTGTAGATCTTGGTTGTCGTACAGGGGATACAAAATGGTGGATTTTACTACTTCATCTGTTGGTTTACAGGTGTGTAATACAGCACAGCATTCAGCTTTCTTTTAAAAAGAAATTAGTAAAAAACAGATGATCAAACAGGAGGATAAAAGGATAACTTTACTCAGCAAGAATTGCCTAGTGTGTCTGTCACTTCAGAGCTGCGGATCTTCGCCAAGCCACGTCAGTTCATGCTCGCTGCTTGCTTAATGCATGAACATGGGGTGCTGACCTGCTGAAATGACATTTTCTGCCAACAGCAGTGGTTGGTGGTAGACTGCTTTCACCAACTGCAAGTGTGATGCAGAAGAAATAATACCTTGAGATAACCTCAGAATGATGTTCACCATAGACTATATCATAACCACTCATAGACTACATCACAACCACTGGATAGAAGTCATTGTTTAGCCTTTACTTGAACGAGTCTGTCAGAACAGAAAGGAACTAGTACTTCACTGAATCCCCTTCTTGCAGTGTTGCTGCGGGCGCTGAATTTCCTTCTCTGTCCTTTCAGCCTTATCATGTAACTCGGGACAGCACCGAGGTGATCCTCCCCCTGACTGACCTTTAGCTGTGGTTGTGTTTGTCTTGCAGGGACGAGGGTTGCATATATTTGAGACAGGTTGAGGAGCAGTCAGCATCCTTACAGGTGTAGTCTACAGAATAGTAAAAGATAAAAAAGAATTCTGGCAAAGGTTGCAAATAGCTTTGCAAAAAAAAAAAAAAAAAATCTTCTTGTAACATATCATCAGAAGCCTAATGCCAGTTGGGGTGGGTTGTTATTTTATTTGCCTAAAATGAAGCATGTCACATAGCATTTCATATTATATCTTGAGCCAGAATCGTCTTACTACAGATGGAGTGGAGCGGGGTAAGCCTGACTCGCCATCTAACAGCACTTGCCCCTTCCCCAACTCCTCTCCCCACTAAAATCTGCATGGAACATTACAGACGCAAGTTAAGGAAGCACACAAGGAGAAGGCATGCCCTGCAGCCAGGGACTGGGGAGAGTCCTTGGAAATCTTTGCCTAATTGTTTTGTTTATGAAACTGTGTAGAGGACTTCCAGTGGGTTTCCTAATGAACTGGTTTGTTGTTGAGACTTAGGGCAATGCTGGTAATTACACTAGAAACAGGGGGTTAAGTCTCATCTTCTTTCCCACAAGCTTTCAACTACCAACCATTCAACACACAAACTATGCATTTTAGGTTTTTCTCCTTCTTCTCAAAGTTTAACTCCTCATTTACTTGCAGAATACCTGCCACTCATCTTTCAGGCAGACACTTGCAATTTATGTGCCTTTGTCGCTTTTGAAACCATGGCTATCTGTGAGAGCATTGCCGAACAGCATCTGAGTGGAAGGAAGATTAAACTGGAGCCCAAACTAGTTTATTCTGTCGTATTGGATGAGTATTAACTAGATGTCCAGTAACACGTCTGTAACCTGATAACAAATTTGATTGCTGTTCAAGAGTATTATACTGGGAGGACTTTGTGTTTCTTCCAAAAGCTGAAACTTTATACATTGTCCTGGAAATTTATGGAGAGAAATTTAGGAGTGTTGTCTGCATTAGCAATATGTGTTCCTGTAATATACTGCAAGAATTTCTCGGCTGCCTTTTGAACGTAGCCATCTTTCATTCCCACTAACTTTTGCTTTTAGGCTTCATTGTTATGAAAGAGCAAATACAAAAGCTTTAAGCAAAGATTTTGGTCTGGCATTTAATGGTGGCATAATAGCTGAAAGAACTCCAACTTTAAGTGTGTTGGGTTTTCTTATATTTAAATTTCCATTAAGGCAAAATGGGAGACTGGCTGAGTCTTAACTGTGCAGTGGGCCCTGATTTCATCTAAATGTGAGGGGGTTTTCCATGAGAACCAGAGGTGCCAATTTAAATACATCATTTTTGTGACTATTTCTACATAAGGAGAAGGGTATTTTACATTAACTTTTTATATGTTATGGAACAGATGGGGTTCAGTTTAGTGTTAATAGCTGGGAAGTGAGGGAAATATCATTACAAAAATGACGTTGAAGGTTGAGGTTGAATGAGGCTGCATTTTTCCATATATCATTTCATTTTATTACTGCAAGGAGACAGTCTTTTTATTTGACTGTTATTTTATATAGACTTACTGGGGTTTTTATTTTTAAAAAATCTAGCAAGTAAGATAATGGTTTCACATTCAGTAGCCACAAATTTCCCACTATCAGTCTTTGAGTTATAATTGATGAGACAGGGTTCCTGGTGTGGTCAGATATTTTACTACAGTCTCCAACTTCGAGTAGCAGACAATAATAAGTAGAGGAAGACTCTTGGTTTTCTGTGTTTGAAAAGTGCTTCACTGTGCATTGCCTTACAGTATGTTTGCACATGCTTAGACTGCAAGTTGCCTTTGCATGTTCTTATCCTGTATGGGTAGCCAAGCTGTTAGATTATGAAAAAGCAGAGATGAGCCTAAGAGAAGCCTTCAGAAGATGGAACAAATTAAGTTCCTGCGGATTTGGTGAATAGGGAAGCTCTTCTTGTTGCTGTTTTGAGTCTCAGATCCCCTGTAATCAAAGGCAAAGAGCTAACCCTAAAGCTGTTACATTTTTGTTTTGGTTTTGTCCACCCCGATTTTCAGCACTTGCAGTCGGTCCTTGGAGATCCAAGTTATGAATATTCCGTTGTTTGATCTGTTGCTCTGACAGCCTTGCTGTTCCCGAGCAGTTTGGTGTGGTGGTCTGGCTACCGAACGGGGAACAACGGAGGAAAGTCGGGAAGATATTTGATTAGATCTCGGAGTTCCTTAAATTTCTCACCTGTCATTTTGACATGACAGGCATATCCTTCATGTTGCCGTTTAGTCGTGGTCTGTGCTTTGGGTGACCATATTGCTCTTAAATCTTTCACAGGTCTACTGGTATGTAGGAGTTCTGTGAATACCTGAACGGGGGCTTTGTGGTTCAGTTTTGGCTCACATAAAGGAAATGAGGTTTTGTATCTCTCCTTAGTGGTGGTGTTTAAGTGCAGACGTTCATTTTTTTGTTTGTTTGTTTCTATAAAGTTTAATAAAAATGGAATATGAAAGTGTTAGAATTTGAGGGGGGAAATGGAGTATGGAAGGGTATGTTCTGCAGAAATTGGGATAGGCAGAGACAGAGGTGGGGGGTGTAGGCGTAGTATCTCTTAGGAAATACGTGTGTTTATGACCACAATTAAATACTTTGAAAGAAATGACTCTGCATATGGAAGGGGAGGCAATACATGAAAATGGGTATCATTGACAGGGAAACACAAGCTTGCTATTTTGTCCTGCTTTAATGGAATAGAGCAGGTAATTAATTGCAAAGGAAATTCCTTGCCCTTCTCTACCCGCAGTCTCCTCCTCTGGTCTCCCCCGTTCTCCCTCTCTCACCTCTCACACACACATGCACATTCCCTTTTGCAGTTGTATTGGAAGCATCTGCTGTATTAAGCAGGATCTCGCTGCAGTGTCTGAGGGAAGGGTATGGAAAAATACCCTGGCCGTTACAGGAATGTGAATGTGACACAACTGCAGCAGCTGAGGAAATATAACTGTATGGTCCGGAAGAAGCCCCAAAGGAAAGAGGCTCTGTAAATTATTCATGCTTGCTAGTGTGAAAGCAATAAAATTAAATTAAAATTGAAATATAAACATACGTCACATTAGATTTGTGTAAAGAAAGGAACTTGGCTACTGCAGGCTTCTGGTGTTGTGGTACGCTGGAGATTGCAGCCCACAGTGTCATTTCTCTGAATAGCAGTCGGAATAGCGTCCAGATAGCTCAGTATGTGGGTTCTTGATAATCTGTGTGTGCTTTACATCTTTGTGAGACTCAAGCTGATGGTGGTTGGAGACCTTTAGACCTGTCTGACTTGGGATTTGCTCCACCTGATTTGAAGGAATTGACACCTGTGTGCGGCAGCATGTTGGTTCCAGGTTAGGATCAGAAAGTGGTCTATTCCCCTTTTAAGCCATTTTTCATACTTTGTGAAGGCAGAGGAGGTCAATCTCCATAGCTCGGTGATGATGCGTGCTGTGGGGTGCTCTTCTGTATTCCTCTTCGTAGCAGTGCACAGGTGCTTTTAAAATTTCTTTAGGAAAAGTGATTGAAAATCTGCTCAATACAAATCCCTTAAGCCAGTATTGATGGAGGAGCTTCTGCCTGGCCAGGAATTTGAAGCATGGGCACCATCTGTGTTCCTGCCGTTCTTTGGCCAAATTGCATTTCCAGCCTTTTTGTCCCACACTATTTTTCATTAAATGAATTGAGTTTTCCTGAAAGTGTGTGTCCATAAATACTCCTTCCCACTCAGCACACTCAGGTCAGAGCAGAGCAGAAGGTAGCCAGCGGTCTTTGCAAAATGAGAAACAGGAGTTGGGAGGGAAGTGGGATAGCTGAGAACTGTACAGAAAGACTTTCTCTCTCAGTGGCTTCCTACTACAGTCATAGATCTTTTAATAATGGTAGTGAAAAATGAAAGAAGAAAGGGGAGAAATGAGTTTAATCTCATGCATTTCTGCTAAGAGAAAGAATAGTTTAGAAAAGGTGTGGAGTGAGGGTAAAACAGCTTTGCAAAAGAGAAGTCCTGGAAAGTGGCTATAATTGCCTCATCCTCAGCTTGAAGTTGAAAAGCAATTTAGTGCAAGTGGATACTAAGTAAAGCTTTGCACCTTAGAGTAGAACTAAAAGGGGGCTCAACTTCTCACATACAACAGCAAAGCCTCCACGAGGCAAGCGGGTACTGGTGTATTGCTGTGTCCTTTTCAATCCTGTACCTTCTTCTGAGTTAAAAGTTGGTAAAGGCTACGTGTTCGCTCAGTCTGGTATCTCTGTCCTGGGTGAGAATCCCCTTGCTAGACTCAGACTGTTAGTTCTGTGCTTCCTCAGAGCAAATGGATGTCCAAGTAAAAACGCCTGTAAGTAGTCTTTGTAGAAGCACGTGCAATGGCAAGGGTGTAATTCCAGAGGTTAATTCTAATGAGCGTTTGCTAGTTGAAATGAATAATGCACGTTTTCTTTGGCTTAGGCATATGTGGTTTAGATGCAGAATGTAGTTATTGTTGTAGCCTTTTTTATTTCTCTACAGTCTGGTGAAGGATTTAGGTGCAAGCTCATGATGTAAAATGATGAAGTTTTAACTACCTTGTTCACTAGGTTAGTCTTTTGTTCCTTTAAGGCTTTTTTCAGTTATGAAGTGATGTCAATAATCTCTTTTCAGCCTCAGAAACTCCGCAAGAGACTGGCTTATTGGGGGAACGTAGGTTTGAGATCAGACTCAGACCTGGTCTACACTGGCCAAAGTTATTGCTGTCTAATGACTGTAAGGCAGTAGATGAGCAGTATACTGGGTCTCAGTCACCAGCAAGTTTTAGTTTGGTTGGTGGGCTTAGAGGCGGAAGAACATTCTTGGGAACAGCCTTCAACTACCCTCCGAGAGCGTGGCAGCTTGTGTGGTCTCTGATTTTGCCAAGGGCAGGTAGAGTCAATGCTTTCCATTAAACTGAAATACCCATGTATACATCAGCGTGATTCTGAGCATTGACCCACTCTAGTAACCCACCTTAGACCTTACAGACAAAATGGGCAGAGTGTTAGTTTGCCTTTGGAGAAAGGCAAACAGCCAATGAGAAAAGAAAATGTTCCTCTGATCTGACGTGATGTTGGTGTCTGGATGTCTCTTGCAGTGTACTTGCCGCAAAGACATGGTGAAGATTTCCATGGATGTCTTTGTGAGGGTTCTGCAACCAGAACGTTATGATTTATGGAAACAAGGAAAAGACATTGCTGTCCTGGACCATATGAAACCCACAGCTCTGACTAGCCCAGAACTAGATGCCTGGAATGAGACGAAGGCAGAGTTGAAGGCTAAATTGCTTCGCAGGTAAAGAGGGGGGGAAGTTGTGTCTGAGCGCTGTGTTGATTTTAATTGCTGGTTTTAAATGCTGTAATTCTTATTTTGGGATAGTTTGAACTCTTCTTTTTTTTTTATTTATTAACACTTGCTCTTGTAATTTTTCATGGGTAATGTGCTCCCTCATTGTTCTGTTTCCTTTAAATGTTGCAGAAGCACATGTTTTCTGAAAGTAGGACACTGTGCCCCCTCACATCTCATCTCTTATCCTGGAAGACAAAAAAATCTATAGTAAACATTTATAGCTTCACTTATCAGAAAGCAGGAGGGGAAAAAAACCCATCAATTGCAAAAGGGATTTTATGCATGCCTTTCTGTGCTTCCTTTGATCTCTGTATTAATTTTCTACAAGTTTGTGGTTTTTGTGTGTTACAGCATGCTTGAATTGAAAATTTGGCATGCTAACGTTTTACTGTTGGAATCTTGCTTTATAGGATAGGAGATGAGGAAGAGGACAACAAACACCGGTATGTGACTTCCCTCATCAACTTAAATGACTTCATTCTTTTTCCTGTCAAGTTTCTTAAAACAGTAACTCTGAAAGTGTTTTCCTTTTTTAGTTAGTTTTTTTCATGTCCGCTTTCTTGAAAGCGCACAGAAAATCCTTGGGCATCAAGGTTTCTCAGATTTCATCTTGGTTTCGTGTAGTTTCCTGAGATCTCCTCTTGCATCATTAGAGAAGCTCAGCTATCTCATGTCTGTTCTGGTTTTCCATTCTTGAATGTGCAGTTAGTCTACTGAATTAGTAGTGATGTGTAATGTTGTGGATAAAGCTAACTGGTCACCGAAGCAGGTAGTGAATAAAAAGCTGCTGCTGTCCCAGAAAGTGGACTTGAACTACAGTGTTTTAGACCTGGGCTGCCGATGGGAGAACTTCCCTTCCTCATCAAGCTTGCTTGAAGAATGAGACTCTATATTATAAAAAATCGAATTATCATAGGGCTTTAACGTACTCAGATGTAAAGCGCGCGCCCTTCGTATGCTCCTTCACCCTTCTTTTTTACATCATTCTCATTCCTGCTCTGCCTGTTACCCAGAGTGCTTGCAGTGTAGCGCACAAAGCTTACTTCTTTCTGCTCGCACCTTTTATTTGTTAAATTTCTGGTGTGAGTGTTGGCAGTCTCTGGAAATCGTACAGTTTCATCCAGATGTAATATTCTGCTTGTAATTTCAGTTCCAATATCGCTTCTCTGAAATCCAGGAAAAAAGCTTTAAATAGACCTTAGGTTTCTGGGGCCATCTTCAATAGGAACTTTGAGTAACAGTTTAAAAACTATTGACCTAATGATTTGATGATAGCTGATTTATTTAGGCATTCTAGCAAAGAAAAAGATAACATACTAGTAAGAGCGTCTCTCTTTAGCACTGGTCCTTATTGCCTTTGAGGAGTTTTCAGTCACGTGGTGTTTCTTTGGACTGGTGGTCCTGTGTCTTGCCTTTTCTATGTGAAATGATGTGTCCATTATTTTACAAACTGCAATGGGATAGTGTGTTCTCCATTAAATCTGTGCTCCAAAAGACGTAATAAATAGGGTATTTTGGCAGATAACTGACCTCTGCAATGTCGCTCCACTCCAGAGGTTATATTCCCAAAATGTTTTTAGCTATTCCTTCTAGAGTGAGCTTCAGGAAAAGCAGTGTAGTCTGAGAGTCGGAAGTTGTGACTTATACTCTATGGGCAATGACTGTCTGAACTCCAGTGGGTCCCTGGATCTTTTTCTTCCACATCTGGAAACTGGGAATCTCTTTACTGCCTATGGCTATTAAGGGTTAGTTAGATATTTGTAATGTTTGCATGCTGTAAGGTACTATCTGAACACCGAGGATTATTTTCTCTCTTTGAGCCTATTGCTTAGAAGAGAAACCTCTCTCTTAACCTAAGTTATTGCAAAAGATCCAGGTACTTTTTTTCCCCCCTTACCTATTCATTGTTTCCTAGATGATTTCAGTGTTATCCTGAAGCAGTTTTGAAGCTGTTGAATACTGCTTGGCAGTAGTCTCTCTCCTATACTTATGTCTTGGAAAGACGTATTTTACTTGAAGACTGACTTTTCTCAGCAGGGTGGACTTTACTAGAAGAATGGGATTCGCCTCTGCCCAAACCTCTTCACAGTTGTATCTACTTAATTTTAAGTCACTTTGTGGTCTGTTCTTCAAAGAGTACAAACGCCGCTTTTTTGCCAACTCTCTTGGAAAATGTAGCTTTTAAACTCTGCAGAGAGATATGTTATTTCTTCTCTAAGGTCATTCATACTTAGTTACCTTGAAAAACTCAACTTTGTTTACTTTATGGCTTCAGCAAGAGACTGTTTTAGTCCACAAAAAGCCCATTTCTGGTATGTGAATTATGGCAGATACAGAACATCTTCAATTCTGGAAATGTACAGCCTTCAGCTTGTTCTGGAAGCACAGTTTCTTTAAATGAAGTGCTTTCTGCCTCTTCATTTTTCCACAACTTCTGAGTGAGAAGAGCACTGCAAAAAGATCTTTTTTATCTACTGTGAGTATAAAGCTTTGTGATTTAATTTTTGCCTGGCATTTCTACGCCACGGGAATAAAACACACACTTCACTAAGAATAGCTTGTAACATTTGATTCTACTCCAGTGCTCTTTCTTCACCAACTATGGGAAGCTCCAGCTGCAACGGAAAAGTCTTACAGGTTTATCTCCTCCCACCTTGCTTTTCCCCCACAGAGAAGGTGGTGTGTACTTAGCATATGGGTGAAGAGAAAAGTTGATCCTTCTGGGTTCAGCTGTGTGTTCCTGCTAATGAATGTCTTGCAGGTGCAAAGTTCACATCTATACTTGGAGGGCTACCATATGGTTAGAGTCTAGCAATTATAAATTACTGTGCATATAGATCAACTTTCTTTTCTATTAATTATCCATGTCGGGTTGAATTTTTTTTCTTCCTTCTTTGTTGGTTGCCTGATTAAGGGCTCTTAACTTCATTGTACTCCAAATCTAATTAGCAGCAGAGTTTCTGGGAGATGGGAAGCCGAATTTCAGCTTTTCTAGAGTTCTGGGCGATGAATGCAGTGTGATTGCATTTTACAGTTTGTTACACGATGGTGGATGCAAGGGCCTGGAACAGGGAGGCCATATGGAAGATGCTGCCTTCAAAAAAAAATCTCTACATGCTAAAAATGGTGGAAAAATTGCAGGTCTCTGAATCAGTCTCTTTTGAAAAAGAAAGCTTGTTAGACTTAAACCCAACATTCAGGCAGCTATTTGATAGATCTTGGAAAAAAATTATACCGGGTCTGGCTGAGATGGCGTTAACGTTCTTCACAGCAGCCCAGGGGGCTGCGTTTGGGATCTGTGGCTACGCCAGTGCCGATACGGCGCCCGTGTCTTGGCTGTCGCTGAAGGGTGCTTGCACAGCGTCAAGGCTTTACGCTTTTCCCTCTCTGCCCCCTGCCCAGTGGCTGGGGGTGGGCGAGAGCCTGGGAGGGGACAGGGCTGGGACAACTGACCCAAAGTGGCCAAAAGGGATGCTCCGTGTCTTGTAACGTCACGCCGAGCAATAAAAAATGGGGTGGAGGAAGAAGAAGGGGGGTTGGCTTCCAAGGTGGCCGTTGTTTGGAGACTGGCTGGGCGTTGGTCTGCCTGTGGGAGAGGGTGAGTGCATCTCCTTTGCTTATTTCTTTCTATTTTTATTCTTTCCTCTTTCCTCCACCTAGTAAACTGTCTTTGTCTCGACCTACAAGTTTTCTGGCACTTGTTCTTCCTGTTTTCCCTCCCTGTCCCACCGGGGAGGTGGGGAGTGAACGAGTTGCTGTGTGGGTGCTTGTTCCTAATGCGGTTCCTAACCAAAATACATGATCCTGACTTCTGAATTTGCGTTTGTCTTTGCGTTGTGGCTGCTGTAATCTCTTTGTCTTAGCGGCGTTGGCTCTTTAGAAAGAACAGTATTGCTCTTGGCTTGTTAGTATTAGTCTGATCCTATGAATATGCACAGTTTTAGTTAGACTTCTTCACAGGCCTTGGACCCGGTGAATTATACTACTGAAAAATCACAGACTGCCTATTGATTATGCTATAAGCATTCATTATGCTGTGTTTTTTGAAACTGGCAGTGCTGGGTAATGTTTCAGAGCTGGAAGATGATGCTTTGCAGACTTCCAGCAGTTTGCCGAAGGGAAGCACGTACAGAATGAAAAGAAATGATGGAATGGAGGCAGAGGATGAAAGGAAGATTTATAACAAGTTTTCATCTATATTTTGAAATACAAGCACAACAGATTTAAAATGCAATTAAAATCATTTTAACTGCAGCTTGTGCGCTTACGTTAGTAATGGTGGGAAAAAGCTCTTCAAGAAACCCGGACAATTAATGGCTGCTGTGAATGGATCTTAAATGTTGTGTTATGCAGGGTTCATCTGTTTCCTTTCAGATCTCTGTTTTGCCCTGTGGCTATTGTTAGCCACCTTGTGTTTTCTCTCCAAAGAAGATCCTTTTGTTTTGTATTCAGCTTTTTAAGTCAGTGATTGTTTTATATATTGAAGGCTGTTCTTTTATGTCACATGGCACTTCTGTACTTCTAGGTCTCACAGAAAAAGAAGTCAACCCAGAAGACATAAAACAGAGGATCAGAAGTCTCTTGGGGATGTCATGGCTATTGAAACTGCCTTGGAAGATGTGAAAGTAAAAGAGGAGCTGAAAAGAGGGCCAGATCTAGAGGAAGAGGAGAGAAGCAAAGTGATTGAGGGAGGAGAAGGTGAGGGCCCTTGCTCACTGATGGCAGACGACTTCAGTGAAGAACTGGGGCAAGCGATCTCTCTAAAACACATTTGTAAATAACTTGTCGGCTGTTGTTTATTTCTGTTGAAATATCAGTGGAGTCTTTCCCAATATTAAATCTATGCTCACTGAAATACACCATCATTTACAGCAGCAATTGATTTTTCCCTCTCTTTAAGGATTCAGTCCAAATAGCTTTCTTGGCAGGGCTTGAAATTTCTGCCAAAACTATTACAGGTTTGTAAAAATATATATTAGGGGAGGAATATTTTTAAATATTTCATAGAGAAACAAATAAATATATTTTGTGAACTACTCTGAAAAGGAATGATTTGTGCACTCCCTTGTGCAATTAATCCTTTCCCTCCCTCCCTCCCTCCCTCCCCGTTTCTTGCAGAGACTGTGAATAAAGTCCGCCTTGGGTTGTGTGGGATCCACAGCTGCTGCATGCCTGCAAGTTGCAGGTTTGGGCTTCTTCAGGTCTAGCTGTAGGAGGGAAGCTTTTCAGCTTTCTTTGCATGGTTGAAGTTAATACCAGTCCTGACAACTCCTAGTCTCTTATGATTTCTTCTGCATAAAAGCACAGGTTCCAGACTGGTTAGGAGAAGGCAAAGAGGAGTAGGAGCTGATAAAACAACAGAGCTGGTTTCCACAAAGCTGTGGCTAAATTTGTGTGCAACCCTTGAAAAGTCACTTAACCTTTCTCTGCTCATTGACAGATCTGTACACTGGACATAATAGTTTTTAATACTGTAGTCCTCCTGTAAGAAACAGTGTCTGTAAAATTCTTTGAAGCCGTTTGCTGGAATACACCATGACTTAAGGCAAAATAGAACTGAAGGCCTGTTGCAAAACTAGGGAATGTCTTGGTTTGTGTTTTGTGTATGACCTGTTCCTGATACATATGGTTAGTCGGAAGGCCTGACCTCAGCCATCTTGCTGGAGGCTTTTTTTGTGATACTTTTTTTTTCTTGGCTGTATATGAAAGGTTGCAATTCTTGCTGGGAGTAAGCTGCCTTTTTCCCCCCCCCTAACATGCATGGTTAGGTAGTTGATGCATCTATTGGGCACTCTCTCTTTGAGGCACTCTCAAGCATTTCATAAACACTAGTGAATTCATTTTCATATATTGCATATATCCATTATTGGTTTAGCATTTGGAGAAAACTGATGCTGCAAACTGTTTAGAGAACCTTGATAATGATCTTAAAGGAAGCCTGTGGAAGCTTTGGGAAAAGAATTGAGGTCTTTGTGGAGTTCCAGAGTCTCTTAGCTAGACAGCGTGGTTTCTCTTTTCATGGGAAATAAGGAGTTTGAAAATCATTGTTCTACAGAGCAGGAGTAGCACAGTGCAGATAGTTAATTCCTATTGCCCTAAGCTTGAAAGTGTTGGCAGTGTGTTAAATTGTATGCTCTTAGCTCTTGTACAAGTTTAGCAAGTTTAGCAAACAAGTGATGTTTGTAATAAATGGCCCGAAAATGCTGATATCCCTTTGGAGACAACAGATAAGTGACAAGGACAGATCTGAGATCTTTAGGATGGCAGAGGAACAAGAAAGACTCTGTTCTAGCCAAATCATACACTTAGACTACATGTTAAGAGCTCTTTAACTGTTAGCACAGGAGGGAAAAACTCCTGTTCAGCACCATTGCAGAAAGCGTCACTAGAACTCGACTGTTTGCTTGGCAGTTTCTGCGTCTAGTGCTCATGTGGCTGTTAGCAAGCATACAAGTTTCTTAATGCAATATAGCAATTAAATACCCCTGAATTGTCTCGTTTTCTACATCCTACTGTCTGCATCACCTCTCACAAGTGTCTTACAGTTTCATCTTGAAAAAGAAAATAGCATCTGTTTGGATGGCCCTGCTCATGGCAATTTAGCTTCCCCCCCGCCCCGCCTTCGCTTACTTTTTCTTTTCCTCTGTTTTTAATTTGGCTTGATGTCCTACTTACACCAGAAAAGATGACCTTGAGAAGGAGGAAGAATGAGATTTCAAAGTAATCATTGGTGGTTTCAAAGTAGGTCTTTTGCTTCGTGTTGGTTATTTGGACTAGCCGAGTATTAATAACTTGAGGTTTTCAGGTTTTCTGACCCAGATACCTTAAGGTGTTTTCTTTTGGTTTTATGACTCAGCTTTATATTCATAATTTATTATGTCGCTATTAATGCATTTAGATCTCTTAGCAGGTTGTCTTGGGACTTGAAATGAAAAAGGAGTCTCTAAGCTCTGCTCTTCCCTGGGTGCGCTAAGCAGCGTGAATACATCCTGGGAGTCAGCAGGTGTTCTCTGCGATGCCGCGCCTGTTACCGTCCTGCAGGCTTGGGCTGCAAACCACGTCTCTTACAGGAGGATTCTTTTTCTTTCTTTTATGATGTGAGAAGAAGCAATGAGATGCCTAACTGCAAAACAGTTGTGTGTTATTTCCTACCGCATTTCATTAAATGGCATTCCCACATATCCTCGAATGTTGCAATTGTAAACTAAGTATGCAATTACATGACGTGATACTCTGATCAAGATGCCAGTAAACTAGAAAGGAAAACTTTTCTGCTGTTAGCTGTATATAATAGCAAATTGGTGCATAACTGATTTTTAGGTGACCGTTTGCTACGTCAGGATTTTACTTCAGACAAGATCTCAAGAGTTGGCCATTAGCCAAGTGACTTGTCTCTCGCTGATTTTTCTCCAGTGTTGCTTAAGCTGGCAATGTAAAGTCATTAAGAGGTGAGACCGTTTAATGTGCTGGAAGGATTGTCATGAAACAGTGTCATGGCACAAGAGTTTGTCTTGGAGACTTTCTGGACCCTTCTAGCATCATGTAGAGAAAATAGAGCCTTTTCAGAAATCTGCTGGCAGTTGCTGTGGCCATCTGCATATTTATAGTACGTGCTGTATGAAGTTCTGATAACAACTGAGCAGATACAACCCCTAGAAGCAAGTAGAAGGTGTTTTCCTACCACTTCTGCTTTCTGCTCTTGTATCAGTCATGTTCACGTATTCTTTTAGTATAGATGATGTACAGGATATAAACACTGAGTGTAGGGATTGCTTTTAAGGTAACATTCTCTTCCTAGAAGTAAGTAATGCTGTTTAAGTGAAAACGTGAACTCTCTGTTTAGGAGGAACTTTGGGATGGTAGAATAGTCTTTGTGATTGCTTCATCTACCACACAGTCTCTCACATGGATTGAAGAAAAACCCTTCAGTGCAACTGTTAGACACACACAGACATCTTGAAGAATGCAGTGCCGTATTAGAGGGATGTACTGGCAAAATTCTCCTGCTTTCTCCTGTGTTTAGTTTCATCTTATCTAGTGCTTGTGCTTCTGCTGGATTAATAAACCTAATTTACAGATGCTTTTTGAGCTGTTGACAGTAAAAATTATTTAACTAAAGTTGTGGCTAAATTAGTGATGCTGAAGTCCATTTCTAATTCTCGTGACCCAATACCAGGAGATAGTGTCCTAGCCGATGAAGTCCGTACTCTTTGTAGCAGCTTTCTATAATCTCATTGCCCAAAGCTATGCTGTATGGTCCTGTGTAAGTGGTTTGATTTCCCCACCAACACCCCTTCCCCTCAAAGTTATTGTATACCTGCAACTTTAGTGAACTCAGTATAGTATTTCAGATTATCTCTAGACAAGCAAGTCTTCCCGCCATGAAAAAACATTGTTATGCTACTGTTTTCTGCGTGTACTAGCTCTGCCAGTGGTGCCTTTCTTCAGCGGAAGGACGGCTGATAGGCATTCCTCTGTTAACCTGCATACTGATTTGTGCATGAAGATCCCTTTCCTGTCTAGGAGTATTCTTGATAGCCAGATAGGACCTCTGAATTTTACCTCACATTTCCTGGCTTCTGGTTTTATAGATTCACTTGCAAACTAGTTTGTTCATCTTAATGCAAAAACTTGTAAACAAAGTTCTACATGCCAGCTGCTGTCAAATTACCCATTTAGAAGTCAATAAAGCTGGTGAATGGCGTTTGTTTTGTTGTTGGGTAGAAAATCCTCTGAGTGTACAGAGAGTAAATATGATCTGGTTTTGTGCAACTGGGGAAAAATCCAATTTGCCTTTCATTGTTCATATGCTTGTTTCTCTAAGGAAATTCAATATTCCTTTCTTTGTGATAGAACAAACCAGTTTATCTGAGGGACTGCCTACACAAGTACAACAATAACTATTTGGGATGGACTTGTTCCCATTTTTATAAATTAGTGCAAATAAAGTCATCAGACCAGACTTCTGGGAAATGTCGAGGTTGAGGTATCCCCTAGAAGATTTCAGCAGGGATTTTAGCACTTTATCTTATTGCGGTATTATTCACCTTCTCTTCTCAAATGCTTCCTCATGCAGATAGCTCGTTGTCGTGTGGTGGTTTATCTGATTTTCTGGTTATGAGCTTTGGCTGGTCAGCTTTGGTTTAGTCCTTAGTGGAGGAGTCCGAGTAGGTTGGGATTGGTGAAGCATCATTTTTAGGGGGAATAGGCTTTCTCTGTCTTTTGTTGTCATCAGCCCTCCTCCCCATCCTCTTAGTGGGAAAATGACCTTTTGTGGCAGTCACCTAGTCATAGCATCTGCAGATGAAAAACAACCTCTTATGAAATAAATTGAGCGCTGGCATCTGTCTGTGGAGCATCTATTATTTACTTTCCTTTGAGTGAACCGATAACTTCATTCATGAAGCGGGGGAAGAGTTGGGTAAAGGGAACATACATCATTTCAGATGGAATAGGGCAAGATGTGAAGGCGTCTCCTGGCCTAACCTAGAGACACTTGCTCAATGGCCAGTAGGAGCTTTAATTACTGCTGTAAAATCCAACTGCATGGATCCTTTAACAGAGTTATATTGGGAAGATAGGTGGGGAAGACTTTTATGGGTCGTTACTGCCTCTGTTAAAAATATTGCGACGTCTAGCTGTTCAAGAAGTGTTTTTCTTGTCGCAGCCATGTAAGAGACCTGCAGCGCCATGCAGATAAGATGAATGACAGTAAGCTAGGAGAAACAAGGACAAATGGAGCAAGTGTTAGGAAAGGATATCTCGGTAAGCAGTGCTGGCCTGGTGTCTGTAATAGGCTTAGCTCAATGCTGTACTTGATTTATGCTTTAAAGGCATCTTTTAAAAAGACCTTGCAGTAGAAATCTTGTGGTAATAATGATTCGGGTATCTGTTCAATTCTTCATTTTCTAGGGCTGCGGAATGCATTGACACACAGTAATACTTAGATAAGAGCTGCGCTTGCAAACAGGGAGCAGTAAACGGGGGTGGTCCAGAGGTTAGGGCAAACTAGTAATATAGAACGGTGGTCTCCAAACTTTTTTGATTGCACCCCCTTATCAGCAAAAAAATTTTGAGCGCATGTCCTGATATATGTATTATATTTATTTATAAAATCTATACATGTATTACTGTGCTAAAATATTATGTACATTATAAAACATACAGAAAAATAGAAATTTTAAAAAGGATAAAATAAAGATAAAATACTATTTCAAAGATATATTTTATTTTATTTATTAATGGTACAAAAGTATTTTAATCCTGCACCCCAGTGGATGGTTTTGCACACCCCGCTCTGGAGACTGCCGATACAGAAAACCTGAAATACAGAGTCAAGGCTAATGTAATATATTACATGTTTTTTGGCATGCTGTCCAGTTTCTTAGGGGTTTAGATATTTTCCCTGCAGGCAACATTCATTTTGGCAGACTTTCCGTTCCAGTCAAGAATTAAATAGTCCATAGAAATGACACAAGTCTTTTCTTTCTGAAGTGGGCTTCTCTAAGTCAGTGCTGAAGTACAGCTGAATACGTCTACAGCTTTCAGTCTGCCTGCTTGAAGGGAAGAATAATACCGTAATGTAATATGTTAGCCCAGCACCGGAGCTTTTTGACGAAAGGAGAAGAACACTCAATGTCCAGAAATCTTGGCATATGAAGCTAAGTGTTGCCTATTATCTTGAAACAGGTGACTGCAAAGTGAAGGCCCGTCCTCCAAAAGTGAAAGGTGAGAGGAAGAGGAAGCACCTTTTCCCTCAGCACCACCTGCAAGCGCCTCAGCCGCCTCTGCAGCAGCAGCCGCCACCGCTGCCGCCACCGCCCGCGCCGCAGCAGCCGCCGGCAGAGGACGAGGCGCCAGCAGCACGGCCACCGGTACCCCCAGCAGTGCCTGCGTCGTCCGCAGCAGAAAAGAGCCTGCCCTCGGCTCCCCTGAACATTATCCAGCCCTCGGAGGCACCAGCTGAGGAAGATGACTTTAAACCTCGGCCGATCATTCCCATGCTTTATGTGGTTCCACGGACCAAAAAGGTGGTGTTTGACAAGGAGCGCATGTCCTGCCAGCAGGCGTTTGAGCAGTTTGCCACGCAAAAGAGTCCAAGTTGGCAGGAGCAGACGGTCCCCATGGACATCCCTGTGAAGGAGGAGGAGAATGCAGAAGCAGAACATACAGAGGTCGCTGCAGAGGTCAGTGATTTACAGGTATGCATGACCAAGGAGGTGACTCTAAGATTTGCTAGTTTTAAGCAACGAGCTGAAGTCTGAACTTGGAATGAGAGGAGTGCTGAATTGTGCCTGAGCCTCCAGTGGAATGGTGCCATGCTGGAGAGCCACAGTGCCTGTACAGGAAGAGGGTGATTATTTTCTCACAGTTCAGTCCATCATTGCATTGATGCTAGCTGATTAATCGAACTTGTTGTTGTCTTCAAAAGATAAAATAGAGAATCTCTTTTCCTGCTACTAATAGTACAGATAGTACTGAAATGATCATCCCAGGCACTAGGCAGGAAGACCCAGCAAAAGCAAATGGCTGCTGCAGAGCAACTATTCTGAGAGTGGTAAAATCAAACAGTCCCAAGGGCAACTTGGTCACACCAACATTTCGATAATTCTTCCCCCTTGTTTCTGACTTCTCCAGCTTGATAGCATGTGCTTTACGCTTCCAGGTGTTGGCCTGCTGTACAGCATTGCCTAGGGATCTTTTCCATCATGAGATTTAGAATTGGAAAAGTTGGCAGAAAACCTTTTCGTGGACAATACAATTCATGGCACGCAATCTGTCACAGGCATCTCTTTTCTTTAGAGAGCGCTTTCCCGAGGACAGTTGCCAAAAGACGAAGGAGGAAAATGTTCAGGAATTAGCAGCAAGTCGGAGCAGTATTATGTAGCTCTGTTTTCCTGCATGATGCTGCTGAAAGAGCCAAGGAATGGCAAAGCGCTATTAAAAGTTGTGGGGATGGGGGGAACTGTGCGTTGCCATACCGGCGTGGCACAATTAGCATACCTTTCATGTAAATTTTTCTAAGATAATGGCTGCAGACTAGGGAGGAAAAGCCCCCTATGCTATGCTATGATGGGCTGCTGTAGGTACCTTCATCTCTGCTCAGTCCTGTGTAACACGGAGCGTACCTGGATTTCATTCTCCATGCTGTAGCACTGCTGCTTGTCTCCACGTTGGTGAACCAAAGCCCGTGGTACTGTTGATTTCTGGTGCAAACTCACTCGCCTGTAATGCGTTCAGTGCCCATCACCAAAGCGGACAGTGAGCCCCTGAGATTAGGATGCACGCGGTATTTACAGTGTTGGATGGTACACAGGGCGGTGGGTACCGTACAATATAAATATACTTGTCGTGAAACGCGCTGGAATGTTCTAGTAAAATGTTTCTGGTCCTACATGCTCTGTACGTAATTTTTGTGCTAGAGTTCCTCGCTGTTTATGTGATTGACCAGACTAAGCTATTGGAAATGGCAGACTTGAAGCTGTTCTGGGCTGTTCTGATTTTAAGAAAACACTGTAGTTTACCTTTACCCGACACCTTGAGAGATAGCATTGGCTCTGTCTGCTACAGTAATTGGCTTGGGAGGCTTAATTGATTGCAGCCAAAAGGCAGTGAAAAGTTTGCTCTGTAAATTCAAGAACTCTTTATGACAAGGATTCTGCCTCCCTTGTCCTGTACTCTCCTTTGCTTACCTATATATTTTGGAGTTCCCATCTTGTTCTGGTTTGTTACAGACTGCTTCTGCTTTTTCAAAAATTAAGATGGAGATAAAAAAGAGTCGTCGTCATCCACTGGGCAAACCACCAACCCGCTCCCCACTGTCGGTGGTTAAACAGGAGACCTCGAGTGATGAGGGTGAGTGCACTAGCATTAAGAACGCTCGTGTGTCTTGTCTGATCTGAAAAATCACTGAAGCCGTTAATGTAACTGGATGGCCTCAAACTTATTGTGTTACACTTAACTGATAGAAAATGCGGCGTGTTCCCATTTTGATAACCCAGCTGGAAACAAAATTCGTGTGGGAGGTGTCCCTTCTCACCTCCCACCCTTTTTTCTGTCAAGAAAAATACTTTGCTGGCTGCAGAGCAAGGCAGCATTTTGGGCAAAGGGAAAAAAAACAGTTCACAGCAAATAACATGTTAAAGTAAAAGCTCCTTCTTAGATACTGCATTAAAATGAGATCTGTTCACCTTGGAGGGTGGTGGGGGTTAGATCTGCTGTTAAGTGTGTGGGGAAAGTTATTTCTAACTTTTTGGTTGGCTTTTCAATTCATGTAAATGTTGGGGTCCAACTTTTCTTGGCAGATCCAGAAATGAGAATTAGAAAGTCTCTCAGTGCTTAACTGTACATCACTGATTTTTCTTTTCCCACATTCCAGTCACTGTGAATGCCATAACACTCTGGCCCAAGGAAAAAAAAAAAAAAAAAGACTCTTACCTCTCACTTCTCGAGTGGTGTAATTTACCACTTCTGGGTCTTGCCCACATTATAAAGTACTCGGAATATAGAAAAGTCCACAGTAAGAAGCTTTTGCATGCTGGGGCGAGTACGCAAAGGTGTAGTTGGCAGTCCCTGCTTTCAAGGTACTTACAACTTTATATTCAAAAGGACAGCATCTTTCCTGTTGATCCTTCAGAGAATATATCCATTGATTTTAGAGAAACTGTGTAGGAGGGGGATATTCTGTACATACGTAGCTCCATTCCCTTACCAAGGGTGATGCATTCGATGTCTTGCGTACGTGTAACGCGGCGTGAAGTGTTGAAAGGCAGCTGGGACTAGTTACCTTGTTTTGGTGTGAGACCTTGCAACAAACTTTGTGCTGAAGGATCCTCATTAGACAGATTCTTTTCGCTGTTTCGACGTTTTGGATGGTGTACGGGGACTTTGCTGGCTGACTCAGGAGCGGTTTTCTGTGAAAGCTGGCGTTTCTGGGGGACTGATTTACAGCGCTATTGGGCAAAATCTGATCAAACAGATTCTTCTCCTCCCCGCCCGGGAATAGAAGCAGCTCTCTGCACTCCTGGCTTTTTCAGGGCTAATGTGTAAGGATGATCTGGAGGCTGCGGTGAGGAAGAGTGAGCACGTAAATTAAAAGAATGCGTATACTACACTAAGATTCAGTTGAGACAGATCGTTGGCCTTTTCTACTTGCGTATAACTTGCTTGAAACGTAGGAGCCATCCTGAACGCTGTGTCTCACCTAGAATCCATCCTGGGATGAGTGAAGGTGATGACAACATACAACAGTCATTTCCTTTTTTCTCAGTCTGTCACTCTGGATTACGATGCCGGTTTCATTGATTTCACTGGTATCATAAATCCTTGCCTGTCTCCTGACGTGCTTTGACTAAAATTTGGAGAAACATGTGGTTTGGTTTTTGGCTCATGTCTTAAAATGTCATTAAAGGTGCTTGATTTCCTCAAAAGCTGAGTGGCGAGCTTGGCTTTGAAAGTTAAGACATCTTGAAAGTATCAATCTGCATACCCGAGGTCACTGGTCTTTTTAAATTTTGTCTGTGCCTTGCAGGAGGTGTGGACACGTGAGCACGTGTAGCTGCAGCCGGGACGGTAGAGCACGTCCTTGTAGATCTGTCGTTGCGAGGGCCGGCTCCGGCCTGGCACGCTGAACCGGCGGTCACCTCCTGGCACGAGCAGCACCGTGCTCGAGGCGGGAAAGCCCAACTCGCCCGCTGGCAAGGCTGCTCCTGTTTGTCCCCCTTTCCAGCACAGTCCTGGGCAGCGTTGCGGGAAAGGCGATGGTATTAGCAGTTATTGTTAGCCTATGGGTACCAGTTCCAATCCAAGATAAAAATAAAAATATAGTAAGAAAACAAAGACACGTTTTAGGAAGTAACCATCATTTGAAGCATGACAGACACACACAGACAGTGTTCGTCATCTCAAAAAAGATCGATTAATTACACACGATAAAATTTCCCGCATTGTCTGGCAAATATAGATCAGATTAGTTGGGGGGAACATTTAAAATCTGAGATGTAAATGTAGCCATTAGAGTTTTATTACAAGTTCCTCTTATCCTTTCTGGTAACATAAGAGTCTGAAAATCTTAAAAGGGAGGTAGAAATGTGGAGGAGGCTTAGGCTTGTTGAGAGCAGAACGTTAACTGCATATTTCCAATAATTAACAGTGAAGCAGTGAACAATTTGGTTTAATGTGCTGAGCTCTGGGGATAATGTTCCACTAATATGTCTTTGAGTTCCTCCGGCCAAAGCTGTTCTGGAAACTTTGCGGATGGACGACGCAGTGAGTGATTTACACTTAGTCTTGTGTGGAAAATTTCTTTAACACTTAGAGCGACTCAAAAGTCTTTAATAAGGAACGGTAAGAAACTTGGACCCCCAAACTGACACAAACGGATTCTGCGGTGGTTTAATCATAAAATGCCAAGGGCCTTTTAAAGGTTTTTTAAGAACAAAGAATTAGCAAACTAATTAGCACAAGCAGCACCTATCAGGGCCCCGGCAGAGCAGGAGGTGGTGGTGAATGCGAATTGCAGGCTTAGGGGTGTGCGCTTGATGGAAGCAGCTGTGAAGCAGCTGCAGAGCAGTAAAATGAAACCCTGGACGCAGGGTGTCTCATGGCCAAGCGTTGCGTTTGCAGGAACAGGTATGGGATGCGTTTTGGGAAGGATGAAACAGGCGTGCTGCTGCCCGGTGGGAACTGGGAGCTGGCCTAAGCAAACCAGCACGAGCTGCCTGCGCGTCTGTCTTGCGGAGAATGCGGCTCCGGTTGGAGAAGGGAAAGGGGGATTTCCTTGCCCTTTCGTCACGCATTTTGAACTTGGCTTCATTAAAGGGATGTTGCAGGTTTCCACAGCTAGAAAGTGGGGAGAGTTATGAAGGCAGTAAATCTAGATTCTCTTCTTTCTTCTTCCTCATGGCCGGTCCCGTTAGGTCCTCGCTGTCTCCATCGTGTCTATCCTACCCGTAAAGTGGAGGTTATCTCCATTTAAGGCAGTGTTTGAGACATACGCGCATGAGGAACCATGGATGAATTGAATGTTGTGCCGTTGAAACATTAGCAGTTTAACCCTACCTTGCTGCGTTTTGCCTCTACTGACTGTCAATTCTTTGGGGATTTTTTTTCTTTCTAGAAACATTTCCATTTTCTGGGGAGGAAGATATGAATGACCCAGAGGCTTTGAAATCTTTGCTTTCCCTCCAGTGGAAGAATAAAGCACATAATTTCCCAGCTGAAAGAAAATTCAACGCAGCTGCTGCCCTGAGCGAGCCATACTGTGCCGTCTGTACCCTCTTTTACCCGTATAACCAGGTAATTCCCGACACCGCGTAGGCGGACGCGGCAGTGGTGGGTGCTGAGTGTGGCTACTGTGTAAGTTATGATGCAGACCTTTATTGTGAAGAAAGAAGGCTCATACAAATTTGCACACCAAAGCGTGTTTGGATTTGGCAGAGGCAGGGGATGGAGCCTTTTTTGTTATCTTTCCTGGCTTCTCTGGCTTTCTCAGCTTTCATTTTTAATACATGCATAAAGAGCTTTAACTGCAAATGCTATTTCGTACAGAGACACAGTGCCATATTGGGCATGTGATCGCTCTTGTTTAGGGGTGGGCCTGGGCTTCTGAATATATGCAAACAAGCAGCAAAATAAAAATTTACTGAGTAAGCACATACATCATTTTTTGGAAACTTCCAATATGCTTTGGGATATGTTATATTTTGCCTTTCAGCTCATATCAGATGAATTAGTTATTTGCCCAGTTGTGTATTGATTTGTTCTTGGATGCTTATAGAGCCAAATCTGGCTTTGTGTGTCCACTAGGAATATGTGCCTTAGATGCATATATATGTGTTGGAAGCTTTTTCTGAGCAAAGCAGAGCCCACCTCCCCCTTCAATAAAATCTCTTGATTTATTATACAGCCTGAAAAGAAAATATCTGTTCTGATTGCTGGATGCTGTTGTATAATGGTTGTAAGGAAAACTGGGTACAGCTGGGCTGTTTTATTCCATTGTTTTTAACTCTGGTCTGCTACCAGAAACCTTGAAATGTCCTTCTGGAGAAATTCTTGCAGAAAGAGTAGGGAAGGATGCCAAAAGGATGGGAGAGGGGGAGGGAAGGTCTTGCTTTTATTAATATTTTCTCCCCCCCCCATTTGGTGTTTTCAACTGCAATTTAGGAATTTAGATTTTTACAGAAGAAAAACAGGGAACGCTTCTCATTATTCTAATGATTCTTTGAGCTTTCAGAATAAATTACAGATCCCGGTACAGGCCTAAGGAAGAGAGAGAGGAGCAAAAGGCAGGGGTGGGGGTGTGCATGAGAAGACAGGATTTAAAGTTCGTTATTTGTGCTGCATGGCGTCAGGTGTTGGATGACTTTTTTTTTGCGCGGGGAGTGCTCTGACTTTAAGGTTAAAATTGTGACCAGGAAAGAGGCGATTCCATATGAGGATATTTTCTCTTTAAGTCCTTACAGATGGATAAAGAAGCTGTCCCAGTCTCTGTAGGGGAGACCACCTCTTTCGTCCACCTTTCTAAGTGCGGACAGAAGACCAAGCCTCTGATCCCGGAGATGTGCTTTACCTCAAGTGGAGAAAACACAGAGCCCCTTCCTTCAAATTCATATATCGGAGAGGATGGAACCAGTCCCTTGATATCCTGTGCCAAATGCTGCCTGCAGGTTCATGCTAGTGAGTGTTCCCTTCTTCACCAAAGCATTTTGGGTATTGAGAAACCCACGGTCTCTTCGTATGTTGCCTATATTTGAATTCCTTCTGGGCATGCTTGCTATACCTGGCACTCCCACTGCCTTTTCTGGTACTAGTATGTGTGTATATTTGAGTCCCTCTTGGCAGATCTTAAAAATACACACAGATATTCTTTTTACTGTTTGTTTTGTTGGCTGATTCTTCTCTGTCTCGCAGAGAAGACTCTTCGTTATCTTTCATTTTTTGTAATAAAGCAGAAATCACGAAGCTGATTGCATTCTTCTCGCTTGTTCAAATATTGGTCTGCCGGGTGAGGTACTGTTCTTGTGTGCATCAGAGATGATGGAGTAGTTTCTGGGATATATTTTATTAGTGTCTGTGTTACTGTTTGTAGGAAGGGCACTTGATTACAAAAAGGAACATATGTCTGTTTGTTTCCCCGATAGTTATGTCTAAAAGAAGATCTGATTAATCCTGGTAGAGTGTACCTTCACTGTAGATTGTATGAGATCCAGTTAACATTTGCACTCGTACTAGGAGATGTGACAAATTAGTGTTCAGCTGTTTGATCTTGACAGATGGGAAAACTTATTTGACTTGCATCAGCTGGAATTACTTTTGTTGTTCCAATTTTAAAGTCTGCAGGCCACCGTGCAGCTCAGCATGACTGTCTCTTGTGGACAACTAGAATGCAACTTTTATTTCTGTACTGCATCCGTGATTATGGCCACTTCTGGCTAATAAGAGCAATGATGCAGAGTGAGCGTGAGGATAAAGACTGCTTTCTTACTTCACCAACTGCAGTCTCTAGCGATCAGAACAGAGAGGCTGCACCTTGTACATCCATATGTCTTCAATAGACTAGTCTGTCAAAATGGTTTCAGTGGCCAAATTCTATTTAGGGTCAGAGGGATGTGGGCAAAGTTAATCTGCAGTCTCAGGGTGTAGAGAAATTCAGCTTTCTGTTCCGGCTGAGCTCTACCCTTGAGGATAGGACAGAAGTTAGATCTAGTGTGATGTGGTCTCCAGTGTCTTGTTTCCTTGTCGCTGTTTGTACTTCTAGACTGTGATATCCCTTTGACTTTGCTGCAGAGAATCCATTTGCTTTTATTATAGGATTGCAGTGTTGAGGTGTATTTTGGTTAATCTGGCAGCTTGCTGTAAAACCAGTTGGCAGCCTACTTGTTATTGAGAAGTGCCCTCACCCAGCTGTGCCAGGTTATGACAACAGCAAGTACGTACGGAGAAGAAAGCTTTTGCGAAGGTTTCTGGGCTTTTAAGGGGTTGACAAAATCCATAAAAAGAGCATTCTTTTCTTGTTCCGTTAGGATCGTTGTTAATGGGACAATCTGGTGTTCAGTAAGCGTGACTGTTTCTCCCCTCAGATCCCATAGTCTGGCTACCTGTGGTCCTGGAGCAAGAAATCAATGCTGAAATTTCAGCCCGTTCTACGCCATTTCGAGCTCCAGCACTATTTCAGTTACGGGTGTCTGTTCTTCTTTCATCTCAGTTTCCAGATCAGTTTTTTAGACACAAGACCCCTGCTCATTTTCTAGGACTGGGCTGAATCTGCTTTCTTGATTTGCCATATGATGAAAAGAGGTTTCAGATGTGGAAGACAGCTGTGGATCTATATTATCGACTTTTTTTGACATAATGTTTATCTGGTTAAGTGGAAGATTTTTATAAATCAGGTTATTGTGGCAATCTCAGTGCTTTCTGAGTAACTTCTTTTAAGTTTAATTCAGTAATTGGAGACCCTCCAGCTGAAATTTTATGTTCAGTTTTGTTAGGATAGGTAAAGGCCATGGGATGAACTTTGTGTTACCTAGGATGCTGACCAGCAATTTGTGGTATGTTTAATTTTCTGCTACAGGCTTTCTTTGCAAGCTTGCGGAAATCACATAGATCCAATTTTTCAACAGTATTTGTATGTCTTGTCCCCGTTGTCTTCAGTGGCAAACCTCTCTGTCTTTTGTGGAATTTTAAGTGCTTTTTTGGTGTTATTTCCCTGTATTTATAGTGAGTATAATACCACTTTCTTTCTTTGGTTTTGCGGAGAAGTATGTAGGAGGATTTGGTGCTTGCATATTACGGTCATTGACGCTCTATAAAGTCAGATGTTTCTAACCCTTCATATAACCAGAAATTATTAGTCTAAATACTGTTAAATATGTGAAATACACGTATTTAATTTCCTTGCAGTATTAGTGGTTTTGTCCTTTCTCATAATACCACTTAGCAAAGATGACTGCTTCAATCATGCTAAAATTCTGTGCTCTTAACTGTTTTGATGTGAGTGCATTCCAGCAGTAGTAGCATCACTTTAGAGCCCTGTTCTTGCCTGAAGGATCAAAGTACTGCTACGGTAGTCCTTACAAAAGAGAAAAAAAAATTGTTGAGGGTTACCTCTGTGTGGTGATTCTGTTCATTTTTAGACCTGCTGGTCCCAAATTCTGTCCCCCTTCCCAAGGATGACTTTCCTTACAACTTTTGTCTGAGCCTGGAGTATTGAATATAGTTATTCAAATGCTACACCTGATTTCAAAGATGCTTCTGAATTGAAAAGTCAACAAGTCAGTACTACAGATATGTTGGCAAATCTCTGAGGGATATAACTTTCTTTGTTTCAGGCTGTTACGGAATACGTCCAGATTTGGTGAATGAAAGTTGGTCTTGCTCACGGTGCTCAGCCAATGCATGGGCAGCGGTAAGCATCTACTCTTTGGGAGACAAAATAAAGCTTGCTGTGGGAATTAATTAGATATTTCAGCAGAGATGGGTGGTGGGAGGGTGCAGTTTGCCTTTGCATCCCAGGTGTGGTGTAGTCATTTTTTGGGAAAGGTAGGCGGTCTGGCAGAGTTTTATGGTCCAGCTCTGATGGAGTTGTGTTCCTACAGGAATGTTGCCTGTGTAATCTCAGGGGAGGAGCTCTTCAGATGACCACTGATGGGCGGTAAGTGATGTTTTTAACTATTTTGTCCTTCCATACTGCATCTAATGCTCTAGCGTTGCGAGTTTGGTCTTGATGCTCGGTGCGACAACTAGTTTTGGCGTTACGGAGGTAATGGTTACTCACTAACTTGGCAGGATGAGCTTGAATAACTGTGCTGTCTTACACTCTGCACGAGGCTTCTCAATAGCAGAGGTAGCATGGCTCTGAACACTGTTAAATTTGGTTTATTCTCAGAGAAAAGTATTTTCAGAGAATGTTTAGTATCGTGCAAGATCAGATGCATAAAAAGGTTGATCCCTGTTTTTCCAGAGACATTTACCTTGTACGACCGTGATTAACAATCAGTTGGTAATGTTGCCAAGGCTGCCAACCACTGTAAATGTGCCTTGATACTGAGGGAGTCAGAGAAATGTTAACTGCCCTCTTGAGTATTTAACTCAAATAATGGCGGATTCTGATTTCTCTCTTCGCTTTTTTTTCCAGGTGGATCCATATAATCTGTGCTATTGCTGTCCCCGAGGCCCGTTTTCTCAACGTAATAGAGCGTCATCCTGTGGACATCAGTGCTATTCCAGAGCAGAGATGGAAACTGGTAGGTGTCTTTTACCTATAGAGAGTGTGTGTGAACAAGAGCCAAAAAAAAGAAAAAGGCTTTAAGCAGACAGAAAAACATTCTGTAGGATCATAAAGTAGCTGAGGTTGGAGGTGATGTTCTTGCTCTTATTTCCAACAAATGCACCAGGAAGCTGTATCATTTGGATGTCTTCTGAGGTACTGTCTCAGTGCTTTGACACACAAACAAGTTGTGATGACCAGATCTGCCTTTACTCTCTAGGAATGTGCTCTTACCCTGGGCAGAGCCTAGGGCAAGCATCCTTACCCACCTGGCGCTTGGGTCTAAGCTGCCCGAAAGCTTCATTTACTGAAAGTACTGCATAGCGGGAGTGTGAAGGGACATGGTAACTAGAAGGAAGCTGACATATTGCTGACTTGTTCATCTGTAATTTGACTCGTCTTTCTTTACAATAATTCTCTTTTTCTATCAAGAAATCTCTTGTAGAAATTAATAAACATTTCTTTGTGACCATGACTGCAAGGCGAGGCTCTGCAAAGATTTTAATAAAAGTCCAGCTACAGCTCATTATTTAGTTGCGTAGCCTCATCTGAGGGATTAGTAATGGATGATTCATTAGCTCAGAGCAATTAATCTTAGTGTTAGTTAATGCCCCATCACTATAGTGTGTTATTGCAAAATAAATTGTGCTTTTGCTGCTTTTTTCGTACAGAAGTCAGCTGGACGAGAGTTGGGAGTGTGGTACGGGGGAAGGTGAGGTAGCAGTGATGCATTGGTTAGCGCTGATGTATTTGTTAACTGCGCAGCCATATAGTGCCGGCAGCCCAGCCAGGGCCTGGCTGAGAGATTAGGAAGAATCTCTCTCGGCTTCCAGAGTTATTTCTCTGTTGTGCAAATGGGTTTTGTACACAAATGTAAATGTAAAAAGCATTCATTATTCAGGTGCAGTGATGGAGCAGTGTGTTGTGAGAGTGATAAATCTTGCAGCAGTGGTTCTTTATGGATCATCTGACATTTCTAGCATGCATCCTCTTCATTACCAGCACTTGTAACGATGAACTAAAAATCCTTTTACACAAGACTCACATTTATTGCTTAATGGAGCCTCACAAGGAAACATGACTTAATTCTTTAACTCTTCTGTTGGCTATCTTACAATCCTATAGAGCCAGGGTAGTATTAACGCACGTAAAACTGTTGCTTCATTCTGCTCGGCAGCGTTGGCTACGCCACCCAAAGCCTCTGCACAGACCTGCTGCGCATCCTTCTGTTTCGTTCCTGAATTAAAGCTTCATAGTTTTGTTGATTTCTTCAGCGTTGTATTCTGTTCGCACCTCATGTTTTCTTCATGTCTCAGGAAAGGTATATGAAGCACCTTGAATTACACAGTCTAATGATGTCATTTACAGGCACGTATTCCGTATGTTGAAGTTAGCAAGAGCCTGGCTTGTAGCTCAATTCTTGTCAAAGCCTGGCTTTAAGCACTTCACTTGGAAAGTGTTAGCATGGATGGTGCTACACACTGCTTCATCACAATCAGAGTAACTTTTCTAGGGGCGTAACGCTGTTTTATTTCTGCCAGGGTCTGTCGTGACTCTGCCAGCAGGGCATGTTGGCTGGTCCAGGTAGCTTTGGGCACAGGTTCAGGTCTTGGTCTTGAGCTTCTGTCAGCATGCCAGTGTGATCCCTCTGTAAGATGTCTGGTGCCCCTATACAGCTAGCCCCACTGTTAGGATGCAAGAAGCAGACTTTCAGCCTAATTACTCACTGTTCAAGAATGTCACCAGGTAACTATTGTTGTGTTTAGACTGATTATAAAAATCTTTCTGCTCTGTTGGTCTATACTTGTGAACGCCTTTAGAGTATGTATGCACGCACCATCACTGTCTGCTGAAAACAGTTGGTGGTGTCACCACATACATTGTGGCTTTATGAGTGTCGTTTGCTACAGGAAAGAAAGCAAATAAATTATCTTGAGCTAAAATTGAAATGGGTTTTAGAGATATGAGCTAGGTAAAGATTAAAAAAAAATTAATTTGGATGGCAGAATGTAAAGGCAGTGGTGCTTATAGCAGCAGCATTGGTGCAGCGTGTGAAGAAGTACAAAAGAAATTTATATTGGCTAAGACTGTGTGAAGAAACACCTAGGAGCCATTGTAGAGACCTGTAGGATTCTTTATAGGAATTTGCAGGTAATTCATGGAATACATGGGGAGTCAATGGAGGAGTTGGGGGGTGTCTTTTTTGGAGGTGTGCAGCTGCATTTAGGAAGATAAAGTGAAGGTGACTAAAAGGTGGTGGTGTTGGATCTGATGACTTGGGCAATGACGGAGTTGATGCAGTATGGATAAAATTGGAGAGATGGCCTTTGTTGCTGAAAAAGATGGAAAAGGAGAGAAGGAATGATATGAAGGCTGAGGACAGTTGAAGTGAATGGATGAAGGTAATGAAGGAAAGAGGGGGGTAGGGGTTATCTGTGGTGTTTTTTGTTTTTTTTTTTAATATGTTTGTATTGTTTAAGTTACTGTGGGAGGGCTGCGTTAACAAGCAGTTGCAGCGATCTGTTTAAAGAGTATCTCTTGTTCTTTGAGCGTGCACCAGGCCTTCCCTTTCAAGCACAGACTTTTCAATCCAGTTGTAGGTATTGCATCATTTTAAAGAGTGCAGTTTGCATGCTTCCTGATTAATGGTGTATTATGGGCCTGTGCGCGTAAATTATTTATGACGTGGAAATTTGGAATAATTAGCTGTCATTCCTCAATGGAGTAAATGAATTGCAGTGTTCATCATGCAGGAGACAGCCCATTTCTTACTCTCAGCTATGACCCAACTCTCCAGTGTGCATTTATTTTCAAGATTTTTCTCCTGTGCTTTAGACCTCCTCTCTTCCTGCTACCTCCCCTCCCACAGAAAATGTCTTTGAATCTACACGTGCTGCTTTATCTCAGCACTGGGCACCAGTGCTTCTGTCCGTCCCATCTCCCACACTTCCAGATCTTCTACGTTTTCGCTCCTTCCACCATCTTCTACATTGCAGTCTCACTGTAGCTCACATTTTTCTTTATCCTTTGATCGTATTTGCTCAGAATATTCCATTGGTGTAGCTCTTCTGCTTATCACAAGGAGTTTGTCTTGCCACTGGGGCGTCATTAGGTGCGTGCTAATCCTTCTGGCTTGGAAGAATCCTGTTCGCATCGGTAAAGGCAGATTCCTGATCCTGGAGGGTTAATGCTCCCGTGAGAGGCAGTATTGAGCACACTGTATATCAGCAGTTGTCCCTGCTGGCGGCAGAATTGGGTATTGACAGTTTAATAATGAGATCTCGTTGCTATTGACTTGCTTTCAGTGCTGTGTTCCTGCTGCGCACTTTGCTGTGGTGCTTATCTAGCTTTTGAACATGGTTTACAGAGCAATAAAGGCATAGCTTATTAAATACTAAAACCACATTCTGGCAACGCTAAGGCTCCGGCTTTGAATTTCCTGGCTTTTGTTAGTTTAAGTAAAAAGGCCAAATTAATCTTTGGTGTAAACATACTGACTTCAGTTAATTCACAGGAAGTGAACTTGACTTATTTCATATACGTGTGGGGCAGACCCCCGTCAGAGAGGCGTGATGTTGCACAGAAATTGGGGAGAATGCATCTCCCTTTTTTTCGCATGTCTTGCTTTCAAGGAAGAGAGAAGACTCTTTGGAGAAGGAGTGCTCTTTTATTTGTCTTGGCAATGTGTTGTAGCTAGCGCAGGTGGGGCCCTGGCTCTTAGCTATGATAACACAAATAAAACATAACATTGAAATTTGGCAATTCTTATTTTGCATTTACTTGGACAGTTTATGATACGATACCACTGTTACTATTTTTGAGGGTACTCTTTCAAGTTAGCTCAGACCTAGAAGCGGAGTGGATTTGTACTTCTGGGGGTTGTATTGGCTTATTGTGCGACATCAGGCAGCTTACATTCCATTTCTAATCCCATGGGATGTAGTAATTCATACGGATCTTAAAATTTAGGCCGTGTGTTCTGTAATGTTGCATACTTTGAGCACTGCTTTAGTGGGAGTGAGGTAAACGAGAGGCCATGAAAAGTGAAAGAGGGAAAAAAAAGGCTCTGTTTAATATCAGACGCTGCAGAGAGAAAAAGAATCCGTCATTCATAGTATCCTAGTATGTTTATAGGACATTTATGTTTTGATGATGGATTGGGAGGGAGGCAGGCGGTCAGACCTGGGGGGCAGTGGCTGGAGCAAACCGGTGCAATGTGCTTTGGAGACGGTCATCTGAAATGCACACTAAAAATTACTGCTTGCCTCTGTTCCTCCTTATATGTGGAAATTATTTCTTTGTAATAAATAAATTACATAGCTGTGTAGTCAGATTCATGGGCGTATAATATCTCTCAGGATTTTATTTATACGAGCCGTTCATTCTAACAAGTAAAACGCACGTTCGTCTCATGGGTGTGATGCTAATTTTTGCCTGGTTTGCCTTGTCCAAGCCTCAGCTACAGTAAAGAAGCTGCCATTGATCAGTGACAGATTCCCTAGACTTAAAATGTTAAAAGCAAAGAATGGTGTTTCCAAATAGTTCCCTGGAAACATTACACAAGCGTCCAACTTAAATTTCTTTAGATTGGGATTCCCAAAACCTGGTCTCCTGTATTTCTGAGGGGCTGGAAACAGGAATCTGGTGGTGTTAGGGAATGAGGAAATGTATCTTGCTTCCCACTGACACCTAATGCTTGCTGCCAAGTCTACAGTGCCATAGGCTTATGATTTTTAGCTTTGGAGAAATTTAGATTTCTTTTTAAAGTAGTCACACATCCTAAGTTGATTACCTGTCCCCACCAAGTGCTGTCTGATTAGCTTAGCCTAATAACTGGATCTGCTTTGCAGAAAATGAGTTTAAAAAATACTGAAAGATTTCATACCTTTTCCCCCCCTGTAATTCTGGTGTTTGGTACAATGGTTTTAGTTCTTCTGTTTGCAAAACAGTGACTGAATTATCTACAATAGCTAACCTGACATGGATACCAATAAAATATTTACAGTACACATGTAGTTTATGTGCGTAAAATAAACATACAATTTTATTGTTCCATTATATAAAATTATATTCTAGTAGATCTAATAGGTATAATGTTCCATTAAATATAATAGAACAAATTATTACACAGTTATTCTGTGTTCTGTTCTTTCAAAAAACCAGAAACATTATCTTCTAGCAGCGTGTCTGTGAAGATCCAGCTGCTGTTTGAACTAACAGAGGTGCATTCCATATATCTAAGGAGGATGAGTATTGAGCCGTCGCGGTTCTCTGATAGCGCTGATGTGTGTTTGCCTGGTTTGCCCTCCCTTTCTCTCAGCCCTCCAGTGAACATAGTCTCAAATTGGATTTAAGTCTGCTTCACCGTCCAGCGTGGTTCTGGAGGGCTGAGTTACTGGTAGGTGTCGTCGTGCGCAAGGGAATGATAAGTCAGTATCTGCTGGAGTTTCCTGGCTTACGAGTGATTCTAGGCAAGCGCTTATAGGCAATTCTGGAAGTGTTGGACTTGACCTCTCAGCAGCAAACGTCACTGTTTTTGGCTGTGGCTTCTGGGCCCTAGACACCAATGATACGAACTTTTCCACCATGTCAAGTAGCAGGGTGCCATGTGTTGCGTTAAAGCTGCTGTTGACTGCCTGCATAACGCTGACCTGTGTTTCTTTTCAGAAATGCGTGTACTGTCGGAAACGGATGAAGAAAGTGTCTGGTGCCTGCATCCAGTGCTCGTATGAGCACTGCTCCACATCCTTCCACGTGACCTGCGCGCACGCAGCTGGCGTGCCCATGGAGCCAGACGACTGGCCCTACGTTGTGTCCATCACTTGCTTCAAACACAAAGCAGCTAACCAGAATGTATGTGGTTTGGTCTGGGGGTTTGGGTTGGGTTGGGTTGGGTTTGGGCGGTGGTTGGGGCTTTTGGGGTTTGTTTTTGTTGTTGTTGTTGAACAGTTCTCTGCGCCTATATTTTTGACACAGCTTTTATGACTGCAAATTGCAAATTACTCCTTTTTCTCTATAACACAGATTCAGTTTCGAAGGGAAGTGACCCTTGGGCAGACTGTGATCACAAAGAACCGGAATGGACTCTACTACAGATGTAAAGTGATTGGCATGACAACACAGACTTTCTATGAAGTAAACTTTGATGACGGTTCATACAGTGACAACGTTTACCCAGAAAGCATTATTGTAAGCAGCTCTCTGTGGAGACTATTACTGTTATAGATGAGTACAAAGTGTAATGCCTGCATTCCTCTTCTATGCGCTTTGGGGTGGAACAACGAAGTAAAACTTTAAAAAAAAAAAAAAAAAAAGAATTAAAAAGTAAAGTTGCTGCTTGCATAGAAAAACTCATACTGCTCTTCATTACTGTTCTTCTTGTTTACAACATTATCTCATTTCAGTTTTTTTGTTCCTTTACAAAGATGTGATTTTGCGATATGCAGATGACTTAACAGAAAGCAATGTTTGTTTTAAGTTGCATCGTATTTGTTTTGTGGTTGAACAATCTCTTATTTTTCAACTGACAAGTGTGATTCATGGGGGAAGCAGATTGTCTGTAAGCACTTCTGGTTCAAAACAGGGAATTCACTTAATAGAAGGAATGTCTAGAAGAGGCTGACTTGTCAGCTCATGCGTTCTCTTCCTGATTGTGCCTTGATTCACCATGTGAAACAGAGCAGGTCACCCTGCTTGTTTTTGTTGATACAGGAGATCTGATGTTTAGGGATTTGTAATGCGAAGTTTCCTAGAACTGAGTACTGTCACCAGAAGGAGCTGCAAGTGTTTATTTCTGGTCTCTCACTGGTTAATGGTTTTGTCTGAGATGACTGCAATTAATCACAAGTGCAGAAACTGTCTTATACTTAATTATAGTGTTATGTAGCAACTTCCTTGAGTGGTGATTTTAACAACCTCTTCACCTAGTTCTTGAGCTTTGTTGGTGTTGGCTGTCTGACCTCTTCCACTCTATGTCTTCAGAGCAGAGACTGCCTCCAAATGGGACCCCCTCCAGAGGGTGAATTGGTTCAGCTGCAGTGGACAGATGGAATCATCTATAAGGCCAAGTTTATTGCAGCCCAGATCAGTCAGATTTACCAGGTGAGTGTGGAAGAGTACCCACGTACTTCATGTCAACGTGTCTGATCGTTGCTCAGATTGTGTAGCTCACTAGTGTTGAGCGCTTGCTCTGGTCGTGAAGGGAGAATTTGCCTTCTGAAATTAATACTGCTGGTAGTCTAAAGAGAAATATAGTGTTAAAGTAGGATCAGGGTAAAGGTTTGCTGTGGCAGAATGTGGATGTACGGATAGACGTATGTCTAGACTGTATCTGCTTTTAAAATATAAAATAAATTTGCCCTTCTTATAGCTCAGGTCTGACCCGGGTCAAAAGTGACCTAATGGAACTAATCTCTGGAGGCTGTCCCATGGCTGGAGCTGAGCTCGGCGTCTGTAGTTCCCCATGAGACAGTATCTACATAATCACAACCTTCCTCGACGCTTTGAGAGGAAGTAAGGGAAACGATGGGTCAGGAGACTGCTTCAAGGCGGGGAATAATCCTCTGGTCACGGGAGGGTACTTTGTGGAGCAGCAGCAGCATGTGGGAATAATGTCCTGCTGCTGCTGTGTGAGGAATTAGAAACCTCAATCTCCAGTCTCATGCGGTCTCGCCATCTCTGTTTTTAAGGCGAGAAAAACAGCAGCCAGGTTTTTTTTGACTCTGAGTCTGTTCCACATATGGGATTTTTGTTGGTGGAAGGTTGTAACAGTCAGTAAAGGAAGATTTAACCTGGTACGTAGTGTTAGTATTTCAGCACAGAGGGCTTTATAAAAGGCAGTACGTTCATTTGATTAAACCCTCCTTAAATGGTACCAAGAAGTTGAAAATTGTAGTGATTTGGAAAGTACACTTTGTACACATCCTTTTGAAAAAATATATGCTGAAATTTGCAAATAATTGTTATTTTTAAGAGATTAATGCCCCTGGACAAAAGGCAAAGGAAGTCCCATATCTTGTATTTGTCTGAAATGGGGTTCTGATTTCTGTCCTTTCTGCACAGAGTTGTTTCGTATCTGTGTGCGAAGAGCGCAATAACCCGCCTTGTCAGTTAACAGTCTTTTTGGTGTGTGTAATGGATGTTAACTGCTTCAGAGGACGTGTGATCTGAGGTGATCCTGGTTTGAATAAGTACAATATATAGTTCCAGAAAGATCTATCGTTATGCATGCTTGCCAGTTTAATCACAGTATAGGAAATTGTCATTGATTTCTCAAAGGTACAATAATTTGAAATAGGCTATTCCACTGATAGTGCCAGATGACAGAAAAATATGCACGAGGAGCCTGTGTTTTTCAAATCATGCAGTTACCAATAAGTAAAGCTCTTCTCCATGGGGAAAATAGCCTGAGCAGCTTTCTGCATTGGTTCTCTATGTGGATACTTTTTCAGTACTTATGGCGCGTTTCTTTTATCTGTTTTGGAATAGGATTATATTTAAAAACACAGAAACAGTTCTGTTAGGAAATAAGCGTGTTCATAGCAAGACAGCTTGGATTAGCTTTTGCATTTTAAATTTGTCTTATTTTGCAGTAGCTTCCCAGCTCACATCTCCAAGTCTGTATTTTGTGTGCTAAGATTAGATGTGTGTATTTTTTTAAAAAACGGAGCCCAAATGACTGTCTTGTAACTTGCTCTGATGTGTGTTCCTAACGAGGGTCTAACCCATATCAGTAATTTGGCACTTAAATAAACAAGGTCCAACCGCTCCGTGATAGTTTAAGATGGCACTGCCCTCAGTCGCAAACCCTGCCTTCCTACTAGAAGTTGAGCCCGTGGAGTGGAAATGGCAGACAGCAATCTGCTTGTGCCTCTGCTGTTAAGCTTCGTAATCCGTGGTCCCTTCTGGCTGTTGGTTGTGGTGCTCTGTAAAACCGGAGTCATTGGGAGCAGCAGCACCCCACCGCCTCAGCGGGGCTCGGCAGAGCCCACCTTCCGAAGCCCCTTCTCCCAGCGGATGCGTGCTGCGCAGGGACCTCGGCAGCCATCGCTGAGCTTGCGTACCTGAGGAGCTGCATGGGCGGCGCGGGGCATGGGGCGCGAGCAGAGATGCTCGCTTCCTTCCGAATTTGTCCAGTCTGAACCTGACATCCCGTATTAAGCGGTGGTGTATGTCCTTCTGCATTAGCCAGAAAAGCGTAGTAAGTCTTGAGCAAAGGAAATGAGAATCTCTTAAAAACTTTTAATAGTTTTAACATTTTTATATGCACGTTTCCATGAATAAACGTTCCTGTAACATCTGATGCATAATTCATGAGATAATCAGTGCTTAGCAAAAAGGGTTTGACGTGAGGAGGTACCACCGTTTTTTGTACCTGGCTGACTATTTCTGCTTGTTAAAATACAATATATTTCAGTAGCTGGAGTTCTTTCCTTATGACGTGTGAAAACGCTTTGTTTAAGATGAAAGAAATTCTTATTACCATATTGCCTGAATACAGCGCTGCCTTTTATTGTAACTGAAAAGCTGCTTTTCTTAGGATTTGAATCAAAAATCAGTGTCAGTGTCTAGTGCTCTGACTGGGAGGAGGGAGCAGAGGTGCTGATCCAGCTGTAGTATGGACATTTTAGGTTCCACAGGAGCACTGAATGAAACCACTTGGGCCAGATAAGACAGGGTGCCTGAGCAGCACTGGAACCAGCACTTTTTGGGTTGAGCATCCTTAACACAGCTGAGGGATGCTCACTCTACAGCAATCCTAGAGACACGCAGTGCCAAGAACGGGATCATCCATGGGAGCTGGCCCCTGGTGCTTCCTTGGTATTCCTGTGGCGGGGCTGTATGTGGCAGTCTGGGAATGGACTGCGGTACTGTAAACGTAGAGGCCAAGTTCTTATTTCATCTTCTGCCCACTCTACAGGTCGAGTTCGAAGACGGTTCCCAACTAATGGTAAAGCGTGGTGATATTTATACCTTGGAGGAGGAGCTTCCCAAGAGAGTGAAGTCTCGCCTGGTGGGTATCAAAATTGCAGAAAGAGTAGAATGGCTGTGACTTGCAGTAGTCATTCACATTTTCTTAGCGTATTGTTTAGACATTAGGTGAATGCAGCCTCCAATTTCTGTGGCTGTAAAACCACTTGTCATTCACAAAATATGTAGAGTAGAAGAAATCCTTGATGTAAATGCTTGAGAAGCATTTAAATGATTTTTCCCTTTCACATGTTCAGATCTGATTTTTGTTTTCTCTCTGGTTAAAAGATTACGTTCATATCATTTTACACCATATGAATTCAGTTACGTGGACTGCCGGTCTTTCTGGACATTCTGTCTCACTTTCATCAGAAGTGAGGTGCATTCGTCTACAGCGAAGTGGTTTCTGGAGAACTGATTAGTGACATGGGACCAAACCTGTGTTTCTCACCAAATAGGAGATTTAGACCATAGCTCGTACCTATAAAGCTCTTAATCTAAAAGATCAGGCTGTCTTTAACTGCATGTAATGGAATTATTGAGCCTAGAAGATATGAGGCATTTACTAAATAGCTTTTTTGGTTCCAGACTTCCTGGGTGTTTCAAACCCGGTGCTTTCACCTTTAAAGCCATTCCATTTAAACAAATGGTGAGACTGGTTTCCGTGCAAATGGAGAATATACAGTTTTCTTCTTCATTCTAAATATCTGTTATGTCGGCCACTGCAGGACAGGGACGGATCCACAAAGTTCACCTGTGATAAGGTTGTGGGCTTCTGTCTCTTCTAGGAGACAAAGATATTGCCTTAGGAACTGCTGTGCCAAGTTAAACCGGTGATTCGCTGACCCTGTGAATCCATGGCCACCAGCAGAAGTGTGAGATGCGCATGGTCAGAAATGGCCTGGCGACGGGCAGTTCTGTGGAAGAACTGATGACAGTTCTGAGGAAACTTTTGTTTGCTTGTGCATGAAATCTTCAAGGGTTTTACCTAAAAAACCCTTGTAAAATGCTTTCTGTAATGTAGCTCTGGATGGCTTCTCCATCTTGTTTGAAGTTATTTATCTCACTAAGACCTCATGGCATAAATTTTAGAGGTTAATAATAATTTACCTTGTTATCCTTGAAAGATCAGAAGGTGGCAAAGATGATCAGAATTAATTTCTAAGATGTGCACAATATGCCAGGTTATTTAAGCTTGTATAATAATAAAGACAACATATTGGAGCCCTGAAATCCAGGATTTGGAAAGAAACATATTCTCTGCAGTGGAGACATCAGACTTTATAACAGTTCCAGGGAAAGGAATGCAAGTTGGACAGTGAATAGAAGGTTTTGAGTCTGGCTGAAAGCTATGGCTTCTGTCATGTACTTTCTGCTGCCAGAAGTGTTAGACTGTGCTCTGTGGAAGTGATGCTCACAGTGCTTTCACGCAGAACAGCAGAACAAAGGCGCAAAACGATAGGAGATAATAATTTCTACCAAGAAATGCATCTCATTTGAGAGTGTAAGAGCAGGACGAACAGAAGCAATTGTTTGTACAGTGATGCCCAAATGCTTTCTTTGGGTCTTTTTTTTTTTTTTTTTAAAGACATTAGGGAAACCCCAATTTCCTCTGTGCCTTCTACTGGGAATGAAGTAACCTGAAGAGGCAGAGGAGGATAGGAGCAAACAGAGAACTGGCAAGGCAGGAGCTGAAGAGAAAGATAGTCTGAAACAGAAGGAAGGCAACTCGAGGGTTTCTCCAGTTTGGTTTCAGAAGCCCAGAATTTTTAATTTCAGCTATGTGCTTTGCATGTTTCAGAGTTAATTTTCTTCTACAGAAATACTCTGAACCAAATTGTTCACTTGCTATCCCTGCTGTCTTGTTACGCAGGCGTGCTCCATGGTTTTCACCCGTGTCTCTCCCTGTTTTCCTGCTGTGCCTCTAATGATTGTACTTTCCTGTCTCCTGCAGTCCCTCAGCACTGGGGCCCCTCAGGAAGATGTATTTTCGGGAGATGAAGTGAGAGCAGCCAAGCGCCCCCGGCTGGGGAATTCAAGAAATCCCGAAGAATACGGACAAAACCCAGATTACTTGGCCTTTATGGAGAGCCTGTTGCAGACACAGTACCAGCCTGGAACTCAGAGCAACCTGTTTTAACCAGGATTAATTAAGAATATTAAGTTAACCCTTTTCAAGCCTGTGGAAAAATAACCAGGAAACTGTGGAATAGAAGACCATCCTTGTGCAATAGCCTGCTGTGAATTCCTTTCATCTACTCTTGGTTTGGACGGCAAGAAAATCCCGTCTGGCTGCACGCTACCTCTACTTTGCCAGACATTGCTGACCAGTAGAATAGGGAGCTTGAAAAACCGTCAAGACAGCATTTCACACGGAGACTTTGGAAGAGTTAGTACTAACGGAGCTTTGTGACTGGCTTCTTTTTATGAGGCTTGGAAAGGGTTAAAATTTGACAAAATGACTTTTTAAAAATATGTCAAACTCTTTTGTCTTTAAAGGTGCTATTACATTGACTACTGAAGCAGCCTTTGGAATTGTGTTTTCTGTACATAGACGTCAACTTTGTGAAGTTTTCTATAAATGAGCTTATTAAAAAAAAAAAAGCAAACAAAAATAGGAAAACAAACATTTCCACAAAACATTTTTCTAGATTATGGCTTTAAAACAGAAAATAAACAAAATCCTCCCCTTCACCCCCAAATGAAATGTGACTAATACTACAGCGGGGAGAGAGAGAGAGCAAGAGCAGATGTCCTGGAAAGTTCTGGGTTCTTTTTTGTAAAGAAACACTATCTTCTTTGTAAGCTGGGGAAGATGGGGAAAGAAATGTTTCATAGCTGGGATGTTTCTTACCGTTAGTTCTCTTAAAGACATGTGATAGATACGTGCATTTCTGCCACGTCACCAGGAAGGGACTTAGGGAAGAAATGGCCAGGTTTTGGTCATTCTTGTTATCGCCCTTCCCCATCTTTGCCATCACAGTTGCTTTCTAGTTAAAAATCAGCATGGCTTTCAGTTACGATATGCCACTCGGTTCTGGCAAGTGTTCTGTTGCTGCTTCTTGTGTTAGTTCCTTTACGAGCCATCCCCCTTCCCCGCTGCAGACTAGAGCATCGAGGGATTGTTCTAGCTCTCTGGTAGGCATGTCTCCCATAGGAACCTTTTTCTTTTCTTTGTCTCCTTTTTTTGTTGGGGTTTTTTGGGTTTGTTTTTTTTGGGGTTGTTTTTTTTTTTTTTTTTTGAGTTGTGCTCCTTACAGTTGTGAGAATCATTCCATGACAGAAGCCTGGGAGGTGTTTGTATGTTTTTCTTTAATCCTATTAAAGAAGAAATTCCCCAAACGTCTTTGATTGTTGTGACATCCTTTACTTAAGTAAAGACTGAGCCTGTGAGATACTCCTGGGGAAGAGGAATGCAAGCCCTTCATTTGATTGGACTCAGTTCACTGAGAATTGAACGAGCGTTAAAGGCAAAAACAAATCCTGAAGTATTGAGTGGGCAGCTCCCGCTTGAACACTTGAAAATCACCTCCGCTCAAAGAGCTGTTACGGAGCAGTGTTTTGTAAAAGCGCGTGATCCCAAACCCTGCTGAAGGCGCTGGGAAGTCTTCCACTCACGCTGGAGGGCCTGTCCGTTCAGAGGCAAAGCAAGCGGCAGCCCTGGAGCAGAGCTGGGAAGGGGCCGTGGGTGAAGGGGCAAGGGCGCGCGGTGCCGCGATGCCTGGGCCGGCCAGCAGCCGCCGTGACAGCAGCGCTATCCACAACTCTGCCAGCAATCTTTTCCACTTAATTCCCTGAAATTACTGGACAGAGAGACACGATAGTCTTTCTTCTTTTTTTTTTTTTTTTTAAAGCCCTTTTGCAAGGTGCTCATTGTCCTGTGGAGAGGTTTTTAAGCAACGCTGTAGCTGGATCTTTAAGGGAATAAGTGGGAAGGATTTGTGGGCTAGCAGATGGTAGATTAGCGTCTTAAGAGACTCGATGGGTATTAAACTGTCCTAGTGAAAGAGTGGAGATAGAATAAAGCAATTTTTTTTTATTTTGATTTTTGTTCTCCCTTGAGAGAATTGGAGTTCCCTTTATTTCTTACTGCCTCTGCTACGGGTTATTTTCTTTGTGTGTGCGTGTCTGCGTGCGTGTGCACGCGTGCGTGTTTGTAAGACGTTTCAAACAGGGTTTTTTTATTTCTGAGTTTTCGACGTTTTCGATAGATGTCTCCAAGAATAAAAACAAACTGAGACTAATAAAAGTTTTAAAAATTGGCAAGGTTCTTAAAAGCCTCGGTTGTTACTCCTACATAGCTGTCTCCTGTCGGTTAAGACATGGTTTTGTAGAAAACTTGCTTGTATAAAAGAATAAGAATGTTGCCAGGCCACAAGAGAAATATTTAAAGCAATTGAAAGAGAATTTAAGCAGCAGAGGATTTTTTTTTGGAGGTGGGAGGGGAAGGGTGGGATGGGATGAGTGGTTGTGAGCAATGGGGATTTCCTCTGCATGTTGAAGTCCTGACTGAAATAGCACCATTACTGTATTCATATGTAGTACCTTTTTAAAATACTATTTATATTGTAAAAACAAAGTGTGTTTCCTCACCCCATATTCAGATGATGAGTTATGTTTAAACGTGAACCTGGAACTGTAGAATGCCCTTCCTTGTTGCAGGAGTTCTCCTTTTTTGTTTATTTTTAAATCCCTCTTTTTGGTTTAGGAATGACTTGTGCAGATTATCTATAATGACCATATTGATGGCCTCTGTGCATCAGACTATTGAAAAGGAAATAGGAAATGCACATTCCTACCCTCCCCTTCCTCCAGTGAAATATATTTGTAAGTGTCTGATTATGTGCTATAAAAATAATGATTTTTTTTTTTTTCTCCCCCTAGATTAAGGATGTGATGTATTTTTTGCATATTTTTTTCTCTGCCTCTAGGTTCATAATGAATTAAAGGCTGTTGAGCACTTCAGAATTACACTTTTTGGGGGGTTGAAGTCTCTTCATTTCTAAGTTTAAAGTCTTTTGTACTGCAGGAGAAGGTGGCTCCCAGATCTGGTTGGTAAAGCTGACTGATAAAACAGCCAAGAGAAGCTGACACTGATTAAGAAGAACGGGGTCTTTTCCTTCCTCTCTGTTAACCATGCAGGAGAAGAGGTCTGTCATTGCACCCCTTCCCAAAATTAAGAACCAGGCTTACAATGCATTTTTGTCCAAGATCCGGGATTTGCTCTAGCTGGCTCGTTCATGAGAACCATCGTTGCTAAATAGCCAGAGGTGGTTCTAAAATCCTTTATCTTTTAAATCACCCGTTTGCTACTGCTACTTCCTTTGTGGAGTCTGCTTCGTAGCCTGCCGGTAGCCTTTCCTTCTAGCCCTTGGAGGTCGGGCTGACATTGAACCTCTTAAAACAGCATCTTCCTAAGCCTTCATTTGAACGCCTTCATTTCCCATCCTGAGCCCCGATACTTTTACAAACTCCTCTCCAATTGTTGCAGTATGAGGCTAATGCTGCAGATTATGTGAAAGAAATCTCCAACTTCCAGTCTTTTGCAGCTTAATAGTTTTCCTTGAGATAATCTGAGGAATCATACTTGTGGGAAGAAGCTGCTGATACAAAGTCTGTTGGAATTTACACCCACACAAACCTTACCTTTGAATTGAAGGTCTGCGATATTGCTGTAGTAAGAACTAATATAATTTTGAAGATGTCTTAAGAAGCGGTACATACTTCCGAGTAACTGCCCGGAGCAGTGATCAAAATGCAAGGATCAAACCTTTCCGTCCCTCTGTCAGAGCCTCGCAGGGTGGAATAGACATTTCCACACAAACCCCCCGAAGTCGCCGTGCGTTTCTGTTACTCGCCGAAAGATTCGGTGCTAAAATACAGGTGATAGAGGGTTATAGGAAATTATGCTGTGCCCAGGGAGTCCTCAGGGAGATGGTGCGAATACTACAACTGCTGTAGCGAAGAGCTTTGCTGCCGATGCTTTCCTCTGTCCAAGTACCATTTGGGGCTGGATGAAAGACTGTAGGTGAGCACAACTCGTTAGCCTTTTCTTCTAACCTCTGCATCTTTTGTATCCCCAGAGAGAGTGTATTTGTGGATATCTTTTAAACCTATGCAGCTGAGCTGCATCTCTTACTAAAGCATGTTTTGGTTTCCTCCCTTTGCTTTTCTACGTTCTGCGTGTGGGCCAGCTCCATCCTCTGGCAGTCCTGCTCCAGCCCCGGGCAGCGTGCTCGTGCGCTGGTGCCTGCTGCGCCGCTCCCTCCTGCCCGGCGCCTGCCCTGGTCCTGCCCCGCGGAGTGCTTTGCTTGGGACGTGGCCATTAACGGGCCTGAGCTGCCAAGGCAGGGACGGGACGCCCATGTGCGATGCTCTGTCTTGCACAAAGGGCTGCAGTTTCTTCTTGCTGCTTTGCAGAAGCCCAGCTCGCTTGGGCTGGCGGACAGCAGGGTGCCTTCACACAAGCAGGTGTTTCGAAACCTGTAGCGCAGAAGCTGATAAAACTCCCCGAGTCAGTGTCACCAACTGTCACATGTGCAATAAAGTCATTTTGTGATAATTGCTGGCAGCAATGAGAAGATGGGGATCAACAGGCTGCTTATTCCTACTCTGAGGCCAGCAGAGATTTTTGCTGTGTGCCTGGAGAGTGGAACAGCGGACGGAGATTCATTAACTCCTTGTCTGGTTGGAGAAAGATCTTGAGCTTGGTGAGAAGAAATGGAGGAGATATATATTTTTTTTTTTTCCTTTGTAAAGGGTAGGATTATTTAGAAAACTAAAAATAGCAGTGTTGATTGGGATGAGGCTATTTAGTGCTGGGGCTGAATGGACAGCCCCAAATTCCATAAAGCTTGATTAGATGTCTACCACTTTGTCCTTTGCTGCGTCATGGTTCTCTCGCTCTGGACAACTTCTTGTGGTAACTTCTCGTCCTATTGAAACAATTCTTCCTGCAAATGCGTTGCTGCCAGCCTCCAGCGTGCAGATCCACGTGAGCATGTTCACACACGGTATTTTGTGGCTTTCCCGTTCACAGCCTCTCTGCTGCTCTGCTTGTACGCGGGCGGGCATCCCGGGCTTTCAGGCACTCCCTCTTCGGTGTACTTGCTCCTTTCCTTTTTTGCTTTACTTTGTGACTGTTCAGTTTAGGGAAAGAGCAGGTGATGGAAAAAACCTTGTCACATGCTGTAGACATCTGTGCTCTGGCCAGTTTTGCAGAACTTCTATTTCTTGAGGTTATTCTGTGAGGATTTTTCTCTTTTCTTCTTCCCTCGCTGTTCATATTAGTTCTTCATCAGTAGTTCTCCTTCAGCTTGAACAAATTGTACCAGTTTAATAAAACTACTCATTAAACAGGTGCAGTTCCCTTCTGGAAGAATGCCCTTGTTTTGGTTGGAGTGGTTTACTCAGGGAGTTTTAGCTTAAGGTAATGAGGAGCCGTTTTAAACTAAACTTTACTTTGAATCTGGGCACACTATTTTAGTTTAACAGCAATTTGAGTTGAACTGGTGGAATTTCTCATATGGGTATGTCTTCCGTGGTGGTGGGCATCATTCATCAGAGGGCTCAGAGGAAGATGCTGGTAGATCAGCGTGTTGCTTACATCAGTTCTCTCTCTGGCTTGAATTTCTGCACAGCATAAGGTGAAGCCTTTCCTGCGGTAGGTTCCTTTGCTAGTGCTGCAGTAGGCAAGTCCTGTTAGTTTTCTTCTTTGGGCTTCTTTTCTCTGCTCTACGTATAGCTAAATGTGGTCTAATAAACATTTTACACCCTTTTTGAAATAATGAAATGATTGCAAAGTCCTGACCTGCAAATAGACCAAGTTGGAAAGAGCGCAGGTTTGTAGAAGAGCTTTTTCAGGCATGCAATTGTACTTTGAGGGACTAAAGCAAGGAGCAACACTGTCTGCATGGAACCTGCCGAGTGCCAGAGCCGTCCCTCTCCCCAGGTAGGTGTGATAACAGCTACGTACAGCTATTTCCACACTCTGCCGTTGTCTGACACGATGCTGCTGCTTCCCGGGGTGTTCGTCCGCGTGTCTGTCCGTGGGACGCACGGAGGAGCCATGTGACGAGTGCCTCTTGTGACCCTTGTTATTTCCCGTAGCATCAGTTTCGTGTTTCTTGGGTTAGAAGGACAATTTGTCCCTTTATCTCATTACAGGTTAATGAGGAGACCCTGCGAATGTGTTTAACCCCGTGAAATTTAAACAGTGTCTGCTTCAGAGTACCTAATATAGGTGATACCTGCCAGTGCTCCTTGAGCTTGCCAACAGGAATAAAGATCAAACAAATTGCTTGAGATCCCAACAGAAACACTCTGAATGAGTTCCTGTGGGTTCCTGATTTCCAGTTCAGGTCATCTCTCTTGCTTCTGGTCCCATGAACAACTGCACTGGCATGCACACACAAGGGAGAAAAAAAAAAAAAAAAAAAAAGGCAAATCAACTTTGGCAAAATACCAAGACTTGAATGAGTTGGAGATGTTGTGCTAGAATTATTGGGCAGCTTTGATAGCGGAAACAGATAACTACTCTGTTTACTTGCACACCAATAGAACATTACTGGGGGTTATTCATTCAGCATCAGAGGAGCAAAAACAATTAAATTTTTTTGTTTCCAAGAGGGGAAACATAAAGGTCAGTGTGCAAATACTGTTTGGAATTACATAGCGACCACAGCTTAGCCACTTTTCCTGTGGAATAAATAAGAATTTGGCTGTGTTTCAGCACAGTTGACTTTGGCTTACCTCTGTACCCTAGCCTTGCCATTTCAGATGCCAGCTGCTAATATCCCCCAGCAAACGAGCTCGTAGCCAAGCTGTCTCTGCAACAGGAGTGATACCCTCCCCTGTGCCCCAGATCATGGTTTAAAAATAAATAAATGGACAGATCCACTGCTCATCTGCTTCATTTAATGGAGCCATCTCTTGCAAACACAGCAAATTTTCTTTGATTAGGAATGAATGGTCAGTTACCCATGATACAAGCCAAGATGCTGTTGCCATTTAGAATAGCAGGGATTCATCTGCCTGACTAAAAAGATCAAATCTGAGTTGATTGTAGGTACAGAAGGGTCACTGGACAATTTTCGATGTGCAGAAGCAATGAGGTGGGGAGAAGGGCTGTTGTGCAAGTCTGATTTCCTTGTCTCTCCACTTAGAGCTGAGGTTTATTTTCTTTTTGTTGTCTTAATAGCTGGGAGCCACTAGAGAATATCTAGGCTGAAGAAGTGGTACATCTGATTAATCTGGGATTCAGATATAACATGGAATTAACACTGCAATCCAGTAGCTTTGTGTCCTGCGTTGGGTGATTAGCATGAGATTTTTGTCAGCGTATAGTGAAAAATCTGCCCGATTCCAACTGTTTCTGTGAGATGCCACTGCTTAGGGATGTTTCTGTTTTACAGGAACAATTTATCATAACACTTTTTACTACTTCAGAGCATAGACGATTGGCTGCTTATTAAATGCTATGATTTCTCTCACTTCTGTGATGGTCTCAAATCAAGGACCTGCTCCATTTTGTCCAAATTAATTTCTCTGCAGTTTTTCTCAGTAGTAAGAGATGTCCTCGTTTTTTTTTCTAGCAGGGATTGAGATGTTCATGCTCAGACCTGAGTGCCTAAGTACCTGCAAATGACACGGTCTTCGTGGAGCTCTGCGATGAGCAGCAGCACACTGACTTATTACAGCGGCCACGTTGAAACTCCCTTCTTTGAAAATTGCCCGGGGATTTCCCAACAACCATGATAAAGCTGGGAAGCGAACCCCGGCATCGAGCCTCCCGACCCCACTGCGGTTTATGCTTGTAGGTGTTTGCCTTGACTTTCGGACATAGCATTATGGTTTTAAAATATTTACTCTGAAAGCACTAAGGCCAAACTTCATGTCTAGTTATAGCACTGCTAGAATCACCGCGATGCTTCACTCTCAGCAGGTGATTGACCGCAAAGAGGGGAAACAAAACACTAACCAGTTTCCTTGGCACGTGGGTTTTTCCTTCCTCAGTTTCCATTGCAGCTCGGGCTCTCTCAGCTGCTCCTGGTCCTAGACCGGAGTATTTTTAACCTCATGCTCCTACCTCTCCCCCTCAGCAAAAGCCCAGTAAAAGGGAACGTCCCTTGGGTTTCTTCCGTGAAGACCACAGTGTGATCGGGCCTTGGCAGTGCCCCGGTGCGCTGTGAATACCGCCTGTCGGTGTCTCGTCCCCTCTCTGATGTGCTGCTCTTCACGGCCATAACCAGCACCCCGAAGGGCGAGGCTGAGCCGCCGCTGTTAAGCGTAATTGTCATCGTGACAGGTCCGTCGTGGGGGAGAGAATTTGTGCCTTTCAGAGCTGTCTCTCTGATAGAGTGCAGCAGTAAAATTGGAAATGAATCCCCTGGCACAGGGCCGGCACGGGGATCGGGGCCGGCACGGGCGGCTCGGGGCAGGGGCTGCGCTCCCCTCGCCTTCGGTCGCGGTCTGCGGAGCCTGGCCGCGCCCCGCAGCCCCTGGGCTGCAGACAGGTTTTCTTTCCTCACCCGCGGTTTGCACTGAGAAAGGCAAAGCATCAACCGTTCTGCTCTTTGCTCCTCTCTGCAGATCTGCCCGCCGGGGGTGTGTTGTGCTCCCGTGGGGGACACCCGCATGTGCGTGGACCCCCCGGCTCTGCGCAGCGCAGGGACCGCTTCTGGGCTGAGCCTGGGGCTGCGGGGAGGCTGCGCTGGGCCCACGCGGAAGGGGCACTCGCGCAGCTCCGGTCGCAGTGAGTTGGTTCTCTCCTGCCACCGAGCCCCTGGGGATGCCTTTTGGCCGCGTCCGGTGGACGCTCCTCGCTGAAGAAGAGGAGGAGCTCGCGCTCCCCTGGGGAGCTGCACTGAGGCGCTTCCCTCCCAGCACGGCCGTACGGCCTCAGATGATGGTGCTGAAATGAAAGGCGAATTGCCGCAAGCTCTCGGCAGTGCTGGTGCTACCAGAACACTAATTAGAGTTCCCTTACGACCCTCTCTTCAAGCTCTTTATTGCTATGTGAGGAAAGCATCGAAGTGTCTCATGATCTTGGGCATCAGATATATTTTGGAGACAAAGTTTGATGAAAATCAATTTGTCTGTTGGTTTTTCTCTCCCAACTTCTGCCTGGATACAGCTGAGCACAAAAAAGCCCTCAGCTGAGAAGTTTTTATAGTTGCACCAAGATCTCTAAAACAGTTTCTCCTAAAATATTCAGGCTTAGTCACCAGTGTGAAGGAACAGTGAATTTCTACGGTTTGGGAGCTGCGTGCCGACACAAATGCGCAAAACGCCTCCAGCATCGCACCTGGGACCCGAAGCCCCTGTCAGTGTAGGGGTGAAAACAAAAATAAAACTAGCTCCTGGGAGGCCCAGTCGAGCTCTGGAGCAGGTCGGGCTGGCTGCCCCGAGAGCTGCTTGTCCTGGTGTGGTTTCCCGATGCCGATGTTCATCCTGCCATTGCCTTCTGCTTGAGGCACGGCATCTCGCTCGTCTGTGTCTCAGCTCCTGAATCAGTATGGCGATGGTTACGATCCTGCCATCCTTTTCCGTCTTATTTTTATGTTAGTTCTCAGTAGGGGAAGTTTCTTCTTTTGAACAGCCTTGCTTTCAATTTAACAACTCTCTGCTTTCCTGCAGAAAATTGCAAATATGTTCCTCCAGCTGCTTTATTCCTGCACCAGGTTAATTTCTTTCCTTGGGACTTGACTGCACCGTGTTGGGTGAGGATTGGAAAATGCCTGCCAGGAGCAGGCTTGCAGTGCCGAGGAGCTCCTCCTCCAAGCTCCTGGTATTTCCCTTAGGGCTTCTTTCAGTCCACAGCAAGGAAAAAAGCGTTAAAATCAAGGTAGTGGAACCCAACACAATAATTTACACTTCTTTAATTTCAGTATTTTCATGATTTATGAACTCCAAAGTAAATCAGGGAAATCTATTGCATTGCATTTGTGTATTATAATAGCATCCTGCGTATATGGTTGGGTTTAAGACTATATGATACAGGAATAATAAAACACAGTTGAGACAGGCTTGTGCCCTGGAAATGGTTTGCAATCTCTGTTGGGGAGATGCCACAACTCTGTCTAGGACACTGTGAAAAAGGATGACGGTGAAAAATAATGGGAACATGTGGTTTGCTGTACGTATGACAGAGTGTGTAATTATGAGCCTTCTGGATATTTTATTTTAGTGATGCAGTAGACAAAGAAATAATAAAGCATCAATGAAAAATGGAGGCACTTTGCCACTGCTAATGTGGTAGTGGTTACTCTCACAGAAGGATTTGAAGTTTACAGTTTCAGGGTAAATTTGGGGCAAGAAGAAAGAGTATTACATGGTTTTTCTGCCACCCTTTGCAGCTGCCTTCTCATAGCGACGTGCACCCAGCAGTCGGGTGGAATGAGGTTATGAATGGATAAACTTACTGGGAATGCTTAATTTCTTTAAAGAGATTATTTGTTTCCAGATCATCTCTGTTGTGCCCTAAACGTACACTGTGCTTCCAAAGAGGTGGATAAGCTCAGAAGAAAACAAAATAAAACAGTGAATTCTTTTGGCATCTGAAATGTTTCGCGAGTCGGATGCCGTTCAGATGTTAGGAGCCGAGGTGTAAAACCAGCGTTGGCGCAGGCCCAGCATCGCCCCGCTAGGAAAGGCATGAGAATTACCCGGGAGAGAGACATCAAATGCACAGCCAAGGCTGGATCCTGCTGCCACTAGAATTCTGCAAGAGAGAAACCATTTCAGATGTTTTTTAAGAAAAAAAGTAAAATCCCTGGGAATTACGTAAGGATGCTCTGAAGCCTCGGAGGGAGCTGGTGTTGGTTCTGCATCCCTCCTTGGGAAGGGGCCGCGGCTGGCGGCGCCCGCGTGGCAGGAGCCGCGTGGCAGGAGCTTCGCCCCCGTAAGCACGGGAGCCGGCACCAGCCGCCAGGATCTCGTAATAAAATCTGTTTGGAACAGCTGTCTGCTGACAAGTATAATAAACTGTATTAATGGTGTCATTATTATTCCCTAATTAAAAGCTAATAACTAAGAGTTAATTGCCTTTAAAAGATGAAGCAGTGCTATGGCAGGGATTTATCTCTGTTTTTCTTTGCTTGCCTGGCTGTGCTGATATTTTCAGGCTAATTAATTGAATCAAATCTTACTGAAAACTAATAATCTCTCTGTGTCGATTCAAGCAATTGAATTAAAAGGTGTTCGCTGTGTGCTCAGTTTAAAAAAAAAGTATGTGTGCTCTTTGCAACTGGTTACCTCGGGTGAGGATTGCCAGCAGGGCTAAGCGTGGCACAGGTACGGAGGCTCTCGGTGGCAAGATGTTTTGATGGGGAAAACTTTTCCCGATGTTAAGAGGAGGGAACTGGAGCATCTTAGGAGCTGGAGGAGCCGCACCCCCTCTAACTCGGTTATTGCTGGACGACTGTTCTAGTGTGGGTGGACACAAAGCACCTGCAGCCTGAATAAATGGATTTCATCCAGAGACAGCAAAAAAATAGAATACAGCTATCTTGAGATTTTCTCTTCAGATCTTAGGATTTTTATGGTTAGTGCGGCCTGAAGCGTTGTGTTAGTATCTGATCTTTTTTCATCTGAAGGGCAAGAAGCCATTTACAAGTCTTCCAGGCCTTAGAAGGGCTGGGGCCACGTGCAGGCACGGGCGCTGGCTTCTGCGCCCCGGCTCCCCTCCGCGGCCGCTGTCCCGCGCGGGCTGCGTTGGGGTGTGGGCGCAGGCGCAGGCACGCGGGGCACCCCCGTCCCTGCCCCGAAAGCTAACGCCGCAGCATCCCCCTCAAGCTCCCGACAGTTGCGCGGTGCTAATTGAAAGGAACCAAATGTTCTCTTTGGAAGTTCGCTTTATCAGTGTTAATCTTCTGTGTGGAGTAATTTTATTAAAGTTCCCCAAAGAGCAAATTGTAAACTCATTAGTGCCCATTTTGGACCGCACCCTCCCTCATTTTGGGTAAAAAAGAGATTAGAAGTCATCTGGGCTCCGTGATAATTAAAAAGAAGATGCTCAAACATAATTCTTAATTAAACAGTAATGAGATAAGAACTTGTGTAGTCTGCTTTTCGTCTGTTGGAAAGATGCAGAGGTTCCCATTGTAATTATGTGATTTATGATCTTCCACGCAAAGATGTAATTAGGTTTTTTTTTTCCCCCCTTTTTAAATTTAAACGTTATTTAGAAAAAAAAAAGTTGTGCAGCAATTTGAATCTGCTTTTCCTGGTGGAATAGTAATTTGTTCTGATTTATCTTTAGGTTTCAACCTAAAAGATTCCTCCATAGCCAAGAGGCGATATCCCAGAACACAAGCAGCGCTGCGTGTTTGGGGCCCTAAGGAGAGGGAGGCAGGTTGTTGGATGCGATGGGGTGGCAGCGGGAGATGGGCAGTGAGGCGTCTGAGGCCGAGACGCTGTGAAAGCATTTCTTCCTGCTTAAAAAGGGGAAATTTATGTTTCCAGATGAGGCCTGTGGAACGCTGCCCCCTCTGCTGCCGATCTGCCGTACTGATGGGATCTGCAGCTGGTTTGTTTCTGCCCCTCTCATCTTCTGCGAAGAGACGGAGCGGGCCCGCCGTGAGCTTTCGCAAATCCTCACCGGGGAGTTTGAACACACCTGCCTCAGTGGACCCACATAAATGTTAAAACCGTGCATATAGCTGTACGTTAAATGGCGCTCTGCTCTGCAGGAAGGCATGCCGAAGGTGAGCAAGTGGTTTACGATTTCTTCGTTTAAACGCCTGTTTGAGTTTGCTTTTGAAGCTCTGCTCTCTCGGACAAGCATTGCCCTGTAGCTCGTCTTTTTGTCCCAAATTCACCTAATCCCATTTCACTGCCATACAGTCCGTGCGTGCCAACCAAGTTCTGTAAGTGGTGTTCAAGTGTCCGGGAGCCTGAGCAGCACCTTCTGAACGTGACAGCCTCCAAGGCTGAGGACACAAGGGTCAACAAACAGTTTTCTTTTAAACTTGGAAGTGCAGTTTTCTGGGAATTGTATTCCTAAACATTTTTAAGATCCTGTCTTTTGTGTGCCAGCTGTAGCAGATTTTCTCTTTGCTTCTCTTTCAGATAAAGAAGCCGAGAAGAACATGAATTCTTCTGTTTGTGGCCCGGAAGGGGCGGTTGGTGCCGCCCAGCTGCCTTGCTGCCCAAATCGCACACCTGATGCTAGTTGGCAGGGCTGAGGGTCCCAATCATTTCTGGCCCTGCTTTGCCCCAGCTCGCTGCTCCACCCTGCAGTGCCGGTCCAGGGGCGCCTGGCAGGTCCCCGGGCAGGGCCGCGGCGTCACCGCGAGGCTTCGCGCTCCCCGTGGATGGAGGCTGGCTGCTACGGGCGAGGTTAGTCGTGTCTGTGTCGTGAGGTGCGGTGGATTTGCGGCTCCAGGTGCTATCGCTTTCTCACCAATAGTCCTCCCAACTTCTTCGGCTCTGATGTTAGTCCCTTGCCCTCCTCCATCTTCTCCCAAGACATGTTCACCTTCCCACTGTTTGTCCCACTGGCACGGGAGGGCTGGGGATCGAAACGTCCGTGTCTCGCCCCCCGAATCAACGTTGTTTGCTGGTACGAAGTGCTGGCATCAGCTGCTTCGGGAGGCTGTGAGGGGCTTTTGGCGGTGGTGTGGAAAAGCTCGTGCATATCCAGCTCCGTCCCGGAGGTGGTGGTGACCATGTGGCGTCCAGGGAGACCCCCAGCACCCCCCAAGTCCAACTCCAGTCAAAGGGAGCTGCCAGGAGGAGAAGCACGGCACCGCTCGCCCTGCCTGCCTCTGGTGCCTCGCCGACAGCTGGCATTGCTTCTCCCAAAGTAATTCTCCAGCTTCTCCTCCCCAGCCCCTAAAAATATCCCCTGGGTAGTATCTGCAGGGCCCACGGTGGTTTTTTTAATCATCTGCATTTTTTTGTCACTTGGTATGGCTGTGTGATTCAGCGAGGTGCCGTATGCCTCGGCTGTCATCTCCAGGCCCGTCTGTAGGAAGCATTTGCACCTCACCCCCAAGGCAAGCGCTCCTCCAGCTTCATTTCATTGTAGTGCTTTGGAGGAAGTGAAGATGGATGCATATTATACTGAAATTCCACCATCTCTTCCTCCCCCACGTTTTAGGAGGATATGTATAAATCTCTGCTGTGTCCTCTTCCGTCTGTTAAATGTAGCAGTATGGAAAATGTTATTTCAGTTTTATCTATTTTAAAATGATTGTATGGATTAACAAACGGAGCAGAAGGTCTCTGCTGCTGTTTTGCCTTGGTGTTACTATGTCCTTTTGGAAGACTCGTGGCTGCAGGTCACTGGCAAGCACCCAAGTGCTTCGCTCGTGTTTCGGCTTCCCCAGACGCTGACAGTAACGGCGGAGGTGCCGGTGCCGTCCTGTTTGCAGTAACAGCTTGGTGGGGTTTGGAACATAGTGGAGGTGCCTTCAAGAGATCTGGCCTTGTTGAGATGTCTTGATATGATTGTGCCGTGGTGAGTTGTGTTAGAAAGCCGTGGTCAAGTTTCCTTTAGAGAAGTCCCTTCGGTGTCTGGCAGAAAGGTGTTAGGTTGGTGTAAGGGACTGAATTACAATAGGAACCACGAGTGCACGTTTCCACTGGATTGCTTTGTCCATCCCTTGTTGTCTGGGTTTGGCCAAGGAAAGTGAAGGAAGTTGCTCTGGTCTAATCCCAGTGTTGCCGCGAGGGTGAGAACAGCTGAATCCAAACCAGGAGCTCATTAGAAAACCAGACACAAAGCATTCGAGATGGGTTAAATAAACGCACAGTAAAGGTCTCGCAACTCCCCTTTACCCACCCCCGTCTTTAAAAGTGGGAGATCTGCTTATTTTAACGGTGACTCCTGGAAATGCAGAAACTGAGGTGGAGCCTGGGAGCTCTGGGGTCCCCGGGCCACACAAGTGGGAGCTGTCAGCATTGATCCCAGTGCGGCTGCCTCCTCCAGGCATCTCCACGGACCACGGGAAGGCACCAGGACCATCCCACCCTCCCTCTCCTGAGGCTTAACGCATGGACAGGCACCTCCGGAGCCTTAAACAGGGCATGCGATGCCCTAAAAAGAATACAGAGAGCGCGAGCGGGAATGAGTCTGGCTCGTTCTTTGTCCACAGAAAAACCAGTGTGCTGGGCCGTCCCCGTCCGTGCCGCGGGGCCGGTGCTTTTCCTGCTGGGAAGTGCTTGGCTCTCCCAGCCAGAAAGAGATGGGAGCAGGCTCGGTGGAAGTGGAACCTGAATTAGTAATGTTTAGCAATTTCCTGAACAACACCTTACATGCAGCTCAGGCAGAATGTTATGTATTTAAAGAAAAGAGATTTCTTTTTTTTTTTAATCATTCGGACACATTTTTTTCTTTTTTTTTAGAGGGGTTTATTATCCTCAGTAAGCCTGGGATAAAAGCCTTGTGTAACCTATTAATCTAGGATTGCCATCTGCATGTATGTGCGTGCCTGTATGTATGCATCGCCGTATACATACGCAGATGGATGGAGCCCCAAACTCTCTTAATCAGGAATCTCACTTTAATGACTGGAAGGGAATTGTGCGTGTCGGTCTTCCGAGAGATAAAGGCATGATGAGATAGCAACAGCGGTGTTTGATCTCTGTACAAATTGCAAGGGGATCTAGAGTTATCACTCTAGCCTATAGATGGATGGATAGATAAGTAGGCAATAGAAAAATAGGCAGATTAAAGATGGACGGGGATGAATACCTTAAATGGCTGGAGGGAGCGCACTGGTAATAAATAGAAGCATAGCCCTGCTGTTCAGGCTTCAGCTCTCTTCCTACGTTTGAAACAATCCAGTAATTTGATTTTATTGTGAATAGTTAATGCGGGCGCAAGAGGCAGACGCAGCTGTACGCATGGGTGAAGTTTAAAGCAATTGCTTTCTTGTTTTAACTGCTTGTGGCTGTGTGGTCCATGCCCTGGTTAGTCACCAGGACAGTGTTTCCTTCAACTTCTTCATAATTCTGTATTATTTATCTGCTGTATCCTAAATGTGACTTTAAAGTGTATGCCCCCTCTTCCGCTCCAGAGGTGTCTCAAACAACCGTAAAAGCAGAGGGGCCGTGCCTTACCCCTCCTCCCTGGCCTTCCTCACGCGCTGATCAGGAGATGAAGCCGTCTCCTTTCCGAGGCTGTTTCATACCTCCTGTATCATCTCTAACAAAAATTACAGGTCAAGCAAAAGCAACACTTGGGACTCAAATTTCGATTTGTCTTTTGGATCTCCATTGCTGGCAGAGCTAAGTCCCAGTCCTGCTGTTAGCCGGGAGGTCAGTGTGTGCAGAGTGAGCCAAATGTCACCGTCTCCGCTTCCCCGGTACAGATGGATTTGGTGATGGGGACGTGCAGTGGATCCAGCCCGATGCAGCCAGCACGGCACCGCCGATGCCTGTCAGCCCAGGAGGGGAGCATCCAGGGCGTCTCACTTCTGCGCACCTGGGGTGGCAAGGCAGGGTCCTTGGAGGTTGTGGAGTCCAAGGTGTTGCGGTCATGCTTTTGGCATGCCAATGTAAGTAGGGTTTCACTAGTGAACAAGGCTCCTCTCCAGCCTGATAGGGTGTTTGGCTTTATAGAAGAGCAACAGCTGCTGCGTGGATCTGGGATGGCTCCGGTTGTGCCGGGAGCTGGTGTTGGATGAGCTGAGGGTGGTGCCAAGAGCGGGAGCGATGCGAGCAGTTGGTGGCAAGGAAGAGGCAGCCAGGGGTGGCCTTTTCCTTCAGACCCTGCAGAGGTGACAGAAGCTTGGATGCGAGGAGGGAAAGCTGTGACGGTTCTTGGGCTGCAGCTTCCGTCGTGCTCCAACACGGGATTTGCTCCTGAAAGGGGAGAGAGGGTTTCTGTGCGGCCGTGGGCGCAGGGAAGGGGCGGTGGCGTGTTCGTTCGGGTGCCTGTTGTGGCACTGCAGTGAACGTGATGGAACTTGTACTGGTTTCCTCCTTAGGAAATTTGGGAGCAGTTCCCTGTGTCCCTTTCCCAATAGATGAACTTTTTGAGATGGTAAGACAATTTTCTCAGTGCCTATGAGGGTATTTACTTTTTCCATTTCGGTTCTACATCTGTTCAGTTACTGACTTGGAATTTGCAACCATCTTATTTAGGAGAAGGAATTGATTTCTCATTCTGTTACTGCTTCTCTTGGTATAATTAAAGCATACTGCAACATGAAGAATTTCTCCTGGCCTGGGAACTGGTTTGCCACTTGGGTAATTCCGTAAACCAAGAAAGGCTTTTCCTTTTCCTCTGGAATGTAAATTACAGTTACATCTACTTTAAAGTCTTTGTTCTGCTGCAGGGGACTGAAGGGGCTCTTGGTTTAGGTTTGTGCAGAGGCATAGGGGCTTTTGCAAATCAATCCCTCGGTGATTTGGCATGCAGGCTGTTGCAAATTAAGGCGGGTGCACGAGCTGTTTTTGCCCAGCGTGGTGTAAATGAGAACTGGGACAAGCCTGCTCCCTCCAAGCCCCCGAGAAGGGCTGTCTTCTGCTGGGGCCGTCTCTGCTGCTCTGAGCCGACCCGCCGGCCCATCGCTGCGGGGAGCTGCAGCTTCGCGCGGCAGCACCAGGTTGCCCGTGGGGGTCCGGGTGCCCCCTCTGCCCTCACGGCCCCGGCAGGACGTCCCACGGCAGACGGAGGGACGGACATGCAGCGTCTCTGCTGCCTGGGGCTGGGCTGCGGGGGTCAGGCCGGACCGGGCAGGGTGGGGCTGCCACGGGCCGGGACGTGGTCTGGGGTCTGCAGGTGGCCCTGGCGAGGGGCGCGAGGGGCTTGGTGGCCTTCCAGCAGCCACACTCAAGCAGAGAAAGAGTAATTCAGAGCTGACCTTTGGATGCAGCATAAATAGAGAGCTACGTTAAAGGGAGCGGGGAGAGGGAGGGCTTAGGGACATTTATTAAACTGTGAAAATAATCGGTTCGGGATTTGCATATAAATGATGTCAGCAACGCCTTGAGACCCACCTGCTGCTGGCGAGGGCCGGGCGGGCGCTGGCTGCGGGGTTACAGCGAGGGGCTGGGGGGGGGCACCCCTAAGGCGACGCGGGGCAGCTCTGAAGCCTGCCGGGACGGCTCCTGGCTGAATCCGCTGCTGTGGGACACTGCTCCCCGCAGCAAACACGGAAACGTGCCCTGGACGCTTGCTCCGTAAGGAAAACCCATGCTGTAGGTTGTTCTGGAGGGACGGATTAGGCTCTGCTCTCGATGTTTCTCTCGCCTTTAATAGAAGAGGGCTCTGGGGCTGAGACTGCCTTGTAACGCCGCTGTCTGTGCTCTGACCCTGATCCTCTGCAAGGAATCGCAGCAGTGCAGAGCCAGAGCCCTGGGGACAGTCCTTTTCTGTAAAAATATTACCTGCAATGATTTACTCCTTCCACTGTGTGCTGGCATCGCTAATAAACTTGCTGTGAAAGCTGTCTGTTGGCGCTCATATTAAAGAAAAAGAAGAGCGAGACAGAGAGATTTAAAAAAAGGCCCTTGGATCAATAAGGAACAAGAGCCTTCCCTACTGCCCTGCTGAAAATGGGCATTAATGGAGCATCACTTAGTGTTTAATTAAAGTGAAAGGAAAGTCAGCTGCGTGCCAGCTTCCAGGCTGGTGCTGCCTGGCAGAGCGAGCCCTGAAAGGCTGCGCGTGTAGCAGGAACCCTGACTTCATGTGCTCTTTGCAGCGCGGGCTGGGGCCGCAGTGCAGCCAGGGTGTACCACGCACGTCCTGGAGCCCGGAATCGTTTATGCCTCGTCACACCACTAGCACGTCGGTCTGTCGCATTCAGAAACCGCAAGCTGGAATGTAATTCCAGCAGCTTATGAGCACCAGTAAAAGGCTGCATCAATGGGACTGCTACACGCAGATTTTTTTTTGCTGAGGCTGTCCTGGTCTGAAGCAGAGCGAGCGAGCATAAAACCTGCAGGTTATTGTGTGTGATAAAACGAATCTGTGGACAGCTTTGCAGTACGAATTTCACTGAGCTAAGGCAAAGTAGCAGGTGTTCCAGCTAGGAGGTTTTTGTGGCGCCGAGATGCGGTCTCTGCAGGTCCCCTGCTATCCCTCTTTGCCCTTAGGAGCTTGCACGGGGAAGCTGCTCTTTGGTACGGTCCTTTTGGCTGTTCTGCTGCGAGCAGGCAGCTTTAGGGATCTAAAAGCGCAAGGACCAGCACAGTTTGGCTCTGATGGTCCAAGTCAGCCCCTGCCTGGCCCTAAGCAATGTGACACTTTTTTTTTTTTTTTTCTTTCCCCAGGCCACCGAGTGCTTTGTTTTGGTTACCTGCGGTACATCCAAACCAGATGTCCCTGCCTGTTCTGGTTGCAGGGAACCACAGAGGTATTTATTGGCGATGGGCGTCTCTGCTCCCTTCCTTAGTGGGGGGTGGGGTGGGGTGTGTGTGTGGGGGGGGTGTGTGTCACTGGATGGCCAAATCAGGACACCTCAGATGGGTTTTTCTGTGCCAGAATTGTTCTCTGGAGCGTCCCAGTGTGTCTGTCAGCTAAGGACAGAAGGCTCTGCTGCCTCTTTCCTCCCCCGTGCTCTTCCTGAGCTGGTGGTATAGGGAGCGGGAGGGAGCCGAGGTTGTTGCCGCTGCTACAGACTCTGCTTAAATGTCTTCTCGTGTTTTGCATGGGGTGATGCCATGGAAATCAGAAGGCAAAGATGGAAATGGGATTTTTCCTAGCAACGATGCTTGTGCTTCTTGACCTTCCAAGAGGAGCCATCAGCACTGCTCTGGTGTCAAGGTGGACTCGGTCTCTTTGCAGCTTTTGTAAGCCTTAGTCTTGCGCCGAGATTTCATTTTGTATTTGCTTCTCTAACTGGCTTCCTGCTGTATCTGTTGGGATTTTTTTGGAAGATTTACTTAGTCCCCAGCTGTTCCAATTCTCTTTGTCACTCACCTTCCTGTGCTCCATGTGGTATTTATTTTTCTTCTGTAAGGGGTTTTGCATCTCAACACCTGGGGGGGGGTGGTCATGCCAGCTCAAAAAAAGGATAGAACAAAAATGAGACTGGAGAGTGGTGATGAGTGATTATCGTCACAGAGAGCCAAGAATAGTGTTGCTGGGAGCGCAGGAGACCAGGTAGGCATAGGGTGGAGGCAGGGAGGCTGATGAACAGAGCTTAGGAGAAAAATCAGGTTTCCCTTTCTATTCTTCCATGATAAAATAAAGGGATTGTCAAAATCAACGCATTGATTAATGCGAGGTTGATGAAAGGCGTCTGTCCTCTGTTGTACTGCTGATCTGTGGAGTTCAGTACTACAAATTATCTCTATGAATCCAGGGAATTATGAAGAGTCAGAAATCATTACTATTCATATAACTGCCTGGAGGAACTCACGTACATGAGATAATTATAAACCAGGAGATTTTTTCTTTTTTTTTTTTCTCCCCTTTCTCCTTTTTTCCTGTGCTATCAGGTTGTTGCTGTTTGATGTTTGTTTGGCTCCCCACCTGCTCCATCTATCAGGTGCAGTAACAACATTTTGAAGGTGATGTAATTCCCTGTGTTCACAGCTCACCTGATGTTTGATCACGGTTCTATGCTAACTTGCTATATTTTTTTCTTTTTTTTCTTTTAAGCTTGAGCCAAAATGCTGGTGATGGTGTCATTCCAGTAAGGGGAGGCGGTTTGTGCTGGCACAGCCCAGCTGTAAAGGGGAGGGAAAAAAATCCCTGCTACAGAATATTCCCATCGTCCTCCTGCTGCTTCCAAAATCCTGTGTCCTTGCCCGCCTTTCCCTGCTTCGCTCCCTTCTGTCTGACTGGGGATGAAGGGGGCTCGGTCCAGCCGGAGCCTGCCCGCGAGTCGCGCGCGCTGTCACAGCCTGCCTACAGGCTGCGGTTCAGCTTGTTGGGCTCTGGCTCGGCTGGGCACAGACTTGTACGTGGCTCATGCTGGCACGGAGGAGGCAGCGAAGTTTTCTGCTTTCAGCATTGCCACCCCATTGCGGTGTAGGTTACGGCAGCGCGAGGCAGCGGAGGAGCTGTGAGCTGCTTTCTCTTCCTGGACTGCTCCCCTCAACGCAGACATGGAAACCTCCGGCAGCGCAACAAGGAAGATCTCCGTCTGCTGTGGCCGTGAGCCGCAAATGGGACCTGTGGCATTTGCTGCCTTCTGCTTTGGGTAAGCGCGTTTCTTCACTGACATTTTTTTTTGCTACTTGCCTGCAGGCTTGGAGCCGTCCTCCGTCGCCAGGATGGCACCTGGACTGGCTCCGGGGGGCTGGCAACCGCTTCCCACCTGGACTCCAAAGCGAGCAGGCAGGGGGACAGGAGCTGCTCCTTTTGAAGCCTCTGTTCCACACAGAAGGGAAACACAGACAAGTCAGCAGAAATGGAGATCGCCAAAGGTTTTAAACCTCAAGGTAGGCATACCCCACGCACCCGTGGCTTCGCGATTGCGCCGTGGTCCTGGGCAGGCTCGTGCCAAAGTCCACGCTGCTGTACCTAAACGAGCAGCAAGCGTCTGCCTGTGTCACTGTGGCTATTTGGCCAAATGAGCCTGCGTCTTTGCAACCACGTTTGGCTTGTAAAGGTGGCCTATTTTTAGAAGGAGCATAAGCGCAGCAGAGGGAGAGCAACCTGCTACCTGGCCCTGGGCGCCAGCAAAAAGGTTTTTGCAGTCGCTGCGTTACACAGAGCAACTGCTTCGTTCATTGCCCGCTCCTACCAACAAACAGGTTTGCAGCCAGGCCTTTCAGACAATCTTCCTTTAATACAAAGTCAATATATCTACATACACAGTGGTATGAAAACCACTTACTGTTTCAGTTTGAAATAACAGTGTGAAAGCAACAGCACTTTGCTCTCATACAAAGAAAAAATCCTCCCCCCCCTCCCCCCAACTCATCCAGTAAGATTTTGCTGCGACATACTTAGAAATTTGGGCAACTTTCACACAAATAAGAAGTAAAATCTTGAAGAAGCCTTTCGTTTGGGTTTGGGTTTTTTTTTCGGTTAAAGACAGGAAATAGATTGTTGTTGGGGTCTTCTGGGTAGCACTTGATGGCCATGATTACCCCTTCTAGAAAAATAAAAAAAGGTAAAGTCACAGGCAAGCAGTGTTCAGGGCAGTGCGTCTTTTCCAAGACATGCTGTCCTCTGTGCACTTCTGCAAGAAAACTCCTCGTCATGTACACTTGCAAGAGCATTATATCTACAGCCCAGCACACGGACGGACGTGGGCCGTTGCCTACAATACACCTTTGATGTTAAAAAGCCTGTGTGCGTGCTGATGCGTGCCATGGCTCCGAAACCGCTGTCTTTGTCTTCCGTCATCTAAGACACTGCTACTGTTGAATCTCCCAGTTCACCCCTGGCCCTGTTAAGACCGGGCAACACGGCCACAGCTGAAGGGGAGTGGGTTGGCACTGCCACCATGTCTAGGCCTGCCTGCTAATCTCACACCCTTCCAGAGACACGTGATATGTCTGCGATTTAAAACAAAAGAACCCAAAAAAAAAAAAAAAATCCAGAAAGGACATTTTGTTCTTACATGAGCAAGTTAAAACTTTTAAATGGTAGAAAAGCAATATGTAGAAGTAGCAATTTGCACTGCATTTTTATATATCACAGCCATTACACGTAACATTTCTACAGTGAAAAAATAGACTGTCTTTGAACATAATATGAACAAATAAGCAAATTTTTCTTTTAAATTCATTGACTGATATTCTTTGTCTTTTTTTTTTAAAAAAAAGGAAAAAAATACACTATTTAAAAAAAAAAGTAATGTCACTTGTTACAGTTACATCGATACTTTAAAGAAAGCCACTCACAGTATATGCCATTGAATGCCTCTTACTTGATCTTTCCCCGTTATTTATACAGCTAGGGCACGTTCGTAGCTGTGCCAGTGGGCTTGGCGTGACGTGGTACCGGGACAGCCTTGAGAGTATCTCTGCACCGCGCCCGGAGAGCCGCCGTGTTCGGAGGTGAGGGGCCGGCAGCAAGAAGCAGTTGGCTACTGGATATCAATTTCTTAAGGGCGCTTCTCGGGCTCCTTTCGGAGAGATGCTCCTGGCCTTCCGCGGCAGGAACCGGCGGGGCGGCTCAGCTGCTCGCAGCAGACGTGGGGTGTGAGTGTGCAAAGAGAATGGGAAAGGGGCTGCCTTTCTTTAGGGGTGTCCCACCACCGCTCAAATGAACGCCTTTGCGTTAGCTGGATGTGCTGAAAGGCGGAACAGAGCCAGCAGTCAGCGAACCCAGCCCAGGGGAGCTGCCACCTCTACCTGTCCCGCCGGCGTGCAAGGGGAGGGGGCCACACCACACAGCCAGGTCTGGGTTTTATCTCTCTCTCTCTAATTTTAAATATCCTAAAAAATAAATTTTGGAATTAGAAGAAATGAGGAATGTTCCAAGTATTCAAAATGTGAGCTATAAAACCTCTCGCGTGGCAGGGGCATTCAGTGAATGCTGTTTGTAAGGTGCCTGTAAGCCCAGAATCATCCCAGTGTTGATACTGAGGTTATTAAGACTCCAGCTAGAAGAGCTCCTGACCCTAAGTTTGCCTAGGTGTTGAGATTTAGTTCCTTATCTTTTACAGAACACCTTCAATTCTGCAAGTGACTTCCTTTAAAGACTGCCAACTATATTAGTAAATAAACTGAACTCTAATGATGTAACCAAAGTTGGTTTCCTTCCCTTCTCCAGCAGTAACATTTCGCAAGGTGTGTTTTAGCTTTTGGATCTGTTTCATGATGTCCATACGTCCTCCACAGCGAACACCACTTGAGGTAACAAGAGCAGTTCACCACTTAAAGCAGTCCTTCAGCAATCTCCTGAGCTGCCTCTTCACGGTCCAGGTTACAACACGGAGTTCCTGAAGGGGTGTTCCTTTCAATCCTTCCCCCTGCTCCCCAATGCATTGTCCAGATGAAAAGGTACTTCTTCTGATTCAGTTTTGTAAGTTCAAGCGCTCCTCCTGGGTCAAAAGAGGCCTTCCAGGACTTAAGTGGTTGGTAGAGTCTGCACAACGGATGGCTTTTTATGTTGCATAGTGATCAAAACTTCCCAGATACTCCAGAGCCGCCTGGTAACAGAACTGGTATTCATCCTGCGGACAGTAAAGAGAACCAGCTTCAGAGGGTTGAAACAGCTCTTCAGGATCCCTGCCCTGCTTTCCAGCTAGCACATCTTTCGGCAGGAACCGTGCGCCGACTCTTTTATTCTCGAAGAGCTCTGAACTACTGGGAAAAGAACCCCCTTCCCTTCACTGTTTGTGCATCTCGTAGCTACCAAGCACCCCCCACCAACCCTTCCGGCTCTGCGGGCTGTGCTTGGAGGCAGCTGAGCCCCCCTCACCTCAGAGGCAGGGAGGAGGTCAGGATCAGGGCTGGCAGACTGCTGAAATCTTTAAGGGACTTTATAACAACGGGAAGTTTGGGGTTTTTTTTAAATAGTTAAGTAAAATCAGCGGTGCAGCCTGGGCTTGCTTACTCTTCAGGTGAGGTTTAGAAAGGCCAAAAGCCGGCTCCACTCAGCCAGGGCAGCCGAGGCATTGCTCTGCAGCCGTGCTGCTTTGCTACTCAGTCCTCCGAGGTGTGCCACAGGACGGGTGCCCCGCTCCCCCTTACCTCTGTTTGCACCATAGCAGGTCGTTGCGTTCGCAGCATCTTTACTGTCTGGAAAATATCTACAACACCCTCATAACGCATTCTTTCCAGGACGATACTCAGTGTGATAAACACTCCAGTCCTGCCCACGCCAGCACTGGGAGAAAAAAAGGAAACTGTATGTTCCAATGTTCAAATGCTTTCCTTTCCTAAACGCTGAGGCTAGGTATGGTTGAGCTAACGGCCATGTCTTATGACCATGTTAGAGCTGGAGAGCCTCAGGCAGCCCTCCAGGAGGTAGCACATAGTAAAGCTGCCAGAGTGTGGGACCCAAACAAATGTTTGAGACACTGACATAAAAAAAAAAATCAAAAGCTTTGGATAGTGGTTAAACAGCATTCAGAGTGAAAATTATTACTAATATGTAACATTAGGCTTTTTAAATGAAATAATCTGAAGACTGGATTATCCTCTGCTGCCCAGGGTAGGGAGGTACAATTCTTGCTATCAGCAAACACAAGCCAGCAGTGTTAGAGGTGCAGAACTGGTATAAAACCACTTCTAATTTGGTAGGTCAAATGTTGATTAACACTGTGGTTCCCATTCCCTTCAGGGTATCAGCATTTCACGGCTCTCCCCTAGACATGAAGGGTCAAAGGCTTTGTGGGCACTGCCCAGGTCTGAAGGGAGATGAGTTTTGTTGGCAGGAGCAACAGTGTTTGCCTCCCACCCCCGACACCCCCAAGAAATCTGCCTGCAAAGATGGGGTGGGAAAGGAGGGAGACATCTGCAGGATTTTAATTCCTTCTGCTTTTCAGCATCCTCAGATGAATTAGATGTTTCCATCAGCGCGTGCCTACCTGCAGTGGACAGAGATGGGGCCATCCTGGCCAAACTGTTCCTTGGTCTTATGTACCTGGCCAATGAAATCGATAAAACCTTCTCCTGATTTTGGCACACCTTGTTCCGGCCAGTCAGTGAACTGGAACTGACGAACAGTTCGTGACTGACCGTCCTGGGGGAGAAAACAGTAGTATTTCAAACAGCTTGTAGTTGTGGTACTAAATACAGAACGTGCCCCGCCCCCCCCCCCCCCTTTTCTTGCTAGTTCATTAAGGGGCGCAAAAAGTTGAGCCAACTTTGTGTAATAATCAAGTGAACGTATATATATTATTTTTTTATATACCTCTATATGTATATCATTATAACGTGTATATATATAAAATGGTGCAGCTGCTCATGTTGCAGTTGACATTTCTGGAGTCGCTTGTCAGCACAGAGCTATACTCTGCCAGGGGTGCTGCAAGCTCTGACCACTGCAAAGACTGCACAGATGGAGTCTTCAGCAAAGGAACATTCAAGGTGAGGTTATGGCCTCTCTATCAATCTTGAGGAAGAGTTGCCGTCGTGTCAGAATTACAGCTGACAGGAAGATAAATCTTGTTCTACAGGACTGATGAGGCATCCTCCTCCTCAACCTTGCAAATAGAATTAACAGGCTCTACAATACCGGCAACCTCAAAAGCAGAGGACTCTACTTTGGGAGCGAGGGTTACACATTTCCTAAACAAATTTCAGAAGGTACTGAAATGGTCCTTAGGAGGAGAAATCTGACATTGAATGTAAGATTATTTGAGTGAATGCGCCCCTTCGAATATGGTAAGGACAGTTCCTCTTCGAGCCGGAGAAGTGTACGTTTTCTGTAGGGTGCAGAGCATCCTTTCCAAGTCTGGTTTTATTAGCTGTTTGGGGAGATACTATTCTGCTTTCATCTCAAGTGAGCTCCGAATAAAACGAAAAGCTTGTTACATCTCTAACAAAGTGACTCACTACTGTGATTAGTGAGCAGAGGTTAGAAAACTGCTTTCAATTTGTAAGAAAATATATTCAAGTACAATCTGTATGTGTGTGTCCTGTTCTTCATCACAAGTACGCTCTCCTCCACTGATGATAATCCCAGACTTTCACAGAGAAAGCATTTACACCTCAGGCTTTCTTACAGGAGCCAAACCACGCCAAACTCCCTCTTTTTTATGTAAGGCACCTTCCCTATTGCATGGGTTTGAACCACTCCAGCCCAGCCCCAGCTATAACCCTCACAAGCATGGGCTGCACGTCGTGCAGCACTTACCCTGGCATCAGTGACCTTGAATTCTCGCAGGATGTACTGAGGCATGTTGTATTCAGCCATGGGATCTACTACAAAGTACTGGTACCGGGCAGAGCGCTCCGCGGGCCAGTACTGATGGCACTTTTCCTGCCAAGGGGAAAGAAAGGTCGCTGTTAGCCCTTGTGCTGCAGGCCTCCCCCCATGCTCGTCCTTAGTGCGCTCTTACCCGACCCATCTCGCGAAGCTTAGTCAACATCACGACGATGGTGGAGTTGTTCTCCCATAGCATCCGCCAGAAATCTTCAGTGGTCTCTGCCAGCGGCCCTTGAGTAGCAATGTACGCCTTCTGCTGTCTGAAACAGAGCACAAACCCAAGGAGTGGGTCAGGGGGGTGTAGAGAATTGCTTGGGCAGAAGCTTTGGGAAATGCATACACAAAGGCTGACGGGTAGGAGAACAAATGGAAATGCCAGGGATGAACTAGAACAGTGCAAGGTCTAAAGGGGCGGGAGGTGGTGTTGGTGCTAATGGCCAAAAACAAACAAAAAAACAAAGCCCATGGTGAAGCTTTCTCTAAATATCGTTTCCAAGGGGCAAATCCAGATTACTCTAGCATGATGCCCTACATGGAAGAAGGCGTAACATGCTGCATGCCAGATTCTTGGAACCAGAAGCCATGTTTTCTGGGCCTGAGTAGCACCAACAATTCAACTGCCAGGCACGGAGATGCCCTAACCCCAGGGCCAGGACTGCTGCGAGCAGTTGGAGTTGAGGAAATGTGTGGTTGCTTCGTTCTCCGTTAGGGCTCAGCTTTAGCTGGCCAGGCTCTGAGCGCAGCAGTGGAGGGCCGCAGCTCCTAGGGCTGCAGCACATGGCACGTATTGCCGGGGGGGGAAGCTGTCGGAATTGCAGCGTCCCCAAATCACAAAAGTAATAAAAAGGCTAATCTGTTTTTAGAAACCTCCCAACAGCAAAATCCACCCCCTCACTGACACTCTATGTTTAGGACCTGCAGCTGGAGAAGGTTTTGGTTTGCTTTAGGGGATAAGTAATTTTAAGACCAAGAGAATAAAGCTTATCGGAAGTCTATATTTGAGTCTATGTGCAAGTTGCTGGCCATCAACAAGAGGGAGCTTCCCTCTAGCATTGCACCACTGCACGCGGTGTAGCTAGGCGAGGGGACAGAACAGACTTAACCCGTGTTAAGACCTACTCCATCCCTTAGTACTTCCGCATCCTCAGACTCAGAGAGAGAACTCCCTGCGCACGGCAGGGCAGCGGGGTGCTGCTTACCTGTAGCCATCAATAAAGCTGGCATTGATGTAGTCTGACCCTTCCACGCCTCTGATGGGCTGAAGGCAGACCCGTGTGGTCTCGTATGGCATGATGTTGACAAGGCGATTCTTGAATTTGTTGCATGGGAGGTTGGCACTGATGAACCTGGAGGTGTGGGCTTTGGAGTTGGCGAGTCGCTGAAGGCAAAAGCAGAGTCACAACCATTTGTTCAGCTATTTTTTTAGCTTGAGCCCTACGCCAGCCCATTTAACTTGCCCTCCATGTTCCACCACGTTGTTCTGCCTTGTGTGCCCTCCTTTTTTTTTTTTTTTTTTGGGGTGGGGACAGAGTCCGAGACCTTTCCCTCAGCAAAACTTTCAAAGGGGGGGAAAAAAAAAAAAAGGCAAACAAGCTTAAAAACCCAATTTAAAGAGTGAGCAAATTCAGTCTGGATTTGAAATGGCCAGACAAGCCTCCTGCAGCGGCAGGTAGGTCTCCCCAGGGAACTGCGGTAGCTTTAAGTCAGAAGAGTAATTACTTCTCCAACATGGAACCAAGAAGTTCCCATCAGCCTTATAAAGGCTGTGTGCTGTGCGTGAATGCCAGCAGAACAAAGCTCCTGTGAGGAATACAGAGCCTCCCCAGTGAGTACTGTCCCCATTCAAGTATCTGGCATTACCTTGAACTCCAGCTCCATGCCTGTCACATGCTCTCCGACTTCAATCTGTGCCAGTTTCTGGATGTAGGTGTAGAGATTCCTAGCCGGGACCTCTGTGTTGCCACAAGCAACAGCCTCAAGCAAGGCATCGTGTATAAAGCTGTACTGGTCTTCTGTCTGTACCATGTAGTTGCGCTGTGACCTCATGAGGGTGACATGCCCGTAAATGTCCACTGTCTTCTCGTGTTTTATCCTCTCTAGCATGGCGTCGATCACAATGAAGCAGCCGGTCCGTCCAACACCCGCACTGGAAAGAAAAGGGAAAAAAATGAAGCGATGATTATTCTGCCACTGAAGAAAGATATTCCAAAAGGCCACCCACGAGAGAGGATGTTTCGACTGACACAAACAGCGGTGAACACAGGGTAGAAACAGATGCACAAGGCAAAGAGTGAACAACAAGCGCACTCAGTGACTGGGAAGGAACCAAGGCCTTGTGAATGCAGGTATTGATGGACTGAGGCAAAGGAAATCTTGGCAAACAAGCCAAATGTGTGGGTCCTGCTGTTTCACCGATTTTGTTGCGTTAAAGGACCTCGCCTAATGGAACTGGTGCTGGCGAGTGCTACTGCCCACTCCCCTCAGTGTGTTGCTCTCGATTGTGTTGGAGGGTTTGGGACAGTTCTACAGCATGCAGAGGAGGACAGTGGTGACACCAAAGTCACTGCTGCTCTAGTGCGTGAGCGCAGTGCTGCACTGGGGCCGGTAAAGCCTGCACTGGAACCGAAAAAGCTGTTTATCTGAGCCCCAGCTGGGCCAGCGCTGCCACAATGGCAGGGAGAGGCTCCTGGATCAGAGCCAGCAGGTGGAAAGGTCCCCCCATCTTCGGTGGAAAGGTCCCCCCATCTTCGGTGGAAAGGTCCCCCCATCTTCTGCACCTGCCTGTACACAGAAGTACTCGGGCTGCGACCCAAAGAGTTTACAAAGTGGCGAGGTTTGCTTCAAGTCTCAGCTCAGTTCAGCTGAAACTTTCACAACCAAGTTTGGTCTTGTGTCCCCCGAGGACAGGACAGAAGATGCAGAGTGCCTCTGGCGATGCACCTGTTGCCCCTCCATACTGATCTGCCCCGCTTCTCCTGCCTCTTCATCTGTGGCATCCCCGCGACGAGAGCTCTGGCAGACACACAATTGCGACAATTCTAGGTAGGGGGGCTCTAGGCTTGAACAAAAGGCTGCCACGATCTAAGGGCTTGCAAAGCATGTTTAATCACTCAGATCTTTCAGCAGCTGAGAAACTACTGATGTTGTAATGAGTAACACGCGTCACCTCTTTTCCTAAATGTTTTTGTGCATCGAGGTAACACCAAACTTGCGTGTAATGGCATTTGTGAATCAGCAGGGGTCTGTGGGTCTGTGCATTTGCCACTGCTAATAAAGGCTTTCCTTTTACTATTCCAGTGCAGTCCCTTTTTTCATAAAGCCCCCTTGATCTCTTTTAATTAGGCTGCCTAACACCTGAACCAAGCAGGTGACTGGAGCTTTGGCACGAATTTAGCAGCTGATCTGGGAGCCGGTTCCTGCACGTTGTGAGCTGACAGCTCTCTTTATTCATTTTCTGAGAGGTGCACGATAATTGCCATCTGCGAGGTTAGTGATAAGTTGCCCACTTACAAAGACTGTTTAAATGGCATCCTCTAGAAGAGGCAGGATTAGCTTCCCCCAGCAGCCTGTAAAATTCAGATGTCTTTCCTCAGTGCCGAGGGACCTGCAGGCTCCTCCACACCCTCCTGAGGAACACGGGGATTTATCTAAGTTGAGGCTGCAAGCGTTCCTCATTGGGTTGTAAATTGAATTAGGGAACGCTACCTGCCCATAGGGGCCTTCAGTTTGTCAGTATCAGAATGGCTGCAGCACTCAACCCCCCCTCTTTCACACGCTGTCAGCTCTCCCTTCGACAGCTGAGGCAACTCTGCCTCCCAAACACCCGATGCAGCAACACCAAGCAGCTTCCTAGGTCGCACTCGATCTTCCTCCTTTCCCGCTGTGACAAGAAACAACCCCAACACACGGAACCAGACACCAGTACAGCACAGGGTGCTTCCCATTGCTAACGAGGCCTGAGTGATTTGGTGCAAAGTAAACCACTCATCATCTCAGGAAATTCTGCACTCAATGAAAACCCAAGTATCCTTCTGAGATGCTGGCTGGGAATCCACTTTACAGGACAGCTCTCGCCTGCTGGGTACTTGCTAGGAGACTGTACACGTCTCCTAGGTGCACATCAACGTCCTTCTGAACTCCTAGGTGCACATCAACATCCTCCTGAACTCCTGCCTCACTTGGAGATGGCCCCATGCAAGAGTTAGGTGAAGGAAATCAGTACCTGCAGTGCACCACAATGGGACCAGCATCAGGGGGGTTGCAGGTTTTCACCCGTCTCAGAAAAGCCAGGAACGGGGTGGGGTACTCAGGTACACCGTGGTCAGGCCACGCTGTGAACTGGAACTGGCGGACCTCCCGCTTCTCACTGGAGCCATTCTGCAAAGAGAAAAGAGCACCAAGAGCAGTGTGAGGTACCAGCACACTGCCATACCCTGCCTGTGCTGCGTACGGAGAGTGTGCCGTAGCCCATCACCGGGGGAAAAAACAAGAGCGGGAGAAAGCTTACCTTATGAAGGGAGAATGTTCGAACACAGAATGTGGCCAACTCAATGGTATCGAGTAGCGTCACTTGAATCATTCCATAGGTGTCTGTACCTCGGCCCGGCCAGTACTGGTCACACTTTATCTGGAAGACAGGAGGCATTGCTCAATGCTGGAACAAACCCTTTGCTGCAGGGGAAGCTCATTCCAGAACCGCCCTGATGTTACAGGTGAAGCTGGCCAGGTCGCAAAGGGGAGGAAAGGTGCAAGAAACGTCTTTCCCGAGCAGCACGATAGGGACAGACCCGGCATGAAAAGCTCCTACTGACTAAGCACAGGCTTTGATGCACCACATCAATCATGTAGACAACAGACTGGAATGATCCTGAAGATTAGAGTGAATGTGCTGGGGCTTGTTAAACAAGAGAACTGAATGTGAAACTTGCCACATGATTAACTCTGAGACAGACCTACAAAGCATGGAATGGGATTGAGTGTCCTCTTCTCTTGGAGTTGCAAAGGAGGCTGCAGCTTTCCAGGGTGAATGGTTTGGTTTTTTTTAAAAGCAATGAATCACTGAACTTTCAGGGTGCTGGCAAAGCAGGCAGAAATCCCCCATTGACATAGACGTGGGCTGCAGATCAAAGGGTTTTGCTGTTCCCCAACCCTACCCTCCAATCCCCCAGGATTATGACTAACTAGTCATCCCTCTCATGCATCTTACCCGTGATTTCTCCTCCAGCTTAGTCATCATAACAATAGTAGCTGAACGCTGCTCCCACACCATTCTCCAAAAGTCTCCAAAGGTCTCTGGCAGAGGCCCCTGCGTGGCAATGTAGGCGTTCTGCTTCCGGTAGCCATCGATGTAGTTGGCGTTGATGTAATCGCTGCCCACAATTCCTGTATTAAATCAGTAAAAGCAAGTTAGTGGATTGTGCAGGACTTTATATAGCTGGAAGCATGAGGAGATCTTTGCAGGAATATTGCTAGAGATAATTCCCCTGCAAAAACACCAGAGCCTTCGTGGCTTGGTGGGTTAGAATCACAGCTGGGAGTAACAGGCTCTTTGCAAGTTCTTCCCAGCTAAAGCTCCTACCTCGAAGGTCTGCATTGCAGGGAGACAAATAACTTCTTGCAAAAGATATTAAAGAGACTGAATATCAAGCCTCGAAACCATGGTCTTCTTGCTGGTGTTGCCAATAGGAGCAAAAGTCCCGGCCCAGGGCTCTTGCTCCACTGGTCTCAAAACAGGACAAACCCAAGTCCTCGTCCCAGAACGCCCAGAGTCTGGGCAGCAAATGCACCTGGTCGATGCCCTGTGCAGTCCACAGTCTAATCCCAGGCAGTGAGCTACAGCTGGACAAAGCAAGGAACAAAACCAGGCTTGATTCAGTCAGAAAAGGCTTTGAAATTACAGGCTTTGACTTGCTTTAAATTGTCCGCTGTCATTTTTAGGAGTGGGTTTTCTTTTCTATCCGCATGAGTTACAGGCTATTGAGTTACAGCTGCTTGCCTGTGTCCTTGCTTGAGGGGTTTGATATGAGTGGCAGGAGGTACTGCCAGAGTGAAGAGGGTGATTGGGACATGGCAGGAGAAAACTGCTCTGAAGTTAAAATGGACACTGGCAAGCACCGACGTTCAGGTTCAGCTGAGATTGGCACTGTCTGGCGATTTGGCCCATTTCTAATTACAGCAGAGCGGCTGGCAAGGTTGGCAGGTTTCTGCTAACCTATGATTAACTCCATACAGAACGCTTAACTCCTGTCTCGAGGGGGGAGCGAAGGGTGGGGAGCAGTACCAATACGAAATTGGGTTGCTAGTCCTCATCCTGCTGTAGCAATAGACATTGCTGCTTCTGTTGGCGAGGTGCAATCCACGCTGAATTGCCTGCCAGTCCTCAAGGGTACTTGGTAATTTCAGCTGCTGGTAGAAATGGCTTTTGATTAAATTTCTGGAGGGTTCCCTGCCCCCATTCCTTCCCAATCTGAAATTTCAGGAGGGAAGGTGGCTGTGCAGCAGCAGCAAGAACGTGATCAAGGCTGAGCTTCTGGAATTAATCTCCTCTCCAGCCCCCTCGGGTCCACTCTGTAATTTAAAATGGTGGCCATGAGCTCCCGCAATGTTTCGCTGTGTGACAGGCCCAGTTACAGAGAAGTCACGGATTTAAAGCCACTACTTCTTCCTGACCAAGCAGATGGTGACAATCTGCAGCCTTGACAAATCCAGATTTAAAACAAAGAGAAACCAACAACTAATTCCTCCAACTCCATTCATCTTCCAGCATAAAATACAACCCGGTAGGACGGAACATGCCAGCCAAGACATGTCAGAACCTCTCAGATGCTTGAAAAATCAAACCTTGGCCTGTCATACGTGCACCATCGGTCCCTCACGATGCCACCTGGGCAGAGTTAGGACTGCCGCCTGCATCCAGCCCCGTGCTTCTGCTTTCCTAACAGCCGAGACCAGCCCAAAGCATCCTTCATTCCTACACTTGTGTTCTTCTCTTTTCCCTTGAATGACAAGGCAACTTTTAAAAGACTTTGCTTTCCTTGGCTCATGCAATATTAATCTCAGAAGAAAAACAAGCCAGAACAGAGTCATCTTCACAATGAGAAACGCTGAAAATCTTCTCATGGCAGACAAGACCAATCCAGATTTGTGCAGCTTTTTGGCAAATTGCTGTGATCCGTTGTTACCCCAGGAACAGCTCTTCCACTTCCCCGCGTCCCTCAGTTACCTCAGCAGAGGGAGATTATTCTAGCAATTCCCCTGTCACGAAGGCTTCTGAATTAACCTTTACATTCACCAGGGGGTTATTAGGACATCCTATATCCTCTCTGCTCAGATGATCAGCTCTTGGCAATGCAAGACTGGCCTTAAATGCTTTATCTGTACCGCACAGCCACACACAACCCGAGACGATGAAACCCAAACATTATCTCAGCAGCAGCAACCAAAGCAGGCACCCTGTTAAACTCCATCTCCCCTGCACCAAAAGCCCCTCTTACCCTAGCATGCATCAGAGCAACTCTCAGGAGCCATGAGTTGTGAAATTTAATGTAAATTTTCTGACTGCACAATCACTCACATAAGAAGCTCAGGCAACAATTTATGACCTACCAGGCTAACGCTAACCCCTTCTTATTCTTAGCCTTTTAGGGGCCAGGACTGCAGCAAGAGCTGCATATCAAGTAATCTTCACATCTGCACAACTCAGCAGCCACATCTTTGCTATGCTGCTGACACTCACATTTGTACAATTAGCCCTGTGCTTACTTCTCATTCATCCACTGTGCAGATACGCTCCACGCTCATTGCCACCCACTGCCCTGTTCCCGCTCTCTCTAAAGCACTCTGTAGTCTGAATTCTTCCCATCAGTCAGAAACGTATTGAGCAGGGATCTCCAGGTAAAGGGAAGACAGGTTCTTGATAAACCAGCCCTAGAAATGAGAGATTGCAGCTCCAGGGAACATGTCAGTCACCAGAATTTAACAAATGCATGGTTTATGGAGGTATCTCCTGCTTGCTAAACTCCCAGGGAGATGCTAAGAGAAGGATATAAATAGAGGGTAACAGGGAAGGGAGAAGAGCATGTGCAATATGTTTCCCTGCAGCAACTTCAGCCTACCGCTAACACGTGGGAGTAGAGATGCTACGGTACCTTCAATGGGCAGCAGGATGACGCGCGAGTGGTCGTAGGCAATCACGTTCGCGTAACGGTTTTTGGGCTTGTTCACTTCGAGGTTGGAGTGCTCCCAGGTGAACTGCTGGCCAGGGTCAATGGACTGGAGGAATTGGGAAAGAAAACGGCCGAGTCAGAGAGGAGAAAAGCAGCAAATCAAGCTCCGAATACCTTGTTCCACGTGGGACAGATCGTGGCTCTGAAGACCTAGCCGAGGAACGCAGCATTCACCGTTTGCTTCCTCCAAGAACCAATCTTTGCTGTGGAAAAGCCCCAGCCTGGTGGCACAGCGTGCTCACGTCCCATCTCCCTTGGCCCCAAGCGCACCCAGAGTGACACCCGAGATAATTCCCCCTCTGGCACAATGCAGTGCAACCCAGTGGCAAAAGCATCAGTGCAATTTCAGGCTGCGATACACTGGCCTTGGACTGTACTTCTGCCGAGGCTGCACCGGATTAGTTACAGCCCTGTGTTACTGACACTGATAAACAGCCGGCAACTGGGAGAGAACAACAGGAACAATCACATCAGGAGGTATTTATGAAATGATGAAGAGGCTAAATCTGTGCATGGTTAAACTAAACAACGATTAAGAGGGCATAAATATACCAGTGTCTTGGTGAGTAATAATACCTGGAGAAGAAGATATTTAAGCGAGGACAAGGTTTATAACCACGTGCGCAAGTGGGACATGAAACATCAGGGAAAAACCTTGCTGTCATGGGCAGCAGGAGGGGACCAGGCTGCCCCATGAAGGGCACAGACAGCGTGACTTGGGACAGAGACTTGGTGCCGAAGGTCTCCCAGGTGCAAAGGGGGGAGAAAGCACCACGGGAGCCTGGCAGGGAAGGCTCAGCAGGGCGGGAGGAGTGCATCTCCCCGGAGAGAGAAGGGGTAAGGACCCTGGCCCTAAGAAACTGAATCAACGTGGCTTTTTCCTAGAAGGGATGAAGGAGCAAACAATGAAATGCACTGGAGAGAAAAATCCTCTCTGCCTGTCCGGGTAATTTATGCCAGGTTTGGTGGTTGGGTTTTTTTTCCTGAAGTCCAGCTGTCCCAGATATGGAAATTAGGTTAATTACGTTTACCTCTAAATCCTCAGCCAGAGAATTAAATAAAACAAGGGCTTAATTCCTTCATCATTTTGCAGAGCCCTAGGGGTTTGCCTCAATTGGAGGCTTGGCAGGAGCGTGCCGAGTTGCCTTTCCCGCTGTTTGCTCTCCCTCTCCCTGCCTGCCACTCCTGGCCGGCGGGGACAGGGTCCCGCGCAAACCTGCCTGGCTTCGTCCCCCTGGGCTCGCAGGGGTCGGCCCTCGCCAGGCACCCGCTGCCGCTGCCCTCCCCTGCCTGTGCCGACCCCAGAGCCCCCGGCACCGCTCAGCTCCGGTAGTCGTGGCAACGCTGGTACGAAACCACCCAACACAAACGTCCTCTTGCACTCTCGCTGCGGAGCATTTCTAACTAATGGGTATTTATACTGTTGTAATGTGTCTGTTTGCTCTCTATCCCTCTAATCTCGCCTTGCATTCATTTCATTAGCAATGTTTGTTTAGCTCTGGCTCTCCCACTAGAGGAGGTTGTGCTGGAACGAAGCCAGGGCACTTGGGATATTGCATTATGCAAATCAGTCTTTGAAATCTGGATAGAGCATATTAACAGGCTGCTGCTCCCCCCCGCACCCCAATGTGGGGTGAAAGACCCCAGCAGAGCAAATACGCCTTCTCCAACGTGCAACCCCTGCTCCGTGGGTGCGGAGCTGCGAGTACAGAGCTGCTTCATGCATGCTGATGTTTGCAAGCCAGACCGGGAAGAAAGCATCCCAGAACCAGTCCTTTGTTCAGAAAATATCCCCTTGCTCTCTGCCTGCAAACAGAACCAGGCAGTCTAGACTAGTTATTAGTCTAAAAGTATTGGGGCATTTTATGTCTTTGAACAACAACAAAAAAATTCAGTCCTATGTTCAATCTGCAATGAAAGCAAGCCGCTTACTGATGGCCCCGGCAGCACCGGGCATTCGCACTGGGATTTAATCCGTGCTGATGCAGCCACAATACCATGAGCGGACAGGAGCAGGTCTGTGCAAGCGCACAGCCCCTCCCTGTCTGGTGACAAGGATGCCATGCTACGTAGCAGCAGCGGTAACGTGGGGGCTATGATGCTCTTCGCCTTCCCCCCTCAGTCTGCCTTGGGACTGGCCCAACCTGTCAGCCCCGGCACGGTGGGAATTTTACACTCCGGGACAGTAATTTGAAATGCAAGTCCAGCAGCCACAGCTGGTCACCTGCAGGAGCCCATCCGAGTAACCAAACAGTAGCAGGAAGGAGAAAAAAGAGCACAAAAACCCCAGGCACAAATCATCCTGTTTTCTCAGCTTTAGCTCTGTGGCTGCTGACCATGTCAGCTGTGGAGGACTTACTGTTCATCTCCCCTAACTCCAGCTGTCTAAAACTGGGTATCGCATTCCTTGGTCCTCTCTGTGTTCAGCAGCGAGACGCAGGCACCCCCAAGGACGACACCCCACCCCATCTGCCCGGCAGTCGTCTTCCAGAAACGTATCCGCCGGCACGAAGGGAGCTCAGACCCTGTCCAAGATGCCCACTCTCTGGACAGGAACAGCTCATGAACCAAGCCTCTTTTCTATGATCTAGAATTGAACCTAGCAAGATACTGAGCAAGTACTTAATTTTAAATAAATAAATAGCTTTTTTATTTCAACTACACCAGATCCTTAAAATGAAGCTACGTTTATTTGGATGACGGCCTGTCTGAATTTCCTAATTCCCTGGCTCTGCAGACCCATGCACAGCACTCACTCTTGCTCATACCTCATACTCTTGGGACAATTTCAGGTTATCGTTAGCTTTGAGATGCTCTGTGTGTTCAGCCAGCTCGGAAACGGGGATTGGTGGGTGGCTGAGCATACCTAAAAGACAAGACAGCAGGAAAAGAATCTCATTTAATAACAACTAAAATTCACAACTGTTGCACATTTTACAAGAAAGAAGAAACAAGAAAAGAAAAAAAATTACAATGTAAGATCTGCAATGAAAGTAGGGAGGTTAGAAGAGAAGAATTCAGGGCTCGAAATTGTGTCCTTGGAAGTAAAAAATAAAAATCAAGGCCATAAAAAAAAAAAACAGTAAAATGAGAGCGTTCCCGTGATGGCCCCATTTTCAATGTGTAAATCAGAGCAAAACAAAAAGGAAAATCTGAAGAGCAGATGCGTGTTAGCGATTCCAATAGTGGACTTAAAATGAGCAAACGCTGCCAGAGGAACCTACGCAGCAAATGTTACAGCACCCGCAATGATCATAAACAAACTCCAACACAAAAGAAGGGAAGGGGCAGGGATCCAGCCAACCATGGTGATGTGGGGCAGGGGAAGGGAATGCAGATGGGGGGAAGCAGGGGCGGCTTTTCAGGAATTGTCCTTTGCACAACACTGGCTCTGCAAGCTTCTTGGGGAGCTCACGGATGCAGTGGTCTAACCTTCCCCGCTCCAAGAGTGCAACCAGGTATGGAAACGTCAAGCACTGGCTCCGCTTCCCGCCTGCGGCCGGCGGATGACGTTCCTGCTAGAGCACAGCCCGCAGATGGCCAGCGCTGCTGTCCTTGCCCTCCCTCTTCCGCCTTCGGGGCAGACTGTACCGACCCCCTCCCAGTCGCTGCTGGGGGTGTCATTACCTTCTGTGATGGAGAGGCAAAAGATCCTCTTGCCCCTTCTCAGTCTGGGGGATGGGAAACAATTTGCTGGGGAGACCGATGCCTCATGACCCTGGTTCACCTGCTGCCCTTGCAATTCTCACCAACGCTTAGTTGTGCTCGTGCTGAGGCAGACAGAACCGCCAGAGAACAGACTCCATCTTCTCAGAGATGTACGGGTGGTGGGAGGGCCACACTGCATCCGACTGGTCAGACCGAAGGCACGTCTCAGCCACGAACAGGGCCGAGCAGCGAAGGCAGACTTGGTTTTCAGTCTCAGGTGTGATTTGCACATCCTGCTCTGAGAGGGGCAGCTGGAGCTCTGGAAAGAGCAGGGATCCTTTCCATCCCATCATCTCAAATAGCTACGCTACAAATCGAGGTGGAAAAGCGCTCCGTGCTTTGCTCATCTGCATCGGATCATGTTTTTGCAAAGGCTTCCCACGCTGTCTGCCAGCCGATCCCGCTACGAATAACAGCGGACAGGCAAGGACAGCAGCATGCTGAGAAGCCCTGGGCAGTGCCCCCAATGAGAAGGACAGGAGTGGAGAAGAGATGGAAGCCAGGGAGAATTTCGAGCCCCGTGGGTGTTGGTGTGTGACAAAGCAGCGGCGGTGGCAGCAGCATGGTCAGATACTCTGAAAACTCAGCACAGAGATGGCAAAGCAAGCATGACATCCTCAGTTTTACAGTGACTGCTGGAGAGACGCTGCCTCCCCCAGGCCTGGGGGCAGGACGAGTCTGCCACAGAGTGGGGATTTGAGCCACCACTCCAACAGGTTTCTCCTAAGCTAACTAGGCATCTATTTTCAGCACAAGGAAGTCTGGCTGAAAATAGGAGGAGGGACTAGACCAAAAAAGCCCACAAAAATAACCCTGAAGTATTCTGGAGGCTGCCCTGGCTCCATTCTAGGCTGCTGAGCGTCAGGGCAGAAAGCCTCTTCCGGCTCACGGAGGAAAAAGCTCCCAGTTAGTCTCTTGCTGTCCTGTAGTCCACTGCACCTGGAGAAGGATTTCTCCTTTGCTTCCCACCCCGGACTGGAAGGCGGCTGCCGCCCACCCCAGTACCACAGCACCGGATGCAGACTGGGCGTGTTCGGAGGAACTGGTCCTCTCTGCCCGCGTGGGATGGGAAGGCCACGCTGGCGGAGATGCCCGAGATCAGAGACCAAACTAAGTTAATATTATAAACACTCTTCTCAATGTCTGTCCTTCTGCCTCTGAAAGTAAGGGCTGAGCATACCTTGAGCTGTAGCCTACGAGCGAAGCTGAGCCCTACTCAGAACAACTTCTGGCAACTGAATAAGCTGTCTCCAGATCTCTGCGGGTCACCCCCTCACTGACAACTTCCCACCTGGGCTGGGAGGCAGCCAGGCAGCTCTCAGCCCAGCTGCCACCACCCAATTCTGCTGCAAAAGCCCAGAGATTATTTGCCAAAGTGTGCTTAGAAACACAGTGCCATAAATGAAATCCCAAATGATGAGCACACAGGTTAAAAGGAAAAAAATAACAATCAGAAAACCCAGTAATAATGAACAAGCAAGAAAAAAACCCCCCAGATTCTCTTTGGCTTCGAAGTCACAGAGCAATATGTGTCATTCCCTCCGAGCAAGTGGGCTGCATGGGAAAGGCCCACCGTGCCAATCTGGAACAACAAGTCACATTCCCCTTGAAGGCATTTCACAAGTTTCCTTCATAAAAGCTCCAGGAAAAATCCTCAGTGTGACCGGCTCCTGAAAACCAGCCCTGCCTCTTTGCTGGGGAACGTCCTGCCCTCACCTCCACCCCGCTGTAAAGAGACACTGGCTGAGAGCACATGGGAACTTGCCTTGTTTTGCTGCTGTTAAAGACAGAAATCTCCTTGTCGGATCGATTCCTAGGGCTCTTTATAATAAAAGAAGACCGGAAACCTCTGCAGTGATAAACACTTTCCTGGTCAAAATGCCAAGTGTGTCGGGGCTCCCATTAAGATCCAGGAGAAGTCTGATATTAAATGAGCCAGGAGCGGCACTTCCCGGTGGTACCAGCCGGCACTGCTGCGTCAGCTGCAGCAGCTCCTCTTTTGTCTGCTTTAATTCAGTAACTCTTACTCAGACATGAAGGGAAATGGCTCACAGGTGCCTCTGCTCAGCGGCCTCATGGCTACCTGCGGGGCTGCCACCCGGGAGACCTCCGCAGCAGCAAGGGTGGCAGAGGGAACGCTGCCGTGGGCTGAGGTTCAGCCAGGGATCTGTGCGGCTTGAAAAAACCCACACAAACTCCCTCTCTTACAATAAGGGGGCTGAGGGGAGGTGGCAGGTGGAGTGGGACAGTATTTATAGGAGTATTCAATACCAAAGAGACCAACATTTGCATTAAACTATTCAGAAAAACGTCCCAGCCCTCACATCTCCAAGCACAAGCAGCATCTGCGATTCTCCGCATTTCTTAGATAAAACCTCACATCTACTTCCCTGCCCAGCATTTAAAAAAAAAAAAAATAAAATCAAACCCAAAACCCACCCAGCAAAGCTGGGATCTTGGCTTCTAATGGGGATGAAGTCTTTTAGAGCCAGTCTCATCTAACATTTCAATCACTTGAATCTCTCTAATCTTATCACAAAAGACTTGATTCTCTGTGCACCAGCCAACTCGCCAGAAACGTCACCCTAACATCTGTTACATGGGCCAGAGCCCATTTATCCTCGCAGAATCACCGCGGCTGGATGGCACTCCGCATGAAACCCGGGGGTGTGGAGGACCATGGAGAGGCCTCTGGTCTTTGTGCTCCTGGAAGAAGTTGATGCCAAGCAAGAGACACCTGCCACGGAGAGGAAACGGCCCTTTTCCTCGTCTGACATGAAAAGGTGCCCGTGCGGCGCTCTCCAAAGAGCGAGGGGATCGTCAGCTGCAGCTCTGGTTTTCTCTTTCCCCACGTTACGAAGCAATGAACACAAAAACACAGGCACGCACACATACAACGCTCGCACACCGGTGCACAAAAGATTGCTTTCTGCCCGTGAGTAAGTACAAGGGACATTTAGCCAAGCTTCAGAAATGAAACATCTTTGACAATGGGGAGAAAAGGAAGCCTTGAAACCCAGGTCTTTCTTCTGAGACAGCAAAAGAGACACAGAAGGACAGACAGTGTCCCACGCTGCTACCAGGGGCTCTATTCTGCCGCTGCTACCCTTGTCCTGCAAAAGGCCTGTTATTTGATACTGTAAAACTGGAAGCGCAGTTCAGACAAACAGATGGCACAGAAAAGGGATGAGATGGGCAAACACCGCAGGAATACAGCGAATTCGGCAAAAAAAAAAAATAGTAACAGGAACGAAACAGAATTGGAAAGGAAAGCGACAGAAGAGAACAAAATAATAATGGGGGGGAAAATGAAACCAACAGGAACAAAAACACACAGGAACTAACTTTCAAAGTCAAACTCAGGGTCACTGAGAGGGCTGCTCAGACCAGAATCTGCAGAAAACAGTAAAACAAAAATAAATAAAATATACACTTTTTTAAAAATTTCATGCTAATAAAAAAACAAAAGCCAACATAAATCTAAAGAGGAAAAGAAAGTTATTTTTCGTGCTGATTAGGCTAGGACAGGATATCTAAGATGTGCTATGCTTCCCCCTCTCCGAGCTGCACGGCCGCTCGCGCACACTCCCATTCCCACGTGCCCCGCTGTTCTGCTGCCGGGGCCAGGACAGAGCCTCTCTGCTTGCTGGAGCCCGGCTCACCTGCCTGGAGAACAGCCTGCAGCCCCTCTTCTAAACCACAACACTCAAATTCACATATTCAAATGGCTTTAATTCAGACAGCACCTATGGAGTCTTCCCCTGCAAACTGCACCACAATCTCGCCATCACCACCAACACGCTTCAAGCTCTGATTTTCCATCCATTTCCATTTTCACCCAACTGCTTGCAAAATTCTGTGGGAGGCACATGACTAACTCTCCCAAAGCCTTTAAAACCTTGTGCTGCTTTACAAACTATATAGCAGAATAAACTAGCCAGATAAACTTACAAAGAAAAGGTGGCAGCATCTTTCTAAAGCTAGACGGAACAAAGCCGGGCAGTCTTTTGAGATCCGCAGACCTTTGCCTAGCAGAGCCTTAACGGCAGGTTTGCAGGTCTTAGCTACCTTTTACAAGTCTCTTAGACCGAGAACTCAGAAGCACAGCATGACCAAAACAGCAAGGTCAACGGAAGACAGACTCACTCATCTATCCATCACGTTAACGGAAGCTCGGAAGTGCCCTTAGCTGACTCCGCTATCTTGTGGGGACAGGGAGAAATACCCAGCAAGGGAAACACATGAAACAGCATTCCCAGCTGCTTCTCAGCACCCAGGCTAAGCTGGATGGCCACAACCTTTTATCTTTGCTTTTATCTCAGCACAGATCTCACGTGGGGGAGTGCAGCTCTCTCTCTCTCGGGTCTCACATCACCACGTGGAGCACCCAGAAGCCAACCGGAACGCTCCCAAAGGGAGCTCCTGTTTGCACCCTGTATATAAATAACACAGAGCCCAGACAAATGCAAGCTGCTGCTGAGCTGCAGCTGGGGACACTCAAAAGAAGCTGCTTATACAAAGGGCGAAACAGTTGGGACAGCAGGAGTCTCTCAAGCTTTCCAAGCAGTGCCCTGCTCAGTCCCTCACATGCTCAGAGACAGCAGACTGCTCTCCTGCTGCAGATCTCAAACACCTTCAGGCTCTCCTGCAAGAGCACCACTGAGGAAGAGCTGACCTAGGGACCTAACTGCAGCTGAACTGCTCTGCATTCAGTCCCTGCATACTGGATTAAACCTGCTTCCATCCCTCAGCTGAGACTCAGCCCTTCCTAAGCTTGGGCCGATGCCAACAGGTTGTTCCTAACTCTTTTTGATACGAAACCTCAGCTCAGTGCTGCCTTTGTGCTTCCCCAAAGATTCCTGCCCTCTGGGTACCTACTGACTTACCAACCTCACCCTAAGAAAACTCAGACAACGCTAAGGACAGGACTGGGATGGCAAGGGGAAACAGGAGCTGCAGAAACATTACTAACAAGCACAAAACAGAAAAAAAATACAAACAAACTGAAAACAACAGCCAGCCCCCAAAAAGCACAATAAATTCCCTTCCAAATCCTGCAGCACCAGGAACTCAGAGGCAGAGGTGTGTACCGGTGTGCGCAGGCACTGTTCAGCATCGCCAAGTGTCTGTCTGCGTGAGAACATGCCCGTGCCGGGCCGTGTCAGTGGTGGCTTGCAGAGGTGCCATGCAGGCAGCTGAGACATGCATGTACATGGGGACATGTGTACAGAAGGGAGGGTGCATCGGGCTGCTCTGCCCGGGAGTTAAGCGCAGTTACGCGCTAGCTCAGCGGCTGTTCGCAGTGATGGCGTCTGCACTACGTGAGGAGACGCTGCCTCGTCTGCGCGAAGCAACCAGCTGCCTTTCTCTCTCTGCACAACCCACAGGGCAGGCCTGGCTCCTCACATGAGTGTTTTGGCATGTATGCAGAAAGCGCCGGTTACACGTGTGGCTGGAGCAGTGCGTGCTGGGCAGCCCGCCACGCTTCATCTCCACTGCCCAGGGGATGTCCCAGCGCGAGGCACGGCGTTGCATGGCAGCATTGGTGGTCTGGCAAGCTTGGCACAGCCACGGCACTTACAGCTGCGTACTTAGCCCAGAATGCACCAATTTAGCTGGGTATCCAGGAACTCCCTTCTTCCTGCCTTGCTAGAGGCTGGGTAGAGCAAGGTCCTTGAGGTTTCCCAGCAAAGGTTTCTTTCAGCACTCTTGCTTAGCACAGACAAGGCTTTGAGGTTCCTTGGCTGCACCCTAGGTTAGCACTAGGTCTCAAAGGCAGCGCTGCGGCAGCCTTCACGCGGGCAGCAAGGGGCTAAGGACAGGGCAGTTGCTCCACTCCTTCCCAGTGAGAAAGGCTGGTTTGCAGCCGGTTACCTGGGGTTTGGAAGTTGATGCGCCTCATTTCCACAGGGTCCTTAGGGTGGTGAGGGGTGATTTCAGCGTTGTTCAGGAGGCACTTTGTCCGTGGCTCTGAATCTTTCCGTTTGCTTTAAAGAAGAAAAAAAAAAAAAAAAAAAAACAAACCGAAAAAACAAAAAGACAAAGCACCTTAGCTTATGGGCCTTTTAGTCTTTTCAGCTCCTCACGCCATGCTCAGACCTGAGTATAGCTCCCACCAAAATCAGGGCCAGATGCAGCCAAGGATGTAAATTACATAAAATGCATCAGAAAAGGGATCAGGTTTGGAAGGTTTTGTCAGTGCTCTATTTGATGGGTTTACAATGACCCAGCAGCTTTCAGACAAGCCTGGAAGATCCCCCTTCTCACAGCAGAAGCACAGGCTGGCAGCAAGGAGCAGCTGAGGTGCTGTGAACTCACACCTCAGCCTCCCCGCCCAGAAAAGCCTCCACTGAACTCTGCAGAGGTCTGCAAGCAGAAACCTTCCAATTCTGGCCAAGCCATTTTCAGCCTGAAAGAACCAGAGCCAACATAATCATTTGGAAAAGTACAGAATCTCTTGGCCATGATGACCTTGGACATAAAATACTGATATTGCTCTGTTGGCTTGTTTAGGAGCTCTCAGTGCCTTGCTGCAGACAGAGAAGTCAAAGCAGTGGTTTTCAACCTTTTTTGATCTGCAGAACCCTAAAAATCTGGGTTCAAAAAAGAGTGTGGACACATCCTCTCCCATCACAGCTGTGCCTGCTGAGATCTGTCTCACCTCCTTGCCAGAAGCTGAAGCCCGCTCCAACCTGCCAGCTGAGCTGCACATGTAAGTGCTTCCTAATATACTTTGCTCAAAATGGGTTAGGTTAGCTGAGGCAGTTAAAGTCTTTGCTGACCTGGCTCATTCTCCTTGAAAAGAATTTGGAAGCAAAGCCCAGCGCTGATCTGAAGATGTGATAACCTCTGGCAAGGGAACAGTGACAAGCTGCTGGGAGCAGAACTTCTCCAGCGGGCAGAGAACACGTACCCACACCCTGAGGCTTGCAAATATTGTCCCAGCCCTTCTAGCAAGGTGGCTGTAGAGCTCCTTGCCTCTCCTGCTTGGGTTGCACAGAAGCCTCCAATAATATCCCTGCAGCAATAATGGCAATTACTTAGGCAGAGAGGAGGTTATTCAGTACATTTTTAGCTGTCTCTTAATGTCATTAATAGCTAGAAGAAGTGGCATGAGCCCTGCCAGCACTGCATGGGGCAGCATTTTGGAATGACACCACTTTGTGGTTTGGGTATAGTTTATTTTTACTGCAGTTCTGAAACTGCTGTTAATAGTTCATTGACTAAACCCGTAAGTCACTTCCAGTGAAAGCTCTCCCAGCCTTGAAAATGGTTCGAAATAAGTCTCATTTTTGCAGTCATGAACAAACTCTGTTAGAAATCCCTGGCTGATGGGGCAAGAACAGCTTTTGCAACTGGGCGAGGACAGCTCAGCTGGTGAGATTCTGCTTCCAGTATGCCAGTGGCTCAGGGACAGCCTGTATGGAGCAGTCAGACATGGAGAAAACCCGCTTTCACCTCTGACTGCAACACAAATGGGTGTTTCTCTGCTCCATTAACCCAACATTTTATGAGCCGTTTACTGTCACCGCTGCTCAGCTTGAGAAAGGGCCACTGTATTTAGGAATGGCCAAGCAGGAGGAAGCTGGGGTTTCTTTTGCTTTTTCTGCCCTGATTCAAACATGGTCCCATGCTAGTCTGACACAGGGTGTCCGTTAGGACAGGTCTAATGGTAGGAACCGTACCAGCAAAGCCCCATCACCACAGACACTAAACACTGCCTAACACACAGCAAGAAAGAGCCTAAGTAAATGGCAAATCTGGTGCTCTTACCTGTCTGGCTTGCTGTCCAGGAAAGCAGCAAGTGGAGAGAAGACAAGACAAATGTTCAGGTTAGAGAGGACTTGCAGAGGAAAGGGGAAGCATTTGCTCAGCTCTACCCCTGGTAACACAGGTGGAAGGTGGGACCAGCAAAGATTACCCAGTTAGATCAGTGCTAATGAACACCAACAAGGACCACCTGAGTCCCTGACCCCAGAGCACTTGTTTGTCCAGCAGCTTCACGCATGCTGGGATGCAAAAGATACACCCATGTGCATAAGCAAACACACCTGTCCAGAGGAAAGATGGAGCAGGGTTAAGAGAGCACCCTCCATCCCGGGTACTAGATGTCCCAAGCTAAGGACACCCCTGCATTGGCCACAGCTGCCATCCTCCCCCTTTTCTCGATCTATTCTGCTCAGCATCTGCTTCCTTTCCTGTCCTCTTTCACTGCACAGTGTGGCCAGTGTGTGCTCAAGGGGCCCCCATTCCCAGCCACACACCATGAGCTGCTCTGAAAGGCAAGGAAAAGGGAGACATTTCCAGGGGTTGTTCCTTCCTCTCTCCTGCAGACTCACATTACACCCCTGCTGCTGCCGCTCTTGTCTCCCAACTCCAGCTGAAAACCAGCGTGGGAACAATGGAGGTTTCTGCTGATCCAAAGCACAAAGGTGCTTTCTGTGCATCACCCGCCCTGTGCACACACACACAGGGCACAGGAAGGGGAGCCCGAGACTGTGGTTGTGAGCAGCTTTTCTGGAGAAGACAGGCAAGAGACCTGCCAAACTCACTGCACACATGCCGCATGGGGCAGACTCTGAAGCAGCCAGTCCCTGCAAAAAATCCACTGCTAATCTCTCCTGTGCCAGTCAGACCCTTCCATTTCACCATTTGTGCCTCAGGGCTCCTCTCTCTGGTGCTGGTGGAAGGATTTGCCCTCAGCTGACAACTACAGGACCAAGGAGGAAATTCCCTTTAGAGGCTAGAGCTGGGGACATTCAGAACAGCCACAGGTCTGGGCAAGAAGCATCTCTTACTTTTTGTAGAGCAGAATGGCAATGACAATGCAGATGATGAACACCACGGCCAGGACGGGCCCGATGACCCAGATCAGGCCCTCCTCTCCATCAATGATCGGCTGTGGATCAGGGTTGTCCAGCTGGATGGGGTCGGAGAAAGGACTAGCAGCAAAAGTCTGGAAGACATGAAAGATTGTGGAACAGAGTTCAGAGATGGAATGGGGACTGAAAACAATGGGCAAGCATACAGTATTCCACAAGAAAAACTGCTAGAGAGGATGTGAGCTCTCTGCAGCACAAACCAAATAATAACAGAGAAAATGCCCTCTTCAATCTATAGAAAAACCTCTTGTCTGTGAGCATCGATGTGCCAGGTTATCTTCCTCCTCCACTGCTCCCGGCAAGACAGACCACTGAAAGATCACATTCACATGAAGTTGTAGACTGGCTCATGCCTATGGCTCACGTAATCTTGTAGCCAGGAAAGTGCTTTTAGAAAACCAGTTGACTACGCCTCTGTTCCAGCACGTCCCTGACCCCTCTCCACTGCCACAAACATACAAACACTTTCTCCAAGCTCTCATGTAACCATCTGGATTTTGACAGTCAGATGGGATTACAGAGAAAGAGGGAAGGGATTAAAACAAGAATTAATGCTTAGAAACAGTCTGGTCTGGTGACTGAAAAAACCCAACCCTTACAATTAAATGTAAATTAATAAAATACAGTATGTCTCCTCTGCTCCCTCTGCAGTGAGCTGGGCTCTTGAGGAGAATCAGAGGCACATTCAGACCCATCAGAGTCCTAACTAACAGGCACTGCCTGCTTGTTCTTATGAGTGCTACAATCTCCCCACCCCAGGAAGGGTGCATTCCCTCCCATCCCGCACGGAAACTACAGAAACTAAAATGCACAGAGGAGAACCGGCATGCCCTGGGGTTTGGGTGAAAAGTCTGGGACAGGACAAGAACAGGAGATCTGCACTTTGGGTCCTTAAACTCTATCAGCTCTCAGCAAGACTGAAATACTGCTACATACTTGGAGCTGCTGTGAATCCAGGCTGTTGTGAGCAAGTATGCAGTACCTTGTTCTAAAGCAGAAATTACCACAAGCTGCAGTAATCCGATTGAGAAACCCATTCAGAAGCGTGTCAGCCTAATCCTTTAATATCAAATACACAACTAAACATTTATTTGGGAAAAAACCCCCTGAAAATCCTTAATTTCAAATAGCTCCCTGCTACAACTCCATAGGGGGATTTAAAAACAACAAAGTATTAGACTGCTTCCTATTGTGCATGAGGGAGGAGGCAGATAAATATTCAAACAATTGTTTTCATAAAGCCAAACACAGCACCACTGAAATCAGCAGAGGTGCTGAAGTGGTAAAAAGAGCAGAGAGCATACGCAGTTTTCCATAAAAAAATGCTCCCCTCTGCTTGGCAGGAAACTTAGTAATGACCAGGGCATGTGACATGCTGCTCTCAAAGCAGGATGTCTAGGGTCATTGCTCTGAGGAATACAAGGACAGCCTTTACAAGGAATTACTCTTTGTGAAGGGGTTTGACCTAGGGATCTCTGAACTTGAGAGCAGTCCTGAGTGGATAGTTCAGTACTGCCCATTCTGGACTCAAATCTGGAGCCACAAGTGTAGCGAGCACTGCCTACGAAGACTGGCAAAATGCAGAAGCAGGGCACAAGATGCTTGCGTCATTAGCCTGTCTGCTTGGAAGAGCGCGTTCGCTGCATGCTGACACAAGCACAAACAGCTCCAACAGCCACATGCAAAAGCTCCACAGCTGGACTGGAAGGTCTTTACAAAGAAAAAAAACCTCAAGCTCTGGCATCTGGTGGGAGAGGGTTACGGAGAATGCCCGGAAGGTACCAGGGCTCCTGGCAGCTCACAAGGGAGCAGCTGCTGTCTCTGGTCGATAATGGCGATGGAGGGGCACAAGCATCTGAAGAGGGCAAGAGAAAGCAGGCAGCACTTACGGCCTCAGGTTCCTGCAGCACTGCCAGGATGAAGATGACATATTTCTGCCCTGGCTCCAGGGCTCTGTTCTCAAAGTTGTCGTAGTGCTTCATGTCCCCCAAGATGAAGTGGGAGGGGAGGGAGCGAAAACGGGCAGCAATGTAGGGCTTGGGGAAGTCCAGTTGTCGGGAGTGACGCAGACTTCGGCGCCGGAGCCTGGCAATGTCCTGAACGAGCTGGAGGAAGCAAAGGAACACTCTAAGCCCTGATGCCTTCAGCACCATCAAGGGAGCAGGAAGGAAGGAGAGCGAAACCATCCCACTCAGACGGGCCACACCCTAGCTACTCAGAACGTGGAGCGCAGACACCCCAAAACTCCCCCTCCCAGGCTCTCAGGTCACCACCCCGTCCATTACAGCTGTTTGCTCTCTCCCTACAACTGCCTTCAGTTTCACCCACACTCACCTCCTCCAGGTCCATCTCCTCAGGGCTGCCCAAGGGGCTGAGGAACTGTCCTCCCCGGGACTTCCTGAGAGGCACCACCACAATGTAGTAAGCCCTAAGAGTTGGGAATAATCAGAAGAAATAGAAGGAATTAATCTTCTACGAGCCACAGAAGAGGAGAGTGCACACACTGATGTGGAAGGCTAGGTTTGCCCAAACAGCCCCACTGGCCCAGCCCAGCAAGCCCCTTATTTTTGTTATTGCTGCTCCTGGAGCGAGCCTGGATTCAGTGGCAGCCCCATATGACATGTCTCCTTACTTACTCCCTTTGCATTTCTTTAGCACCCCTTGTTAGCTCAGGGAAGTAGCTCCAAAAGACAACAGTAAGCAAGGCTAAAAATGCAGGGAACACAGCCCCTTGCCACTGCCCTTGCGGGTTTGTACTGTGGACTCCAGCCATCAGGGCTGACCCCTGCAACATAAACTGAGCACCCCACATCTGCAGTTCAACAGAAACCTACTGGACAGGCACAGAGCTCTTCACATCTGGGAGAATCACCACCACGTTGCCATCAGCATCAGGCTTGTGGGTCACCTCTGGCTTCTTTGATAACATGTCAGCAGCGGTCCAGGCAGCGACGTTCTGCTGCAAGCCACCCATGCTATTGCCCTGGTTCATGAGAACGAAGTTATAGAACGTGCGGGGCTTCAGGTTGGTGATGAGTTTCTTGGTGGTGCGGCCGTCCACATCGACATTCAGCCCATTGTACTGGATCTGTGGGAGGTGAAGAGGCAGCAAAGTTGTACCATGAGCAAGGCTGATACTGCTCAAGCACCCAAACTCCTTCCTCCCCATTGCTTCGGTTTGCCGAGAACATGGGGCACACAGCTGTGCCATGCTCCACCCAGCTCTGCCGGAGCTGGTGCAAACACAGGAACAGAAGGCATTTGAGTGGGGAGCCGTCTGTCTCTTCTGCCCACCGCAGGGTCCCCAAGCATAACGCAGATGCAGGACAAAGGCTTGAGACTTTTCTGGGAAGAGAGATTTTTATCTGGAAATGGGAAAATTGTGGTAACTTGCCTAGGGAGGCAATGGCTTGGTAACAGAGGTGGGAATGCAGCCCAACAGCCCTGATTTTCAACCCATCTCCTTGATCTAGTGATTAACCATTATCTGCCCATATCTGAGGCAGGAATCAGAATGCCTGCCTCTTACAACCTCATATTCAAACCAACAGACAAGACTCCCAGGAAAATGAGAAGGAACACAGCTCTGACTCCTCCCTTCCACTTGCCTTGTATGGGGTGGGAGAGTTGTAATTCTCAGGGAACTCCCAGCTCAAAAGGACAGATGTCTTTGTCACCATCTTCACCTTGAAGTTTTTGGGTAAAACTGCTGAGAGAAAAGTGAGGAGGAAGGGGAGAAAGGAGAAGAAAAGGCAGCAGAGGGAAGAAAGAGCAAGAAAGAGAAGGAAGAGAATGTCAGGCACTGGCAAAAGGGCCTGCCAGTCTGGGTCTGGCTGCCGCTGCAGGAATGGAAGGGCTCGCTCCCTCCTCCACACTTTGCTTGAGTTTTGCCAAGGTCCATCTCCAGTGCTCCCTGTCCCCACGCCTAACCCCAGGGAGGGGTGAGGGAGGGTGCGTGGCTTTGCCCACACACTTATGGGTCTGGGTGGCTGCTGCAGGAACAAGGTGCTGGCTTTCTGAGCATGCTCAGGTGAGGAAACCCATCCCAGGTCATGTTTTGAGGCTTTTTGATTTTTCTGTTTTCTTTTGGCTGTTTGCAAAAGCTGAAGAAAATGCTCTTCCCACCTGTATAGCGACTGGCCCCCCACTTCAGGCGCCAGTGAAAGAAGGGTGTCCGGACTTAACTTAGAAGAAAGCGGTAAAAGGGACTTACCTGTCACAAGGCAGAGAGGAGCTGAGGGACTGAGTGTGAAACCAGTGCTTTGCATTTACTCACGAGCCTGGCTGAGCCTGGCTTGACCTCTCCAGCTCTCTGCCTCCCGGCACCAGCCCCGGTTACAAGGAGAGAGAGGGAGGAGAAACCGGTAAGTCCTACCTTGATCCAGCTGGAACGTCCGATACTGGACGGTCGGGCTGTACGGCCCGGGGCCTTTACTGGTGTGAGCACGGATTTTAACATCATAGGCGGTGTTGGGTTTGAGGCCGTTGAGGGTGTACGAGTTCTCTGGGGAGGGGGGCAGGTCTTTTTCCAGCGGGTTGCCGGGAGAACCGGCTTCCCGGTAGGCCACGGTGTATTTGACGATGGCTCCATTCCTCTCGGCCAGCACGGGGGGGAGCCAGCCAAACTGGACCGACATGGAAGTGATGTTGCTCGCCTCGAGGATTTGGGGGTAACCCTTGGGGATGTCTTCAGGGGTGGTGAGTTCCTGCACAGCTTCCTCCCCAAAGCCAGCCCGGCTTTTCACGGCCAGCTTGAAAACATACGTGGCGCCTTTGTGGATGCTGGGAGCAGTGTACTTATCCTCCAAGGCCGTGAACTCCAAGGTAGCCAGGGGGTCGACATCCTTGCGGCCAAACTGGAGCCGGTAGCCCATCACCTGGCCTTCCGCATCCAAGGGAGGCTCCCATTTCACCAGAAGAGTGTTCTCCTCTGTCTGGTGCACAGACAGGATGGGCTTGCCTGGGACTGGGAGAGAAGAGGGACACCTTCAGTCAAACGTGGGACAGGGTGGCTGATGAGGAGATGCAGAGACTCTTAAGCTGCAGCAACAGGTTCCTCAAATCAGTGGCAAGGTTTCAGCTTGAGTCTGTGTACTTTAGTGTATCCCCCTGTAAACCGAGCTGCTGCTGCTACCCACCCGCTGTACAGGTGGATGGTCTCTATCAAGTTTAGGAAATGAGGTGCATTGCCAACGTGTCAGCTGTGAGGTGCTGACACATTTCCGGAATTATTTTTTTCTTCCCTTTCCTCAGGATGGAAAGGTGTGCACAGCTCCTCCCTTATCGCTGGGATCCCATACTCTCCCAGAGCTGGGAAGAACAAACTCAGGAATCCAGACTCCCAGCTTCCTAACCTAAACACCCGAGCAGATTGCTTCCCAGGGCAGGGAAGAACGAACACAGGAGTCCCCCAGACTCCTGTCGTCCTCTCTCTCTCCATTGCACAGCACAACTCATGCAGAAAGAGACTGGAACAGATTGGCTCAGGCTGGGAAGTCCAGAGCAGCTGAGGGTGAAGTAATGAAGGATGGGAAAGGAAGGCTGGGCAGCCCCAGGTCCTGAGCAGCAGGCATGAGGCCAGCTAAGCGAGTCTGGCAGGCATCTGATCACCCAGTTGGGTACAAAGAGAAGAAATCACACAGAGAGTGGAAACAGAGCCCAAAATCTGCGCGAAGCAGAGGGCAGGGAGAGTTGCTGCTTATTCTGTGTAGTTGCTCTCCTCTGGAGGAAGGGGAAAAGCTGAGTGGTGGTGTGTTTTCAGTCAGCTCCCTCCTTAACCTGTCAGTTAGTTCCTCCACGTTTGGGGGGATATCGTAGGAGCTGAGCAGTGTCGTGCCTCTGTCTAATGAGCCCTGGCACCGCCCGACTGCTAAGCAAGCCCACAGCCACAGTGAAATGACACGTGCAGGCCCAGAGGTTCCTGAAGCTGGAGAAACCAGAGCATTAATTCCAGCAGCTCACGCGTCATTTACACTCAACTCCACTATTAGAGATCTAATTTCCTTCCCTCTGTCTCGGTATTTTTTCTGGTTGAACAGGAAGAGGAGAGAGAATGCAGTTAGGAGAGATCCCATCCCACTCTCGCAGCACGAGTCCGACTGAGGGTCGGCAGGTTGGAAAGCCGTAGTGCGGCTAACGAAGCGAGCAGGAGGGAGCCGGCAGGGCATGTCAGGGAGCCTGGCAGAGTCAGCCTGGGGAAACCACTCCGCCTGCTGCTGCAGCGACTGATGTCTGAACAGGGGGATGAGGGGCTGTCTCTGAAACAAATGCCTTATTCATTTCAAACTGCCAAAGAATGGCTAGGGAGCAGTGCTGGGAGAGCCTCCCTTGGAAATGCCGAAGAAACACATTAAAGAGAAAAACAATGCCATTACCTTTATGTTTCGGTTTTTATCAAAAATGTTACTATAATCATCTGAGCTTGAAAATATTACATTTGCACAACAAATATTGTTTGGAAGAAAGGTGAGAAGAAAGCATGTGGGGGGGAAGTGTTTTATTTTGCAATTGGTTTGGACAGTAAAGGAGAAAATTGGATGTATTACTGTATTTAAATTCAGCCCCTAGCCCTGAATGATAAAGAAAGAAATCTCTCCTCTCAGAAGGTATATTGACTCAACACTGCAAAGAAGATAAGAATGTTACAGAGCCATTTGAAAGATTTTTTTTAAAATAGCTATTTCAAGTTGGGGGAAATTGAGTTTTGGGTAATAGCTGCTGTGCTGGAGAAAACATCCCTCTGTGACTGATCACCTGCACTGCAAATCCTAATGGGGAGAGATGAGGGAGGGTGACAAGAGAGAGTGACAAGGGAAGGAGGCAGAGAAAAAGGCTCCAAGAGAGAAAAATGAAAAGGGTAGAGAGCCTCTGGAAGAAGGCAACAAGAAGAGAGAACTCATGAGAAGAGGGAGCTGGTGAGAAGAAACATGGGCAAAGCCGGAGCGGGAAGGAGAAGAGGCCGAGTGAAGGAAAAGGCTTCTGACAGCACACTTACACTACAAGGCGTGAGGACAGGAGCCTGGATGCTGACATCCAAATGTACCCTGCTGTAACATCTGCAAGAGTTGGTGTCCTGGAAAGCAACCTTGTTCTCTTGTCTACCGTTCTCTTAACTAGGCAGGAGTGGCAAGAGGGGACAGAAAGGCTGAAATCCCGTTCACTTGTCTGAACACAAGAACATAAAATGAGATGAAGATGTGAGTTAGGACAGAGAAAAGGCAAGGGCATGGAGGGCAGCCGTGGCTCCAGCCCTGTGTGTTCCAGGCCAGGGCTCCTGAGCCCTCTCTGTCCTGTGCACTTGGCTGAGTGTCTGTGCTGCCTCCAGAGCCTGAGCGGAGGTTTCCAGGTTAATTATGCTGCAGTGACCGAAGGCCTTCGACCCCTGCAGAGGCAGAGAGCAATATTCTCCCAGAAACAAGGGACAATGTCAGTTTATGCAGCTGCTACAGGCAGGGTAAAGACGACTGCTCCAAAACTAAGAAGAAAATTAACAGATAGCCAGGGTTGGGAAGTTAGTAGACAAAGAAAATAAATGAAAAGGGGAGAAAGCCATCATCTGACAGCAGGAACAAAGGAAAGAGCATGAGCAAAATGGGGTGAGAGAAGGTAACCACAGTCCAACAAGAGATGAGCTGGATGAGGGACAACTCCAGGTCTAGGCACCATAGTCTCCCTCCACTGCACGAAACCCTTCCCATAGTGCAGAGCAGTGGTCTAGCCAGGAGAGCAGAAACCACAGGAATGCAGATGCTGAGAGGACAGGTGGAGCGTGTACCTCTCCCTTCTGCCTGCAGCACAACTGTTCGGAGGAGCAAGGGATACGCTGTTGCCCTTTGTCATTCCTCTGTTTAGGCCCTGCCATCCTAGCTTGGCACCGCATCCTCTGTACTGAGGCTGGCAGATGCTTTGCCACGAAGAATAGGTCAAAGGGAGGAATGAATCTGGGTGGTACGTGCAGACAGAGCCCATGTCCCAGAAATGCTCGCAAGGAAAGGTCAATACTGTCAGTACTTTTCCCTCCGCCAGTCTTGAGCAAAGAGGGGACGTATATTCAGACACGATACTGGAAGAGAAGAGTGGGCAGTATAAGCCACCACTGTCTTCCTGCCACTTTTCAGATCTTTGCAAGTCAACATGATGACAGCAAACCTCTGGCTCTCCTGTTCCCCAGGGTACCTGTGTGCGCCAACCATCAAAGCTACACAGTCTCAGACCAGGCAGAGATTCTCTTTGTTTCTGGTGTGCTGGAAGTTACAGCACAAGAGATTACAAGCAATGAATTCATCCTCTGTTGCATTTCTGGGTGTGGCTGGGCTTTCTGCAGCACTGGACAGAAAATTATGTCATTTAGTGTGGGCTTGTGAGGAATTAAAAGGTTTCTGCCTTACAAGAAATAATTTTGTCTTCGGGGCAGCATGGCATTTGTTGCAAGTCTGTCCTTCATGACGGGAGTAGGATAAAAGAAGCTGAGTCTGGAGAAACAGCTTCTTGGCTTTAGGAAACTGGTGAATCCCAACAGTTCAGGAAGAGACTCTTACCTGCACCCTTTGTGGTGACGACTTTCGGTTTGCTGCGAGCACCATCTCCCTTCATGGTGTAGGCGGCTACGGTAATGGAATATGCAGTCTCAGGCTGGAGCCCAGCAATGATCATTTCCTGTTTGCGAGATTGCAAAGGAAAATCATGTAAATATTCAGGTACATACACACGGGTAGACCTCTCCTCCTTGCAGGAGTCTCAGCCCTTTTCTAGCATGCAGGAACATTCACTGAATCTGAAACCACGAGACGCTCTGGGGCAACTGGGTAGATGTGGCAATTGGCAGGAAGATGAGGGCCACGTTCCCTTAGCGAGAGGCATGCACATCCCAGCTGCAAACAGCCCCTCTGTAAACACAGCGTGTCTCTGCAGGGCCCTGGTTCAATGTGTCCTCTTCCAGGTCTACCTCTCACGCATTCCCTATCTCAACACAAACTGCTTCAGCCATCAAAATGCTGTTGCGCTCTTCAAAGTGTTCCTCTTCACTATGCCGTCTCAGAGGAGGTCTCAGCGGTTTCAAGGAGATTACATTTTTTCTCCACCTCCCCCCTCTCTTCTCTCCTCAGAGATACTTTTTAACGCCTTCATAATATTAAAGGGATTGCTTTAACGCAAAGCGCAAGACGACATTTTCTGCTTGCACGCTAAAGCTCTGCTAAATCCCCAACACCCTCCTTCCTCCATCCTCTATCAGCCTGACCACACCTGGCTCCCAAGAGCTTTTGTCAGAAGACTGGCCTCAAGAATAGACCTTTCCCATGAAGCATTCAGCCCTTCAGAGGGCTGTGTTGTAAAAAGGAATACCCGTGCTAAATCAAACAGGATGAGAGCATATGCAGCAGGGTTTTCTCCGAGGCCCTGAAAAGGAGGGAGATGCGAATGTTGTGCACGTTTCGTGGCCTTCCTCTCCCCTCACCTCCCACTGCCCCTTTGTGCTTTCAGTATTTAATCTCAGGGCAGCACTTGGGAAGAATTTGCTGCTCCTGAAAATACCTGTATTGCCCGCAAAGCTGAGCGGGAGTAGAAGAGCAGAACTTCAAACCAGCGCAATTTTGATCAAGTTTGGAAGCCATTAGCTACAGAGACAGGTCTGTTTTCTAGAAGTCAAGAAACCTGTTCTGCTTTCACACTTGCCACTGAGTTTTATTAAGATTTTGGGCAAGAGACTTTGCCTTTCATGTGACTCAGTTTCTCCATCTGTAAAAGAGAGGCCCCTCACTTTTGTAGGGCACGTGGCAATCTCTAGGAGACATGAATACATTCAATTTAGTAGTGCATTATCTCGGGACCCTGCCATTTCAAGAAGGAAATGTTTTCTCCTACTGCTTTGTCGCTCTGAGATCACGGAAAACGTTTAGCATTTTAGCAGAGGTAGCAAATGCCAAACAGCCATGCTGATTTTAAGGTCTACTTAAAAGGTAAAAGCATCAGCAGTGATTCAGCGCTTTGTATCAAGAAGTGTCTAAGAATCTTGGCCCTTTAAGGGCACAAAGCCTTTGTTCATGCCCTGATAGCTTAGGACTTATGGGGCGTTGAATACCCAGTGCTTACCAGCCTATGTTTTTCAGACACAAGCCAGAGGTGCTTGCAGACCAGCCCATCTTTAAGCATCTGCTCAAGGTAGACCCAAACTCAACGCCCCCATCTGCTTTCCCATGGAGGAGCAGCAGACTCATCTTTCCTTCAGAGCCGAAGGGAAAACCCTGCAGTATTGCTGCGTGCTGACAAACTACACAATCACACAGGGTGGCAGAGCAAAGTGAACATGGTAGGGACAATGCATGGGAACACCAACAACAGGCTTTAAAGCAGGCATACTGGCACTGCAAAAAAAAAAAAAAGGGAAAGAAAAATATCACACCACATCAGGAATTGGGAGAAGGGAAGGGACAGAACCAGGATGGGAGGATTTTTACTTTTTTACTTACATATTCAGCAGTGTCATCTGTTTCCCACTGGGCAGAGAACAAGAGAGGTTTTGCACATGAGAATACAAGAGGGGAAAGAAGGGAAAGACAGAGACACAGCATGAGGAAGGAGTCCCTGAGCAAGCAGCCACACAAGGTCAGAAGTTACCAGGCCAGCATGAAGGAAGAAGTAGAGTGGGAGAAATTAGTAGATTCCACTGTGGCCTTTGCCTGTCTTAAAAGACTTCCCAGACACAGGGAGGGTGGATGGTATTTAGTTCAGTGCTGGGACAGCAGTTCATATCCTTCCACAATAGCTATTGTCTGGGAGTGCAAATGAACTGCAGAAAGACAACATACACCTTGTCACAGAGACACTCATCTACTTTCTCCAGCATTATGTTGCTTGGGATGAGACAAGGCAGCTGGAGCACCCACCCCCTCAAACCTTCCACGAGAGGAGATTGAGTAGGAGGCGAGTGCTTACCTGGGCGTCAGCCAGCATGATATCCTTGATCTGGGGCAGCCCCCTGGCCTCTCCGTTCTCCATGCGTACGTAGTGGACCTGGTAGCCGCGAATCTGGCCATGCTGGCGGTTCTGGACTGGAGAGCGCCAGAACACTTGTATGGCAGTTGAGTTCAGGACCTCCACCTCCACTTTCCGAGGCGGCGCACTGGGCACTGCGAGGAAGGGAAGGAAGGGGTAAGAGTCACTGGGGGATGTCTGTCTGGAGCCTGTCACTTCACCTATGGGACATACGCACACTGAATCTACAGCCCTGGCAGGAGGGGGAGACAATGAACTAGCTATCCCATCATCTGTCACTGGCCTTTATTCAGTGAAACAGGGAAGCAGTCCTGGGGGATCTGATCTCCATGGCTCGGAGATATGCATGGAAGGAAGGTCCATCTCATAGTCCAGCCATTCTTCCACAGGCTGCTTTGTCCCCAGTTTGGAAGAAACCATATAGTTCCAGATCACATTCTGAGGGCAAAGCCAATTTCTAATGAGCCAGAAAAGCTCTGCTCCTGCCTGTGGGATGTTAGGGTGGAGAGGACGCAGGGGGGGACTTGCCCTTGGAGTTCCCTTGTCTCTCAGGCAGGGTGGGTGGGTTGGTGGTTACAGCTGCTGCATAATCTCAGGACAGGAAACAAGAAATATCTCGGATGGAATTTGGCTGAATTTTTGGAGATAATAACAATAATAAAAATAACAACAACAATAATAATAATACAGTGCACAACAGCTTCCTCTGCAAGAAAACCATGCTTTCTCTGAGCAGGTATTCTGTCCTTTTGGATGTGGGCAGATGGTCAGGGAAACAGGACACGCACTGGGGACAAACCTGTTGCTTTTTTTAAAATTCTTTTTATTTGGGATGGAGGAAGAAAGCCTGAGAAGTTTGGAATTTACTTATGTTATTTACTTGACCTGTATTATTTGAGGGTCTTACCCTCACAGTGAGGGTGCTCTCCCTTCATGCACACATTCACATTTTTTTCTGGTTTTATTTTACTGTAGAAATACCAGGAAAGTTCAAGTCTTGTTGTCCATGTTAGTGCTAAAAGTCTCTGAGCTGGGCCACTGAACTGGAGTCTAAACTGTTTGTCACTGAAGGTTTTTTTAAACTTTAAGGAAGAGAATCTTCCTTATTACCACTAACCAGAACTTTGACTTAAAGAGCAGCTAGTAACAAGGACTGTGTGCGAAGAACTCTTAGTATTTTAAAACAGTTTCTGGCAGCAATTGTCTCCTCTGATTTCATTTCCTTGCTGCCTCAGCTGCTTGCTTGCTCAGTAAAAGCATCTTTTCAGGAAAAGCGGTGCAGTCGAGGCTCAGTGGCTTGACATTAAAGAAACCACCCAGAAATTCAAAACCACAGCCCTACAGCAGGGAGGGACAACCCTGCAGGCCCAGTGCTCAGAGGGGCTCAGCGAGATGGCAGCCAAGGATGCTGCACCCTGGGACCGCAGGCGGTGCCGAGGCCCCGCTCGGGCTTTGCTCTTGCGCCACGCGCCAGCCGCGAGAAGGGACTCGACGCGTCCCCCCCGGCGTGGCGAGAGCCCGCTCCAGGGACACGTGTTCACCAGGGGACTCAGGAGAAAACCAGAAAAAGTGCAATTACCATCTTCATCCGTCCGGACGATAACTGGCGAGCTCTCCGGGCCCGGCCCCACCTCCGTGTGAGCCACGACAGTGATGCGATACTCTGTCCACTTCTCCAGGGACTCCAGTAGGATCTGACTGGTGCTTGGGGGGATATCATTCACCTCCTTAAGCTCCGTGTCCTCAGAGTCCAGTGCTCGATAGTAGACGCTGTATCCAGCCAGGACGCCATTTTGGCTTTCGGCCGGAGGCGGCCGCCAACTTACCAGAATGGCGGTGGATCTGGTGCTGACGCATTTTACGTCTTGAGGGGGGGCAGACGGTTCTACGAGGGGGGAAAATTCAGGAGGGAAAGGGAAGAAGGGGGAAAAAACAAAAGATGGGAAAGATAAAAGAAAAAAAAAAGGAAAATGATAACAAAAAAATCTAAAATAAAACATACAAAAATTTGGTTTAGGAAGATAAAATTAAAAAAGAAGAGAGCTTTTTGTTGTTGTGGTTTTTTTTTTTAAATGAAAAGAAAAAAAAGCCAACGGAAATGAAATGGGGCATCAAAACTGAAATGTTCTAAAGCAAAGGACTAAAACAGCAAGCGGGCTAGCCAAGAGGGGTCCTGCTGCTTCTAGCGAGAGTGCCTGGCACAAAACTAAGCACCCAGCTTTACCCTATAGAAGACCTTTCCTTTAACTCCCTGTTTTACAGCAGTCTGGCAAATCCTGCCCTGGTAAAGCACTTGTTTCCAAACTCCAGTCTCTGGGATCTTGAATTTCTTTGAAGGGATCTGTGAAAAGTAAGTAAGAAAAGCAAATCTTTTGCCAGGAGGCTTAAATTTACAAGCCTGTACCTCCAGATGGAAGTTATTAGTTGCCTACAGACTGAAGGAGGCGAAAAACCACGGTGGTAATGCCGAGGATACTGCCAAGCGATGAGCCCACAACGTGTTTAGATAGGAGGGGTTTAGAGAAAAGACTTGCAAAGGAGCGAGGCAGCGGGTTTGAGAAGGTATTCAGGTACCCAGTAGGATTTTCAGAAGCAGCAGCAGCAGGTCTAACTCCCATTGCGCTCACTGCCTAAACTACATCAAGGTATTTCTGAAAGTCCCAGGAAGACACCTTTGGAGATGCGGCCCTACGAGCCGCGTGTTCTCACGGTGGCAGCAGACAACTGTCTAAGGGCCGGTTTTCAGGAGACGGGGAAGGTGCAAACCACAGCTTTCTAGTGCAGGGCTGCTCACTTTGGTGTTTACCGAGCTGCAGTAGGTAATTTTTAGCGTGATCTGCTCAGTAGGAAGCAGGACGCTGACACCAGCTCCGCCAGACACTACGTGCCAGGGCGCACACTGCTATGCCATGGCCGTGCCCTGAGATACAGGGAGAGCTGCAAGAAACACAGGTTTATTGACGGAGGTGCCACGGGTCTGAGACCTTGGTGAAGTCTGGACAAAGAGTCTGCCGCTTCTGTACCCCAGCTGTAGCCTGGGCACTTTGGGAAATCTTACACCAGACTTTCTTCAATCACTAATTACAATCAGCCCAGGTAAGCAGAGGGTGGTACATTTTCAAGGCAAATCTGCAAATCCAATCTCATCCAATACAGTCAAACTGCAATAAATAGCTTTTAACTCTCTGCAGACACTGCCAGAAACTGGGGCGTCCTTATAAGCCCCCAAAGCATCACCTGCAAGAAGCAAGGGAGTAGACAAATGCTGGTCACCATTTCTCATTTGCTTTTCAATCAACAAAAAGCTCTTTTAGAGAGGAATGGTTTTTTCAAACCTCTTACTCCCATCCCTGAGTCACAAACAGATGTTTAGGCCCAGCTTGCCGTGAGGACTCTGCTAAATCAAGTCACACTTTTCCCAGCTCACACTGGAGCGAAAGCCACGTGCTTCGTGCATGCCTCCATCAAACAGAAATCAGAGGGTTTTGCAGAAAGTGTAAAGATAGTCCTTACACTGCGGTGCTGAGCACTCTGTCCAGTAGGACATTTTGGGTGTTGTCCTCCTACTTTCATGCTTTAATGCTATGCTTTGGCTGTATTTAAAACGGCAGAATGAAACCCTTATCCTCAGAAATGCCACTGCAGAGGGTGACGATCCCCGGCCATGGCTAGCCACGCAAAATAATACAGTATGTCAAACAAACAAAACCAAAAGTAACAAACTGGAAAATAAAACATAAATCAAGCCAGTAATTTAAAATAAAAAACATCAGAAAGGAAATTGTAAAAATAAAATAATACTGATATAAAAAGTGACTCCTTCCAGAACATTCCCAGTCTGTTTACCTACCTTCCACGCTTCAACTGCTAATTTATAAGACTTTCTTACGAGAGGACAAGAGAAACTGAGCTACGAGGCCAGACCAAGCTCCTGGTGGGTTTCTGCACATGACTGGCTTTTAAACGCCCCCCCGCCCCACTGCTAGCTCCCCTGAGTTACGCCCCCGCTGCCAGCAGAACCCTAGCTTTGCAGCAATGGCAATTTTGGACCCCAGTCCGTTCACTTTTGCTAAGCTACCTGTGCAGACCCCAGAGAGCAGGGCGGCAGATTCCCTCTGACGGATCTCCTCCCCCCTACAGCTCTCTCCACCTGCTGTGATCGATGCAGCACCAACATCTCCAGAATGGAGGTGCACCGCTCCTTCCCACATCCCAGAAGCAACTCAAGTCCCTTTCAGGGTACGGAGGAGAAGACTCAACCTTCCTCCAGTGCCTGCCATGATGCTGGTCGCTTCTTTTTTCTCCCCATCAGGGGCTGGTAGTGTTAAAAGCCACTTTTCCTGCTTAGCAGTCCAGCCAAAGCCACCACGGCTGAGAAACCCACTGCAGAGAGGGTCTGACCTGACCTACCCTTTCCATCCTGAAACTCATTCTGAAAGCCCCCGTAAGCAGAGCCGGAGCTCCAGCTGGCACCTGGGTTCACTGTTTGCACTGGCAGCTGCTGCGCGTGGTCACGCTCGCTCGCTCACTCACCCTCTACGCTCCAGCACAGGGACCTACCGAGAGGCCCTGGAATGAGGCCTCCTTTTGGGATGGTTTGCACTTTCTCTGGTCAAAAAGGCGGGGTGGGCGGGTGATGGGGGAGAAGGCCCAGATCCCACCCGGACCCCCTCCCCATCACTCTCATCGACTACAGCACCTGGATGAAAACAGCCACCAAGTGCTGGCCGGCCATACTGGAGATGCATCTGGGGAGTTCATGGCACTGTGAGTTTCCTTCACAATCCAGCCCAACCTGCGTGACCCTGGAGACGTGCGTGCGCGCGTGGGGACAGCATCGAGAAGGTGGGAGCTGTATGCAGGAGGCAAAGCACTGCAGCCCAAACCGCAGGCTGCGAACTCACCTCTGCAACAAGCCCCTTTGCTGGAAAGGGAGCCACGGCACAGGCAGGAGCTCCCCGGCCAGCAGATCATCATCTTTGTCTGCTGGTCCGTGTTTTTACCAGGCAGACAGCTCTTTGGGAACCCCTCCCCGCCCTCCCATGGGCTCCAGGACGTAGAGGAGCGTGCGCAGATCCACGCACGTGGGTGTGAGCCTGCAGCGACAGGGTGGACTGTATTTGTGAATCCGCTTGAGACCAGCCAGTACTCACCTGAACTGCATCTTTTACATGCTTTAAGTTGACTGTCCAAGCCACAAGAATGACCCTTACTGACCTTGTACAATACAATGTTTTTTAACCCTTTAGGTACCATAGACTTTGTATAAGTTTTGTTCACTTCATATACTGTGAGGAAGGGGGAAGGGAAGGAGAGCAGAGCTAATGGGTGGGGGAAAACACCCTTTCTTAGGAAGGAACAGGGGTAAGAAAGCCCTGTTCCTCTACACCTGCACATGCAGCTCACAGCACCCACCCTGCCACCCCTGTCTGTTGACGCATGCTTTGCACTCTGAAATTTCTGAGTAGGGGAGTTGCCAAGGAGCCCTGGGAAGGTCACGGCTAGTTAGAAGGGGCAAAACAGCTTCCTCCAACCATGTGATTCTGTTATTTTTACAATCTACGTCTCTGGTACTTGAAGAGTTAAAACCCAGCTACTTCAAGAAGAAAAAGATACTTTACCTTTAGTTTAATGGATTTTACTTTGGTTATGATGCTCGGGAGGAGCCACCCTGACAGGGAGGTGGGGGTGTTGTGCAGAAAGGTGTGCAGTGCAGGGAGGGCTGCGGCATGCAGGCACATGCTTGCCAGCTGAGCTAGGAGGGGAAGAGCACCGAACGCCTCGGCAGGCTGCAGGAGGACCAAGGAGGCTTTGCCGTTGCAGAGACAAGATGCCATCGTGGTGTGAAACCGCCCAGCAAGAGACAGACAGACAGGGAGCAGGGAGCTGGTTTCATCGGGCTGCGAGAGCATGCAGGCAGGCAAGCAGACAGCAGAAGAGAAAAGAAAGAGGAGCCATGGAGCGGGCCAAGGAGGAGCTGAACGGCAAAGGAGCTGCAGAGGGAAGACACAAAAGCCTGTCCCGAGCCAGAAGGTCTGTGAGCCGAAGGATGTCACCCGGACCAGTGAGAATTGACTCGTTCCTCCAACAGCCAGCCAGGAAAAAATGTTTCACCGTGTTACAGGACACTGACAGCTCCCAGCTGATGTTCTTAAGAGCATTAAATTAATGAAACTATCCCTATGAAAGCTGAGCTACAGAGAAATAAACCAGGCCACATTCTGGGCGGGTGCCAAGTTAGAAAAAGCCCCAAAGCCTTCCCCTTTCCCAGATCCCCTTCTCTTCACCCTTTAGGGAAAAATTTTCAGCATCACTAAGCCCTACTGCCATCAGCTCCCACACCCCTCTTCCAGCCTGTTTTTATCGAACCAGAAAGCACAAATCCCAGACCCTCTTTTCCTCCCATCCCCACGGATCTCAAGGAGGGAAACCCCTTGGAAAACAGCAGCAGAGTGTGAAAAAGCTTGACACTTATTTTTCAGGCCCTTTCAGTTCATTTTCCCCACCCCACAGTGATGCTCCATCTGACAGTACCATACTGGGATCAGAACCAGCAGATTTGCAGCAGAGTCAGGAAAGAATTTTCTTTTGATATGTAGAGAGAGCAAGGAGGGGGGGGAAAAGAAAAAAGGAAAAAAGGGGAAAAACATTTGAAGGAAAGAAAACACAATATATTTGAATGGACTGGAGGCCTGAGAAAGCCCCAGTAAGGAATTCTGTCTATGTAGAAACAGACTCCCCTTTCCTCCCACTGCTGGGGGGAGAGAAAGAGGAGAGAGACAGGGGAAAGAGAGAGACAGCAGGACGTGACCATTAAAACGGAAAGATGGGGCAGGCGCCCAGCCGAGAGCCCGCTGCTCTCCCTTGTTAAGGACTCTGAGAGATGGGAGCAGGCGCTCTCTCTCCTCACACTGGTGACCAGAGCCATTTCTGAGTTAGTTCTGCTCCCGGCTACTCCAAACTGCAGCGGAGTGATTTAGTAGAGATGAGAGGAGACAGAAAACACAAAGAACAGCTGCCACAGCCACTCATGCAGTGAAAAAACACCTCATTTAAAAGCAAAGATCTGTGAAAAGCCCAGGTTGAAATATTGCCATCCAGGGTTATTGTCCCCAGGGCAACAGTGAAGGGAGACAATCCATTAAACTAAAACCAGCACATTTTGGTTGCATACGCTCCATCCTGGTGTCATTAGTATCTCCCCCACAGCCTCCACACGACTCCTCTCTCCCGCTCTGCTGGAGCCCAAATGGGACCGTTCCCAGCGCTCGCTGGGCCAGCAGGCCTTCCTCCCCAAGGCTACAAAGTCGCTCACGGAAAAGAGCACGAGGACTGCTTTCCCAAAGGCTGGTGAAAACGTTGGACTTTTGATTAATCACCTTCCCTTCTCCTCTTCCTCCCGACTGCCCCACTGTCTCCCTGCTCCGCTGCTCATGCCCCGCTTCCGGACAGGCAAGCCGCTGCGCGACGGTGGGGTGCCGTCCTCCCTGAGCATGCTCAGCACCCAGGGCCCGCGCGGCCCGCCAACAGGCTCTTCGCCGCTCCCCACCCCATCAAGTGGATGGTGCTAACTGGCCTCCCATCGTCCCCCCAAAGCATGCACCAGCTCCGCTCTTGGTCACACCTCATCTGTCGGGGTCAGCAAAGGGAGAAGGCAGCAGGTCCCAGAGGTGCCCCCCGCCACCGCCCCCCTCCCTGCAGAGGAACCCCAGACGTGTGAAACGCCGCAGCACCACGAGCGTCCGCCCCACAGCTCCGTACCCCTGTGCCCACCATCTCTGGCTCCCTGACTGTCTTCCCCTCAGAGAAGGGTGGGAAAAGGAGAGACACCTACTAGACTGCAAGGTGCGCTCTCTGACCTCCGGGGTGAAGGCCCCCAGGCCCAGAGCCGAGCGGGCAGCCAGCCGGAAGACATACTCAGTGTTGGGCTTCAGGCCTTCCACAGTGAAGGAGGTTGTTGGCTCGAAGTTCTTCGGCACCTGAGGTGGGCGAGGGGGAAGAAAAAAATAAAAACAAACAAAAAGGAGCAGAGGCGGGCCCTGCCCAGAGACACCTGCCCTACTCCCCTCTCTCAGCCACCCTGGGGAACGGCGGGCCGGATGCTCCTCGGGGCCCCAACCCTTTGCACCGCTCCTCTCCGGACTCACCTCCCTGCCGCGGTCTCCTTCCTTATAGAGGAGCTCATACTTCACTATGATCTCCTGGCGGGGAGGGCTCCACGACAACACGATGCTCGTCTCCGTCTTGGCTTCTGCTTGGAAGTTCATCGGCTGCCCAGGAACTGACACAGAGAAGGAGTGGATGGGGCAGAGGAGGCAAGATGAGAGACAGGAGAAACCACATTAGCTTGGTTAATTGGAAGATTCCTACCCTATTTTCTTCAAAGCCTGTGTGTGAAGAGCACGTCAGCAGCAAAATGCTGCAGCGTGGGGAGGCCCTTCCTTTAAAGCAGCGGAGGGATAAATCCCACTGCAGGACTCAAGCGTGCCCAGAGCTGCTGCAGATGGAAGAGTCCTACTGGATCATATGCCTCTTCCTTGGCAGTGCAGAATACAGCCCTTCCCACTAATCCCCAGTGTTAAGATTCTGGAAGTGGGAAGCCCACGAGCAGCCCGTTGAGGATGCAGGGTTTCCTCACCAGCACCCCATGCCGCAAGCAGAGCCCCCGAAAGCATGCTGGGTGACAACCTGTGATAAAACACCTTTTGCTCGCAGCTCAACACATCTGCTGTGACAACTGGGGCTTTGTTTTGCTCCCCTTTTAGAAACAGGCAAAAGAAGGCTCGTGCCCCACTCATCTCTGAGAAGGTAGTTTCTGGGTACTTTAAGAAGAGTTAAGCTTCACCACTGCCTAGGCAGTGAGTGTTTTTACGTCTATTGAAGACATTTAGAAACTGGAAGCAATAAGATACCTCACTTTGAAACACGGCACAGCAGAAATGGATTCTCTTCGCATAATTGCTTGCCCCACCCATTTAAGGAATAACCTTTCCGAGAAAAAACAGATCAGAAATCATGTACCCAGCCCTCTGGCTCCAGCCACTGGACTGAGCTTCTTCCCAGAAGGTTACTTCTATTTTAACCAAATTGAATCAATAAAGAAAAAAATGCTCTGGGGACACGGCAGCTACAGCTGGAAAATGCTATAAGCCAACTCCTCTCCCTCCTGCAGCCCAGCGCGTCCAAGGTTGGTGCCACAGGTGCTCACCTCCTTGCTGCGTCTTGACCTGGATGGGGTCGGAAAGAGGCCCATCTCCCACGGAGGTGAAGGCCAGGACCCGGACTGTGTAGGTTTCGTCCTCAAGAAGGCTGCCCACCGTGGTCAGGAGGCTGTCGTCCACGTTGTGCTTCTGCCAGTTGCTGACGGGTTGATCGGGTTCCATGGTGTAATATACGCGATAGCCACGGATCTGCCCGTTGGGCTCCACCGGTTCCTCCCACTGGATGATCATGGTGGTGCTGCTCAGCATTCGTCCCTGCACATTACGGGGGGCACTGGCAGGAGCTTGTTCCCCAGTGCGAGTGACCACTGACTCGCTGGGAGGCCCCTGACCAATGCTGTTGACTGCAGAGACCCAGATCTCGTACTCAGAGTTGGGGCTGAGCCCCCCAATACTGTAGCGTGTGGTGGTGATGTCCTCTTTGATCTGATATGGTCCGTCCTGGCTTTTAGACTTGTATTCAATGACATAGTAGGACACAGGGTCTGGATTTCCAGAGTCCCAGGTGATGGTGATACTTGTTGCTGTCGTCTCTGTCACCACTGGCGTCCCAGGAGCCTTGGGGAGTGCTGAGAATCAGGAAGAACAGACATTTAAAAAAAAACCACATATGCTGAAATGGTGCCTAATTGGGCTAGTTAGGGCTGTAGGAGCCAGAGGCACAGTACCAATCACAGTGCGGCAGTTCAGTAAAGTGCTGCTGAAATATTATGAACCTAGTTATACACTCTATTATCCTCCTTAAACTGCTCCATCAAAAGGAAAGTGTTCAGCTAAACATCTGGAATCATTAGCACAGACTTCAGCTGCACGTCCGCCAGCTCACATGGCAATAAGAAAAAGCACTTTTGCAAGAGCTCCTTCCGAGCACATAATCAGATCTTCTGAAACAGCACTGGCAGCCCAGCTCCGGCACTGCTGAATCTCTCCATGTTTCGTGTGCAGGTAATGGTATAGCGAGGACTGCGCTCTCCAGAACTAGAGAACTACAAACACTTGGAGTGCTTCCTCTCAAGCCACAAACGTGTGTTAATACTCGTCTCCCCTGTCCCTCATCCAGAAGACTACCTTTGAAGCTTGCTAGAGCCTGCACGCTAAACGTCGGACACCTTTAACAGCAAGCTTTACGTGTTCTCCTCACTACACACTTCAGACCCTTTCCGATCTCATCTTCTCTAGACTTGAGCACCTCTAAAGCTCTAACTTCTCCCTTCATCTTCTGACTGGGAAAGATTGCAGATGCTTACACGCAGGAACATAAGGGGGAATAGAATACAAATAAAATGACAAAAGGCAGAAGGTACCAGCAGGGCAAGATTCCCCATCTGAGGAGACAGGATAGTTGGAAGCAGAAGCAACGTATCTTACACAGCAGCTTTTTAAACTGATAGTATAAGACAGGGAAAAATGGGAAGGAAGAAAATACTCAGGAAAATAAAGAGCACCTCAGTCCAGCCCCAGGCATCCTTCTGCTAGCACACGAGCCCACTCCCTGTGCAAAAGCTCAGGATGAGTGTTGTGTGAAGATTCACTAGTCCCTACTCATTTCTGTTGTCAGACCTTCCTTAGTTGGATGCACTGATACAACAGGACTGTTTTTCTTTAGCCTTCCCCTTCTCCAAAGTACTTCTCCTCTCCCCCACCCGCCCGCATCCTTTCCCACCCCATCTCCCCCCAGACCCCTCATGGGCAATGCCAGCACTCACAGCAGACACCAGCTCATACCGAGAGCTCTACACTCACCCAACCACAGGGGCATCCCGCTTGGGTTTTAATACTCCCCTGCTGAGGACAGAATAGATTGAAGATTGCACCCGTGCTCCTCTTGGGAATTGCTAGCTGGAAGCTGGGGTTATTCCCCCTCTTGCTGAGACAACAACGGCCACTAAGATGCTGGAACTAGGCTCTACTGCAAGGGCACACATGCCAGAGATCCTCAGGGCCTTGGCTGAGTCTCTAACCTTGGAACGGGATGGCATGCAGGCTTCAAGCCATCCAAAGCTCCTTGCAAACTGCCCAGCCAGCCGCATATCCCAGGACAGAAACAAGCATGCAGGGGTTTGAATCACAGTTTTCTTCATAACAAACAGCTCAGTTGTCCTAAAGCGAGGAAAGATCTCAAGCCACCAGCTTCCCCTTCACTGTGGATTTGTGTGTGGGATCCCCAAAGACGCATGCACAGATCCCAGCACATGACACTCATGGTGCACAAGTTTGTTTTCCTGCTCATGCTCACATATCTATGCATGTACATACAGGCTTGTAACGAGGTGGATTTACATACATGCAGTCAGGCACCCACATGCCCATACAGCTACGTTGCTCTTCTCCCATGCGCACGCACACCCATGCACGACTACCTTTTTACATGCATAATTGTGTCCCCACACTCCTCGTGCAGATCAGACAGTCGCAGGCTCACCCCATGCAGACAGACAAAGACACGAGCAGAAAGAGGTACCCACACAGTCACACAGTGACATTCCCACTCATGCACCGGTGAGGGCTGACAGGCACGACCTCGTATCTACAAATGCTCACATGCATAAACATGACGCATGCCCACGTTTGCTTTGCACGCATGCTCGCACTCCGTTACAACCGTGCACCCAACTCGTGCCTTGCACATATATACACCCATGTGGCAGCTCACACGCTCATGCATGCACGCTCCTACAAACATGCACAGCCGGGGAACCCACGCACTCGCTCACGCAGGCGTGCTCACACTCTCTTACATTTCACCGTGATCTGGGCAACGGCTTCTATGACTCCCAGACTGGACATGGCCACACATGTGTAGTTGGCTGAGTCCTTGACATCCGTGAGCTCCAAGACATTACGGCCCACAGGCATGTCATCTTCGGGCGTCAGGTCCTCTGCTCCCTGCATCCACTTGACGTATGGCATGGGCGAACCCACGGCCACGCAGGTGATGTTGACGTTGCCACCGGGCATGATTTCATGGCTGACGGGTAAGATGGAGAAGCGAGGGGCCACACGGCGAACTGTGGATGAGACGCACAGAGGTAACAAACAAAACAAAACAAAACAAAAAACAAAACAAAAAAAGAAAGAAAGAAAAGAAAAAGAAGAAAAGGGAGAAAAAAAGAGCAAAAGATAATTTAAATATAGATGGGGTTTGTCATCATTTCTTTTCTTCCTTCATTAAAAACAAAACAAAAACCAAATAAATTAAAAAATCAAAAATCAAAAACCAAAAAAATTAAACTTCAAATAAATTTTTACTTCACAAACAATATATAGAATATAGACATAAAAGCGGTATTTCATAGCAACAGGGTTCCATTGATCAAGATTAGACCCATCACAGCACAGATAAATACACAAAAATTTATTAGCAATTTCTCATCTTTACTGGCAAGAGCTGGCATGGCGAGCATCGAAAAACCTCCTCCACAAGCCGCTGGGGCCCCCAGCTCCCCGCTCCGCGCCCCAGGAAACCTGCTCCTCCCCTTTTCCAGTGGAGCCCGACTCCCGGGTCGCCTTTCCCCACGGCAAAAGCAAACAGCCCCTCCAGCACCACGGCCCGAAACGCCGGAGAGCGGCCCTCTCCCGGGGGTGCGGCAGAGGCGGGGCGGTGCTGAGGAGAAGGCTGGGATGGAGAAGGAAACTTCTCAAGAGTTTGCTGCGGACGCAGAGAATCCAACAGAGAGAGAAGTATCGCATCCCCAAATGCCAGAGAGACACCACTCAAAAAGTAAAGAGGTAAAAATATGAAAAAAAGGGAGGAGAGGGAGTCCCCGGAGCGGGACAGAATTTAGGTAGTGTCTGCGTGTGAGAACCGTCCAGGGGGAGGCAGTCCCCCTGGAGCGAGAAGGAGTGTGGAAAAGATGAGAAACTCTAATGAAATTTTTGTGGTTTTCGGGTATAGAAACCCTAACGAAGCCTCTTTAAGATCTGACACGGTTCCATCGATAGATGCAGCTCTCAGAGTCACAAACATCATGCAAAATAGGTAAAAAAGAGAGAGAGAAAAAGATAGAAGGAGAGAGGAAAATGCAGAGAAGTATAATTTATGGGCGGCTAGCAAATGCCCACATGGATACTGAATAGAAGGAGAGCAACAGAGAAAGAAAGGAAGACAAGGAGAAGGAGAACAAGGAGGGGAAGGGAGAAAGAAGAGAGAGAAAGAGAGGGAGGGGAGGGGGAAACCCACTTTAATGCTGCATACTTTTTCTAGCTGATGTGACCCAATGTGGTGGCTCACATTGTCACATCTCAGCCCTGGCGGAATAATAAATAGAATAGAATTAATAAGAAAAACAAGGTAATGAAACTTTAACGTTGAGAAAACAGTGACATGTTCTGTGCATCTCCTTAGCAGAGAGGTGGATGCAGCTTCCAGACCTTACACAATAAGAACATGGACGCAAAGGGGAGGGTGCGGTTTCCTTGGCTCCATTTTCTGAACTAACTGGGCTGGATGGCCGAGGTGGGCGCCCTTCCTCAGGGGTGAAAGCAGAGGGACACAGGAGACTCGTAAGTGGATCAGAGGGGCCCCAGGGAGGGAGCTGCGGGCAAGGTCCCCTCCCGCAAGCAGAGGCAAAAGGATACAGACCCCGAGAAGTTGCAGGCACAGCAGCAGCCCAAGGAGAAAAGGAGCACGGGCTTCCTCCAGCTTCAGGGATAGGTAGGGTGAGTGAGGGGGCGGGAGAGTCAGGAGTGCTGGGGGCCTGAACAATATCTGTCCCTGCTGTACTACTCCCAGGAAACCTCTCTGAACAACCCCTCTAAAACATGAGTGGCAACTGCATCCATGCAAAAGCAATGCAAAGGACATCAGAGCTTAGCCTGCCATCGCTCTTCCCAAGTCCTAGTGCCTTCAGATGTCCCCCAGAACCGATGTTTTGGGTTTTTCTAGTATTCATCTTCCAGCCCACTTCCCTGGCTGCCACTCAACATTACGGATCTTTTCAGATGGGACGGGCGCTGCCGGGAGAGGTAGTGGCTGTTTTCCATTTAGTGGGGCTTTGTTGAACAAAAGCCTCTGCCTCCTCCTGCAAGCTGACAAGGAGATGTCTTCGCAGAAAGGTGTGCTCTTCCCATCGTGCTATCAGATCCTTTTCTGCATGGTTACCAGCACCCAGGAACCAGTACTGAGAGGCAAGGAAGAGAAGACTTCCAAATTTGCGGCATTAGGAGCTCAGAGATGTCAGAGGAGAATACTTGCATGCATGGCTTTGCGAAGAGAATGGACAGCATGCCCTCACCTCCAATGTAGCTGGGGAAAGGACTGGAGTGTGGAGGGAGACTGCAAACTCACCTGGACACTAACACTAGAAGATGACTTTCTGCTTAGAGAAAGGTGTAAGGAGAGTACCACGGTGTTTGCCCAACCTCAGGCGCCAGCACTGGCTCAAGAGAGCAGGCAACATGCTCCTCGCTCCCTCCTGTCACACCGCTATGGAAGATTTTTAGCCCTAGACACGAGGGTACGTCCCTGCTGCCTACTCCATCCTTCTTTCCACTGTCTGCTTCAGGAGGTACCGCGTTTCAGAAAATGGAGCCACGTGAAGACCACACCGGTCACAATCTGAGACAAGATGGAGAGAACTTGAAAAGAAACAAGTGGGGTCAACATGCAGACAGATCTGGGGTGGGGATGACTCTTTTGAGGAGGGGCTGATATGTAACCTTCTGGAGAGGGGAGGCAAGGTGGGAAGAGGTGAGGAGAAATGGGGAGACATATGCCGGACAAGATCCGGTCAGCAAACAGCATCAACAGCAACAAACAACGGCAGGTGGGATGCAAACACTGAGTTGTCATGGAAACAGAACAAGACAATTAATTCAAACTGAGGCTAATCACAAAGAAATAAAACCGAACTAAAAGAGAAGGAAAAAAAAAGAAAAAGGAAGAACAAACCAGAATTTAGTAACTGAAAAGCATCATTTGATGTATGGTGGAGTGCTGAGAATCGGAGTCTGAAGGGAACAGATTGCTCCTGTCTGCGCGGTTTTGGGCAGGGGAGGGAAGAGATCCACTCACAAAACACAAGCTCAGGGCCGCAGAGCCAGAGCCGTGCAAGGCACGCTCGCAAACAACTGCACAGCAATCCTCCCCCCCCTCCTCGCAGCACCCAAAGGTTCAGGCCAGCTTCGTGGGGTCTCAGGGCAGCATTACTTTTTGGCTGTTTCAACGGCATTTGTCACGCTTAACTAATGGGAAGCAACCAGCACATCTGGATGCCAGCCCAAGGCAATGCGCGTTCTGCAAAAAGGGAGAATTTGGATTAAGGTTAATGGCAGGCTAATGCAAGACCAAAACAGGCAGCAGCACTTCTGTTGTGCATCCTGGTTTAAAAAAGAAGCTACACACTCCTGTGTGCGCACAAATATACAAACATCCACACACCAGTCTAGGATGTGACAATAACTCCAACGTTCAATGCTGGAGACCTCAGAAAGTCCCTAGATACATCCCTGCTACAGCTCAGGGCAGTGACAACCACATTTACTGTAACAGGAAATACTCAGAGGGCTCATCTCTGGACACCAAGAACCATCATGCTGCTGTTTATTTTAATTGCTATACCACTCTGATTTGGCTGTTGACATGAGATTTGTCAAGCTGAGAATCTCGGGGTCAGTGTTTAGGTCAGGACCTAGGAGGAGGAGAGCGGTGGTGGGAAAAAAGCTTGAAGTGCAGCTAGAGATTGAATCAAGAACAATTTCAGCTCTGGGTCCAGCTGGGTTTCACACATAGCAGCTGAAAGAGTGAAATTTCACATGTAAAAAATGCCATGAAGGGATTCCTTCCATTTTGCTACCCAACACATTGAAAGGACTGGAAAGAAGAACTGCCCGCTCTGGAAAGGAAAAGTTGGGATGGGGCAGCCAGGTCTCTACTTTATAGACACTTATCTAATACTTTTACCAATTTCTGGTTTCAAGAAGCACCCTCCCTGAGTTTCAGGGATGTTTGGTTTCCAGGACAGCTTTGTCAGACCTATTTTACGAAGCCAACCTTGCATGCATACACATACGTGCATGCTCCATGTGCATGTGCAACATCTCCCGATATACACACACAAGCAGGCACACACAAACACACATTTTCAATGGCCAAAAAACTCTCAGGAGCTTTTTTCAAACAAGGATACAGCTTGTTACTGATAGAACCAGACTTTAGAACTGGAGCTGGACATTTGTGATGCAAGTCAAATTACTTCAATGCAGAGAAGCCACTTCTGAGACACAGAAAGGTTTGTTAAGTGCCGTTAGTTATGAGTCTGTTTAATATTGTCTGTTGGATAAGTACATCACACAGGCAAATCTGCCCCCCAAATTCTGCTTAACATAACCTTCATTAGAAACGGCACAGATCCATAACTTTTCACGCCCTTGTAAAGCCAATTGGTTTCGTTGCTGCTCACGGATGCAGAGAGGTTAACCCAGTTTGTGTTCTGTGAGTGGCATTTTCGGTGCATTATTCTTTCCAATGAGAAGTTGCCAATCAACATCACTACGGTTCCCTCCCACCACCACTCAGTTAAAAAGACAGCTGGGGTCCACAAGGTGAGAGATGTTTTTGAAAGGGACAGATTTACAGACCTGATCGGAAGAGACACTGGGAGATCCAGGGTTGACTTTTGCAACACCAGAATCCATCCTTAAAATGTGTTCCCAGGACGCTGCTAGTGAGAGAAATCTGAGGACCAGCCAGTTTGTGCTGAGGAAACCCACCGATTCCACTTTTTAAGCCCCTTCCAGATTAGCTCAGGGAGAAAAATGTTGGAGGAGTGAGGTGGGGAAAGGAGAACGTACTAGACAAGAACGCGTCACTTCAAACCCCGATTCACGTTAAACCAACTAAAAGATAAACATATTTTATACCTTAAAGAAGAAATTAATTGAGAAAGGAAACAAAAGAAAGTGAAGTGACTGGTTGAAAGCACCAAACAAAACCAAATGGTATTAAACATTTTGACACTCAGCAAGCTGCTGCTCCAAATGAGGTGAGAAGGCGGACATTATTGGCCATTTTGGTGAGACAGGAGTCATTCCGTCTTGCTCCAAAATGAGGAGGGGGTAGGGGAAAGGGTGCCAAAATAATGTGCAGCCTCTACATTATTAGTGAAGCTTAGATTACACCTGTCCTCCCCTCCCAAAAGCTGGTCCGTCCCTGCCCCTGCGCTGTCCGTGCAGCCGCCTCTGCCTTCTCCCTCTCCCATTCCAATTGCAAGTTCATTCCGCTGGGGCGAGACGCTGTTCGGGTTTGGATTTCCGACCTCCGTCCCTCCAGAGGACGAGATACTTCCCTCCTCATGCCCATCTCCTTCCTAATTTCCTTCACAGTAAATAAAAATAAATAAGTAAATAGGTAGATAAATAAAGAATGAGACCAAGGCTTGGATTTGGTCTGGAGGAAATCCATTACCTTCCCAATCATTGTTACTTTCCCACTTAAAAAAGCACATTAGTTGAACGACAGGCTGGCTGAACATCTCTGGTCTTTTGTAATTCTTTTTTTTTTTCTCTTGCTTTTTACAGGATGGAATATAAAATAATCTGAACCCAATTGTTTTTCAAGCAGCTCTGTAACATTAAACACAGACTTCACTTTATTATTTTTGTTATTTTAATTTGACAAGGTGTAATCTAATTTTTTCCCCTAAAACAAAGAGAACAGCGATGCAAAAGGTGTAAGAGACACAGGCAGGCAGAGATTTCGAGATCAGTACAGCACAGTGTTCCTGCAAAGTGCCCTCTATAGAGAGATATACATATATATACACATATATATACAGGTTTGATTTTTTTTGTTGTTTGGGTTTTTTTTTTGGGGGGGTGGCTTTTTGTATCCATTTCCATTTCCTGATACCCTTGAGAAATCCTTCTGCAGAAACACAGCAAAATTGTTTGTTTGCTTTGTTTGGTTTTGAACTAGAATTTCAGAGCTGAGGACACCCCAAACAGGGACAGGGCGCTCCCCCACCCACGGAAGCGCTAACGTAACGCTTAAAAATCGTCACAGAGCTCTCCCTCCCTGAACTCCAGTGCCTGGAAAATGGCACTACAGGGGCAGCTGTACAAACTAGCAACGGTTCTGCCTTCCTCCTTGTCCATTAAGGAATTTATCAATGCTAGTCTAAACAGGTATTAAAATTCCTACATTTTACCATATCAATGATTGTTTTAACCTTGTGGCTACTTGTTAAATCTATAGTGCAAGTGAAATTATTTCCATCTAACCTCTACATGGCATTGAAAGCAAAAAGCTTAGCAACCGCTCCACTTGGCTACCGCGGGACGGTCTAAGCAACCAGCAGCTCCGGTTTGATGGTCAAATTACACGAGCCAAACTTAACCCAGGAGCAGACTGCTGGCTAAATTATTTGTTAAATTAGTCACATTTTAATATATTTTGAAGCTTTATTTCCTGAGGTCCTAGGCACTCTATTTCTGCATTTTCTGTGGCTTTTATTTTAATTGATTTCAACTAGTTTTGCTATTACGTGTTTAGCCCTGGCCTGTTTTCATCTTCGGTCTCTCAGTGAGTTGAGGTTTTCCAGAGAGCCTTGACAAATATTTGAAATGTTCTCAGCAGGAACTGGGCTGCAGAACCTGATTCTGGGTGATTAAGCACTGTACTCGACTCCCGCAGCAGAAGAGGCAAGGCCTAAGCAGGCACAGCGAGTGCACTGTGCTGTTTTAAATGCCTGCTGAACCATCTAAAACTCCCTGGGCTTAAAAAGAGCAGAGGAACAAGAAGCTCGAGCGGAGGGGAAAAAGGATTATCCCTGCAGCACCACAACTGCTGCCTTTTGTAACTCCTGACAGGGCACCACTGTGTGAAACAGGGGAAAATTTTTAATTCTGGTAAATTCAACCACGACAATTTGTCCTGTACCAAGAGCAGCAGCTCTGCATACTCAGAGGTTGCTAAAGCACAGCCCACACAGCTCCGCGGTGCATTGTTCATTCGTTCGTTCCCTTTGTAATATGGGAGAGCACGCAGAGACACTCAGTCCCTGCATGCAGTGCTGTCTCGAGCCAAGCAGCTGGCTATTTGGATCCAAACAGAGCAATCGAGGTCTAAGTCTGAAGCTTTCAAAATTAAGAGGAGAGCTAGAAAATGCTCCATTTCAAGGGGGCACAACAGCTGTGGCTGCAGATCCTGGACAAGCAGACATATGCCCTCTCTAGGGCAAAGCCTGGACCCTGCACGTGTTGACTCACTGATGCCTGGGGAAAAATACCATCGGGTAGGAGTTATTCAACCTGGTTTTATCCACCGAAGTGGAGTAAGCATCTTGGCCCTTTTGGGCAAGATCCAAAGCCTCTTAAAAAGGCCAAAAATGTTTCCCTTCCATCCTAGCTGAAAGAAGGCCACGCAGCGCTCTGCATGGGTGCCGTACGCAGACATTTGCTTTCTGATCAGCTATGAGAACTGCCCGGCTCTCAAACCAGCCTCCCTTGTCCTACGAAAGTCCCTGTCACTCTGCAGGGAGACGCATGATGCTCTCAAACACCACCGCCGAGACGGACGTCTCTTGATACACAGGACTGAATCTGTCCTTTCCTGCAATCACTATGGGCCAGAAGTCTGGTAGTATTTGTGACCCTAGGGATACAGAGAAGCATCCAACGAGACTTTTGAAAGCCAGGTGAGTTGCATAGTTCCCACAAAAATCAGCATCCCCATCTTAAGGTGTGCTGACTTGCCTGCTAGAACTGTGTCTTTCTTTTCACTGACTCCAGGTGAAATCTGGACAACTAGCTCAGACTAGAAACTTTCATACACCCTAGGGTGGTGGCAGAATTCGTCTCACCTGCTTCTGATCTGCTTTTGTGGGTCTCCATAAAGGTACTTCTGCATTTGACCTTGGAAATTCCCTGTTAGCAGACTCTGTGTTACTTTGGACCACGGCATGATCTGATCTGTAATAATACACAAGGCAAACCCTTAACCAATAATTTCGAGACCATGCCCGTAACTTCTAGCAAACCATATGAGCTCTTTTAACCAGGTATCAAGTCTCTATTTCCTCGCCCAGTGTCATTCCAGCCTATCATGACTACATCCAATTTAGCTTTAGTTTATTGTTGTTGATATTATTATTATTTTTACTGGCTCTTAAGGAAGAATTTAATCTTAAAACCTTCTCAGATCACAAGAGATTCTAGCAGCAGCAGTGCAGTTTGGACATGTTAGAAATACTTTATAAAAAGATAAAATAAACAAATAAAAAACAATGGTGTATAAATCCCTTTTTAATTGCACCTAAATCCTGAAACTCAAACTCCTATTCATGAAGCAAAACCCTGTAATTAGTAGTGACGATCACCTTTTAGTCCTAGGCAGGAGGGAGGTGGGATGGGAACACCTCATTTCAAATACTATGCCTTCTCTCTTGCTCTTTTTAAATAGAACAAGCCTTTTTTTTCTTCTCTTTTTTTCCTTTTTCTTTAAATAGAGCGTTGGGGCCGGGGAATGTCTTTTGGCTATTGTTGGCATTGAAGTTAGAAGAGCCACAGCTGGCCGCTCCAGACAGACATTATCAACAGTGCAGCATTTCGGAGTGGTACCCTTGTATCTACGGGGAGAGGGGGAGAGACTTGAAAGGGGGAGGGGGGAATACCAGCACTGAGGGTCCGAGCACTGAAATCTCAGCATTTTAAGAAAAAGAGAAGGACAGACAGAGAGAAAGAGAGAGATAGAGAAAGAGAGAGACAGATACTGTGTCAATACTGCACTGGATTTCTCAAAAATCACACAGCTTTAATACCTGTACACTAGGAAAGCCACTCCTTTGGTAGATTTTTGAGTAGTGAGGACTGATGGGCAGAGGGAAATGCATAAACAGGGAAAGGAAGGGCATTCAATTCTGCAAAGGGCAAAAGCACCAAGCACCAATGGTACAACTAACACACTGCAAAAAACCCACCTGTTCACTATCCCATGTGGCTCACCCACTCAGGATGCACACATGGGAGGCAACAGAAGCTTCATGGGGATAAACAGGGAGATGAGAAGAGGGAAAAGAGGCATTTTCAGCTAGAGTGTAACTGGTCAGATTTCTGCTCGCTGTTTACAACAGAGATGCAGCTGCCAGATGTGTCCCAGCAGCCTCTTTTGTGTCTACCACTGCTGCATTTCTCTTTCCACGCTCCTTTAGAAAAGAGCGCTCTGCCTTCTCTGGACCTGGCTGGTTTTCGAGGTGCCTGTAGCCAGGCAATAATGGTTCAATGACAGGGAAGAAAGAGGGTAAAGGGGGAGAGGCAGAGCCACGAGACCCAGCCACCCTTCTGCAGAAGGCGGCTGGCTGGCTGCCCTTCACTTCCGACACCGCAAGGACGAGGCGTCACCCTCCTACAAGGGGATCTGCCAAGTTCTGCTGCTGAGACAAGGCACTGCCTGATGATGGGGCTCTGCACGCACACGCGGGCGCTGCAGGACAGACGGCTGCGCGTGGTTCAGCGACACAGCAGGAAACTTTCCGCCTCTACCCATCCTGGGCTGAAAGCAGCTCGGCTCCCGCGCGCGGTGCCTTAGGTATCGCTGGAGGGAAGCGGCCAGTTACCAGCGAGCGAGTTCCGCATCGCTGCGGAAGCCCTTCGGAGCGGGGATCAGGGTTTTTCTTGGTGTGCAGGATGTGGAACAAGAGCCACACCTCCAATACATACGGAAGTAACAACGTGAGCCAGGGTCTGCTCTAACTCTTGGAACACCACCCTGGCTTCTTACCATCTTTTCCACTTCCCAGATCCCTCCCTCCCCCCAAAACAAAGGCTTGTCCCAAACAGCAGGGCTTCCACGGACAGGCGTTAGAGCTGTGTGACTCCTTTCCTCCTGGAGGGATTGAGGAGTTCAGTTACCACCGGGTGGGCAGGAACACTGGCTTCTCACAATGCGTTTGGAATAAACTACAGCACAGCATAACCAATCAAAACTGAAATAGGAAATCAAGAAAAAGCAAAAAACCCAACAGAACAGAAAATTTAGAAAATAAGAGTAAATCCACTTCAAATAAACCAGAATTGTAAAAAAAAAAAAAAAAAACCAAAACCAAACTATACATATTTATATACAGAAAAAATAATTCATAATTAATTTAAAAAGTGGCATGCAAAGAAGATTGTTACATTCTCCTATCATGCATCAGGCCCAATGTCCAAACGGCAAGGTAACCATGACGACAAAAAAGTGCAAGAACTCAGCAACATTACCAAAGGATGCATAGAGAGGCCCACAATGCAACTCAACTCATCTCTGCGAGACCCGGGAACGGGCGGGTCTCGCTCATCTTAAAGATTTCTTGCTTTTTCTCGTGTTTTAAATTTTTTTTAAATTTTTTTCTCTTAAGAATGTAAAAATGTGGGTAAAGAAAGTAAAAAAGAAAAAAACCACACCAACCTTCTCGTAGCTCTGAGGGATGTTAAGGGGGTTTGATGCGGAACACAATGACATGAGGAGAAGAGAAAAATAGGGGAAACACAGAGAGAGTAAAAAAAGGCCTTCTCAAGGCTGTCAGCTGCAAATTGATTGTTTTTTTCTCTTAACCAAAATAAAAAGAAAGGAAAAAAACTGAAGATAGTAACGACCCTCCTTCCTGCCTTCCTAACTTTCCCCCTCCCATCCAGCTAGGTACCTTTGTTTAAGAACAACCAAGCTCCGTAGAGGTCAGACCGTGAGCAATCCTAATTCCGAATCAGCACCCGAGAGAGGTGCCGACCCCAGAAAGGAGTTCCCACTTCTTTGAGTCCATCTGCTCTTTAGCGAGGGGAGCGGAACCCGCACCAGGCAGAGGAGACCCCACGCTGGAAATCCGCTCCCCCGGCCCGTGCTCCCCCCAGCCCCCACACCCGGCTCTGCTTGCACTAACTCCACAATGGGACTGAATAAGGAAAAAGAAATAATTAGAAGAAGAAAAGAAAAGCAAAACAAAACCAAAACATTTCCTTGCAATGTTAAAACTTACAACTCCTATCCCAGGTGTTCTATAGAGACAAGCATGTTATGGGAGAAACAAGTCAATTGGAAACACAAGAGTGTTCGAGACTTTTAAAACAAAAAACGGGAAGAAAAATGTGCATGAACTTTCCCTCCCACCAAAGCAGATCCGTTTCAGAAATCTGTTACCTTTCCACGATATTAACACACAAGAAACAAGGAATTAAACAGCATGAAAAACACCCAAACCACAGGCCGAGCTGGCTTACACGGTGTTTTCTGCACTCTCTCGGCCGGCTAATGCTGGCCCTGTTTCTCAGGCAGGCCTCAGGTACACACAGGCTAACTGGGCTAGAAAGAGGGCTATCCACCTGGATATCCACCGCTCCAATCCAGGTGCGGAGACAAGCAACGCCATGGTTAAACCTTTGTCTCCTGGGTAGTTTCCGAGTGGCCAGAAAAGTAGAGGAAATTTATAAATAAAAGAATAATGAGAAATCCCCTTATTTTTTTCCTGTTTCTCTCTTTTTTTTTTTTTTTAAAAAAAAAAAAAAAGAACCCAAAACATTCCAGCTAAGCTGTCTGCGAAGGATTTAGCCCTGAATTAGTACCAGATCCAGATTTACGTTCCCAAAAGAAGAATTTCGGGGCCCAGGCGACAGGGCAAATTTGAAACGCAATTTTCCAGCTGGCCACAAAAGGCTATTTAAAAATTTAGCTTGGAAACATTAAATTATTAAAAGCCTTCTCTCCATGTGCATGTGATTTAGTGAGCGTGAGACACGAGAGAGAGAGAAAGAGAGAGAGAAAGGAGTGCACACAGGAGCATGGCTCTGCATTTGACTGCAGAGTTAACGTGAGTGTAGGCGGGAGGCGCTTCCTCTGTCGATGGGATGGAAATGGGAACAGTTTGCTGGGATGTAACTTTTCTTTTTTCCTCCCAATGGTATTTTTCTTTTTTAAAAAAGCGAGAGGACCAGCCCTGCTCTCTCATTACCAAAAGGGTTTTGCTGTGGAAAGATATTAAACCAAAGCTACACACAAAATATATTACAGGTCAGAGAGATTAAAGTAAGATAACAAAGAACGCAGAAAGGCTATCGCCCCACGGGGTGCGAGAACATCGAGGGGGCACCAAGCAGAAGCCAATCCCCCTGTCATCTGTTCCTCACGCTACACGGGTGAAGGAATCTGTCTCTGTGGCAGAGACGTCTGCTGGTCGTCTCCAGCTTTTTGTGAGTCTGTGCCCATGGCCAGCGCTCACGCCCAAGGAACCAGCGACAAATTACTGCTGGCAAAGGGAAAACCAGCTGGGACTTAGGCGAGAAGCGGGAACGCACCCTCCTGTTGCAATCTGCTAAGATCCAGGGGACAGAGAGCTCAGCGGACGGGGCTGAGAGGGTCCTCCCCTCCTCTCACACCCACACCAGGAGAACCGAAACCCTCCCACTTCCAGAAAGCAGGGATCCTTTGGGAGAAAAGGGCATTACGGCCTCTTTGCAGCCAAAGCCGTTCATTCCCCTTTGGGCTCTGCGGGCTGACGCAGGCAGGTTCTTGGGCACGCTCCTTTGGGTCGCACCTGACTTCGCTGTGGGTGACACAGCCGTGTTCTGCCGCTCCGCCACCGGCGCGGCGGCTGGAGCCACCAGCCGCGGCGAGGAAGTCAGGGTGCGCCGGGATCCCCTGCAAGCTCAGCAGCGCGCTGTAAGGATCCAACCGACCAACACCAGCGCTTCCCCCGCGCTCAGGGACAGGATCGAATCAAACAGCTGGGGACAAAGGAAGGCCACGGGGAGGGAGATATTTGCCAGCGTTGTGAGCCGATGCGCTCCCTACCTCTCACGTAAAGGTTAGCAGGCGAGGAGTAGCGCACGCCGGCGCTGTTGCTGGCGACGCATTCATACTTCCCCTGGTCTGTCTCCTCGCTGCTTTCAATCTGCAGGCCACCTGGGAGGAGAGAAGAAGACCGCAGCAAAGACACCATCATCACCATTTTGTTTTGTTTTTAAGAGAGAGCAATAGCATCAATGTTTTGCTTTCTGCTCCCCTTGGGCTAGTACGTGCTGGGACGCTCCCTGGGGGTCTTGGGCTACGAGCTCTGGAAGTAGCGAGCCCTCTGCCGATACCAGCTACTGCTGGCGCTCAGCGTTACGGCTGGACACGTACCCGGCAGGAAGAGAAAACGTAATACCCCCTCTCTACTAAGTGTCACTCTCGGAGCTGAAATGATGAGCAAAAGTATCAACTTTTGTGGCTTCAGCAATGCAGACATTCTGCGCCAGCACTCGTGAAATCAACTTCAATAATCCGTATTACTGCGATGCCCAGAATCTATCAGAAGCAGTTGACTTTCCCTTGCTCGACTGGAAGCAGTAACCATAAAAGTGAAAGCCTTTGTCACCCACTGCCTACGATCCCTGGAGCATTTTTATCACCGCTGCCTTTGTTTTGAGCCTAAAACACCTGATTCACGGGAAGCCTGCAGGAGATAAAAGTCAGTGTGAAAAGCACCTTACTGATAGTGAATTTTGCCAAGGGAAAACCTTGTAAATACTGCATCGGAACTTCAAAATGCTTGTGTGGTTTACACCGACTGGGCGGATAGGATTAAGGTTTTTCTTAAACCTGTACATTATTGCAGCCTATAAGAATATACCCAGAGCCCATACTAAACACTCCTGTAAGCAAGCATGCAGAGATATGCAGCATGTAACTACATGGAAGAAAATTGCCTCATTTACCTCAGAAGGCTTAATCCCTGCAAAACTCCAGTTAAAATACATACTACATAAATAATTCAACAGGCTATCAAATGTTTTATGTATTAGGAGTACATGATTATACTACAGATATGGACAGAGCTCACATGTGGTAAGACTCTTAACTCCCATCTCTGGAAAAAAAACCTAAATATGAAAACCAAACAATTCCAGCTCAGCGTAATATTATTGATAAAATCTTAAGTGAGAAAAGTGCAAATGGTATCAGTGTTGGCTGCAGATACAGCTTCTTCAGGAAGGAAAAACCAGTGTGTTCACATGAGGAGGACAGGGAGCTCATGTTCCTCTGTGTGTGACTGGTGAAAAAGGATGCTGCGTGGGAAGACGTGAGGCTGTGAATTTATGACAGGGATGGGGTGTGATAGTGCGACTCCTGCCAGCATCCACTGTGTCTGAGAGATCCCAAAGGCAGAACAGATAGAATTAAAAACCAAAAAAACCCCACCCAAGCCACTAAACCAAACTAAATTCATTTCAAAAGAATCTGTGGGTATTTCAGTATAACAGGAGTTAGAAACCAAATAGACTGTAGCTTCACACTGAGACACCAGCTGAGCATATTTCATACTGAATTACAGCTCGAGCATGCTCTGTCATCCGCAAGCTCCACTTCGGTGGACAGCTGGTCAGTGAGTTTTCCTAGAAACTTCTTTTAGTTTGGACAAATCTGCGGGTTGCTTCCACTGGCTCCAGCCAAATCTTTTGTGTGGCTCAGGAGCATTGCCTGTCTGAGCGTACACCAGGGGAGACGAAGCCGCCCTGCAGAGCAGGAACAGAACCACGAACGGCAGGCACGCAGCTTCGCCAGGGGAATAAGGACTCACCCTTTTCATCTTGACCTCTGCAGCTTTGCTGGTGAATGCAATGGTGGAAATTATACTGTAGAGAGGTCAATGAGTTTTCAGCACTTGTCAGGAGCCAGTAGAGATGATGTGTGAAAAAGTAAATCTCACCTACAGCACCTCCTGTTGCTTTTACCAGCGGAGAGTTATGGACTTTTACATTTGCCAGTGTAGAGAAAAACAAATCAGGGTCTTCCAAGAGGTGCACACCCAATTCCTGGTGACTTTCAATGACAGCGTGAGGTCTATTACCTTTCTGGCTCCATTAAAGAGACAGTGCAGAAGCTACTTACCATGGTATCTTTCCCAAAAAACCTTAAGGATAAGAGAGTGGGGAGGAAGGGGAAGGAAGGCTCTGAAGCCAAACAAATGAGTACGCTGAAACGGCAAGTGCTGTAATCTGACTGAACAAAGGATTGGAAAACTTTCACCACCATCAGTGGCTCGGGAGCACTCTGCACCAATCAAGAGAAGGCCCTAAGCATTTACAAAGCTTCGATAGCATTTAATGCTCAAGATAAACTTCAGTCCTTCACAGTCCTGGAGAGATTAGGTCTTAAAACTCTGCCATAAATCTGAGGCAGCACAGCCTGAGATGTTATTAGAATACCAGTATCAGTACTACCAAGTGCACCCAGCAAACAAAAAAGGACATTATAACCATATATAAAATAAAGACAGGTATAAAAAAGAAATATCCAGAGGTGAAGCAGGACAAGAAAACATAACAACAACAACAACAACAAGAATCTGTATTGAGTACAGGTCAATGAAACAGGAACTGAGTGGAGAGAAGTGTTTGGAGAGTGGGTGAGTAAGTGAGTTGGGGGTGTCTTACCTCGGATCGGTGTACCTTCTGCAAAGAAAACAAAGAAAATAAGTGAAAAGACTGTAAAACCCCAAACACCTGGACTGCCCGTGGGAAAAGGACCTGAGTCAAGGAAGACAGTTCCCAGTAGGAAACTTCCTGCTCTACCTCATCTTAAGTTATAGGGACCGACTGAAGAGGGTTTGGGGTACTCAAGGTGGGGATGCCCTTTTTAAAGCAGTCCAATTCAGCTGGCTGTTTACAGAGCCTCCACGGCACTCGGCTTGAAAAGTCTTAAGACTCGCTCCATTTTATTGCTAAGAATGCAAAGGAAGTCCTCAAGCTCTCAGCTGACATTACTGTTTGCTACTTGCAGAGCATAAGATGAACCTGCATTTATCTTCATCACTCCTGGGGAAAAGGGTCGGCATTACGGCCGTGCTAGCCCAGACAAGGAAAGGGACATCCAGGTACCTTGCATCGCATTAAGAGTTGCAGGTTTGATCCCACCTTTGCTAGCAAATTCCCAGTTCCAAACTTAAGTTATTGGCACAGATGTGTGAGGAATTCAATGCGTGTCCTTATTAGGACCTTCAGTTACCCTCCAGTGGCTCCGCACAGAGACGGAAGCCAGATGCTCTGCACTGAAGAAGGCCACGCTACTGCACAAGTGCAAGGGCTACCTCATGCAACTGCTCTGGAAGCCTCTCTAGTGCCAGCGCAGGAGGGGGTTGTACGGAGAGAGGAGTCCTGCTACACTTGCCTGTTGAGTGCATCTCCCTTGGGTTATTTTTATTCAAACCCCCTCCAGCTGTCTCTAAGTGCCTAACCTAAGTCTTCTGCCTAGGCAGGTCTCACAGAGGAGAGGAAGTGACGTTGTGGCTGGTGAACCACGCCACAGTCAATGGTAAAATCACTGTCCCCCCGTTTGACTTCCTGAGGTTGCAACCATCTTCCTTTGAAAACACGGCAGGTCCTTTTGCTCACGGTGGCATTCAAACGTGTCACACAGCTTACCAAAGAAGGGGTTTTAATTGGCTGGTTTTTACCCCAATCCTGAGAACAGGGCAGATACCGCAATTACAAGTATTGCCTCTTACTAGGGAGAAACGCAAGAGCTTCTCTGCAATGGTAGCGATGCTGTCGCTGCAGCACCTCCCAGCCAGGGCTTGTATAGCACATTATATGATAATCGACAGCCTTACACTCTCTCCTCTCCCCCAGTGAGGTACAGCAGCATTACTACCCCCACTTTACAGATGGGGAAGCTGAGGTAGAGGTGAAGCAATTTGCCCAAGGTCACAGAGGGAAGTCTGTGGCAGAGGCAAGAACAGGAGTCAAAGCCTCAACCACCAGAAAAGCCCTTCCCTCCTCATCCTTCAGCCCTGCTCATCCTTCTTGTGCTGCGGTTCAATCCTCCATTTTCAGGATAGAAGGTAAAAATATATAGATACTGATTACAGTGCACCTTTATTTTTCAAAGGAGATGAGGGAAGAGAGGTATTATAGTGTTAGGATATTAGATTCTAGTTATATTCAGCTTCTAGTTAAGAGGTTAGGTTATTTGCTAGAGAAAAGTTAGCATCTAGTTAGGGTTAGGAACTAGCTAAGGTTAATAAAGCAGGCTGGTTAGCTATCAGGACAAAGGTTGGAGAGACAGTGCTTGAAAGAGGAAGAGGTCGGGGGAGTGTGTACTTGGGCAGATCTCCACGCAGGAGATGGCAGGAAGGTTTTAAAAAGCGAGAGAGAGAGAGAGACAAAGCAGCAAAGGGTTATAGTTCGATTCAGTGGAAATAAAAACAGCCTCTGATACATCCTTCTGTCTCAAAACTGGAGTGAAAATCTGCCATCTGTGGCACAAATCTGGAACAAGGCTAATGGCAAAAGGGTAGAGGGGGGGAGGAGACCCCAACATCACCCACCGCTCTAAAGCTTCTTTGGCCTTGGCTAAGCCCGGCAATTTCCTGCACAGGTTCACTCTAACTGGCAGGAGAAACACGTTGGAAGTTAGAGCTACGTAAGCACAGATACAACAGCAGCCGTTACCTTCTTGTGTCATTGTAGGTTAGTTACTCCCTGTTCCCTCTAAGCATCAGCCCCTGGAAATGGGTTGTCAGCAGCTCTCAGAGACAGACTGTCTTGGAGACGGTGCTCTTGGAGAGCAAGATAAGCCAAGCAGTGCCACCTTGGTCTTTCCAATTCTAACTCTGGCACACGGGACATAGAGGTGAGAAGCAAAACATGTTTTGCAAGATGCCCCACTCCAGGGATGGGGGGGGACGGAATTTTATTCAAAATGAGACCAAGTAACTTGCAAGGAAAGAACAGGAGTTTGAATGGCATCAGGGACACAGATGGTAGATTTTCACTGTTGGAGTTTCACATCTAACCAGTTTCATATTTAATATAGGGGCAGCAGGATGGTGCTAGAAGAGGATATGAAACAGGTTAGCCTGAAGAACTCTGACAGGTCCTGCAAGATCTGATACGGGGTCACGGTGGTGGAGGGGAGGCACCTGTGTTCAACAGCTGGCTTGCCTGGTGTCCTAAACGGTGCATGAGCAAATGCGCAAGGCTAACCACTGTCCAGGGCAGAACCAGCTTTGCAGGAAAACTAAAGGAAGAAGAACTCACGCTGGATGCTGACTTTCCAAATGAAAAGCTGGTTCTGAGATGCCACATGCAAACTATACATACTGCCTTCCACAGCCTCCCAGGATCTGCAGATCTGCCTATTTAGGGCAAATTTTGAGGCTGCATGAGCCCAGATGGCCAGCCTAGTGTTTAGCAGCAGAGGCAAAAGGCGGCTTAAAGGACTTGCCTCTGGATTATAAAGGACCAAGATGGTGCCAGGCAGAATACCACGTGCAGGTGTCCCCCTCTGTCACAGAGGATGGGATCTGCTCTTCCACTGTCCCTTCCTCTGACTTCCCACACAGCAAGCTGCCTACGGATTCTCCAAGCCTTGAAAACAGGGAGAGGACGGTCACCATTGCCATGGTAATGACAGAAAACACATCCCCACCTTCTGTCAGGCCACGTGTGAGAACATGTGTGTGCTATGCTCCTCTCCCAAGGGCTGGAGAGAGCTTTCTATTCTAAACAAGCAAGCAATCATCAAGGGTCTTCGGCAATTTTAAAATGCCGGATCCCGGCTGACAGCTGCAATTGCTACATCTCTAATAACAAAAGGGGACTTGGCACACGGAGGAGACGTGTCATGAGTTCTGCAGACAGGCTCCTGGCTTCTGGAGGGACAGAGATGATCTGGAGGTGGGGGCTTTCCCTTTGCTCCACCCTTTCCCACAGCCTGTGATCTACAGCTTCAATTTGAAAATGCCCCACCTCTCCCTTCTGAAAATGCCAATAACCCTGTTAGATGTGAAACTCCAAGACCTCCTGCAGGTGTGAACACAATTATCACAGTTCCAGGGTACAAGCTATTGTGTAATTGGGGAATTCCAGGACAACTGTTGCTAAGTTACAAAAAAAAAAAATCTATCCAATGTTAGGAGGTTCGTATTTAGCTGTTATCTCTTTATACAGGTATATTAATTAGGATGATTATTATTCTTTTTGTAGCCTGCAATACCCCTGCAGAAATTCATTAAGAGGGCAGAATATCCCTACTGAAAGAGTTAGTAGAAAAGTGCATAGCATGCCTCTCAAGAAGCTGTTACAAAGGAATTAGTTTAAAGGGCAAGGGTTATAAATCTGGACATTAGCAGGTTTGGGGTTTTTTGGTTTTTTTTTTTCATTTGAACAAACTTACCAAAGGTCTCTGAATGTTAAAAAAAGGTGGGGAAAAAAGGAAAAAACAAGTTTGTTATAGCCAGTTATTTAGAAAACAGAAGACAACAACAAGACACAAAAGGTTTTAGTGCTTCTACGATGCAAGAAGGTGGCTGCAGGCTGCCTCCCGTTATCCCCCCTAGGTGGCACGGCTGAGCAAAGGACATTGGCTTCTACTTTGAAGGTCCTGAGACTGCTTTCACCGGGGTTAAGCAGAAATCATATCCCTTTCTCTTCCACCACCAAAACCAATCAAACTCTTAGACAACCTGGGTCTCTAAGGCTGAGATGGTCATGTATCTCTAAGGGAAGCAGGAACCCAGACAGAGGTTCGTCCCATTCGCCTTTGATTGACAATTCAGCTTTTCATTCAGTCGAAACTCCCAAGCATTAAATAATTTCCAGTTGCTTGGAAAGTTTATCTGGAGAGGGAAAGGAGAAGAAGAAATACTGGATAGAGAAAACCCTCTATGGTTAATGACATATCACCTGTTTCTCAATTATATTGAAGACCCAAAAAATAATGGGTCCACTGGATGATGTGCATATAATGACCGTGGTCTCGGAGGTCCATTTATATTGCCAGCGAAACATTCAGGCTTTTTAATATAAATGAGAACCAAATCTGGACACGGCTACCCAATTTTACAGAGCTCTGTGTATGACATTTCACTTGTATCTTTTAATGAGCTAATTTGCATGTTTGCCACTAACTCATATACTGATATAAATTCCGTTCTTAACACCCTTCGTAATAAAGCAGCATGGCTGCTATCCTGACGACTTTTATCTCCAAGACAGAATCTGGGTAACTGTCCTGTCCTGCTGCTCTCTCAGCCTGTCCCAGTCTCCATCAGGGAGCAATGCACAGCCAAGTCTTCAGAGGCAACGCAGTCGCTGGCTTCTACGCTAAGCCTGTTAGCACCAAGTGCAGAGGTGAAGTTGTGATTTAGTACAGGGTCACTCTCCCCCCGGCACTCTTATTCACAGAGGCTTGTCAAACACCCGTTAGTTGGGTGTAATTGTTAATCCCCAAGAAGCTGGGCTGGAGTCATAATGATGACCTGTGGGTGAAAGACACTGAAGCTCATTAGCAGTGTCCTGAAGCGTCCAATGCCCTGATGTGTGCTAGTGCCACACTTCTGGCAGCAAAGTTTGTTTTCCGGAAAGATAAATGTATTAAATTAAGTTCTGACTTTAGCAGCATTCACATCACCAGTGCTCAAACAGGCATCGCCTTGGACATCGCACTCAGGTTACAAATACACACTTGAATCTGCTCTGCCTTGGTCTTAAAACAACTCCTTTCCACTGACTGAAATACTAATGCAGTACAGATGACCCTAATGTTAATATGTTTTGCGTTTTCACAGGCCTTTGCATCACAGCACATGCAAATTCCGAAAGGCCATAAAAGTAGATGAAATAGGGGAACTCAGAAGTCCTGACTGTCCAGGACTCTGCACTCCCTTTCACACAAGCAACAGGTTTCCACCCCTAAGGACAACAGGGTTTCACCAGCTTACTAATTCAAAGCAGCTGTAAATGAGATTAATTCTCAGCAGGTATCTTCTGATTTATCAGAAGGGCCAAAGGTTCACTCTGAGGCTAACCAATTCACTGGAATAAAAATGCAGCACTCAGGTGGCTTTAAGGAGAACACCAGATCAAACCCAGTTAAAGAGTATAAAGGCATTCTAGCAAGATGATAAATGTATTAAAAATAATCTGCCTGTGCATTACTCACACTTCAGATCATGGTCACAGAGCATGATATAATTCTAGTTTACCTCTCATTATTTATGCTGAGTGATTTTTTTTATTTGCATTTGCCTCAGCTGTTACAATAAAACAGGGAGGTCAACCTCATCTGCGTTTGTGGGATTCGACAATCCATTCTAATTCAACAAGCAGTTTAAGTATCTGCTTCTAAGTTTGCTTCATTGAATAAGGATGCCTTTATGCAGGTGTATAAAAGCTACACTGAACTGGAACTATACTGAATCTTTTCCACTGGTGGCCCGCAGAACTAAAAATCTTTATATAGACTCTTTGCCAAACAATGCAAGAGGAAAACCAGGCGGTTACATTCTCGGATGTTCAGATCCAGCATTACAGTCGTCAGAACCGATTTCTTCAGAGCTAGCAGAGGTCTGGGCAGAAGCAGTTGGCTATCACTTGGCTGGCTGACTCGTCAAACGACCAATACAAACGGAGCAAGCCCAGTTGCTGCACTGAAGCCTCTGCTTTCCCTTCGCCTACGACAATGCCATTCTCTTGCCAGAAAAGACTCTTGAAAATGCTCCATCTCACTTGGCCAAAGGAGTGTTCTGAGTAGCTGAAGTGATGCTAGTGCTTCCTAGGTCCAACCACACAAACATGTTTTCTCTAGGCTGGGTCAAAGCACTCAGTCCAAGGAGTACTTGAAGAGGATTATTTCTCGGGTTAGTTTTTTGTCAAAAGGTAACACTTCCAAAGCTTGTTTCATTTTTGCAGTGATCAATGGAAGTGCTTTATCAGTAGTATTCAAAAATAAATACACCTGTGCTCTCCTTGCACACATACACACATTCTCACACAGTGAACTGGCAGATTTAACAAGCATAAAAACAGCTCCTGAAATGTGAGTATTAAGAGATGTCACATTGACACACACACACAAAACAACAAACATAAAACAAACAAGACAGATGGACAAGCAGATGGGGAAAGATGGAAAACTGACACGGAGCTGGGGTACATCTGTTCATGGAGATCCACTCCATGGGCACTGCCACGGAGCACCAAGGGGTCACTCCAGAACGCTCACAACTGCTCTCCAGCGATGACTGCGGGGACTTGATGCCGGACAGATCCAGCAAGAGCTGTTCTTCAGCGCCAGCTTTGAGAGGCTCCATTTACACCAACAGGATCATGTTTTGGCAGTCAGAGGCTGCCTGAGCTCTGGACCCTATACCAGATGCATGTGGCCTAAAATGCCACGTCTGCTGTAGTCGTTTTCCTTCTTCCTTACCCAGTTCTTGGTCTGAGAAAGAAACTGTCAACTCCCATCCAGTCCCCAGTTCCCCCTGAGCTGGAAGAGCACCATTATCCAGTGAAGTAGTTACTGCATCTCCTGGGTGGGAACCAGCCTCCCTGCTGTGATTCCCTCTGTGTCAGCTAGGCAGTAGGGAAGGCCAGGAGGATGGGTTGGAGGGGAAAATACTCCAACCGCTCCCTGAGTAAGAACATGACTCCCAAAACCGAAGAAAAGCTAATGCCCCAATCCACACCAGTGGTGCCTGTGTCTATCAGCCCTCTCTTCTGCTTCAGAAACCTCTGAGCAGTCTCTTCACGTCTCTACCCAGGTCTTAATTCCTCTAGTCTCACACAGAGACCTTACCTGATCTCAGTTGTTTTATTCTCCCATTGCTCGCACTGGGGTCGACAGGCAGGAAATCCTTAAACCAAGTGATCTCTGGGTCTGGGTTCCCACTGGCCGCACAGAGCATTGTGGCTGTTCGTGTCCGCTCCACCACTTTCAGCTGGGGCCCCATATCGATGTTTGGGAAGCCGGGAGGTAACTGGTCCTCTGGTGGGGGAGAACAAAGGGAGAGCGGTTAAACACGTGCTGGGGACCGGGGCAGCTGAAGGAGCTGTTCAGTGGAATAAACCGAAGAAAGCATCTGGCAGCCTTGCTGCCCAGTACTCTGTGCAATGCAATTTAAAACAAGGCTACAGTAAATGGTCCAGAGGTGGTTTGCAAAAACACATTATACAGTAAAATTTACCAGCCTGCCCATTTCATGTGACTATGCTAACCTCCTACGAGAAGATTCTACATTTAAATGCAATCTATTAAAACCCTTTGGGGCATGGGAATAGTCATTTCAAAGTTTCTCCAGGTCTTGCACTGAATCCCTCTGTCAGGTGACTCACACGTATTTGTTTTTACAGCAGAAGCTGTGCACACGTACGGCAAAGGTCCCTGCGCTGCCGAGTACAGTCTATACAGTCACATTTAAAAGGAGCGGTTCATCTTTCCCCTCCAAACCCCACAGTACGAAACAAACTGCACAGAGAAATAATGAAAGCGACTACGTGAAAAGGCCTGTCAAAGCCACGGTGGAAACTAGGAGAGAAAGGAGAGGAAAATATCACCCAGCTGTAGTTACCAGAGGGGACACACGCAACAATAAGCCAAGTGCTGTCTGACAGGGTGTGATTTTTAGATTTATTAATTCAGAGCGCTGCTGCCCTAGAAGAAGAGGGACGCGGCACCAGCACCTAGAAGACAGGCTCAACCGAGCTTCCTGCTTCCCCTCAATCTCGCCTCTGCCTTCGCTAATGAGGGTGAGGAGGGCAAGCCTAACCAGTGCTGACTAATTTGTGATAACTAATACAAAACCTCAGCGCTTCCCCCGTAATCTTTGTCATGACCTCCTAACTTATGTGGAAGAGAGCTGTCTTATGCTGGCTGATACAGCTCAGGAACATGCCGGTTTCCCCCCCCAGAAAATCAGTTTTTGCGGGAGGGCAGCCTGGGAGAGGATGCGGGCACCAGGGTGAGACTTTATAGAGATTCTCCATCGTTTCAAATGAGGCATGCTGAGGGATCACAGCCTCGGGAATCTATGGCATTGAATCCGTCCCAAAAGCAGGTGAGGGAACAGAAGGGAAATAGCATAAAGGATTTTTAAAAGGTGGGATTTTTAAAAAAGTAACATACATCACAATCAGCCCCCCACTGAAACCAACGGGAGCTCTCAATGGCAGCAGAGATGGGCTGGAAACCCTCGCCTTGGTTGGGAAACATCCCTGCCAACTGCAAACACAGCAAGAGCTCATTTCCTACTGTTGGCACGTTACGTATCAGAAGCAACGGAGCCAAGCTACGTATGGCTGAACCCAGAGACAGTGGAACAGGAGAGGAACCCAATGGCCTCGCCATGGTGTGTGCCTCTTCCTGTAAGAGCAACGCAGAATCACCAGATCCCAGTACTACTCTGTGCGAGCTCCAAACACACGCGATTTGGATAAGAGCTCTTCCACGCTGCTGTGCCTCACGCTAAACTTCTAAAAATCTATGGAGATCATGAAGGCAGAGCTAAAGGTTTGGGCAGTGCTCTGATACCCGAGGCCAAGAAACTCTTGTCTAATGCCGTGATTAGCAGTGCACAGCTACTGCGGAGAAGAAAAGGGTTTAAATGCCTCAATTGCGTGTTTAAAAATGTGCATTGTTTCCTTCCTCTGACCATTGCGGGAGAGTTATAAAGGACCTATTGTGACTCACTGGAGAGTGAAATGTATTAACCACACCTCTCCTCATGTATCAAAGGAATCTGACCACAAACAAAAACACATCCCATTTTATAACTGCTGAAGTAACACAGATCTCCTAGCATGGACAAAATTACAGTTATATAAAGGCGTAGTCATTTCGGTGTGTCTGAAGCACCTCTAAACCAGGATATTGCATTCTGAATAGAAACATAAACATCTTTAACTAGGGAATGAACCAAACCTTTGAGTTCTCGGTTCACCAGGCTGCACTGGGGTATCACAGGAGCCTCCAAACAGTGCGTGCTCTTGCAGATCATGTGCGCTGCAAAACCCTAGCCCCCCAGGAGCGAGCTCAGGACAGAGGGGCCCTGGGAATTGCTTTGCCTTTGCACAGCTTTCAGCCAGGCTTTTAACGTCTTCTCTTCCCTTCTGCTATTTAACCAGGCGGTGGTGTGTTGTTAAGGAGCCGCGGAGCTGCTGCCGCATTGGCTGCAGATGACATCATTATTGATTACTGCTTTTATCCTGCTCCCTGGTGATGCTACTCCACCTGGCTCAAACCCGCGTCCGTTAATTTCACGAACCAATTAATCCACAGAGAGAACAGCCCTCTTGACTGGCAGGGTGTGTGTGTGCGAGCGTGTGTGCGCACGTGCGTGTGTGTTGGGGGAGGCCTGCTACAACTATTATTACTGAGTGTTTCTAATTAAACAAAAATGTTAATCTTGCAGCACAATGTGCAGAATTCCTCCGAGTTTAATTAAAACAACTGCGACTAGAGGCGTGATCAGATTTGAGGATCAGATCAGCAGAGGAAGCATCTCTGAACATCACATATTGCACTCATTCAAGTGCTCAGATTTCCTTCCTGCCAGGAAAGTGAAACTGCCTTCAGCCCCTAACAACTGGATTCCCTGTAATAACGCAATTACAACCTCAACTCAATCCCCACCAGACGTGCACACACACGCCCTGCCGCCCTCCCCATCAACCCCCAAACGCCAGCCCAAACCTGTTACCAAATAAGTAAATAAATAAATAAATAAATAAATAAATAAGGAATGGTTTGGATTGTGAATTCTCTTTCTAAAAGCAGCCCAGGCAACTGCAAGAACAAAAGAACCAAGATGCAAGCTGAAGATGCTTCAAGGGCACATCTGGGCAGCTGCCTGCTGTTGAAATCATGCTAGCTTACACAGGCAAATGTTTTCACGTGTTGCACTTGCCGTATTAACGGAGCATCCCAAACACCTCACTCATACCTGCTCCTCGACTGCGGAGTTTAAAGACCCCCTGATGAAAAGCTGGTGAATTACCTCAAGGCCACTGAACAAAGTAGGGTGAGAAAGAATAGCGGAGGAGGGATGGCGGGAGGCAGGGAGAAAAGAGAAGAGCACTTCAGCACTCATTTATAATAAATCCTACCAGAGGACATGCTCTGTGCAGGGGGACATGCCTCGAACCAACCTGGGCGCATGCGCTGACACACACACATGGTCGTACAGAAAAAGCAAGGGTCGCCAGCTACAGCGAAGGGAGACACCGGCGCTCGCCGTCTCCTTGTCGCTCTAGAAGGTGGCAGCTCTCTGTTTAGCTAATTAGCTCTGCTGGAAATGAGGATGATAAAGAAAGATAAAGCGGGTGTTGCCGCTGCTCTTCTTCCCGCAGGGCGTGCACAGTTGTTTAATAATTTAGAGGAGAAGGAGGGGACGAGCATGTACAGACGCGCTATGTACTGAATGCAGAAAGCCACAGCGAGGATGCTGCTGAAGCGAAGAGGAGGAGGAATTTTTTGCTCTTCTCTGGAGATATGCGGCCCAGCTCGTGGATGCTGGCTGGTCTCTAAGCAGTCAGCTATCCCCGCTCCAGGGTGGAAGAACCAAGAACACAGAGATGAAGCAGCTTGAGTGATGCTAGTTTTAAGCAGAATCAGGATCAAAATCCAGCACTCCTGAAACTTATCCCTGTTCTTTTCATTAAGTTTATGAACACTTACAGCTGCCCCCACCCCAACAGGTATCCTGGCATTATGCACCTTGTGAAATTACATCAACAAGTTATTTCCATCAATGTGTATGTACCTGTGTCTTAGTTAACGGCTATTTCACAGCCAAAGACAACTTTAATACATGGAGGAGTCTCAGTAACATGCTCTGTCGATTCCATTTATTTTGATCCGAAAGTTTTACCATGAAAATAATACTAGCCTAACAATGTTATTAAAAATTTGCAGGCTATAGACAATAAATACACACTTAGATACATGTGTTGGACCCCAGAACAGTGCGGGTAATAACACTGCCTTCCCTACACTAATGTATCCCTGGGTACCCTCCTTATAAAGGCATCCGAGTTAAAATCGCTCTGACACTATTCATAAGCTGCACAACTAACCTGCTTTCAACGTGGCCTGATTTTCAGGTCACCACAAGAAAAGCAAACCAATTCAAGTTTGAAGAAAGTCTGCCAAGAACTTTTCAAGTGGCAAGGTAACATTTCAGAGGGGCCAGCTTCTCTTTAAGATGTGCTGCTGTGGGACTCGATGCTTTCTGCTGAGCATCTAGAACGGATTTTTGTTTACCTTTTGCTGATCTAAAGCCAACAGCTACAAAAAACTACAAAACAGCAGGGATCTTGCTAGAACTTTATACCTGCCCACACCAGATGTCCTCTTGGAGAATGAAATATGTGAGGAAAATTTCAGGCCAGAATTGTTAGAGAAATGTATGAACACTTCCTGAAAAAAGAATCAACAGGGAACCACTAGAAAGAAGTTCTGAAAGTCTGTCCACAGCAGCCTGAATCGTACTCTGCTGGTAAGTACCACAGACCTTACACGTCTAACAGCCAGTTTTCCTCCATTTTCCAGAATGCAGTAATCCTCAGGAAAAGACAGCACTGGCCAGTATGCAGCGAGTGATGTATCAGGGCACAGTAAATTTTGTTCCACTACATTTAACTGGACCAAGCATGGGTTTTTATGGGATCGTGCTGCATTTACTAACGACTCCCGAAGGGTAACCTCCACGGAACTCTATCAGCTTCAAGAGAGCAAAGAGCTAAGCCCGTCTGGCCTCTGCTTGAAACCCAGCCTGTGCCTCCCAGCAGCGGAGGCAATGCAGGCAGAAAGTTGCAGCCAGGCCCCCCCGTACTCTCAGCCCACTCAGCTGCTGACAGCACAGGACGATCCGCAGTACAAGAATCTCTCTCTCCGGCTACTGAAGAAGTGGAGGGAAAATATAATCTGTATACAGGAAGCAATAGTAATAATAATAATAAATATGTATATCTTTTCTGGGAGTGTGGAGCTTAGAGAAACTGTACCAACTGGGAGCTGGGGTGCCTGTGCCAACTAGCTTCCTTTCTGCCTCAGTTATTATGAAAAATGACAGCAGCTGGAGTGAACAATAACTGGAAAATGCTTCCCAAACCCACTTTCTCTCCTTTTCTTTGGGCTCTGCAGGAATCAGGTTTGCAGGCACTATGTCTAGCCAGCTGTGGAAAGAACAGCAAGTCTCCACAGCCCTATCAAAACTCAGATCCCTTGAGAAATGGAGCAGGAAGGACAAACAAGCCAGCAGAGCTGGTGTTAAGAGACTTTGTGTACATTGAACAGTGTCCATCACAAGCTCTGCTTCTCAGAAGCTCCCAAAGGCTTCCTCTCCCGCAGCTTCCTGTTTTTAAGTGAACGCATGTGGATTTCTATCAGGGTCTGATCCAGGAGAAGTCATCTGCATAGGCAAAAAGGGGTTTACTCTCAATCCCTTCAGCAGCTGCATCTAGAAGGGAAGAATGTATTATTGTCTTCTCTTCTGTTCATCAGACTGTCTCCACCGGTGCTGAGGAAATCCCGTAACTGTTCGTGCATGTGTACAGCGTGAAGGTACACGCAGGTATTTCTAACAGCGATTACAACAGCAGAGCCAACAGGCTGCAGGATTACTACAAAGCCCATCCTGCACAGTTTGTGACAGCTGGGGCCCACGTTTCCATACTCCACAGTACGCCAAGGTAACAGCTTCTGCAAATGACAGCTCACATTCATCTCCAAGCTGTGGAGCAGCCCCCATCTTTATGCTAAGCATTAGTTCTGAAAGTGAGAGAAGAGAGACGAAAAGGAGGAGGAGGCCTTGCAAGGAAAGATAGAGAAAAGACAAACAGGAGAGTGGGTGAATGCAGAAGCGGGGAGGAAGAAGAGAGGAATAGATGCCAGCATGCTAACTTTGTCACTGTGGAGATTAGCGGATTTGTGCTTGGTCCTTTTAACTTTCCCAGCGCTTAAAAATGCAGATAAAGAGGAGACAATCTTTGCTGTGTGAAAGCTAAGGGGAGATTAAGGATGGAATAACTCCAACTGAGCAGGGAAGGGGAGGGTATGCTATAAAAACTGCCTCCTTGACGCTCTTCAACAACATCTTGGTCCAGGCCTGCAGCTCATTACTTCCCGCCCAGATTTCATGAACGGGGTACCCCAGCTGCTCTGGCGCTGTCGGCTGACAAAGCTACCGAACAAGGTCCTGTCAGGCAAACGCAATGGGAGTGCTTGTGAAAGCAGCACAACACAGGGGCAAAGCACACGGTAACAGTGTTCTGGTGGGATCAGCAAAGTGCGTAATTAGTCAGGCAGTGGGGAGATGCAGCTCCTGTTCTGTCACCTGCCTCTCTAGCTGACACGTGTATGATGCCGATACCGGAAGGAAGAGCTGCAAAGAGACCTGTACAAAGAACCTCAGTCCCTAAGGACAGTCACTGAGCTCAGCTCGCCATTTCCCATACACTGCAGCTTTCTTCAGGTGGAAAGTGCCTAAAAAAATGCCGTGAGAATCCAGAGGATTTGCGAGGGCAGCAGCGGGAGGACAACCTTCTCTCTTGCCACTGCTCGTAGCTAAACTCAAGGGGTAGAAATTTTGAATACGATTGCAGGGGCACTTCTCCCAAACTGTCACAGCTCCCAAGGAATATATGGGAATCTGTGTGAAGAATAAGGCTCCCAGCCCTCTGGGATAACTGCCGCTAGACATGCTCTTGTCATGAAGTGCTGTTCCAATCTCCTGACAGATACATCCCACCACATACTGCTAACAGAAGGTTAAATGCCATGCCAGGCAAAGGAGCTACACAAAGATTTCAGTGCACCTACACAGATCTGTCAGGCACGACTAGACCATGGGCCCACAAAGGCAGCCAGCGCCTTGACAACGCAGAGCCTGGGCAGCAGAAGGGACATTCCCTGCTACAAGGGGAGGTTCAAGGGCTCTGCCATGTGCCCTTTACGTCTGGTCTTTATTTACTGCTGTATGTTGGGGATTTGCACACAAATTTCGCTCTGCACTATTAGGGATGTGCTCACTGTCTGTTCAAACAAAAGGAGAGAGAGAACACTGAAATTGCTGAAGAAAAGGCAACGGGCATACAGGCAGAGCTACCGCTTGGCCTTACGAGGACCGCACACTGCCCGGAGCACCTAAAGCTGCCGTTAGCAAAGCTCGCTGCAGAAATAATGGCTCTTCCCGCAAGCACCCCTATTCAAAGGCCCGTGGCTTTTCTACAGCACCTCCTGCTGACGGCTTCCTCAGTAGCCAGCGCTCCCAAGCTAAACTCCCTTCAGGAGCTCTCAGGCAGCTATCCACCACCCCCTTTCTGCCAGGATCACTTGCATTGCCCCGTGGTTTGAACAGAGAACGCCACGCATCTTTTCCCCTAAAATGGGTCAGTTTTAGCAAGCAGCCTAGCTTAGTGCTTCACACAAAAATTTTACAGATTTCTAGGGTAGTAACAGTAAACATCCAGAGGCATCCACAGCTACAGCATGTTGTTCCCTCCCCCACATCAAGTTCAGGGAGCATATTTCAAACAGATGACATGAAGGAGGCACCCATGTAAACATCCTCTAATAGTGGGGACAAGTGAAAAAAAGAACCAGAACAAAATGGAGAGGGGAACTGTTTTCTGGGAGAGTGCATGGAGCAAAGGATCTCTGCAAAGAGGGAAGATGGCCACAGGAAAGGCAAAGATAGGTATTCTGCACAAGGGAAGAGGCTGGCATTGCCACCAACCGCGTGAAAGCCCATGCGGATGCATAATCATCTTAGCCTCAGCCCATTAAGTGATTCCTCAATGAAGAAGGTTTGCTTGGGTGTCTGGATGAACGGTGCCACATTTCTGAGGAGAATGATGGGGAGTTTCTGGTCCTGCTCATAAACCTGGGGAAGGAATTTTTACTGGAGGGGAGAGAAGATCATAGAGTCATAGGATAATTCAGTTTGGAAGGAACCTCAGCACATCATCCAGTCAAACCTCCTAAAGCGGTCCAGTTTCAGCCTTGTTTCTTACATAGCAATTTTATGACTCTCTGAACTGGTAACAGCAAACAGATCTGACAGGTCAGAACAAACCGAAAAAAGGACTTTGTGCCTTGGCCACACGTTTTGTGATAGCCTTCCCACTCATATGAAGGAAGGGAGAAGCTGAAGGGTCCCTTCTCCCCTGTGACACCGACACATGGCAGGCAGGCAGGCATGCTCCTTACCTCGGAGGACGGTGAGCTTGGCATGGACGGTGACCTCCCCGTGAGGGTTTTGAGCAACACACTCGTAAATGTTCTCATCCCGGGGAGTCCGGAGGGGCTGGATCCTCAAAACAGCACCTGCACTTTCATCAAATTCAATTGTCTGGGGGATAGAGGGAGAGACACACATACATAGTAAGCATCCTTGGGTTGCAAGTAGAAGGTTCATTCCTGCTTCTAAAGGAGGCACCAGCATATAAACAAGCACACACACTCACTAACACACTTCAGCAGCTGCCCCACAATCCCCTACACATAACCGACATGGTCAACTTGTCTCTCCACTGACCTCAAGGTGACAGAGAACTGTCCCATGCCAAACCCTGTCCCTGACCACTGACGCACCAAAACTGCTATGTACATCTCAAGTGCTCTGAAAGAATGAGCCATGGTGACGGTGTGTGTGGCGTGGGTGTTCAGGGTACAACTGTGATGAAGGAGGAGGAAACGGACCAAGAGAAAACAAAATAAAAATGAACCCCCGCCTTGTTCCTCCATCTGCATGGGCAGCTGACACCACAAAGCTCCTCTCAGCACACAGCTGCCTGGCAGGGCTGAGTCCCACAGCAAATTCCACAGGATGACCTCCTAGTCCTTGTTCCTCCACTCTCATGTCTATCTAAACAATGCCAATTGCTTGGGTCTGGTTGCCAGCAACTGTAACGTTTACTCCAGGCTGTTCCAGGGTTAAAATAACGAGCCATGGATTGGTATGAAAGGTGCATTTACAGAGCTGAAGAAGTACCAGCTTAGTTGAGGTTTTTTAGGGAAGGAAGAAGGCAGCTTTATACTATATCCCAGGAGGGGAAAAAACCCAACAAAACAGAAGAAAAAACTCCAATAAGGTAAGTGAGCCAAGTTCTCTCTTGCTTTGGAACAAACCCAGCTGTTGACATGGCCAAGAGCTTGCATTTCACTTCTGCTGCTGTTAAAACTCCTCCCCTTCCGAACCTCCCTTTATTATCGGGTCTGAGAATGGCCAAAGAAGAGCACTAGCTGCTTTGTGTCAGTCTCTCTCTCTTTATACACACACAGAGACACAGATTTCAAGGACATCTCTTACCTCAAACCTCTGAGAGTTCACTTTCTTCCCTTTCTTGTTCCAGGTGACCCGTGGCTTTGGGTCCCCAGTCGCTTGGCATACAAAGGAGGCCACCCCTCCTGACACACCAATTTGGTCCACAGGTTTTTTAATGAACACAGGGGGACCTTTAAGAAAGAAAATAAATATTATTATTGGCACAAGGAAAGACAAACTCTAATAAACACTGTTTGTAATTAATGGTAGCATTATCACTGCTGTTCTCTAATCATCCCAGATTAAATTAAACCTCTTGGCCTTTTAGGAACAAACAGCCTTTACCTCCATTTTACGTAGGAAGAAACTAAAGCACAAAATGATTCAGGGCCTGATCCTACAAAGAGATTTCAATGTGATGATGTTGCAAAGCCTCTTTTACGTCTGCAAAGTGGACTTCTAAACTGTTTTGCACGGGGGAAATTGCCCTTGCAAAGCCCATCTAATGATCATCACCAAAAGCTGGCAGAGCTGAAAACATCATCTAGAAACACTGAATTGCGCTCCCCAGACCCTAGCAGATGACCAAAACACCAAAGAATGGGGGAGATTTATAGGAACATACCCAAGGCAGGGGTAAAAGGTGGGAAAAGGACCATGAAATAAATGGAGCAAGAACTTGGCATATAGAGATCCTGAGGATGATGGTGTGAAACAGGCTGATGCCAGCGGCTTTAGGATGTGAAACCTCCTTGGCTTGGAGTGCCTCTGTTTTCATCTGTAAATCTTTCCTCTAGCCCTCACTGGTACATTTACACAGCAACAGGTATGCCATCCTTCGGAACAGGCAAGCTGAGAGGATACAGCCCGACAAACAAAAGTTGTCGTTTCAAAACTATCCAGTTGTCAAGATCAAGACCATGGCAGCCAAGTCTGCAGTCTGCTCCTGCAGTTCCCCCTTCCCCTCTTCTCATCATGAGACATCTGAGAAAAACAAGGAATTCACGCTGCTGAAGGAAGAAGCCAAAAGCTCCTCAAATTCCTCTCATAAGCAGATGCTCAATGGTGCAGTGATGCTTGAACACACACACTCAGAGCCTGGGGCTGCGTTTTAGCCAGCCTGGACCCAAAGGAACAACACTTGAGCTCGCAGCACCCCTCCCTCACCCCCGGCCAGTGATTTCCATCCATGTCTGAGTGCCTTCAAGAGCACCTCTGCACGGAAGGGAGAGGATGCTGGGATGGGCTTTCTGACCAAGGAAGGTGTCAAGGGCCTTCTATGAGAGGAAGACAAGGCCAGGAGTTTTCATGCAGAACCCATATTGCCTCTGCCCTCAGGGAATCCTCCTTCCGTGCTCTAACCTGTCTTCCCTGCACAGTTTCCTCTCATCTAGTTAGTTTAAAATTTATTGAAATATTTAAATCACAAGGCCACAGCTGTGTTCAAATAAAATCACTCAGATCATAAAGTTGCCGTCTGTTATTCTTGAGAAAAGTAGTCCAAATGACTCTGAAATGTGTATATTTATATGTACATCCTCAGAGTCTATAAAATAAGATGTAAACAGCCTACCAAAAAGCTTAAGAGGGCAAATGGTAGCTAGAGAGAAGTCTCCAGGGTCTTTTAGGGGTCGAAAGACAAAAGGAAGCATTCTCCCCTTCCCTGCTTGGTGTGGCCAGCAGTATATAAATAAAAGCCACTGAGCAAGCTCATGTGATGCAATCAAGCATTTGTTTCCATGCTGGAGGTAAATACAATTTGCTGGAGCTGTTTACGACCCACCAAATGCTGTGTGTACAAAGCATCGGATTTATAAATATCCAAATCTATATTTAGAGGTCAGAGTCTTCTTTGCAATGTTACAGCTAAAGGTTATCAAGCAAGTCCCACTGGAGGTACTGGCACTGGGGAATCTGTCTGCCATCTGAGAAAGGCAAAACCAAAACTTGGCTTCAGGCTAAAATATAAATGCTCACTCTGCCCGCAACCTGACTTCCTTCCTCTCTTCTCCTCAGTTCAATATCTGAAGAGTTTGCAGAAGTCAATTCTGAAGGTACAGCCAAAAACATCCAGGGCTTTTAAGAACACTTTATTGATGCAAGTTCATTTCCTAAAATAAAAGCCCCTAATAATCCTTAACGTCACATATACATTTAAATGGGTGCAAGCAGTATGATGAGAGCACAGCTGAGGAGAAAAATAAGGTTCTATTTCTGTCCTGAAGAAAGGGACGGTGCTCCAAAAAATAGTGAACTTGGAGTCATTGCTCAGCATCCCTTTTTGGGGACCTCTGTGGACTCTGTGTGCAGTAATGGGGAAGCTGGGTTGGTCTGTGAACACTGCCTTCCTGAGCTCACTGCAACGCTGAACGGCCTGCGAGAAACTCACTCTTAGACAGTGAGGGACAAAAGAAAAGAAACCCAACAAAAGTCCCTAGCAAACAACCTATTGAATTTTGCTACTCACTTGGAAAATCTGTGAAAATCAAAGCTAAATTGTTGATTTAAAAATTCCCTAAGCCTCTGAGCTCCAGACTTTGATTCCTCCCCCCCCGCCAAATCACCCATTGCGCTCTCCACCTATGCACCCTCGTCACTGCAGCACTTGTCACTCCAGCCCACGCCGATCGCAGAACAACCCTCTCCCCTCCGGGAAAGAGAAAGCCAGAGCTATCGCAGGCAAGGTGGCGATGATACAAAGCTGAAACAAATTCCTACGTGCTGCGTAGGACTGCCACAGCTCTGCCGTGCCAGGTCCGGCTTGCAATGAAACATGCAGTTAGAATTCAGTCTTCAGCTCCGCAAATCGCTTTGAAAGCCTCCAAAAGCAGGAACAAGGTGCCATGTGAAAGTGAAACACTATCAGCCCACTCAAAGGGGCTTATGTGTTTCCCCTCATTTGCCAAGATTGCAGGACCTCAGTTTTAAATAAATAAATAAAAATCAGAGACAGGCATTTTCCAGATGACATAACTTGCAATCCAGGAGATTTTATATCACTTCACCAATCTTCCCTCTGAGACAGCTGAGAACAAGTCTTGGAAAGACTGAGTTTGAGTTCCACCTAGGTCCAGTGGTCACAAGAGATTTTTCTTTTTCCCCTTGCTCTGCTTGCAAAGTAGCAGAACCTGGTTTTTTGCAGTATCAAAACAGGAATGGAAAAACCTGGAGCTTAGAAGAATTTTCCTACTATGAGAGGCTTCCTGCAGGGACTGGGTCTCCAGAGAGAAGGTTGAAAAGACCGGATGGCTGCTGTGTACCTGTGATTCTTCTCTACAGCTTAATGGAAAGCCATCAAGTCAAACTGAACCTTTCACTCCTGCCCACCGCCTACACACTTCCCAAAAGCAACAGCCGGGGCAAGCGACACGCTGGATAATTGCCACAGACTGTAAGGAAGAGACACATACTCACCATCCATCCCGTGCTCTGTAATTGCATCCGCAAAGCCCATCAGCACACACACTGCCTGCCCTCCGACCCAACCTCTGCCACCCCTTCCAGTCAGCTCTGCTCCTGCCCTGCGTCCCTGACTGCTCTCCAGGCAGCTGATGGGAGCACGCATTCACCCTCCCGGTCACTCCTATGCAGACAACCTCCAGTCGCTTCACTTTCCAAAGCACAGGCCTGGAGAAACACGGGCGGTGCTGGCATCCGTTCAGATGGGACATGATGCACATTTGCTGCTGGGATTTTGTGAACTCTAACGCAGACTTTGAGAAGAAGCTGCGAGGTGATAAGGGTGGGGTCTCCTACTCATCCTCGAGGCCCATGGTACAACACCAGCCCACATCCAAGGGCTGCACACCAAGGCAGCTTTCCTCACAGAAGAGGAAAATGCTGCTGCCTCGCCTCTCCTTCCTCCCTTCTTTCATGTGACCCCAAAGCAGAAAAAGTTCTTCAAATGCAGTCGTGTTAAAAAAACCCCAGCATCTCCCTGCTAACGATACACAGATGACAAAACAGTCTGAGAAGCTTTACAGCAAGGAAGCTTGAAAGATATAGGAGTGGGGAAAAGGAGGAGACATCTCACCCTTTAAACCCAAATGTCCCTCGGGAACTGCTGCCATGGTGAATAGTGGGTGACGGACAAGGAGCAAGGGAGACAGGCCGGCCACCATATGCCTGTCTGAAACATCAAAAGCCAAAGACAGAGAAAGCGATGGAGAACGCAGAGGTGGTTTGAGGGGTGGAGAGAGCCAGGAGCACAAATGGGCTTAATGTATCTGAGCTGACAGCTGAAGGGGAAGCAGGGTGCAGGGAGGAGAAAAAGAAAAAGCAAAGCAGTTATGAACTTGCACCACAGATCCTCCTTCCTTGCCTCCTGTAAGCCCGGTCTCCAGACTGAGATGGCTGCCCCTCCTGCCAGCACTGCAGGTGGGTTTATGGAGGGACAAGGAGGTCAGGGATGCATTTAGCCTCACAGACCACACCACAGGGTAGGAGCAGCTTTCTCCACACTACCCCAGTATGCTCCAGCCACAAAATGGGAGAGGGAGCCTGAAAAGCTGAGGGGAAAATTTGCGCCGGCCCAGCTAAGGCAGTCGAATGAAGCCCTGGCAGCGCAGAGGGCTGTGCAAAACCAGTACGGCAGCCGCCAGCCCACCTCCCATCTCTCCGGGTAGTTTCAGGGAAGGCCGACCAGAGTTAGCCTGAACAGGGGGAAGGAGAGAGGCAGATCATGGTGGGGAAATACTGACTTCCCTGGGCCTTTCTGAGAGAAAATTGATTCTCAAGGCATTCCGTGCCAGCCTGCTAGATCGATACCCTGACATCCTCCCAGCCACCCTCAGCCAAAATGCCCTGGTGCTGGCTCAGGAATCTGGGAAATGTATGGGGTCGGCCAACAAGAGCAGACTGAAGACAGCCCCCTGCCCCCCAGCCCGGGCTGCACGAGCACACACACACGGCCAGACCCTGCCCCACACCATGTAGCTCTTGAGGTAAAACCCTCAGCCTCTGACGTGCAGGACTGGCCAGCAGCATGTAGCCCTCCAACCTCTCCGCCATGGGGGAAGAGAAGACCCCACACACTTTGCTGCCAAAATGGCTGGGAGACTCAGCTGTGACCTAAATTGCCTCTCCCTCCTGAGCTACAGCCCGCCAGCTTTGGGGGAGGTCCAAGGCAAGAAAGCTGCTCCCGCAGCGAGAGGGACGACGTGTCCGCCATGTCCTCTTCCGCCTGCTCCCCACAGGGAAGGCCTGGAGGTGCCACCACCATGGTAACAGACCTGTCTCCCTGCCTCGGCGAAGGCCCGACTCACGGCCCCTCAGCCCCGCAGTCACCAAGGAAAAGTCCCGAGAATGGTCCCTGACCGCATTACTGTATTATCTGCCCCAGCTCTGGGTAGGAAACGGGCAGCACGCGTGCAAACCACCCCCTCGCGCCGCAGGCTCTCCCTGAGGGGGCTGTAGACATCTCTGCTTCCTCCTGACCCCCCCAGCTCTCTCCCCTCATCTCCAGCCCCACAGCGGGGACCTGCTGCTGATTTTAGATGGCAAAATTCACCCCTGTGCCTAACACCCCCCCTCTGCAGCCCTCTCCTGCCACCCCCAGGAAAGCACCTCAACAACGGACCGCAAATACAGACAAACCACTTATTCTTTCATCCGGCCCCAGCACAGAGCGCGGCGTGAGCCTGGCTGAAAGGGCCCCTCGCCCACAGCAGCAGCAATCCACCCAGGCAAAAGAATGCTAGCTACAAAACGCGTATTTTAAAAGGTTTTGCTTCCATTTTTGGTGCCCCCGGTCGCCGCTGAAGGCCCACACGCCAGTCCCGCTGACCGACGGCGCCGGCACACGAAGCGCCGGGTTTCAGCTCCTCCTTCGCCGGTGAATGAACGCTCATTGTCCCCACCCCGGAGAACAGAGGGGCTCGCCGCTGTACCCGAGACCCACCACAGAAACTAAAGCAAAAGAAAGAGCACAGCAGGCAGGCCATTTTCTTGCTGTTTGGCCAGCTTATCACAGCTTTCCTAAATGCGTAGGGTAGCCGTCCTTTCGCCCACCGTTCCCAGTCGACCTTCAACAAACAGCCCCGTGGTGCTGAGCCCGACATTTCCCTGTGGAGCTGCCCACGGTGAGAGCGTGCCCACGCTACAAGAGAGATTCAGGGCACATTAGCCAATGAAAACCTTTATCCTAGCTCAAAAATACTGAACAGATCGAAATTCACCCTTTTTTGTGCATATATACACACACACATATAATGCACCTCTACCTTTCAAGAACAAAGGTAAAAGATGAGACCATTAAGCCATTCGTGGTCAATGTTATTGTGCTGTTAGCATCAGCTCACCCCAATCCGCTCTCCAGGCTCCAGATGATTCCCATAATCGGGATTCAGATCTCCGCCTCTGACGCAAACTCGGCTGACCTTGGGCACTCGCCCTTCTCCACACCTCCGTCTGCCATGCGTAGCGTGGAGGTGACAATCCTCAATTCTCACACCTGCCTGCCTGCCCTGGTCTAGACACTCAAGCAATTTGGAGCAAACGATGGTCTCGGAACAGGCCTGTTCAGCACTCAACACCCTAGGTGGTATTGCACACAACTACAGCCTCCAAATACTGTAACACAAAACAAAAGAAAATAACCACAAAAAAAAATATATCACTAGAGACAGAACTCAGAGACCTTCTTCCAGATGTACTTCTTGGCGGGAGAAGAAGATAAAAAACAGAAGCCAGACAAAAACTGTGCCATCTCCCAACAACCAGGCCATGTTAGCTCGAACGGGGACACCTCTCCATTATCTCTCACCCTTTGCTAACCAAGAGCGACCAGGAAGGAATCTGATGGCAGCGTTCTCACGCAAAGGGTTAAACCCCCCTCTTCTCCCCCTCTTCCTCCTCCCCCTTCCCTTTGGTTTTGGGGCTGAAACTTTCTGCTGATCTAGTGAAACTCCATCTCCGTTTTCCACGACTGCTGACAGGCTCACAATCGGAGGAGCACAAGGTAGTCCGCCAACCACAGCCCTGGGCGGTAGTGCTTTCATCTCCCTCCTAAAAACCCCTCCAGGAATGCGAGATCCGGGTCTGGCCATGCACTGAGTGTTTGTTTGCTGGTTTAGGAAACGTGTTTTACACACATGTGCTGCTGCGGTCTGCCTGCATGCAGCAGATGCATGCCCTGCATTGAGGCATCGGGACGGGAGTGCTGAGCAGCTGGGCACAGCCTGGGAGGCACGGCCGGAGGAGCAGAGGAACGGCTTTGTCACACCAACGGATGCGGGAGCTGAAGAGGGGAGTAGAGGGTAGAAAGGATAGGAAAATCAGCAGGGATAAGGAGCGAAGAGATCAACAGGGAAAATGCAAGACAACTGGAGCAAGATGGAGAGGAGGGAGGTGCTCAGAGCCAGAGCTAGGAAGTGAAGATTAGATAGAGGAGACAAACCACGGAGCAGATGAAAACAGGAGAGAGCAGCCAAATTTGAGACAGATGGAGAGTGGGGAGCAAGAATGCGGTGTTTGGAAGGGGTACGTATTTCAAAGCAGAGGCATTAGGGAGCGGGGGAGCTTCCAAGAGGGGTAGAGGCAAGAAAGATGGCTCCATAATTTACATTTTTCTTCATGAGAGGAGTGAGAGCTGCAAACTGGGAGCAGGACTGATGCAGGTTGTGGGGAGGTTTCTACGGAGACACTCAACAAGACTGAAAACACCCCTTGGAGAGGTCCTGCAGAGACTCTGGTCCCCTTGAAATCCAGGGGTTTACTGACAGATTTTGCACTTTTTTCCTGAGGGCTGTTTCTCAGTGCCTCACAAATAAAATTAAAATGAGGGTTTTCTGACAGAACAAACAAACAGGGAGTGAATTATATTCCATTTCCCCGTCAATAACTTCTCCCCAACCCAGTCGTCTTATCATCATAAAAAGTCCATTAAGCAGTAATTGGGGAGGCAGTAGAACGCAGGGCTGGTCCATGAAACAGAGGCACGCTCGCTCCCCAACTGGCCTTTGCTGGGAAGGCAGACAGGATAATTATAGGCTTCAGACAGAGACTTCCTCTTACTGTCAGCAGCTCTTGGCTCCCTTCAGGGAGATGGGACTGGCAAGGTTGGGGAAAGGAGGGTAAAAAAAGATCGAGGACGTTTTTTTTGAAGTGGAATACTTCCACCTTGCTATTCCTCTGCTGCTGATCCACCAAAGCCCCTCCCTGACTCAGAAAAGCCAGGCTACACACAGGTGAATGCAGGCTTTTCCCCTGTTGGACATGGGGAATGTCACTTGGAAGATCACCCCCTCTCTTTCTTGCAAGGCCTCAGAGAAGGAAAGACAGCAGTGAAGGATTCGACCCAGCACAGGATTTAACGCAAGTAGAAAATGGGTGAGCAAGATCAGGAACTCACTTCGGACACCTTTACCACACTGGCCGTCCAACAGCCCCAACGCCCGCTCCTTTCTGACGCCCGCCTCTGCTGCCAGCTCCCACCTTTCCCCTCAGCCGCGATGAGGCAGCAGACCCTTCATAGCCAGCACCATGCCAAGCTGTTCTTGCCATGAGGCTTGTAATTTTGGGGGTCTGGCACATCCACACAGCCTTCAGGCTCCTATTTGCAATGCACCCAGATACAGACCCTTTGGAAGAGGAGGTACGAGCCTGCAGCAGTGGAGGCAGGATAAGACTGAGGCTACCGAAGAGCTATTCCTAGTTCTGACACCCAAGGTGAGAAAAACCACATTATCCTGCCTGCTGGAGGGGAAGCATAATCCTTCCTTCTGGTCTACTTAAACTGCTAGTTTTCAGGGATGGGACCAGGCCTTATCGCATGGGAACAGCAGCTAGTATGAAGTCATCCAGTTTCGGCAGGACCTCTCCAGGCTACCATCATACATCCGTATGTATGGAAAGGATCCACCTCTCCCCGCAGCACAAAGGGTATTTGTCGCTGCCACAGATCAGTCCCAGCCCCAGTGACTGACACCCTGATACACCCAAGGAAAACATTCTTCCAGCTGTGATTTATGCAAATGTATAGGGCACACTGTAACGATACACATACACAGGATGCAAACTGCTCCACAGGACAGGACAGAGAGCTGTTTCTGTTCTACAGGGAGTGGGAGGGTCTTCTGGACCTTCCTCCCTCCCTCCCTAATACAGGAAAACTGGTATCTGGTGCCTCACACCACGTAGTGTGCGTGCACCAGAAACTACCCATCCTGTGAGAGCTGTGGCATGGCGGAAGCCTGGAGCACCATGTGGGCTTCAGTTCAATGAATGAGAAATAGAGGATTAACCCTGGGGGGGGAAGGGATCTGTATTTTGGCACTAAAGGACAGCAAACATGGCAGGCAGCACCAGCATCAGAACAGGACTCTGCACATAAGGCAAGAAAGGATGGAAAAGAGGCAGCATTTAGTAGCGTATGGAGTATGTGCATGAGGGAATGCGATCTAGAAGACGCAAGACTGAGTTTGCTTTCCAACACATTCTGCGGCCCCACTCCACAGATATCCTCTTCCTGTGCCTCAGTTTCCCCACCTTCCTTCTCTTACCAATTCAGATGGAGAGCGCTTCAGGTGTACTAACCACTTCTCTCTCTGCTTACTGCCTGCACCCAGCACAGGGCGGTTCCACCCTCCCTCCCTGGCACAAATCAACTGAGGGGCAAAGGAGCAAGTAGATGCTAATGCAGATGGACCTCCGGCCAGGATTCTTGTTCACCTTCTGGCACTACAACACAATGGCAGGAAGAAAGCTGCTCCTCGTGACCAGCAAGAGCTGAAGCAGACAAGCAATGCTGTCATGTAAGATGGCAGCCCTGGGATCAGTCGCCGAAGGGCCAGCAAGCACAGGAGCACATGCAGCCTCAGCAACGTGGCCAGCCAGGACCCTGGGGGTACACAAGTGCTTTCAATCAACTGTAACAACATCTCATTCCATATTTGTCCACAAGCCCTATAACAAGGCATAATAACCTAGAGCAGAGCAAGAGCAAGCAACCCAAGGAGCTATCCTGGCAACTTAATGAGGGCCCCTTGTCCATCAATGTCACGACAGCAACCCCAGATTGTTTGCAATCAGAAGCTTAAGGCAGGGAGCTCTCCATCCCCTTGCCATGTTGCTAGGACAGCTTCTACTCCAGCCGTGTCATTGATATTGGCATCCCGGAGAAGCTCGACTCACCCCCTACCTAGAAAAAAGACACAGCTAGAAAGGACTTGGCTCTTTACTCAACTTCCGTCGCTCTGTTTGAGTCACTGAAGAATCAGAGTCTATGGGGGACACCAGAACATGAAAAACCACCTCCTATGGGACAAGCCTGAAAGAAGAAAAAGCTTAACGAGCAAGGATCCCAACTCCCAGGGGTCCATGCCATCTTAATATAGCCCAGCCGAGGTCCTGAGCCACTGAAAAGTGACAGCAGAGTCAGCAGCAGTGGGGAAAACAAACTGCTACAAGCTTCTGCATCTCATGGTCTTTCAGAGAAAGCGCAGTGCTAGAAGCCCCAAGGATGCGATCAGGGAGATCAGTTCTGATCCTTGCTTTAGTGATATGACAAAGACCTTTGCACAATGTAAACACATAGCTAGGTCCCCTGTCCTGCATCGCCAGCTCAGAAGGGGCTGCAGCACTACAGTAGATGAATGATCCCAATCAAGATTTGCTAGCTAATACATGCACGTAGGGATCATTTGGGGATGAAAGGCACACCAAATAAGTAAAATATCATCTGATAAAAGTCTGCTCTTTTACTGCCGTAAATAAAAGCTATATTACTTCTACTTACTAGCTGTTGCCTGCTTCTTTCAAGCAAGAGAAGAAGTCTCCTAGTCTATAGGAAAAGGGTAAGGTACAATTCCTAGAGCACAGAATTTCGGGTATTTTCAAAAACTTGTTACATCACTCCTATCCAACCTCTGGTAAAAGACTTCAGCCCACAATTTCCACGGAACAAAAGGAGATTCTGGGTATACAAGCTTGAAGCACCTTACCCTGGCTCTTAACAGCATATTGTGAGCTTGTACTGCTTATCAGTACTGAGACCGGGATGTCGAGGGAGCTCAAGATGGGATATCTTGAAAACAAGAAATCAAAACCTAATAAAGCTATGACTAATGCATGAACACAACCTTTAACAATCATGAACTTTAACTCCTACCACACAAGTCATTACAATTTCTGTCTCTGAACCACAATACTCATCATTCAGATTTGTAGCTGGCACATCAACACAAAAGAAGAAAAAAAGGGAGAATCCAACACCACTGCTGAGAACTGACAGTAGTGGGAAGCCAGCAAAATCAGCTTTGGGATAACTGGAGATTCAGTGAGCCAGAAAACCGGTGCAACTCATGAGCGAGAGAGAAATGGAAACATGGAAAAGCAGCAGCAAGGACCCCTTAATTCTTCTATCAAAAACAGTAATTGAGAAAGGTGAGCTTTTTTTTTTTTCGGTAGGACAGGTTTCTGTGCATGTTTGACACCTGCCAAGAGGTGCAAGGGATGGCTTCGTATCAGAAGGTGTCATGCAGCCCCTCCAGGCACCAGCGCAGAAGATGCCGTCCCCTTTCAGGGGAAGGCAGTCCCTCAAGTGGCAGCTACTGGAATTAACCGCAATTAGCAGATCTGATATGGAAAGGGGAGTATCATAGCATTCATAAAGAAAAAAACCCACACACGGAAAGCCCTCAAAACCAAACAGATTGTACCCATGCAGATAGACGACGAAAAACAAGAGCTGAAGGACCTTCCTGGCTCACTGGATGATCACGAGAGCCAGTCTCAAGGTGATCTTTAATAGCTGAACTGAAAAAACCCTACACCGTCTTTTAGAAATTCATTCAGACAAATCAAAGTCCAGGCTAAAGATTTGTAAGCGTCAGCACTCTTAACAACATGCTCAGACTAATTTATGAATAAATCCACGAATTCTAATGGAGGTGAGGGAGGAAGAGGATGTAGCCAAATTAATTTGACTTTATTAATTCAAAAAACCACCAAGTTTCATCAGCCCACCACTCTTTAGAGGTTGTGTGAGAGTGGGGGGGAGTTATGCTCATTAATTATGCAGAAAATGCAAAACTATCATCCTCTGAATGAGCTTAAAATAAGGAGAAACCCTTTCAGAATGGGGAGAAATTACTCCCCAAGGCAGCTGAAATTTCTCTTGCAACTTCAAAGGACAATAAATTATTCAAATCGCTTGCGCCACTCCGCACGCTCTCTCACTCTCTCCCCTTCTCAATTTTATGCTCCTGAGTCAATTAAAGGTTTGGAGGACTTGGAGAAACTTTGTAGAATGCTAAACCAGTTGCAGCTCCTTCTATTTATTTTTTTCTTTTTTAAAGCTTTGCTTTTCCTCTTGGCCTCAAAAGGAAACAGAAATGATTCTGTGCATTACAGATGAAACTAGTGGCGTTGGTTTTAGCCAAGCTCGTATGAAACGGCAATGTTTCAGTCTGCAACAAGCAAGATGGGACATGCTAAAAATTCTCTATGCAACGACACTGTGAAAACAGGTCAATCCATACTCCTTCGTGTCAAGTGTTCAAATCATTCACTGCAATATCCCCTTTCAAAATCTTAACAGTAGACGTCCAAAATATATTTATAATGCTCTCTCCTGGCAACCTTCAGGTCTAGTTTAGCTGTGATCTCTTCCATAGTCACGCTGTTATCTGCTGTGCCCTTGGACGGAATAGGTGGCTCCTCTGCCAAACCGTAACATGACTATTTAGCGTTTGCAGTATGCAAACCCCAAACCAAGATTGAGACTAATTACACCGGACAACAACGTGGCAAGAGAAGTCCTTGCTCAAAAAAGCAAATCTAGACCAGCAAAAGGAGGGAAGGAAGGTTGAGAAGGTGCATTCACAGAGCGAGGACGCTCCCGACTCCTGATCCAGTACCCAGCCCGCAGCCCGTGTGATGGTTAGCTCCACCACATGCAGCAGATTGCATAAAACGTGACTGTTTTCATGAACTTTAACAATCCCAAAAAATTAAAGACAGCTGCAGTGCAGGGAACATCACAGCTTTCTAAGGTGGGAACTGGGACCAATTATGTTGCAAGAGAACATCCTTGACTGGAGGGGAAGAGTGGCACAGAGTAAATAAAACTGTTCTTCAGAGATTGTGTCTCACAGGCCAATTCGAGCCCAGATTCCATCCCACGCACACTGAGGAATGACATTCCTCTGGTCAGGCGTCCTTGAAAAACACTCTGCTTTGCCTTCTAAGAATAATATTGGGCTTGCCAGGCCACAAAAAGGGTGGGAATACCCTCGCAGATTCCCTTTAGTGACCCAGGAGATTTATATCTAGTTGGTCTTGAAAAGACACAACCACAGAGACCTTGCTAGACAGATGAAAAGCAGATTTGACCCAGGGTCTTGGTGAGATACCAGAAAGATCCTGTCCCTCCTGGCAGCATGTGCAAGGACTGTCTGGGTGAAAAGCACAGCCAAAGGGGAAAGTCAGAAAGAAGTAAGTATTGGCTTCCTGGTAAAGCCTGACACAGAGTAGAAGCCCTGCTTTTGGCATCCAGGTATGGTGAAGACATATATTTTCTCTATCAGAAAGACTATGCAGATGACATTTTCACACAAGCTGCTTGTTTACACAACAAACAGATGCTCTTTTCCCCTAACTTAGCCATCTAATGAAGCTGAGCAGCAAGAACTCTGACTGGGAAAAGATCCTTTACCAGGAGACACCCATGACTGGGTCCCAAACACCCGTGGCTGCTGCTGTCCCCAGGTGCTCCTCAGCAGAGATTAATCTAATAAGCATTCGCAGTGTGGGGCACAGCTGAGACCGGGGAGGGGACAGCCTCCCTGCCCCCAAGGAAGCTCTTTCAAAAGATGATTTATTTTGATTTATTTCCTCTCCTGGTCCTATAGAAGACACAAACTTTCCAATCTGAGTTCTCTTTAAAAAAAAAAAAAAAAAAAAAAAAGAAAAAAGAAAAAAGAAAAGATCCAGGCAGGCAAGGTTTAATTTAATCAGGCACTTAAACAAGGTGACACAGAAGCTTAACTCGGTGTCCTTGAGTGGGACAACAACTAGTCCAGAAGCCTCAGCAACTGCAGGCTGGATGGCAGCCGGCAGACAGAGAAGGCGACAAAGGAAAGGGCAATTCAGGAACAAGGTCAGCAAGGTGTCTCCTTGCCTACAAAGGCAACTGGTGCCCAGGGAACTCAAGCAGCAAGTGGAGCCAGGGGAGGGAAGCAGGGATCTCTGCCTTCTGGGAGGATGCAATTCAGATGCTGCCTCCTCTTGCACACCGTTAACTCTGCTCACTGAAGGAACACACTGCAATACCAAGTAGAAACTCCACCACCTACCAACCGACCACACAACCTCCTGTGTCCCCACCTTAACTTCTGCTACCCTTCCAGCCCACACCCACCAAGGGGAAAAGGCCTTTCTGCAGCACCCCCCGGCTCCTCACCCCCCAGCAGGTAGAGTCACGTACCTGAACTGCTTGTGGGGCAATTCAGCCTCACCACATTTCAACATCTTCCTTCTCTCGGGACAGCGCTGTTGCGTTGTCACGACTCAGTCTCAAACACCTATAAATGGAGCAGCTTTCTCCCACAGCGGAGAAAGATTCACTTCCCACTGATGTCGTCTTAACATGTCTATCAAGTCCCAAGATGGAGCCTCCTTGATTTTTACTACCATCTTATCTGACAACTGCTGTCTTGGCCAACAACAGATCAAAGGTAGGACCTCCAGAGCTAAGAGCTGCGAGCTCTGCTGCAGAGGCTAATCCTCTGTGGATAAGAGAACGGGAGGGACCAGAGGAGAGGAGTCAGATACACGTGTAAGTCGCTGTGATCTGCATCTCAGCAAGAGGAGCTGTGCAGCCAGCCACCAGCTCCTACATCTCGCGGCATGGAGCACACATGTTCCACAAACCTTTTTGCATTGCACCGGCTCCCAAAACGCAGCACCGCTTTGTCAGCCCGAACATGGACCTACACGAGCTCCTCTCCCAACCCACCACACACGTTTTCCATCCTCTCCGCAAGCCCCGCACACGTGGTGCAACCCTTGCTGCCATCTGCTGCCAGCCTCCACGGATGCACTGCAGCTCATGGAGCGCGAGAGCCCCCCGCACACATGCGCCCGGCATGAATTACTGTGTTCTGCAAATTAACGATGGAGCAAGGGCAATTAAAAGGGAAGAAAGCCAGGGTAATGCATCATAAAAGGGGCTTTATTCTTTTATTTTGTCAATTGCAATTTAGATTTAATTATTTATGGTAATACTTCAGCGTGTGCTAGTAAGCGTTCTGTAACGTGATTTATAAAAGGAAGGAAACCTAAGTAATAAGTAATGTTTGCTACTGCATCTGCTATTAAATCTTTGCTGGGGCGGAGAGAGCCACACACCAGCCTTCTGTGTATGCAAAGTACCAATTAGCAAAGCACTATTGCAAAGCGCAAAGGTTTAATCAATGGGAAAAATCCACTTGAAAACAGCGAGCATGCTGATTTCAGTTATAAAAATTACCACATTTCTATACAGTAAGTGGCTTTTTATCTGCAACTGAGGAGCACTTAAAGTGGGCACATTGCTCCTTCGGGTAGCACAGGAGGGCAGGAGTACCTGACCGCTGCCCGAAGCCACAGTCAAACGCAGCCGCACTCTGCACAGCGCGGGCAGGAAAACATCCTGTCCAGCTACAGCCAGCGAGACGAGACTGATTTTGCATATGCACAAAATGAGATGGTTTAAGGTGCTCGCTGCAGAGATTTTATGACTCGGGCTGGGGGCATGACTGGGAAACGGCAAGGCTTGGTTCTGTGCCCAGGTACGTCAGCAATTTGGGAAACTCTTCCCTTCCTCGGACCCACATCCAGATCTCACCTGTCAGTCTGTGCTGTCTGGTTTTCCATCGGCTCTAAGGGGCACGAGACCTGCCTCTGGCTGTGCAGCGCGTCAGGGCACAGCTCTTCGGGAAGGCCTCCCCTAACTCTCTGCAGTAATGCCGATTAGTATTACTCGCACAATCAGCTCGATCCTTAACAAAATGATAATACATTCCATCTAATGAGAGGCCATTGAAAGTAATCATGGAGTTACCAATTTCCAGCTCTATGGCTGCCCTTGACCATCCAGAAGAAACAAAGAAAGTGTCCGTATGCAAGCGAAGAAAAAGAGAAGAAACAGGTCTGCTTTATACCTTTCAATTATTATCCTCCTCAGCTTCACAAGGAAGAACAGCAGGCAGAAAGCACTATGGCGCTTTGGTTTTTTAATTTAAATAGCAGTTTCCTTTAAATAGAATGTTCCTGCCATAGAAAGATTTAAATCACTGACTGAGATCAATTAGCCTAGGAAACAAGTGAAGTATTTTAATGGTCCTTTGATTGCAGAGGCCGCAGCTCCTCCAGCGCTGCACTGGAAGAGGAGGCAAGTTCAAGCTTTCAGCCCCACGCTTCGCTGCAAGGGGAGCCGTTCCCTGCGAAGCTGGGAAGATGGTGCCCTCCAAGAGCCAGCCTCCCAGGGGTTTCCTACCGGCAACGTGGGCTTCCCACCACGGCACTGCCTGGCATCGCTCGCCCTGGGGGCTGCAAGGCCTTGGCAGCCCCTCTGGTGAATTAGGGCAGGAAATCGGGTCAGCATCGTGGCAAGCGCCAGCCAAATGGAAGCCAGCCAAGGGATTACGCGAGAGGCAGTGTGACAGAGCCCAGGGCCATCTGATGGGAGAGGACATTGTCAGAACAGAGTGACAGCTCCCCACACAGTCTCTGCAGTTGTGACAGACAAAGCTGTTTGCTGTTTGCATGCCTCAGTGGGGAGCATTGCAGAGCAGCTTGGATGCTACTGACTGGCCTGGAACAGGCCAGGCCTCTCCAGGCAGCATTCCGCAGCCCCTCCAAAATCAGGAGCTATCAACTCCTCATCACCAGGCAGAGAGCAACAGCCGCAGAGCACTTCAAGTAACTGGCACATAAGGGGGAGCGTCCCCAAGGACAAACAGGTCAGGGAGATGCTGACGTGGCTCTACAGGTTAGAGGAGACGACGCCTGGCCCAACTTCACCTGCACATCAAGCAGCCCGGCCTCGGACACCGAGTCCTGCAACCTGCAAAGTGCCCGTATGTACATCTGTGAGCAGCAACAGGGAAAAAAGCACAAAACCTCACAGTTCAGAATCCAAGGACACTGCAGAACTACAGGAGAGAGAAACTTGGCTGCTGGCAGCAAGGTGTCTGCTGAGCAGTGACAGATTTTGGGAGGGTTTGGGCCACGCAACTGGTGCCTTCTGTGCCTGATCAGCATCAGCCTTTCCTGAGGGCACATTTCCACCAAAAGTGCTTCATAGCAGTCAGACAGCATATGGGATCTCCCAGCTCTGCTGGAATCTCCGAGCAAACCTCACTCCACAGAAGACAGGGACAGAAAAGATGCTCGTTTCTTCCCAGGAAAACTAAAACCACAGAAAAACTGAAGTCACACAGCCATGATTTTGAGAAGCCGAAGAATCAAGAGAGTGCCCACTCCCAGCAGTGAGAACACAGGGCTTGGTGTACACTTAGAAGAAAAAAAGACCCTAGTTTTCACAGGCACTCAGACATCACAATAGATGAATCAGGGCTCTAGTCATACAGAGAGGCACTTGCACACACATGAACTCTCCATCTGCGCCTGCAAAGCTGCATTGCCTGCTTTGAAAACAAGAGGACAAAGCGATTCGGCCAGGAGTGTTACAGCAAACCAGTGGCAGGAATGGGACCCTGGAGCCCTGACACTGGATTTTCCACCGTAAGCGTCCCCTCCTCTCCTGACTCTACTGCACAAAGAGCCAGGAATGGAGTTTTCTGCTTGCAGTCTCCTGCTTTTGCAGGAGCCAATGCAGGTAGCAGCCTACCCGTCACCAGTGCCCACTCTCACAAGCCACCGAGGCCACCCTGAGCCCAGGTAGAACACGGCAGCTAGCTTTAACCACCTACCCTGGGTGCTCATAAAGAACCTACAAGAGCATCGGCTGCAACATCCAAGTAGGACCCTGGATAAGTAGGACCCTGGATAAACACCTGGGCAAAAGGCTCGTGCCAGGTTCCTTGCTGCCAAACACTGCACTGCTCCTGCTACTCAAGACAGGCTCAAACTGAAGCTTGGGTACGTCTTCATGAACACCAGCAGCACCGTCTGAGGTAGACTGACCCACAGCTACACACCAAAAAAGTGGCCCTATAGTGAACCTCCTGGAGCCCAGCTCACTTCCCGAGCTTATTAAATGAAAACAAAAGGAAACATTATCTTTCTGCACATGAACGTTTCTCCCTGCAAATAGGGCCTAAGCATGAGCCAAGCAAAACCCAGGAGTGAGGCAAGGGCAAATACATCCCCACTAGCCTACTGCAGACAAGAGAGAAAGCACTGTTCAAAAAAAAATCTCCCAGCAACAAAAGGTTGAGGATCCACTCAATCCCTGGTGACCGCGTCATCTTAATAAACCCTGATAACGAAGCGATTATGTTAAAAGCTGTCAAGGGCTACGCTGACCAGAGCAGCCCTCTCACCAGCTTCAAGCAGCTTTGCTGGGGAGGAAGAAAAAAGTCATAATTCAATCAGCTTGGAAGAGTCTATTCCCCACTGATCTTGTGTGATCAGCCTTCATGTCGAAGGAATATTACATTCAAGTCGCTGAAGATTTTCACTTTTTTTTTTTTTCTTCCTTTTCATTTTTTAAAGCAAGAATTGAAAGGCAGCAAAGATAAAAACTGTGTTAAACTGGAACTGGTTCACTCGGGGAAAGAAGAAACATAATACTCTTCCTTCGGATGCTGTTTTGAATCCAGCCCCAGTGAGCAACATGACAACGGTCACTAGCGTCTGACAGATGCCTGAAAGGCAAGAGCAGGAGAGGATGATATGGGCGAGCTGGGTGGAGACGGGGCCGGGAGAAGGGGGAGGAAGGCTCCGGCAGCTCCCTCCCCTCCTCTCCAGCTCTTTGGCAGTCTTAGGGGCAACCCCAGATTCAAAGCAGGCCGCGAGGACCTAGCTGCCCTATAACGTCCCTCTAAGGTGGGACTGGGAACAACAGGAAGGCACTGGTGGAAAGCTAAAGATGCTGGAAAATTAAGACACAGGATCCTGTACTGAGCACTTCCTTAACGCTGAAAAGGTGGGGATATATTTGTTGGCTCTAAGCACTAAAGCCTGCTCCTGCTGTCCTTCTCCAGGGGAGGTGAAGCATGGGTGGAAAAAAAGGGGCAGGGGGACAGCAGAGTCACTTACTTTCAGCTACGCAGCCTATCAGCAGCACGGAGAGGAGGTTCACGAGGGAGACCAGCGAAGACATCCCAGGGCTGGGAAGGATCCTCATCCTCTGCAACGGCCTTCAGCCCCAGCCGGGAAGGCTCCGGGTCAGCAGGACTCACAGCGTCTCCCCAGCGTTGTCAGCACCTGTGGATGCACAAATGCAAAGGGGGGAGCACTTAGAGAGAGGAAGGAGGGCAGCCAACATCGCAGAGGGAGGAGGCAGCGGAACAGAGCCCGGAGAGGCAGTGGGCTCCCGAGACAGGAATTGCGGTGCACGGTCCCTGCGGGGAGGCCAGGCAGCCCTTTGCCGTGATGCCAGCAAGGGCTCGGTCAGCTCCATCGCCGAGCAGACTGGGGGGCACGACTCCAGGCTGCTCCAGCCTCCCTGCCTCGGCAGCTAATGGCGAATTTCCGTGCACGCACTCACACAAAGGGAGGGAACGGTGCAAGAAAGAGAAGCGTAATCAGGAGGCACCAACCGCGCAGAGCCTGTGTTTAAAGTTTAACACCCGTCGGCTTCTCTCCCTTCCCAACATGGGAGAAAGGCAGCGCTGGCCGAGCAGCACACGAGCAATGAGGTGTGAAGGGATCTGACCCGACAGGGCCCGGGGACCCTCTTAAAGGGCCATTTTTCCACAAAAGCGCAGGGCGGGGGAAGAAAAACTGAAACCTCACACATGAAAAACCCAGGAAGGAAGAAAAAATATCCCCCCCCAAGAGGGAAGATGAAGCAGGAGATGTGTCCCCTTTTGCTTGCTGAGGATACGTGCAGTTGGGGCAGAGGTTTCTTCCCTGTCCAGGCAGGCTCTGTGCAGCGCAGCACTCACCCCAACACAGCCAGCCTCAGCCTCAGCCCTGGAATCAGCGTGGCTGTCCCAAAGCCCCTCTTGCACGGCAAATGCACGCTGGCGAGCCTCCCAGGCTTCTTACCAGGGCTGGGATCACACACAGCAGCTATTCGGCATGTCCGACAGTCCCTACCCCGCTCAGTGCCTCAGTTTCCCCACCTGCAACACATGGAGGAACCGCGTTACTGAGCTAACACAACACTTGGAGCAGGGGGTACCACGGTTGATCCTGACAGACCAAAAGGCACAGCAGGCAAACACAAACTTCAAGGGCACGGGAGAGCTTTTCTCCTGACCGCTTCTGCCCTGGACGTGGCAGAACGTGGCTGGAGGACAGCACCGGCATATTGCACGGCTGCGGCAGGGGAGAGCAAGCTCAGCACCAGCCTGCTCCCCTTGCCCTGCCGGCGCATTTCCATGGAGACAACTCCCGGCTCCAACTGGAGCTGCCTGCTTACAGCTTTATCCTGATCCCTTTGCAAAGCTGGAATGGCATTAAGGGAGCTGTATTCTTAGCAACTACCCCAGTCCTATGTGCCAATACTAGTAAACGCTTCCTTCAGTCAGAGAGGCGAGCTTTGCCCCAGAAGGGCTGAAAATAGAGGAAAGAGGCAGTGAAAACTGCAGCCACAACCTCTCGTAGGGTCGGCAGCTAAGAGGTTCCTCCATCAGACAGGCTCTGATCACCAGAATAATGGGCCAGAGTTGTGTGAAGGATGCTGTCAGATCTGTACAGATTCCTTCCTGCTACCAGTTACCCCAATTAAAAATCAAAACCGGGGTTTATCACCTTTTGGAGAAAAGCCAGGTAGGAGATATTGTACAGCGATCAAAGGCTTTAAAAGGACTAAGGGGACAGTGAGGTTGCTTAAGCTTTCTGATACACATCAGGGTACGAGACCATCGCGACAGGCAGTGTGAAGGGGCATTTTAATCTTTTTCTGTCCCATTAACTCTCCAAGGCTGAACTGTACAGAATTAAAAGAAAAGCCAGGATAAACAAGAAGTCCCCATATGTACTCGGCCCTAAAGAGCAACTTGTCAGACAGAAGCTTGGACTTGCACTTTGAGGATTACAAAGCCTCTGCTGTGTGCTCTGTGCTAGTCTAGATCCATCGTGCTTCAGTGCTGGCTTGTGAAAACCGAGCATAAATACCGATACTCTCACAAAAAAGAGACAAAAATCTGGATTATACCACTGGGAATCTCTTCAAATGTTTGTTCTAGACGCACTTAGAGAAACACACAGAGGCTCCAGCGGTAGTTAACAGAGGGCTCGCAGGGTTCCAGGGTGCAGAACAACGCGTTGGGGTTTCTTTTGTTCTTGTCAGAGGCGAGCAGAGACCAGGAACATTATGAATAGCTGCGATGGTAACTGTTAATTAAACTGGGGATGTGGTATCAATGCCAGCACAACAAATGGAACCGAGTTGCTGTTTGCTGGCTCTCCCTTCTCCCTGCTTCTGTCATGCAGCTCCTAGTTCCCACCAGCGAGGCTGGAGGGGGAGAGGGCAGGAGTTGGAGAGAACCAGCATCCTCCCAACCATTTTAGTTCTCTATATTAAAGCAAATGGCTAGCTCAGCCAGCATTTCGGAAACTCTTGTTTTACTTTATCAGAGCAATATCCCCGCCCCCAGTCCCAGTAAATGCCACCAAACATCTCCTCGAGCCCCATGTGCTCTCAAATGCAGCACCAGCGACCTTCCACAGCTCCGAGCAGCCAAGAGGCCGCGCTGCCCCATGCAGCGTGCCCCCAAAGTCCCCCAGCGATGGAGCCGAACGCAGGCACGTCAGGGAAATGTTCCTCCTCCTCCGAAGAGAGGAGCCTGGCAGCTCCGCTCTCCCACATCTAGCACAGCTTTTCATGCCATATAACGGGCTCCGATAGAGAAGGTCTGGTAAAGGGGATACAGCAACAGCTCCAAGATTAGAGAAGGAGATGCCAGAGGGTGACACTTCCGCTCCAGTGCTAATGTGCTTCCCAAGCCCTTGACGGAGACAGAAAGTGCTGGCAGAGATATTAGGACATGTCAACTTCAATCCCGCAACTCATCCTTCAGAGCAGGTACGTCACTGGCTGTCTCCCCCGGACATGGGATTTTCAGGACAGTAAGATGTGCACCCACCTGGTTCCCCTGCAGATATCAAGGAGAGACTGGGACAGGAGTTTGCTCTGCTTTCTTGGTTTCACCCTGGCAATAGGGAGAGTGGAAACAGACTCTTACCCACTGCACAATTCCTGCCTACAATGCAGAACACGCAACATTTGGAAACCCAGCTACCATGCAAGAGGGCTCTCCTGCCCTCCCAGCGGCGCTGAATTCAAGTGGGAATTGCTTTGACGAATGCTCAAATCACAAGGGTTTCATCACCTATCCTCTCCCCTCCTCTGCATGTGCACAGCTTACGTTGTCCGTGCTCTTTGAAGCAGGTTTGCATCACCTCCTGCCTGTCTGCTGAGCACCCAGCCAAGCTCCTGGCACCATGTAAGCAAACATAATGGCAGTTTTCCTGTGCTGCTCCAAAGACCTGCAAACCCTCACTAAATTCTCTGGCACAGGATCTCCTGCAACACAAGCAAACCACCTAATAGACCTCAATCCTTGCTAAAGAATGCAATTAAGGGAAGCCATGGCCCGCAATGGGGTCAGATTTGTGCTAGATACGGTCACATTTCAGGAACAAGATTAATTCTTACAGTAAAACAGCTCCTGTAAAGCATTCTTTCTTGTGCACTGCCTGATCTCTAGCTCTAAGCATGTACAAGTGTGCATCTTGTAAGTGCTGAGCACAGGGTCTTGAAGAGCATTATTAAAAATCATACAACTGAGAAGCATTCGCAAGAAGCAGCCTCCCGCTGCGGCTCCTCCAGCCAGTACTGAGCTAGGGATCTCCAGGGACCCAAGGGTGCTAGGCACAAAGGGTAAAACGCTCAAAAGCACCTACATTTCTTAAGAGCTTAAGTTCCATTGAGAGTCAAAGGGACTTAACCTAAGCCACTAAGATGCTTTTGAAGATTTTCCTCCCCGTAACTCCCATTTCAGAGGGTGCTGGACATCTAACTCCCTTAAGCTACTTTGGATAGCCGAGGGGATACAGGAGGAGGGGGCTTTATCTACACACCAGTGTGGCTAGCTTGGTCCCCGCTGCTTAAAGAGGAAGCCTGTGCGAAATGCTGCTAAAAACAACTGTCTGCACAGTTACAGACAGTGGGATAGGTCAGAGCTATGCAGGTATTTTGCCATTTCTTACTTTTTCTTAGCCCCCATGGAGCCGGTGATTGAAACATTTGCTCTGCATTTTAAAAAAATCCAGGAGGGAGGGATTACGCCTTCATTTCAGATTCACTAGAATATAACAACTTGAAAAAATTTCACAAAAATGCATTCAGGCTTCTCTTCTGTTTCACCTGCATGCGGAAAGGAGAAGGGCGATTTTAAAGAAATTCTTTGCAAAAAGTTCCACACAGATCTAGCGGATGATTAAACATCTTCATTTTCAGTAGCTGCTGTGGGAGAATTACTCCCATTAGACATATCAATCGAAGCAAACACCTTGCAGGCAGAGGGCTGCACTGAGGTCTCTTTTCCTTCCAGCAGCGCCAGCTTAGTTTGTGCTGCGTATTAACAAAGGTCAGCGGGTCACTTCATTTCCTCCCAGCAACCTCTTTAAAGAAAGAAAGAAAAGCTTTTAGCACAACCACCAGCTCATTTGTCACCTCCCCTGGGGAGGGGAGAGATGAAATTTAAATTCGCCACCCCACATTTCTATCTCTCGCCGCTGTCTAACACCCTGCCCTCGGCAAACCCAACGCCGCCCGGGCCGGGGCGGCGATGCCAGCGCCGGTGGCTCGCGCAAGGCGGGCAGCTGCCCGCTGGGCCGGCCCGGGAGCCCGCCGTGGGACCTTCCCTGCGGCTGCCGGGGGGCAAGCAGACGCCAACGCGCAATGCTGCCCCTGGAAGCCCGCGCGGCCCATGTCTCCGCACTCAGGCTGCTTTGCTGGCAAGTGTTAGCCTCTTTTCCTGCAGAAACAGAGCATGAAGACGTGAACTTCAAAGTACGTTTCTGACGCTCATTTCCCCCTCCCCACCCACTAACATGCTGACCAGCTAAACCCTGTTAATATGGGGGGAGAGACCGCAGCCATCGTAGCTCCCTATCAGGCACCTGAAAGCCCGCGTGGGGCAGGGAGGGAGATGCTGCTGATGCCTCTGCTCGAAAAGCAGCCACTCGACCTCAAATCTTGCTTAGACGGGAGAGCCCCCCGAGGAAGCTCGCCCAGAGAGTCGGATCCGCACGCAACAGCATCGCTCCTGCTGCTGACAGGGTTAGCTCAGGGGAGAGAAAAAACAAAACAAACCTGCCAGCCACAAAAGCAAAATGCTCAATGTCCCAGCGAGACCCAGTGCCAGAACCATGCGCATCCTTCCCCCGCAACAGGGAGACTCCTAACGCCCTGCAGACCTCCCCGTGCCTGCTGAACCGTGCTCATCAGGCCAGCAAAGCCCCCAGAACGACTCTGCCTTCTGGGCCACTTCACCCCAACACAGACACCCGGAGACGGGGGGGTTTGTTGCTGCTCAGAGGACCAGCCTCTGCCGGGCACGTGGGACTGCTGTGCTCCCGTTTACACAGGACCCACCTTCCCCACAGCGCTTCAATCCACCTTAATAACGCAAACACAACCCCCGCCCACCAGCAAAACTCACCTCAAGACTAACCGGTGGCTTTAGGTGCCCAGCTCCAAGGGCTGTGCAGAAAGGACCGATCTCAAAAGACGCATGCTCCTACCCAAAAAACGGGGTGTCAGAGTATTTCCAAGTCAGCCCCTTTCCCTCTGAAGCTGCTGGATGCAGTTCCTCCTCCATGCCCAAACGCAACTCCCCAGCCCACTTCAAAACGCAGGCCATGGTCTTGGCAAACACAGTTAGAGCAGCCAGTAGGGATCCTTCAGAGCTAAGCGGGATTGTTTATCTATCAGGGACTTACTTAGATCTTAAAAAAAATATTTACAAGAAAGACACAGTATTATCTTCCATGGGGAAACAAACACAGATGGAGAAAAAAGAGCTTTGATCAGGACTGTCTCGGTCCCATACACTGCTTTTCATCCCCAGATCTCCAAGCGCTTTAATATGACAGCATTATCCCTTTTTACAATGTGGGAAACCAGAAGAAACTGCACACTAAGACAGCGCTCTGAGCATGAAGTCATACTGCCTTGCGCTGCGTTTGCGCACGCACACACACACGCGCGCGCTCTTTTCCTTTCTTCCTGCGGCATTTCTGGTGCTCCCGTGCGTGCAAAGCGCCCAGCACTGGCCCCAAACAACAGGCACAAGGGCATTTCGGGGTGCAGCAGTGCGGGTGTTGCAAGAGACGCTGCTCCCTGCCCAGGGACGCAACGGCACGGCGAGGGTTAAGCCGTGGTCACTGCTGGAGAAATGAGACAGGAGAGCTCCCAGTTGGGTTTGAATCGTCAGGAGAAATTCATTTCCCCCCCCCGCGCTGCCCGCAGTGACAGCTCTGACAAGCGGTGATGCATCCGCGGTGGCCGGGAAGCGTTCAGCAGGTGCAGCGCAGCACGGACGGGGCAGAGGGGACATCACCGCAGCCAGAGGCAACCGGCAGCAGGGGGACGAGGAGGAGGAGGAGGAGGAGGAGGAGGAGGAGGAGGAGGAGGAGGAGGAGGAAGCACAGCTCCCCTGGCCGGGCTGCACCCTCGTTGAGCCCAGGCTCACCCACGCTGTGGGGTGCTGTGGCCGCAGCCCGGGGAGGACCCCGAAGGACCATCCCTGCTGCAGCGAAGGCAGAGCAAAAAGCCTGCGCCGGTGGCAGCACCACGGCATCGCCAATGCGAGGGAGGCAACGCTGGAGCGACCAGAAATCCCCCAGCACTCTGGGCCCAGCGCAGAGCTGGGCTGAAGATGTGGCTTCTCCTCCGCCTCCGCGCACGCAGGGCAGGAGCCGCGCTCTCCTCTGGGATGCACGAAGGTGCGAGGCAGGGAAGAATCTGACCCAGGACCACGTTCCCCTCCGCCCCATCCCCTTCCCCTCGCTCGCATGCAAACACCATCCTTCAGCATTTCCCAACAAACCATTGCAGATCTCCGCTGAGCACCTGACGGCATCGGCGATCGTCAACAACTACATTTCCTTGTGGTTCAGGGTAGTATTTTGCGTTTCTTTTTTCAGGCCTTCGAGCTTTTTTTATTTATTTAGGAAGTCATTCATCATTAGCCCCAGCCTAGCTGCCTGACAGACTGGGAGTTCCTAGGGGCACAGACTGCATCTCGTCTCCGTGCTCGCCACGCGCACACCGACAGCGCTGGGTAAATAATCGTCCGTCAGCCTCATCTCACAGCATCCTCAGCACAGCGCACCAGCCAGCCTCCGCAAGGGGAATAAACACGATCTTCTGCGAGAAAATAATGCTAAAATCACCAACATCCCCCTCCCAAAGCACCCGCATCCCGAGCCTGGGAGCCGGGAGAAGGGTGACGCCGGGTTATTGCAACGTGCTCAAGACCGGCGGGGAAGCGCAGGTTAGCAAAGGAGCACACACCCAGCACCAAATTGCTTTGGCCTTTGGGACACCAGGCATACTGCCAACTAAGATGACATATGATTTAAAAAAAACAAAAAAAAAAAAATCAAAATCTTTCTTTTTCTTTGGCCCAAATGTTTTCAGCAGGTAGGGATTCCTGAGTAAGTCTGAAGAAAAGCGATATATGCCCACTTCTGACCTACAGCAAACGCACCAGGCTGCAGCTCCTGCGTATACACCCCACCCCTCACAAGGGACTTGACATCATTTGTAGCCATGTTGGTCGCTAGCAACCTGCGGCTCTGTGTCCCTTTGCACAAGTCCTCGCTCCCACATTCTTGTGCTGGCAGGAGCACTAACACCTCTCCCCATCACAGCCATCCCTTCTCCAACCCGGGCAAAGTGGCCGTAATCACCACTGGACCTTTTCCAAATGAGAGATATCAAGCACCACTCAAACAAAGCAGAGGAAAAAAGAAAAAAAAAAAGAAAAAAAACTCAAAGACCCCAAGCAAACAACAGCCCACCGCCAGCAAAACTGCAACAGCTTTTCTCACATCTGGAGTCCAAGCTAAGAAAAAACATTTTTCCACCCCAGATCAAATGAAGGTTCAGATCAGTGCTCCACCTTCCTGGGGAGGAAAGACTTCCTGGACTCCCATCTGCGTGCACTGAACTAAGGACATATGAGAAGAACACAGAACAATGAGGAACCAGCGCTTTTCTGACTTGCAGCGTGGCATGAAGATGACCCGTACTGGGAAGAGCCCATCCAGATGGCATCTGTCCCTCTGAGCAGGCTGATCCCTCCAGCTTTGGCTTACTCTTCCCTGCACAACTCAGATGCTGCCGCACCTTGCGACCTTCTCCGCCATCCAAACCGCTCGCCCCCTCTGCCAGGTCTGCACAGGGCCGTTAGCAGCAGGAGGGAGCGACAGCTCCCTCCTTCACCCAAAACCCCTGCGCAAGCAGCGGGGTCCAACCCCGTTCCTGGGGCTGACACCGCTGCTCCTCGCTGATGGCAGCTCAGCTGCTGACAGAAAGCTGTCTGGCCTTCCTCCAGCTCCTACACAGTTTTCTGCTACCCTCTGAGGGCAACTTAAGCTGCTTTCCCACAAAATAGGTGGTTGTTACCAAAGAGTCTTGTGCAAACCCTCGCTGGGGACAACCGGTGGGTCCCCAGCCCCAGCAGCAGTGCCAGCAGCACGGGAGGCCAGTCACTGCCCTGCAGGGATGCAACCTGCCCGCCTACTGCTGCTGCAAGTTTGTGTCCAGCAAAGCATCTTTCACCAGCCTTTGGCCCAAGCAGAAGACAGAAAAGAGATGAAAAATCGAAAGGAAAAAAAAAATAAAATTAAAGAAACAAAGTTAATTAGGAACACGGGGGTACTTTATCAGTTCCAGCTCGGAGTGCTGGACCGGTGTAGGATGTCACCAGCCCTCTCGCAAGAACAACCTTCTCATTACAGGCAATTGCTGATCGATTGCCTCCATTTGTTATCTTCATCTGCGCTCAGGCTCCTCGGAGCTCTCCATCGAACCCGACGCTGAGCGCCCGGGCAGCTCGATGGGCCCCGGGGGAGGGTGCCAGCGGGACCCTCCTGGTGCTCCCACGGGAGCCCACCACCCGGTGCAGGCACCCAGGGAGGGGAGCGCGGCACCCCCAAGCTTTGTCCAGATCTTCCATTGCTCCTTCTTCTTTTTCCCCAGCTAGACACAGTCCCCAATACTATGAGCTATGACAGAAATACCCCCCTAAAATCCCCAAACTGCATGCACACACCCCAAGCCGAAACCAGACACCAAAACTCACTCCAAACACAACACCCTGGAGAATTTCAATTAACCACTACAGATCAGGCAAGGACCCCCGCTCCCTCACACTCCACTGAACCCAGAGAGGCTCCTGTTGACTAACATGGAGCTGGTCTGGATTTATACTGAGACAGAGGAAAATTTAATCCCCTGCTTATCATTTTTAGGGTGTCCCATGGCCAAGAGATGCAGAGGGACTGCCCTTGCCTTCTCATTCACGAGTCAATTAAACCCCAGGTGCTGGAACAGCTCAAGCCCACATACAGGCAAGCCGAAAGCCTTGGGATACAAAAAAGGAAAGAAATACATTTCCTTCTACGGCCTGTACGCGACATGGCCACTCTTGCCTGCAAATCTCTGGGCAGCCAGGCTGGGACATGACACGGGAGTCCTGCGTGAGGACGGAGCCACCTGCACACACTCCGCTTATCAGCAAAAAAAGCAATGAGAGGAAACAAAAGTCGCGAAGCAAACAAGCAAAGTTTAGCCTAATTACTGTTTGGTGGTAAATGAAAAGCATTGTGGCAACAGTGCGGCTGATGATCTGTTTTGTCTCCTCATACCCCATGAAAAAGGTACGGTCGTGCTTCAATTAGAAAGGGTCGGAAGCAGCGGTGGGAACAGGAGGGTGAGCCCGGCCGCTCCGCTCCGCACAGCACGACCGTGCCAGCAGATCCCCCGGCAAGCGAGGACAGGGGTCCTGAGCCGCCGTCAGAAGGACCGAGAGGCTTGCCTTTCTCGGCCCACACCGCGCGCCACGGCTTGCCCCTTGCTGAGCAGCGATCAGCAAGCAAAGCCAGTCAAGGCTATTAGCAAGGGCTGTCTTCCCTGGGTTTTGTGCAGCCTGCTCGGGAGGATGCCCAGCCTCTGCGCGCCGGGGACGCTCCACCCTGCCGCGAGGACCCGCTGCCGGCCGGCACAGGGCAACGCGGCTCCCACAGCCGCAGGCCCCTCAACGCCTCCATACGCGTTCTTCCCGCCCCAGGATCAAGCACGCCGCAACCAAGGCCAGCACAAAGGCGGAGCGCGCCCCTTGGGCGCCGAGGGCACAGGGACGTCGTTCCTGGTCCTCCCCCCTCTGCAGTTCAACCTGCCTTTTCCTTCGGTATCTCTCCCCGCACCGTTCCTCGCCAGACGCTCCAGCCCTGCCAGCCAACACAGGGGGTTAAACTCCATAAAGAGGATTTGGGTTTGAGCTTGCAAGACAGAAGATGAGCAAATCCCTTCCCTTGCTCTGGCAGGAATCCTGTGTCTCAGACCCACCAGCCAGGGGAGATTAAGAAAGGAGGAGAGGAAGAAAAAAAACCCCATCCATCACCCGCTGCCATGATCTCATCTGAATTTAAGAGCTAAGCTGGGAGGATGCTGGGTCACTGCTTGGGCTGGTGGAGCCCTGCAGACCAGCAGGCACCAGAGCAGACTGGACAGAGTCTTAGGCTGCACTGCTCAAGGTCAGCAACAGGGCCAGGAAGCTGCGTCCACACTCCGTGCTTGCTTTCTCTCTGATTTAATTCTGGCCTGTCTGTCCAGGGAAGCCTCTGGTTCTTGTCACATCCTCGTGGAGAGCCCCAGCTGTAGCGGGTGCCTCCAGGAGTTACCTTAACGCGTTGAACAAAGTCCCACAAAACACACCAGCGCGCAGCAACGCCCGAGTGGAGCGAGCCAGGAACGCTTCTGAGCTGAGCGGCTCGGCCAGGCAGGGCTTTGCTGCAATTTCCATCTTCCATGAGAGATGCAAAATTAAGAGGCTGCTAAACAAGCAGAAATTGGGAGTACCATCATCCTCGCGATCCTCCAGCTCCTGCCTGACAGCCTGATCTCGCCCTGCTGGGTTACTTCTATTAAATATGATTCTCCTCCCTTTCTGCTCTGAGCAGCTGTAGCAGCGCGGTCCTGCCGGGCGAACAGACACCCAACCCAGAGGTAGCTGCATTTCATCGGTTAAGATAAAGCAACCCATACGCAGCCTGTCCACACCAGGGATGCATCAGAGGCAGCTTAAAACATTTATACGCATTCGGAGATTGGCAATATCCCTCCTACAGCAGGCTGTAGGAAAGGAGCACGTGAGAGGACCCTGGCAGAACCTGCCCATTACCCAGGATTCAGGAAGACTCTACCTGGCAGGCACGTCATTTTATGTTTTACTTTAAACCAACATAAGGGTTTTGGGACAAGCTGGTGAGATCATCTAGGTGTCTTTGTTACCAGTCAATCATCACAAAGACCAGGCAAAGAGATTTTCTGAGTAGGCTGGCTGAGCATTCACGACGATGTTTTTGTAATGCCGAACAGCACATACGCACACGCATGCACACCCCCGTGAGAAGCGGGCGATGAATTAAACATGCAATAATATTTACTCGGCAGGTGAAGACCATCAGCATGCGATGGGCTAAGCCTGGCCAGGGAGAAGGATGCTTTTTATCCTCCATTTTCAGCAGGGCAGGAAGAACACTTATAAAAGCAGATTCTTTCACTCTCGATGAGTGCGGCTGCAGGAAGCTTTCCAGAGCCCACGACCCCGCTGCCCGCCCAGCCAGCGAGAGCGCTCGGTAATGACTTGTCCATCTTCAGAGGCACCGAGCCAAACAGGAACAGGTCCAACAACAAATCTCTCCTTCGGACGCGCAGAAGCCACCATATTGCAGAAAATGCTTTTATTCTCGCTGCACCATCTGGAGCCACCGGGAAATGCAACTTTTTCTGTCCCCATCAATTACAGGGAGAAATCTGCCATCCCCTGAAAGGCAAAACTTTCCGCTTTCTCCCTGCGCCAGGGGAGCAGAGATGGGTGAAACGGAGCTGAGCCCCCTCTGCAACACACGCGGGTTTTATAACCCCCCAAGTCCCGACACTCCCTGCTTTGAGCTGATCCACAGCCTCCCCCATCCCAGCTCAGACCTGTCTGCACCGCTCAGGGGTCCCACCTCACTGGAAAACAGAGTTTCTTGTACTCAAATTTCTGAAAACAAAAGGAGATGAGAATCCCCTGTCCTCTCCCTTTCACCAGAAGCAGGGGATGGTGTGCCCGGCCCAGAGGGGTGACGTGGAGCATCTCCAAGGGGGGACATCACCGGTGCCTAGCCCGGACGGGTGACGTGGAGCATCTCCAAGGGGGGACATCGCCGGTGCCCGGCCCGGACGGGTGACGTGGAGCATCTCCAAGGGGGGACATCGCCGGTGCCCGGCCCGGACGGGTGACATGGAGCATCTCCAAGGGGGGACATCGCCGGTGCCTGGCCAGGAGGGGTGACGTGGAGCATCTCCAAGGGGGGACATCGCCGGTGCCTGGCCAGGAGGGGTGACGTGGAGCATCTCCAAGGGGGGACATCACCGGTGCCCGGCCAGGAGGGGTGACGTGGAGCATCTCCAAGGGGGGACATCGCCGGTGCCCGGCCAGGAGGGGTGACGTGGAGCATCTCCAAGGGGGGACATCGCCGGTGCCCGGCCAGGAGGGGTGACGTGGAGCATCTCCAAGGGGGGACATCGCCGGTGCCCGGCCAGGAGGGGTGACGTGGAGCATCTCCAAGGGGGGACATTGCTGGTGCCTGGCCCGGACGGGCAACATGGAGCATCTCCCAAGGGGGACATCGCCGGTGCCCGGCCCGGAGGGGTGATGTGGAGCATCTCCCAAGGGGGACATCGCCGGTGCCCGGCCCGGAGGGGTGATGTGGAGCATCTCCCAAGGGGGGACATCGCCGGTGCCCGGCCCGGACAGGTGACGTGGAGCATCTCCAAGGGGGGACATCGCTGGTGCCTGGCCCAGACGGGTGACGTGGAGCATCTCCGACGGGGGGACATCGCCGGTGCCCTGCGGGGGAGGCTGTGCGGGGCCGAGCCGGCAGCGGGGCCGCAGCCAGGCAGCGCAGGCAGGCCGGGAGCACGGCCCAGGGGAGGGAACACCGTCACCGCAGGTTTTTAAGAAGGCCAGGCATGCATCTGCCTCCAACGACTTCCAAACGTGCGATGCTGCCTTGGGCCGGCGAGAGGGACTAATTGACCTTTCAACCTCCCTTCTGTCGTTACTTTTGATGATTTTACAACCTCTAAACGGTTCATTTATCCTGAGCGAATTGCTGCTGTGTCCCGCTCCTCAGCCGGTTGTGCAGCACCTGGCACCGACCGCACGGTGCGAGGGCAAACGCGCTGCACGTGCATGGACAGCCCCAGCACCGGGCTAGCCCATGGGGAAGAAAATAAGAGGCGGGGGAACCCCAAAAACCTCTTGCTGAGAAGAAGTGCTAAGAAGCATCTTGCATCTCTCAACTTCAGGCCTGTTCATTGGCCTGAATTAAAGCGCAGACCCTGAAGGCGATACCCCGTGCCCAGGGTGGCTCTTGCCACAGAGGGGTCAGCGTTTCCAGCAACACCAATTAAAGCTTTTAACGAAGCAAGCCCAGGACCTTGCTAAGCCCTGAGAAGCCATCGCCCAATGCTCTCTCTGCTAATAACCTGGTGCCGCGGCTGAACGATGGGTGCTGGGCTGCCTTAAATATTTATGACGATCGTAGATTGCTTCTTTCCTCTCCATAATGATCCCCGACACGAGCCCGTTAGCGCCTGTCACTGCTCGGGCAGAAAGGACTGGTCTCCTCCCGGCGCACCTCCAAGAGCAGCGGCACGTCTCTGGAGCAAGGCAGGGTGCCAGGATGGGATTTTATTTTGTTTTTAAAGCCTCCCCCCAACCCTTTCCCACCACAGCCTCAGCTCGAGTTCTCTCGTTAATCTAATTGTTCTCCTAATGAAGATCTGCAATTCCTCAAACATTAATTACCAATGGCAGCAGCAGCAGCTGTGGAACAAGAGCTCCCTGTTCCTAATAATACGCTTCACACTTTTGCCTGCCACAGCTCAATTTAGCTTTGCGTGATTTGGCTGGGGGGAGATAAATAATATTCCAGCTTTGGGGCTCTGCAGACAACCCCAGGAGGAGGCAATGCTGTCCCCACGCCCAAGGTGCTCTGGAGCACCACAGGTCCTTGGCTGGCTCCTAAAAGAACCACTTTTTTATTCCAGCTGCAGCTCCAGCGCCTCCATCACGGCACCGTCTCCATCAGATGCAGCTTTCAGCAGGTGGAAAGAGCTCTGCAAACAGCTGGACCCACGCCAGCTGGCAGCAAAAGAGAGGTGCTACATCCACGGTCCCCATCCGCACGCTAAGCACTACAGTAGTGCAAATAAACCGGCAAGAAAGTGAGAGCAGGGGCAGGGAGGAAAACAAACACCAGTGGGATGGGCTCAGCGGTCAGGAATGAGTCAGGGGATGGAGGCAGAGAGAAGGGGAAGAGCAGCTGGAGGGAGGGCAAAGCTCAAGCCATTATTTGTTTCACTCATAGTGAAATGGAAAAATAAATGAACGGGAAGGTTAGCGGTGATGCTGAAACTTGAGTACGACTGCAGGCCTGGAGGGAAACGCTCGCGCATGCCGCTCCCCCGTCCCAGGCAGGCTGCCAGGGCAGACGCACCGGGAGGGACGGCTCAGGGGCTGCGGCGCGGCACGGCACGCTGCGACCCCGGCAGCTCCTGCAAACCGGGGGGCTCGCACGGATGCAGGGGGTGCCCCAGGACCCCGAGCACGCTCCCGTCATGCCCCTAAACCAGCAATGGCTTTGGCCGTGGAGATGAAGGAAAACCAAATGCACAGGTCCAGCGCCAGCACTGATACTGTCACTGCATTTTGGGGGACAGCTGATCTCTTCCATACCCCTCATCCATCTTGATCCATAATGCAGTCGCGATAAGCACTGTCCACATTCGCTAAGGTCAGCCCCCTCCAATCCCAGCAGCACTGTCACCTCCATCCCAAGGGCGCGCGGGGGGAGCGGGGACGAAGACGTGCCCAGCTGGAGGAGAGCTGCCAGCCGAGCCCCTCCTTACAAAAGAGGCTCAAAACCGTGGGCTAGGAGAAGCAGCTGGAACGACCGGAGCCAGCAAAAGCTGTAGCAGCCCCTCTCGCCAGCACTGCGCAGCCAAAAATACACAAGGGGAACAAAACAACGCACACAAAAAAAAAAAAAAAAAACCCCACAAGAGTTTTCAGTGACAAAAGCAAACAAATAGATTTGTGAATAAATATTGATTTGACAGGAAGTCAGACAAACCCTTCCAAAAACACATGCTGGCACTGGGTCCATCTCCCAACACGACGAGCAGCCACCTCATTTTACGGGTGCCTTTGCACGGTCGGCAGTTTCAGCTGCTTTGCAGAGTTTCGGTTTCCAGGGGGTACCGGTCTCCCCTGTGCTGGGCATCGTGCGCCGGCATCGTCTTGAAAGATTTAAAGAAATAAATGCATGGGCCGGACAGCTGAGGAGCTGGGTAAAGCGTGCAGCACAACAAGCAAAAGACCCACTCTTGGCCCTGATCTCTCTCCAGGAGGGAGCCAGCAAATGCTCTGCGGCACGACAGGCTCAGTTTGTTCTAAAGGAGTTAAATCTCCGTCAGCCAAAGCGCGGGGCTGAGTCAGAGACCCGGAGTCAGGGGGGCGATGGGATGCTGCTACACACTCACTTTTTCCTGACCGCAAACACATCTGCACATACCCTGATCCTTCACGGACACATACACAGAGGCCTTTCATCCCGGGAAAACCCCCACAGCACTGTTGCTTTGCAAAAATTAATTAATGTGCCCATACGGGGAATTTCAAGACTTGCCTTCCACTACAAAGCAGGCGTCTCCGGGGGAGAGATGGGCACCGTTTCATCAATGGCAGCGCTGGGATCGTGGGGCACAGCACGGACCTGCCCTTCCCCTGCCTCGCGCAACCGTTTGCATTGGGTTAGTGAACCTCCTGCTGAGCCCCACTTCGGCTCCTGCAGCCCCCCAAGAGCCACACCGGTGCGGCAGAAAGCACCAAGCACCAGCACCACTCGTCCTCGGTCCTTCCCACTCAACTCCCAGCCTTGCTCTGCTCATGGCATCCAACAGAGAGACCGAGGTGGCAGATTTCACCTGATTCGCCCCCAGAATCACCATGCAGGGGTCATTGCAAACTGGCTGGAGGTCGGCAGAAACACCCCGGACAAGCTCTAGGCGCTGCATCCCAGAGCTCAGCAGTCCGCAATCGCGGCCGGCGCTCGGCAGACACGTGATTTCGGGGTGAGCATCTCAGCACGGATCCTGCACGCCTCCAAAAAAAGGTTTCCTTTGTTCAGCTTCCTCCCAGCACAGCAAAGAAATCCCAGCCCCGTGAGCGCCATGAGGGGCCGGTGACGCTGATCACAGCTTTCCTGCTCATTTCTTTTTCAATGAGTGAATTAGCAGGCAGCCAGCCGACTTGAACATCCCCTTATCTCTGCACCAAGCTCGCTGCCGAGGATTTGCATAATTTTAATCTTTCCCACCAATGAGCATGAAAAAATTAGTTTTCCACTATTTTATCTTCTATTTGTGTTCAATAAACAGAGCTGGCGGCTTTGCTCCATGTATTTATACTGGGAGCCGTGAGGAAGAAAGGGAGGGCGAAAATCCCCCATCTCCAGAACTTGGCCAGGTGGAGGGTTAAACCGGAGGAGGGAGGCCGGGAGGGAGGCTCTGCAAAACCGCTTCACAAACTGCAGCTGGCGACGGGTTTGAGATTGAAGCCCAAATTTCCTTATCTAATCCCAGTTGTTTTCTCCAGAGTCCCTTTCCTATGTCCCAGCACCAGCAGCCAGGCTTCCTCCCATCATCAAGACCTTTGATTTTCCTCTCAAGCAAAGAGTTTGCCGGACTCGCCCCAAATACAGGCTCTAGATCCCAAGAACATCAGGGCTCTGAGGACTGGGAGGGTGGTGCCTGGACAATGAGAAGTCCCACCTGGAGAAAGCTCCTCGTCTCTATTAGCAGGGAGCCAGGCAAATGCGGGAACAGGGTTACCGCAGGTCCCTGCTCACATTTCTGCACCTAACGAAGGTTTCGGCTCTCGTTGCTGCAGGTACTCAGCTCTGCAAGACCAGTCACGCTCAGCAGCACCCGGCAGATTCAAAGCGCTGCCCTTCGCCATCCTCCTGGGCGCGCGCGGCGGCAGCCCCAGCTCACACCATGCTCTTTGTCTGCAGGATCCTCCGTCCACATCGCTCGCGCTTCATGGAAGGAAGGGAGGAGAGGGAACCACAGAGAAAATCACTGCCGCCAACGCACAGCTTTGGGTGTTTTTTAATTTAATGCATTCTTTAAAAGAAAAGGACACACCAAAAATTAAGCTTGTCCATATAAAACAGGCACTTAAAAGAAAAAGCTCCTGCTTTTGCCCTTTCTGCTGCAGAATGAGAGCATCTTTTTTGGCAGCACGCAGCGGTGAGGGATGCACGCCAAGCCCCATATCCCACACCCGTGCACTTCTGGATTACACATCTGAAATCAGGGCTGCCCTGAAGAAAAAGAAAATGCAGAGAAAAATCGAGGCTCTTTCCTCACAAGTAGCCCACTCCTGAGCAGGGTGGAAGGCACAAGCATGAAAACACGTTTTAATTTCCTTCCAGCCTGCGGAGCCAAATGCAGGCCGGGGCACACACCGGCTAGAGGCGGGGGGCAGATTTCCACCATCTCCAGTAAACCTGGACCCACCTTTGCGCCCAGGGAGGCCCTGAGGATGTACCCCTGGAGGCAGGTTTGAAGGAAACCGCCTCCCAAAATGCAGGGACTGATGGCAGTGGGCTGGCTCACAGGGCTGGTCCTCACCTTTGTGGGGCTGGGGGTCCCCCCAGGCACTTGCTGCGGGGTCCCCCATAAGCACTGCAGCGAGGACGGGGGCACAAGGAGCCCAGGCCGAGGCAGGGTGCAGCCGCTGCGCCGCGGGGCAATGCCCGGCAGCCTGGAGGAGCTGGTTTCTCCCTCTCCCTCCGCCCAGCTCTTCCCTCTGATCCTGGCCTCCACGCAGCCTCTCCCTGCTACCAGCTAATCTGCACCCGGAGGTGCAATTACCTTCCATACGTTCTCTATTTACGCTCTAGGAACCATATAATTTTCTAGACCAAAAACATAATTAAAGAGTCGGAGCTCTCTGGAACGGAGCCCTCTCTCCTGCCATCACTCTTATCTTCTCTAAAAATACCCTGGCACGGCAGCCCTGTGCCCAGGGTCAGCTCACGGCAGGGCTGAGCCATGGGAAGAGGAGCAGCCCTGCTGTGATGGGTGTCCTGCAAGGGGAAGGCACCCAAGAGCACCCACTTGGGCCCCAGAAAGGAGCTGCCCCAATGGGAGCCCTGTGCTCCACACCCAGCCCTGCTCTGCTGCAGTCGGGGCTCCAAGGGGTCGCCTATGCAAAGAAAGGTTAATTCAGATTTAACTTTTAATGCGGTTTATCCAACCAATTTTAAAGCCTTGGGCAGACAGACTAATTGAGAATTAAGGGGACTTTGATGATCATTGCTCTTCCAGCAGAACCAATCTGGAGTTGCATCCAGTTTATTCCAGGATAAATCCAGCCTGCCAGATGAGATGCAAAGGCAGATCTGCACAGGGGAATATCCGACTCCAAAGACACCGGCTTTTCCCTGGACAACAACAAATCAAGCCGTAGCTGCGGTCCAGCCCCAGCAGGAGCAGAGCATTTAGGACCTTTTTCCAAGCAGGGAGTTTCCCAGGTGCAGGAGGAGGTCTCGGGCACGGCTTGCTGCCCCTCCAGCCGCCGGGGCTCAAAGCACAGCTCCCGAGGTGAAAGGAACCTGGGGCGAGAGACATGGCTGGGGAACGGGAGGAACCCCAGCTCCACAAATGCACTCACAGCTCTGCTCACCCACGCACGCCCCCGACCTCCCCACACACTGCTGCGTGCACCTGGCTGGCAACGACACCCAAGCGGCTTTGATATTTGGCTGGAGAAGGCTCAGTTAAGCTGGCAATTAAATAAAGTGGGCAAAAGGCAGCGAGCACAGCAAGGCGCTCTCAGCCACCCTTTTCAGCCCAATCAAGCTCCCCTGGAGAAGCAAAGCACTCACGATTTCTTTCGGCATTTTGCTCTGTTCGCAGCCACATCTGCACCACGGGGACTCGCACGCTCACCCCTCACCATCTTTAAACATGGGGATATAATCCTGCTCCGTAACAGAGCACCACAAAGCTCAGTTCACATTCGTAAAGCCCGGGACAGACCACGCTGTGGAGGCAGAAGCACCACCAACCCTCTCCACGCTCCTGCTCGCACGCTCGTTTTGGTTGAAAACACGCTCAGGTGGGTTAATGGCAGTCACCCCCAAAGAAAAGCCCTTCAGACAGAGGATGTGCACCCACAAAGTGCCTGTGCACCCCGGGAAAGTGCCGTGCAGAGGTGTGCCAGAGGTGGCCACAGGGGTAGGAGCCAGCGCCCGTGGGGCAGCTGGGGGGCCAGGGTGCCACAGGTGAACGGCGGGGTGCAGGCCACGCTCTACCTTCTCCATGGAATAATAATTTCACATCCTATACGCAGCTGAGCATGGCCAAGGTCACGGAGCAGGGAAGTGGCAGAGCCACTCTTCCCCCCCCCAGTTCCCCCAGCCCTCTCGGATGCTGCTGGCAGGAGCGACAAAGGAGACGGAGCTGATCGCTCTTGCTCCCACCCACGAAAACGCTCAGCGCTTCTTCCCACCCCCAAAAAAGCACGCAGGGTTGCAGCGGGGCGCACGGCGCCCAGCAGCTGTGCGTAAGCAGACCCACGCCTGCTCAGAGCAGGAAGAGGGATAAACGCCCCGGGACCCGCTGCTCCCCGGTCCCTGCCCTCCTGCTCCCTGCTCCCAGGGGAGAGCCCGAGACACCAAGGATGCGCAGGCCGACGGGCGCCGAGGCAGCGCAGCCTCCGCAGGAGTCAGGCGCTTTCCAAGAGACGAGACACGAAAAGAAACCCTCTGCTCATTAAACGTGGCCCAAACAAGGGAAGCGAGAGCTCGCAAAGCCCCGCCGGCGGCACGCACCCAGCATGCCCACCCCATCGAGCCGTGCCGTGGGCAGGGGGAGCTGGAAGCCGCTTCCCGGGCGGGCAGCGCTCCATCTGCCCGCGGGTCCTGCCCTGCTCAAGTCTGCGCAGACACGCGGGCTGAAAGCTGGGCCCCGCTCCCCCGGCCAGAGCAGCTGCGCTGGGCCCCGTCCAGCCGCTCCTCTGCGATGGCTCGGGGTCGGTTGGCGGCAGACCCCGCTGGCTGCTGCTCCTCTCCAGCTACAATTTGCTTCATCTGCTTCCTGCGCGCAAGGGCCGCATCCCCCAGCAAAGCCGGACCGCTCCCACCAGGGCTCTGGGGGAAGGAGCGGGGTCCCACAGCTGCTGCGGCATCGCACGTGCGCGGGGAGGCGGAGGAATAAGAGCAATAACATGGGGGGGGGGGGGAGAGGAGTAAAAACCAACCATGAAACAGCCCTGGGGGAGAATCGCTCGCCCAGACTTGCTGTAATTACACTCCTACTGCCGAATACAAAGCAACTGGGAGAAGGAAGGTGAAAGAAATATTTTTTTTTTAAATATCCTGAGGGGTCAAAACAACCTTTTAACTTGTCAACTAACAAGTTCAAACAGGACTGCAAGTACTGCTTTCCATAGCTTCCAGGGAGACATTCAGACCAGTCATCCAAACTCGAGTCCTCCAGGCCTTTACGGTTTTTTGACAGCCAGAAAAATCAAGGTAAAGGTACTGGCAATCTACCCCAAAACCACTTCCCGGCAGAAGCACCAAGCTGGACAGAGTGCTCCAGCACACGAGACAGAGCTGCTGAGCTCCAGCCCCAGCTCCATCACCCCACGTCCTTGGGCGAATCACGCTGCCTTTCAGCGGCCCGGTTTCCACATCCTTCCCTGTAATTATGCCCTTCATCGCCTGCTCCTGCTCTCTGCCCGCGCGTGCTGCCCGGACTGCCCTGCCAGCACAGAGCCACGCGGCCCCGGCCGGGGAGGAAAGCTCTGCCATCCCCTCTCCCCCGTTCACACGCACCTTTGCAAACGGTTCGGCCAAACCAATGCAAATCCCCCATAAAAACACTCGCTTTAAGAAACCTGCTCCTCGCAAACTCGGGGCTGGCATGGTTTTAGCGTGAGCTTGTTAGAGCATCGCCCAGAAGCCAAAGTACATACAGAGTTCCCATGAGCTAGGCGGTGAATGAAAAGCCAAGGGACCCCACAAGTTTTGCCTTCACTTGTTAATCCACATGAAAATGTGAGTCTGCTCTGATATAACCTTCTCCTGAGATTGCTCAGCCCGTACGCAGCCTCCAAGTAACCGGTAAGCCACCTGAAGGAGAAAAAAGCAGCATCCACACAGCCTTCGGTGCTAAAGTCAGCAAATACTCAGTTCCCCTTGGCTTTGCATGCCAGGTCCGTACACCACGCACGCCACCCTAGTGCTGCTGCTGAAACCAGCGGCAGAAAACCTTCTGAAAACTCACTTTCATTGCTTGAAGTGCTGGCAGCCCTCTCTCCGCTGGAGCAGTCCTCATCGCCATCCCTGGAGATGCCCTGCTGGGGTCCAACACGGGGAGGGGAGGTTTGAAGTCCCTCCAGCACAGGGGAGGCTGAAGGATGCTCCTCTTCCTCCGACTTCAGGGTTATTTTAGATGCCCTTGAATACACCAAAGTAATCCTTCCCAGTCAGAGACTGGATGGGTCCACCAGAAGAAGGACCGAAGCTCCTGGAGGCAGGACCCTCAGGCTGATGATCTGGAGGTGCCTCTCTTGAGAGCTGCGGCGATGCTGAGCATCCCTGCTCCGGCAGGCCAGACCTTTAAAGGAGCCACTAATTTGCCTTCAAGTTGGTCCCGAGCGATGGGTTTCACGGGTCTATCCTTGGTGCATCTGCAAAGCTGTGGGGATACATTTACGACACATCCAACAACAAATGTGATTTTCAGGTTGTGAAGTGATTAGAGGAGGGGTCTAGTGAGGACTTTTCCGTGTTTGTTTTCTGTTTTTCATTTCAGCATCTTACACAATATTTACAAGGGAAAAAAGGTGTCTGAAGAAGCAGCTTAAAAACACATGCATTTTTGTAAATCCTCCCACTTCCAAGATTGTATCAACAAAAGAAAAGAGGAGGAAGAAAAAACATAAGTAGGAGTTTCGCATTGACAGGGTCCCTTTGAACAATTTTCAAAGAGCTCCACTACCAGTTCTCTTATTTGATTTTGGTTTTTTTCAGAATATCTACAGCTTGTTCCTCCATGTACCAAACGACTCCACCAGTTCAGGTACCTTTTCCGAACCGTGCTTTGAAGAAAGCACCCCTGGGTCAGCAGCTACCACAACAACTGCTTCAGATGTCTGCCCAGGACCACGGCTGTGTTGGGATCTATTTCAAGGTTTGCTCAAGAGGGATTGTACGTTGATGCTGAAGATCCAGGAGCTATTCCCAGCTCAGCCGCAGATCTGCAGTGGCTGTTTCCCTTTAAGGCACAGGTTGTCTTCCACCAAGGATATCCAGTATGGAGAAGAGCTGAGCCTTTCTTTTGGGTGGGATCATTATGAGTGAAAGCAAGTGGAAATCTTGAGGACACACCAAACTTCGGCAGCTGAAGACATTTAAGGCATCCGAGCCCTTTGCTGGATGCTATAACCTTATTTTTAAATGAGTATTTCCAGGTATTGACCTACCACACTCAGTGCTCGTAAGGACAAGTAAAGCAAGAAGAGTCCCCGAACCCCATCACCAGCAGATCGCAGAGACCAGGGAGAAATCACCCCTTAAAATCAGTCACCCACTCCTGAACCACACAATTTGTGCACCAAAGCCAGGAAATTCTTAATTTCTTAACCCAAATCTAAAGCCAAGAATTTTATACACGATCTTTGTGGTGCAGGGGGTCCTGCTCCACGTTAACTCAGCCGATACCACCATCCTCCCCCTTTGCAGGAAGCAAGCAGCCCGTTAATTCTAGCTACTGTGCAGCGCAGACAGCTCTGGGCAGGGGTAATTGTGGCAAAACAGCATCTGCTGTCTGATCTGAAGGTTGCCCTGGAGGTGCTACCTCCCATCCTTTGCCTGGCTACATGTCTCCACCTCCAACAGAAAACTAAGTCTAAAAAGGGGAAGGAAAAAGCAGGTTCGCCAAGCCCAGGATTTGGGACTCTGCAATAAATAAAAGAGGCTGGGGCAAATCACCCAGCAGCCAGACCAAGGAAAGTAAGAAAGAAAAAGGTTTGTGTTCAGGGAAGCTCACTCCCAGCATGACTGCACCAGCAGCTCCATGCCCTTCTCTCTCCTCCTGAAGCAAATTTCAAGACCAAGGTTGATGTAATGCATGCGGATCTTTCTGTCTAGCCTCAGAAAAAGAGAAAAAAAAAAAAAAAATCAACCTGCGTGAGAGAGGCAGCCCTGGGACTCGCACAGCTGATGCTGCAAGTGACAGAAAAGTCCAAGGGACAATCAAGTTTCAGATTATGATGGGAAAGAAGAACTGCATATACATGAGCACAAACCATAAATAAACAGGAAATAAATCCCATGGATGTGGTGACAGCAGCCCCAAGACAGATCTTTACAAATTGCCTTTTTCAAGTAAATAACATTATATCAGGGTTTATGGGCTTCCCTGAGACGGGCATGGGCAGCGCTGGAAATACTGCAATGGCATCAATTAGGCAAAAGGCAAAACCGTAAGGACTTTCTTGGTGCTCACAACATGGCTCTGCTCTACAACGGCAGGAGGAGATGAGGAAGAGGAAAGAAATATGGTCCGGCATCCCCGGGCAGTGGGAAGCGCTGCAGGACAAGGACATTTTCCATCATTCATCACGCCAGAGGGTCACAGAAACCCACAGGAATCACATCCCCACGTTACCCTTTGCATGGTGAATGCCCTGGCCAAATCATCCTGCCTCAGTTTCCCCCCTGTGCTACATGAACAGAGAATGCTGAAGAGCTATTTAACAGTACCAAGTATCTAATTCACTGAAGATGTTAAGTGCCTTGAGATTTCTGAAGGAGCTGCTATAGGGAAGGCATTAATTTAAATATCTAGTGGCATAGAACATAATGCCAGGCAGATTTTCTTCCATTCTTTTATAATAGCTTAATAATCCTCAAAATAGTTTCATTGTTAATACTCCTGTTGTGTATTTTATTAGGGCTTTTTAGATTGTAAAGTAAGGTAAACACTCCACATTTCTCTAGCACCTACCAAGGCGCTTCTCAGAAATAATTACTTAAGCTTCTCAAACACCCGCGTGGGGGGACCCTTCCTATTTAGGTAGGAGTGCATCATCCCCCTTTTCATCCAAAGCCACCCAAGACACTCTGAGGTTGAACAGCAGCAAAAGGCGCTCTCCTCCCTCCTCCCCCAGACCTTCGTTACTAGTTATTGTCTCCTCTCTTTAAAGATCCACCGATTATCACGAAGAAAAGCAGCAGCTTCCCAGCCCTCGCGCAGCCGCCTCCCGCCAGCCCGCGGCTCTGCAGACGTCAGCTCCCGCTCGCCCGACGGCGCGGGCAGGCACCGGCTCCCGGCCCCCTCGCAGGCGGCCGCAGAGGAACCGGCCACGGGCTGACAGTGGTACATCTTCTGTCGGGAGAGGAAGGAGACAGCATTTTTTTTTTTTTTTAAACTATGAAAACCCCGTGGCTATTAAAGAGTGTCCAGACCCAAAGAGAGCACGGTACGCATCCCCTCTGCCCTCTGTTCCCTGCAGCTGCAAGGCTCCCGATGCTCCGGTGGCTTTCCAGCCATGCATCCCCTACACGCCTACTGCTGCATTTATTGCAGAGCTCCACAACGTTTTGTGCATCTGCCATCGCGCTCATTATCCAAAGATGCAGAACGGACCAGAAGCAGCAGCAGCTTGTCCACGCTCATGGAGGATCCCTGTGGCATAAGGGGGAGATTGAGGCTCAAGTGCAAACCTCAGATTAACACATGGTTATCCTCCTTCTGGGTCAAGTTTCAGCTTTTGCACTTGCGAGCTGGAAGGCCCTGTGCCCGACACACCACAGCCGAGATGGGGGGATCTTCCAGGGCAAAGACAGGCTGAGCTAGTGAGGACAAAACAAAAGCCAGCGTACCGTCAATTAGCAAACTGTCCTGAAAAGCACAGCAACACCAATGCTACAGCAGGAGAGGAACAAGAGATGTTAAATTTGTAGGTAACTCTCAGCCTGAAACAGGAGAAAAAGAGAAAAAGAAACAGTCTTATTTGGCCCTCTTGGGGGAAAAAATAAAAAATGAAAGAAAAGAGGAAAGTCTTCTAAGGTCTACGCTGAAAACCACCCTCAAGAAAATACACAAAAAGAAAAATGCAAGATCAGCCAGAGTTACTGATGGAGAGGCTCCGGGGTATAGCCAGTTATTGAAGTTTTGCAACATAAAGCTTAAATTATTTATTATTATTTTTATTTTTCTAGAAAAAGAGAGGAACAATGCATCTCCTTCCTCAAAAGTTAACAACTGTGCGACATCATCTCTGCATTGTCTCCCTGTTTTATCGCCAGAGTACAGCGCTGAGCAGATTCCACCCCAGGGCAGACACAAAACCACAGGGCCACGGTTTCTAATTATACCTTCTATTCTCAGGGAAATGGTTTATTTATTAGCTCTTTGAGCTTCCCTTTCATTCATTCTCAGGCCCAGTCCCGGCAGCGAGGGGCTCTCGACAAGAGGAAATTTATTAGGTTTTCTCTGTTCTCCACCTTCCCTGCTCCACGCTCTCCCACCCAGCCTCTCCCTCCTCTCCCATTCAGCATTACAGGCAGTCTCATCACTTTTAATTCAATAACTTGCAGTATAATTACTCCGTAATAACACTATTATCTTAACATTTACTCAGCAGCTGCGATCCCCTTACAGCGAGGCAAGGAGGGAGAGGAGAAGGGATTCTCCAGGGAGAAGCGATGGGGAGAGATGCCTTCCCGCAGGAGAAAGACCCGAAAATAAACCCCAGCCGGAGATGGAGATGCTGCGGCAAGGAGTAAGAGAGCGGGGTGAGCGACGAGGCGCTGCGCCTGCAGCCCTGCCCAAGCCCGTCCATTTTATCTCCCTTTCCTCAGAACCCAGCAGGTCTCGCACGCAGAGGAGAGACCAAGGGGACGCTGCGTACGCTCAGCCCCGGGTCTGCAGTGCCACGGAAGCCATTTAAACAACCACCGTGCCTCATAACCTCCCTGAAAAAGCCCTGCCGCTAGGTAAATGGACTGAAAATGGGGGCAGGCAACAGCAAAAGGCCCACTGAAGGACACGCCTGTGCTCCATGCTATAGGAAACGGGATCATCTCCTGCAAAAGTCATCCATTTAAATCCAAATATTAACCAGGTGACGTAACACACTTACACATTATCCCAGCTATCGCTCGCTACAAAGACTGGTTTCAATTTTTACTCCAGCAACCCCTCAGAAAAGGGTTTCCACATTTCACAACAGCACATTTGGTAAACAGGGTAAGAAATCCTCCTAAAGCCATAGACTGAAACTCAAATAACTTGTGCAGCAAATGAGGCGGGGAACAGTCTATTAAATATCAGACGTGCACCAACTCCAGGCTTGCCTAGGAAGGCAGAATTTCAGCCTACAAGCCTTACCTAGCCCTTACAAAGAGCTCTGCTGTTGGCACCTTTTGCCTCCTTGCTGCGGTTTTATTTTCTATGATATTTAAACAAACAAGCCCACTGCATATTTAGGCAGAAATGTTCCTACATGCACCACAGAAAGAGCAAGTTACTACAGCCCCTGCTTAAGCCAGCACGATTTTGAAGCCTACAAGGTGAGGTCAGGTTCACGCAGATACCAGATCCTGAAATCACACACGAAACTCAGTGCGAGTACCAGCCTTAAAGAACAATTCAGACTATAATGTATCTGTTTCATACACATGCTGCAGCAAAGGGGTAAACACAGTTTATTTTGATTGATTATCCGTCATGTAATGCAGAGCTATAATTCCATCAAGCCATCAAAGCGGTTCGGCAATTATATAAATCATGGGAGGAACGTGCAAAAAGGTTTGTTGTTAGAAACTCAAAATAGAATTTCCTTATATTATATTGCTGCATATTGGCTTGTTTTTTAATAATAGACAGTCAGATTATTTTAGTTTCAAATTTGTTTACACGCCTCTCGTACACCAATTCACTGGTTACTGCTGATGACAGATCACATCAACATTAATAAGACATTTTATGCTGTCTACCACTCTACAGGAAATTTCCAAAGCAAACTAAGACTGAACGCAAGCAGCGTGATGAAAATCACACCCCGTGCCTTACAACCCAACCCCTTCGAAGCGGCTGAAGCTCAACAATGCCAACCACGTGTAATTCACACGGAAGAGGAGACTTCCCGCTTTCAGCTGGGATATGATAAAGGATGCTACCGGGAGCCCTTCATACAGCTCAGGGTTCATTATTTATAACGTTATATAAAGCCTTTACTGCTGAATAGATCTTGCGTGCGGACATAATTATATGTATGTGCATTATCATAATTAAATCTACAATAAAGTAAATAAGACAGTTTATGATGCATTATCCAGACATTGTTACCAAGTTTTTACACCTATTTAGTTCAAATTTAGTAGAAATGACAACCCCAAGCTCTAGGACATTCCCGATGGAAGCGGCTGCTTTTGGGGGTTTAACTCCTTTTTATTCCTTCCCCTTTCCCCTCCTACGTGACTGCAATCCCAAGCACCGGGGCAGAGGAAAGCCCTTGCAGAGTTCCCTGAAGCTCATCCTCTTCCAGCCCGGAGAAGGAGCAAATCCCAAACCTGGGCAAATGGCACCAAACTCGCAACCTCACTGATGCTGGTGTCAGCGGGCTCTGGCTCGGCCGTATCCGCTCATCTCGGCTGCGGAGACCACCCCTGCCCGAGACACGGCCCAGCTGCTGCGCGAAAAGAAAAACCATGGCAGATTTGTAAGAGCTGATGGCAAAACTCTCCTTGCCGTCAATGAGAGCCGATTTCATCTCGCTGCGCTGCGCTCTCGCCCCAGCAGGGAACTGCACAGGGAGAACACCACTGAAGTCACTGTGATTATTTGGTTTTTCTCCCCTTTAAAGATAAAAATAAATCCAATCACTCTGCTTCAATTGTGGGCCCTAAATCAGTATTTATAATCTCTCTTTTTGAGTTTTTTGGGGGAAAAAAAGGAAAGAAAAGCCATGCTGAGCTGCGCACCAAAAAGCCACCCAAGATAAACCGAACAAGCATTAAACATTGTGTCGTTAAGTGAGAAAAGACTAGAACTTTGATGTGACACTTGGCTGTTTGCTGGCACTATAAACTACTGCACACTAAAAAGGTTTGTTAAACGCTCCGTAAACTTTAACACATTACTGAAACACTTCGAACCAAGAATTTTATTTGGCTATCCACAAAACTGTGCTTCGTAACAGGCAGCAAAGAACAGCAAATGCGTATTTTTCTCTAGAATTTACAGGCATGTTTTAATTTCTAGAGTTCAAAACAATGAAATTAATACAGGCAGATTTAAGAATTCCCTGAGAAGAAAGCCCCCATGCCACGTCTGCTTTAGGAGGACAGCTGAAGCCTGAAACAGCGATGGAGTCTTTGGGGTGCATCCCTCCTCCGGTACCTCTGACCTTTGTATTTTGAGAAACAACCGACTCTTGGACACCCGGCAGCGCCAGGAGAGCAGCAAAGCACTAGAAAAGCTCCGCAAATCACAAGGAAAACAGCAGAGTCCACGCTTCATCTTTTCTATGTATTTGCCTAGACTCGCATTTCCAAAGCTATTCCAGGAGATCTAAACCAGGGTACCAGCCAAGAAGCAAAACTAATCTTTAAAAAAAATCCCCAAGTGTTTTAATATTAATGTTCATTCCTCACCGCAAAGAAAACCGGGTCTTTCTCACGATTTTGCCATTTTTCCCCCAAAGCAGGAGGGAAGACTCCCCAGAGGGGCAACGAGGTGTGAGGCACCACATGAGCCACCCGCAACTCCCATCACCTTGGTCTCCATCAGAATTTCACACCGCATCCGAGACGCTTTCCAAAGGAGATTTTTGTCCAATGAAACTTGCTGAAAAACCTAAAATCCACCAGCTGGCTTAAGCATCATTGGCTTTGCATAAAACCCAAAGCCACTTTTAACATGTCACTCATCTTCCCTATTAAGCCTAATGCAAACTGCGTGCCGCGCGGCTCCCCGCTTAGGGACAGACGCGGATTTGGAAGAGTCGCCCAGAGACAGAGCGGGACCGATACCAAACCTACACCCTGCATCCCTGCGCTCGCACATCGAGACCACGGACGCAGGCGCAGGCGACAGAGGAGGGTACGGCCACGCATCCTCCCAGCCCAGCCCCGTACAACCTCCCCAGCGCACGGGCTGCTGCAATTTTCTACTGGTTTATAGCAAGTAGTTACTCCAGCGCTGGCGCAAGGGAGAAGCTAGGATAGAATTTCATTTTGAATCACAACTACACCTGAGGCTAAATCATTCGGATGGTGCGATTTACACATTCCCACCTCTCAGGGCAGTGCATAAAGCACAGCATGGGCCCATCATTCATTTCAGGATATTGCTCTGGAACGCACTGTCAAGCGAGTGTTTCATGGCACACGAGCGAGGCTGGCTGCGAGGAACCGGGCACACTCAGCAAGTAGCACTCGGTGCTTCGTTTGACGCTCCACCTTCGGTAAGAGAAATGGACTCCTGGTAATGGACTACAATTTCTCCCCCTCCAGGAAGGCAGCGCTGCAACCATCAAACACGTCAGGCTGGAGGCGACGGTGATTCATCTAGTCCAGCACACCATCGCCAGCAGCACCCAAAAGCAGACGCTTCAGAGGAATTACCTGTCTGGGTGAAGTTTCTTCCTAGCTCCCAGCCACCACTGCTTGGCAGAGGACCCAAAGCAGGACTGGATCAGTCCGGTGGGGCAGGGACCGCAGAGGAGCCTTGCCTATGGCGTCCTGCAGCATCCAAGACATCAAATCCATTAACGCTGGAGAAACGGCAGCAAATAAGCAAGTTTTCACTCCTCGACGCGTACCCAATGCACTAGGTGCAAGGCACGGACGGCGTAAGAGCACTCCAAGCAGAACAGGACCCGTAAGATGCTGCAATATGGGGCTGGGGAGACCGGAGCCTTCCTGGCTACCGGTGCCCATCTCCAGCAGGAGTGAACCCACGCGGGAAGCCTGGAGCAGCCTCAACTTCCGCAAGGTCTCCTCCTGCCCGCACACTTGGGGCTGCAGCCTCCAGCCCCAGCACAAACACCAGGTCTTGGTTAGCGAAACAATCCTTTGAATTCGAGCAGCTCCCATTTCACGGAACACCACAGCTGTTCACTTCCCTGCACGCATTTTTAAAGCGAGTTCTTCCCTCCTCTCCCCCTCCCCCAAATTTCTCTGCCTTTTGCTCCTGAAGTTCAAATAAACCTATTTTCAGGATGGTAGTTGTAACTTTATCCCTTATTTCTAATTTTCCTTTTTTCAGACCAGTGTTTTAAGGCTTTCCAACTTCAGAAACCTTGCAGACACAAGACCGGCTGCACTGCCGTGGCCCTTAGCCACCACTTTGTTCAACGCAGAGAAATCAAAATTCAAAAGGCAGTTCAACAGCCTTGACGCTACAGCTACAGCAACAGAAGGGAAGACAAAAGATCCCCCAGTCTAAACCTCCAACACCCCTCAGGTCCCTCTCACGTTTTGCAGTACCTCCCTCATCTCATTCCCAAGTTTCCTTCATTACACTTGAATTTCCTGCTTCTGCCCACCTCTTGTTTTCTCAGTTTCTGCTGGAAAGGGGGGGAAAAAACCAGCCACGAGGGCTTATTTTACAGCACAAGCACAGAGCTCCCTGCCTGGCTGGGGCTGCACCTCTGCTGCGCGCGGCTCACGTCTGGCAGGCGGGAAGGAGCTGCGTGCGGGGTGGCTGCACGTCCCTCCCCGCGCCAAACAAATCCAGCCCTCAACAAAACCGACGCGTACAGCGCACACGTGCGCACGCGTAGCCCCAGAACGTGCATCAAAGGCCCAAACGTGCCTCCCGGAGAGATGATCCCCCCAAAGCAGCGCTTCCGGGAGGCAAAGCCAGCAGACTTCAAATCTTCCGGGCCATTTTTTACACGTGGATTTGATCCTCAAACACGGCGCTGGTTGGAGATTGGATTTCACTGTGGCTGTTCCTCGAGGTCTCCATTTCAGCCAGTTCCCAGTGGCCCTCGCCGCTATGCAAACCCTCCTGCTCCTGCAGGCAGAGGGGACAGGGTATTTCCACCCACGCGCGGACACGCCAGCGAGCGCACAGAGCTCCGGGAAAGGACCCTGTGACGCATCCCGGCGATATCCCCAGAGTCCGGTCCTACCCCAAGAAAAACAGCCATTTTCCCCTTTCCAGGCCAGAGCGTATTGAAGTATCTGCCCTCAGGGGAGGCTTTTAAAAACCAGGATTTTCTTTCCTACTCCTTCACGCCAAGGAGATCGGGGCAGAAGATAGCCCACATCCCCCTCCTCCCGATCCAGCGGCTCAAAAGCTGCCGATTCCCGGCGCAGCCCATCTGGTGACCACGGGGAAAGACGGATGGACGGGGACATGCAACCTACCCAGATCCTGTAACAGAGCATGGGGAGAGGCTGCCGCTTGCTTCCTTAAGTAAAGGATAAAGTTTTAATTTAAGCTGATCTCTGGGGAGAGAAGGAGGTTATTGAATCCATAGGAAGCAGCAGGGAACGAACCAAGTGACCCCGAGGCCAGGCGCTAGCAACTGGGATTCCCAAGGGTTACAAAGCTGGGGGAACAGGCCGGCACCAGATTTGCCGTGGATTTTTTTCATCCCCTGCTCCGGACGCACGCACATTTCCCTCGCGCTGCCTTACAGAGCAAACAAATGTCATTTCTTTGGGAAAACTGGAAAGACTATTTTCTTCCCAACCCTTCCCCCTCTCTGAATCCTCCCCCCTTTGCAGCTTGCAGAAAAGTGCCCCTAATCCCCAAATTCTCTCTCTACCTGCAGCAAGAGCTGAAACCCTACCCGTCCCCTCCCCCAGCCCTCCAACCGCGCTAATCCATCAAATTCCCTGGCCTTGCAGCCCACCCCCAGCCCCGACAGCAGCAATCCTGGCACCAGATGTCCACTGACAAAGGCAGCGCCAAGCATCAAAAAGCAGTCGCCCCGTCACCCCTGTCCCGACGCGGCCCCTGGGCAGAAAGGGAGTTCAAAGCGCAGTAACCGGCTGCAGCCGAGCATCCTTCCGCTGCTGCCCACCCTGGGCACCAGCGTGCCGGAGACGGGCCGCGTCCCTCGCCGCGGACACGGGGACAAAACTCAAACCGCGTCTGAGCCCACCGAGGGGTTACCATTCCCCCCCTTGGATCAGGGATTTAAAACAGGGGTCACTGATGGAAAATAAAAGGGATTTTATTTTAAAAAAAAAAAAATATATCAAAACCCAAGCAAGACATCTGTGCTCTGTCCACACGACGGCTGAAGCAGCATTAGCAGCGACTTTGTTTAAATATGACTGCTGCAAACCTCTTCCCGGCATCCTCCCCGTCACCTGCCAGAGGGATTTTGCTAGCCAAACCACGCTTCAGATTAGCCATCTGGATTATCTGTATCTGCTAAACCCGACTGCAAGACCGGCCTTTAAGACAACACACCCATCTCCAGGGATTTGTTCATAGAAAGAAAAGTGGAGGGGGGGGATAATCTCCACTCCGCACCCTCAGGAACTTTTCAAATGCACTGATTTTTTTTACCCTTTCTTCCCTTTTTCTTCCGTTTGAGGGGGTCTGGTACTATTGCTGCTGGTGTTAGGGCGTGCTACTTACACCAGCCTCCTCTGTCACGTCCCGCTGGGCAGTTTACAGTCTCAACCCCCATCCTTATTTCACAAATGCAATTTCAAGCTTTCCCACATTTCCCGCAGAGAAACGGGAGAAGCAACGTGCCGGCAGGCACAGACCGTCCCAACACCGTGCAGGAGGGACAGGCTGTGCATGCAAAAGCCCCGCCTGAAACCCATCCCGAGAAAAAACCTGCTAACGGAGCCAGCCCAAGAGCGAAACCCAGCGCCCCGCCGAATGAGAGCAACACCCCATTTCTACAAGTTATTATTTGCAACAGACTCCCCCGTCGGCTTTGGAAACGGCTCCAGCGAATGGTTTCCCTGATGTGCAGGGGCAGAGCATCCCTCCTCCCTCCCGCAGCCCGAGCATCGCTGCGCCGCGGGGACAGCCCGGGCCCTCCCCAGCCTCCCACGCTCCCACCTCCTCCGCAGGCAGGGACCCCACGCGACAAATCCTCGCAAGGCTGGAGGTGCCGAGGCTTGGGGGAAACGTGAACTGTCATTTTCCCTATTACACCCAGGTTTAGTGCTGCCGTTACAGCATCGTTTTATTTATGGTATTACTTCTGTCATTATAACGATCCTACATAAATTCCACATACCGATTCCGTAACAATGCTTGCTGCTATTATAATAATGATCCCATCTGAATGGCACAGGCGCCATTATCAGAAAATCTGTTTGCAATAGAGAATCAACTGTAAAAAGAGGCATTACGCCCAAATGAACTATTTTAGAATTACCGTAAACAGGGGGCTAGCCTCGATTCCCTTAGCTGCAACGCGCTGCTTCCTGCCTTATTGTAAAGAGACAGCAAGTCAAAATTAGCAGGTAAGTCATCCTGCGACTGGGAGCTGATGCTGAAACCAAGCACCGTGTGGCTCCCTCACATGACTAAACCCTACCTCCGCACAGATTTTAGTAACAAATTTTTGCAATGCACTTACTAAGTGCTAATGAGAGCACTAACCAGTACATGGAGAAATTGAAACACACCCTTACAAACCCATTAAGAAGTTATCCGCAAATAGAAAGGAAGGGCAGAAGAGCTTAAAAAACCCAGACTCACCCAGGCACATATGAGCTCATGCAAAATGAAGGCAGCAGTCACTTTGGAAACGACATAAGATGCATGGGAAAAATAAAGGTGGTGTAGGGTTCAGTTTGATAGATCTCCATCCCTGCATCAGCCCGTGCACGTTCACGGCTCTAACATCTCCCAGGTGCCTCCTGATTCAGAAGGTTTCGCCTACCGCAACAGTTATTACTCCTACAAAATAGTCCTGGAAGGGCAGCTACTCCTTCAAAGAGAGCTTCTAACAGATGTTTTCCCACCGTCAGCATCTGAACAAACACGGTGTCTCACACCTTCCACAGTCCCTAATTTTACCAGTTCATTCTTCACGCCCGCAAACACAGCATGAAATAAATTCAAATGTAACAAGATTACACTTCCCCGGTGCCACGGGATGTGCCGCAATCTCTGCCGAGTCCAACAGCAAAGCCTTGCATGGGAATAAAATATACCTGGGGTTCAAAATCTCTTCAAACAGAGGGCAGAGCATGGCTTGGGGGGTGGCAATGGGATGGAGTGCCTTTCATCTCCAGGTGACTGGTTAAAAATTCAGCCCAGGTGAGCAGCATCTACAAAGTCGTTACTACGCAAGGGCTGCACAGAAGCCAGCACGAAACGAGTCAGCGGCTGCAATCCAGCTTTTCGCAGACCGGTGTCAGACAACTTGTCACTCCTACACCTGGCACCACAGGGCAGCCCCCGAAAAGGCACCAAGGACGGGATCACGCAACCTCAATTTTCTCCTTTACGCGTAGCCGGGTGACACCGGCACTGCTGCTTTTTTTTTTGGCCTGCGCCCACATGCAGCCGACAGGGACGCTCGAGCAGAAATCAGAGATACCGGGTCTATTCCTGGCCTCACTGCCGACCTGCTGCGGGAGCCCGGGCAAGCCTCACCACCGCTTCAGCCTCGTCTCTTTTTGGCCGAACGATTTAACCCGCGGCTTTTCAGCACTTTTCACTGGTCGACCCTGAAACGCTTTACAGAAAGGAGTTACGCATCGCTATTCCCATTTTACAGACAAGGAAGCTAGCAGATTGCCATTTCCCCAAGGCTGTTTTTCTGGCACGCTCCTTGGAGATTAAATCTAGTGAAATAGCTTCGCCATACAAGAATCCGTACCCACAGGCCAGATTCAACAGCGAGGGTAAAGAGGGTGTTTGAAACTCGCTGTGATCAAGGTTAAGAAACATAATAAAACACCATATCCTGCTTTTCCAGCTCTGCAGGGTAATGAGGGATTTCCTCATATACCTGCTGCAACTGTCACCTTTGCAGGAATTTAGTACCTAGTACTAAATTCACTCTCTGCCTGCACGCTGAATCCTCAGATGGTTTATTTTGGTACCTCCACCTCCCAAAAAAATGATACACATCTCTTCCAAGTCAAAAGCGTAATCGGGCCTTCTCTGGTTTCAACGCTTTTGAAAAATCCCTGCTTTGCCTTCTGGCTGCAGGAGGAGGTTGCAGAGCAGCCGGACCGCAGCGCAGGAGCCCCGACTCTCCCCGACTCCCTGCTTTCCACTCTGACTGGCAGAAAGATTTGGAACAAGCGCCCGCGCTTCTCCTGGAGGTGATGTACCTCCTTCTGCACTAGGGATCAATGACGCATTCCCAAGATGATAAAAGACACCTTCCCTTGGCAGGTTCTTGGAGCAGTAACACGAAAGGATGGCGAGCGTTACGGTTTGTACTCCGGGGATAAAAAGCAAAAGAGGGAAGCACAACCCTGGCGCTGCCCTCCTCTGTGCAGACCCCTCCTCCAGCGCAGCTCAGTCCCCGCTGCGGGACCACCTCATTCAGCCGGAGGTGCCTCTGAGCCAGCCTTACCGTCTTCAAGCCCACATCCCGGCACACTCCTCCGCAAGAAGCGAGAGGGCGGCTTGAAAGGCACCAATCAACTCCAGATGCTTGTTACGTTAGAGAAAATGCAAATCATGAAGAAACTGTTAAAATAGCTCAATTAGCTCAAATGCGTATTTTTCACCTCCTCCTTTTTGGTGGGAAAAAAAAAACCCCACAAACCCCAAGGAAGAGTGTAAGTCTGAATAAACACTAGCCCTGTGAAATACCAGGGCTGACAAGCACCTCCACAGCCAGACACAGACCAGCAGTGGGCAACAGACGTGCGCCCCACAAACGCCAAGCTAGTTATGAGAGAAGAAGAATTTCTGAGTGCAGGTGGTTTGTTATTCTCAGAAAGTCTCTTTTCAGCAGATGTTCCTCTGTTCTGTGTGTGGCGATCCCAGCGCGCCTGAATTTGTGATTTCTCCTCCGCTAAGTGACGTTTTCAGGAAAAGGGAAATGAAAGGATAGCAAGATGCAGCTATACAAAACGCAGGCTGGAGAATCCTCTTTTTTTTAAGAGTGAAACCATAACGTTAATGTTTGGAACTGCATTTCATATATAGTGACGATCGGCTTAATCTTACATTTTTTTCCTTAACTGCAGGAGAGTTCTCCGCCAACGAACAATATAAATTTAAATTTAATTTCAAGCGTTCCTTTAACTGCCTCGAGTCAGACCAGCTGCTGCGAATCCAAAGTTTAGAGCCTTGACGTAAAAGTTACCTGCAACGTAAAAGTATTTTGCCCTTGCCAGAGTAAGAGAGAAATCGTAAAGGGATAAAATATGGCCATTTCTCAGGAAAGTTCCAGCTACACAGTTCCCGTAACAAAACAGAGCATTTTTTACCCCCTCTTATGTCTCTAAAATTACGCATTTTGGACAAACACGCATCTCGAGCTTAAGCAGCAGCATACCGGCTAGCAAGCGAGCGATATAAACCGAGACAGCGAGTTGCACGTTAATCCCGGGAACCGAGCACAGTCGTGCGATGTTTACAGCGAACAGATTTTGTACGTTACTGAAGCGCTTGCGGCGCGCGTCCCGCCCTGGGCTGCGGAGAGCATCGCGCAGGTGAGTGCTGCAGACCTGGGCCGCCTTTTGGTCATTACAAAATAAAAGGCATTTCCAGTGGGGGGGGGGGGGACCCCAAACCACGCAGCAAAAGGGGGGCAATGTGGAGGAGCGGGCGAGCTGGAGAGCCGGCCCTCTGTAACGCAGGCGAGCGCTCTGCGGCACCGGGGGTGCCGGACGCGGTTTTCGCATCTTCTCTCGTTTGGCAGCAAAACGCTGCCGCGAGGCGCTGGCGGGAGCGGAAGGGGGGCGGGGGGACCCTCCAAGCTCCGCGGGCCGCCCCCGGCCCCGCCGCCCCCAGCCCGGCCCCGCCGCCCCCGGTGCCCCCAGCCCCCGGTGCCCCCAGCCCCGCCGCCCCCGCAGGCGAGGGCCCGGGCCCGGCCCGGCGCGGGATGCTCCCCAGAGGGGAGAAGGGGAAGCCTTCTTAAAAAAGGGGGGGAAATAAATAAGTTTTTAAATCAAACCGACCGTCTCGAGGCTCGTCTCGCTGACGGAGGGGGTCGGGGGGGGTCGGGGCGCGGGGGCCGGCACTTACCGGGAGGGCACCGGGGGGGCACCGGCCGCGTCCCGCCCTCGGCCCTCAGCGCCTCCGGGCCCAGGGGCGCCGCGACCCCGCCGAGCAGCCCGCCGCGGCCCGGGCGGAGCCAGGCGGGGGCGGGGGCGGAGCCGGGGCGGGGCGCGGGGCCCAGCCCGAGCGGGGGGAGCGGGGCGGGGCGGGGGCAGCGGAGCGGGGCGGGCGGGAGGCCCGGGGCGGGGGAGCGCTGCGGCCCGGCCGGCCTCGCCTGCGCCCCCCCGGGCCGAGGGGTCCCGCACAGCCCGGTACCCCCGCCGGTGCCCCCGGAGCTGAGCCCTTGGGGTGCCCCTTTGGCCGGCCTTGGGGTGCCCCCACTCCAGCCTGGCCCTGGGGTCCCCCCGAGCCTGGCCCATGGGCTCCGTCCCCCCGAGCCTGGCCCTTGGGGGCCCTCACACACAGCCCTGGCCCTTTTGGGGTCCGTCCCCCCACGCCTGGCCCTTGGGGTCCCTCACACACAGCCCTGGCCCTTTTGGGGTCCGTCCCCCCGAGCCTGGCCCTTGGGGTCCCTCACACACAGCCCTGGCCCTTTTGGGGTCCGTCCCCCCACGCCTGGCCCTTGGGGTCCCTCACACACAGCCCTGGCCCTTTTGGGGTCCGTCCCCCCGAGCCTGGCCCTTGGGGTCCCTCACACACAGCCCTGGCCCTTTTGGGGTCCGTCCCCCCACGCCTGGCCCTTGGGGTCCCTCACACACAGCCCTGGCCCTTTTGGGGTCCGTCCCCCCAAGCCTGGCCCTTGGGGTCCCTCACACACAGCCCTGGCCCTTTTGGGGTCTGTCCCCCCAAGCCTGGCCCTTGGGGTCCCTCACACACAGCCCTGGCCCTTTTGGGGTCCGTCCCCCCACGCCTGGCCCTTGGGGACCCTCACACACAGCCCTGGCCCTTTTGGGGTCTGTCCCCCCACGCCTGGCCCTTGGGGACCCTCACACACAGCCCTGGCCCTTGGGGTCCCTCACACACAGCCCTGGCCCTTGGGGTCCTCACGCACAGCCCTGGCCCCACGGCTCTCGTGGAACTCCCCCACACAAAAAGCAAAAGCCGCCCTTGCCCTCGCAAGCCGTGGGAGCACCGCTGCTCCCCGCGCACCCCCGGCCACGCCGTCACTACCTCATCCCCACGGGGCAGCCGCTCGCTGGCAGCGCCTGTCCCACGGGGAAGCTGAGGCCCCGTCTCCGGCCAAGGGCTCCCGGGCTCTCCCCTCAGCAGGTCCCGCGTCAGCAGGAGCCGGGCTCCCCGAGCCCCCCACACCAGAGCACAAGGCTCTGGACACGGGGCAGCTCTGAGGGGTCCCACGCCAGCCCGGCGCAGAGCGCCGAAAGGGAAGGTGTGCAGCTGGGATGACCCCCACCTTGAGATTTTTGGCAACATGAAGCCCAACGCCACTCATCGGGTCCTTGGTACCTTGGGTCTGGCTCTACGATCAAACTCTCATCTCCAAATGCTTTAAAAAAAAAAAAAAAAAAACCAAACCAAAAGCCACAACCCTCTTAATTTATTTTTTTCATGGAGCTCCACAGACGTGCAAAGCTCTTGCAGCCATCTGTAAAGAGAGAAGGTAATTCCTAGCCTGAGGACTTTATAGTTTAAATAAGACATAATGCAGCGAGAGAGGATGGGGAAGAGAAAGGTGAGAGGGGTGTGCAACAAAAGGGTTTCTTCAGAGAGAGATTAGGATATCACGATTGCTACAAATACGTCTTTGCATTGACTCTATATAGGATTTCAGAGTAGCTCTGTTATCTCTGGGCAGGAACAAAACACTCTGTACTTGCTCTTTTCCAAAATCATACCAAGAAGCTGGAACCAAACAAAACCCCCAAACAAAACAATCACAACAACAAAATTCCTTCTCTCCCCTCCTCTCTCAATTTTGCCTGGGTTTTTTTTTTTTTCCAAACAGAGAGATATTTTGCCTTTTTTTTTTTTTTTTTTTTTTCTTTTGAAAGCTCGGGGTTGAAAATCCTTGGTCATTTGGGAATTCTCCGAGCCAGCGACCGCAGCAGGGCTGAGCGCAGGGAGGCTCTTGGCAGGCCCCAGCACGGAGAGGGCTGCACTGGAGCATGTGCCTGGGAGAAGGGGGGGACGTGGGGGGCAAAGGAGACCACATACATTTTTAGAAGAAAAAAAAAGGGGGAAAAAAAAAAGGGAAAAAAAAAAAGCGTCACCGAGGCCTGCCTGGTGTGCACGCCAGCTCTGGGGGCTGGGAGCGGGGGAGCGCAGGGAGGAGAAACGCTGGGTGGATGGAAGTGAGGATCCAGATTGAAAACAGATGGGATTTTTCTTGCCAACCTGACATCCGAGACTGCGGGAGGCGGGGTAGAACTTCCCCTTCGGAGAGGCTGGCAGCCAAGAGATATGGCGGAGGGGGGGCGAAAAATCCCCGTTTGGTTTGAAATCCCTCCCCGCTCCCTCTCGCTGGGGCTCCCTGGATGGCAGAGAGGAGCCCGCTGGAGCTGCGTTGTTTGTAATACTGGGAGAGGTTTGATTTTACCATTAAGTGTCTGATTCATCTGTTCCTGCCTGCTGGAGCTAAGCCCAGCCTGGCAGCTAATACTTGCCCTAGGAGACATTTTAGGGGCATTTTGCACCCACGCAGTCCCTCTGCACACGCACACGAGGGAAACCCGCGTACGTGCACAGGAATAACCCCGTGCACACCTTCGCCCTCCCGCGCGGCACACCGCGGCCAGCGTCGACCCGCAGCTAAACGCCAGCCACAGCCTCCGCCCAGGGATGAGCTGGGATGCGGCAAACCCATGCCCGAGCGCGGCTGCAAAGATCCACGCTTCCACGTAAAGCAGGCACTACCAGCCACTGCAGAACCTCGCACCTCTCGCTGCGGCCCCGGGCACCTGGGCTGGTAGCCTCCGGCAAGCCAAGCTGCCAAGGTTTCAAGAAGCTGCAAACAAACGGTGCAACAGCCCCGGAGGGACTTCGCGGTGATTCACCCAGGAGTCAATTTGTGGCGGGTTTGGGGCAGGGCTGAAGCAGCTCCCGCTCCGGGTCGCGCCTCCCGCTTCACCCCTCCATCCACGCGCCCCACGCTCCGGTGCAAGAGGGACCGGCTGCCGCAAATCCCACCCGGTCTGCGACAGAGGCGGCGGGGGGTCCCCGGTGACACGGGGGCCACGCGAGTCCCCGTGCCGAGCGCCGCATTTTGGGATAAATACCGCTGCAGGACGGCAAAAGGCCCAGGGCACGCACGAGCCGCTACCCGACGTGCATCAAGCGGTGGCAAAACCGCGGCTCTGGCAGAGCGCGGGCATCGCCCCGGCCTGGCAGGGAGGCGAGGGCCGCGCGCCCCCCGGGATTTCACAGCTACTTTACAAACCAGAAACAAAAAGTTAATGGTGCAGGCTTGACCACATATTTTCCAGGGGCTCTGGGAGACCGGCTCTCCGCAAGCCGGCTAACACACACTCTTTTCATTCAGAGCTTTAAATACCCAATTGTGTCTGTTTTCAGCATGCTCATTTTTAGCATTTTAATGATATGGCCCCGGCTCTCGCCCTCCTTGGATTGGCCGCAGCGTGGGGGTGTTTTTTTTTTTTCTTTTTTTTCCTTTTTTTCTTTTCCTTCTTTTTAACATCTTGCAGAGCAAGAGGGGAAGGGGGTTAGCAAGAGGTCACACATTTCTCCTAACCCAAGTGTTTTTCCAGCAGGCAGGGGGTCCTGCCAGGGACAAAGACGAAGCAGCCCCTTCGGCCGTCTGTTGGCTGCGAGCACTGCACCTTCGGCTGCGGGTCCTCGGCGCAGGCGCGGGCCGGGCGCGCTGCCCTCGCTGGAGCGTTTCGGGAAGGTGCACGATCCAGGCACGCTTCCCGCGAGAGGCGGCGGGCAGCAGCACCCATCGCCACACCCTGGCACAGCCAAAACCTCGCTCACCATGACCAGCCCTGGAAGAAAGGCTTTGGGGTTTCCCACTGCAATCGCATTCCCTTTGTCCCGTGTAGCCGGAGCTTTCCTTGGGCCCCATGGACAGGGTTTTCTCGGCTGCACCGCTCCGCTCGCGGCCGGGCAGACGACCCCACCTGCAAGCAGGAGGTGGCACGCAGCGTGGGCACGGCGCCTGCTCCCAGCCCGGCTCCCCAGGTCACATCGGGCACCCCGGGCGCCCGCACCCGCCTCACGTCCCCCCATTTATGCCCTCGGCCTGTTAGAGCAGCTCTGCTCTTCCCACTGGAAAGCTCCCAAAGAGCCTTCAGACATGTTAGAGCACAGCTCAAAGACTCCACCAGGAACTACAGGGAGCCCTGATGCACAGAGACGCCACGGGACCCCCAAACCCTCACATCTGGAGCTGTCCCAGGAGCCCCCAGAGCCTCCCTGGATGTGGCACCACACCGTGGCACCTCCCTGGCGCAAGGCAGACCTAAACCAACGTGGCAGCTGCTGATTTCAAATAGCCAGCTGCAAAAACCACCCCAGCTTCACCACCACCGGAATGCCCGTGCAAGGGTGCCAGCTTGGTCCTGGGTGCACGGGCGTCAGTCTGGCTCTGCACAGCTGCTTCGGGGCCGGGGCTAGCCTCAGCACCTCCATCCGGCCCTGCTCCCAAACCAGCCCGAGCACCCTGCGCGCCCCGGTCATGCAAACCGCCTGTCCTGGTTTCGGCTGGGATAGAGTTAATTTTCTTCCTAGTAGCAGGCATAGTGCTGTGTTTTGGATTTAGTAGGAGAAGAATGTTGATAACACGCTGATTGTTTAGTTGTTGCTCAGTGCTGCTTATGCCAGTCAAGGACTTTTCAGCTTCCCCTGCTCTGCCAGGGGCACAAGAAGCTGGGAGGGGGCACAGCCAGAAGAGTTGATCCCAACTGCCCCAAGGGCCATTCCATACCATACGGCGTCATGGGCAGTATGGAAACTGGGGGGGTTGGCCGGGGAGCAGCAATCACTGCTCGGGGACTGGCTGGGCATCGGTCGGCAGGTGGTGAGCAATTGCATTGGGCATCACTTACTTTGTATATCATTATTATTATTATCATTATTATACTGTTACTATTAGCATTACTATTTAACTTTATTTCAATTATTAAACTGTTCTTATCTCACCCCAGGAGTGTTTCTCACTCTTACTCCTCCGATTCTCTCCCCCATCCCATCGGGGCAGGGGCAGTGAGCGACGGCTGCGTGGGGCTGAGCTGGGGCTGAGCCCCGACACCGCCGATACAGCCAGGGAGGCAGCAGGAGACTCCCAACTGCACCAGAGAGGAACCGAAGGTGCAGGTCCTGCGCCGTGTTACCTCCATCCCTTAGCAAACATCCATATTGCCCCCCTTCCCCAAACACACTGTCCTGGTTTTGGCTGGGATAGAGTTAATTTTCTCCCTAGTATCAGGCACAGTGCTGTGTTTTGGATTTAGGATGAGAATAGCGCTGATAACACACTGATGGTGTAGCTGTTGCTCAGTACTGCTTATGCCAGTCGAGGACTGTTCAGCTTCCCATGCTCTGCCAGGGGCACAAGGAGCTGGGAGGGGGCACAGCCAGGCCCGCTGACCCCAACTGCCCCAAGGGCCATTCCATACCATACGGCGTCATGGGCAGTATGGAAACTGGGGGGGCTGGCCGGGGGCAGCGATCGCTGCTCGGTTGGCGGGTGGTGAGCAACTGCATTGTGCATCACTTGCTTTGCATATTCTATTATATTGTTATTATTACTACTACTATTTTACTTTCTTTCAATTATTAAACTGTTCTTATCTCAGCCCAGGAGTTTTCTCACTCTTACTCCTCCGATTCTCTCCCCCATCCCACCGGGGCAGGGGGATCGAGCAAGCGGCTGCATGGTGCTGAGCTCCTGCCTGGCGTTAAACCACGACAGATGCCCAGCCCCGCTTGCTTTTGCACGTGCCGCTGCGACCCGGCTCTCAGCCCAGACCGGTCCCGAGGGACGTCCTTTCCTCCTACCCGTGCCCCCCCATCAATATTCAGCGCTCTCCCCAGCCCCTCTCCCCCAGCTCCCCAAACACATCACGTCCACATTAACCACCCTGCACAGGGTGCTTCAACATCAGCCATTCAGGGGATGGGGCTTTTTTTTCCGCCAAGTAATATCGAAATGATATTTATTAAATTTGCTCTCTAAGTCCCTCAATCTGCTCCATAATGCAGTGAATCTGCAAGGTGGTTTCACTGATCCCGCCTGAATGAGACCAGATTAAGGCAGATGATCCCGGCTTTACGGCTCCCTCGTCCCAGGGAGGGTCAGGGGTTGCGCGGAAAGGCAGAACCCGCTGGCAGCACCGGTGTGGCTGAGCCAGAGGAAATCACGTGGCCTCTGAAAATGATTTCCGAGGTTAATTCCAGGTGGAAAGGAGGGAGCACTCAGCGTAGACACACAGCAACTTTTAAGTCTTCGGAAAACCCGTCTGGCTGTTTATTTCAGCCTCTCTTGCTCTTATCTCCCTCCTTAAGCGCATTGATTGCACCTGCCCCCACCCCGCTCCCCAGCAAGAAGCCCATTAAATCTAAAGTTAGCTTCAGAAAGGTTCATCAGATCCATTATCTCTGCATTCAGCTAAATTATGAAAATCATTAAGATAAGGAGGCATGGAGCCTATTAGTTTCCTGGAGAGGATGCTTTACAATTTTTTTCCTTCTGCTTCCGCATTTAATTACGTTAAGTTTCACAGTATTTAATTCCATTTATTAAACCTTTAATACATAAAAACAAAACAACAAAACCACTGCTGGCTGCCTTTAGGAAGGGTGCAGAGCCAGGGTACGGAGCAGCATCTGCTCCCCCATCGCCTCCCAGCTCCGGTCGCGGAGAGGCCCCGATCCCGCGGCTGCGCGTGGACCCTCGCAGCCGAGCCGGAGCTGCGCTTAGGCGGGATGCATCCAGTAATTAAAAAATGAAGGATGTGGCCTGGGGTCCATGCGAAGGCAAAGGGAGCAGCGCCAGCCCAGGGTCCTCCCGTGGGCTCCCCCAAGCCAGGCTGGTCCCCGAGCCAGCTGCGGGAGCTTTGCTACAACCTGAGGGGATGATGCAAAAAGCAGCGGGGTTGTGGGAGCTCTGTTTATTTGTTTCTAAAATTGCGGGAGCGCAGTTTAATCTGCAACGCCACCACACCCAGAAAGCCCCCGCGGGGATGCTACTCCCACAGGTACACACACAGGGATCCTTGCTCGGTTATTGGTGTTATTTTTTGGACAGATGCTATTTTAGAAAATTGATAGCAAGCCTACGGAAGCAGCACCCCCCCCACGCTTCAAGCAAGGTCAATCTGAAGCATTAGTGCCTCTCTGGCTGCATTTTGCCTTCCCAGAGATGCTATTTAGCAATCTTGGTTACTATTAGAGCAGCATCTAAAACCCCCTTATCCTGTAACGCTGAACAAGCTGTACCCTCACGCCGGGCTGTCTCTTTGCCATCTAAACAGGACAGAGACCAAAGAGTAAAAGCAAACCCAGAGGCACAGCCAGGGAAGAGCTCGGCGCAGGGTCACCCACCATGCGACGTGTGGAGGGGAAGACCCCAAGCCCAGCTGGTCCCCAAGCCCAGCTCACCGAGACCACGGCACGAGGGCTGCAGATCCACATCCCTGCGCGCACGCAGACAATGACGTTCCTATACACAGCATCTCCGAACACCTCCTTGCAGGAGATTCCAACATTTTGACAATTCATGGGCCACTAAAACTTTTCCCGAGAAGTTGTGGGCATTCACGGAGCCCCTCATGAGCTGTTCGTGGACCCTTTTCTCCAGCACTTGCAAGGCACGGTCTGCAAACACCTTCAAGGCCTGTCTCATCACGCATCCCAACAGGGCCCCATGGCTCCAAGCAGTGCAGTTTCTTCCCATCGACAACTTTTACAGGATTAAACCTCAAACTTAGCCTGCATTTTGCATTTGGTATTGAAATCAGAAATCACTCTGGAAAAGTAGCACCAGGAAGAAAAAAACAACTTGCTAAAGTGTTCCCCAGCAGCACATCCACATACTTTAATATAAAAAAGCTGCTGCTAATTTAAAAACCAAATGTTTAAGCAATCAAGCATATTTATTTAATTTGTCCTTTCTGTGCTAGAGAAGGCCCGAGCTGCTTGCAGTGGCTGCCACACAGCGTTATCAAGTGCGTTCACGGCAAGGTCCCCGCGTGTTGGGGTGGGAGCAGCTTGGAGCCCCAAGCCACCCACCCTGTGGAGGGGAGATCGGCTCCTCCCGGCCCCCAGGAGAGGGTCCCCTGGGACAGTCCAGCCTCAGACCCACCACCCCGAGATGAAAACAGACATCTAGAGCCTAAAGACAGGACTCGGGCTTCAACCCATTGCTTGCATCCAGCATGAACCAGATCACCTCTCTGTTCCTCCAAGAGCAGTGAAATTTTAGTTCATTTGCCATCACTGCAGACTAATGTGTTTTCACTGACACGACCTGCTTGCTCTGCTTGCAAAGAGGGTGCAGGACGCACAGAGACAGGTTACAGGGGAACCTGGAGCCCCAAAACGAACCCAGCTGGAAAGGGGCAGCCGCTGCCTCACCATGGTGAGACGCTGCTGACCACGAGTCCAACACCAGCAGCTTAAAAATACAACTTGCACTCTATTTAATTTAAATGCTCTGAACACAGACCAACTCTTGGTTTAAATATTCATTGGTGCGGTGATGGGACCCGTGAGCCATCCGATAAGCAGGCTGGGAGCTTCACCCACCGCCATGGAGCGGAGCTTCGGCTCAAGGGCCACGTCGTCACCTTACAGCCACGTTCCCCACCTAACGCCAGCCACGAAGCCCGCATCTCTTACAGCAACAGTAAACTCAAAAGGGACTTTCCCCCACTTTCTCCCAAAGCCTTGCCAGCAGTGAGCTAAATCCAGATCTGCTCTTCACACCCACCCACGAGCTGGGGCAACCAGCAAAGGTTCATTAGCAGGAGGAGCCGTGTTCCTCTTGCTTTGAACATGAAAGCAGCCCGAAGCGGGGTATTTTGTGGGGGAGGAGAATATTCATCACAAAAAAACCCAAAACATGGAGCAGTAAACACCGCCTTCAGCCTCCCTGATGCCAAAAGGGTTCCTGTGGACAGCGTTAAGGATGGAGCATTACCCAAACCAAGGGGGGGAGAACGGTTTTTCTTCTCGAGTCACCTCTCAAAAAGACCTCCGTCCACTTGAGCTGTGGGATATGAGTGTTCACCTGTTCAGCTTTCCCTCTGGCCTCCACACCAGTGTATTTTGGGTTGGCTCTTACACTCACAGCCATTTAACCCACTGTTTACATAGTTAATATGCACCGAGGCAACGCAAGACACGCACAGTGCTAACCAGTAAACAAACAGCCCACTTTCCCAGCTGGACAAACCCTCCATCTCTCCCGACATGAGATCCTGCACCGTTACCACCTTTGGCATGAAATATTCTTGGAATAAGTTAGCCGGGAGGAAAGTTTCAGGGAGACCCAACAGCAGCAGCTGGATGGCAGCCCCCAAACGAGCTGCACGAGGTCCCCGCTGCAAGGCTGCAGGAGTATTTGGGATGCCACTGAACACGGGGGCTGGGGAGGGGAGATACGACACCGGGTGCCCACGGGGGTTTGCTCTGCAGCAACAAGATCTGGAGGTAAGGATGCTCCTTCAGCTTTCCTACACCATTAACCTGCAATCAGGAGATGCCGGATGCTCCTGAGATGCGGTGGTTTATTCTCAATGTCAGAAGCCGATGTTTTTTGGTCAACCTTTGGAGGGCAAACACAGAGTAGCCAATAGCCCTAAGGAGCCGGGTCATGTTGGCTGCTGCTTTGAGCGAGTTATCAGTAGCCCAAGGAAAGCCTGGTCTTCTCAAGTTCACGGTTGTCATTTGAAAACCTCATGGATTCACAAGTTGAGTGCTGGGCTCCTGATGAAGTCTGCATGTGCCTGTTTTACAGGCAAGAAAGTTCAGGAATGAACTGGAAAAATGATGTTCCTTTGGTCTGCAGCAAAGCAGAGAATGGAGCCTGCTCCCAACCATCCTTCCTCCAACAGCCACCACCACACGCAGCCGTTTTCACCGGGCACACACCGGGCAGTTTCTGCAAAGCCCTGAAAAGCCTCCAAAGGCCCAAACTCATGAAGAAATGAGCAATAACCACTGGAGAGCGACTCTGTGGATAATCCAGATTTCTCATGGATCCCAAAACGCCTAAAAGGACCCAATTCTCAGAGCACAAGTAAGTCCCCAGAGAGGCTGGAGAGCCCTGTGCTGCTCTTCCCAACGCTGGAAAAGCGCAGACCCAGATCACAGATCAGGATCTCCTTTCCCACCAAGGCACTGTCAGGAACAGCGATGCCTTGGAGAGGGAGTGGGAGCGCAGGAGCGTGAGCAAACCCATCATAAGCAGGAACTCAATTTTGCCCATCATTATCGTTGGCTTTAACAAATAGCTTCTGGGGATGGCAGGTACTTTATTAATTTTTCCCCTGTGCAGCATGCAGGATGATTGAAGAAATCACCGGCCTGTTGATTTGTTTGCCTCCCTGGCCCAAAATAACTAGCTATTTATTTTTAAACAGCAGGATGCATCAAATCCTCGAATTGAGGCGATGGAGCTGGGAGGACGTGCCACACGCATCCCAGGCACCAGTGCCTGGGCAGAAGGTTTCAGCCCCTTTCTCCACACTGGGAAAAAGCCAGGTCCAAGTCTCCCACTCGCACTTCAGACATGGGAAAAGTGAATAAAGGGATTTTCCACCCCATTGGGTTTCTTCTGGCAGCCACATTCCTGGTGACCCCGCTGGAGTCATTGCCCACCGTGCCCGAGCTTTGGTCTGCGCGAAGCCCAGGGAGGGTTTGGGCACCTTAGCCTCAAATACAGCCCCTGGCCTTGAGCTTTGCTGCACATCCCTGATGATGGGGTGGCGGGGATCTTCTGGATGATGTTAGGACAGAAAGAACTGCAACGTGCACATCGGGAAGCAAATAATCTTGGAAGGTGCTTCTCTCTCTAACAGTTCTCCTGCAAAAGCACAGCCACGGGAGATACCAGGCACAGGCTCGTGGTGCTGCAGCACCTTGCCCAGTCCTCCAACACCCAAGCAAGACGTTTGCCACGTCCCTGAGCCCTCCTGGAGCCCTCCGAGGTTGGCAGCAAGCTGGGGCCAGCTCGGGCGCCCACGTCCCCATTGGAGCTGGAGCTCCTCTCCTGTCCCAGCGGCCGCAGCTGCTTGTGCAGGAGGATTCAGGATTCGTGCATTGCCCTCCCATAGGATTGCTCAGGGAGCGCAGGAAATGCCCAAAGCGGCAGCTGATGCACAAGAACTTGTGCGACTAGAAAAAACCCAGGGTTCATCAGCCCTCCCAAGGAAATGCCATGGGAGCTGTCAGCCGGGTGTTTTGGGGGTGATCTCCCAGCGGGGCTGCACGGGCGGGAGGGAGCATCCAGTCCAAAGACATGCGCAGGACAGGATATCTCCACAGCTCTGCTTCGTAAAGAAGTCCCTGGGGTCCAGGGGAAGTAGTTTCTCAAGGCACACAACCCCAGCAGAAGTTACACGAGGCAGCTTCAATATCCCCATCCTGTAGGCCCCTACAGATTACCTTTTTTTTTTTTTTTGGTTTTTTTGGGTTGTTTTTTTTTTTTTTAAGCACCATCTCCATTCTTTGTGGTTACTGAGAGTGTTTTCCATATGAGCAGCACTGGAGCCTCTTCCAAAGCCTGCAGCCGTCCCACACTGGAGCCTGCTGAGCAGCCAAGTGAGACCTGCAAAACCCCAACGCAGGCTGCAAGCTGCCACGAGGACCACGTGGGCAGTAACAGATCTACCGAGGACTTACGACAAAACCACTGCTGGGGAAAGGCAAGGCTGAGAAAGGCGGCGTGGACGGAGGGAGCTGCAGCAGCAACATGCCACGGCCGAGGGGACGCAGGGACAGAGCGAGAGCAGCCAGCTCCAGCACTGCCAGCGCTGCCGGGCTGGTGCGGGGTCCCCAAAGTCCCAGGGCAGCGGCGGCTGCTGCCCGCGACAGTTTGGCAGGGAGCTGGCTCTCCCCACACACGCTTACCCGCCCGCTTCATGGAGAGCCTTTTCTGTTTCTTTTTTTCTTAATTTACAAGAAAGGAAAAAGGGAGGGAAGCAACTCTGCAATTCTCCAGGGACCCAGGACTCCTCGTGCCCATCCCCAGAGCAGGGCTAAACTGCATTAAGTCTGAACAGAGCTCTCCAACAGAGCCTGAGAGCAGAGGAAATGACCTCCCCCTGCACACAGGCTTCCTCCCGCTCCCCGGGGAAGGCAGAAGGGACCGGGGGTGCATCTTCTACCTGCCATACACATGCACCATAAACAACATGATACGCAGCATGCTATTTAAAAGCGGGTCCTGTGCAACTATCTGCCGCACGTCGAGTCACGCCGGGCAGCGGCATGGGCCGGTGCCTGCCTCCCCCTCGGCGAGCGAGGCCCGTGCTCTGTGCAGACACAACGGGCTCGTGCCCAGGGCTGCGCGCGCCGAGCCTGGCAGTTACGCGCGGCCGCAAAGGCGGAGCTGCCCTGTCCAAACACGCCCGGGCGTGGGCTGCGGTTTGTGCGGCAGAGTCATTTGCATTGATCCTGCTTTGCCACTGTAGCGTGCTGGGGTAAATCAGCGTACGGTAGCATCACCCGATTGACGGAGATAGGTAAAGACTCTGCTTTCCTGGCTTGGGAGAAAGGAACAGCAATTGCCACCTCGACCAGGCTGGGTTGCAGCACCAGTAGCTTGGCTGTCCCATGCCTGATGCAAAGACCCAGGTCTCTCTTCCAAAGAGACCTCCAGAAATGCACTGCTGAAAACACAGCAAATATTACACACTGCTGCCTAACATCACTCTCTCCTCCTCCTCCCTGCGTCCCAGCCACTCTTTCCCTCCCCTTCCCAGCCTGTCCCATCAGCCACCGGCTGCAGAGGGGCCCTGCCAGCTGACAGACGAGGCTTCAGGTTAACAAACCCAATTTGTCGGACACAAAGAGCCAAAGCATTTCATCTCTGCTGGCTTTTCCTTTATGAAATTGCTCAGACATTCAAGACGTGAAATGTCACCGTGTCACTTGGTGGCAGCTGAGGGCATGGAGCTGGAAAGGCCGGGAGATGCCCTCCGAGAGCCACCCCCGCTCGGCTTGAAGGGAAGGGGGACGGGGCCGACGGCCACCGTCAGCGCTGGGGACAAGGGGGCCATCAGCCCATGCCTCCCCCAGCTGCAAGCCCAGCGCTCCCAGTCCCACGAGCTCTCAGCAGAGCGATGCTAATGAGCAGTGCTAGAGCACGAGCACCCACTCGTGATTGCAAACAAGCTCCTTTTGCTCTCCTTGGCCCCAAAACCCCCCACCACACTCCCCTCGCTCAGCAGCCAGCTGGAAGCATCACATTCCCCTGAGCTTCCCCAGCTCTCTCTGACCACCCCGGGGAACAGCAGACACGCATTCTGCTCTTGTACTCACCCGAGGCAGAAAAGCACAGCCGCGATGCTTAGCCAAGCCCTTGCATCCAAAAAGCACATACAGTCAACACGCACGATGGCAGATCTGCCCCAAGAGCCAAGAGCGAGCCGTGCTGCTGGCTGCCCCACAACAGGGCAGAAAAGCCACTGCAAATCCCTCCCCAGAGAAGGGCTGGAGTTTGCACCCCTGAAGGGTCCGGCTGCGGGACAACGCTTGCTCAGAGCCTGCCAGCAACGCCCCAGGCAGCTCCCTCTGCGCCGGCAGCGACGGACCCCGTTTCTCGGGTGCTTCACAGCCCCCGGGACGCCGCTCCATTTTACTGCGAACAGGAAAAGCAACAATGAACAAAGCCCAAGGGTTTTTCCTAGGGCCACTCGGGGCACCTGCCATTTGGGTAGGACACGGCAGCAGCGTCAGAGGCACCGCAGAGCCCGTTTGTATCCAGCAGGAACAGGGAAAGCTCCGGCACGCGCCGGTGAGCCATGCAACAGCGCTTTGCCACGCAACAGCGCTTTGCCACGACCTCTACCTCACCTGAGCTGGGTCTCGGAGCAGGGATGTCCAGACGGGTTTCTGTTGCGTTATCCCACAAGCGGTGCCCAGGGCACCCTGCCTGCAAACCCGAGGGACCCAAAAGCTGCGTCAGCACAGCAGGAGCCGGTCACAGAGGCCACGGGCAGAGACAGGGCTGCGTTCCCCGCCGGGTCACGCCGCAGGGCAGGGAGCGAGAGCTGCAGCTCCCGGGCACCGCTCCAGCCGGGAGGGAACCTGAGACCTCCCCTCGCGGGTGAATTTACTGCTGGGAACATACAGTTACAGACCGGCCGATGCTGGAGGCGATGCAGAACAGGACACCCCGCGGCACAAAGCCCAGCTATGCAAGTTATGAAAGCGCCTGAAAATGAACACGGTTGGTGTCCGTCCGTCTCCAGGGCCTCCCCGTACATCACAAGGCTGGTGCTGGCCCAGAAGGCATCTCTGCTCACGTGCACCCGCAGAGGGTCAACAGCCAAGGTCAGCTGCAGCATCTCCCATCCCTCCCGCCAGCCCGCGCGCAGGACGTTACGGGGATGTTGCGCCGTTGGTCAAAGTCTCCGGCTCTGCGCAATGCCCAAAGCACAGCGACGCAACGCAGCAACATGGGAGCCCACACTGGGATTTCACAGTCCTGTCCCAAAATGCCAAACCCCCATCCCAGAGCGTGGTAGGTACCAGGTGGGAGAGCAAAGGCTGCTTCCCACGCCGGCCTGCCATGCTCCCCAGATGGTTCCTGGTCCCAGCAGCAGGAAGGGACCAAGAAGATGCGGAGCAGGGATGTTGCTCCAGTTTGCCCCTGAGGCACATGGAAAAATGGGAACCAAGAGAAGCACTGCCAAGAGGGCCTGATCCAGTGAGTGGCCACAGCCCGAGAGCTGAGAACAGGCAGACACATCTTTGGTCAACCCTGGCTGAGCAGCAGCTGCCTGCCCTGTGCCCGGTGCTGCAGCATCCGTGGGAGACGTGCCACGAGCATCCACGGGAGCGAGACGGAGCCCAGACTCTCCTGCGGCGGCAGGGAGCTCCCGCTCCCACGGCACGGGGCTCTGCCAAAGCTTCAACGCGTCCCCGGGGCGGGGGTGGCCGTGGCACGGAGCCCCGCTGGGACGAGCGGCGCAGCCGGAGAGGGGGCAGCTGGCACCGAGCTGAGCAGCGCGGCCGCGCACCCCCTCCGCCGCCGAGCGGGCTCTTCCCGCGCCCGCCGTCCCTTCCACCGCCTCCTTCCTGGCGGCATCCCCCACGTGCCCATCTGCTGCTGCCCGCTCATCCCATCCCACCCAAACCTTCCCCAAGAGCCCCAAACCTTCCCCAGAATGGGGCTGCTTGGCAGCGACTGGGCTCTTGCCCAGCTGTGCCAAAGCACGGTTCGAGGGACTCAACGGCAAGCGTGTGCCCACGGCATCAGCCGACTGCAAGTGCAAGCGTGCCAGAAGGTACCGCTGTCCCACGCTCTCCTACTCCCACCATCCGCATCCAGAGGCTGCAACTGCAAGAGGAGCCAAGAGATGCACATACAGACAGAAAGGGATGGACAGACAGGGCTCCATCTGATGCCACCGCTTTCAGCGCTGCCTTGACAGAGGGCACCGAGAGAGCAGTACAGCCATCTTGTGATTTAAAAAAGCCCGAGCCTGGCAATTATTTACATAGGCAAGATTTCAGGATATGGGTTTTTTCTCCTCCTAAAAGACTAATCAGAAAAAAAGTGATTTTAAAATAAAGCGACTTCCAAAGAAAAATCCAAGTTGAAAGTCTTGCTTTAATTTTATTCTGAAGATTAAAGCATGCCGCACAGTGTTCTGGGGGCCCAGCAAGAGTCCAGCATCACAAGCTCCTCTGATATTTCCTAGAAAAACCTGCAACCGAGCCACCTGTAAACACTCCTCACGAGAAGGTTTAGAGGGCTTGGAGGAGAGCAAGGCTCGCCGGGACAAGCACCGCCTGAGATGCTGCCGGACAGCCCCTGCCTCGACAGCAAGAGTCAGGATGGAAAATTGAGGCATGGAGAAGGGATATGACTTGCTCAAAGACATCGGAAAACGTCAAGGGTAAGCCAAGAACAAAGCATCGGGCTGGGAGATCCACTTACGAGACAAGGCAGCCTAATTACAGCCTGGCTCTGCGGGGTTCTTAAGAGCAAGACAGAAGCCTACGTGCTCCACGGGCTGAACCGGCCGGGCCAGCGCTGGGGACGGTGACTCCGGGGCACAGACCCCTCCGGGGACAGCCCTCTGCCCCGCTGCAAAGTGCTTGGCAGAAAGGCTCTGGGCATGAGCTGAATCATAGAATCACAGAATCGTTTAGGTTGGAAAAGCCCTTTAAGATCATCCAGTCCAACCATTAACCTACACTGCCAAGTCCACACTAAACCAGTCAAGGGCAGACCAGACTGAACCATGTCCCCAAGTGCCACCTCTGCCCGGTTTTTGAACCCCTCCAGGGATGGGGACTCCCCCACCTCTCTGGGCAGCCTGTTCCAATGCTTGACCACCCTTTCCGTAAAGAAATTTTTCCTAATTTCCAACCTAAACCTCCCCTGGCACAGCTTGAGCCCATTTCCTCTCGTCCTATCGCTAACTACGTGGGAGAAGAGCCCAACACCCACCCCACTACACCCTCCTGTCAGGCAGTTGTAGAGAGCGATGAGGTCTCCCCTCAGCCTCCTCTTCTCCAGGCTGAACACCCCCAGCTCCCTCAGCCGCTCCCCACCAGCCCTGTGCTCCACACCCTGCCCCAGCTCCATCGCCCTTCTCTGGACACGCTCCAGCACCCCAATGTCCTCCTTGTGCTGAGGGACCCAAAACTGGACACAGCATTCCAGGTGCGGCCTCACCAGCGCCGAGTACAGGGGAACAAAGGGAGCTGTCAGAAGTGGGAAGAAGCGCCTAGCCCCTGCCTTCCCATCCATCAGTGCACGCTCGGCACGGGCTACTCCAGCAGCACGAAGCGCTCGGACACACAGCGAGCTCGGTCCTCCAAGGAGGCACCCAAAGGCAGTGCAGACACGAGCTGCCTGCCCGCCCCGCTTCGCCAGCCCTGTCAGCCAGCTCCCCCGGACGCAGGGTAGAGACCCAAACGGTGCCACCCATCTCAGTGAGGGCGGACAGCCCAGTAACTAAAGCACGGGACGAGGCAGAGCCCTGCAGACGATGTCCCAGGTCAGTCCTCGTGCGCGGCTCTGTGCACACACTGAGACCAGGAAGACCCCTGCCAGCCGCAAACGCGCCTCCAGGCACGAAAACTGCCCCTCCTCTCTTCATCCCCTCCTCGCTACTCCTCACCCAGCCCAAAATCCAGCTCCTTGCCAGCCGGGCGCACACCGGAGGCCATGGCACCCATCTGAGCCCCCCCAAGCCGTGCGGCACGCTCCCCAAGGCAGTGGAGGGAGAGATGGGTGGATAAGGCACTGAAGCTGTAGTCCTGCTGCCTGCAGCTCGGGAGCAGATGCTGAGAGGTCTGCGGTCGCTCTCAAAATCCAGACGGCCTCACCGGGATCCGCTTACGGGGACCAGCGGCAAAGCTTTTAGGGCACGCAGTCTGCAAGCAGCCCCAGGGCCAGAAGCGCGACCGGTGCTCCCACCCCGCAGCGCCAGACAGGCTGCTGCAGGGCAGGCTACTAAAATTGAGGCGCTGGAAAGCGATAGGGCCTGCCGGTGGCCGGAGCTTCCTCCTTGTCCTTCTCCGAGGAAGCGGGATAAGAGCGGGACACGCAGCAACAGTGGCTCGTCCTCAGACCTCGCCGCCACCTCCTGTCCTGCAGCCCAGCCCCTCTCAGGTTCACTGTCATCCTCAGCCTTTGAGGGTGCCAAGCTGTGCTTAGGGCTCCTGGAAAAAAGAAATCTTCTGACCAGCATGGTGCAACAAGCCCTTCCAGGAAGCAGTCAGCAGGGAACTTGCCCGGCCGCCCTCCTCGGGGCTCTGCGCGGGTCTTGGAGCAGGGCCAGGGCCCGCACGGCAGCTGGGCAGTGTCCAGCAGCTCCGAATTCAGGGGACTCTCCTCCTCCTGAAGGGTTTTGCAACAGGAGAGAAACAGGCTGTGCGCTTCAGGGCCTGGACACCGGAGAGGAACAGAGGCGACAGGAAATCCCAAATCAGAGGAATATTCAGCTTGCTCTGGGTCAAATGTGGAGAAGGAAGCGGAGGCACAAGCAGAGGCTCAGGAAGAGGAATGCCCTTTCCCGACGAGCGGCCCGAGCAGTCAAGTCTGTACAAGGCTTCCGGGGACTCGCAACACTTTGATTCTGATGCCGAAGGTCAAAACCCCAAAGATGATCAGGAGCCAGCTCCCCAAAACCTCTGGGGTCTTTCCCAAAAGGGGCTCAGAGGATGATGAGCCAACAGCTCTCCCCGCCGAAGCGCGGCAGTCCCAATGGCACGCAGCACCAGCAGCCGCCATCTCCCACTGCCGCACAGATGAAAACATCCACGCCGGCCACAGGAGACATCACCTTCGCTTTGGAGCGGGTGCCCGAGGCCGGCAGCCGAGCTGGGGCACACCGATCCGCCTGGCCGTGCCGGATGGAGAGGGCAGATGCTGAGTTCCTGCGGTCAGAGCCCTCTGTGGAACAGCAGCCCTTCCTCGGCGGCAAAACCAATTATGAGAAGAACGAGGCGAGCAGTGCTCTGATGGATGCTCCCCAGCTGCCAGCAGTGCGGGGACACAGAGGCCATCGCCCCGGGCGGGGAGCTGGGGCCATCGTGGCCGTGCTGCGGCTCCCGCCGGGGCACCAGGGAGGAGGCGAGCCCTGCTCGGCCCCCGAGCTCCCCGAATCAGCCTGCCCTCCGCGGCATCGCGCTGAGCCTGCCGACGGTTGAACCGCTCCCAGGATTTGTGCTGGGTCCTGCCCGCTCCCGTACTTGCTCCGGACACCGCAAGGAGAAGGGTGAAACAGCTCATCCGAGCCGTGCGCGGCGCGGCACGCGCTCTGCCGCACGCGGGGCCAGCACCGCCCCGGCACCGCACAAGAGGTGGCGTGAAGCTGCATCCCCTCCTGCCGAAACCACAGAGGCAGTCCGGGCTGTGCTGCTGCCGGCCGGCGGCAGGGATTTACCCTCGCGGGCTGGAAGAGGCAGCCGGGCTCAAAGCCACGTTGGGGTGCTGCCCTAAGCCCCCGGCCGCAGGCAGGACAGGGGCAGCATTTGAGAGCCCCTTCGGAAATCCCTGGGCAAGAAAACACTGTCAGGTACGAAGAGGGACGCCAAGGTACAGCCGAACCGCCACCATCTTAGAGCCCTGAGCAGAAACGGCCATGTACAAATACCACCAATATACCTGGGAAAAACCAGATTTGCTTCTTGCTTTACTTATCAGCCAGGCAGGCGATTCTCCGCACACAGACGGGGCGGGAGAGCAGGAACACATCCCTGAGACACCCTCTCCCAGCTCCAAAAATGTATTCATTATCCCCAGGCAGCTTCTGGCAGGGTGGAGAGATCACTCTCCGATTAGAGATGTTTATCGGTAAGCTATAATGAAGGTGGGACACTGATGCCACGACAAATATTATATTTCAGGAAAATTTAAATTAAATGATCCATCATGCCCAGCAGATCAGCAACACCTTCTGCCAAGCACTCGCACCGAGCCGAGCGGCTCCTCAACTGAGGCTCCGCTTCAGAGACCTGCAGTCACCTTGGCTCGACGCTCCGGAGGAAAACCAGTGGCAGCAGACAGAGAGAGGCACTTTGTATTTCCAAGCAGCAAAGCTAACCAGCTTGCAAGAGAGCCGCAGCCTTCCCCAGCGCGGCAGCGAGATGTCCCCTTGCGCGGGCTCCGCCAAGCGTCGGGACAACCCGTGTTTCATTGACTCGAGCGAGTTCGGGTCTCGGCGTTCAGCACACCCAGAAATAGAGTGCCCTCGGAAACAGGACATCATTCGTGCAGGATGCAGAGGGGAAGGGTTACAGAGCGGCTTTTCCCTTAAGTGAAATATTGCCGCCGGCTCAATGGAAGCAGGAGGTTCGTCCCTCCTGGGAGGAAGCTATCAGAAACCACTCTCCCTCTGAGCACGGCTAGCCCACGTTTTGCTATCTGTTGCGTTTTGCAATCAGGTGAAACGCTGGAAGAGCGCAAGACGACATTAAAAAGCAAGAGCGGGTGCAGCGGCATGCAGGGCAGGGACACCAGAAACACCACAAGCTGCTGCAATCCAGACACGAATGCATTACACATTCATCTGAATTTTAAATACAGAGCATTATGACTGGCATCCTCACCACTGCCACAGCAGCCTCAGCACTACAGCTTTTATGGTAATTCACAGGGAGTTACCCACAAGGCACTGCAGAGATTTTCTTGGCAGCCATCCTAAACTAATTTTTATAGGTTAGTGTACAGTTATACATAAACGTTTAAGAAAAATAAAATGGCGACTCAGAGGGAAGGAGCCGATCGGGAGGTTTCTGCGCCGCTCCGCTTGCGGCACACGATGGTCCAGTGCAAAATGCCACAGGGCCGAGGTCCGTGCTGCCGCCGGTGAACCCATTCCAGGGGACAGGAATACCAGTTAATTCATGAACTGGTTTGCACTGGGCAAACCCCGTGCGCCGGCCGCCAAGGTGCCCAGCCCTCTGCATTGCTCCTGCACCGGTGCCTCCGGGATTCCGGAGCATCCCTCTGCCCTTTGCAAGGTGTTCAGCTCAACCAGGTCACGCCTGGCCAGGAGACGGCACTGCCAGCCCCCTGCCCGCTCCCAGGTGCCCTGCGGGTGCCCGCTCCCAGGTACGGGCGCTGGGCTGCGGTGCTCAGCCCCCACCCTCCCCTTCCCCCAGGCTGCCCGGGGGGTCGCGTGCACCAGCCAGCTGCCTGGAGGGGACAGGAGCAATCCCAGGGGACAACGATTTGTCGGTGGAAACCACAGCATCCCGAGAACCGCCTTCCATGTGCTTTGACGCCAAATCCTCCCCATCACCGCCCCTGCCCGCCCAGGGCCACCCCTCCGCCCCGGGCGTGGGAGGGGAGGGCGGTTTGGCCCCCACCTGCCCACTCCAGCTCGCAGCTCCCGGCGGGACGCGGCTCTGCCCATCACCTTTGCCTTCCGCACATCCTGAGCCGTGCCGGTCGGGGGTGACACGGGAACTTCACGCGGCGACTGGAAACTGCTGCTCAGCTTCCGACTCCCCTTTGCAGCCAGCGGAGGGAAAGAGTCAAAGCCGCGGGCAGCGAGCGACAGCAACGCACAGTAAACAAAGGAAAGGAGCAGCAGGGGGGAAACCTCGATCGGTGCAAGCCAGAAGCAGCACCCATCTACGCTTCACGGCAACCAGAGCCAACGCTTGATGATATCAGAGCTGAAGATTAGTTTAAAAAAAAATAAATCCCCAGTTCCTGCAGATTTTGCTTGCATGCACACACACATGCATTTGCAGCACAGCGAGCAGGTAGTCTGTCCACCTCTGCTGTCTCCACAAAAGCAAGATGGAGGGAAGCACAATCAAGACTTTCAAGAAAAGAATCTTTCAGGTTTTATCATCTGTGGAATTACTAGCAACACTGATTTGGATACAGGGACACCACAAAGAAGAAAACAATTAAGTAACAGCTCAGAGCGAGAGATGGTGAGATACAACTCAAGCTCCACAAAGGGACAGCACGCTGAATTTCAGACGAGGCTGCTATTTTCTCCGAGATGGGATTATTGCATTTTGAGAAGCCACACAGACACCAGCCCACCGTGCCCTCCCTCTCCTTCCTGCTATTTGCAGTCCCGGCCCGGCGGCTGCAAGCAAGAGAGATGGAGAGCGCTTTGCCTCCAGCCTTGCGCCTTCTGCGCCCAGAGCACGTGCTACCCCGCGTAACTCCGCATCACATCACGTATGCGCCGCCCGCAACAGGGGGGAAAGGGGAACAAAAAAACCTGAAAGCAGCATTATATAAAGTTTGGGCATTTCTGAAGTTAGGACCTAGTGTATCTCAACTCATCCCTGAATCGGGCACGTAAATCCGCCACCTCCCAGGAACACGGCAGCAAGCGCCGAAGAGAGCGAGTCGTTCCTACAGCCTGAGCAGACCAGCTTACCTGTCGTGCTCTTAAACCGGCCAACTAGAAGAAACTCAAAAGCGGGCCACCAGATGCATTCCCACCTCCACGCCCCTGCGGACCACATCCGAGATGCCCCAAGACCGAAGCGGAGAGACGGCAGCGGGAGAGGCAGGACCCCCGCATACGGACTCACATGCGAATGCTTTGCTACTCAAACCCCAAGGGGCTTAAACCCCCCCCAGAGAGAGACCCTCCCTGCAAACCACCCGCGGAACCCACCGCGCGTTGCGGACCGTGGCTGCAGCCGAACCGGCCGTGATCCGCACCTGCTGCCTGCGGCCACGCTGCCCACGTGCTGCCGTCCGCCCTCCCACCTCCCAAACTGCACTGTTAAAGCCGCTCAGCCTTCGGGCTTCCCCCTCCATTCAGACGTCCCTGCGAAGGTGCGGGCATCCCCGCTGCTTGTGAGGCCAAAGCCAAACTGCAGCCCTCTGCTCTGATGTCAACCAGCACCGTACAGGGCAACCGCCTACGAGACCAGGCTGTGAACAAGCGGTTCAGCTGCCGCTCTGCAAAAACAGCCCCGACACCACGGCAGGAGCGGAGACCTCCAGGAGCTGGGCAGAAACAGCCACAGTCTTCCTACCTTAGACCATCCCACAGCCCCGATTTAATCTGATTTATGCAAATGTTAAACCAATTTAGGTGTGCACATCGTATGAGCTGCCTGGCCCAGTTTAATTTGATAGATTTTTAAACCTGTTTAGATAAACTAAGATCTGCTTTCTAACCTAGAGCAGCTCTTGATTGTGCAAATGTTGCCAGGGAACTAGAGCACGGACGTTATTACAGATCCTATTTGTACGACAACACTCAAATTGCAACGGCCTGAGCTATACCAACGTATGGAAGAGAGCAATGCTAAAAATCACGTCTCTCTCTGGGCTGGCCACGTCCACGCAGCAGGCCTCCCAAACCCCACTCTGCTACGCCCGGAGCCGCACAAAGGCCATCTCCGAAGCTTCCCAAACCCAAGCTGCACAAGCCCAGGCGAGTCCCAAGTAGCCCAGGGCCGCAGCAGGCTGGCTGGGTCGGGGTATGGCAAAGCCTCGCTTTTCCGGGGCAGGGGACAGAAGCCCCCGACGGGGCCAGCAAGTCCCGGGAGCAGGGAGAAATCCCAGCGTTGGGTCCCGGCGCGTCCCATCCCCACGAGCTGGGCTACCGTCACCCTCATCACCCCTCTCTGTCTCCAGAGACAGAGCAGAGCTCCCCTAAACGCCTCTGAAGATCTGCACCTCCTTTAGAAAGCTCAGGTGTGCGCACAGCCCGTGCCGCTCTGCTCGCACCCGTTCCCTCCCTCTGCCGCCGCCTCCCCCGGCGGCTGCGCCCCGCGCTGCTCGCACGCGTGCGTGGGAGCCACGTGCCCGCCACGCCTGCCCTCGGGAGCTGGTGGGAGCACGGGAGCCAAGAGGTTCACGGATTAAAAAAAAAAAAATACATAAAGTTTAAAGAAAGTCACGCCTCCCAACCAGCTCCTTATCAAGTGATGTCAAGAGGACAACATGGGCTGAAAATTACTTTTTTGGATGATGCTGGGGCTGCGCTGGGACGCGGCCATCTGCAAAGGGCTCCGCGTGCAGGACACGCGGCTCCGCGAGGGCTTGCTCAGACGAGCAGCAAATAACGCGACGGCGCAGGCAGCTAGTGCGATGGGAACGCCGAGCTCGATAAATTAACTAAGCCAAGACAATGATACCCAAGCTGGGGTGGGGGGGAAGCCCAAGAGAATTACATTGGATCAGACCCAGGAGTCTGGAGGGTTTACGAGTTGAAGGATGGGGGAAAAAGAAAAAAAAAAAAAAGACAATTTCCAGTTTGCTAGGCTCACGTCAAAGAAAAAAAAAAATCAGTCAAGTTATAAAGCAAAACAATCAGAAAGAGAGGACAAGAGCAAAAAAACAGAGAGTCTAACAAACAGAGCCCTCGGATTGCTCCAGCTTATTGTGTAATAAACTTTGTAGAAAGGAAGCTGGCCTGAGCTTTACTACTTCAGGGCTTGCAAGTTTAAAATCAACAACAATTTTTTAAAAATAATACTGTTATAGCCAGAAGCTTCACAGCCTGCCCAGCTTGGCTATTTTCTTTGGTTTGCAAATATTAAAAAAAGAAAAGTTCTGGGGATCCTGCCTGGAGTCACCAGCACGAAGCAGAGCCCAGGACTCCCGACCCCGCTCCCACCGACCCCGGTGCCAGCAGCAGGAAGCAACGAGCTCCACGGATGGAGGGAGCTGGGCCAGCGGAAGGGATTATTTGAAGTAGAAAGTTAGGCACATTTTTCACACTGTTGAAGCAATGATATTTAACCGAAGTCATTTGCACATTTTCCTTTTTTGGGGAGAGAGTCATGAATAATATGCATGTTCTTATCAACTCGTATAAGAAGAATTTAAAGCTCAAAGTTCAGCAACTGTGGATTAAACTACTTAGCAGCACCTTCTTAATGCAACTGAGTGACTCCCCTCCTTACCATCCGCTCGCACTGCCCGCACTGACTCGGGTCAGATCTGGCTTCACTTTATCTCGGTATCCTACACTCGCAATTTTGTTATCGCTGCAATGCAAAAGAAAAACTGTTTTAATTGGGAACAGAGAGGGTTCAAATAAAATCCATACGCGGCGGCAGGCCACAGGCAACATCTCGCATCCATCACCACAACTCGCCGCCCACGCGACCTCATGCACCACGTGGAAAAGCGGATAAAGGGTTCAACGCGCGTTTACTACCTCGAGTTATTCCGCAACAAGGCGAGCAGCTGGGCGGGACCTTCCCCCGCTCCGCTCCGGGCCCCGGAGCCCCGGGGGGCACAGCCACGCCGGGCACCGCAGCGGGCGCCCAGCGCCAGCCCAGCCGACCCGCCGCTGCGCTGCGGGCACCGCGAAGCCACGTCGGTGGGGCAGCCCCCGGCTCAAAGGAGCTTTGAGGTCTCCAAATACGGCCCAAGGCCCTCGGGCGCGCACGGCAGGCAGGACTCGCTCCCGCGCTATGAAGGACCACGACCACCGCCGCCCCCTCCAGCCCCAGCTTCCCCAGCGTGCCGCCCCATCGTCTCCTCGCGCGTCCCACCTGGCCGGTCCTCCGGTGCCCCTCCACCCCCACCCCGCCTTCCCGCCGCCAAAGCCGCAGCAGAATTCAGGCTCTAACAAGAATCCGTCCCGGAGAAAGCGCAAAGGCGCGTTCTTCCTCCTCTCCGTAGGCAAGGCGTCACAGCGGCTGTTCTTTAGCATCCAGAGGACAGGCAGAGCAGCCCTGCTCCCCTCGGGCGCGGCGCAGCAGCCACCCCAGGAAGATGCTGCGTTTACTCAGCTCACATTTATAAAACCCGGAGAGCAGCAGGGACCAGCGGGCCACAGAGCCAGGGGACGTGCAGGCCCTGACCCCGTCCTGCCAGCCCGGCCGATGCCGGAAGACGTCTGCAGGAGCTCGAGGACCCGCTGCCCCCCGCCGCCCCCCGCACAGGAACGGCTCCGCCGCAGGGGTCCCCTCTCCCCCCCCGTTACGCGGTGGCACCACTTCAGCTGGAAGCTCCTCTCGCGTTACTCAAAGTATTTATGACTTTTTCCCATTTGAAATACGGGCCCGTACCACGCACAGGAAGGAGGAGGAGAGTGCCAGCAAACTCGTTAATTTTAAGTCAATCTGCTAGGGAACAATTAACAGCTTTCCCACCGTCGGGCTGGCGGGAGGAGGGGCCCCTTCCCCCAGGCAGGGCCGGGGGGTCCCCGCACCCGCACGCGCCCTGCGCTGCCGAACCCCGCCGGCCTCGCGCCCAGGACCCAGACGCAACCTCGCTGCCCCACGGGGAGCTCCCGCAGCCCGAGGGACGAGCAGCCTCGTCCCCCGCAGCAGGACCCCCCTCGGGCGCCGCCGCCGGCCTCCCCCAGCCCGGCACAGGTACACGACCCCCAAAACGCGCTCTACAGGGGGAAAAGAAAAAACCAAAAAACCACCCCATAACATTTTGCTGCTCAGGTCCCTGCCCAAGCAGGGCTGCGAGGCCACGCTGTCGGCCCGGGAGCTGCGAGCAGGCGCAGAAGTGCAAGTGCCTATGGGGAACGGCCCCTGCAAATGTAGCAGGGGGTCTGCCTGGGGAGGGGACGGGGGAGGCTCCAGGCGTGCACCCCCTCATGCCCGGGGGGTCCCCCAGCCTGGAGGAAGGGCTGGAGCCCCCCACCCACCCACCCACCACTGCTTTTTCCTCCCAACTGCAACAAGCACCGTTGCAAAAGCGAAGCCTCCCAGGACTCAGAGAGGGCAAATGCCCGAAGAGCGGAGACGTCCCCCCCCGGGACGGTGCAGCACCCGCCGGGAGGCACCCCCCATCCCGCAGAGCCCAGCACCCCTCCCACGGCTGTCACCTCTTCACCGGCATTTTCTTTTTTTCCCCCCTTAACCCATATCCACACCATTTGCTGCCTAGGAGAGACTGGAATGGGATCCTCCCGGTGAAACACAAGCACCATTAATCATTACTCTTATTTTGGGGGGGGATTTTTGTTCCCCACGTGACAAGTTTCGGCTCGGGAACACCGGGGGCAGCTCTCGCCTGCCGCAGGATGGCCCCAGGGCTCGGGATTTCAGCCGAAATCCCCGAGGGCGGACAGAACACAGCCGCCAGCTGCCAGCCCCGGCGATGCCCCTGGGTCCCCCGAGCCCGCTGCACCTCGCAGGAGCAGGAGGCGGCGTGGTGCAGCCGCCCCAGCGCAGGGCAGGGGACCCCTCCCCTCGCACGGGGTTTTGGGGCGACCCAGGTCCCTTCCTCGCTGCTGTCACCGCCACCGGGCCACCACACAGCTGGGGGGAGCGGGGCGAATCCCGCTTCCCGAGGGGCTCCGGAGCTGGGGGAGGACAAGGCACCCGCGGTGCCACCGGCGCCCGGGGTGGGGCGAGGGCAGCACCCCGGGGGGACGCAGCCGCGTCCCCAGCCTGCGGCATCGCCCTGCCAGCACCGCGGGGAACGCTCCGGCATCTCCGGCACCCGCATCCCGGCGATGCTGCTCCGACACCGACACCACCGGCTCCGACACCGACACCGGCTCCGACACCGGAGCATCCCCGGCGCGCGCCGATGCCGGGAGACGGCGGGGCAGCCGCGGAGCGGGGGCGCGGGCCCCCGGCCGCCCCCCTGCCAGCACGGGCGGTCCCACAGAGCCGCTCCGAGGAGGCGCAGCCCTTGGGCACGGGGGTGACGCCAGAGCACCCCGAACGCCGTCCCGCAGCTCAGCGCCCCGAGCACCGCCCGGCTGGGGCGGCCGGGGGGGACGGGGGGAGCGCGGCGGGGCGGGGGGCGCAGAGGGGGAGCCGCTGCCGCGGCGGGGGACGGGGCGCGGAGCGCACCCCCAGCACCGGGGCGTGGGGCTGGATGCGCCCCGGGCCCCCCGGCACCGGTGCCCCCCCGGGCCGGCTGCCCCCACCCTGGCTGCCGCCTCCCGGTACCGGTGCCCCCCCCCCGGTACCGGTGCCCCCCCGGCTCTCCCCCGCTGCAAGTGCCGGGGGCCCAGCGCGCCCCCTCCCCGCGCCCCCCGCTATAGCGCGGCCCCTTCCCCCCGTGCCGCCCCCCTCCCATGCGCCCCGGCCCCCCGGGTGCCACCCCCCTGCACCCCGCGGCGACCCCCACACACCCCCCCCGCTACAGCGCGGCCCCCGCCCCTCCCGAGCGCCCCCCGCCACAACGCCCCCCCCCCCCCCCCCGCCACACCGCGCCCCCCGCCATGGCGCGGCCCCTCCCCAGCGCAGCCCCCGCTACAGCGCGGCCCACCCGCGCCCCCCGCCCCTACCGCGGCCCCTGCCGCCCCCCCCTATAGCGCGCCCCCGCCGTACCTGCCGGCGCGGCCGCCCGCTCCCATGCTGCCGGCGGAGGGGCGCGGAGGGGCCGCGGCCGCCCTCGCCCTCCTCCTCCTCGCCCTCCTCCCTCGCCGCCGCCGCCGCCCTCCTCCTCCTCCTCCTCCTCCTCCTCCTCCTCCGCCTCCTCCTCGCCCTCCGCCTCCGCCCGGCGGCTGCGCTGGGGACACTGCGGCGCGAGCTCCCGCCCGCCGCCGGCCACTCGCACAGGTGATGTCATTCCCCGAGCCGCCGCCGCCTGACGTCACCGCGGGGCGGGCACCCCCCCCCGCTCCGTTCCACTCCTTGGGGGGGGGGGGGGGGGGCGGCCGACGTCACCGCGGAGGCGAGGCGCGCGCCGCCGGGGCGTGGCCCCGCCTTAAAGGCCCCGCGCGGGCGGCGCGCACGTGGGCGGGGGGCTGCGAGGGACGCGGGGGGCGGGGCCGCGCGGGGGCCCGGGGGCCCCTGGGTGCCCCGGGTGGTCCTGGGTGGTAATGGGTGCCCCCGGGTGGTAATGGGTGGTCCTGGATGCCCCAGGTGCCCCTGGATGCCCCGGGTGGTCCTGGGTGCCCCTGGATGCCCCCGGGTGGTCCCAGATGCCCCTGGGTGCCCCGGGTGGTCCTGGGTGCCCCTGGATGCCCCCGGGTGGTCCTGGGTGCCCCTGGATGCCCCCGGGTGGTCCCAGGTGCCCCTGGGTGCCCCTGGGTGCCCCAGGTGGTCCTGGGTGCCCCTGGGTGCCCCGGGTGGTCCTGGGTGCCCCTGGATGCCCCGGGTGGTCCCAGATGCCCCTGGGTGCCCCTGGATGCCCCGGGTGGTCCTGGGTGCCCCTGGATGCCCCGGGTGGTCCCAGATGCCCCTGGGTGCCCCTGGATGCCCTGGGTGGTCCTGGGTGCCCCGGGTGGTCCTGGGTGCCCCTGGATGCCCCCGGGTGGTCCCAGGTGCCCCTGGGTGCCCCTGGATGCCCCAGGTGGTCCTGGGTGCCCCTGGGTGCCCCGGGTGGTCCTGGGTGCCCCTGGATGCCCCGGGTGGTCCCAGATGCCCCCGGGTGCCCCTGGATGCCCCGGGTGGTCCTGGGTGCCCCTGGATGCCCTGGGTGGTCCTGGGTGCCCCTGGATGCCCCGGGTGGTCCCAGATGCCCCCGGGTGCCCCTGGATGCCCCGGGTGGTCCTGGGTGCCCCTGGATGCCCTGGGTGGTCCTGGGTGCCCCTGGATGCCCCAGGTGGTCCTGGATGCCCTGGGTGCCCCTGGATGCCCTGGGTGGTCCCAGATGCCCCTGGGTGCCCCTGGGTGGTCCTGGGTGGTCCCAGATGCCCCTGGGTGCCCCTGGGTGCCCCTGGGTGGTCCTGGGTGGTCCCAGATGCCCCTGGGTGCCCCTGGATGCCCTGGGTGGTCCTGCGTGCCCCTGGATGCCCCGGGTGGTCCCAGATGCCCCCGGGTGCCCCTGGATGCCCCGGGTGGTCCTGGGTGCCCCTGGATGCCCTGGGTGGTCCTGGGTGCCCCTGGATGCCCCAGGTGGTCCTGGATGCCCTGGGTGCCCCTGGATGCCCTGGGTGGTCCCAGATGCCCCTGGGTGCCCCTGGGTGGTCCTGGGTGGTCCCAGATGCCCCTGGGTGCCCCTGGGTGCCCCTGGGTGGTCCTGGGTGGTCCCAGATGCCCCTGGGTGCCCCTGGATGCCCTGGGTGGTCCTGGGTGGTCCCAGATGCCCCTGGGTGCCCCTGGATGCCCTGGGTGGTCCCAGATGCCCCTGGGTGCCCCTGGATGCCCTGGGTGGTCCCAGATGCCCCTGGGTGCCCTGGGTGCTCCTGGATGCCCCGGGTGCCCCATGCAGCCCTTCCTGGCCCCCGCCCCGCTGCGGCGATCCCAACAAATTTCCCGTTTTCCCTGTGTTTCCCCTTTGGGGCACGTTTGCAATGTCCCGTTGCTTTGCCACCGCCAGGGCAGTTCTGGCACTGAACGTTACTCCGCGCAACGCGTTCCCCGTGCTTCTCCGCAGGCCGCCTGCTTTCCACGCCGCACCTCACCGGTGGCAGCAGCATCCGCGCCGCCTCCCTCCTTCAGCCAATCTCTCACATTCAGCGTGTTCCACACAGGGAACGCGTTGCGCTCGATCCACTTCTCGTACCTGATATATTTGCCATCTTTAATGTGTTGCCAATGTTCAATGCATTTCCTGTGTTGAATACATACTGGCCTGTAATCTGTTCAGCATAGCTGATGTTTCACACCTGCAGTATATTCCTCGTATTCGACATATTCCCCGTATTCATTACACTTCCCATATTTAATATATTCCTCATATTCAATATACTTCCCATATTTAATATATTCTCCATATTTAATATACTCCCCATATTTAATATGTTCCCCATATCTGCTATACTCCCCACATTTAATGTATCCCCCAGATTCAGTGCCTTTCCCACACTTCCCCTCCGCTACTTCCCACCCACCGCAGCTCCCCGCCGGGGGCCGTGTGGCCCCAGCACCGCGGCTCTTCCCATTTCTAACCCCCCCGGTGCTCCTCGGAGCCTGCGATGCCCCCAGCCTCTGGTGACCAAATGCAAAAATTTGCAAAAAAATTTGCAAAAAATTGCGAACGTTTGCAGAAAAGGGGCAATGTGAGAGCAGGGGCGATGGCCGGCGGTTCAGCAAAGTGGCGGAATATTGATCGGGGGAGGGCTTGGCTTCCAAAGCCGGAGGAGCGGTGCTCTAAGGCAGAAGCACCTTTCAAACAGGCAAAAAAAAAAGGGGGGGGGGAAGAAAAAGGAAAAAGGGAAAAAGAAAAAAAGGAAAAAAGGAGAGAATTTTTAAATAATTTTCCTTTCCTGAAGCTCCGGAGCGTGGCGGGGCCCAAATCCAGCTCTGGCAAAGCAGCCGGCGCTCTGGCTCGGCGGGCAAACACCCGCTCCCCATCTGCTGCTCCGTGAACTTTCCTTGATCCCCTCGGCCGCCTCCTAATACTGACCAAATGTCAGCCGAACGCCGAGTTTTAACTGTGCTGGGGAAATCCGGCAGAAAATTGTTATTTCTCTTCCGGGGGCCGAGCGGAGCGGCTCCGCCACGCAGCCTCGGGGCGCGGGCACCAGTGCGGGATTTTGCTCGCTCTGCGTGACGAGAACCGCCTGTTGTTCAGCCGAGAGGTTGCCGTTGCTACGGCCTTGGAAACAAACTGTGAGCATTAAACCCGCTCCATTTTCCCGGATAGATCAGGAAAACGCCATCGGCTCCCAGCGCCGCCGTCAGAGCTGGGCAGAGGTGCCGCGCGAGCTGGGAGGGCGTGGGGCAGCGCCGCGTCCCCTCTGCCGCCGGGAAGTGCCTGCAATTGGACAGGGAATCTGAAGTTGATTTAAAAACTACTTTTCCTTTGTGAGAAAGGGCAATTTCCAATTATAGGAGACCACAGAGATCCATAGGGATCCATAGCAGTCCATAGGGGTCCACAGGAGCCCGTAAAGACCCATGGGGGTCCATGGGGGCCTATCAGAGCCCATCAAGACCCATGGGGGTCCATAGTGGTCCATATAGTCTTGTAGGGGTCCATATAGACTTGTAGGGATCCGTAGGAGCCCATACAGATGCATAGGAGTGTCGATCTGCTGGAGGGTGGGATGGCCCTGCAGAGGGACCTGGACAGGCTGGACCCATGGGCCCAGGCCAACTGCACGAGGTTCGACAAGGCCGAGTGTCGGGTCCTGCACATTCCTGCACTGGAATGCTGTGCCCAGTTTTGGGTCCCTCAGCACAAGAAGGACATTGGGGTGCTGGAGCGTGTCCAGGGAAGGGCAGCGGAGCTGGGGCAGGGTGTGGAGCACAGGGCTGGTGGGGAGCGGCTGAGGGAGCTGGGGGTGTTCAGCCTGGAGAAGAGGAGGCTGAGGGGAGACCTCATCGCTCTCTACAACTGCCTGACAGGAGGGTGTAGTGGGGTGGGTGTTGGGCTCTTCTCCCACGTAGTTAGCGATAGGACGAGAGGAAATGGGCTCAAGCTGCGCCAGGGGAGGTTCAGGTTGGAAATTAGGAAAAATTTCTTTACGGAAAGGGTGGTCAAGCATTGGACCAGGCTTCCCAGAGAGGTGGGGGAGTCCCCATCCCTGGAAGCGTTCAAAAACCGGGCAGAGGTGGCACTTGGGGACATGGTTCAGTCTGGCCTACCCTTGACTGGTTTAGTGTGGACTTGGCAGTGTAGGTTAATGGTTGGACTGGATGATCTTAAAGGGCTTTTCCAACCTAAACGGTTCTATGATTCTCTAAGAGCCCACAGGGTTCTATAGCGGTCCATAGGAGCACTTAGAGACCCATAGGGGTCCATAGCAGTCCACAGGGTCCCACAGGGATCTACAGGGGTCCGCAGAGACCCACAGAGATCCGTAGCAGCTCATGGGGACCCACAGAGACCCATAGGAGTCCATAGGAGCCCCTAGGGACCCGCAGGACCAGCCGCAAGGTGCCCACCGTGCTGCTGCGGGGTCCGGCCCCACCGTCTCATCCCCTGGCAGAGTCCCAGGCTCTGCCCTGGACGCCCCTTCCCACCCTTTCCTTTGGCGTCTCCTATAAAACGGAGATCGACCGCCGGTTTTCTTCCGCATCCGGAAAATACCCGCTTTCACCACCAGCCCAACTCCCTTCCCAACGGCTGCGGAGCCTGGTGGCAACCACCGCATCCCCACAGCTCCCACGCCCTATCTGCTGCATCTATGTTCTTAATGGATGTATAATACTTTACAGTAATTTCCTCATTTGTCATGCAATCAAATCCTTTGATCAGACATGGGAGAAATGTAAATATCAATTATTAACCATCCCATTCTGGTCTTGCTTGACCGGATTTTTTTTTTTTATTATTTTCTCAGGAAGGAATTGATTCATTTGCAATTCAACTCTCCAACATATTTTTAATTAGGATGCTTACATTTCTGGGTAGGCTATATTTTTGAAGGGAGAGAGATTTGATCACTAGAGCAATCGATGCGTCCGTGTATATTTTATACCTGAGAGAGAGTTGTGAAGGAAAGCGTGAAATAAGTGGGGGGGGTTAAATCCTGTGCACAGAGGGCTGCTATACCACGGCTTAGAATCTCAGTGGCCAAATTTGCTGCTGTACAGTCGTTTATAGACCTTCAAAGCGTGTGAAGTGTTGGCATGAAATGGAGAGGTAGCCAGGAAATTTCTGACAGAATATTTTTCCATCTGCAAATAGTTTTTTTTTTTTTTTTTATTTGAGAGTGAAGCATTTTGTATAAACATGTTGCCTTAGGCAAAAATGGCTTTGGAAATGAAAATAATTAAAAAAAAAAATTAGAAGGGTGAAACTCAGCTGCTTTCTTTTTGGCTTTCCATTTGGAAATGGTTTTCTACTCAAAGTTTTAGAAGTTTCTGGTGTATATACAGCCTGAAAAGTCAGGCTGGGGCTGCAACACACATTTCTCTTTGCATTTCAGCATCGACTCTCTCATGACATTTTCACTGGTGCCAGTTTTGCAGGAGGTAATCCCCATCCTTCCCCCCCCAGAATCTCAAATTTGGCTTAAAATTCAGGAAACCAGGAGCATTCTCCTCTCAGCCAGGCTGTTTATTTGCTTTCTGGAGTTTTATTGAAGCTCAGAGAGTTGCATTTTGCAAGCTGTCTTCCTCCTGAAAGCGAGCAAGCTGCGCCTCTTCCTTAATCATCTGCTTTTGTTTGCTTGAAGGAAAATACCAAATATCTCATGACTTGCCATAAAGCCGTGAATGACTGCAAGGATGCGCAATTGCTGGGTGTCCTCATGACTAATGGGTGAGTTTTCAGGTGCACGTGGAGCCTGCGGAGATGTGCCTCCAAATCCTGCTTGATTTTTTTTTATCAGTCGATCTGCTAAAGCGTGTGACATCTTCTCACGAGCCCAGCGGTGGCTGGTGCGGAGAAGCTTCTGTGGTACTCCTGCGGCGTGAAATAGTCACGTCTTAATGCGCCTTGTCGTCACGTTGTGCCAAGACGATGTGATCCGGCCCATGCAGACGCATTTTGTGGGTCCTCCGAAGTGTAGCAAGACTTTCTGAAGTGCCCCATGCAGCCCTTCCTGCCCCCCGCCCCGCTGCGGCGATCCCAACAAATTTCGGCAACCTGTGCAGCCCTGCGAGGTCGGATTCACATGAGCCCTCCCCATCGCTTTGACTACAGAGGAATTTATTCCTCACTGTTTTTCTCTGGAAAACAACGTGTTAAGGACTTGGGAGCAAGGAGAGAGCACAAAGCGGGAGCAAAACCTCCTGACGGCAGTGGTGAGCTTGGTTTTACCCCTTCCCGCTGCTCCATCGCCTTGCTGTCCCGGCACGGCTGCTGCGCTGGAGCCTGATTCTGGTGGGACGACAGCAATGGAGAACTACTCTTTAGGTTAGATCAGGCGATGAGTTTCTGCCTCGGAAGAGCCTGGAATGAGTTTTTTGGAGTGGTTTCTCAGCTGCTGATGAGACTTTCCCCAGGAGGGCATAAGGCAGGCTCTGGAAATCCGGGGGTCGGTCGTTCCCCGCGGCTGACCTGCCAAAATCCTCCGGTGACCAGTGAAACCGCTGATCTGCTCTGGTTGGAAGAAAATGGAAATGAAACAGAAAATCTGATGAAATTGCAGGCTCGGTTATCCCCTAGCATGCCCACCCGAGGCCGCAGGTACGCACGCATCCGGCATCTGCCCGAAGCGATAGCGACAGCCACCGCCCTCGGCTCGGGTCGCGGCACAGGCTCCTCTCCCGGCGGATGGGGTTTACAGATCAGCACCTGCCCTTTCAACTGGCAACAAGCCGGCATCGATCGCGCACTGCGCTTGTTCTTTAACTTGTTGTTTTACCAGCTTTAATTTAAGAACTGAATTCAAATGCCATCAAGGGGGAGATCAATAGCTTTTTTCAGAACCCACCAGTGACCGTGTCTGGGCACAACGGCTACGGCTGCTGCAGCAGATTTGCATTCCACCCCGGCTTTTAGATGAATTAAAACCCAGTGGAAACAAAAACGGGCTGGAAAAGAAGTTGGGAGCAAAGTTGGCTTCAGCACAAACCCCAGGTGTCAAGGGCAAGCCCAAACCTCTGATTCCCTTAGGTGATGTCTTTGGATGTGGGCGTTGGGTTTACGGGATGAAGGATGCTCCCACCATGCCGGCCCCAGCCTCAGCCCCCATGCTGCCCAAACGCAACGGAGCTGCCAAGGTTGATAAGGAAAAATGAAAATCCCTCTCCCGTGGTAAGTAAACAGAGCTGGGGGATGCGCTGCGAGGCTCAGCCCCTGCCGAGGCTCGAGCAAAGCTGCCCCTGCTCAGAGGCTCCCCAAAAAACGTGTCCGTGAGACACAGGAAAAAGCTCCCTGGGCTGCAGGAGCACGTTTGAGGCACAATCTGTGATCTGGGATAATTTGTGATAGAGGCAAATACCTTCCAGCGAGGTTTGTTTGGGGTGTGATGGTGCCCGAGGGCTGCGGGCGGCAGCTCAGGCTGGAGCGGTGCAGGGATGCACCCAGTGCCATCCCCAGACTGGTTTCCAGCAGCACTGCTGGTGCCTGGGGACCTCATCTGGCATTAGAAGACGGGCACGCATCAAACACGTAAGACACGCTTTGGCACCGTCTGCTCCTGCAGAACAATAGTTACTCTTCATGTTAGTTCAGTTACAGATCAAATAATCTGAAAAATTCACAAGTGGCTGCGGATACAAATTAACTTAACAAAACATTTTGAAAACGTCGCAGTACTGGGGAGAATACAAATGCGGCACGCACTGGCGGGAGAGAAAAGCCAAGTGTCTGTGCCGGAGTCCTCCACATCAACATTTTCCCCGCGTCAGATAACACAGAAAGCAGCTAAAGCTGGATGAAATATAATAATAACGTGGTCCAAGATGGAGCGATGCCATATGGAAGCCCAGGGAAGTTTTCACTGCTCTTTGCTCCGCTGATGTTTTTCAGCTGTGTCATTGGTACTTTGCTTTATCAAGAACATTACAGGCTGAATTCTGTCTTTGCAGTGAAAAATGGCAGGCTGGATTTTGTTCTCTATTGCATCAAAGTCATTGGTGTTGCAGGAAGGTAAAGGACAGAGGTATTTGGCTTGTGGTCACCGTTTCATAACTGCAGAGCAAAAGCTATAAAATCTTGATGAATCTTTTTCACTTCCAAGCCTAAAACCGGCTCTTTGTGCTCCAGCCTGGCTCGGTGCAAATGTGGGTGCTTTGGATCAGCAGCATCCTTGTGCCCGGTGCTGACAGCAACTTGTTACGCGCAGGAGGCAATCTGTCGGGGAAATAAGCCGTCAGCTGATTCCCCTCTGGTTTCATTTCCAGGAGGGATGTCTCCAGCTCAGCTGCTCGGTGGGGCTGGAGTTCACCCTCTGCTCCGTGGTGCCTAAATTGAGATGGGTTTTGGTGTGGGGAGAGGAGCCCGCAGGATAAATATGGAACAGGCTAAATAAGGAAAAGCTGCGTGGGCTGCTGCAAACAGCCTCGCCGTGAATGTAACCCACTCCGTGTGTAGGGTCCAAACTCACACCCGCGCTGCGGTTTGGCTTTCCCCACCACGAGCCAAAGCTGACGTGAAACCACACCACGGCGGGTGCCCTCCCAGGGCCACTTCCCAAACACCGGCTGGACCCCATGGGAGCCATGAGGGCGGAGGGGAGAAGCAATGGCAGGAATTTCCACTCCTTTCTGCAAACAGATTTTCCTTTTGCAGTGGAAAAGGTGGGTGCTGGCGGGTCTGTGAGAAGGTGGCACGTCATGGCTGGGCTGGCCACAGCCACCGGCACATGCGCAGCCTGGGCACCGTTGCTGTTAGCTGGGCACGAGGGGTTCTTGAAGGCAAAGCAGTTGCACGTCACCTGGCGTGGGTGCAGAGAGCGCGTTGCAGGGCGTGCCTTGGGGTGTCTTCTCCTGTCTCCGGGCTGGGCCCCCCACGGGCCTCCCACTCTCCATCCATTAGTTATCGCCTCTTCTTCGTCCACCTCCAGCTGCCAAACCAGGCTTTGTCCTCCCCTTCTTGCTTCCCCTGGGTTTGCTTCCATGCCATGCCCACCTCTTCCAGCCCAGCGCAGAAGGATCCCTGCAGCCAGGGCTGAGCCCCAAGCAGCCCTGCATCCACCTTTCCCTGCTGCACCCCCAAGTCCCGCTCGGCGGCGGTGGCCCCCGTCCCACCTCCCCTGTGCTCGGGGTCACCCCACGGAGCTGCCAACAAAAGGGTGCTGCCCGCCCTTTGGGCAGCGCGGCGTGAACAGGAGCCACCTGCATTCCTGCTGTTGCTGCTGATAGAACCGCTCCTCCCCGGCCGGAGCAGCCAGCAGAGGCTTTTTGTCTGAATGAAATGAGAACAAAACTGGTTGGAATAGTGTGGCGAGATTAGTCATTAGTCATTTCACCTTCTTTGAGAGCTGCTGCTAATTGAGATGCTCCAGCATTGCTGTCACCTGGAAGCTGACTCACTCCGGCCCCGGCACTCGGACCCCCCTGTGCCGGCGGGGCTGTATTTATGGGTGTCAATCAGCCCGTCTCCGCTTTCGGTTTTGTCCTCATGGGCCCTGGAAGCTAAAAGGGGGGGAAGGCAGAAGAGACTAATGGGCTCATAAACTCCAATGGGCCATGGCAGAACATCGTGGTGCGGCAAGAGACAAGCCGGGGCTGCCGAGCCAGAGGGACGCGTGGGGAGGAGAGGGAATCCCTCTCTGCTCTCCTCGCCAGTGCAGCTGAGGATCCGGCCCTGAGGGCTGTCATTAACCCGCCACCTGCTTTCCTCGGCCGGGGAATTATGGCCGATTGATGCCTGGTATTTGTACAGCCCTCATTAGCATAGCAGCCTGTATCCCAGGAAGAAGGAGATGCCGTCACGCCGGGTGCTGTGTGCAGCCCTTCATCCTGGCTGCTTTGCTGGCTTTGCCATCTCCAGGCATCCGCCACATCCGCAGCGCTGCTGCTCGCAGAGAGCAAAGCCACAGTTTGCAGCGAGCGAGCGAAGCAGGTTTCGGCGCTGCTTGCGGCTGCACCGGCTGGCACCCATCGTCGGGCGCTGCACCCACCGAGCCAGCGTCAGCCCCAGCATCAGCCCCACCGCAGGAAAGTGGCAACGGGATGGCGATGCATCTGCTGCCCTCTCGGGGCCAGAGCACTTTCCACTGACACCGGGGAGTGACTGCAGGCTAATGTCACTGTGGCAGGGGCCAGAGCGAGCTCAGGAGTCGTGGCAAGAGGCGTCAGGAGGACAAGCTCATGCGCAATGCCAGGTTCGAGCACTGAGGCCAGAGTAGCGTCACCTCCCAAGAGGTGGCAGCTGGCTGAGGCTGTCCATGGGCACGAGCAAGCGATGCTTCACTGTCACCATCTCCGGTGCCCCTGGTCCAGCAAAGCTCCCTGATGAAGCCAGTGCCTCTTTATGGAAAAGTTCATCAGAAGGAAATGCAAAAAGATGGCGATGCTGTAGTCTGAAATATGTGTGTGTGTGTGTGCATGTGTCCTGTAGGACTTAACAGGGGAATGACCCCTCCAGCACGACCCTATGGGTAAAAAAATCTGGATCGGTCCCCTGGGATGGCTCTTTGCAGGTCTGTGCCCCGTTGGAGTGTGTGACTGTGTTGGGGAATTGCTGTGCTTGGGGCAGGGAGAGGAGCTTTTGTTTGGACTGGATTAAATTATCCAGAATATAAAATAGGAAACAGTCTACTAAGGCTGAATGAAATGTGCCGTATGGGACTCCGATGATCTCTGTGCCGAACAAATGAGGTCTTAATGCTCTGCCTGTGCTCAAGGAGGAAGAGAAAAATTCATATTCCTTCCTTCCTTCCTTCCTTCCTTCCTTCCTTGCTTCCTCCGTCCCTTTTCCTGTCGTCCTCTCCCAGATGAGAGGTTGGTAGGAAACTGCAGGAGATGTGGCTCCGTGTCAGCAGAGAACCCGCAGAGCCCCAGCCGCTGCCTGCACGAGCCCTGGAAGCAGGCACCGCACGTTCACGCCGCGCAGCAAAGCAAAGCTTTCCCTGTCCTGGAGGAAGCTCCCGCACCCCAGGGACCTGCGGGATGGGAGACTGGACCGACCTCGTGGCAAACTTCTCCTCTTCTGGTTGAATTTCTCCCCCACGTGGGTCCCTGAAGCTTCACTCGCGCACGGGGGAAGTGGAGTTGAAATGGGGATTTCTGGCTTTTATTCGCCTGCCAGCGCAGGTGGGCAGGCGGGTGAGGCAGTTTGGAAGGATGTCTTCCTTTCGTTCTGCAGCCTCATTGGGCAGCTATATTTAGGCGAATTTCTCATTTTCTGGGCTTAATTAATGAGCTGAAGTTTTCACTCACAGGAACTCGAACAGCTTGGGAAGTTCAGCCTGGTCACTGGGCAGGAAAAAAAAGTCTTTCTTCTCTGCGAGCGCTGGGAAGTGACCTGCAGATAACCCCGGAGGAAGCATCTCCATGGGCTCGCTGGGACACGCCAGCCCCCACCCTCGGGCACCCTTCGCACAGCACGGGCTCGCACACACGGTGCCGCGCAGCTACACGCCACAGCCACGCGCGCAGCACCTACGCACCCACCGACGCGGGGGTGTGCTGCCTGCGTTCATGGCACCCGCGCGGGTACCAGTCACACCAGCACACGGATGTGCCGCCACAGGTGTGCATGATCCTTTCGCTGGCACATATGAGCCCACGGGCATCTGTAGAGGTTTCGCTGTATTTTTTTCTCTCTCCCCAATGGGGCTCGGATGTATCGTGGCTGCACACGCCCCGTGCTGGGTACGAGCAGTCCCGCTTCACTGTGACACACAGCCCACAATCATCGCTCTAATCATGTAAAAGGGTTTCAGAGGGCGGACGGCTGTAAATCTTTCAAGTTTTAAGCCCCTTCCCAGCTCTGGGTTGCCACCTGGCTGCTTGCCAAATGGCTTGGCTGATTTTCCTACGGACGTGCCAGACACTCTTGGAGCAACTCCGAAGGCGTGTTGGCCAGTTGTCCCTATTACCTGGGCGGCTTTTTAGCATTTAACGAGGGTGCCGTTATAACCCAGTGCCAAATGCATGGGGTGCTCAAGGAGCTGGGTGCCCGTCCCGGCTCGTCTCCGGGGTCACCCAGCCCTGGGGAGCCAGACCAGAGCCCTCCCTGCCACGCGCCCTGGGATTCGTTTGGTTTTTTTCCAGCGGAGCTTTGCCTCGCAGTACCTGCGGGGTTAATGCCGCAGAGCCCCTGCCTGCTCCCTGCCTGAGGAGCTCTGTCAGGCGCCTGTCCAGATGTGTTAGGGCTGAGCGGACCCGTGCCTGCCAGATGTGCCCCCGCGCCCCTCCGCACCCCTGTCACCAGCTGTGCTGGGTGGAGGGGAGACGCGGGTGCTGCCCCTCGCACCCTGCGTCACCCACCCACCCGGGATAGCCTCAATGTCCGGGTGTAAATCTCAGCCCCAGCAAATGGGGGGAAAGGCGCAGCCACAGAACCGCTGGCATGCGGGGTTTGGGGGCTGGAGGGTGACCCTCGCAAAGGAAATTTGTTCCTCCGGGGGAAAACTGGGCTAAGAAAGAAGAAAATAAGATCTGGAAGGGTTTTTGGCTTTTTTTGCAGCAGCCTCCTTCCCTGGTGTTAATTAATAACGAAGGCTGCATTTTAAGCTTGCTTTCCTCCTAGCCCCAACCAGGACCGCGTTGGTCTCTGGCACCTACGTGGTCGTTTACACCAGCATGAAGCAGGCGCAGAGAGCGCTGCAGCTCGGGGCTGCGCCCTCCCCTGCTCTTCGCCGGCTGCCCTGCAGCTCTCCCCAGCAGCGACTGGCGCTGGTCCCAGTTTGCTTGCGGGGACGGAGCAGGGAGAGCTCTCGGCCCCGTTTCCCACAGCGATAAGGCAGCGGGCATGGGGGACCAGGGCTAAAAGATACGGGAGCGAGGAGAAGTGGCTGGAAATGAGGTGTTTGCTGCGTGACAAGGCTTAACGCCACGGATCTCCCCAGCTCCTGGTGTAAACGCGCTTACTCCGCTTCACTTCCCCCCGGGCTGGCACCGCCTTAAAATAGATCCAGCTTAAAATAACACCTTGCTTAACCCCAGGCAGATGTGTAGGTTTTCCTTTCCAGCAATAAGGAGGTTTTTTTGCTTCCAGTGAGAACCTATTCAGCTAGAAATAGGGGCCAGGGAGGGAGGAGTGCTGGCCTCAGAGCTCCAGAGCTGCGCCCCGAAGCGGGGGGCCGGGGGTCCCAGGCTGCCCCGCCGGCGGGGTGGGCAGAGGCTGCAGCTGCCCGGCCTCGTCCGGGCTGGAATCAGGCAGAGCTGTGGGCGAAGAGGGCACCTCTGGCACGGGCGGTGCTATAGCAACCGGGCGAAGGTGCCTGGAAGCAGCTGAGAGGGGAGATAAATAAAATGAAAGCATCCGTGGAAAGCAGAGCGACGGTAAAAGGGGGCGAGGACCCGGCGATCCCCGGGGGCAGGGGGGGGAACGCGGTGCCGAAGCCCCCGGGGCGGCTGTTTCCCTCGTGCAGCTTTTAAATTGAATTTCCAGCGAGTGGCTGTGGTGCTCGGGGGAGCAGCAGCAGGGCCCGTTCCTCCGCGTGCCCCCGCTCTCGCCCGCGGGGTCCTTCTCACCCCCCCTCCCCTCCCGCGGCGCTGGGTGCCGGCACCCCCTCGCCCCCCGGCACCCTCCAGCCTCGCGCAGCACCCGTATGTTTGGGGCTGTCCCTCTTCCCCGCCCAACTTCCAGTTCTAAAAAGAAGCTGAAATTGCTTTCTTGCTGGTTAAAGCTTTGAATTTGCGGGCGCTGGTGCATCCCTTGCTGGTGGGTGCCATGACGTGCCGGGAAGCACCGGGGCCCCGTCCTGCGCACCCTCCTTGGCAGGAGGGCCAAATCCTGCACCCCGGGAGCTGCAGCAGAGCTCCAATACCTGCACCCTGAAACAGAGCCACCAGACTCCCTGGCCTTGGGAAGACAACACCTTTTTATTAGAACTTTCACTGCATTACATTTGAGTTTATTCTTCGCTTCCCCCCCCAGCCCTTCCCTCACTGCCACGTTTTGGCAGGATTAATTTGAGATAAAGTGAGCCTGAGTGACGGCCTTTGCTTTTGTGTTCTCCTTGTCTATTTTCTGCCTCACTAAACCTAGAAAAACTCCAGAGAAATTCTCCGGCTTCCAGCCTTGCCAGGGGGCCCCGGCTCAGCCGACACTCATCTGCCGTCTCCGCGTTCAACCGCAGGAAAAAAAAAACCTTCTGACAAGGGTTATTTTTATTTCTAATGAAAAGCGAAGCCTGCTGTGCACAGGTGGAGTGGGACGGATGACAGGCGCCGAGGTGCGCACATCAAAATGATTGAGGGCTCACATTTCCCAGGGGAGGCTCTTTTTTGGGGGTGCGGGGGAGACCCCCCAAGCCCCGGGTGTTTGGCGGCTTTGCAGCCTGATCGGTGATAAAATACCACCTTTTTGTTCGGGAGAGCTGAGGGCTGGAGGGATTGTGGCAGGCAGCATCGCGCCGACAGTGCAAGCCGAGCCTCTGGTGTGTGCTTCGCCGATCCCCTGGGTCGGTTCATGCCGTGAGGGATGCTCCAGGTTGGACGGGCATAAATATGGGAATCGGTGTAAAAAAGGTGCAAGGTGCACGAGGGCAACGCCAGAGCCAGGGCTTGGTGCCTCCCGCCCAGGCAGGACCTGGCTGCCGCCCCAGCAGGTTTTCCTCCGGGATGCAAAGGTGCCTCAGAGGTCCAGCTTGGCCCTGGTGAGGTTTAGGCGGGGGACGGCGGCACAGCCTGAGCCCGCGCTGCGGCCGGCGCGCTCACCGGGCTCCCATCCCGCCAGCTCAGCCCATTATTGAGCTCTGGTATTACTTTTTTAACATCTGCTTCTGGACTTGCAGTAATTCTTTCTGCAGCAGGGTGGAGGTTATTAGGATAAGTGCCCCTGTTGTTCGTCTGGATTAGTTTGGGGTGGAGAAAGGCAGAGAGAAGCCAATGCTCGGACGACGGCGTGGTTGTGAGCTGGAAAGGGCGGCTGGGGGAGAAGGCAGGGATCGTCCTGCGGCCCCCGAGGCTGCGTGGGGCTGCTGGAGGGGACGGTCCCGCTCCTCCCGTGGGGTGGGCGTACGGGCAGGTGGCATCCTTGTGCAGAGCTCGTGTGTGCGGCACAGACCCGGAGAGCAGAACCCCATCTGCAAGGCTGCGGTGCTCACCCGCTCCAGGGGTTCAGGCACGCCAGTGTGCGAAGCTTCTCCCTGCAAGCCCTTGACTCCACCGAGCCCAGCTCCGGCTTTCTTTGCACCCCAGGAAAGTTTTTCCAGCTCTCTCCAGATTTACACCGCCGTGCCGCGGAGCAGCCCCGGCGTGGGAGTCGGAGCGTGTTTGTTGACACTCTCCCACCTCCGAGCCGCATTATGCAGCTCCAGTAAATGCCCTTTCCATCTTGCTCTGATCATTAGCCGAGAGTATTCCACTCCAGAGCTTTGCTATAATGAAAGGCACTGAACTTCGGGATCTCAATTAACTATAGCAAACGCTCTAGATCCTAGGAAAAGACTTTCTTCAAATTATATTGCAATAATAATATGTACGTCCATTTACTCCTCTGGAGCGGAGCAGGCATGCGCCATGTATCTCAATTTTGCTTCTCTCTCATGTCGTTAGCTTGATACGTACATCTCTTTCCCGCCCAATGCACAGAGTCATTCCTAATTCCTGGGCTCCTCTGCCATCTCACAGAACAAAATCAAACCCTAATGCTGCAGGGCACTCCACCTCTGCCTGATAAATAAATTCCAGTTCTTAATGAACAATACCAAGTCATTATAATTAATAAACAGATGCGGGCACCCCGTCCTTTGGCTGCAAGCTCCGTTACTTGCAGAGCTGTCACTCCAGCAGTTCAGCTCGTTGCAGCTGGAAGGTGACACTCCAGGTTCGGGGGGTAATTTGGGGAGGAGGGAGAAGCCGCCGGACCTGCAGCCTTTAAACAAGCAAATGTTTCTTGCGGCGTGGCAAGGACGGAGGCAGTGATGGGGCAGGGTTTGGGCACCTGCGTGGTCCCCACCGCCACCCCATCAGCCCACGGCGCGGGGCGCCGCGGGGGCAGGGTGGGAGGTGAGTTTATTTTGCCCGTATCTGTGTAAAGGTGGGGGGAAATCGCGCCTGCGTGGGATGCGACGCTGCCTGCGTGAACGGGGCTGGCAGAGACGTGCCGGTGCTGCCATCCGGCTCGGCCGCCGAACACCACTTTCCTCCCAATCTCGCCCAGCCTGCAGAATTCTAATAAAACAAGTCCACATGTTACAAAATCAATTTCCTCTCTATTAATTTGGGTCTCTTAAGATTTATCATCGTCTTTCATCACCAGATCAAAAGCAATTGGCAAAGTCTCAAATAACCTTTTAATTCTGAGCCGAGAGCCAAGATCCAGACACATGGAGCTGTGTCCTCCCGGGGGGCACTGCTGAACGGGATGGGGTCTGGCGCGCCGATTCCGGCCGGGGGCACAGCCCGGCCCGGCCGCACCCGTACCCGTGGTGAGGCTCAGCCCGGCTCTTGGTCGGAGTGGGGCGGCGGTTCGTGATGGAATTAATTACAGTTCTTCCTCTGCCTTCAATCGAAACCCGCACTTTGATATTTATGTTCCCAGTTGTGGGTTGCGGACTTGATTCATTAAGATTTGCATAGTAATTGTTTTCTTCTAACGATCTGGGAGGATGGCACCGTGGGGAGACGTGTCCTGCACATGCGCGCGGGCAGGCTGGAGCTCATTGCTGGGCGGCATCGCCACCCCCCAAGCACCACGCTTCTGACCAGGGCCAAAATGGGGCCAAAATGGGCCCAAAATAGGGCCGAGGGCTTCTGCATCGCCATCCCACCGCTCTGTGCCCTGCCCAGGGCAAAGGATCGGGTCCACCCGCATCTGCCACAGGCACCTGGAGGGAGCAGGCGCTCCTGGCATCACTGTGGAAGGGACCTCCAGCTATTTTTTTTCATTTGCAGAACTGTTTTTTCATGTTAAAACTCAAATTTTCCACTGGACAGACCTGATTTCTACATGTTTCCTGAATTGCACGTTTTGTTTTGATGGACAAAACTAGTCTGAAATGATCAAAACTTCCTTTCTGGTGCTTAGAAAGAAAAACTCCCCTGTTACTCCAGCTTGAGTTGAGAACAAATTCGTGTGCAAAGCGGCATAAAAGACAGGAACCATTTCAAAATGACGGAAATATCTGATATTACTGAAATCCTCGGCCAGCACTGCCCTTTGCCCTTTGCCTGGCTCCCAAACCTTCGCAAAACCTCCATTTCCCATTAGTCCATGTTAAATGTTTAGCTCTGGACTGGGATGGGGGACCTGGGAGAAGAAAATTCCCTTGCTGGGGTGCAGGGGAGGGATAATAAAGAAGGAGAAAATCTTGTTTCCTTGCTCAAAAGCAAACCCCAAGTCTCTGTGCCCGTTGTGAGAGCTCGGGGAGCTGCCGGTGCCTCCCGGGCGCAGCGCGGGGCCGATGCGAAGCGCCTGGCTCCCGTCCCAGACTTGACGGCTTCGCCTCCCCCCTTCTCCCGCTCCTCATTATATTTGTATATTTGATGATCATTTAACATTCACGCAGCGGCTGGGGCTCGGCGGAGAGCAGTGCCTCGGCGGCGCAGAGCTCTGCAGCTCGATCACCAAGCAGCCAATTTCTGCCCCAAAACGTGGTCGGCTTCTCCTGACCGTGGCAAAGGCGATTTGGGCCGGCCCGGCCACGTCTCTTCAATCGTCCGTGAAGATCTCATTGCTCTCAGCCCTCTGGAGCAAGATTTGATACTTGCTGCTTACCCGCTATCTGATCTCATCTGCCTTCTTTTCTAGTTTTTTTATTTATTTTCTTTTATTATTTTTTTAATAGGAAGGTTAACTCTCTCTGGGAGCCTGCCAGAGTGACTCTGGGGCTGCAATTCACCCATCGCAGTCGAGCCCTGCTCCAGCCCCACATCACTTCAGCTCCCTCTGTTTCCAAGTCAGGAAATGCAGAGAGAAAAACTTTGCAAAAAGCAAAAGCAGAGAAAGCCGCTGACAGCCCTGCAGGCTGCTGACAGAGGAGGATGTGATGCACATCCCCAGCCGCTCCGTGCAAACACGCGGACCCAGGTGCCGCAGGGGCCAAATGCTCCTGAAATTTGTAATTTTTGCTCTTTTGCTTTGCTGGGTGCTGAGCGAGGTGCAGAGAGGCTGCAGCTGGGGGTGCAGGTGCGTTTTTCTGCCTGCACCTCATGTGCAAAGCATCAGAGAAGCAGATTCCCCTTTTGCATTTGGAAAAGTCACTTATTTTTGTTTTTTAATTTTTTTTTTCATATGCTCGATCCAGGCAGCCCACAGTGATGTGACCACGGGGAGGGGAGCAGAGACCATGAACCAAAGACATCTCCGAGGGTTCAATCAAGGAAGGAGTGGATGCTATAAATGCACCTGGGTCTCATATCTCACATCTACACACACCCTAAAAATTATCACTTTTTTTTCCTAAATTCCCAGGAAAAGGGCTGGCTGTGCTCGTGATGCTCCCACAGCTCCTCAGATGCAGAGGGGAGAAAACTCCAGTGAGTTACTGGACCAAAAGCTATCAGCCCCGAAGCATCTGCAGCATCGGGATCGCGATGCCACCTCCCCAGCGCTTTGGGAAACTCGAACCAATGCCGGGGAGTGATTTATGGGGAGAAGCAGCCGATATCTGTATTGAGCTGCCCTCCCCGTCAATGCCTCTCCCCAGCGCTGCTGCCTCTGTAATTAAAAGATTTGCATGGCCGGAGAGGGGACAAACTGGGGCTGCTGGGGGAAGCACAGCAAATTGGAGGTGTGGAAATTTGTTGTTCCCGCAGCTTTTCTTGTCCACTGGAGCCTGGGGTAACGAGCACAAATGAAGGTAAAAGCAAGGGGAAAAAGGGGCACCTGGGGTTGCACTGAGTGTCTAATTTCTCCACGCTGTAGGGGAGGGAAAGGTGAGTTTGGGTGGAGGAGGAGGTGCCCTGAGCGCCCCTTGTGCTGCGAACAGCCATGAGAGCAGCGTGCCTGGAAGCCCACGTGTGCGTGGAGCAAGCTGGAGCAGCTGCCGTCTTTTTGAAGTGGCAACATGATCAGGATTGCTGGGTGAGGTTTGCTGCGATGCCGGTGGGTATAGAATCACAGAATCATAGAACAGTTTGAGTTGGAATGGACCTTTAAAGGTCATCTAATCCAACTTCCCTGCAATGGAGCCGGGACACCTTCAGCCAGACCAGGTTGCTCGGTTTTGATCCGGTTCTGCGGCAGAGCCGGCTTTCCTGGGAGGGTGTTCTGCCATGGGCATCCTCCTTGGAGCTGGAGAGGACAGCGGTGGGGCAGGGACACGTGCGGCTGCTGGGTGCCTGTGCGCGCGGGCACGCGTGAGCTCCAGGTCGTGCCGAGACCGAGCAAAGCGCTGCCCACGACCTGGAGATCGGAGGGAGGCTGCGAGCATGGAGGCTGGAAGTAAATGACCGCACAGCTCTGAACTGACAAGAAGAGACCATTTAAATCCAAAGCAACGGTTAATGATATCCTGACAGTGCTGGAGGATTCTCCTCGCAGATCCGGAGTGGGAAATTGCAGCTGAGTGACAGCCCCGAGAGCTGGAGATAGCAGGGACGGGGTTGGGCTGGGGCATGAAATATACTGGGGACAACAGCAGTATTTCAGCTGGCAAACCAAAAGGTTATGTGTGGATGACAGATGTTTATTTGTATACTTCTGTGATCGAAGGGAAGAGATTGTGTTGGCTTGGCAGGTTGAACGGCAACCATTTTCAAGGTACGTGCCTCCTCCTTTGGGGCAGGGTACGTAGAAAGGGTCGGAGCCCAGCTGTGCTTCAGATAAGTAGCTGCAGAAGAAAGATGATGACAATAATAATAATAATAACAATAATAATAATAATAATAGTGTTTTTTTCCCTCATCTCTGCACAGGGATTTCCTAACGGGGGGAAAATCCAATGGGACGGTAAAGAATTCCCGGGTACCATCTGACCCGTGGTAGCTGTCAGATGGGTGCTTTTCCCTCTCTGCCCGTGCAGAGGGGTCTGTCCTCCTTTTGCTGATACTGGAAGCAGCTCACAAATTGCCCAGGAGCACCGCATGCCACCGGTGCCATCGGGACGGAGTTTTGGGGTACGTGCTGCGGCAGCCATCAGCTGCAAACCGGAGCAACGGCGCAGCCAGGCTGAGCGGGGAGAGGGCACGACGATGCTCTCCTTGCAGGCAGCACCAGACCTCAGCTCACATCTTAAGGGTGATCGAAGCTCCAGGTTCAGCAATAAAAAGAACCGCACCGGCTCCCTCATCGCAAGCCCTTTCCAGACCCCTGCTTGCTTTTCCCCAGGCAGCCTCCTGCTCTCCTTCCACCCTCATTAGAGACATGCACTGAACGCTTCGCAGCTTCCTAAGCAATTCCCAACCAGCATCCCACAGGACCCGAAGCAGAAATGCCTCTTCTTTGAAGGGCCCACACCAAAGCCTGTATCCGAGCTTTGAACCTGCCGTATGTCATCGCCCAGAATAATTCATGTTAAACATTTGCTTGTAGTGGTGCAGGGACCAGAGCTCCCCTTGCTCCTGTGCTGTGCTGGAGAGCAGGGAAGGGGGTGAGAGCATTGCTGCCGTGTTTGTGGGGTGCCCGTAGGCCCACAGAGCCCCTGGGGAGCAGCACTGCTCACAGGATGGGGGTAGGACGGGTCCTGAGTCCCTGGAAAAGAGCTGCACGGGACCCATCCTGCGCATGGGAAGCGGCAGGCTGGGAGCAGCCGCTGTCCCTGCCATCGACAGTATCGTGTGCATGTGTATTTATGATCACAAAATTGACGCTTTAAGAAGTTGAGTGCAAATTTAGAGGGAAAACAAAACTATGGCTTTGAGCAAACACCTCATCCATGCTTTATGTTCCTTGGGAGCAAAGGAGCACATTACTTCTCCTCCTCCTTCCTCTTCAGAAATAAAAGCGAATAGGGAGCAAAGGCAGTGGGATTTCGGCTGTGATTTAGGGACGGGCTGGTCCCACCTTGCAGGGAAGGAGGAGGAAGGTGGAGATGGGGACAGAGCTCTGCAAGCAAAGGTGAAAGAGGGACATTTATTAAGGCAGAAATCACATCCCACTTCGGCATTTGAGAACCGGCTGGCTGAGAGTCCCAGGGCGATGCGGGGAGGGGAGAGCTGCCCCAGGCGAGCGAGCTGCCCACTCCCCACCACCCCCCCGGCCGGGACTGGCACCCAGGGGTGCTGTGGGAGCCCAGCCTTCATCCCGCTCGCTGTGAAGGTGCAGGAGGAGCTCAGAAAGTCCAAAGTAAGGGATGAAGAGCACCTCTGCATGGTGCATTTCTCTTAAAACAATCGTTCCGGCAGATAAAAAAACACTGGCAAAGCTGTACTGATTGCCTTTCGTGAGTCGTTGGGGCTGGGGGAAAAAAATAAAAAAGCAGCAGAAGCAGAGGAAGAAGAATTCAATATTTCTATTTGTTCTTATCCAAATAAATTGAGATGTATTTGTGGAAGTGTCAGAGAAGCCCGCAGGAATGAAACTATAAAATAACACAGCTGCTTCATGAGTCTATGACAGACAGCATAGATTAATGTACCGGCATTTTTATGGTCTGTTAACAACTGATATGGGTTTTAAATATATTATCTCCCATTGTATTGTCTGTCATTTTAAAAACTGGTCATGTCTATTGTGTTTGCTTTTAAGAGGTGCTTATGGAACAATCAGCCAGTTGCTTCCCGATCTCTCCTCTTCTCTTCTTTCTAGATATATCATTGTCTCACCCGCTTTCTCTCTTTTTTTCCCTAGATAGGTTTTCCCCAGCACTTTCATGGGCAATTTATTCCAAAACCTATCGAGGCCCCCTCATGTTCCTTAATTCCAGGAGCTTTAAAAAGCTTTTCCACCTGCACACCTGGTTATCTTTGAGATGTGGATGAGCTGGGGAGAGGGGTCAGGCTGGAGCAGTGGTGGGGACAGAGCGGCCGGAGGGGTGTGGAGGTGGGAGGTGAGTGCTCGTGCTACGCTGGGCTGCAGTCTGGCCATATCCAGCCTGCGGGCATCTGCTCGGCCGAGCGTTGGGAGAGAAAAGGAACCGGAGGTGAGGTCTAGGCTAGGGGAACCGGAGGATGGATTTTTCGTGAATGTGCTTAGGAAGTGGCATAGGGTTTTGAGGTGTGGTGAGAACCCTGTGCTGGCTCTCAGAGTTTGATGGCTGAGCAGAATTTTGGTTTTCTTCTTGGTTGGGAGTAGAGGAGAGCAGGACCATGGGAGATGGGACTCCTGGCCACACCAGCAAGGAGGATTTCAAGCCAGACCCCCCTCAAACCTCTCCAGAGAGTCCATTCACCCAGGAAATGCTCCCAGGCAGAAGTTCCCCATGAGTTTGCTTTTCCCATCTCCTCTTGGCCACTCACCCCGTCCATGTCACACTTTGCAATGGAAGAGCTGTGACCACCTTCGCTGTGCCCAGCCAGGCTCCCCACCAACAGCAGCATCGTCCATTACTGCTAACGGCCCCCCAGCCCACCCCAGACCTCTCGCCACTCCTCACTTGGGAGACGCAGCGAGATCGATGACTGCAGATGGCTCCGGCACAGATGGAGCCAGGAGGAAACATCTGGACCATCTCGCTGGCATCTGGCACGGAGCAGCGCTTCCAGCCGAGCACGGGCACATCGACAGATGAAAACTCTGCCCACTGCCAGCTCCTGACTGGTCCCACTGCCCCCCAGCCTCACACCCACGGGGCAGCGTTAGGACCAGAGATGCTCAAGTCCTACGCTGGCTCAGCCCCATCCTTCATCTTCAGCCCACACAGCCCTAAAAATGCCCCTTTCCTCCACCCTGCACCCCTTAACACCAGGCAGCCCCAAAACAGTCGTGGGGCTCCCGTGGGAGCGTTATGGGGGGGAAAGTGAGGGGTGGTAATGGATGTGTGTTTGCGTATATAATTTTCTCAAAAGGCTAGAATTGCTATGTTAGAAATTACATTAGATTGCAAGAACAAAGATGCCCTTTTGATGCTCTGTAGCAGCACTGGAGATAATGAAAGGAGAGGAATCTCGATAAGGATGAAAGATAGCTTCCTTCGGCTTCCCCTTGCTGATAAAGTGCTGCCCAGATGAAGAGAATTTAGAATAAAAAGCACCACAAAAGTAAAACAAAGTAAACACGGCCCAGCATCACTCTAACAAGATAAAATTACACTGTGGAGAGGAGACAAACAGGACAATAAAGAGAGCAGTCAAGGTAACGGGGAGAAGGACAGCACAGATTTGAGACGGGAACAGGGACTCTGGGAGCAACTATGAGGGAAGCAGCAGCCAGGAAACGTGCCAAAGGTGTAGAGTCTGGGCTCCCGCTTCCCTCGCTGCCATGGCCCTTTGCACGGGCAGCAACGGGAACAGCCCCTAATGCCACCGAGAAGGTGAGGTTGAGGAGGAAGCGATGCCAGGGTCACCTCCTCGGCACGTGTCAGCCCGGGGTGGGAAGGGGAAGGCTCTGGGTTTTCTACACCTGCTACCATTAATTGGGTTGAAGAGTGCTGTGTCTGGCCGCAGGGCTGGAAGGGCATTTGCAGGGCGGTGGGGCAGCGCACAGGAGGCAGCTGGCTCCTGCAGAAAGCGGTGGCCAAGGAGCTCCATGTCCGTGCCCCCTGGGCGGGGGACGGTGGGTGTCCCTGTTCACCCGCAGGGTCCGAGCCCTGGGCCAGGGCCCCAGACTCGCTGCTTGCTCTGCTCTGAGGCTCGCTGCAGGTTTTGAGCTGCCTTTGGCACCTGTTTGGGCCCCGGCTGTGCCCAGCCATCGCTGGACCAGCTCAACACGGTGCTCAGCTCGGCCGGCTCTGAGGGATGCAGCGTGCAGTCCGCTCTGCGCTGCCATGGCAACCAGGGATGCAAAACTGCTGCTTAAAACCCAAACCAAACAAATCCTCCATGCCACGAAACCCAAAGCATCCTTCTCGCCTTGTTCCCCCCAACCTGTTTTTTTCTCTCGGGGCCTGATTAGGAGTCTGGTGGCACCCTCCACACCAGAGGTGTAAATAACTGCGGCGTCCCGGGTGCCTCCATTTGTCCATCTTCCCAGGCTGTATCTCAAGCAGGTACTGTTTTGAGTATATTTATCAAAACTGATAATTTTTTCTTCTGTGTTTTGCCCCTTCCTCAGTGCAGAGGTGGTAACAGTCTTGGCCACTGAGCCACTATGGTTTGTGGTATGCTCCTTGCCTCAAGAGCTTGAGAGGGGAAAAATAAGCCCAGGAATGGTGTGAAATGGCCACATGCACCAAGACTGAGCCATTCCCGTCCATGTCCCTGCTGCAGCTCCATCCCTGAGCCCTTTTTGAGGGTTTTGGGCTGTCCTTGGCTGTCCAGATGAACGATGTAACCCTGGAGCATGCAGATGTGCGTGCACGCCTGCAGGATCCTTCAACCCTGCACACAAGGAGTTCCTCGGGACCGGGACGTGCCTGGGGACACCATGCAGCATGGTTTTTGGATGTTTGCTGTGCCTTGCTGAGGGTCTGGCCCAAATCCAGTGTTTATATACATGGTGATTTCTTGGTTGCGTGAAAATTGGGATTTATTTTCCAGCAAGGGAAATAGTCACCTTTTCACCTTCATCAGTACTCACTGGCTGGGTCAAAGCCCCCAGCTCAGCCAAAGCCAGACCTGTGTGGCTGCTGTCTCACCGCACCCAGCCAGGATGAGACCTCCCAGCAAAACCCTATGGTACGAGGCTCAAGAGCTGCGCTGGAAGCTGAGCGAGAGAGATTAAATTAATATAAGTTACTCTCTTGGGAATCATGGCAAGTCCCTATGGAAGAAATCCTAAGAGACACTTGTAATATTTAATGGGGATAAAACCCAATGGCTGTCCCTCGAAATGGTACTGTAGGGAACCGCAGCACACCTCCTGTAGGAAATGCATCTGCAGAAATGCTGGAGAATCTGTAAGATTTTATTATGTATATCTGAGTACCTTAAAACCTGATTCAGTGACGTGAATATGGAGAGCTTGCATTTCATTGAGTGCATCTTGATGTTCTTGCTTTTTGGTGGTGCTGGGGTAGGTCTCCTTGGGGTGGGGGAGCATCGGGGTGACTGCAGGGATCCTGCAGAAGGGAAGTGTGATAAATGCCTTCAGAGGCAACTTAAGAAGAAAAGTTCTGAGGAGATTATAGTTTAATCATTTGATCTCCCAGGTAAATATTAATACTGGAAAGCCATTCATTTTATTTTTTCCAAATACCTGCAGTGTTTCCAACCAGCCAGGATTTAAACCTGTCCTTTTCCAGGTCTGAAATCTGCTATCAGTTCTTTTCTGCTGGGATCAAAAGCAAATGGATGTGACGTAGGTTGGTAGCTCAGGGACGTCCCAAACCAGCCCTCGATCTCCGGGATCCACATGTGAACCAGTTGGGTTGGGGGACAGCAAGTTGACCAAGGTCCATGTTGGCTTCCAAAAGCTGCTTTCTGCTGGATCTTCCAGTCTCGGGAGTGCAGGAGAAGGGGAGGTTTACTGCACCCCGAGTTTCTCTGTGTCAGGCGTGTTGCACCAGGAGGACCATGGGTGTCCTTGTTGCTCCTGCTGACGCCACTGGCACCTACCCCAAATTTTGTACCACGGAGAGGACAGCGCACAGGTCTCACCCTGAGGGATCAGCATCCTGGGGAAGCCCTCTCCCTCTTCCCCTGTGTCTGATGCACACACCCAGTTACAAAGGCCTTTGCAAACCCCTACGAAGCCAAAGCAAAGCGATGAGTGAGAGAGAGAAGAATCCTAAAGAGAGGGACTGAAAACCGCTCCTGGAGAGAAGTGATGCCTCCTCTGGTACCCGTCCCCTCCTCGCCCAGCCCCATGCTCCCGTCACTGCTAACAGGTTGCATCCCAAGCATCAGATGGGGAATGAAGTTATTGAAACCTTTCCGCAATGATTTTTTCAGACTTGTCTTTCTGAAGTCTCCGCATGCCAGAAAGCATATAAAATACAGAGGGAATAAACAGCAGAAACTGTCTAAACAAGCCCAAACAGATTGGGAACTCAAATCTCACAAACGGTATGCAGCTTCACGCTTCAAATCACCTTAAGTATTTGCAGCGCGCACCAGGATCGCCTTTCTATCATAATTAAATATGTCTGTCTCTGAGCAAAGGGAGGAGAGCTTAGGGGAGTTGTCACCATCCTTAATCTCAGCTGCCATTGCTCAGCAGCGCTGTCAGGGCAGCAGCAAAATGGGCTTTTGGGGGAAAAATGTGTCTTCTAGGACAGACTTTGAGAAATGTCCCGCGTCTTTGCATTATGCTTTGTTAAAAGCAGGGTGGATCCAGCCTGCGGAAGAGCAAGGGGGTCTTAGAGCAGGAGGGGTATTTTGCAAAGCTGGGGTTCAACAGGCTGAGCTGGACTCGTGGGCATCTTTGGGTGCTAAGGAGGAGGAAAAGGGGTGGGGACGTGTGAGCGTGGGGCGCTGAGCCCCGTCCCCGCCCACCTCTACCTGCAGACATCGCCTCTGGTCTGGGGGAAGCATCCGACCTTACCCACCTGCTGGGGGATGGCGAGAGGAGCGGGGGGCTGTGTTGGTGCCGGATCAGTCATGGCCCTTGCTAAGAGGAGCTCCCCCAGTCCTCGCACCCGGCTGCCCCGTCCCCAGGCAGGGTGCCCCGTCCCCGAGCAAGTGTCCGCGACCTGGCCATGCTAAAGCCTCCGTCTCTCCTCCGTGGGTACAGATGGTCTCATTGGGGGAAGACGCCTCCACACGCAGCATTTTCATTGATAAAAATGGGGCTGCTTTTGTGCGAAAATGCCAGTGTGATTCCACCAAATGGGAAATCAATGGGAGTCCAATCTTAATTAACCATGTCTGCAGTGGGGGCAACCAATTAAATAAAACTGAATGAGGCTTTTCAACGTGCCGCTGGGGCAGGATTCATCTCGGCGTCAGATGCCTCCATCTCCGTTTCCTTTTGCCATCCTCCGCCATCGATTCCTCCCTCTCGCAGCTCCTGTTTCTCCCCCTCCATCCCAGCTCCCACCAGGAGATGCCGGCAAGCCTTTCCGGGGGGGATGGACCGGAGGGCCCCACCAGGAGCTGCTGAAGGTCAGACCGACTGCTCCTTTCCAACAGGGCGGCCTCCAGAGAGTAAACAATAATTAACCTTAAATTAAAACTGGTTGTAATCTTTGATTACCCGCCTGGTTCTGCGATGTGCCAAAGCCCATTTTGTTTCTGGTTTCCTTGGAGATACCACCCGGCCTCCCCACCCCCTTCCAGCTCTGCTCCAGCTTTTTTTAAAGCAGGTTTAAAAACAGCTATTAGGAGAGCTTGTTAATCATCATACCAGGCTGCTAATAGCACTCTGGTCAGTTAATCATGGCAAGCTGCAAAGATGCTGCAAATGCTTTCAGTGGATGTAATTGCCCCCCGCTTCCTTCCCTCCACTGCATCCCCCTTTCCTTTTGAGGAGGAGCCTCTCCTCTACCCAAGTTGAGAAATTTGGATGCACGCTGTTGCTTTCTTTTTTTATTTTGGCTTCGCTGGCGGTGACACCTCCACAGAGTCAGGGAAGGGCTGTGCTCCGCCGAGCCCCAATTTGCGTTGCAGCTCAACAGCAGCAGCACTTGCACAGTCAAGTTGCGCAGCAGGGGAGGGGGATTTGGGAGCTGGGGGCCGTGTGCCGGGAAACGCCGGGCTCGAGCCGGAGATAAGCTGTCACGGGGGACTTGGAGGCCTTTAATGGCAGGTTACAACTGCAGCCTCCTCCCTGCTCTAACATTGCGGGAACTTTTTTACTCATCCGTGCCCTGTACTTCAGATGTGCTGTCAGCTGCACTTTTAGCAACCTTCTCACTGAGAAAATAAGTAGATGGCAGTGAAGCTGGAGATAACGCACGCATTCCTGGGCTGGCTTCATCGCTGGGGCATCCTCCTCCTCCTCCCTGGAGCTCCTCCAGCCTCCTGCTGCTGTAGGTGGAGGCAGGTTTGGCCTCCAAGGCCTCAAATTTGTAAATCAGTTCAGCACATTATTTTTTTCCAGGTTAAGCAGCTGCTTAAAGACTTCCCTGTGCAAGGCCAGAGCATCGGGCCGGTGCCGTAATAAACAGCTCTCAAGACGAGAGGTGTGGCGTTGCCCTGTGCCTGGCTGGTGCCGATCAGGGATGGGACGGGTGGGGGTGGCCCCCAAACTCCCTGGCCCCGCGGCGCGTGCTGCACGCTGCTGCCCTCGTCCATCCCATTTAGCGGGGTTTGAAGTGGGCGACCCACCTGTGTGGGTGATAATTGTGGCTCTGGCTGTTCCTGCTGAAATGACAGATAGGGGACAATTCTGCCGGTTGACAATAATTGTTCTCCTAATTACAGCAATGACATTTACTGGAAAGCCACTGCAATCCCATTACCTCCTTATGCTAAATTCTGCGACTTTAAAATCACATTCCCCGTCTCCTTCTCCTGGTTTGAAACCCTCTCGATAGAGGTTTGTTTACTACCTCTGCAACCATGCCGTGTAATGGATGCTCCTGGGATGCCCTGCAAGAGCCGCAATTCACTTGGGTTTGGGCCTTTTTTTTTTTTCGCGGGGGGTGGGTCGCTATTGATATTTTTTGCATTTCTTATCCTGCATTTCTTAGCCCTTCACCTGGATGGGGGATGCTGGAGGAGGCAGTCCTCTGAGGAGGCGCCAACATCCAGACACCGCCACCCCAGAATTAACCCATCGCATCAACCCATCACCCCCCAAAAATAACGGGGGACACCAGCTAACGTGCAGAGGGAGTCTTACAACAAAACCAAGTTTCTGTATTGCAGGTAGCCTGCTCAAGCCTGTGCATCCTCATTCTCCCCCATAAACAAGCGGAAGATGCCTGTGAATAATTAATTTTTAAGACCCTTAATATTTCATAAATGGTTGTAATGAGCTGATGTTCTGTTTTGTTTAGCTGTTTATGTGTTGTTAAGTCGGGAGGCTGTGAACAAGATACTTTAATTTAATGTGTTGCTCTCAGAAATATCTTTTAATAAATAAAGCACTGTAGTTCTTCTCTGGAGAGCCAGAGTTTGGTTAAGCCGGATAAATGATGATGATGATGTCTTTCAATAGCTTCTTCTTTACCCCCCTCGTCTTTACATGCTTCACACTGAACCAGCTCAAGTTAATTATTTAAAAGGAGGAAAACCCTCATTTTCAGGATTGGGAAACCCAAAGCAGGGTCATGCACTACGGCAGAGCCGTGCCCCAAAGCTGGACTTTCCTCCCAGGCCGTTACCTACCACCACGGTCACAGCCGAGACAAAGTAAGGAAAGGGTTGAAATTCAGGCACAAAACCACTGCAGAGAAGCAGGTCCCTTCCCTCTGCAATTTGGAGAAGTCAAAGAGGTTGGCCCACCTCCAAGGGAGAGAGGAGCAGAAGCACCATCTCCTCTTTGAATTATAATCCTCCCTTTTTTTTAAAAAAAAAAGGAAAAAAAGCACGTTTCTCTCTCCAGGACGACTGCTGGGAGGTGATCATTTTTCTTGGAGAAACTGAGGCTCCCTTGTAAAACTTATGAAGAAATAAGGTCATTTGTCAATTCAAGTCATTCTCGTCCATACATAAAAAGCATGGCAGTGCAGCTTTTGTAAAATCTAAATTGAAAGTAAATAGCAAGCAGGCAGTTCTTGGTGATAAAACCTCCCATTCTGTAGATTTCTGGTACAATATTTATTTTATCCTCTTTATAACTACAAGGGCTGTCTCTGTGTGTTATTAAAGTAATGCATTTACTTAACCTGCACTTAAATTCCCTCCCAACCTTCCCCTGATTGTACATCTCACTGCTACATGTTCCCAGCCTGCCGGTCTCAGCTGGACAATTATATTAACTGCTTCTATTTGCAATTACTATGAATCATAAAGCAAGTCTGAATGGATTGTTTTTCTTTATTGAAAATGTTTAAACTTAATGCATCGCAAATGTCACAGCCATGGGGCTGCTCCTCTGCTCTTTGGGAAGTGCCTGGCTGCGTTCGGCTGATGATGATGGAGCATTACGGATGAAGTTTGCCTGTCTCTTCCCCCACAATACGCTGTGCAAAAGAACCAGCACAAGCAATTCCCCTGATATCTCTGTGAGACCGGGGCTGGGCGGTGATAAAGGCATCTAGCCCCATCCCAAAATGCCCACAGATGCTGGTGATGAGCTCAATTGCAGAGTTGATTTGAGCCTGAGCTCATCCTACATCTCTCCCCTCAGGCTGCCCGTGAGGTGCAATACTGTGCTGCAGAGATGTTCTCCAGGGAAGCCTGGAGAACGCCTGGGATGAGCACAAGGTTATGGGCTGCAGCTGCAAGGAGCAGTCCTGCTGCTTCCTGTTGTTTTTTCTGGATGCTCCTAAGCTCTGCCAGTCTCATTTGGGGTTTCCTCTCCCTGTCCCCCTTAACGTGCTCCATCTTGAGTTGGTAGGACAAAGTTTTGGAGGTCTCTCAAGCTCCTGGCTATCTTTGGTATCTCTTGGCGCAGAGGCAGGTGAGTACCGAGGGGATGATGGATTTTGTCCAGCAGGAATTGGATGATGTCCCACAAAGCACTCTCATTTTGAGCACAACTCATCTTGCAGCCTTCAGCTGTAATTTGCTTTTTTTTTGAGTCCAGCCAGGACAAATTCTCCTTGTGCTGTGGGTCTGGGGTGGTTGATGTCCCTGGATTACACTGGTCTAACTGGTGTAAGAAAATGAAGGTGATGCAAAACCATGGAAAATTGGGAAAAAAAAAAAAAAAGGACATTTATGGCAGGGCAGGGAGAGCGGCAGAGTTGAGCTCGGAGACAGGCAGGTTGTGCCAGTGCCCATGATTGACAAGGAGCTGTGCTTGAGAACAGGCTAAATTAGATGACTACATTTGATTTCTTAATTAATATGTTTTAAATGTCACTGCAGGGTGCTTTGTGCCAGTTAGCTGAGAGAGCCGATGAATTGAGTACAGATGGGCCTGACCCAAATCCTGGCATCCCACATCTCCCGGAAGGTTTGGATTTGGCTGGGACCCATGTCTAACTTGCTCTGTCACCGTTGTCTTTCCGATTTGTGGAGCCCAAAACATGAGGCTGATGATCCAGCTGTGGAAAAAAGCTTTGCTAGCTTGGGATGGCTGCTCCTGGGCATGGGGCTGGGATGCACGAGGATTCGGTCCCCTGCAGGTTCCCCTTCCACGTGGGAAGCCCTGGGTTGGGCTGAAGATCTTCTCAAACCCTTTGCGGCCTGGAGAAGGCTTCAAGGTTTGTTCTTCTGCATTGAGGATCTGCATTTCTGACACTGTGCGAGACTCGCAAGCCCGAGGTGGACCCGCGCCAGCTCTGAGCATCGCCAGCGCAGTGGGTAGAGCCGCTTGCTCTGAGCTCACTCTTGCTTATGCCATAAACTGGGAGTAACTCCAAGGACGTGGGAGAGGTTGGACAGTGGAGAGCTGGTTCAGGATGAAGCAAGGCTGGCTGAAAGCCAAAGCAAATCCAATTTTCCTTCCACCCCTGAGAAAGAAATTTGCAGAGTTAAGTTCAGATTTTGCTCTGTGTTTTGGTTCAGCTCAAACTGCTCCCTCTGTTTTAGTCTCGGTATCATCAAAGTCTCCTTAATAAGATTTGTATCTTCGACACGTTCATTTCCAGCATGTTGTTAATGCTTCCAAAATGGCAACGTCCTACATCCCATAATAGTTGCATTTTTGAAGAATTATATGGGTTTTTTTGTTTTTAAATGACTTTTCAGGTTCAGGCAGAGCAAGATAACAGTATAGATGAAATCAATAGCACGCAGAACTGATAGAAAATTACCCAGGCTTAATAAACTTCACGCATGGCTTCCTATTGCAGCTGTATATCAAAAAGAAAACAAATATAGATGCTGTTTTGGAGAGCCGGCGAGGAGAAGTTGGTGCTGTTTGAAATAAGATGGTTATTAAAAGGGTTACAGATGATGCAGCTTTTATCTTTTTCAGGTGTTTTTGTTTCCTCCTATGCTCTTATTACATTCCCGATGGTAGCGGTTTGTGCCTAGATCTCTTCTTTCCCCAGAAGTCCCGCAAGAAATTGCTACGTTTCTAATAAGCGTTTTCTCCCCTCATGGCTGAGCTCTGCTCAGACGCACAGTCCCTGTGCCCAGCCCTGCTCTTGGGTATTAAAGACAATTTTGGGGAGATTAATGTTAATATTCACCCAAAAAGCTGAGCGGCTGTCTCCTTTCAGCAGCCTCGGCATCCTCCGCACGGGCAACAGCTGCAGAGTTAGGTCCCTCGCCCCCTTCCCCATGGAGATGTGGGAGAGACCAACATACCAAAGCAATTAAAAAATAATAATCACGGACCAGTAGCAAAGGAAAAAGCATAAAAAGTGGGACTAATTTTATGACAAGAAATGAGGCTGTAAAGCCAGGAGCAATTAGACCACAAAGGCAATTACAACATTTTCAAAAGGCTCAGTGAAATTTATTTACTTTTTCCTTTTATTTTTCTGGGAGGCTTTTGGGGAAAGGGGACTTTTTTTCCCCCAGTGCTCAGTGCTGACAGGGACCTGGCACCAGGAGTTTCCTTTTTGCCTCCAGATCTTAACTCTATGTTTCTGGAGCTTAATTTTTTTTTTTTTTTTGGGGGGGGGGGGGGCAGGTTCTTCTCCCTGCAGTGGAGCAGCATGACCTGTCCCTTAGGGCATGGACCAGCTTGTGGAGGTTTTGGTTGCCTGCTCCTCCCAACACCTCCCCAGGCAGAGATTTTAGGTGGCCCTCCTCTTTACAAGGAGGGGTCATGGGAGTCAGGGAAGAAATACATCCAGACAGGAGCGTGATGGGGGGGAAGACTTCTGTGGCTCCCCGGATCGTGGGTTGCTATCCATTTCTTTTGCACCATGTGGGTTTGGGAGTCAAGGCGTTGGGCTGAAGCTGAGGACATCTGGATTTAAACCCTGGTGCTGCCCTGTGCGGCATCAGGAAAGTCCTGTGGTGCAGCCAGGAAAGGAAACTTTCTTCTTGGCGGTCTCGGCATCGACCACACCTGCAAGCCATGTCCTTGAGCATCCCATCATTTATTTTAGGCATCCCGTTGCCTAAGTTACAGCACCTAAAGTGCATCTCTGGATCTCACCCTAAATCCTAGAAAACTCAATAAGTGCTCACATGTTACGATGATGAGTTGCCTATAACTCTCTCTAAATACGTATCTCTATATATATCTCCGTATTCACTTAAAGGATGAAGCCAGCTGACTTGAATATTTATTGCTGTATTATTTATGCTGCGCGTTACCGTAGCCCTGAGGTGGAGCAGGACCCTGAGCGCAGCAGTGGGGTTTCACGGTCATTAGGGGAACGTGAAGTCCTCAGTTCTCTTCCACAGCCTCTGACTGACTTGTGGGAGCCTCCAAATGACTCAGTCTGGCCCCAAATTTCGCTCTTCAGCTGGGTTAAATGGGGCCACCTAAATGCATCTTGCAGACAAGTGGATGGAGCGCCCCTGCTGCCAGAGAGGTCAGTAAGGGAAGTTGGGGAAAACCTGATTTCCACATGTTTTAGTACCTCAGTGAGATTTTTTTTCCCTAGGATTGCAACTTTATTCAACTTGAAAAATACCTTGAAAAACTTGAGAATACTCTGTGCTTCACTTTCCTCTGCAAAACGGGTCGAGCCCCTTAGAGCAGGAAGACCTGGCTGGTAACATCCATAGGGCCCCCGCGTCGCTGCTTTATTACCCTGATAACGTCCACTTCCATCTCGGTCAGCAAATTGCAGTGACTCTTAATGGCAAAGAGGCAACATAAAATCACCTTGTTTATTACCGTTAAAACCTGCCCTCTGCAGCACAAACCTGATGTACTGACTTTGGCAGTTGTCCTGCTCGGTACCTCCCTCTGCTAATAAAGATGCTGAGGTTGAAAATGAAACTCCAATTAAGCAAGCTGGCGATGCCGTAGGAGATGCTCTCCTGGGTGGGCACACAAGGGTTGGGGTCCCTATTTCAGACTCATCAATGATAAATGCTGAGATATTTTGTAAAGAAAAATTCCAGCAAATTTACAGCTGAGAGCTGAGGCTCAAACTCTTGCTCACAGCCAGTGAAGAACCCGCTCCATTTCTTGATGCCCAACCTAAATTTGTCTGAATCTCTCCTGATTTCTCCGGATGATTTCCTGGTTCATAGCTAGAAGGAAATTAGGTTTTGAAGAGCCCATAGCCTGGGATTTATTCTGTTCCTGTTCCCTTTGAATCAGGAACCATCAATAGTCATGGTGTGTTACAGGGTATCTAAATTACAACGCACCATTTCAGCTGCCTAATTGGATGAATGAATTTTAGAGAAAATTAATGAATGGTGAAGAGCTCTTTTTTTTTTTTTTTCCTCTCCCCGTGTAAATTTCTGGCGATGTAAATCAATTGTCTGCGCTTGAAATTCATGAAGCATTGAGGGGATCCCCACAGCTTTCCCAGCTTCCTCGTGGCTGCCTTGGGAGCTGATGGATAAATACAGCCAGCCAAAAATGTTGATTTGCTGGAATAGTTTTGCAAATGGTTCTTTGGGGCGTTTTCCCTGCTCTGTTTCCAGCCCAGAGAAGGAGGATCTATCACCTCCCCCAGGACCCCGCATCAGCCTGAGCATGGGAGCGATGGTGGGGTGCACCGAGCTCTTGTCTCAGCTAATTGGGCTTTCACTGGTGTAAAGTAAGAGACCAAGTATATAAAGTAGTATGTATAATATATGTGTGTGAGAGAGAGATTTAAAAAAGTAATATACCAAGTATATAAAGTAATAGAATATAAATGCATCTGTGTAAGTATGAGTGTATATATATACACATGTATATACTTATATATATAAGTATATATATATGAAAGGATATATATAAAGTATACATGAATTAAAAAAAAAATATATATATATATATAGTGGGGGAACTTTAAGATCCCTTCCAACCCAAACCACTCTAGGACTCTCTATAAAAAAATAAGTATATATAAAGAAGCTGTGGGCTCCATGAAGAGTTAACGTCCCGTTGCTTTAGGGCTGCTGACCCGCCCTGGGATTTATTTAGCCGCCGAGGGAGAGCAGGGGGGCTCTGGACGACGTCTCCACGCGACTGAGTGCCGCAGTGGATTATTTCTGGAGTTTTCTTCAGAGCACGTTTTCTCCTTCATTTATTTTATTCTCTCTCCTGGAGAGAGGGAGACGGTCTGGAGGGAAAGAGAAATGGGATGAGAATGGGAAAAGAGGGCAGGTACGGACGGTGTGCGGGAAGCTGACCTATTTCTCTAGTCACGTATGTATTTATACACAGGGCCAGGTGTACTTATTTCCTCTCGGATTTAACAAAGGAAAGACGAACAGGACCCAGATAACTGACCTGGTTTAAACCACTTTGCAGGATTTAACAAAAAAAAAAAAAGTCCCTTTGGATTTAAGAAACTTCAGCTGAAGTTTTACCACTTGCGGCACATTTGAACCTCACCAGGTAACTTCATTTGGTTTCCTTAATGAAGGCTGCGCAGCGGGGTTAATTCTGCTTTCTATGTAAAAAGATTAAGTAGTAGTTGGGTAAAACACTTCATCACTGAAGTGATTTTCAGGATGTACTCACTCCGAAGGCACAGATGTAATACCTGCTTTTAAATTCAATTAGCTCTGACTCAGTTGTGTTGCCTGAATACATTACCACAGCTTGAGACAGTCAGTGTTATTCTTTAAAGCTAAAAAAAAAGGAGGGGGAAAAAAAAGAAAAAAAGAAACTATTTGGAGATTTCCCTAAATGCGTTTTAATTCCCTCAATATGTCACGTGCCTTAACAGCTCCTGACGCTCCCCGCCTGGGTTTCCCCCTTCCCTGGCAGCGATTCCCCACACCGGCATGCAGCCATGGGGGGCTCTGGGGTCCCAAAGGGCGAATGGATGCAGCGATGGTCAGATCTTCATTTCATGGCTTTTTTTTTTTTCTTGTTTTTGACACCCACATGCCTTGAAAGCTTTGGTTTTGGGGGTTTTTCCTCCGAGGCTACTGCTGACCTGCCACGTGCCCCAGAGCAGGTCCCTGCCTCTCCCATTACCTGTTTATTAAATTTTTATACGACATCAGAGGGAAAGGCTATTTGAAAGCTAAATTAATTAACACTTGTAAAACATTTTGAGATCCAAGGATGAAAGGCTCCATAGAAATGCAATTTATTTTATAATTATTGAGACAACCCTGAAAGACAACGAGGCTCCTGTTGGCGTGGGATATTTTATTTTAATTAAATCTGGGGCAGTGACAGTACGTTTCCATGCAGCGATGGGCGGGAACCTCCTGGAGATGTTGTCCGTCCAGCAAAGCATTGCACTGGTGGTTGGCACTGGGGCTTGGGGCTGCTAAACTGGGAGGACTGGGCCGTGGCAGCCTGGAGGTGGAAGGGATTTTTGCAGTGGGTGGAAAGTGAGGGCTGAACCCACTTTTTTCCTGCAAAGCAAGGAGGATACAGTGGGGCAGCCTGCTCCTCCGTTTGGGATGGGAATAGGCGGAGCCATCACATGCCTCAGGATTGCTGAAATTGAAGAAAAAGACCAATTCATAGCAACTCATGATTTTTTTTTTTTTTTAAAGAAAATGTATTTTAAGATTATTCAAGCAATCCTGAACATCTGGCTTTTGTTGGCTTTTTCCAATGCATCCATTCATTGTTTGCCTGTTTCTCTCGGCTATAAACCATCTGTTTTATTTTTGAAGTGAATGCACTCACGCTCGGGCTGCCGTGCGCTCCAGGTCTCCGCTCCCAAGTATTTTTCCAGGGATTTAAATGGCTTTCAGGGACCCCTCCTTCTCCTACTTCCATCCACCCATGGCCACCAAGGATGGGTTGCTCTGTGCACAGTGGTTCTGGCTTTCATGGGCAGAAGGTTAATACCTGCCCTGATAAAACCAGATCTCAGCCTGCTCTGGAAAATTAACCACTCTCAGCCAGAGGGTAGTTAAAAAAAAAAAAACTTTTAAAATTTGATTTTAAAAATGCCCCTGAAATGCCCCTTTCCCTGGGCTGAGGACCCTGCTGTGCTTCACTGTGGGGTGTCCATCGGTGGCTCTGATCTCAATTTGCACTCATTTTTGTGTTCCTGCAGGGTCAAGGGAGCCTGTGGAGCATGAAAAGCTTCAGTGCTGCTGTCGAGGACTCGCACCGGCTCTTCTGGACAGGCCGTTTCCCTGCTGCTCCAGCACACCATATTCTTGGTCCCACGGCTAAGCGTGGTTTTACAGTAATGACCCTACAAGACCCTGGAGAATCTGCACACAACACAGGTGAGACTTTAAATAAAAATATTTTTAAAAAATCACCAAGGCTGCAAAAAACCCTCCAGATGGGGCTTGCAGCTTCTCAAACCCGAGTCAAATCCACCGCGAATCCAGACCAGCACTGGGAGGCTCCGTCAGCCAGCAGACACATCCCTGCGGTGTCGCTGGTAGAGGGTTGAGTTAGGGCTGTCCTAATCTTTTGGGCAGTGATGGGGTGTGGCCTCCTGGAGATGTCACAGGTCTGATTTTCCTCAAAACAGGTAGATATGCAGACCATAATAAGCAAAACTGGATTTCAGACAAAAAACTAAGGTAGACCATTGCTCTCCAGCGAGAGACCACCTGTGACCACACTTTGGTCCAGGATTCATCCCAAAGTCAATGGGTTGGAGGCTGATCTTGCCAAAAATACCTTTATACAGGGGACACTCCAAAAAGTTGAGCCCGTTGCCTCGTTGTATGCGAAGCTGTGGACACATATTGGCTGAAATGGGGTTTTTTGAAGCACCTGCTGCTCTCAGACACTGATCCCCGAGATGGGTCCTGGTCCTGCTGAGTTCCCCGGGTGCCAGAGAGGAGCTGAAATCACCAAACCTAAGGATTGGTCCTTAAAATGCTGCCTCCAGGATTCATTTCTGAAGGGCTCCTGCCAGCTCCTTGCACACCATCCTGCCTGTGTGCAAAGGTGATTTCTCCTCCTGGTTTTCACTATAATGCTGAGGCTGAGATCAAAATGCTGCTCTGCAAAACACCCTGAGACAGCATTGACTCCAAAGAGGGAGGCAGGGCAGAAGAAGAGAGAAGCAAAATCTTATTTGATTGCTGGGGAACTTGAGGCCCGGAGAAATTACATGACCTGCCCAAGATCATAGAGAAAACCTTTAGCAGAGACAGGAACCGCGGTTGGATCTTCATCTCTTAATTTAAATTTGTTCTTACAGCTGGGCTGGGTTTCTCCTCCTGGGTCTGAACCTCATGAAAAACTCCAGGTCCATCTTGATGGAGCGAGATACAGTCGGGCTTTTTGAAATCACTTCCTCCCATCATCGCTTAACTTCTCTGAGCTCCTTTCTGCCAAAGACAGCAGGATCTCTGGCTGCTGTATCTTGGCTGGAGGAATTCTGATTAAAACTATTTTAATAGCATGTTATTTTTGAAAGCCTTATGGGCTCCACACGCTGCATACTAGATCAGAGCAAGGGCAGGGCTTCCTGCAGCGAAAAAGGGGCGCGCGGAGGCTGGAGAGAGACTCTCAGTAAATCCAGCCAGAAGTGCCGCTTCTCCTAATGAGTCTCCCCGGGTTTTCTGACTCTGAGAATCCTACAGCACTAATGACGGAGCGAGAGACCCTGGTAGCTGCGCTTATCTTAGCAGCAGGCACATTGGCTCATTGATTTAATGCAGCTTTGCTCCATAGATTTTTTATTTGTAGCCGGTGCGGGTCAATCAGGGGGAGCAGGAGGCAGCAAAGCCGTCCTGGTTGGGAGAGGTTGGCTGGAGACATGGCTGAGCATGGGGCTGTGCTGGAGGGGGCTGATGGTGTCTGGGAGAGACCGGGAGCCACAGGGGTGAGGTGAGGGCTGGTTGCGCCATCAGTCCCACGGGTGACAGTATCTGCAGGGACACATCAGCGGGGCTCAGCTGCTCCATGTCCCTACCCGTGGGGACTCCCTGCTCATCCGAGGGGGTCACATCTGCCACGGGGACAGCTTGGGGCCCTGGCTGCAATTAGCAGCTACTGCTCGGAGCTGTGTGAAGGATCCAAAGACAAACATGGACCCTTCTTGTGCCTGAGCCTGTGGCCAGAGGAGTTCAGGGCATGGTTTCAGCTCTAGGTTTTATTCCCCATCATTTTTGGTTGCTTTCTTGCTCCATGGGGATCCCTCGGGCTGCCTGGCTTGGTGCTCACAAGATGCTCCTATTGCAGCCCCCACCTGCCCGTCACCCCATGGATTTTGGCTGGGCCAGGCTTGGTGGAGACGCAAGGACGTGCCCTGGGCTGTGGTCATGCAAGGAGAGACCTGGACCCCCAGCACTGGTGTAACTGGGAGGGTGGGTTGACTCATCGGCTGCTGCAGGGGGCATTTGCTGGGAAGCAGCAGCTTTCTCCACTGTGGAGAATCCAATTAAGCTCTTATTAAATTAATTTGCGGGTTTTTTCCTGTGCCTAACTTGCTTTTAGAGCCTTGGGCTGGAATTTTCCTAAAGGAGCCTCTAATGGTGGCTGCTTTGGTCCTGGCAGAGGCACCCGTTGGCTTCAGTGCTTAAGGAGGGATGCACGTACTCAGTTCTGTCACAGCGACGCAATGGACTTGGCCACCCCATCTTCAGCGGGCAAGGGGAGAGCAAACGCCTGGAGTCTGCTGCTGCAAACACAGGTGATGGTGATCCTCCAAACAAACAGGGGTGATCCTGCAGACAGGGGTGCTCCTCCAAAGGGTCAGGAAAGCCCCCAGTCCCACTCTGGCATAGCAGGGGTGTTTGCTCCCTGCCTGGCGTCCAACGCATGCTGGAAATTTCCTTCCATACTCTGCTTTTTGGTCATTATGGACCTGAGAAACCATCTGGGTGCAGTTTACCAGGAAGAATTAGCCTCCCCCCCAAAGCAGTCTGTCAGAAAGCCTCCCTGCCAGCTGCAGGTTTAAGCCCAAGAGGCACACCCGTGCCTCCCGGGAGGAGGTGTGGAGGCTGGAGAAGGCTCTTGTGGAGTGACGGTGATGGACGAGGGGTGGCTGTCGCTGCAGGCAGAAAGGCGAGGTGGGCTGAGAGGGGCCGGCTGGGGTTACAGAGTCCTCCTGACTTTGCTGCTGCTGTGATTTCCTGCACTTGGCTGGGTTTTAATTTTTGTTTTTCATCTGAGCACCTCAAAAATCAATTATCAATATTAGCAGCAGCAGAGACATTTTAGAAAGGCACAAATTGAGGCAGAGAGTGACAAAACGAGTTGGTTGGTTGGAGCCACCCTGGCAAGAGCTTGGGCTCTGCCCCCCAGGTGCCCTTGCAGAAAGCTGGGGGGGCTCTGGGCTCCCCCACCTGCAGACCCCCCCCCATCGCATGTTGCTGCTCCCAACGCCACTGCAGCAGGGGTCACTTGGAAAGAGGGACGGCCCTGTCCCCAGCTCCCCCATCCCCAGCGGTGACTTGAGCCCCCACCTCTTCCCCCCTGTTAACGCAACGGGGAGGGGCAGGTTTGGGTCCAAGCCCGGCCGGCCAGGACAGGGTGTCCCCAAACCCTAATGAAAGTGTTCAAAGCCTGGCTGGAGCTTCGCAGGGAGAAATACTTGATTTATGATATGAGTCAATTATGTTCCTCTGCCAAAACGCATAAAAGGTACAGGCTGATGAGTCAAAGGCAGCTTCATTTACACGATGGATTTGTTGCCTGGAAGGGGGAGGCAGGGATGTCTCTAACCTCCCCAGCCCCCGCAAGGATGGGACAGCAGGGAAGGCCTGGGAGAAAGATTATATATACACATATATACACACACACACAAAGATATTTAACGCAGCATTTGAAGTGCCAATGCAGAACGACAGCTTTTCAGATATAAGCACGAGCCTTGGATTTACCCCCCAACAATCCCCGTGGACCCTGTTGCTGCTGCTCTGACATGCAGCGTGGGAGTGCGGGACATGTATCAAAGGGTGCGATTTAATCTCCATTTTAAAAATGTAATGATTTTGCATCACTCTCATGATTCCTGGGTCCTTTCTAATGATTTTTTTTTGTTTTTTTTTTTCTTTCAAATGGGGATCAGTAGTGCTGTGGTGGACCTGCCAGCTTTTTTGTTGTATAAAGATTTCTTCTTTAAATGACAGGAAACGTGATTTCCGCCAATATTTATATTAATTCTATGCCATTATTTCTTTATTTCTGGGCTCCGAAAGCATGAAGATTTGTGTTTCATAATCCATGCAGGAAGGCTGAGTTGATATATTGGTTGCAAATGAAGAAAAGCACGTGTGGCTCTTCCCCAGTAGGTTTAATTTTATCCATCTGGCTCAATCATGGTAGCGGATTAAGTAAAAATTTTCAGCGGAGTTGCGTTGGCATAACTTGGCTTTTTTTTCTTAAATATTGAAGCAGTTCCTGGTCTGGGGAGGAATCTACCTCTGTATTTTTCGCCTTTTCTTTTTTCTGCCGGTCCCGTGGGTCCCAGCTGGGCACCCTTGGCTGGCAGCTGAATTCATAACCTTGCTTAAAACCAAAGCCTGCACCAAACCAAGCTTTTCTAATCCAGACCCCTCAGATCTGCGAACCTGGGACTTGGTCCAGCATCAGGCTGCACGAGGAAGAACTCCGCTCCTTTTATCAGCACCGCTGCTGCCGTTCAGCTGCTTGCTTCACCGCTGCAGTGCAGGGAAACACTAGAAATGGTAAAACATGCTGAAAAAATGCCCTGACCCTTGTCTGTATGTCCCCAATTTGTCCTTCTGTCCCCTGGATTTCACAGCAGGGGCTAAAAATTGAAATACACTTTATGAGTATTTTTATCAGTAGTCACTACTGGAGTACATAGCTGGAATTTCGGGATTTCCCTCCAAGCTCTGCAGAATCGTTTTCCCCGAATGGTTAAAGCACATTGTTCGGATGAGCTCTGTGGATTATAATATCAAGCCTGTTCTGCATATTAAATTAAAATATTTATTTTAGCGTCAGAAGCCAAACGCAACTCACTTAGTGCTGTGGAAATAAAATGACTCCACGCTACCAAAGTCAAGGGAAAGCAGGGGGCACGTCAGCCTTCTTGCTGACCATTGCACTAAACGCCAGGATACTTTCAGCTTCCCTGGCGCTGTGTTTGCTGGTGGTGGGGTGGCACCGGGGGGTCCCGCGTCCCACCCAGGGGGGGTCTCACCCTGCTCTCAGTGTTGCAGTGCATCAATAATCGGTGCTGGGCGCCCTTTGCATCCCTCCCGGTGCGGCAGCCAGCGGCGGTCACGGCTCCACAGCCGTTTATTATCTTGCTGGGGGCAGGAGGATTTTTTTGTTTATTATTCCAGCTTCCTCTCCTTTCTCATTTTTGCTAAAAGCACAAAAAACTTGTAATGATTTATCTCCTGGCACAGCGAGCCGAGGCCTGCAGGCAGCAGCAAATCAGTGGTGGGACGAGAATCCATTTGGAGCCACGGGCGCAGGACGCTGCCGGCGGAGGAATGCTGTGCCCGGGGGCTGTCTCCCACGGGGTGAGTGGGTGCTGTGGGGTGACCGGAGTACCACGGGGTCCCTGGTGCCCCTTTTTTTTTTTTTGCAAGCTGTGATCATGTCCCTGCATCTGTCTCGGTTGTACCCGGTGGATAATTGCAACCCGGGAGAGGGGCAGGTGATCAGCTTGGGGCTGTGACAGTAAAAACTCTCTCTGGTTAGAGCCAGGATAAGCCCAACAAACCACCTCCTGCTGTTGCTGGGCCAAATATTCAAGGAGACTTTGGGGGTGCCAGGAGGCAGCGAGGAGCAGCAGCACGCCGAGCTACTGGCTCGCTCCGAGGACACCGCTGCGTCCGTATGATGTGGCAGGATCAGCCCTGCTGCATCCGGGACCTAAAACAGCCCCGGGCGTGGCGGTGCTGAGCCTACCCCCCTGGTGTAGGACCGGGGCGAGTGCTGCCGGAGGAGATCCTCACGTGCCAGTTCGAGCAAGAGGCTTGTGCCTGGGAGAGGTGCATGGGCTCTCACTGGGTTTATTCCCCTTTGCGGTTTTGGCTGGAAAAGCTTGGTGGGAAGGCAAGCTGCCGGTGACAGCCAGGCACCTGCGGCAGGAGCAATGGTTAATTAGTGCTGAGCAGGGCGGGTCCCGGGAGGGTGCTGGGGAGCTGGGTCTCTGTGCCAGGGTGAGGAAACCTAGCCCAAGTGTTTTTATGGTTTTTAACCTTCACTTCAGGAAACACAAAAGCCCACAACTAATATATCTTAAAAACCTGGGGAGGGTTTAAAGGTGAATGAAATAAGCCCTTGCGGACAGGCCAGGAGGGAGCCGGCTGCCTGCTGCACTGGGGGATGGGCTCTGCTCAAATCGGGACGATTTACCTCAAATTCCTGCCTCCATCCCGAGACGCAAGCGGGACTGTTTCTTGGCACCACCCCGCAGGCGAGATATTGAGCCTGACGTTTGCTTGCCCAAGAGCACACGCGGAGCCTGGCAGAGGCGATTTTTCTCTGCCTTTCCTCTGCCTGCTTCAGTTCTCTCAGCAGATTTGGCAATTTCTGTATTTATCCAAGCAGCGTGCAGCTGCTGCTGCCCTTGGCCATCAAGAACCACAAAGCCGGAGATGCTCGAGGGGTTGCTGAACCTCCTGCCTTAGCACCAAAACCACAGAGGGAAGGAGATTTAAACCTTATTCTGGGTCGGAATCGTTCAGCTCCGAGGAGCCTCTTTCCTTGTGTGAATTCTCAAGCATCCCCATCACCCTGTTTTCCCCAATTTTCCTGCCTGTACATCTCTCCTGGGCTCCCCTGACACCCTTCCCCAACCTATTTCCATTCTGGGCAGCCAGGAGGGAGAGTCGGAGGCTCTTCTATGGGCTGCTACACCTTGGGAGTTAACATTTGTGCAGAGCCAAGAGCCGCAGGTGGGACCACATCCAGATCCGCAGCCACCAGTCCCTAATTAAATCTTAACAATTGGCGCTGGAGTCGTTAGTGCCCATCCATCCGCCCCGCAGCCGGGCACCGGGACCTGTGGGAAGGGGTGAGTGAGGCCACGCCAAGCCCACTGTTAACTCGTGGAATCCCCCAAATCTGTGCGAGGCATTTCTGACCCTGCCCTGCTTTTCCTTCCCTCCTGGATGATGCATTTCCAGCTGCGCGCTTGGGTCTGATCCTGCTGCGAGGAGCCTAGCCGGTCCACGGGTCCACGGAGCTGGTGGGATGCACAAACCAGGTTTGGCTGCTTTAAACAAACCCTGCCTAATAAGTTTTTAAGCAATATGAGGGATTTTTTTTACTGCATTTCTGGCTTCATTTCGGTGCTTGGGTGGAGAAGCAGGGTCGGACTCTGCTCCACGTTACACCACTGCTGCGGTCCTGCCGGTGAGGATGTGGTGAGGATGCCTCCGGCAGCTCAGCCCTTCATCCCAAGCTGGAGTGTTAGGAACCAGGCTAAGCCTCGAAGCCTGAGATTTAATGTGCATTGCGAAATGTTTGTTATAATTAATTATGATAACTCTGAAAACTCTTCACATAAATAGACAGGCCCTTTTCTTCCTAATCTCATTCAATTTAGCTGTCGTTCCATAAATTTCACAGTCATTTTTGAAAAAAGCTGCAGAGTTGCCAGTAGGGTGGGTTTTTTTATTCTTGTTACTTATTTATTTGGTAATCACGTAATTTTTTTTTCCTTTTTTTTTTTTTGCATCGGTGAACTAGCTTGATTCTTAGGACAGAAAGGAAACCAGGTGATGAAAACTGAGCCAGAAACCAGGTGAAAATGCATAAATACAAGGGCACATGTATGGGTTTTGCCTTCATCATGCAGCAGCAGAGGAAGCTCTCGCCCAGTAATCCACGCAAGTGTCTAAAACTGCAACCAAGAGCAGGATCCGGCCTCTCCACCCAAGGCTGAATCCTGGCGTGTTGCAGACGTGCTTGCAAGCTGCCCCATCTGAAATGGAGACATTTTTCCTCCTTAAGAACCAAGGCATGAAATAAGTAAAACCCCATGTCCTCTACTTTTTCACCCAGTAAGTACTGCCCCCCCCCCCCCCCCCCCGCCTTGAAATGGCTTGTTACCCAGCCCGGAGCTGGGACGGAGCGAGGATGCTCCCTGGTCCTCGCCTCGCTGTCCTCATGCCTTGTTGCTCGTAATAAATCACCGGCAGCCGCAGGAAAGCGGGGGTTAACAACGCGTGACTCTGTCCTCCATCTCCCTGTCCCAGGGCCGGAGGAGTGAGGAATGGTCACGGTTTGGCTGGGAAAAGAAGAATAAAAAGGGAGATAAAGGCAGTGGGTGGGTGGGGCGTGCGGGGTCCTGCCGCAGGGATGCCCGAATGCGGTGGTTTCTCACCGATGCTCTTTGCTGGCCCTTTTGGCAAGATGATCTAAGAAGTAGGGAAAAAAGCAGCGATTGAACAAATATCCCAGTGACTGCGTTACCTGGAAAAGAGGCTAAAACAACAAGAGACAATTACAGAAGAAAACAGGGACATGAGTTTCCTAATGTAATTTCAGTCACTTAGAACAGTCCTCCTAGCCTGATAAGCGAATCTTTTACTTCTGTTTCAAGCTGCCTTTAGCCACAGAGATCAGATATCTTTCTGCTGCTTTTATTACCAAAAGAAGTCTGTATTAGTTCAGTTTTCACTTGGAATGCAAGAAGAAAATGTTTCCTTCCCGACAATTTTATATATTTATCCCTTTGGCTAAAGCCTTTGATTCTGAAAAGTGCAATTAGCAAGTGGCGGGTGTGCAGTTTGACTTCTAACCGGAGAAACTCCCAGTGCAAATGAAAAGCGGGGCTTTAATGGAACGCAACATTTCCTTTCACCATCTCTCTGTAATTTATTCCAACTGATAGACACCTGAGCCAGTGTGCAGGCACGCACATGCAGGAGTATATAATAATAATAATAATAATAGTGTCCTTGTCATCCAGAGCCCTCCAAGCACAATATAAAGCAAAAGCAAACAGTGCAGAGCAGAGACTCATGAAATTGCAGCCCAGTTTAAGGAGATGTTTCTTCAATTCCAGAGCTACAGATGGGCAGATTTCTACTTGCCTTGAGCTCCAGTTCTGTGCTGCTTCATTTACCAGGGTCCTCATCCTGCCTGACATCCTGTATTGCTCATCAATAAAGTTAACACGTGGATAACACAGCTTGGAGAAAGTAGTTATTGTCCCTGATTCAAGGATGGGGAAGCTGAGGAGCAAGGAGGAGTGGTACCCCAGAGCAGGTCCCGCACCGTGGGTCAGCGGCAGGGCTGGGAGTAGGATCGGTGTCTTCGTCCTCAGCGCTGGATGGTGCGAGACCTCGCAGACGGACAGCTCTCTGTCCAGGTGTCCTGCACGGCATCTGCCACTGCATGCTGGGAAATGCAGAGCAGCATTTTGGAACAGCAAAACCTGGGCTCAGCATAGCAATAGCCACCCTGAGACCTTACAAGGGTTTATTCTCTTTTTATTCAGGCTCCTGAATAGCCAGGCTCTGCTTTTCCATCCTCTCACTGCAAATTCAAAGCAGCTCTTTTCTTTTTGCTGAATTCCTCGAGGATCGCCATGGTGGAGCTGGAATGAGGACCGGGTCCTGTGCCCAGGCAGGATTCCCCGTTGCACCACGCAGCTGCTCGGGGCCTGAACGTCCCATTTGCTTTGGAAAGGCTGTTCAGTTACCCCTGGTTATTAACCTGAAAGACGAACCCATCAGTCCCTTCAAGCGATGACATGGGCCTGATTCTCCTCCTACGTCGGCATCAGTGGGGGTGAGCCCATGGAGCAGGCTGGCAGAGCTTCTGTGAGCAGGACCAGAGCCCTGCCTGCCCCGGGATCTGCCCCTTTGCTCTTGGCTTGTGTGGCAGCAAGAGGCAGTGGGGCAGAAACCTGCCTGCTGCGATTCCATGGAAATAGCCCAGTCTCCCGCAGGATGCCCACCTCGCTCGCTCGCTCACCGTAGTGATGTTTAGGGTGATGTGCTCAGTTCCGACCTTTGCCTCCCAGATGGGTAGTTCGGAGGGGCTAGATCTCCCTGCATCTACACAGAGCCATACTTGTCCCCGAAGCTGGGGCTGGCAAAGGGAATGCAAGGAGAAAAACCCTGACAGTGAGCAATGTGGAGAGCTCCCTGCTGAGATTACAACAGAGCGTTACCTTCAGGGAGAATGAGGAGCCTTTGATATAGTGAGGGACATGTGAGACAGGAGCTGACTCAGGTGGGGAGATGCGTTCTGGGTGGGCGGGTGGCAGAACACAGCGGTGGGTTCCCACCACGGCACTGCCGGGTACCACTCCAAAACGGCTCTAATAACCCCTGTCTCCGCAATTCCCAGCACAAGGGGGGAACTGCGATGGACGAGGTCAGCCGGGATGATTGAACGATCTCTCCTGGCCTTAAATCTAGCAATTTATTGAACAACTTCAGAGCAGCCAATGCCTGTAACTACGGTGGGGTCTCCCTGCAGGCAATGTCCTCGAGTTGTTCCCTGTCAACGCTGTCGACTTTATTTGTGATGTCTACAAATTGTCTGGGGCCATGCCCCTGCATCTTGCAATGCTCGATGACAGCTGACACCTTGTACCTGGGCGCGGGAGATCTGTGTGTGGGTTTTGTTTGGGCTTTCCTCCAGGAAAGCTCCCTTTACCATCAGAAAGTGGGCGCGCGCCGCAGCCAGGCAGCCGAGCCCTCAAATCTCCGGCAAGTGAGATGCAAATGGTGATTCAGCGCAGCCGGAGGAGGAAATGCACACCCACCCCTACCCAACACCCGCTGTGCCCACAGACCTTCCTTCCCACACCCCTCCACACCAGCCCTCTCGTTAATCCCACTCAAACTCTTCCCTAGGGCTGTGTTTCTTCTCTCCCCAGCTGAGCATCCACATTACAGCACGGCGCAGAAAACACTGAGGAGCATCCTGCAAGCAGGGTGCTGCGGGCGTTCACAAGGGTGGCCGGGCAGGCACAGCTCAGCAGCTGGATACAAGACATCCTTGACCAAACACCCACTCCTTTCCTGCTACCAAACCCACCTTTTCTTACCTTAAACCACCCCAGCAGAGGCAGCCAGCAAAATGACTGCCCCGTGCCAGTGCTGCCACAGGGGTGGGGATAATGTGCATGCAGACACATGCATGCACATATGTGCACACACAGGGACACCCACGTGCACACCCATGCGCGCACACACAGCTGCGTGTGTCATTGCAGCCTCCGCTCCCGCAGCCCAGGAGCCTGCAGGCTGCGAGATGAAGCCGTGCACCCCGGGGCCGTGCGAGCTGGGTACCACGATGCTGCCATCACGTGAAGGGAGAAACAGAACAGCAGCACGAGAAGGAGCCCGAGATAAAAGGATGGCAGCAAGGAGGAAAACATGTTGTTCCTTAATTGAGTTGGAGGAGGTGGGGGAAGGCAGTCGATACCTCCTGCTCTGATTTCTTTTTTAAACCAATCCCATCCTTTTCACTTAGAGGAGCAAGAAGCAGGCGTACGTCCTGGGTCCAGCATAGGATGAGCTTGGGTGAATCTCCGATCCACGACTGAGCTCTTGCAAGTGCTGTTGGCAGCAGGGTGAGGTGCAGAGCCTGGTCCATGTGCCCGACCTTGGCCATCGCTGTGCTCAGCAGCTCTGTCCCCTTCCTCCAGCTCATACCATCGGCCCTGATGGTGGGACAGGATCAGTGCAGGCGTTCTTGGAGCCCAGGGGAGCTCCACAGCCAAACACGATGCTGCATGCAAAGTTCTGCATGTCCCAGCCTCACTGCAGAAGCAAAGGGGAGGCCACCAAATGGTTCCCCTGAGGTTTGCAATGGGCTGAATTGCTCCTGGACTGGGGGCAAGGCAGCGGCGGGCTGGGCAAACTGTCCCACACAGCCAAGGAGCGGGGCTCCCCTGCAGTAAGGACTTGGGGGCAGAGAAGCCTTGTATAAAAGCTGTGGGTCCCTTTTGCCTGAGAAAAGACTTGGGGATGTTCCTGCTCTTTGGGTTGGGGTCCCTCTCACCACCAGGCTGAGTGAGCGTGGAAATCCAGAAAGGACAAACATTTTGGCCGGGGCTCACATCAATGCCCATCTTCAGCCTTTTCATCCCTACCTTAGTAACACACAGACCGTAGCAATACACAGCTCCATCCCCTCTGCTCTGCGCTGGGGACTCCAGGCACTGCCATACTATGACTGTTTTGTACTGCTTTGGGGAAAAGAAAAAAAGCACTCCTGAAGTATAAAATACCAATGACTTTGGCGCTTTGTACGAGGCTGCTGTAGCTTAGGTGGGAACAAAGGAGCTGGATTGTTTGCCTCCAGGATGGGAGAGCAGAGCTTGCAGCGGCAGTGACTCAGAAAAGGATTTAGGGGTCATGGGTGTATAACTCCCTCATCATGAGCTCCCAGTGCAGAGCTGCGGGAAAAAGAGAAGTTGATGTGATCCTTGATTGAGCTTTAAAAAAAAAGGAAAGAAAAGCCAAGAAGTGCTCTTGAGTCTGTACAGTGTGTGGGGGAATATGGTTGAGCTAATCTGCCCAGCCATTGGGGCCAGCCCTGCTCGCCGCGCTGGCTGGCCCAAAAGGGTACAGGGGCTTTGATGGTGGTGGGAGGCGAGTGGTGGGGTGAGAGGCTCAGGGTCCCCAAGGTGAGGTTGGAGAGTGCTGGTGCAGAGGAATTAAACTCCTCTGTGTGTATCAGGCTGGAAACAGAGCCTACAGCCTGTCAAGCAAAATGCCGGAGAAGCCCTAATTGCTGGAAGCTGAAGGCAACCTTGGAGGAGGACATGCTGCAGGGCAGCGAGGGCTGATGGAGAGCAAGGGACCAGGGATTTACTGTTGCTCAGAGCCTCCAAAATGAGATTTGGTATTGCTACAAACCAGAGGCTTTAATTCAGCTGCTGGAGGAGAAAAATAGCTGTAGCGTATGCATTTGGGAGGAGCAGGGGAGAGAGTCATGGTGGCCCTTCCTGACCTTAACTCATAAATCCCTCCCACTCCTGCCCTCGGAGAGAAGGCCGTCCCGCTCTGCCCTCAAGATATTCGTAACACTTGGAGCTCTGCGGCAAGGCCATGAATATAACTTATCCTAAGCTTCATCCAGTTGTCTGAAGGAGTCAAGGAGAAACGGTTTCTCAGGCACACATCTGGCCAGCTGTGCTCCCAGGTGCTCTGAATCGCGGTGGGATGCTGGATGGGCAGCAAGCGCAGCAGTGGGGGTGTAGGGACTCCTTCCCAAGACATACTCGCCCGCCAAGTCTCCCTGAAGTGCTTGATCTGATTAGCAGATTTGGGATCAGGAAGGAATTTTCCACATGTCAGTCTGGCAGGAACCACGGAGATTTTTGCTTTCCTCTGTATCATGGAGTGGAAAACATCTGGGCATATCAATTACCCATGACTGCATGAGAGATGAGCATCAGTAACGCCTCGGGCTGCCTGAGATGGATCCCCAGGGGACAAGCACAGCCCCTGAGCTGACTTTGGGACCCATCGCTCTGGTCCCACATGGGGCTGGGGTGGTGATGCACCATCCACAGCACCTGGACAGGATTGCAGGTGGCTCACTGGACTGGAAAGTGGGGAAATAACCCCAAGGACCAAAGTCATTAAGTCTAACTGGGGTTACTGGGCTCAATTTCTTAAGGCTGTGGTTTGACTGCATGGATCCTGAGTGCACTAAGTGGCTTTAATTGCCTTAAGCAGCTTCACCTTGGACCCCCACCCACTCACCCAGGAGTGCTATTTAAGGACTGCAGGAGGGGTAAGTTCCCTTCCAGCCTTGTCTCCTCTGTGGATCCTGTGTTGCCTTGTTTCCAGCCTCATCTCCTGCCTTTCCAGACCCTGGAGCTTCTTCTGGAGATGGCTATCGCTGTGCTCAGGTACCCCACGATGCGTCCTGTGTGTTTGTGTGCAATGTTTGAAAACCTCTGCCAGTCACTATCAATGTATCTGATGTGAAGACATTTGTTGTCTGTTTCCCCAGTTTGATTTCCAGCCAAAACTTGTGCTAATTTGGGATAAATTAGCCTTAATATTCCCAGTTCCCCCAGTCCAAGTGAGTGCTTGCCTGCTTGGTCGTGGTGCTCTTGCATTAGTCATCTCATAGCTCAATGAGCACTGGCAAAGATGCAAAGCAAGGAATGAGCTAAAATTTCCAAAGCATCACTTGGAATAAAATGCAACTTATTAGAAAATGTCAACATGGCTGTTTTGACAGACTTCTTTCTTTCAAGCAAAAGACTTGTCAAAACCAGCCCTGTCCCTGCAAATACATCGTGTTTTCTGCTTTTCCAAATAGAAGATGGGCTTCATCACAACAATTCCTGACCCAACTTACTCCTTGTCCTACCAGAGGTCTTCTTGGGCCTCTTGAACTTAAACATTTTTCCTTCCAAGTGCCAAAAACTTAGTTTCAGATAAGAACTTTTATTCATGGGGATGAATGTCCTTTGTATGCTGGAGGGGATAAAAGCCAAGCAGAGCCCCTGAGGTCCCCCCAGACCAAAGGAGAGGAGCTGCTCGTGTGGGGTGGGGATCTCCAGCTGCTTCCCAGCCTGCAGCCTTCATCTCCTGGCTATTCCCTCCCCTGCCATCCGCCCCCTTCCATGCCAGCCTCCTGCTTTTAATTACGTTGTAGAAAAGTCTCACAACTCAGCAATTCAAGGTGGCATTTGAGAGAAATGATTCCCTTTAGCATAGCTGACAGCTAATTTGTGTAAAGTTTAATTACAGCTAGCATTAATTAACTGGCAGTGTGTTGCGATACTAAAGCACGACCATCTGTTCTTTAAACCACCTCCCCCAAATTTCAGCCCTAATAATTTCGGTGCTGAGGAGGTTGCTCCGGTGGACCCGGTGTAACCGCAGCCCTTGTGGGAGGGTGTCACCCACCATTGGTGATGGAGCACCAAGTGCTACAGGTTGAAATGCAGCTTTGAGTGCTGCTGCCACGTAGGGATCAGCTTTGGAGAACGTGGCTTTGGAGTCCCTGTGCTTCCCTGCAATGTTGCCTCCTGTATTATGTATCTAAGTGGAGGGTCAGCTCTTACCTTCCTGCAGGGTTGCTGCAGAGGGGGGGCTCAGTCATTTGGGCTGGACCAGCAGCATGTGCCAGCGCCCCGAGTGCTACATTGCTGTGTGAGAGCATTTTGCTTTTACTGCGTAGGGGAATGTGTGGCCACATGAGATATGAGGGTTGGGAGAAAGGCTCCAAAGCAGCCGCTCGCTGCCCTGCTGCAGGACAGGTCTTTGCCAGCACTGCTGAAGGTGCACCAACATCCTCACTTCTGTAAAAGCAAAGCTGGTAACTTCCCCAACCTGAAAGGAGGACTTGAGTGTCTGCATACAAGTGGTCCCCTGGTTGTGTCCCATAAGGTGGGTTTGCGGTTGTTCCTGGCTTCAGTCTGTCCATCCCCTGTGCAGAGATGTGAATGGCCCTAGCATGTAGCCAGCAAAAAACGAGCACTGGCAGCTCGTTTTGGCATATTCTGCCAGAGGCTGCTGTCTGGAGGCATATTTAGTGCCAGGAGGCGAGTGGCACTGAGCACTGGGAGCACACAGGTTGCAGCAGGCTACAGCAAATCAGCCCAGCTCATCCTTCAGACAGCTTGGAACCCCCCGGGTGAAATGGAGATGGGGCAAAACTATACACCCAAATGCCCCAGAGCTCTGCCCTAGGTAAATCCTGTCTAACCTCAGTGCAGCAGCTTTGATCTCATCATGTAAATCCAGATGAAAACAAATACATATCCAGTGAGACATGAGCTCGTCCTCCAGGCTCTCGGCCAAGCCTTTGGCTTGAGGGCTTTGAACAGGGCTCGGCAGCTGCTGGTGGGAGGAATTCCTTTGGTCAAACTGCAGCTCCCAGCTTGTCTCAGCTGCTGGTTTCAGGGTTGAATGTAGCCTTTCCTCCCAGTTCCCCAAATCTGGAGGTGACTTAGCCCCTGCACTCAACACTGGGACTTGGGTCCAGCCTTTTCTGTCCTGAGGAGTTGAGTTCTGTCTTTGTGCTGGCTCATGGATTGAATGGGGCTTGCTTGGTGCTGGCAATGGCGCATCTCAGGTGGCCCCTCGCAGGGAGATTCAAAGCTGGTGAGCGGGTTTCAGCAGGGAGCTGATGGGCTGGAGGAGGCCTGTGCACTGCAGGGAGGGAGGATGGCTTGGGATACAGCAGGAGCCTGGGATTTTGGTGATTTGGGCTCTCATCCCCACTCTGACATGAGCTGCCTGTCTGAGCCTGCTTGAATGAAACCCATGGGGGGTGCTGGGACTGAGGCTCTGCTGCCAACCCAAGTGAAATCCCAGCTTCTTCATCTCTGCCACTTCCACCAAATTCCTTGGGCACAGTTTGTTTTCTATGACAGGAGACAAGCAGTGTGCAACACAGACAGATGTGGACAGAGGTGGTTGCTGCCCATGCTGTAACCAAACACAAGGAGGGATGGGAATGGGTAAAACCTTGACTTTGCTGATGTCAGTGGGAATCCTCCATGGGCTCCCAGGTGGGAGCGAGGGTTAAATCCACCACCTAGAAGCTGTCTACAGCTCTACTTCCACCCTCTTGTAATAAGAGCTTAAATCATGGATGCATGCGGTCACGTTAGCCCAGGATGGGGAGTTAGAGTGCCTGGCTGCCTGTGGGCTCCCTGCCTGCTGTGGATGCAGGGTAAAATATCAGCTTGACCTCCCACACAGTCGTTACACTAATTCATTTCACCATACAAGTGCACTGGTGATTCCTGCAGCTCAGCTGATGAGAGACAACTCAGACCTCTCTCTGCTTTTTGTACTGCTTTCTCCCAAAAAAGTCCCTGTTTTAACAGGCCTGCTGCAGTCCAGACCTCGCTAGCATGCAGCCACGCTAGCCATGCTGTTTTGAGTTGATGCCTGCTGCTGGTATCCCATGGGCATTCCTTGCTTGCAAGCCTGGGATAAGCTCCCCTTGAGCAATATGACTGCACGGACTCCTTAGGTGACATGCCTGGATACAGAGCAGCACTGGGGAGGCTGCGGTGAGTACAGCGCAGGGTGATTCCCCAGGGTGAAGGGGATGGTGCATCCCTGGCTTCACTCCTACGGACTCCCCTGCTAGGAAGGGTCAGAACTGGGTTGCAGCGGGGAAAGTCGCTCCCTGCGCAGCGATGGGGGTTGTGGGCAGACCTCTGGCAAGCAAGAGTGTTAATTAAACAAATGTTCGCTGGTGTATAAGGTGTCTTCATGCAAAAAGGTTGTGGTTCTACGTGGCGTGCATTTTGTTACTGCTGTAATAAGCTGCAGGCAGGCAGGGGGAGGCAGAGCTCTGGTGGGGACTGTGGCTGTGGCCTGGTGGGACCCAGGAGAGGATGGGTGGCTCAGTAGATTTGCAGGGTCTGGCATCAAGGGGAAAATCAGCACGGCTGGCTGAGAGGCACCCAAAGCCCAAATGCTTCAGAGCCATCCACCCTGACCATGCACCATCTTTGAAGCCTCGGGCTGCCTGCGCATCCACTCCCCTCCCAGTGAAGTGGGGAAGGAGGGAAGGGATAAATCCAGCCCTGGAGGGGTGTGGGCAGGGATTCTCACCTTGGCTGTTCGCAGTTAGCTTAATGAAGTGGTTCGTGTGATATTGTTGCCCTCTATTGGACCCAGCCTGAACGGCTCAGTCGGTGCTGATGTGCCCACGTTAGGCGGGGAAGGGTCTGGGGCTTTTCCCCAGCTTTGAGATGGGAGCGATGCTTCCGCAGTTAATCGTGTCGGGGCTCCTTGGAGAGGGAGTTCTTGCCCAGAGCTATCGTGAGCAAAGAGCCAGAGCTAATGCCAGACGGAGGTAATGAGCCTTGCCATGGACTTCAGTGGAATTTGGATCAGACCATTTGCAGTCTCTGGGGATCAGTCGGTTCTGCGTTGTCTTAGTGATGGGCTGGAAATGTGCCCAAGTTATTTGCAGAGAGGCTTGCAACTTGAAGGGACTTGTCTTAACTCCCCCCTGCTGCTGTCGCTGCCCTTGTTCAGAGCAAGAGAGGTGCTTTGGAGTGGCAATGCCTAATGTAAGATGCTCCTTTGAGCATCCTATGTCTGCTGGTGGGGACCACAGAAAAGCCAGGAGTCCTGGCCAGGTTTCCCAGGCTGTATGGACCCACCAGGATCACTGCAGGGGCCCAGAGTTGGACGGGAAATGTGCAGGCACCACTTTTGTTTCTTCACTGACTTGCTTTGGGCCAGGCTCTTGCTTCCCACCATGCAGGGTGGGTCTGGCTCATGCCTGGGGATGGTAGAGTTGTTTCTGGGGGGACCAAGGGAGGCTTAGGCTGGATGTCACCTCCAGGCTGTGACATTGACGGAGATGTTCAGCAGACCATGTCCCCTTCTGGTTGTGGAATGGCTCCTGGGTGCTGTAGTGTCCCTGGACGGGCTGAGGCTCGGACATGGGTGTCTTTCTCAAGTCCACGGCAGCCCATTTCAGTGAGGTGCCTGTGGGCTGGCCCTGCAGGAACACCAGCCCAATGGAGATAAAAGCCTTTTTAGTGGATTGAGTCGATATTGGTTTTGAACTCTTTCCCAGTGCGGGGAAGTGGTGGCTCACTTGTCAATGACAGGGCCCTATGTTGAGCATGGCAGGGCTAAACAGCTGCCAGATGGGACATGCAAGGTGCAAGCAGGACCAAGCTGGTACATAAAGCGGTCCCCTTCTGCCCATCTTTCCCTTGGCTGGCTGCTCCTGCACTGTCACGCTAGCGGGATGCTGAGGGGTTACAGCACAAACTGGCAGCACTGCTCTGGAAGAGCAATGCTCCGTGGAGCTGGGGAAGCTGTGCTACCCCAAAAGCAAAGGCACCAAAATAAACAACATGTCCCTGAATGCTAAATATACAGAACTAGAAATGGCTTGCTTTTCTTTCTTTCTTTTAACTGAGAACAAGTAGGGAGAGTTGGAATAGCTGGGAGTGTTATAAATGATGACATGCCTTTGAACTAGCAGCTGGGTGAATGTCTCATCCCACGCTGTCTATGTTCATGCTCCCCTGTCATCTGCTTGCGAGGGCTAATAGAGATAAAACAATCCAAGGATGGATTTCCAGGCGGAACGGTTCTGCCAGGTGTCTCCTCACGCTGCAGCAAGAGACTTAAAAAGGAAAAGAGAGAGGCCGCAGTGCCAAAATCTACCTGTTGAAGTTGAGGGAGTTATGTCTGGGGTAAATCTGAGGCCTTGGGAAGGAGGAAATGGTTGGCTTGACCTTGTGCGGCAAAGGAACACGCTCTCATCAAAGCCTCACAAATCCTGCCCCAAAGAGGCATGGAAAATGTATGGCTTGTGTCGGGGGGTGAGCTCGAGTGCTGACGGATGGCTTTGCAGTGCTGTGGTCCTGCCTGGCTGGAAGGACCATCCGTGGCTACAGAAACACCGTTTGCTTTGTGTCTCGCAAAGGCCTTTTTAAAGACTTGAATAAATATTTGCATGGCGATGCTCCTTGGGCACCACGCACCTGCTCTAATTAGATGTAATTTGTTTCATGGAGCTCTTACTCCTGCAGTGGGAATCTTGACTGTGGGTGCAGACACCAGACCACACCAATCTGTCTGGTTCTGCCTTTGCACTACTGGCTCAGCCCCAAGTGCTCCCAGGACACTGCCCTAAATATTCCTTCAGGCCACACCGTGAAGGACTTTGGGGAGGTTCAGTAAAACAATTTGGCTGTAAACCTCTGACCAGAGGAGTCAAGGCTGAATGAACAGCTTGGGTTTGTTACCTTCCACGGCTAAAGTAATATTGGGGCAGGTCTGCCTCCGTCTGTGGTCCTATGTCCTGGCATCCTGCTCATCACCAGGCAGTGACTTTTCTGGGGAAAATTACTGATTTTAGAGGGATGTGAGGATGCTCAGCCCCTGGCAGGGCTGCTGGATGATGCTGGTTGCACTGTCACCGTGGGGGAAGGCAGTTAGTTCAAGCCTGGGAAAAGCAGTGTAAGGATGCCAGGAGGTAAATGGATTGGGAAAACAGGGCAAAGCAAGACAGCTCAGTGTCGGGTGCTGCACAGGGAAAGCCAAAGCAGGGGCGAGCAGCGAGGCATTGGTGGTGCAGGGGTGCTGCTCTGGGCTTGCTGGAGCAGCAGGGGAGTGCCCAGCTGTCACAGCAGCATTGGGCAGTGCTATTTAGACCAGAGCTTTCCTGGAAAGGTCACGTTAAGATGAAGGTTTTCATATATATTTCATTGACCAAAGCAAATGCATCTCATACACTAATTAAATGCATGTCACTCAGCCAGTGCTATTGCTAGGGTTATTTCTCTTGCTCCAGTGACAAATATGGCCAATTAAATCAACAGTATCTCTCTTCTTGCATTCATTTTCTCTCTCCATCACATGCTTGAAGGAGAGCAAAACCAAGCTAACAGTGGAAAGGGTTTTCAAATCTGACGGGTAAAATGCCTGCAGTCTCTCCATTTGGCTTGCAGGGCTCTGGCGAGGCTCTTTGTGCCAGAGATGGATGCCGCAAAGTGTGTGCTTTCTTCTCCCTTTCTCTTCTTAGCCAAAATCTCCATCTTAAGCCTTGTGTTAGCCTGCCTCCAGTCTCCCTGTTTGATTTCTACTTAGTGACTTTCAACTGAGCTCTGTGCTGGCCCGTGGTGAGTCTCCTTACAGTGATGCACGGGAGCTGCACACCCTGTCCTGTAACGTAGGTGGGCCAAGAGCATCTGGCCCCTGTAATCATGGGTGCTGTCACTTGTTCTGGTGGAGCCAGGGCTTCCCATAGCACCAAACTTGAAGTTTAACAAGGTTGAGCCCTTAGGAATAACTGCTGCTGTCCATCTGCAGAGGGTGGACCTTAGAAGATCTTAAAAACTCAGAGGGAAGGATCAGAAAGATGATGAGGTTTCGTCATATGAAGAGGTGTATAAAAGATGCTGTTCCTTTTAGACCAGCTCTGTGCTGCTTGGGGTGGTCTGGATTGATGCACTGCTCCTCTGCTTATCTGTGTAAATGCTGCGCTGATGAATGAGGCCAGAGCTACTTATCAAAATCAGTCAGGACTCCAGTTAATTAGGGCGGTCAGGACCAGGTCAGGTTTTTCCCTCTTTCCCCCAGCCTTGTGGCAGAGGGGCATAAAGGTCAGGAGGAAAAAAAAAATTGGCTCAGATCTCAATCCTTAGACTACTACAGTAGTTTACACTTGGTCAATAAACAGGAGTAATAAGGAGATGTTTTGTGGAATGGGTAAACAGGGAGTCTTGGATGTGCCTCCATTCTCCAAGCACCTCTGTTCCCTGCTTATAAAGTGATGACTTCTCTCTGATTTCCCCTGCTTTCTCTCTCTGGAGACTTCTGGGTTTCATTCACACAGAAATAAGCTGCATCAGACACGTTTTCTCAAGTTCCTGGTCCTTTTCTTCCTTCCTTGTATTGGGCAAACTCGGTGCTGGCAGTGGGGCTAGCTGCCCTTTCCGGGCATGGGAGGGCAGCGAAGCTCTCCTGCGGACAGGGCATGGGCAGTGAAAGCACACAATAGTCTTCCAAGAGGTAATGCTGCTGCTTCTCTGCAGAGCCTTGTCAAGGCCTGCTTCATTCTCCCTGGCTGTTTCTCAGTTCCTCCTCCAGACTCTCAGCCTTCTCTACAGAACCATTCACACCCCCTGATTCCTGAGAGAGAAAAAGACACTTGTCTGAGTCAGCAGAAGACAACATTACTTTTTTCTTTAGTATCACTGTCACATACTGGTCTTCGCTCTTCAGGCAGGAGATGCCTCTATGGCGGATGCTTCCCAATGCCTATGATGCCAGGCCAGCGATACATATGTTGTCCCCTTCCCAGCGCTGCTGTGGCTAGCAGGATCTGGCACTGGGGAGACTTTGCACCCCATTGATATATCACTTCTTAAATTTCTGGAGTAGCATCTCTGCTGATTTCGAGAGAGAGGAGAGATTTGTGGGGGAAGAATGTTTTTGGGTCAGGGAAGGAGTCTTGTACCTGATCACACCTCATCTCTTTAAGGGAGGTGTGGAATCAATCTTTATGATTAAGCGAGTGAGCAGGTAGCTTGAAGCCTCTGAGACTTTGTAGTCTGCTCAGGTCTTGGTGCAGATGTAATGGGAAGAGCTGGATCTTTATTTCCCAAGCATGTTTGAAAGGGAAAAGTACCAAAGAGCAGAATTTTTCTAGTGCAAAAGAAGACACAGAGCAAAGGCATGATCTCTTCTGATAACAAGGAAGGAGTAGGAGCAAAACAGCAGAGCTGTATCTTGCTCCTTGCTGCCTCGGCATGGGACTGTCATGTATTTCCATCAGAGTAAGGTGTTGGTGTTCCCGGTATGGGCTTGACTGCTGGCTGTTCAGGCCCAGCATTGCCAGCTGTAAGCATCTGTGCTGCAGCATTAGTGTGTGCAATCAAAGGCTGTGCGTGAGCTCAGAGCTGCTGTAGTAGAAGCGGATTTGGTGAGTCAAGCTACGTTTTTTTTTTAAAGCACTGATTCCATTTCCTTGTATTCTTAAGTAGCTTCAATCCATCTTACTGCATTACAGAAACTGTGTTGATTGTTCTACTGTAGTGACTAATAACCAGCCGTACTCTGCAGATTACCCCAGAGAGCTGGATTCCTGGCTTAGCTGTGCCAGGCTTCCTCTGTGCAAAGACACCTCAGGCTAACCTGATTTGTTAAGGCACACATGAAGCTTTCCATGAGCAAGAGAAAAAGAGGAGCATCATGGGGTGTGGACAAGAGGCAGAAGGGGATAAGGAGATGGGTTGGTGGGAGGGAAAACTGGGCATCAGAACCTGTGGTGGGAAAGCCTGACCTGGAAAAGGAGGAGGCTGAGAAATAGACTGGATGAAGGAAGAACAGTTAGGTCCTGAGAGCTATAAAGGGCCAGCTGTATGTCCCCATGTGCTCAAGATGTTTTGGGAAGAACCGGGAGTTGGGCAGTAAAGCTGCCTGTGCCTAAAGCACCTGAAGCCCACTGCTCTTGCATGAGCCCTGAGAGATGGAGCACAGCTGGCAGAGCCAGCCCCCGTCCCTGCTGCGAGGGGGACGGGTGGCCTGCACGCCAGGCTTGAAGTGCCAGTGGGCATGGGGGTCTGTAAGGAACATCCTTTTGGTAAAAAAGAGGCATGGCCTGAGTAATGCTTACCTCAAAGAAAAGATTCCTGCGATACGATGGTGTGGGAGGTAGGCAGTATGGCCCAAGGAAGGAAGGTTTCCATGCACGTTGCAGCCTTTGGGTAGCAGAGACTCCTGGCCCTGTGGGCAGGCACATTCTGTCCTTCATCTCCATCCCAGATGGATTTTGGAGATCAAAGGTAAGGTTCTCTGCTGCTGTAACGCTATTGATGTCAGTCAGGTTGTGCTTCAGGGAAGCTGGCTCTCTCCTTTTAATTACAGTAGGTATTAAGCTTGAGTCTTCAAGGTTGAAATTCCTACCTTTGGCCTGCGCAGGATCTATAGATCACTCAAATCTCACTTAAACCCTCAAAGTAGTTCTTTAAGTGTTGTCAAGGTTTAGTGCTGGCTCTCTGCATGGGGAAAATGTCTCCACTGGGTGGTTGCCTGTAGGCTGCATATGCCTGTAGGCTGCATATGGGGTAATCAGCCACCCTAATTGCTCCTGGTGATCTATAATATTAACGTTCTGCTGGTGAAGTCAATAGTTCCCAGTGCTGGGTCATCAGCTGCTTCTCTCTGGGTCACAGTCTGGTGACTCTCCCAGCAATATACTGAACAATGTTTGTGCAGAAAAAGCCTGCAATAAAATGTGCAAGAAACTGCAAAGAACCCCCTGATAAATGAGATCTGTAAGTCATTCTTCGAGGCTGTGCTGGAACCTGGTTATTGCTTAATAGAGTATGTGCAGTGGAGCTTGGTTTATGGGGCAGGAGCTTGCTAAAAGGAGAAGGGCTCCTGGCAGCTCATTTAAGCACAATATTTGGGTGCTCCCCCAAGGCGCAGTTGCCAGTGGAGGTTCCACGTGGGTTGTACTGGTGCTTCCAGCCAGTACTGGTGCTCTGATCAAAAATGTACGTGTTGGATCATCCTTGGCTCTTCCCTCATTAGGGTTTGGCTGTTCCTCCAAGCTGCGCCTGGCTGGACTCATGAGACTGCACTCACCTTCCCCCTCGTTCCCAGTTAATCTTTTTCTGCACAGTGTTTGTCTAAAATATTTCTAGTTATCCTTTTTCTGGCATGAGTTTGAAACTCTGCAGATACCATTTCCCTTCTGCTTGAGCTCTGGGACAGAGAAATCAGGGCTGCTTTCCCAATAGTTGCTGTCTTCTCATCTCTTGCCTCCTCTGTGTGGTTTGGCGACAATTACATTCACTGCCACTGCAGGATCTTTGCAGAAGGCATGGCTCCTGTAAGAGCTGCCTATGCCACCTCCCAGCATGGCCTTTTCCAGGCCTCATCTACCTGTGCTTCCCTTAACTCCTGTCCTGGTTCACAACCAAACTGCGGTGCTGTTGCACTGGGACAGCCGCGTCCCCAGGCTGCTGTAGGAGATACCGCTCCGTCACTGCCCGCAGTCAACAGCTCTGCCCCAGCAGGACCCAGACCCCTCGCTCTCCTTTTCACTCTCGTGTACTGTCTGTTGTAGTTTATTTTAAATGCTGGGATAGTGCTACCTCCAGAGAAGTTAATCCTCATTCAGGCTACAAGGGCCGCATGTCCCACCCTGGCAATAAGCTAATCTCGCTACGTTAGCCTTGCCATTAATGCTGGTGGAGGGCAGTGGATCTGACAGCTGTAGGGCTGGAGGTCAGGTTTGCTGTGGCACACATTTCAGATTTTCAGTGTGATAGTCTTTGATAACACTAAATGGATTGAAGAGCTTCTCTTACTCAGATGCTGTTCCTTTTTTTTTCCTCTCCTTTTTAAACTAAGGCAATGCAGTGTTGTGTTGTAAAAAGGATCTATTTTTCTACTGACCCATTTCAGTAAAAATTCAGAGCATTCTAGAGCATGTGCTGCTTTTGAAGATGGAAAGAAATTCATAGATATTAAGGGCACTATGATCAGCTCATCTCACCTCATGCATAATACAGCCTGGAGAACTCCCACCTGGGACTCTCCTCTTGAGCCCAGCACTCTGCAGCTGGGTGACCGTGGCTTTTTGTGTGACTATCTTGAACCAGCTCAGGGTCTGGCTCAGGGTCTTGTTCAACCACTTCTCCTTCATCAGCAGCATGCAAGACACTTGCTGTGGGAGACAGCAGCCTGGGTTTGGCCCATCATACCACCAGCATGCTGAAGATACTGGCTCTTCAACCTGCTCCTTGCATGGCTGCAGCATCTGTGCTTTTTCAGACCTTGGTTGAGGGAGAACGAGGGCAGTGGGAGTGTGCTGCGCCAGGAGCTGGGAGTGCTACCGACGTCTTTCCTTTTATTCCTTCCCTTTGATGACCTGGGGTTACGTATCTCAGTGGGGGATATGGACCCCAGGGAGCTTTCAGGTCAGCTCCAGGTGCTCAGCAGTGGTTGAAGGAGAAGACATTTGTGCCTTAGCTAAGCCAGTCCTGTCTCCTTCCAAGTTGCTGACAGAAGAGTTACCTCCAGAAGGCAATTAAAGGCACATAAATGAACTTCCTGCCACTAATCACCATCTGAAGGATCTGTCTCCTTTCTTAGATGGACACAACTGCCTTTGCCTTCAGGCACCCTGAGGGGCCCTGTTCCGCAATGGAAGCGATTTATGGCTCCCAGGAGGCTGCACACCCTGCAGAGGAGGGCAGTTTCCTTGTGAACTGACTTAAAAATCATTTTTCCCCGTTTGTTCCACAAATGAAATGAAACAGCTCAGTCTGAGGACTTGTGGAAAGACTTGTTTCCATCAAGTCCATGGAAATGCTGTCATGTTTCATTTCAGGAGAAATTGGTTTGAAACTTTTCCACTGCCAAAAAAAATTCTGAAACTGCAGTTTCCTCTCTTTCTCCCACCTGAAGCTGTCTGGGTTTCCCTGGGTCAGGAGTGATCGATTCAGGTCCACCTTGTCGATGGCCACCACATGTATTTGCATATCTTTTCCCAGCCCTTTCTAAGATATGGGTATCTTAAAGATACTCGAGTAATCTAGGTGCTGTTATTTTCAAAAGTCACCAAGGTTTCTGTGTTGCAGGGATCATGCTTCTCAGTTCTGCAGCATAGTGTTTTCAGACAACATTTTCTAAATTCCTGGCCTTTTGGGTCTTAATGTAACCACTTAAAAGGAAAATACTCCGAGGCACTAGTCTTATTTGCTGGCCATAGTTGTGTCGTCTTGTTGCATGGTCCTAACAGAGTGATCTGATGACAGCCCAACTTCTTGGATACTGCCCATAAGAAATAGGATGTTTTATGTTTAAAGGAGAGCCTTTGATTTGGGAGTTTAGCCTTTGTACAGCTGTGCAGGTCTGATGTCTTGGTCACAGTACGTTAGAGCTGTTCACTTCCTTAATTTTTGGCATTTACTAAAGAGGTTTTATGCCTTTCTTTTATATGAGATTAAATGCTAATAGTGGTTTTGTGAGTGTTTCTAGCTCTGTATCCACATATGCAGTTTGGGACTTGGCTGGCTGCCCCATCCACAGTGGGTGTTAAAGCCACCCATACCAGCCCGGGGAGCTAGCACTGATTTCTACCCATGCTCTTTAAGAAGGATTGGAAATGTATTCAGAGGCTGCCCAAATAATATGACTATACCTGATGTATCTAGAGAAGAGATGAAGATCTGTTTGCATCATGTTAGTATATAAATCCAGCTCCCCTTAAGGTGCTTAGACACACCTGGATAATGACCTGGAACAACCTAGGTAGCAGGAAGTTACACGTACCTGTCACGGCAGCCTCTGAGCATGTGAGATTGCCAGCCAACAGGCAAAAGCAGCCAGTTATGCCACGCTCAGAAGAGTTTCATTCTTTTTTTTCCAGCCACCCAGCTCCACAAAGCAAACCCTGCTGTAAAGACCTTGCCTCCTGCTGGCATCACCTCCTGTCTGAGGAGTTGGTGTTTAAAGTGCCCTCAATATCTGCAGCACAGTTTTTCTGCTGGTGTAGTTAAAAGGCCACAGTGTCCTCTTCAGTGGACTGTACTGAGCCACCCCATGCATGGGGACAGTGTGTGTCAGTGCCGAGGTGATGAGGAGGTGCTGGGGACTTGTGGGTTCTGTTTTTCTGATGAGAGGGGGAGTTGCTTCATCTCTATGCTTATATTTTATACCCCATATTTTTTCCCCTCTCTACTTGTCAGGCTAGGAAATGGTTCCTGCTTGCTGCAACACACAGGGGACAGTTCTCACCTGGGATTTCTAGGCGGTCCTGTTAGGTAACACTGAAAAGCAAGATTCAGTGTGTTTTGTGTGTGCCTGTATACCCATGCACATGTATTTTGGGAGGGAATTGAGGAAACATCCTAGCAGATGTAAACCAGCTCCCATACCAAATGTTCTTAAATACCTGCTTCCCTCTTCCTTTTTGCTTCTCCCTTGTTGCTCTGGCTCAAGGAGGTTTTGATATTTCCAGCTGAAATTTCATGCCTTTTTTTCATTGTGGGGACCAGGGGAGGGGAGCCAAAACTGCAGTGTTAATTGCTTCCCTATAAAAGCCATCCTGGAGCAAGAGCTGAAGGAAAGCACAGGGAAGATTTCCTTTGGTTTAATGATAACTTATCCCTGTCACAGCTCAAATGGTGCTGTTATTCAGTGTATCAAACCCTTCCCCTTCCGCTGTGTTTGCATCATCTTTCTCCTCTTCAACATATTCATCTTCATGCCCTTTTCTGAATGCATTTTCTTTGTGGTCTTGTTCCTCCTTGTTCACATCTTCACCAGCCTGCTCTGGCAGGAGGCCACCTTGCCCATAGCTGTTCACCACTTGCTTGCAGAGGGGACATGTCTTCTTCCTGGGCTGCGTGTAAAACCAGATATCAACACAGGCACTGTGGTAAGCATGGGAACAGGACAGGATCTTCAGGAGGTCTTCTTCCTTATACTCTGCCATGCAGATCACACAGGTCTTGTATTTGTCTCCCTGCTTGTATGTGTGCAGCTTTATCTTGCAAGCCCTCTTGTACCAGCTCAAGCCAACCATAACCAAGATAGGAGCAATAATGATGTAGAATATGTCCCTGAGATCTTGCATGATAAAAGTTTCCTGCAGCATCTTAGCATTGTCTTGACAAGGACTCAAATAGCGTCTGGGTGGCAGAAGTCTGATGTGTGCCACTTTCTCGCATTGCAAATTCCTTTGCAAATGGAGGGACGCTGACTGGCCAGTAAAGAGTGATGGTATCTTGATCAGCTGCTGGATTTCTTTGTCATCAGCCGTCATGGTGATCAGTTGCTCTGAATCCACATTGTACACAATGGCAGTTTGGTACCCAGCCTGTTGGGCATGAAGGACCTTCTTGACAAAAGAGCAGTCATACTCCTGTATAAGCGCAATATACATCTCAGAGGCCTTTCTTGGTGCTGGAGGATTCTCTATTGCATGGCAAGCATTTGATGGTATCACCCTCACCAAATACCCTGTCAGCCCTTCTGCTGGAAGTCGTGGTCCAAAGCATGCAGGCAGGGCTTTATAAGCGACGCACTCGGAGCTGTCGTTGTAAGCTATATAACCAAAGGCGTCTGCAAGAGCAGTGTTGTAGAAGGCAGCAGCAACCATAAAGTGAAGAAGCCAGAGCCGAAGATTCATGCTGAATGCAGTTGGGTAGTGCTGAATGCAGCTGGGTAGCTCTGAATACAGATTTCCAGGCTGGTCCCAAAGGAAAAATGTAACAGACAGTCACAGAGGCACTATCCCACCCAGGTTTTATCACCATGCCATGACTTGGAGGCACAGCGGGATGGAGGTGAAAACCTGTTTCTGCCTGGTAGGTTTGGAGGTTCCCAGGATAGAACTCGTCTCTCTTGTTGTTTCCAGCTGCTAAGCAACACCCTCACATCATCTCTGCAGATCTGTGACATCACCCAGTGACTGTTTCCCAAGGCTGGGTCATGTAACATTATTGCCAACCTGTTTAAACTTCTTCCCTTCCTTTTTGGTCTGCTCCATGCACATAGCTTCTAGTTTCATCTCCCTCTGGGTACCGATAGGATGCCGATTTCATTTTGCTGATGATGTGCAGGCAGGATAAATGAGCCTCCCCATCAGCTACGTGCCTGTTGCAGACTGGAATGCTTCATGCTGGTGGCCAAAGCAATTCCTGGAACATGTGGCAGAGTGAGAACAAGCCATTAGCCTCTATCTGCTGCTGGGGGGTGGGTGTGGCAGCTTGGACTGGTCTTGTGAATGTGCACTTTTTCCTTAAAATCATGATCTTTGCACCGATACCAAGCCAAATAAATTGCTTAGGGTAGAAAGGGTTTCTGTCATTTGAAATATGTCGATCAGTAACTGTCAGTCAAAATGGCAGCTAGCAGAACTTGAAAGTCTCTCTGCCTGTGTGGCCTCACTCTGCCATTACCCAAACTTCTGAGAGGGCTGATCCACCTTCAAGGCTGCTGAGTGAGCAGCCAGATTTGCTGAAGGGGCTGATAGACTTGGGCTCTCACTGGGGGTGAGCATGTTGGGCTCCTGTCCTACCGCAGTGAGTGAGTGGTGGATGAGCTTGGGAGGGCTACCACCAACTGTTGCACTGGGGCTTTTCACCTTATTTGCTTTAAAACCTCAGCTGCTGTAAATCAAATGGCTGAAAAAAGGCTTTAGCTTCTAGCTATAAAAACTGATTTTAAAATTCTGCTTGTGGTGAAAAAGCTGCAAAAAGGAGTGGAAAGCATAAGGCACAGGTGGTGTCCCTCCCTCCCAGAGTGTTTGACAGCAGAAGCTCCCATCTTTCAGGCAATTCCCAACTCATATGATGACTGCTTGGTGCCTGGAGGAATGCCAGCCTGATGGGGATGCAATAGCTCTCCTGGTTATTGGAAGGAATCAGGTCTGAATATGCAGTGAACCCAGGTCAGTTTGGAACCACAAATCCCTAAAAACTTGTAGCTTTTAACAAACAGCCCTTTTTGTTTAATGATTCACTTGAGAGTAGCCCCATGGTTTCCAGTGCAGTTGTGTTGGACCTGTAGTTAAAAAAAATCACTCATGTACTAGGCAACTGATTTGTTACTAGCCCCCTTGGGCTCTGCTTGAGACAGATTTCACTGGGAAAAGAGCTACAGAAAATGTCAGCAGACAGTGTGTGTGTGCCAGAGACTCCCAGCAGCTGTGATTTCAAATCGATTTTATTTTCCCCTCATCTAAAGAGTTTTACACTTTCAGGGAGACATTTTGATGCATTTAAACAAAACAAGGAAAAGGTTTTGGGAGGGTGGAGAAGCCAAATGCTTTCTAGTAGAATGAGAGATGAAGAAAATGGAGGTACACTGGGAGACCTTTCTGAGGGTGCATTTTTGGCTTGGTCTTATGCTTCTTGTGATGACATCCATCGTCCTAGTGTCCTTTAAAATCTTTGCCTCTTTACTTGCACTCAATGCTCTATTTCTGCCTCCAGATCAAAGCTTTATGTACTGCCAGTGACCCGCTGCTTGCAGAAGGGGTAGGTCTGGCTTTGGTGCTGGACAAGGAGCCATAGATCTGTGGGAGCCGTGACAGATGTGTGACCAAGGAACAATCCCCTTTGTATTCTGTGTGCTGTTATCTCCTGGTTGCTGCAGCACCACCCCTTATATCCTAGAATGGGCAAGGCAGGAGTGAGCAGCCATCCTGGCTTGCTCACCAAAACCCTTGGATAAAAGGAGAAATCAGGTGTTTGCAGTCTCCAACCCAGATCTCGGTAACTCTTAGCAGTAACCCAGATAAATGTGGGCAAAAGGACAAATCCTCTTCAAGAGAGGTTGGAGGGCAAGGAAGAGGGGAATGGGGTACAGAGAAGGCTCTGGGGAGTGAGGAAAGAGGAAAAGGTCTGGATGGGGAGGGGAGCAGGATACCCATATCCAACCCACAGGCAGTGTGAGATAGGAAACCCTAGCCCTTAGCCTCCTTTGAAATCCCGGAATGCTTTTGCAGAAGGAAGGAGAGGGCAGAAGGACTTTGGCCAAGAGGATCTTCACTCAAAGAGCCAAAGCGGTGCCCTGTCTGCTCTGGTTCTCTCTGTGCTTTCCATTTGTATCGCTGCTGTCTGCCTCCTCCGCTGTCAGTGCCCTGAAGCCTTTGGCTCCGGCTGGCTGAGGTTAAGCCAAGCGTCCGACCGTGGTGTGGGGCTGTGCCAGGCTGTCCCCAGCCCCAGGCGGCGTTCATTATAGGCAGCACTGTGCTCTCCTTCTCCTCCTGCCCTACACCTGTTATATTCATGTGTTATATACATTGCAGATGCTCCTGGATGTATTCTTGACCCATTTTCTCTGGAGTCCCTGCAATCTACTTTGTCAGAATAATTGCAATTTATTTAAATGTCAACAAGCCACACGTGGGAGACAGCAGTTGTGTGCAAGAACAGAGCAATTACAGAAAACAGGTCCCACTTGAACAAAGATCCAAGCTAGAAGAAAGGAAAAGACCATTCACCTCTATTAACCAATCACTTACCCCACCACTCCCAAAGTCCCTGTGTTCCTTTATACTTCTTCTTTAGGGCTATCACTTAGTGCAGGAGCTGGGGTATAAAAACAGCTCCTCCTTTTGCTGGTATTCCACAGAAGCGTCTGCTCAATCCAGAGGAATTTAATGCTGATTTAGACCCACATAACAGCTAGAAAAACCTAACTCTGGTCCTGCCCAAACAGCTTAAACTGTGTAACAGAGATGCAGAGGAGACTGACTTATGTGGACATCGTTACAACTCCAACAAAACACACATTACAGGCTCCAGATCCAGCATTGATTTAACTTGGGGAGTAAGTCTAGATGGCTTTTTCCCCTCCGAGGTTTTTGCAGCATGAAAAGAGCAGCCTGGCATTGGGATGATGTGAGTTTGTACATAATCAGACTTCTTGTCCTTTATCTGTATTAGGTCAGTGCCTCAGGTCCACAGACAGTGCATTGCACAGACACACAACAGCCTCTCCCTGCCCTCAACAGCCAAAGGCCAGGAGCAGAAAAAGCCAACAGGGGGTTAAATGCTCTTTTTTTAAGACATCTTGGCAGGTATCCCTGGTTCTAGCTCGGTGCCCTTCTTATCAGGGCACGCTGTTCCTTTGGGGTCATGCTGTAGGATTAGTGAGGACCAGGCTCCTGGAGCTGAAATACTAGTGATTTGCTGTGAAGGAAGATCTAGGGCCATCTAGTGACCTTCCAGTGAAAACCTTTATGCTTCCAGTGGTCCCAGTTGTTCTTAAAAGAAAGATATGTGGGACGCACTTACCTCCCTCCTGCTGACTGAGCAAGTCCCCACCTCTGCAGCAAGCTGGCTGGAAGGCAGACCTGCACCCTTTTGCTAATGACTTTTTTTTGCTAGGAGCTGATTTAGAAATTGGTGCATGTAACCACCTCCTTTCATCTAGGATGAAAGGAAAGGATGACCCATGTCTTCGCAGAATAGATAGCTGAAACAGAGCTGCCACCCAGAATGCGAGCTGGGTAGATGAGAAATGGAGTTGTGAGCAGAGAGGTTTTGCGCCTCGCTGTTTGCCACCATGGGAGAGGGGTGGAGAGCAGGTTTGTAGGAGCTCTGCAAGTCCTGCTGCGTGCACTGTCCCCTACATGTGTCTCGGCACTGTGTGCTCCTGTGCTCTACCAGGTGCCTCTCCTGGATTTCCAAGGGGTCCAGGCAATCTCTCCTCTGTTATTACCAAGTACAAGCATGATAATCTGGGCCCTAATGCATACAGAAGATTATAAAGCAGTGATTTATGGACCTGCTACAAAAGTACCCATAATCTGCTAATGCCCACAATTAAAAAAGGTAGTTGAGCAAATCTGGGCTATTGCAACTTAGTACCTGCATCTGGAAATGGATTTCAGTTCCAGCTGTTTGCCTTGCAAGGGAGGGAGACATCTTCTCTATTAGATATCAGTGCTGGAAATAATATCTTGCCTTTTCTAGTTTTGGCAAAATATCCTGCAAACCTTGGACATAAAGCAAAACCTTCTCCATTTAGCAGGATTTTTTTTATTTAACTATCTGCATGCAAAAGAAGAAAATGTAGAGAACCTGTGCTTGTTTCATCACACAGGTTTGTGGTAAAAATTAGCTGGTAACTGTGGTAATTGGCCCCTTTGTTGGAATAAACCTGTCTCTGCATGCTTTTGGGAGGGAGAGCTTAAGAAACAGAGTAAGAGGAGGAACCTCAGGACAAGCCATCCAGGGGCTTGGCAAGAGCAAGCTGCTGCTTCTGCTCTGTGGTTGTGGCCCCTGCAAATCTTTTAGTGTGAAGCAGACCTGTATGTGATCAGCTGCCCAAACAGGGCAGAACCAAGGATATGTCTTCGTATTCCATTTGTCCTTCCAGTCTGTATTCCCTACTCCTACATTTCCTTTTTTTTTTAATCCTGTGCTGCACTCATGCTTCCCTAAAGGCATTGGCTGTAGCTTAAATTTGTAGGAAGAGTAGAAGATGGAGCTGGTGGGGAGTGTGTATGGGGCAGGTCTCGATTTTCCAGAAGGGAGTTTGGATAAGCCTTCCTGGTTACTCCTGCTTGCTGTTGCGTGCACCAAGGGGGATCAACACTACCGCGGTCACGCTGCGCAGGCAGAGCGGGCAGGTCTTGCTCCCGGGCTGAGCACAGTGCCACAGGTCGATGCACTTGCCGTGGTAGGCATGGGAGCAGGACAGCAACTTCAGCACCTCGCCAGGCTCATACGCCTGCAGGCAGATTGCACACTCGGAGTAGTTGGCAGTCCCCCAGACCCTGCTGGGGGTAGACCCTGGCCACCATTTCCTGCTCTGCCGTTTGCTCTCCCTCCAGCTTTGGTAACTCTTCATGTATCTTGCAAGAAGCTGGATGCCTGTTATCGTGGTGACCAAGATGCTGGTGACCTTGCAGATTGGCAGAATCAGACCATAATAGAGGTGGTCTAGATTGTGGGTGAGGCACCTGCAGGCATGGTGGCTGAAGCTCCACACAACGTCATTCCAGAAGCAGCACTCATCCAGGAAGATGATGGTCCCTTGCTCAGCCCGGCAGCTCTTTGTCTGAAGCCTCGTGCTCACCTCCATGATGAAGGCCACCATGGTCCCTCCCTTGATCTCCCCATTAGCTGGTGCAATGTCCCCAGAGCCTGGTGAGTTGGTGGTGATCTTGTGTCCACCTTGCTGAGCAGGAGGTCCCTCAGCCCTGCAGCGCTGGGGGCTGAGGGCCAGGGAAGCTGTGCAGGCAGGGCCGAGAGCGGGGCTGCCCACCATCTTGCCTTCGGTGAGGGGCAGCCCCGGGTGTGCAGCAGGAGCTAGGCCACCCGGCCCAGTGCCATTGGCACGGCTGCTGGCAGCCCACTGGAGGCACAGGATGGCGGTGGCCATGCAGAAAGGGGACAGGAGCGGGTGCCACATGCTGGTGGCAGTGGGGACGGGGGCCTGGGGTGCCTCAGCCCCAAGGGGCAGGCTCTTGGCAGGCGCCTGAGGCAGCCCAGGCCAGCCGTTGCCTTTGGAAGCTTCTCTGCCCTTCTGCAAGGGCTGCTGCAAGGGCTTCCCCTCACACCTCTTCCACAGCTCCCCGTCTTCTCCCCCTCATGTCCATTTCTCTCCCATCCTTATTTCTCTCCCATCCTTATTTCTCTCCCATCCTTATTTCTCTCCCATCCTTATTTCTCTCCCATCCTTATTTCTCTCCCATCCTTATTTCTCTTCTCCTCACAGTGGCCGCCCTGACAGGGCCTTGCAGAGAGCAACTGCAGCTCTAAGGGGGTTGTTTCACAGGGGATTGTTTTTTCCTCCCCTTGGATTTTTTGCCCTGGGGAATTTGGGTGTGCAAAAAAAGGAGATTTAGGCAAAAAATGCTTCTACCCCCACCTCATGGCTGAAAACACGCTTTGCCCTTCCTCCATGCCATGCCAGTGAAGCCCAGTCACAGCAGCTTTCCATCCTGCTCTCCATAGGAGGTTACACCATGATGGCACAAGTGCATGCTCTTCCAGATGTTTCTGATCTTCCTTTTCTCTTTTGTCCCATTTTTTCATCGCTCTTCCTCCCCAATACCTTCTCCCTGTCCCCCATCCCATGATGCTCACCCCTCGCAGGACTGGGCATGCCAAGTTCCCCGTGGCTACCAGCTGCATGCCAGCTCCCTTCGCTATTCCACATATTCCCACCCAAATTTCTGTGCGTTCATTCCTGTGGCCACATCCCTGTCTCTGGGGGTGCTGTGGGCAGATGTGTGCCCGCCCTGCAGAGCCGGTGGTACGGCAGAGCCAGGAGCGTGGTTCCCTGGGGTAATCTGCAAAGTACAAGTTGTTATTACTCACTACAGCAGAACAATCAGCGCAGGCTCTGTAATGCAGTAAGATGGATTGAAGCTGCTTAAGACCAGAGGAAAATCGAATCGCTGCTTTACAACAAGGAGTTTAGCTCCTGCAATCCACTGCTGATGAGTGATGAGACCTGAGCAAAAGCCCAGATTTGAAAATTACTGGATTTGGGGAGCAAGATGGGGTTGTGCAACAGGAGCCAAAATTAGACCTGCATCTCAGCTTGGCACGGTGATGTGCCAGCTCTGCCTTGTGAAGGCAACTCTGTGCATGTGCAGCTCTTTTCCCAGTAGTCATGGAGGGGATCCTGCTATCTTATGCTGCTCAGGTGTGATTAGTGCCAGCACAGCCCTTCGGAGACCCCCTTTTTCATGTCAGCTACACCGTAGGGCACTGTCAGCCTCCCGCAGCGATCCCACCAGGGCAGGTATGGGGCTCCCAGACTGCTGGAGGAGCTGTGGATGGAGCTTCTCACCACCTTTGGAACTGCACACCAGACCACAGCCAGCACATCCCTGTGTCAGGATTTAATGGGCGAGTGACACAGAGCCGCTTTTGCAAGTTGCAAGTGCCATGCAGGTCTGTACAACCTGAGCTGCCTCGCTCACCCTTGATGCTGGTTTGTCTTGGAAGATGACTTGGAAAACCAGCATGGGTTGGAAAAGCAGCGAGGCACAGCTCATTCAGACTCCAGGAGCAAGCAGAACTGCTGTAGGTATTGTGGGCTTCCTGCAACACAAAATGGGCTGGGATTTCCCCTCATGTTGAGATGGGAATGGACTAAAGAGGTCCCTTCTTGGTCTGGAGAACTCGCTGCTTCAGAAAAGAGTTGGGATTGTAAATGAGGAGGTTATAAATGAGATGGTGCTAGGGTAAGAGGGAAGGGGTGCTGACTGTGCTTGGCAGCAATGCTCAGGGATCTGCACAGATATTGCCACCAAGAAACAGTCATTGAGGAATAATTTCCCTGATTTATTCCCTGATAGAGCTGGTCGTTGGTGTTGGTGTCCTCTGCTGACATGGTGAATTGGGAACCCATCCAGACCAATGCAGGCGCCCAGCCGAATGGGCTCCTCTGTGGCTTTTGATTCTGTGTTTGCTGGGCCTGGTGTGCCTGCACGTGTGTCGGCAGAGAAAAGTTGCTCAGAAATAAAGAATTGCAGCTTTCCTGGTACCAGGGAGAACAAGAGATTAGAGCCGTGCTGCTTTACAAATGGAGGTGCTGATCCTTTGTGCAAAGTCAGACTTCACACTTCAGCCCCAGGTACAGGCCCTTCCAGCTAGAGAGGGAAATGGCAAAGAGGAAAAAGCAATGAACTTCCACCAGTTCTACGGTAGTGAAGACACTGATTTCTTCTCATGTGCTTCTAGGGGATTTTAGGTTGTGCAATAATAAGATCTAGGTTGTTACATGTTTACATGTTTCTTATTTCTTCCAACTTAAGTGTGAGTCTAGCTTTCCTCCTGCCTTGCCTAAGATGCCTCTACTGTTACTGTTATTAAGGCAGCTTTAAAAATACAATAAACTAGCTAGACAAACCTTTGTAGTCTGGAGCATAAAACAACCTCTAACTGCTTAGGATTAAGGAGATGCTTGTCTTAAATCAGCCAGTTATTTTAAACACTTTTCTCTGCTAGCTGTCAGGACTGTAGGCCTAGGAACATCTGGCAGGGAGGAAGCGAAGAGATCTTGGGGCAGCGATCTCTTCCACTGCCACATCTGTATCTGAAAGCAAACATCTGTTTGACCCGGAGGTGTGACGATGCTCTGTCTGTGGGCATCCACCTTGTCGTGGTTTAGCCCCAGCCAGCAACTAAGCACCACGCAGCCGCTCGCTCACTCCCCCTACCCCCATGGGATGGGGGAGAGAATTGGAGGAGTAAGAGTGAGAAACACTCCTGGGATGAGATAAGAACAGTTTAATAATTGAAATAAAGTAAAATAGTAATGCTAATAGTAACAGTATAATAATGATAATAATAATAATGATACACGAAGCAAGTGATGCACAATGCAATTGCTCACCACCCGCCGACCGATACCCAGACAGTTCCCGAGCAGCGATCGCTGCTCCCCGGCCAACCCCCCCCAGTTTATATACTGAGCATGACGTCATATGGTATGGAATAGCCCTTTGGTCAGTTTGGATCAACTATTCTGGCTGTGCCCCCTCCCAGTTTCTTGTGCGCCTGGCAGAGCATGGGAAGCTGAAAAAGTCCTTGACTAGCATAAGCAGTACTCAGCAACAACTACAAACATCAGCCTGTTATCAACATTCTTCTCCTACTAAATCCAAAACACAGCACTATGCCTGCTGTTAGGAAGAAAATTAACTCTATCCCAGCCGAAACCAGGACACACCTGTCAAAGAAAACTTCTCCCCTCTCCATTCAGCCTGTGTTTATGAGTAAGGGTATGCACCACAATGAAGCAGCTCATAACTTTCAGCCTTTGACCAGGTGCGAGGTATCTTTTTACCTGATTTAAATTTGAACAGCACCTCCTTCAAATTCAGGCTTGCCCAGGCCTAGCCACGTGCATGACGGGTGAGAGCGCTCTCCCCTAGCTGGGTTGCTTGTAGGATGTTTGCATCCTGCACGGGGCTGTGAGCATGCGAATACACTGACCCATCGCAAGTCAGACTGTCCTAATTTTGTTTTTATAGCTGTAAGCAGATGTTGCATCTTCTTGAGGCAAAGTAGCTCTGACCTAGTGATGGCATATGTAACCCCAAATAAATCGTGGACGGTTTGCTCATGCTTTCAGATGCCCTGACTGCTTGTTATCACACCAGGGGATTTGTGTTAGACTTTAGTGCCAGACTCTGCTCTGAGACTGGGGCCTGAGGTAAGGAGGAGCTGGGGCTCCCAGTTGTCTCTCCAGCAGCTTGCTTTGGCAAAGGGAGGCGAGTCTGGCGTGCAGAGCGAGGAGGCAGGCTGCAAAAACTGGCCTGAGAGACCCTGGGGTATCTCGGAGGGTTTCCAGGTTTGCTAAGAGAACATGTGCTGACTGTCTTGCTCTTTCAGGGTAAAAGGAAAACCAGGGAGATTTAGCTGCTCATAAAAACATAAGGTTAGAGAGGAGCAAACAGCCGCGTGCATGCATGTGTTTTCTGAAAAATACGGATTTTCTTCAATGTTAAATTATCACACTTTGCAATAAAATATGTTGCAGTTTAATTTTGTTGGTCATGAGCTGCCAAGAGGATACGCTGTAAGCAACTGCACTCCGCTTGGGCCCGTAGGGTCAAGGCAGAGGTTTTTAGCAGAGAAGAATCCTCAGCTCCAGGGTGAAGCCGGAGAGGGACCTGCCTGCAGCTGGGAAGCGCAAGGAAAGGTTTCTGCTATTTTCTTTTCCCACGTCGGCACTCCTTCATTTAAAGACACAAGGTGAAGCCAGTGGCAGGCAGGCTTAAACTGACGCCAAAGCATCTGCGCAGAGGTGTGCAGAGATTTAACTGTCTTGGTATTCAACTGATTTAACTGCTGCAACTTCAGGCCGTTAATGAGCCCCCGGGGAGGGAGCCAGGGAGGCCCAGAGAGGCCACGATACCGGCCCTAATCCGGCCTCAACAGCTGAGCTCTCGCCTGCCGTAACAGGCAGGGGCAAGGCTGAGCCTGTGCCCGGCTCAGCTCCTTGTTTTTCTTTCTGCATGTGCTCAAACTGCCTGCTCTGTGCTGTGAAAACCAGAGTTTCCTTGGTGCCAGCATGATTGCCGGCTCCATGCGCTTCTCGTGTCGCTGGCGCTGACCCCGCCGTTGCCTCCTCGCGTGCTGCGAGCAAGCATTTGCAATCTGAAAGCATCGCCTTCATTAGCAGAGGTCCATCTCCTCCCCTTTACCGTTTCACCCGCTGCTGTTGATTAAGTTTCTCTTTGCAGCTCTTCCAGGAAGCCAGGGGCCTGTTGTTTTGGAGATAGCCTTAATTTGTTTACTTGTGCATATGTTCTGTCTTGTGCAATGATGCTTCGCAGCTGGTCTTGAGCAGCCTACGGCACAGGAGAAGCAGCAGGTTAAGTTTAAATTGAAGGAAGTCGCTGAAAGTTGGCCAGACGTGCTAATCCAAGTGTAGGTACCCTGAGATTGATGTGGTAAAACGCGCTGCCGTATTGGTTTGGATAGCATCTCTACATTTATTGCTGGTTTCCATCACAATATGGACACAATAACAGTTTGCTTGTGCAGAACATCAGTTAGGCTTTAAGATTTAAAGATAGAAAACTCCCTGCCTCTGGTTTCACTCTGCAAATGCTCTGAGAAAGGCAGAGAGTCAGGGGTTAAGCTTCAGACTTGCCTGCCAGACAGGACTTGCAGTTGTGCTTTCAAGAACCAGACACCTGCAAAAACTCATGGTTTCAGAAGCATTGTCTGCCCAGGGTGTGCTGAGGAGCAGTGCAAGCGCAAGCTACTGTCCTACAGAGATGCTCGCCCTCCCGTGAGGCTTGGACCCTGCTAATGCATCGCTGGGGTCCCTCCTCTGTGCTTTCACTGTGCGCCAGGATCCTGCCCTGTACTCCTACAGAGGCCAGCTGTGCTCTTGACTCACCGGGAAGACATCAGAATATTGGTACAGCAAAGGGGTTCAGCCCCTGCGATGGTCCTGGGGAGATGGAGAATGTGCTGCTTTCCTGCCCCTATAACCTGCAGAACCTGGCTCTGTCAGAGGAAACAAAAAAATAATAATTCAGATGTTTTACTGCTACTGTAAATCTGTTACTTCTTCCCCCCAACCCGCCCTCTAGGAAAAAAAAAACCCACCCTTGTTTAATTTGCCAGCTTGCAAATGGCTCCTAAATAACACAGTTGTCTTTGGCTCAATCAATCAAAGGGCTCTGCCCATGAGAATGGGGACACTTTGCAGTTTCAATTAGCTTTGTTTCAGAGGAATTAGATGCTTTTTTTTGTTGTTTTTAAATGATTCTCTTTCCAGGTTGAGGCAGAACCAGATAACTAAATGCATAGAATCAATATTTTGCAGAACTGATAGAAAATTAGCCAGGTTTAATAAACTTCATGCATGGCTTCCTATTGTAGCTGTACATCAAAAGGAAAATAAATATATTGACTGGATCTGCTTACAATAGCATCTATAAGTCACTCAGTGAAATAAGCCAATTGCACAAATGGTTATGTGAGGCCATACTGATTAGGGTAGAAAGGGATCATGCTCAGGACACCTGGGTCCTGTTCTTGTTAACTTACTACATGACCTTGAAATTCGGGCCAAATTTTCAGGTATGTCCATGAAGTTTGTTTTGCCTCCTGTCTTCTGGAGTTTTATTTGAGCTGCTGAGGGTTTATTCCTTAGTAGCTCCGTGTTCTTCCCTCCTCCCACACTACCAGATGAAGCTGCTGGGACCTGGTGGTACTCCATTCCTACAAGACAGCTCCTAATGGTCCTCCCAGGTTAATTTTTTATCATGGCTTTATTTTTTGGTGGTTTCTTTGCAGCCTGGGGATGCCCCTTTTCATCTCCCATCTCTGGCTGCTGGAGATGATGGCTGATAAGAACTCTGAGAGCCACTGCAGTAAAGCAATGGAGAGGTAGGACTAGGTAAAACTCAAATCTCAGGTGACTTGATTTTCACATCTGCAGCCAAATGCATTATTTTCTGGGATTCAGGTAGAAATTGTAACTGTTTGCCCCTTGCAAATTTTCCCTTGTGATGTTTCCCGCAATCCAGTAAATGAACAGAGGCATACGGAGCATCCAAACTCACTTTCATTCATCTTCATTTGCCCTGGCTGTAATGGACAGTGGCCACACAACTGTGCTTTTACTAATGCAAGACGGTTAACTGCTGCTCCATCGCTGCTCCATCTATTTGCAGCGGAGAAATGGTTGCACATAATTGTACACGGTTTGAACATGTTGCTCTTAAACCTGCATGCAGCTGCCTATAAGGGCGTCTGGCACGCCAAGGTCTGACGGCAGAGCATGTCGGGCAACGCTGCTGATGGAGCCAGCCAGCATCGTGAGGAAGGACGGACGGACCAGCCCTCTGTGCTCTCTCCCCGGGGGATGCTCAGTGCTGGGCGGGATGGAGGAGCGGATATGTTGCCCTTTTAGATGCATCTAACCAAGGTGCAGCTGGGTGGAGGCTGATGCGAAGTACGAGATTAGGTCAGCTCCTGTCTCAGTGCTAGAAAGAAAGTGTCCATCCCTGGGCATAAAAGGACTTCTCCAGGGCTGAAGCTTGCTGCTTATACCTGGAATCACTGGGGAAAAGGGGTGACCGAGTCCTCTGGGATCAGTCCTCTTGATGTACAGTTGAAACTGGAGGGAGAATCAGGCCCCCTAAGTTTCTTTTCCTTTTCGTCTGCAGTTCGCAGTGTACATGAGGGCATTACTCTGCGATGATTCCCCTTCGGCAGCTCTGCCGCTGATCCTTGTGGTTTTTACCTCATGCCTGAATCCACTACAGATTTTTTTTTTCCTCATGCTTTGTGTGATGTGTTGCAGAAAGTAGATCCACAGCTGGTGTAAATCAGCACAGCTCCCAAAACTTCATCAGAGTGAAAAGAGGTTGTGCTGGTGGAGGATCTGCCCCCTGCTATTTTTGTTGTCGAGCTGTAGCCCTTTCTGCAGCTTGTTGAATGGAAGCGGCCCTTCCTTCCCTGTAATGAGGTGAAAGCTGGAGCAGTTTTCCAGCCATGCATCTGCAAAGGGAAAATAAATGGGGAGGATGAGCACGTCACGGGTGGGTGTTATTGCCGGGGATGCTAAGCATATAACATAATTTATCGCTTAAGTAACCTTGAAACAGCATTCAGTGCGATGGAGCTGCTACATTGGCACTGCAGTGGGCAGAGAGGGAAGGCTTTGCTAGTGGGATGCGGTTAAGCATGCACCTGCCATCGTTCATCATCCAGTTAACCCTGCAGCTAAACTTCACTTCAAAAATACGTGTTTTCCTCTCTTTTCTCTCCCTCTCCGCACCTGCCTGCCACCGCCAGCCGCCAGCATCCCTGGCTCCCATGGTGGCTGCGTAAGCCACCCCGCTGGATGCAGAGAGGGAGGGAGAGAGGTGCTGGTGAGCATCTGGGGTTTGCTCGTGTGTGGTTGCCTACTGGTGATGTGTGCGCGGAAAGTGAGATCAGACAGATGAGCGCGAGGAGCAGAAAGGCTTCTGTGTTGACGAACGCAAGGGGAAAGCGCTGTAGCAGGGAGCAGAAATGTGTTTGTGAACCACAGACGCGTACGTGTGTGCGAGCGATGGCAGGGAGAGTGCAATAGGGAGCAGACGGGTGCGTGGGCACACACATGTGCGTCAGGGACAGCGCAAAGCACGTCAAAAATGTGTGCTCTGAGGCTCAGGCAGTTCTAAGAGGGGGATAAGAGTAGTGCCCGGAGGAGCAGGGCTTCATAGGTGTAGAACTCAAGGAGCTGGGGTGTTGGTGCGTAAATAGGCACGAGGAGGGATGTGTGTGCAGGCAGCGCGGTGCAGCAAGGGCCGGGGATCGGGCATGCAGCCCTGGTGCTGCTGGCAACTGCAGGAGCAAATTTGACTCCCGTAGCCTTGCTGTGAAAATAGCTGTTCACAGATCTGCATTTGAGGCAAACCTTGTGTTCATACCACAAAAATTGCGGGGGGGGCGGGGGGGTGTTGGTTGCTTTTTTTTTTCCTTTTCTGTTGTTTTTTCTGACTCTGCAATTCCCCACTGCAAGAATGTTGATGGGCAGATGAAAAGTTCACTGCTGGGAATTCTCCAGCTCAGCTTCACAGACCCGATGCATGTCTGAGCTGCTGTGCCCCATCTCCAAAACTCGTCCCCCATCTTGTCTTGCTAGATGCTTTCTCTAGTTGCTGCTGTAGTACTCAAGATAATAACAAAGCCTCTGAAATGCTGGAATTTCCCTTCTCTCTTTAATGAAGATCAAGGGGAGAGTTATGTCCCTGCATGTAGGATAATAAGCAGCATAAGTTTACTCTCTATCTGTACACAGTATGTGGAAGTTAGTTGTTATCTTTCATCTTTGTTTTTCTAGAGGAAATGTGTGAGCCGATACTGTTGAGAGAAGAGCATTTGTCGGGGTGATGCTGTCTGCAAGAGTGGCTGGATTGGGTTCCCAGCTTCTGGTTTGGGCTCTGGCAGAAAATGTCCGATTTTGTCTGACTGAGCCTATTCACAAGACAAGGTCTTCCTTTTGTTTTCCCAAAGTTTTCCTTTTTGTTTTCCCAATTTGAAATCCTTTTAATTTGAGAGAAGAAGAAAATAGTTATAAGTTTCCATAATGACTTGTTTCAAAATCTAAAGCATCCTTTTTGGTCTAATATTTTGGCTAATTAAATAGTAAACCCTTTCATCTTACACATTGCAAAACATCAAGGTCTCTTTCAAGCCCATTGGTGCTTTTATTAGTCCCTGAAATTCTTGTAGAATAGAAAAAACGTTTCCCATCCAGCTCTGCTGTGTCAGTTAATGTGTGAGCAATCACAGTATGACATATTCATGGAGAAGCATATACAAATTGAATCTCTATGTGTGGTTGTCAGGAAACAAAACATGCTCAATATCTGTTTCAAACACAATTTTGATTTTTAGCAAAGCTTTTGTGGAAAACTTAGCAACAAAGAAATAAAAATGACTCCTGCAATTTGGGAACAGGTAAACAAGATGTATAAAACTCCATGAAAATACCGTACAGTCATCTCTAGGGATGATTTCTCGCATGCAAACTCATTCTTGGTGAAGGGAGGAATGAGACCAGATCCCACTCCCTGGGATCTCAAATCCCACTGAAGTAATTTGCAACTGGATCGGTCTGGGGGATCATCACAGTCTGAAATTGGTGTAGGCACCAGCCGAAGCTGCAGGGCTCAGCAGCAGTTCAAGTAAGCATCTTTCATCTCCTGGGTGGTCCTCAAGTCAGAGCCCTCATCTCTTCTTTCCCCCTCCTTTCTCAAACTAGGCATTTGCTGATGCCATTGTTTAATCCAGCCAGGGATCTGCTCCATTTTCCATGCTCCAAGGTAATTTTGGCGAGCCTGCTCTGTTCTTGCATGCCAGTTAAAAAACACTCTCTCAGGCAGGTCTCCTTCCATGGGGTATTTGTAATGCTGTGAGGTTTGTGTGTAATAAATCTCCTCGCCTGTCTGGTTTTTATTCTGGGGGAGGCTCATGGTGTAAAATCGCAGCCCTTCCTCCATCTGGAAGCAGCTGACAAACAGCTCTTCTGATAATTCCTTCCAGATGGGGCCAAGCATTTTCCCGACGCAGAGCTCTGCAAATGCAATGGGCCCTTCCTCACTCTCCGGTCCCCGCAGCGTGGTGGAAGAGGTCCTACCACTGTGGTATTTCAGAGTACAGAGAAGCTCCTGGGCTCAGCAGACCGCAGTACATGCCGTCGCTGTGAAGGTATGTCCACATTGCAAACACTGTCATGCAGCAAAGCAATCCTGGACACATCCAGAGGAATGAACCCTTTGGGCTTTTGGTGGTCTCCATTCCTCTACCCCCTTGGTAAATCCCCGTAAGCAGGGTTGTGTCTCTCCAGCCTGTCCCTTGCTGACTCTCCGCATGTGACTACGTTGCAAGAGGTGGAAGGTGGTTGAAAATTGTCATGGGCAGCTCTCGGCTCCCCGTGATGGGACAAGGAGTCACCCGGCTCCAGCCGCCCCGCAGCAGCGAAGACAAGCGCCGCAGAACCCAGAGGAGCTGTGCTATAATGAGAACGTCACACCAGCTTGAGAGAGAATTAATACTCTGCCCTGTGGCTGTACCAGTGCTGGTATGTAAGGCAGGACATGGCTGTGCTAATATATCAAAAAGGGAATTCTTTACTCAGGCTGCAGCACACAAACAGATGCTGCTGTTTGATGATGCAGGACAGAAGAGACTGAGTCATTGAACACAGCCCCTGTGGTCATGAGCTTCTGGCCTCATAGTCCTCTTTCAGAAACCACGCTCCATCCTACAGTACTTAAGATTTTGGTCCCATTTAATTCCTGTGGGGATCCTGGTCCAGAGCCCTTGGACTTTTCTCTGAAGAAGGGATGCCTTTGCGTTCCCAGCCTGCATTTATTCTCATCTGTTTCCCTTCATCCAGGCAACACCTTTCACCACCGTCACCTCCTGCAGCGTTCACTGATTAATGCGGACGGGGGGATCTGCACTGGTCTCCACCTTCACTTCCCCAGGCTGCATGGGCCACACACTCTTCAGGGTTTTAAAAGTGCTCAGCACCCCCAGGCAACAGCCCTCAGCACCCTGCATCCAAAAATGCCCACCCTATATGACAGGTGCCTGAAGCAACAAGTGAAACCTGGCCCTGGAGCCTCGCAGGATGTGCCTGAGCATCTGGTCTCCTTGCTCTCACTTCTGTGCCATGGAAAACCTCTCCTTCGAAGAGGGGAGACACAAGGATGCAGCCAGTCGCTGGCAACCCCCCAAATATGCTGGTACATAAAACCTGCCCAGCTGCACACGTTCCCCAGCTGTTTGCCTGAAAACAGCACAGGGCAGGGTTGAGCCGCCTGCCGTGGGTGGGCTGGGAAGTGAATCCAGCCTGCAAGAAAAACAAAATTGGTAGCAGAATAGGAACACTTTTTTTTTTCTTCCCCCCTTCCTGCCCCTGCGCCCTCTTGGCACAGTGGGCTCTCGCCCCTGTCATCTCTCTGCAACCAAATGGTGCCAAGGGCGGCTGCTGGCGTGTAGCTGGCACGCTGCTGTGGGACCGTCCCCACGTGCTGGCTTTGCCACCACTGTGGGTCTTTTCAGGTTGTGAGAAAAGCAGGTCAAGCATGCGAACACGTGGCTGCCTTTCAGGCAAGCTGGTTTGCGCAGTTCTCCGGCAAAGAGATTTCCCTTTATCGTAGGAAGGTACTAGAGTGGCCAGAGCTATAAAGCAAGGATTTAAAAGCATCTGTGAGTGTTGGAATTGAGATTAAGTCCTCCTGCTTTAGGGCACATGCTAAACTCTAAAGGAGGGGACAAGATGGAAATTTTCCTTTGAGCAGATTATGCTCTAACTTCCAAAAAGGTGGTTGAATTGATAGGTGGGGGTTTTACATCTTTGCCTGCAACAGCTGATACCGTGGGCTATCAGAGATGGACTGACCAAGGGATGTCTCAAATACCCGCTTTCTGCTGCGTACAGGAGATGTGTGTTGGGAGGAAAGGGGTGCATGCGATTCGTTCATGGGGGATGGTGTGGCAGGGTCCAGCTGGGGATGTAACACGTGTGGGGGGCCTTTTCAGGGTGGCTTTCATGAGAAGGGGACCTCCCTCTTTCTTCCACCGCCGCATCTCTCCTGCTCCCTAGCTCTGGGTACCCAGCACAGCTCCCAGAGCAGCCTGGCTGCCTGCATCTGCTGTAGAGGCTCAGGGCAAGGGAAAAAGTCTGGGGCTCCATTGCAATGGCCCAAGATGCCCAGCTAGCGGGGAGGATGAGACTGCAGCCTCATGGGCAGCGTGGGAGACTTGCCCTTGCTCCGAATCTGGCTGTTCCCGCATCTCTGTGTTACAGCAGGACATAAGATGGCACAATCTCAAGACACTTTTCAAAGGCACTGCAGTAATTCTCATTATCCTCAGTGCAAGGACCATGGGCCAGCTTTCAGCAGTATTTGGCTCCTTTTCAGGCCAAAATTTCAGTCTTCTGTTGATGCTTTCTTTCAGCTGAAGGAAGAAGGAGGTTGAGTTTTGCTTGGATTGTCCCTGGCAAAGAGAGAAAGCGCCCACGCGCTCCATGTGCTTTGCAGGCTGATCCAAAGCCCGGTGGATACATTCCCTTTGACTTCAACGCAGTTTGAATTTCGGCCGACAGCACTAAATGATATCACCGCTACACTGAATAGCTCATGCTGCTGCCAGCTTGAAATCGCAATGACCTAATGGTAGTGTCTGTGATCCGTCTCATCTGCTTGTACCCCCAGAAGATGGTGTGTTTGATGAGCTGTACCTCCTGCCTGGAGATGGGACGAGGCAAACGCAGACATAACCCCAACAGGGTCCTCCCGAGCTGCTGAAATGCCTCCTGCCCAAGGATGGAGAGCAATACAGACTCACCCATGCAAATTTTTGCCCTTTGAAGTGTGCAGTTGTCCTCAGGCAACTTGAAAAGTTATTTTTCTTTCCACCAGCTCAACTGCTGGAGATGTTTCCTCCTATCTCCAAGCCTGAGTTGTAACTTGGATGTTTTTGCTCCAGCAAATAACAAAATGAAGCAGCTGATTTGCAGCCAGGGTGGCCGCTTCTTGCAACGATGCTCCAAACGAGTCGATGACGTTCAATAACATAGGAAAGATTTTCTGAAGGGCGGCAGAAAGGACGGCAGCTGCCTTGGTGTTCTCGTCTTTGCCAGCTCAGTTCTCTGCAGGTTTGTTGTTGTGGTTTGTTCCAGCAGTCCTCCAGGCACGTTGAATTTCTCCAGGCTGGATCTTTCTGCTTGAAGCGATGGGATTTTGGCAGAGTGTTTTCTTTCGGAGCTGGAGCAAGGCTAGCTGGAGCTGGCAGATAGGACCTGTGTGCCACCCATGCTGCAATTTTCAGCGGTGCGGGAGCGACGCTCGTTGTGGCCGGGGTTAGAGACGGCCCTGCAGTGTTTTTCTGTTCGTGGCAAGCAGGCACACGTTGCCAGGCTGATTCTTGCCTTGAGCCAGTGTGTGTATTTGTTAGCTTTCAGCAAAGTTATTCTTGGTCTATGCTGCTTTGAGGTGATGAAAATTAGGCCCTTCTGGGTATAAAAAAGTTTTCATTTTAGAGTGTTTGGAAAGCGGTGCCAAGGATGACAAAAGCAAAGACCCCCCCCAGCAAAGAAACGCTCCGTATGTGCACCTTCCAGAGCATCTGAGACCCAGGCCGTGCCAAGAGGTGTGTGTTGGCATGAAACTGCGGGAAACGTGGTCTGGCGGAGCTGTGGCTACCGGAGTCGCTGAGCACAGCTTCGTGGGTTGGGGTACATCCCGTTTAACACCATTCTGAGGCTAAATCTTGGTTATTTGGTAAGCAGGGATGTGCAGTTGTTGGACCAAGTGACACGCTGACTGCGACGTTGTCTCTGTCTACAGGGTTTGCAAAGACAAGGCTGCTATAATACGGCTTTGTCGTGCTGTCCCATGCCTGTAAACGCCTCATCAGTCTCCCCCTGCCTCAGTTTACCATTCCCTCCTACAAATTAGATAAAAACTACCCCAATAAAGCATTCCTATTGACTTCACGAGGGTGTTTTGAGAATTAATTAACAGTCGGCAGAATGTACTGAGATCATCGGATGAAAGCAGCTATAGATATGCAAAGCAGCATCATTATGCAAAGATAAAATTTAGAACATTTGTAAATTAAGTGTTAAAATGAATGTATTGCAGTATGTGCCTGGCTCCCCTCAGCTCCTGGGCCCTCCTGTTTGATCACCTGATAATCCCAAGGGAAACAGGAAGAAAATGAGATTTATGGGAGAAGTGTGAAAACGCAGAGTCAAGGTCTTAAAATCAGATTAAGAACAAAAGAAAAAAAAAGCTCTGAAAGAAAAGAAAGAACTTTTCCTCCTTATCTCTTGGAGGTCTGTAAACTCCTGTGTACACACTGTGAGCTGCAACCTAAGGAAAAGCCAGAATCAGGTTTCAGATTACTCACACTTTATTTCCTTTGGCTTTTTGCACAGGAAAAAAAAAAGGGCAGTTGGGGAAAAAAATGAATTTCAGGTATAATTTAAAATGAAAAATGTCTGAGAAGGGACATAGTCCGTCAACTAATTAAATATGTAACAGGGGTGCAGTATTTCCCGTTAACTACAAAGGTGTGCCTCGCTTCTAATTGCTGACAGTTTCTTTTGGTGGCTACGTCCAGATTAATTGTCTTCAATTGTAGCTGGTTAGCTTGATAATGTAATGTTTGAAGTGGAGGTGGTAATCACTTTGATTTTGGGGTTTGTTGGTTGGTTGGGTGTTTTTTTTTTTTTTCAAAAGGGTAGTTGGAGGTTGGGCCTCAGGTTTGGAGTAGCAGTTAAAAAAAAAAAAGAGATGGAGGGGGGAAAAAAGTGAAGTTTCTTTTGGGAGTTTAAACTTGGTGTGGTAAGACCCTCCTGTGAGATAACTCGGCATCTTTGGTGAGGACTGCGACAGCCCGGGGAGGAATTTGTGCAGCCGGCGAGCTGCGTTGGGCGCTGCCCGGGGAAGCCCCTCACAAGGCGGCTGGAGCCGGGCTCCCGGTGCATCTCCTGCAGCGCCAAATGCCACCAGGCGTGCCGGGTGACCGCCGGGCTGGCGGGGCGCGTACCCCTGCAGCTCCTTCGCTCGAACGCGTGGAAGAGCGAGGAGGCGTGCGGACGGGCTGGGCGGCTCTGGAGGGCTGACCCCCGCGCAGGGGATTTGCCCAGGGTTGAGCGAGGACCGTGCCCTGGGGAGGCTGGAGGGGGTGCGGGCAGAGGTGCAGGGGGCTCTGCAGCCGCTGCCCGCACCGGGCGCTCAGAGGCGGGCCCCGACGCTGTTGCCAGCAGCAGCCACGCGTGATGGATGCTGTGGTTCAGCAGCCACAGGTGTTCCCTCCGTCCTCCTCCCCAGTGCCCCGCAGCCTCCTGGCAGCCAGCGGGGCAGGCATCGCCGTCGGCAGCCGGCTCCCTTCCCAAGCATCCCGCCTGTCACTTGTGCCACTCTTTTGAATTTTTTTTTTTTTTTTTTTTCCTGGCGTGGGAAAGACCAAGGGTGGGAGGCTGAGCTTGCAATTCAAACCCCAGCTTCCCATCTCCCTCTCCGCTCTTGGCAGCTGAGAGCTCTCCTCGCTGGAGCTGAGGGATTCCCAGGCTTTTATCCTCTGCTGGCTGTCAGCTCTCTGGTATGAGATGAAGTCACCTCCTTCCTTCCTCCTGCCCGGTCCTGCCACTCACGGCAGCCCACCGCGGCCACCCTCTGCCAGGCTCCGTCCTGCCGGGGAGCATTCCCTAACCTTCCCTCCCTGCTCTCTGTCCCTTGAGCTTTGCTTTCTCTTCTCCTTTCCAGCTCTGGGGCTGTTAGCAGAGCTGAGCCGGGTCCAGGAGGAGCATGTGTAGGAATTGGATAAGGAACGGGATCCACTGGCCTGCGAGAAAACTTGTCCGGCGCCTGTGCCAAGGCTGTCTTCGTTAGAGCGATGCTGCGGCAAGCGCCAGGCGGAGGGGGGCTGCGGGACAGCACCTGGGCTCGGCCTCGGCCGCCTGCCAGTGCTCCGAGCCCTGCAGCCGCGCAACCGCACGCTCGCTCCCTCTTTCCTCTCCTGCCTCCTCTTCCCCCTGGGCCTCTCCTGCTTTGCCCTCGGCCGGACCGCAAGCCGGGCTGAAGGGCAGCGTGTGCGTGCAGAGGGCGGCCATGTGGCTTTTCCTCGAGACTTGGATTGCCCTCTCGTTGTAATTAAATTGGGAGGCAGGATTTGATTTCCCTGGGGGCGGAGGCTTTGACAGAACCTCTCTATTTGCAATAGTTTGTGAACGCTGCACGCTCAAGTGAGTCTGGCAATAGCCCAGCCAAGGCACCATCTCTGACCCATCAGCAGCTGATGGGGACACGAGGATGACGGAGATTGCGGGGGGGGGGCAGGTTAATTTGCTGGAGAAAAACAGGGGTTAACAGCCGTGCTGGCAAGGAGGGAGGTTTATCCTGAGGTTTTTGAAGCTGAGGAGCTCTGGGTAACTGTGCGAGCAGTCAGGAAGGCCAGATGCTGCCCATTTTAATTCCTCAGCCGCCAGCAGCGATGGGGTCGCTTGTCAGCGCGGCTCTGGGCCCCTCTGGCAGAGGCGTGCAATGGCTTGCACCTCCCAGCAGGAGAGACGTGCTCTTTGCTGGTTTGTAGATAATTCATGCAAATGGGGAAACTGAGGCACAGGCTCTGTATTCAGCATTTGCACAAGAACAACCTTCTCTCCTGCATTTCTTTCCTGATTTTTCATTTTTTCTACCTGTCTTAGGCAGGAAGAGAGCATGTCAGAGGTTTGCAGGATGCTTCTCCCCAGTGTGCCTTCACACGACCTTCCTGTCCTTACTCCGGGTCTGCCGTGTCTCGCTGGACTCCTAAGCCTTCTCCGATGGGGGCTGTAACTTGTGCAGCACTTTGCATCATGGGGCCCCAATTTAAGCACACCCTAATACAAGGAGAGTGTTTTATGAAGTGAACACTAATAAAATCCTCTCTTTCAGCTATGCATCGTCACATGGCTCTTTTAATGTCACAGTTAAGGGAGATGATTAGATTCTGTATTTGGTGGTGGTGCTCCTGTATTTCTTGATTCCCTCTGCCTGTGAAGCTGAGTTTCCGTGGTTACCGGGTCTGGGGCTCTGAGCGGCAGAAAAATTAGAATCATTAAAAAAAGAAAAAAAGCCTGATCAAAATGATCTGAAATAGCTCGTTTTGCAAATCAGGCACTCACATTTTTAAGGTCTTCAGGAAATCTGTTGGCAAGGTGTTATCCCAGCTCAGCTCAGGGCAGGGCCGAGGTTACAGGGAATTTTATCCGGCCCCAAAGCTGCAATGAGGTTGCCAGCTCAGGGCAAGTATTTGTGTTGCAGGGTTTCTGGTCAAGGGAGTTTTTCAATCTCTTTCTTTTTATCTTTTTGTTTGTTTGTTTAATTTTTTTTAATATTATTATTATTAATTGATCTGCTTCTTAAAGGAAAGCTATTTCATAGTAAATTTTGCAAAACTGAAACAAAAAGAAGGAAAGTGTGTTTGGAGCATTTCCAGGCTGTCCAGATGAGCAGTGGCCGATGCACTGGGACGTGGGCAGCGGTGCCTCATTAAATCGCTCTCACGGCATGGCTCCGGCTCCTGGAATGGTCCCCGAAGTCCCAGGCACATCCAGATCCCTCCATCCCAGCTGAGCAGGATGCTGCTGCCCCTCCCCAGTCATTGCTTTAACCCTCCAAAGCTCAGCTGCCCTTGTGGGAGCAGTTTTATCATCTGAAGGAGCCCCTTGCACAGCGTGCTTTGCGAAATCCCCCTTCCGAACACCCAGACTGCAGCAAACCCCGAATCTCCCCACCGTGGGCCCCAATGCCATCATCCCGTGCTTGGGGGGGTGCAGGCGGCTGTGCTTGGCCGCACTCCTCCTCGCCCCACGTCTGCGTGGCACAGGGGAAGCAGGGAGGGCTCCTGCTCTCAGACCGCCAGGAGGGACGATGAGGCTCTGGGAGGGAAGATGAGGATCCAGGAGGGACGATGAGGCTCTGGGAGGGAAGATGAGGATCCAGGAGGGACGATGAGGCTCTGGGAGGGAAGATGAGGATCCAGGAGGGACGATGAGGCTCTGGGAGGGAAGATGAGGATCCAGGAGGGACGATGAGGCTCTGGGAGGGAAGATGAGGATCCAGGAGGGACGATGAGGCACCGGCCGCAAGCTGGAGCGGAGCCTGGGTTTCGGTGGGGTTGCAGCCGACGCTGCTCAGCCCCTGCCAGGGAAGGCACGAGTGAGTCCCCTCCTTGGTGACCCCGGTTCTGGCGAGGGGGAACGTGGGCCCGAGGGCAGCATCCTCCTGCCCGCCCGAGGGCTTCGGGGGTGATTCTGGGGAGAGGAGCGTGATGCAGGCCAGGTTTAGACCCCGCACCTTTGCTAAAGCTCGGTTGCTCGGATGAGAAGCTGGCTGGGTGCAGGAAAAGCTGCCAGCCCCTTCGCTTCCAGAGACCGGCCCTTCTCCAGCGAGCCCTTGAAGGAGCTGCTGGAGCTGCTGCTGCTGCCACTGCTGCCACTGCTGCTGCCGGGAGCAGCTCGGGCTGTGGTAAGGGCAAAGCAGCTCTCCAGGGCTGACCAGGGCAGCGGTAAGAGCTGTGCTGTAGCAGGCAGGACGCAGCTCCGGCTCTCGCTGGCCAAGCCAAGGCAGCCCAGAGCGGGATGCGGGTACCAGGGCCAGCCCTGCGCCCTCTCCAGCTCGGGAGTGACGTCTCCAGGCGAGAGCTCGGCAGCTCCTCAGTCATCGCCATGGTTTCCTGGAGCATCCTCTCGCCTGTGTTAAACGCTGCTGCTCCAAGAGCCGGAGTAAAGGGATCTTCTCGCTACAGGAGTCCCTGTGGGTATTTTTCTCCTGTTCTGTCAGGTAGGGGGAAAAAAAAAAGGAAAAAAAAAGGAAAAAAAAGGCTTTTTTATTATTATTTTCTGCGACATCTGCAGTCATGAATTGGGCCTATAAAACACTGTGTAGGAGACTGTTCCTCCTTCACTTGATCTCCTTTCATTCCCAAGAACATTTTTCTCATCAAAGCTTGCAGATTTCAGACACGCCATAAGATATTTTTAATCATCTTCTGTCACGAAGTTTCCGAGTTAAAGGAGCCTGTGCCGTGCAGAGAAAAGTCTATTTATTCTCCCTTGTTTAAAATACCCTGGCAGTCATTTTAATTACAATACCTTTTCCCTACCCCTCTTGGGATGTGCAAATGTATTTACAGAATTTACAGTAGAAGTGGTTTCCCTCCCCATCCCCTCACGCCTTCCCCATCACCTCCCTCTTTCTCCAATACGTGTAACGTGTGCAGTTTCAAATATCACAACTTGGCAAATAAATATTACAAGATTCAATAAGAGGGAGCTGCATTTGCAAGTCTGAGGCTAATTTAATAAATGATGGCAGGAGCTTTAAAACATGTCTCTTATTTAAAGAGCACAACACCAAGCTCTGGAAGGAACTGCAAAGTGGGCTAAATCTTTTAAAGGCTTTAAATGAATCCTTTTCATCCAAAGCTTGGAAAATTAAAATCCTCCCGAGATCATTTTTGTTCGGCTTCATCAGAGCAGACATAAGCCAAGCCTGCAAATGGCACTGAGCGCACCGCAGGCTCCGGGTTTGGTGTGGGACACGAGGTGACGTCTTCGGGTTCATCCTTTGCAGGAGGCAAGGAGGGGAAAAAGGAAGCAAAATTTGGGTGGAAGAAAATATAAGCCCTGTTTGTAGGAGAAAAGCGGTTGAAGGTTGCCTCGCTGCTCACGCGGAGCCTCGTGGGTGTGCGCTGGCTGGTGGGGCTGCTTGGAGATGCTGCCATACGGCTGCGGCGCTGCCTGCGCTCCGGCCGCCGTGGTGTTTGGTCCCGGTTTGTACTGACAGGTGGGACCAGCTGCTGGGGGAAAATGGGGTGATGTGCGGCAGGACCCAGTGCAGAGGTCGGGGCTTGGCCAGATCTCCCCATCTCCTTACCATTTCTAAATCCCATAAATCGCCATCCACGCCGCCTTTATCTTTCATCTCTGCTTGCTCTCACGCAACCCTCCCCGCCTGGAAGACTCTCAGCCACCTTCCCTCCCTCCCTCCACCCCTCCATGCAGAAACGCAGCTTTAGGAGATTATAACGGGCCCTTCTAGCTTTGAACTCTATTAAATCTGTGCAAGTAGAAGATGGCTTTGGCGGATTGGATTACACCTCTTTGGATCCTTTGCTTGTGAGCTGTTTCAAAGATCACCTTTAACCAGAGCTTGCTTCCTCTGGAAGCCTGAATTGGTCTGGTAAGGATCGTGGTTGGATTTAACCAGAGGTAACTAGATGTCAGCAGCAGAGAAATAAATAAAAATATTTAATTGACTTTGTATTTTTGCATGTGTCTCTGCTCTACAGTGGCAAGTTGTATCGCAGATGAGGAAATGGAAGCACAAAGCGGCAAGGTGCCTTGCAAGGAGTCCCTCAGGGCTAATCAGAGGGCAAGGAGGGCAGCGTGGGGTCTCTTGCCAGCTCGCAGCCTGCCGGACACCGTGCCAGTGCTTGGTACAGATGGACATGCGTTGGATGCAGCCTGTAAAACCTGGTGTCACCAGATCATACAGCACTGGGCCTGGGAGGATTAACCTCTCCCTGTTGACATCCCTGCTGGGGAGCAGCTTGCTCTGGTCTGGAAATGATTTGTCAGATTATTCCCACCTGCTACGCAGGCAGGATCTTCCCCAGCAGTATTACACCAGAGACCATAACCGTGATGGGCAGATTCATGTGGAGAAGGAGACAAGAGAAGGGGCAGCACCACCATGAGAGCACAAAAAGCCAACTGTCTTTTGAGGCTGAAAGCTCAGCTTTGGCAATTAATCCTTCTGGGGCTTTGGGAGAAGTTGTGTGCCTCGGTTTCCCCGTCTTGGTTTCACAGTGGCTGTGAGGTTTCCACCCTTTCCTGGAAGGCATCGAAGAGCTCAGCCACACAGCCCGAGCCCCGTCTGTGCCCGCTGATAGGGAGCAACATGCTGTCGTGCTGATGGAGGTGCAGCAAAGGTCTCATCCCACTATGGTGATGAAGAGTTGAGTGACCTAAACTGCCAGATGGGAAGTTGTAGCTGGTGGTGTATTTGTTCCCCAAGTATACTATATAAGTTCATACATTTTATGCATATATGCTTATTTTATGCATATACGCTTCTTAATGTTTATACCATATTCATTAAGGGACAGGGCTGGAGCAAACCCTGAAGGTCAGTTATGGTGGCTCACAATCCACCATGCCCGCTCCTCTGAGCCGGAGGCTGAAGTTTCCCTGGTGTGATGTTCCCACTCAGGACCCCGATGTCTGTGGGCGATGCTGCAGCCCCAGCCGGGCCCCTGGGCCAGGTCTGTCCAAGCAGGGGAAAGCAAATCCCCTCCCAGTAACAGGGAGGACGCAGAGGACTCTGAATGTTCAACCAGAAGCCAAACACCCATTATTTGGGCACCTCTCTGAAAAGCCTCCTGGGCCTCGACAGCTCCCCACCACTGTAACGTGCCCAAAGGAGCACTGACGGCCACTGCTTTGCCCTCTCTTCCTCCTGCGAAGTCGGGTTATTCCCCTTTCCGCTGTTAATGCTGGCAGAGTCCCAAAACACGTCCCTTCATGCTTGATTTCTAAACCAGACTCTTTGCTCGGCAGGGTGTAATTAAGTCAAAGCACTGGTTTAAGCAGTTGAATCTTGGAGGGGGTAGTGGGGTGAAAGAGGACAGAAAATATACATAAATCCTTCTTCTGTGTGCTCCTATCCACAGTGACAGCTACAAAAAAAGCACTTTATGGCTCCAGTCACATCACATCTCAGCCTGATGCGTGCCACCATGGGGAGACCCACCATGGGATGATTTGGAAATGGCAGCTTCTCTTAAAATTTTCAAGGTGATGAGCAAAAAGGAAAGGGGAAAAAGACTCAGAAAAGACCCAAAAGGCTGATGTCATTCACTTGAAGAGAGAGGGCATCGGAGAGATGACAACGGCCTGCCTTGGGTGGTGGTCGGGACACTGAGGAGCCCGGTAACAAGCACGTGGCTGCATCCCGAGGCAGCCCTGCTCCTCCTTGGCCATTACCACAAACCAAACTTCACATCTGGAGGGAAATAGCCACAATTATTTTATTTTCCCCCTCCTCCTCCTGCAAGTTCATACCTTGGGAGACCCTCCTACACACCAGGTGAGAGAGGGGGAAAAGGTCTCCTATGAAGCAAAGTTGCTTCATTATGGTGCACCTGCATTGTTGATGCTGATTAATGGCATCTGCTCAGCAGCTACAATTTCCATGGGACTGGGAGAAGTTTGTGGGTACTGCTTGAGTGGGTGTTTGCTGAGAAGCTGAAGAAACTCTCCTGGGATGGCTCCTGACCAGAGGTGAGGAATGAGCCATTTCTTTGCTTGAGTTTGAAAATTAGAATGGCACCACTGGGAAAAAAAATAATAGTTGAGAGAGAACTTGCAAGGAAAAGCAAATCAAAGTACATGAAGTATCTGTCAGTAAAGAAGCCCTGGCATGCCATATTTTAAAATATATTTCTTATTTTGAATTATACTTATTATTTTTCAGTATATAAAATGAGGAACAGGAGCCCCAGCAACACGTGATCTGGCTGGATGTCTAAGATGTTAACTGAATATTTTCCTGCCCTAGGGGTCAGGCAGGAACCAAGACTTCAGCCGTTACCTCCAGTGTTTCCTAGGTATTTGAATAAAATTAATGTTACTCAAAAGGATTGTAACAGCTTGTACAAAAACCAGGTTCCCTTACAGGGCGGTGCTGGTTCTGGGGGTATTACCAGTGAGTGGCCCGTAGTGCCAGCAAGGAGGGTGCAGTCTGCTCATTAATCAGGAGTTTTGCAGCCTGGTTTAGTTAAGGACAGCTCTGATAGGGAATTTATGGAAGAAAATTGGGATCCTTGCTTCTGTGCTCCACAAATAGGAAAAAAAGTGATATTTACCTTGTAAAGGTGTCACAATTGTTGTTCCCCTCTTCTGTGGCTGGTTGGGACCTTTTTAAGAACGGGGAAGCTTTGTCAGCTGTAGGGGTTTTTGTGGGATTCAAAGTGTCTGTTTTGTGAAAATGTTTTGGTTGTGATGGTGTTTGCAAAGTGAAGGCTTTTGTGTTTTCGTGGCTCTTTTTTAATGCTCTGACCAAGAGGCATGGGGGAGGGGAAGAGCCCCCAGTGAAAAGCCTGAGGGGCTGAGCCCAAGATAGGTGCTTTATCACGATCCTGTGTCGCACAGGCTTTTGAAAGGTTTTGGGTTTGGCCTGCTGCAGAAGGAAACAAGCATTGCAGCGGTGAGAGGTTCTGGGAACCAGCCTCGTTCGTTCGATGTGATGGTCGAGGGCCAAAGGCAGATGCTGCTTTTGTGCTGTTCTTGGGTCAAATTTCAGAGGAGGCTCCTTCCCACGGTGTCATTTTCTGCGCCCTCCCTGGCAAGCAAAAAGCCACTTTCTGCTCAGCAAAGCCCGGTAATAAAACAACCCTGGTTTTGCTGCTGCTGGGCTTCGATGCAGCCAGTACGAAACCTTTGGAGCGAGCACCTTGGAGAGCTGAGCTCCCTCCTTTGCTCCCGCTGGGTCTGCTGTTGCACTGCCAGAGCAGAAATCGGAGCAGCCCCAGCTCCATCCCTGGTTTCTTGCTTGATCCCGGCTAGGGCAAAGCCTGTATCGTGGACCCCATCTGCAGGAAACCTGCTGCTTAGATAATTATTTCCCCTCCAGGTCAAAGAGATGAGGCTGGAACCATTTCCAGTTGCTCGCAGTTTGTGCCATGCCGGCACAGAGCGCTGGGGGTGAGAGGCGCGGGGTGGGCTCTTGCCAGGCTCCCGCGGGAGCCGGCTGCGGAGCAGAGAAGGCTGCTGGATGCTCCACCACCAGCATGCAATGGCAGACCCAAAGGAAGGGGTTTGCCCACAGCGTTGGAAATCTGCTCCCGAGCCCTGCTCCTGCTCTGCAGGAGAGCTCAACGGAGCTGGCAGGGAGGAGAGTCCCTTTGGAAAACAACATCCAGCTGCAGCTGGAGGAGGATGCTTTACAAAGAGATTTGAAGAAATGTTCCCCCCCGCATCTGAGCCCCTGCTGTTATCATGTTCCCGCTCTGGTCTGGTGGCCTCCGTCGTTTGCTGTACCTGCCACTCCGGCTTTTCCGCATCTCTAATCTGATTTAGATAATAACCCCACTTGGTGAAATCGGTGCAGACGAGCCGCTGTGCCTCGTGCGTCGATTCGCCTGCTCCAGATCTGCTCTCCGATAGCAGGCGGGACTCGGAGCTCAGCTGCTGGCGGAAAGGGACAGATCCTCCTCTCCCACGTGTACCGAGGCAGGTGAGGTTGGCTCTGAGCCTCTTCAAGGCGTTTTTTCAGTGCTCTGCGTAGTGAGAGAGAGATCAGGGCTGGCAGGAGGACTGGCAATAGCAACAGACTGTTAATGCTCCCTGAATGCGTCCAGTAAATAGGGACTATTTGTATGGGCACAGGCACCCGCCGCTCACCGCCGATCCAAGGGTGGGTGGCACCATCCTAATCCTGGCTGCTCCATGCCTTTGCTAGGGTGTATCTGGGCTTTCTTGAACAGGTTGTCTTGTCCCCCCAGCCATAAGATTTGTCAGGGAGGAGTCTGGGGACCTCGCCTGTCTGTGGGATTTCTCCCTGGGGTGTCAGACTCGCTGTACAACCCCAGTGGGACTCACCTCCACGGACCATCTGCTTTCCAGGCTTGATGTGCTGCATTTGGTGCTATGCGATTCCCCAGTGGGAAAGTCTCAGCCAGAAATAGAACAGCCTTTCCCCAAGGCTCCCTGCTCACAGGGCTGTCTCATCGATAGGGAGAGCGTCAGTCGCTGTGTGTTGGGTCCCTGCAGAAATTCAGGCTTTCTTCCCCTCTGTTCTTTCACTGCTTTTTGTTAAGCCCTTCAGCGCTGGGTTTGTGGGACACCTGCACGCATGGGAGCAAAACTGAGACCCACTGAACTCATTGCATGTGTGAGCAGCACCGTTCTGATCTCTCGTGCTGGAAGGAGAGCTGGGTGGGATGCAGCTTGGTCCACGTGCTGCGGAGCTGTTGTAGGAGCCCTCGGTCCCAGCCACGCCACGGGAAGGGATGGGGCTGGAGAAGCCCAGCGGGGACGGGGCAGCCTCTGGGGCAGGCAGCCCCTGCCCGCACACCTGCCCCGGCCCTGCCAGCGGTGCAGCAAAGCGCGTCTGGCCCTGGGGACCTGTGCGTCGAGCAGAGAGATTAAAAGCCCAAACAGCATCTTTTCATCTGCTCCTTGATAACTGCCGCGATGCTGTGACCTGGCCGGTTGGCGCTGCATCGCCTCCCAGCCCTCTCCCTCCCACCTCTTCCCAATGCCCTGTGTGGGCTGTTGATATATTTTTATTGATCTTTTTTATGTAAAGCTCATCCCTGCCATTCATTCCTGAGTAATAACCAGGGCTCTTTGTTCCCCTGCACAATAGAGTGTCCCTCGACAGCCCCAGGGAGACCGGGAGATGCTTTAAAAGGTTAATGTCTCTGTTAGATTACAAATCGCACTGAAGCGGTCTGCTGTCACTTGCAGGAGGTCAGAAATAATCACCTGGATCCTTTAACTATTAACTGTGCCTGAATGAGACACGCTTCCAGCAACGGGAAGATGCTGTGTTGGTGCTGCTACCTCTGGCTATCGAGGGAATGATCGTTTGACTCGCCTGAGCATGTGAGCCATGCAGGCTTTGCTGTGCTACATTTCCCAGCGCCGCTCCCTTCGCTTGCTGGGAACGGGGCGCCAAGGCTGAGACCTTTGCCGGGAACGGGGCACTTATGCCAAGATTTGCAAAGGGACTTGAGGGCTCTTCAGGTGCTGAAATGCTGCTGTCTGACCCTGAAGGCTCTGTCGGTGTGCTCCAGCATCCCCTCATCGTGCGGGGACGAGGTGTGTGCCGCATGCTGGGCACGTGGCGTGTCTGATGTGCTGCCTGTCTGCTGCGCAAATCTCTGGTGTGGCCACGCATCGTGGCCATGGGTGCTGCGTCCGGCTGTGCACCCTGCATGTGGTTGAGGGCTTTCCCTCCTATCTGATCATCCCAGTCAGGGAGGGAGTTGCAGGACGGGGAATTAACTCTCGGGGCCAGGAGGAGAGGACACCCAGCTCTTCACATTGCCACTCCTCTGGTGATTGAGATCCCGGCTGTGAATCTGAAAAATCACTGTCGCAAGAATTTTAAAAAAAAGAAAAAAAATTAAACTAGGCACGGCTCATGACTTTGGCTTGTTTGGGGAAACAGCTGGACTGTGCTCTAACTTGACAATGAGAAACAAATCTGCTGCTTTGCCTCCTTTCACCTCTTTCCCCAAGCCCCCTGGTCCGGCAGCTCCCGGGCCCAGCCTGGTGGGAGCAAGCTTGTTAGCGTTTCATGTGGTCACATATTTTTTTTGTGTGTGTGTGTTGTGCTCTTGGCTGAGTTGAATCCTAATTTGTCTGTCTTCGGGGGATGGCAGACAGCTGCTTTAATGAGTTAACAGTAGGGTTTAAAATAACCGGCATCTGTTCTTTGTGTGAGCAGGGGCTCTCCTACCACAGCTCTGCCTTCCAAAAACAACCTTGCAGGGGAGGCGCGTGCTTGGGGCCCACTCCTTACGGATGCCTCATCCCTCATGGCTTTGCTGCCTGGATGGGATGAGTTTCCCTTGGCAGCTCCTTCTGCAAGCATTGCTTGGAGAAGTCCTTAGCCAGGGATGAGCGCGTCTCCGCAGCGAGGGCCTTTGCAGAGGGCAGGGATTATCCTGGACTGTGCTGGTGCAGCTTTGATCGCCTTGAGCGCGCCTTGCTAGAAACGCATACCTGGGGCTTGTTCTCCACCTGCAGTTCTGACCCCTCTGCCTGTGAGCCTGCAGAGAGCCGCAGGAGAGCTCTCTTACCTCCCCAGCCCTGATGTGCACGCACTTGTATTTAGGGGCGCAGGATGGGGTGTAACAATGCCCACCTTCCCACCCAGCGACTGCGCGAGTCGATAGAGCGGGTCTCCTTACGCAGCACAACCACCCTTGGTACTCATGAAGCCCCCGGGGCAGCCCCAGATCCGTACAAGTTCTGCAGCCGCACTGAATCCCATGGGCCTTCTCGCGAGCTCAGTCTGGCGCTGCCAAGGTGGCTGGTCGGTGCCTGGTCTGCTCTGTCCATCAGTTGGTCTTTGAAGCACTTTTCCTGGCTGGCACCGGCATCCTCTGCCCTGGGAACGGATGCAGGGAGCAAACTGGAGGTGACCTCTGTGTGTGACTTGGATCCGTTCACTTGTAGGTGAAAGCAAATTGGAGTCGGAGCTAACTGAGCAGGGCCCAGCGTTGCAAGGGGATGGCTGAATCCTGACAAGATGCTTCCCGCTGGGAGTGGGACCCCGTGTCCAGGCTGCCGAGCCTCAGAGCCAACTGCCAGCCTGGCTCCCTCCCCCTCTCTTATTTATTGGGTGTGGGAGGTGGTAGATGGTTTTGGTTTTTTGTGGGTTTTGGTTTTTTTTTTTCTCCCCCGGATGCACCCAGCACAGCAGTCTCTGCACGACACCAAATTAATTAATGTTGGGCAGGCAGAATGCAATTAACTACCCTGGAGCCCGGCCAAGGCAGGGGGAGCATTCCTTGCTTCTGCAAGAAACAACCCGGGAGCTTTCCCGGGCAGGACCTTGCTTTCGCTGTACGGCTCAAGGGCAAGAGGCTTTGACAGGGGCACGTTCTTCTGGAAATGCCTCCTCCGGGCCCCTTTGCTGCCCTGCACCTGCTCTCGGATCCCATTCCATGTGTGATCCCATCGCTGCCTCTCCCCCATCCAGCCCGGGGAGGTGGCAGGCGGAGGGAGGCAGCATCTGCAGGAGGCTGCAGCACAGTTGGCAAAATCCTGGGCAGAAGTAATCAAGCGAGAGGCCATGCTAGTGTTTCAAGGACCAACTGGCTGGATTTTATTTATTGCTGCCACTCACTGAGAAAATGGACTCGGGAGGAGATTCCTGGGCCGCGGCTGCTGCGTGAGACGGGCAGCTTCTGTTAAATAGAGCATCGCCTGACAGAGCTGTGATTTAGCTGTGGCTATTTAAAGGGGTTTAGAGGCAGCCAGTGCAGAGCATCTGCAGGCAAAATGGGCAGCTTTGGCAGTTCAGCTACTTTGAAAGTCAACTAAATTGAGGGGAAAAGGAAAGAAAAAAAACAACAAACTTGTGCAGAAATACAGGGGGGCTGAGGAAGTGGCTGCAGAACGGAAGTGGTGGAATTGGGGTCCAGCTGAACCCCGCTCCTGAGCTTTGTGCTACCCCTGCAGAAACTTGTCCCCTCCCCTGCAGTCCCAGCCCGGCCACGCGCTGCGCCGGGTTATGCATCACCTCTTCTTGCTTTAGCCTTTCTATTTTTCTCGCTGTCCATCTGCGCCTCTGGATGTGCATAACAGCTTCACGCTTGGGATGTGTGTGCCGTTACCTGAACCCTTCTTGTTCCATGCAGGAGGAAGGTTAAAGCCCAGATGGCTTTGAATAATAAACAGGGCTATAAATCCACGTGGTGCTTGTGGTATACACAAACTTGTAAAGCAGTGCATGGTAGGGCACCTCACCAACGTGCCATTAATGGGACCACCCTCCCCTTCCACAGTGCCCCACCAGCTGAGCCGGGTTTGGGAGCGAGCTCCAGAGATGGGTCTTGTTGAATCTTAATTCCCAGCCTGGATAAACACCCTGTTCCCTGCAGGGAGCTAAACCAAGATGCCCAGTTACCTCTGCTCAGCTCCATCCCTGGGCCAGGTCTTCCATCAGCCCGGTGTCCCTGTTGGGTGATCCAAATCCCCGAGCTGTAGGAGGTCTGTGGCACTCAGCTTCATCAGCACGTCAGCATTTCATGGGCCGGTGGGTGCCCAGGAGCAGCCCTGTACTCCACACAGTATCTTCCTCCTCCAAAGGGCAATTTAGAAGTGTAAGGATCAAGATTAAAATGTCAAATACATTCTTCTTTGTTATGCCGGTTAATTGCTTTACTCCAGTGAGGCCAACCTATCTCTCGTTTCGGGCTTTGACTGCAAACTCCTCTATGCCCAGCCCTGGTGCCATGGGCCAGGTTCTCCCACGCTTTTATGATAAAACAATTCAAGTTACCAGAAATGTTGGACCTGCATCCATTTTGGCCAAGGCTGAGCCATCTTCCCACAGTAAGCAGTGCTTTGGCCAGCAGCCGTCTGGTTTCTTGCCCGCCATGGTTGGTTATTCTCCATCTGTGGCATGGGGAGATGCAGGAAGCTGTTACCTCTTGCGTCTTGGCCAAAATTTCGTCTTTGGTGAGAAGCTGTAGATAGCAAGGGCTGGACCTGATTTTAAAGCACCATATTTCTGGGAATATTCCCATCAAATAAGTTATTGGCAAGGTAAGCTGGGCCAGAAGTCTCTGATCAGTGACAATTTATATGTATTCAGACTCCCGTGCTAGTCAGAGTCCTCCAGGTGATTGCAGTGAACATGCAGGGAGATTTTTCTTAAAATCCCCATGATTTAGACATTAAAAAGAGCCTGTATCTTGTGGGGTCAGCTTTCCCCAGAGGGAGAGGCATATGGAGCCCCAGTCCCAGCCGAGCTGCACCGACAGCGTGGGCGGGTGAGGCACAGCCCTGGGGAGATGCTGGTGTAAATCACGGCGTTGCCCCTTGCTCAATGCGTGCACAGCCACGAAGCTGCTGGAACTGGCATAGGCATGCATGAAGCAGAGGCAGCGTGACACATACACGGTTCAGCTCGACATCCCCATCGGGCTGTCCTGGTGGAACAGGGACCCCACAAGGCACACGTGTGCATCCCCTCAACCCTCGGGAGCATGGATGTGCCACGGGTTTGCCTTGGGAACCCCGAGCTCCTGCCTGATGCTGGAGTAATTTTTTATGTTCTGTTCTTCCCCAACATGACACAAGATTAATTACAGCCGTAAAAACATTAGGAGCTTTCTAAATATTTTATGTGAATAAGCACACACAATATGAAGGTTTTACTTGTTACGTTTCCGTAAAGGACATTTTGTTTGTAATAACTGGGAAACCTGACAGGTGATTTTATTTTTAGTGCTCCTGTCTGCTCTGAAGGACTCCAAACACAGAGAGGAGACGAGGGCAATAAAAATCGTGCTCAGAGTCCCAGGGAGGGGATTAAAAGGACATGGCCACAAATTTCAACCCAAAACCCAATCTCAGTTGCCTTTGGGAAGCCACCTTCCTTTCCTTGCACTGGAGGAGATCTGGCCCTTTTTTAGCTTCCACTGGGAGCACTGGCGGGGTGGGAGGCAGCTCGCAGGCGGGGGATGCTCGACGGCTGCCGATTTGAACGAGAGGTTGCAACCATGGTCATAGCAGGGGTTCCCCAGCACCACGTCCTGGCGGTGACGGTTTGTGCTGGCCGCTAGCTCGCTGCTGCCAGCTACTTTGCAATCTGTAGATAGCAGAGGCTACTCCAGCGCTGGAGGGCAGATGTTGATCCCTGTTCAGCTCACTGGAATTCAACAGGAGCCATGTGGGGCCGTGATTTTTCTATCCATCGTAGTGTCCATCTGCTGCTGGAAACTCAAAATAAGAGGGCACTAATCTGTTTTTTTTCCTGGGGTGAGTTAGCAGATAAATTATCCTCTCAATAATGGAAAAATTCTGGGGGATGCTTGATGTTTCATCCACTGCTGCTACCCTTGAAGGCGGCCCGTGCTATGCACTGCCAAGCGGGAGCACCCCGGTCTGTGGCATCGCAGGAGGAGATTTTTGTAAAGCTGCCCGTGATGGCTTTGTGCCAGCGGCAGGTCCCCAGCGAGGCACCAAGGGGAAGACTCAAAGCTTGCTTAAGCAGCCAGGGAGGGTTTGAGGATTTGGCTTGTCATCTCTGTGTTTGGAAGACTAGATCTTGCTCACTGTTATCCGGAAAGACAAGACTTTGCAAGCAGTTCTTAAAGCAGGATCTGGTCCACCCAGGCAGGGCTCATTTGCTGCCTGGGTTTCTCAGGAATCAGCCTACATCTTCCTCCTTGTTCGTGCCTGGCTGCAATCCCAGGCAGAGCAGGCTTGGACATCTAGCAATTACAACAGACAGCACTTCTCTCCTCACCCTTCCTGACTATCTCCAGCGATCCCAACAAGTCATCCAATTTCCTGGTGTTACCGTGGCAGTGCAAGGCAAGAAGCCATTAGCGATTGGGTCTCGATGTGTCTCATTCTCGGTTTAAATATTGAAGAGGCTTCGAAACACCTCTTCATCCTAGCAGTTGACCTGAAATGGTATCTGTTGCATCACGCAGCTGTTATTTTTTTGTGAGCTGTCATGGTTTCTGATTGCAGAACGAGGAGATGCAGCGCTCCCGAGCCCTGACACGCAGCAGGACTCAGAGTTTGTGCTGAATATTTCATGCAGACACATGCAGACAGAGGCACCAGTCTGTTTTCAGTTCTGATTTTCTCTGCTTCTCGAGGTGCATAAATGATGCATATTGTTTAAGCTTCCCATTTTCGGAGGAGGGGGAAGAGTGACAAATGCCTTTGCCGTCAGTTGCCCGAGTTTTGGTTGAAGCAGATCTCGTGTCTTCAGCCGTCTGTACGATATTGTAAGTAATGAAGCCTGCGGGCGGCCGAGCCCTGGGCAGCCCTCCTGCATCACCCCACGGCAGTCGGTGACGGAGGAACGCGGGGACCGGGGTGGCCCAGCACAGAGGCACAGCTCGGCCCCTGTTCAGCAGGATCTGATACCTCTAATCTCCAGCTAATTAGGTGCCTGTTTCAGCCCTTCCAAGGCTTTATCAGATCAAAATCAATGGTGTTTTCATGGTCGTTAATCTTCGCTGAGTGACTCCAAGTGAAACACCAGTCTGCACTTGCGAGGAAGGGACATGAAGCTGCTCTTGCCCAAAAAAGCAGCCGCTGCAAAGTGCCGGCCCTGCCGTGGGGAAACCCCACAGCACTGTGCGGGACGGGAGTTCCCCTGGCCCTCGTGGACCACCTCGAGTCCACTGCCCTCCCGGTTCTGCTCAAGGCGCTGAAGCAGGAGCTGCTGCAATTGCCGTGTGCCATCGGCGCTCAGCCTTGTCTCACCCACTTCCATCGGCACAAATGGGAGCCACGTTCATGTGTCTGAGGCGTAACACTTGCTTTCAAATAGCAATCCCTGCCCAGAGCAGCGAGGAGTTTCGTAGGACGATGACAGCGCAGTCGGCTGCGGCAGCAGATGAGGCTGCTTCTCCCACCGCCTCTGCTCGTCGCCCTGTCTGGGCACAGGGACCTGTGGCTCCCACACTTGCACTTTTTGGAGGTGATAAGAAGCCGATTAGAGCCAACCACAGAGCTGGTACTAATTGTGAAATAAGGCTGCCAGAGTGAGCACAAAGCAGCTGTCAGGGAGCTGAGTTGGGGAGCAAAGTCCATTTTTGTCTTTGGCAAAAAGCATGTTGAACAGCTTCACTTTGGGGCAAAAAGAGACTTGAAAGTAGAGGGGTGACGTGTTAGCAGTGCCTCGATGTCTGTCTGGGACTGAGCCAGTCCCCAGCAGAGGGGTGATCCCTTCCATGGGTGGAATTTCTTTTTCATGGGACAGGCGAAGGCTTCGTGGTAGCGGTGTGTTGTCCAAATGCGAGTGATGCACCAGCATGCTTGGGCTGGGAAAGACGCCTGAGCAAGAACTGAGGCTCTGCAAGCCAAAATGGGGATCAAAAGGGGATTTTGCCTCTCTCCCGCCTCTCAAAGCATCCTAGCGTGATTCCTCAAAGCTCTCTGCTCTCCCACCTGCACCTCTCCACCTCTTTCCTCTTTTCCCATACTGTGTACCATTTCACGGGGGCAGAAGCCTCCCCATTCAACCATCTCCTGCTGCTGCATCCCTCCCACCCACGGGGTCCATCCCGGTTGCGGTCTGGGGGACTCTAGGCGGGATCAATCACTAATGGTACCTCGGGAAGCGCCTTCCCAAAGCGGCCGCTTGCCGTGGGTTTTCTCCTGCCTCCCGATGAGATAGTGCCTACAGAGCCTTAGAAAAGTTTTGTCTTGATGAAAACCCTTTGTGGCGTTTTCAGCAGCTGGAAAAGAGTGATTAGAGGAATTCCTGGTGTCATTATAGGTTTTCCTTTGTTGAGGCTCTCGTAGGGGGAGGCTGCCCACCTGATTTTCTCCTTAACAACTTACCTGTGACTGATGGTACAAAGCAAGCTGTCACAAAATGAGACAGAAATTGGTTGTCGATTAGGGCTTTTCTTTAAAGGTCAAACAAAAATTATAATGCAAACCCCAGAGGTATATTTTAGAAGTGATGACTGAAAGTAAAACCTGGGATGGTGGCTGCAGAGCTGCGAGTGAGGGATGGCTCTGCCCAGGGCCGCATCCTGCCCACAGGGATGGGGCACGGTGCAGCCCTGAGCAATGCTGAGCTGCCACAGCCGTCGGGGACGCGCTCAGCCCGGGGTGGCTTTGGAGACGGGAAGGGGATGGGCATGTTTTCCCCTGTGCTCGGCGCTGGTGAGGCCGCACCTGGAATGCTGTGCCCAGTTTTGGGCCCCTCAGCACAAGGAGGACATTGAGGTGCTGGAGCGTGTCCAGAGAAGGGCGACGGAGCTGGGGCAGGGTGTGGAGCACAGGGCTGGCGGGGAGCGGCTGAGGGAGCTGGGGGTGTTCAGCCTGGAGAAGAGGAGGCTGAGGGGAGACCTCATCGCTCTCTACAGCTGCCTGACAGGAGGGTGTAGTGGGGTGGGTGTTGGGCTCTTCTCCCACGTAGTTAGCGATAGGACGAGAGGAAATGGGCTCTAAGCTGCGCCAGGGGAGGTTTAGGTTGGAAATTAGGAAAAATTTCTTTACGGAAAGGGTGGTCAAGCATTGGAACAGGCTGCCCAGAGAGGTGGGGGAGTCCCCATCCCTGGAAGCGTTCAAAAACCGGGCAGAGGTGGCACTTGGGGACATGGTTCAGTCTGGCCTACCCTTGACTGGTTTAGTGTGGGCTTGGCAGTGTAGGTTAATGGTTGGACTGGATGATCTTAAAGGGCTTTTCCAACCTAAACGATCTATGATTCTATGTTCCAGCTGAGCAGAGACCAGAGGGGAATATTTGTATTTATTTTCTTGTTTCTGTACAGTTATCCACGTCTCCAACTTCTGCTTTAGGCAAATTAACAGAAAGCACCCCCCGACATGCATCTTTTTACCTGGAAAGGGTTGGGATTCAGTGACTTTATATTACTAAGAATTTCTAGAAATTCTGAGTTAATTACTAAGAACTAATTATTATTCTTTGTTAATTACTAAGAAATTCTGAGTTAATTCCTGCCGGTAAAGGCAGAGGTCACAGAAGGCTCTTCAGAGCTGGGCAGACCAACACCTCGCACTGCAGCGCCTGCGAGGCCGCTCCCGCCTTGGGCTGACGGCTTCTCGGGGTCTTTCATCGGATCAATTTTCGCTTTAAATGATTGTGCAAGTTAATAAAAAAAAAACCTGTCGGAGTAAAAATGAAACATCTTGGCCAACATTTCTCCAAATTGTTTTGAGGGCTTTGACCTTTTTTCTTTGTCCCAATTCCAAGCTTGAAAAGCTCTGCAATACCTTGACATTTTGGGCAGGAGCGGGGGCGGGGAAACCCAAATTTGGACCAGGATTTTTCCTTAAGCAATGAAGCAGTAAAAATGTAGATTTAGTCACCTAGACAGGCTCTGCAGTTCAGCCTTACCTCCTTTTTTCCTTAGGCCATATCTACCGCTATGTTATCCATAAATAATCTTCAGACTTCCTAGGGCCTTTAATACTAATTAAGTCTTAAAGTAGGCAGAAACGAGCTAAGGGAGACTTATATCACAGGTTCCTTGGTCAGCATTGCGAGTACTTTGCTTCCTGTCTTCAAAGCATTTTCAAGGGAAGGTTTTGCAGTGTTTTGTAAGGACCAGATTTGTTTAGTCCTGGAGTTTGGAGTCGCTCCTTCCTATAGCCTGCGTAATCCACAATTGCTGGTTTGGGATAGCTTTATTGCTGTTTCTCCCCATTTAAAATAATCAAATGGATTTTTTTCTGTTTGTTTCAGGGGGGTTGGGTTTTTTATTAATCCTGGAGGATGGTTGGAGGGCAAGAACTTGTGAGTTAAAGCGCTCAGACGGCTCTGGCTGTGCTATCTGGGACTGGTGGGAGAGGGCAAAATGCTCTCATAAGGGGAAATCTGCCCTGCGGCAGCATCGAGGCACGTTCAGGGACTTGAGGCTGGAAAGCAACATTTCCAGTACGTAATTCTTCATCTCAAAATGACCCTCAATAGCTGACAGGCGCACACGCCTCGGCGAGAGACGCCGTGTGTGTGTGTGCGTGTGAATGGGGGAAAGGACCCTGAAACCTTTTTCTTTTCTTTCTCACTGTGTTTTCAGTGCCTTCAATGCTAAAAGCCCTCATTAGAGTTTAATCCTCTACAGTAACTCTTTGCATCCATGATGTTGCCAGTCTCCCAGTAACCCCGGCGCCCATTTGGAATTACAGAGCTGACGTCCTGCCTGGTTCATGGGATTTGCTTCCAACCGAACACTGCAGCGGCCACCTTTGCGGCAGTGTTTTTCCTTCTTTCTCCAAACAGAGCCTGTTTTAATCTGTCACAGCAAGTTTAGCTTCGGTGTTTGCAACTGCTTTCTGGAGAAGATAGTCTCTTTCTGTTGACTTAAGGGGAAAGTAGTGAAAATAAGTAGTTAATTTAGAAACACCAAAGAGCCAGTGCTGGGAGAGGTTTAGGCTAATGCCTGGGGAGAGGGATGGCGGCGGCACGTCTGGAGGGACCGGCTGAGCCTTCAGGTCAGAGTCAGACCACGAAATAAATGCTGGCATTCCCTAACAGATGCGCAGGTTGCATCGGTGTGAAGGGAAACATCATTTAAAACTGACCTGAGATCTATTTTTTGGTGAGTTGGAGAAAAACAAAATGGTTTGTTCTCCACGTGTAAGAATTTCCATCATCTTTTGAAGCTACTTCACAACTGGATGTGATTAATTTTAGATTAAACTTTTCATGTTTTCACATTGGAGACGTTTGGTTTTGGAAATGCTGAGGAAGAACTTTTACTCATGAAAGAAACTTTCAAATACCAAAATTATTTTTTAACCAAACTTGAACCCGGTTCACAAATCTGGGATGTGCATTTTCTGGTCAATCAGATTCAGGAAAAAAACCTCACCCAGGCATAGTTGGAGGATAAACAGGAAATGGAGGTGAAGAGGGGAAGGGAAAATAACTGGCTGGCTTCATCCAAAATCCCGGGCAAATGATGCAAAGTCTCCAGTGGGCTCAAGGCCACGGCCCAGTGAGATGGAGGAGATAAATAGGACAGGTGGATCAATCGTGGGCAAGAGGAAGGAGGACAAATGTCAATATTTTAAAAAAAGAACAATGCAGAGTTAAAAGCTTTGGCTTGATGGATTTGGCATTACAATATGAAAGCTTTTGTCAGCACTGGGAAATATTTCACCTCAAGTTGATGCTCTTCGGCAAAAATGAGAAAGGAAAAAAAAAATTAAAAAACCCAAAAATCTGCTTTTTTTTTTCCCTGTGCAAAGAAGAAAAAAAAAACAAACCACCTTGACAGAAAGATTGCTTCGATCAAAAAGCCATGTAGCATCTTGCCTGTTCCCAGAGAGACTGTGGAAAGCACAGCCCAGTCAGTAATTTGAAGAGAGCAGCAGATAAATACACAGATCTTTTAAATTCCAGGCATGAAATGGGGAAAGCAGTGAGTAGTGGAGCTGGAATAGATCTAGGTAAGGAAGACTCTAAGACACAGGTACAGACAGGGATACGCATGCTGCCATGCACAGCAGCAACCACCTCCCGCCCTGCTTCTCCCCAAATGTTCATCCCCCGGATTAGCAAATCTGGTTCTCACGGTGGAAATGATCCAAAGATTTGCGAAGGAGCCATTTCACTCGCATCTCACCCGGCTTTCTGCATTGCACGAGATGGGAAGCTTTCCCCATCTTCCCCGGGTACAAGTCTCCCGCAGATCTGCAGCCGCCACATTTCGGGTAGGAGCTTGCAGGACGAGGCACAGCAAGGGAGGCAAGCGCGATGGCAAGCCCGGTTTTCTCTTGCTGCCATGTGCTTGTCCAAAGGCAGCTTCCAAAGTGGCTCAATTAAGCTCCATGGCTGTTACTGATATTAATGGAGAAAGCTGGCCTCTGAAGACTCAGCTAATTTTGGTGTCTGATGCTTGTGTTGCTTGAATATCTGCGGATCTTTATTAAATTCTTAAAAAAATAAATAGAGCCATCAAGATGGTCTTAGCTCTCAGTCAAAAAACACAGGCAGTGGCAGGACAAGGGGAAGGGGACCTCTTCTGGGCCAATCCTGCCTGGGAAAACCAGCCATTCAAATACGGCAGAGGACCTGTTTAAAACCAGGAGTAATTTTGATTTGAGGGGTTTGGAGATGGCTGCCGAAGTGACCTGTTGGCCAGGGAAGCCCTCGACAAGCCCTGTTGGGGCTGGTGGATCCTGAGCAGGACTGATTAAAACAGCCCTGAAGTTTGTCCCTTCCAAGCCCCCATGGTGTGAGCATTGCTTATACAGCTTCAAATCAACCTAACCAAAGCCCTTGTCCCAAATTTCCAACGGGAAGGTGTGGGCAGGAGCCCGATAGCTCTGCTAGAAGCAAGGTCTGCTCAGCCGCGCAGTGCGGTGCCAAGGGAGGGCACGGTTTCAGCCCAGTTTGGGGCCACAGGAATTAAAGGGGAATGGGGAAGGAGTCTCTTGCTGGCATATTATTTTATTTATTGAACTGCAAAAGGATGGGGTTTCTCACCTGCTGCTGCTCTGAGATGGTGGAGGCTCTCCCAATTAGCTCCCAGCACTCCAGCACGCTCACACCTCTCCCGTGAGGCTTTCGGTCAGGTTATCTGGTGGGGATTTTCTCTTTTCCAGCTTGTCGGAGGTGAGAGGTGCTGGTTTTTCTCCCATATAATGAGCTGTTTTGTGCATGTTAGCACTGGCTCCGTATTGTGTCTTTGTTCACGCCTTCATGGAGAATTTAGAAATGAGGCCATCTCCTTTCTGGTTTGGGCTTTCAAGCGTTTTTAATCCCTGCACGCAAACAATGCACAGCAACAGGAATTGCTTTTTAAATGGGGGGGAAAACAGATTTTTCTTCTGAGAACATATTTGCAAATGGCTTTCATCCCCTCTCACCATGCTGGGTCTGAACAGCAGCATGAAAGGAGCAAAGTGTGCAGCACGGGAGGAAAAGACCCGTAAAGCCAAAGGATGTGAGGGAGCCTCGTTACACTGACTTTCAAAAGCCAGTGCCTCCAAGTCTTACAGATTTTTTTTTTTTTTTTTAAATTAAGTGTTCTGAGTAGTTTCCCTTATTTTGGGGCTGGTGCAGTATGCTCGGAGTTTGAAAGGACTTGAAGGGGAGATGCGGGAAGTCAGTGGCAGAGCTGGGGATGCTCTCCAGACCCTGGGCTGCTCGTGAAGTTCAAGCTGTCTCCTGAGCCGAGAAGATGTTCTCTGTGGGATCTTGGGGTGAGTGAGCGGTTCCTGCTACGGAAGCCAACACCGTTTCCCTCTGACGTTAGGGTAGGTCTTGATGGGGGAAGGTTACAAAGCATGAATTCAGCAAAAACACCCTTTGCTCTTGCTGAGCAGGGACAGATGAGCTCCCAGCAGCTGAAAGCTGCTGAGTTTCCTTCTCACTGTGCACTGAAAAGCAACATCCCATGGCCACATACATCCCAGCTGCGTCTTGGGTTCATCCCTCCTCCCCACTTTGGCCGGAGCAGGCAAGCCCGGAGCCCTGCGCTGGGTAGGACGTGCCGGCCCCGGCGCTGTGCCTTCCTCTGGCTCGCAGGTCTGGAGCCATTCCCACCACTCGGACGCCGCTGCAGGCCAGGTCAGGGTTATTTCAACAGCACAAGAGGTTTGTCCAGCGGGCCCAGGAGATCTCAGCCGAACTCCCAGGAACCACCTGCTTTCCACCAAGACCCCCCCGCAAGCCCTGCCGAGCACGGCCACTTTGGGGGGATCCCCCGGGGGCTGGCCAGGACCACGTCTATTTTTTGCAGCCATGCTCATTCAAACGAACCATCTTCAATCTTAAAACCTTCCATATTTAAACGTGAGGAAGAAGGTACCTTAGCAGGTTGCACCAGGAAAAGAACCAAAAGAGCCAGCTTCTCCCTTTCCTGATTTGCACCCATTTTGCACGGTGTAAATGACTCCACTGAACCTTGGGCGGGTCAGGGGAGTGCCTTGCAGGGCCAGGGAGGACCTGGCTGTGTAGTCTCGGCTCTAATCACAAAGCACACAGCCTCAGCCATTTTTCTTCAAAAGAGGTGGGTTTTGTGCTTGGAATTGAGCCTGAAATTAGCCTTTTCACTGGCATGATGGTAGATGGTGGATGCAGATCCTTCTCTGAGTCTGCGGGAAGTGGTCCAATCTCTCGGCTTACGGCAGCATCCCAGAATGACTTTAAAAGCACAAAAAGTCAAACTTTGTGTTAGCAGCTCAGCTGCTTCAAATAACACAGAAGGAGATAGGGGAAGAAAATAAACAAACCCAGATTTTAACAAATATCTTCTGCTTCAAGCCCATTCTGTATTTGTTGGCAAGGTGAGTGCACTTTCCAAAAAGCCTTTTAGGGTTTTTTTGAATGGTAAATTCAGATCTTGTGCTCACTTGAGGGGGAAATGACAGAAAGCAGGCATGGGGCAACAACCTCCCCCCAGACACACACATTTTATATAAATCTAATCATCAGCCTGAAAGTAGACATTAAAATTACAATATAGCTCTTGACTTTTGGTAATTAAAAGCATTTTGTGATGACTCGCTTGATTAAAACAAGATCATCCATTTAAAATGAAAATTCAGAATGAAAATTGCTTTTGTTGCACCGATTATTCTATTTTAAAACTCCTCGCTGTTATCACCCTAATAAAAAGCTGTCACTTCTTCTGTCAAGTAATTCACAACACGAGGCATTTGCATTCCTCCCCGACTTGTGTTTATTTCAGTAATTACAAATGGATTCTTCTTCTAACCCCCATCTCCCTCCATCCTTCCCTCCTGCGCTCACCCTCCCCTCCCTCACTGCCACAGGGTGAGCTGCTGCCCTTCATCCTGGGCAAGCACAGAGAAATCCCACGCAGGGAAATGAGGGAAGGAGGGGAAAAAAAAAAAAACCAAGTTATCAGCAGGGTCGGGGCTTTCTGTCTATAAAAAGCAGCGGTGGGTTTAACCTGCAGCGCTGGGGAGCCGGGAAGCCCCAGCGTCACTGATAGAGGGGTGCTGGCAGAGGCTGCCCAGTGCTTCAATCGGCAACGGGACAGCCACGTCTTTAAGAAAAAAAAAAAAATCCTCTTTCTGTGCCGAATGGAATGATAATTCCCTGCCATTAATTGAAATTTTGATTGACTAGATTGAACAAGTAATGATAAAAGCCGGTTTCACTTAAAGATCATGGGCTAGATTGTGGGTGTGTGTGAGAGAGCGAGCCAGGCTTGGGGAAGATGGGAAATGATTTCAGTTCTGCTGTTAGCCTTTCCCTGTCGTGATTCAGCTCTCGAAGCAGAAACCGAGCCAGAAGTCCTCCTCCTTCCCTCCTCCCAACCCCTCCAGCAGATGTGAGTGCCCCCAGGAGCTGGTGCTGTTGTCCCATCCCCACCACCCTCACCTCCGCTCTCTGCCGAGGGATGCCAGAGAGGGCTCGGGGACTCGCGCTTGCTCTATGTGAAAGGAGGGAAGTAAAGGAGTTAATTGAAAAGGATAATTAATGAAATGGCAGTCAATGGAGGAGCAGGGTGTCCTCGCAGCAGGCAGGCGGGCCGGCCGGGGGTACTGGGGCGTGCTCGCCCCCGCGCATGGCTTGCTGCCACCCAGCTCATCCCAGGCGCTGCTGCCAGCCTGCCCTGAGCCCCGTCTCCTCCTCTGCTTTGTGCCGCTGCCGCCGGGTTTGCAGGAGCAGCCGTGGCCGCGGCCGTGCCGTGGCTGCCGCGGCCGTGTGGTCCGATCTCGGTGCTGCGCTGCTCGGGCCGGCACTCGGACACGCGCGTAGGGAGGCACGAGCATCTGAGGTCGCAGGATACTCCCAGCGCGCGCGTGTGTGTATATAAATTTGTGTGCATGCCTATAGAATTGTATTTAGTATATGTGGAGCTGTATGTGTGGGTGTATAATATATAAATAAATACATATGTTTCAAAGTTCTGCGTCTTCCCATCTGAAAGCCATCTCCAGCTTACGGCTCAAGACATAAAGGCGCACCAGTCTCTCTCTCGGCTTTTTATCTCTTTTTCCATAGGCAGCTGCTCCCTCTCTAACCTGACAGCGCTGCTACATGAGTCGGTATTCCAGGGCTGAGGGTTTTCAATTTATCTGCACAAAGCACTTGTGCTTAATCTGGAAAGCGCAGGGACATTAGCACCACGTCGCCCGCGCTGCGACTCACAGCCAGCCAGCCCGAGCGGGGCACGGTGTGGGGCTTGCTGCTCTCGCTGGTTTTCTTTTGCCTTTTTTTTTTTTTTTTTTCCTTCTTCCTTGTGGGTAAACTGGAGCCAAGAGCTTAAAGAAGAAAAAAAAAATTTAGAAAAACAGCCAGCTTTTGAAGGGCAGTGTGCTACTGGTAAATCTTTTTCCTCCTTTCTTTCAGTGTATTTTGCTCGAATATTCCTAATTACCAGACATGGCATAACCCTCCTTCCACCCGTTCTTCCTTGTGATAGAAGCATCTTGCAAACCTGTAAACTCCAGGAGAAAGCCAAAATAATTGAGCGGAAGAGGGGAGAGCGACCCCCTTGTGCAGCCGTGCCCTGAGAGCATGGCAGGTTGGCAGTAGGAGCGTGGTGGGATGGAGATGCAGGGGCCGCCCAGCCCTGTGCTCACCCCCGAGCAGCCTTGCCTGGCACTGACGGCACACGCGTGTCCCCTGGGGTGCCCACACGCAGCCTGGGGTTGATCTGAGCTGCCTCTAAGCTGGGGACTGCCTGGCATCAAGGGGAAATCCTTGTACTTTGTGTTTTCCAGATGCCCAGAAAGCTCCTGTCCCTTCCAAGCTTCTCCCTACAGGAGCATCCCAAAGCATCCCAGTCCTTTAGTCAAGTACTGAGGTTTCCTCCTGGGCGCCACCAACCATGCAAGTTTGGGATGAGCCGGATATGAACATTGAAACACAGGTGAAATGTTCCCTGGGGCTCTTTGCTGAGAGCTTTCCATTTCAACGGAGAAAAATTTGCTGAATTTGGAAAAAAGAATTTCTTTGGAGGCTTTGGGGTTTTTTTTCTGCTTTCCTGGGTGCACAGCACTCAGTGATGGAAATAAGAAATAGCAACAAAAATACCAGCTGAGTCTTACATGCCCAGGTTAATAATCAGGTTGAAGAAGCCAGATAGAGCAAAGACACTGTTATGACCTGCATTACGGGAACAGGAGCACACAGTGTCTTGTGTGTTTTCTTTCAAAGCACAAAATCAAGATGTAAGGAACCAGTGAGGGGGATGAAGGGGGCACTTAGCAGGCTATGATTAATCTGCAACCTGCTTAATCGGCCTCAGGATAACTGAGAGTTGTCTCTGGATAATTGAGATCAATGGAGTATCATTAGAGACTGCTTTGAAGAGCACCCGGCTTCAAATGCTGAGCAAAGCAGGAGGAATCAGGGGAGCGAGGACAGAGCCCGGGAGCGGAGGGAGGACGCTGAGCAGCGATGGGGAAATGGCCCTTGACTACACGGGGGATGTGCAGGAGGGGAAGGTGGTTTGTGGCGGTTGTGTTTAAGATTGGGACCTGTGACTTTCCAAACGCCTGACTTCTGCCGGGGGGATATTTGCTGAACACGTGCTAAGGCTGCAATTCATCTGCATGCTGTGAGGCCGGTGCAATACAGATATGCTGACGAGTATGCGCTGCATGTCCTACGTTCATGGAGTGCACAAATCTTTTAACGCTTCCAGCTACGGAGGTGTGTATGCCCAGCCCACGGGACAGCACGGTCCAGGGCTCCGGGGGACACAGGCTCCTCCAGTCCTTCTGCAGCAAACCCAGCACCTCCTGCAAATAGGAGCAATTCGGCTGATGCAGCCTTTCCTTGGTCTGACACATCCCCGAAGCACTTGTGTTCACGACATACCAGGTGAGTCCAGTTACCCCAGATGCAAACATCCAAACGCCGTCTGAGCTTTGCAGGTACCGCATCTCCAGGTTTGGATCCAGCCCTCCGAGAGAGGCTGGATCAGGCATTCCCATGAAGGGTTTGGTTCCCTTCTGTCTAAACTGTGTGAAGTGAGAAAATGCTTCTAGGTTTTTGCCCCGCCATGCCGATGAGGTCAGGGAAACAGGGTTGTTAATTCCAGAGTTTATAGGAGGAAGCTTTTAGCCATTGTTTTCTGTCCAAGCCCTGGCACAAGAATCGAATACCCAGAAAACAAGACCCCAGAAAGGGAGAAAAGTGTCACTTCAGATCAGGGAAAATCCAAGTGCTGCTAGGCACAAACAAAAGGCAATTTGGCAGCCGTTGACTGGGCAGGCTTTTTCTTTCTTCTCTTCCCCAGTGGCTATGGAAACTGCGGTTGTTTGTCCGCCTTCCCGAGGAAGGTGGGCACAGCGGGCATGCGGAGCTCGCTGGGGAAAAACCTTCGCAAAGCAAAATAAGCCAACGCTGGACCTTTGCTTTCAGGGCCACGAGGGGCTGGGCAGCGGAAGTGGCCGGGCAAGGGAGCAAGACAGAGACCTACGGCCACACGTGACGATGCTCAGGGCCACTGGGTGGATGGGAACTGCTCCGTCTCCCTGCTGACTCTCTGGGTGACTGCAAAAGGGTGCTCCCAGCCCGAGTGCCCGTGGTGCCGGTGCTCCCCGGGCAGCTCATCTCCCTTCCCCATTTGATTCATTGTAGTGTGAAGAAGGAGGTTTTCTATCTGGATTTTAGTATACTGATATCAGCCTCATTTGGCTCTGGGTGGTTGGGTGGTTTTTAAACCCAAAAGCCCTTTGCAAACTGCCTTTCACAATCTCATCTAGCAAGGACTTTTTTTAATGCAAATCCCTTGACTCCAGAAGCTCTGGATTGAAAAAGGAAAAATAACTATCATGAGACTTGAGCTGCCAGGCTCAGTGATGGGCGTGAGAAGTTTGAGGTTTGCAGATTAAATATCAGAGAAGCTGTCGTGGCTCCAGGGTGGTTTCAGATGAGTGTGATCAGCGGTGTTTACAGCAGGGACTCCCGTGTGAGGAATTGCTCTCTGATTAGCAAAACAAGGAGCAGTTTGGGACTGTCCTTTCCCTTGCCCTGTGCATTGTACGTTATGAGAGGCTCCTTCAAGCCCCTGCATAAGCCCTTGCTCCAAAGGAAGTAATTTTTCAGCTCTTTTGAGTGGTTTGCAAAGGTTAATGAATAAGGAATCAATTAATGGTTTCCTAGCCTTGCACTTTCTCTTTTCATTTAAAGGGTTCCCTTTTTGAAGATTAGTTTAATGTTAAGAATAATCTGGTTTTGCTGGGAGCTAATTAAATGTGGCACCATCTCTCCTTGCCCTGCTCTCGCTCCTTAAAGCAGACTGGGGCTCCAGGAGCTGCTTCTCCCTGGGCAACAGCGAGGAGCCACGCCGGACCCTGCCCCCGGGGCAGCAGAGGGGGGCTTCAGCCCCCCACAACTTTGGTGTTGCAGCAGGAGTTGCCGACGTGTTTCGGAGTATTTGGAGTTTAGACAGCTCCCTGCCCTCTTTCTCTGGCTCTGTCTCCAGTTTGCAATGGTTGTGGCTGCAGCCCAGGGCAAATGTCCCCACTGATGCTCTCAGACACTTGCTGCTTGAGGAGGGGTTGGGGCAGCAGGAATTGCACAGGGTTAAGCTGACATGTGGCTGGAGGAGCCAGGAGCAGGTTTCTTTCCCATCTCAAAAGGAATCCAGGAATCCAGACTGAGCCACTCAAGAGAGTAACTGGGCATTTCCTCAAAAAGCCAAATACAGACGACAAGCAGCATCCAAGGAATGTCGGAGAAGCTCATGGCCGTAACCCCCAGCTGGATCCACCAGTCCCGATTCTGGTAGGGCAAAGTTGGGCTTGATCCTACTGCAGTGCCCAGCATGACTCCAGCAGTCACAGCTCACTTGGGACTTCTTTGCCTCCGCATGTTAAATTCCCACTTTCCTTTATTTAGGCACTGCTTTACCAGAGTATCTCCCCATCGAGGAGAGCCTGAAGTCCTCACGATCTTCTGTGGACTATATATCCATTTACGTCCAAATCCAAAGCCACCAAATGCACAACCATCGAGCTCAGCACGCTCTGGCCGAGTTTCTCCATCGATCTGGCCCATTTTACAGGACCAACCTCCAAGTAAAACCCTCAGCACACGTGAGCGGTGGTAGCAGTACCAGCCCCTGAAAACTCAGAGTTCAAGCTGGTGGCAGTATTTAATCAAGGAAGTGCTTTTATCTCCCTTACCGCATTGGAAACCCATCACACCTGGTCAGAGAGCCTTTTGGTTCATGCTGCTCGGCCGAGATTTTTCTCTTATTAAAGCAGCTTCCCCTATTACCAGAGCACTGGAACAGAAACACCCATCAAAGGTTTAAGAGCCTAAATGGGTGTTAATTAGCCCAGCAGGGAAGGCAGAGTTTCAATGAGGTTTATCTTTAAACTACTATTAAGTTTGACAATGTAAAGAGATAAATTTGGTACTTAATTCAAGCCTCGCCTAATCAAATAGATTATGGTTGTTACCCGTATCTAAAATGTAAATAATCTTTAACTTCGGGGGGTTTGTTTTATGGAACAGTATCGTATTGATACTTGTGATAGAGCCCTGCTGTCCTCTCTCTCGTCCCTGCCGCACAGCATCCATCACCGAATCCTTCTTAAAATGTTCTGCTTTGAAGGGATGAGGAAGAAGGGGGGATGGAGCGGCGCAGAGGAGGACGGCAAGGCCCAGCGCAGTGTTTTGGTGCTCGTGGGGTGCAGCCAAAACACCTGCTGAGCTGGGACGGGCCTTTCGCGCTAGCGATGGCTCAGGCGGGTGAAGTCTCCTTGAGTGCTGATGGGCGATTTTGTCCTGGGTGTTTTGTACCTGTCTGAGGTGCAGGGAGTGTTGTATCTTTTGCTAAGTATTGCATTGATCCTGACGTTTAAAACATGGAGGCCCAGGCTCTGCTAGAGCTTTCAGGGAGGCAGAAAGCATCAGTTAGCAGGGCAAATCACTTCCAAGCAGCCTGAGCTGGGTTAGAAGGGACATGCCAGACCTTCGTGCTGCTCTGTGGGGTGTTTGGGTACGAGGGATCCTGGGCCACATCCCCACAGGGAATTTTGACTCCTGTTGTCCCTGGCCACGAGTGTCCCGAGCCCTGGTTTGCACAAGCTCCAGCCAAGCACCATCTACATTGGAAGCATGCATTAGTTTGGCTACAGCAGGGCAACACTTGGGGCATTTTTAAAGAAAAACCCATTTTAAAGTTAAAAAAAAAAAAAAAAAGAAGAAAAAACAGCTGCCTAAACCTAGGCGAGCCTTTTCAAAGACCCCCTTTCTATCGCAAAACTCCGCATAAGGGCCACATCTCCGTCCAGCCCGCAAGGAAATTCTCAGTTTGAGCATTGTGCTGGGGAGGAAAAGCCACTTTTCTAAAGCTCTATTCCTTTTCTTTTCCTTTTTCTCTTCTTCCCGCCCCCCCCCCCCCCCCCCTTGTGTTAATCTAATTTGCGCAGGAAAGGGAAAAAAAGGGCAGATGGGAATTTACATGCAGCAGGATTTTCGCTGGGCCTTTTAGATATTTACAATACTTCAAGGAATAAAGAAAACCATATAGATTATGGTCTTAGAAACCAGCCTGTGCACTGTGTGTGTGTGCTCATGTATGGGCACTGAGATATTAGCCACACACACAGAAAAAGAGGGCACAACAAATTTATCTTTACAACTCTTAAATTATCTTTCAGTTGACACTTATTAACCTCCTGCCAAATTCATTATCTACGTGAATAAAACCCGAGCTATCAAACAGAAATGGCTCATAAGGCTGCTGTCCATGCTCAGGGAAAATTTGATTGCGAACAGGCAAGCTGAAACAAGGCTTTTTGTATTATTTTATTTTATTTCACTCTAAAAAGCCAAATCCTGGACTTTGCTGAAAGGGGCTCCCGGCACGATGCATGTGGAGAGTGCAACCGGCCAAATTAACATACAGAGAGCTGTGAAATGCAGGCAGAGGAAATACATTCTGCTCTGATTTACAGTTTTATGTCTCAGAGCAAGGAGTCCTTCTCCCCCTTCCAGGCTGTGGCGGTTGCTGCTTGTTTCCTAGGGCCAGGGCATGACATTTAGAAATTGGGAGTGGAGGGGATTTTGCTTGCTAACAAGAAGGACAATTTGAGTCTGGGATTTGCAGCCTTGGGGAAGAGGGAATAGCTGGTACTTTGTAAATATCTGTTCATTATCAATGGAAATAGGCATTTCCTTTGGCCAAATAGCACAGCCTCGAGGATTTAACTCCTGGGTCTGGACTAGCATTTTCTATCCTGCTCTGACACTAACCTTCTGTGTGACTTTTGGGGGAAAAAAACCCATTACAGACACATTTCAATACAGTTCCCACTAAGGGCACAACAAGCGCTAATGCCTATAAAGACCAAGAGATGAGATTGTTCAAAGGAAAGAAGGGGCTTTGCATACCCTACCCTTCTGGAGAGGAAAAAATCCCCCCTCTCAGCAGCTGCTTGTTGAGCTCTGGCATTTGATGGCTCCAAATTAATCGAATAAATAAGGCACCTCTGCACAAAGAGCAATTAGAGGCAGCCGAGTCCTGCTCCGTTCCCCAGCTGCCTCTGTGACAGGTTAAAAACCCTTCCCCATGTCAGCGCCTTCCCGGTAGCTTTTGGAGCCCGCTAAGTGCATCTCGGGGCTGACAGCCAGGGTGAGATTTCCCCCGGTAAGGCAGCGGCCAATTAAGCCGATGAAAAGGAGGGAGACAGAGCAGACAGGGCTTCTGCAGGGGCAGGCAAGGGCTTTTCAAGGGAGGGAGAGGAACAAGCAGAGAGGAGCAGAGAATCTGGGGGTCCCCAAACCCCTGCTTTTCTGGACTGGTTGTTTATAGGATCCCTTTCCCCAGATATCCCTACGGAGAGCAGTATGTGGTACTCCTGTCCTTGGGTTTCCTATTCTTGGTTACCCAAGCACTGTCCCCTCCCCAAGATGTATGTGCATATCTGAGCTGCAATTTCCAGACCAGGGAGCCTGTGGCTGTTTGATCCACGTAAAAACATCATTGCGTATGTGGGATCAGTATTACACCAGTGTCCGTGCTCACACTTGGCACGTAGTTGCGTGCGATGGACGTGGCAGTCGTCTCCGCAAGCGTCGTAGGTGACCTGGGTACATGTAGAGGGGGACACACGCTGCCTGCAGGCAGCAAAAGGAGAAGAGGAGCAGGGAAGGGGAGCGTGGTCATCCCCGAGGACCAAGACAAGAGCTCTAGTGTGTGCAGGGCTGAGTGGACTAACAGCGATGTATAAGCTCATTGCAGCTGGTCTGCGCGCAAGCTGCATTTGTAGCCTAATTGCGTGTAGCCAATCTACACGACTGACTGTGTCCCCACATGCCATCTGGCAGGCGCATGTGTGAGCCATGTAGCAAATGTGTTTTATCTGTGAACTGCAAATGCTGTGCATCTTCTGCGAGGTCAGTTAATGAAGCAATGCTAGAGACGGGAGGGAGAAGCCATCCCAATGCTGAATCCCTACGCGTTGCCCTTCCTGAGTTAGGAAAACTTGCTGAGAGCATTTGCAAAACCAGATGAAAATCAAGCCCCTTCCCAAGCAACCAGCTTTCAGGCTGAGCCAGGGCTTTGTGGATTTCCCCTCGTTAGGCTCTAAATTACTTCCTTCATTTTCCCCGTCACTCCCGGAGTTGTCTCAAGCCCCGGGGCTGCAGGCGTGCACGGGGCTGATCCTTCGTGAGCTCTGCTGTCTGGTGGACCTCAGAGACACGCGATAGACTCCGGTGCTCGGGCAGACTGAGGCACAATTCATCACATCCATTTGAGACAGCTGTCAGCAAAGCTAATCATCCGCCGCCCAAGTGATGTTCCCCTGACGTCTGCCTGCCTCTGGGAAAGGCTGGTCCTTCCTCAGCGCCACCGAAGGGAATCGAGACAATTGCTGAGAGTGGAGGGAGCCTGGCAGGAGGAGCGGAGCCGGATGGCCTGGCCCCAGGGCTGCGCCCTTCCTCCTGCCCGTGCCACCCTCCCACCCAAGCAGCAGTCGGCAGGACCATGGCTCACCACTGCGGTGCCTCCAGGGTATTTGGGGTATTTGCTGGCGGAGTGAGCCCCTGCCCATGTATCGTGCCCAGGCACAGAGGCCAGCACAGTTTCGTGTCCACAGGAGCAATAATTGCAACCAATGTCAGTTTAAGATGTTAAGCGCAGCCCTGTGCTCCCCTCCGAGGCTGGGAGCACCATAAATAACAGGGTGATACTGTCCTCTGCCATAGGAGAAACCTGTAGATTGAAGTCCTGGCTATTTTCATATCCAACAGCCTCAGTAAAGAGCCGCCTGTCAGGTTATTACACATCAGTTTGGTTGTGCAGGATGTTCCCCAGGGACAGTCTCCCTTTGCTGAAGCCTTGGGGACAGTGCCCAGCGGAGCTGAGTGAGGCATTTTGTGCCTCCCCGGTCCCCCTTTGCAGCACCCAATTCTGCATGGTCAAGCACGATGGTCTCCCAGCTGGGACACGTAGAGGAAATCAGTGGCTCCGGCCCTTGGGCAGCAGAGCTCTTTAAGGCATGTTTCAGGGTATTGAGGATCTGGGAAGTGCCCAGGACCGGTCAGCATTGTCCCAAAGAGCCCAGCAGTGCCAGGACGGTGAGGCTGGCATAGGAAGGGGACACTCGCAGGAGGTGCTTCTGTTCAAAGCAGCGGGGTAGGGCACTTCCCGATCCATGCTCTGCCTTCCTGGGGAAGCACCCCTGCATCCATCCAAGCGGAGGAGCGATCTGCCCTGAGCTGAACTCCCGGCTGGAGACAGATGAGAGATTGCAGCGTGTTTAATTCATGGCCCCGTGTTTCTATTTCTGGTTGCTCTCAGGCCTCGCTGTACTAGGGAGGCACCTCTCAGGCACTATTTTCCTTCTCCTCTGCGTGCCTCTCTCACGGCAGTGCGTGCCAAGTGCAGTCCTGGCAGTCAGGTTTCGGGGAGCGACAAGGACAGAGTCCTGCTGGAAAGGGACATCCAGATGCAGAGGGGCCACAGCTCCAGGGAGGGCTTGTCTGAGCACTGTGAACCTCTCCGCGTGTTCATCCTGTTGGTGCTCTGAGTGCTGGGCACCGATTCCCATTTTAAAGACAGGAAAACTGAGACACAGAGGTCTCAAGGTCACACAGGAGAGTGTGAGATGAGGCTGGGGATGAGCTTTGACAGGTCAAAGCCTGTCTTCAGCCTGGGCTCAACCTCATACAGGGTTTGCAATACCATAAGGGGATGCAGCCACCGCTGCATCTACCCTTCCTCCCCAGCCAGTTCCTCATCCGTAAGATTATTCTCCAGACAGAGCAACCTGCACAAGGCAGGTAATTCATGGCTGCAGATGGGCTGTTGCATCACTGTCTGACCTTCGGCACTGCAGTCCCTCCTGCCATTGGCTTGTGCAGGAATTTCCTGGGCCAAGGCAAGCCGCAAGATATATATATGTCTCTGTCTTTCTCTCCTGCAATCTGCTTGAGAGCAAAGTCATTGGCATAGCATAAATAGGGAGCACACTGGGTGTCTGCCGGCTAAGCTGAATCCCCCTCCACCCCCTGCCGTTTCCAATTTGTTGCCCATATTTTAATTCCCTGCCCCACTGTTCCCTTCCTGCTCTCGTAAAAGAGACTGTCCCGCCCGAGCAGCGGCTGGCAAAGCAGCTGCCATTTGCAGCTAGATAATGATGAAGCTACTTTGGTTCTCATTGGGGTTCCAACCGCAGGAGCCTGGCGCTGCTGGCACCAAAGGACAAAGTTGCTTCTCCTGCTTTTATCCTCCCCCCCTCCCCACTGCCTTTAACTGCAGGATTGTATTTATTTATTTATTTTTACATATAAACTTTGAATGCTGTTCTGTTAGGGATGAAGAAAGGGAAATGTCTGCAAACTAGAAACCATACCAGAACTGCTCGTAAAGCATCCTCATGCCTCCTGGTAAGCAAGGGCAGATCCAGGCCTGATTTAAGAGCAGAAGAGTGCTGTTGCATCCTTCCTCCCCACCAGGTGATACAGGATTTGTGCCGAGAAGCAAGCCTCATCTCACTGGCAGTTTTGAAGTGCTCAGTTGATTGTTTTTGCAGGCAGAAGTCTGGGAGGGGAGAGAGGGAAGAAAGCACAGACGTCATGAAAACACAGACGTCACACAAGCAAGAATGGCCACGTGGTGGGGAATGCGCGGGATGGAGCATCCTGTGCCCTCCAGCTCCCTCCGCTTTGTTTCAGCTGCATTACAAGAACCAGATCTTCCACACCACAGCTGTACCACTTTGCTTCCCCTGAATGTGAGGGGCAAAGGAAGGGAGAAACCTGCAGACTGGTGAACGTTAGAAGCCCAGATGAGACCACTAAGGAGGAGAAGTCCTTCCCGTAGCTCCTGGAGAAGCAACATAACTCCCTTTTCTTGTGTGGTCAACAGAAGACAGCTGGTCCTGTGAATCCTTGGTTGAGGGGAGAGAAAAATGGGATGCTCAGCTCCCTGCAGTTTTACTCTGTCCTCTGGGAGGGGAAGCGAGACACGAAAGGCAAAGGGATCTGGCGGGGGTGATTCAACAGGCAGTGTCAGACTGCAGATGAGTATTTTCCTGGTTTCCATCTCAGCTCCTCTAGACTATCTTTGCCTTAGAAAGATGGACAGGCATCAATGGATACCCTCTCTTTTTCTTTCTTATTCTGCCGGCTCACGAGTAAATTCAATAAAACAGTGGGAGATTTGTTAGGATTAAGGTCAAATAAAAAGCGAAAAGGCGATTGGATTTGTTTTATGATTGATTATAGAAAGTGCAGGTATTTATTAACAGCCAACAGGATAACTGTCAAAATGATTCTACATCAACAAAAAAACCAGAAGATGAGTCAAATGTTTTCAGCGTTGTGGGAACAAGATTAAACCAAATACAATTGATGCAGCAAATAAAGATGCCAGTGTTAACAGCTGCTATATAATTTCAGCTGGTCAATCTCATCTCTATTTATTTTTATATATAAATGTATGTATGCATTCTTTTTCTTCCCCCCCCCCCCCTTTTTAAGGAGTCGCTGCCAATTGCAAATGCTGTCAGTGCCTTGGGTCAGGAGTTGAGTCATCTTGTCTGTACAGCATCTGATAGATGTCAAAGACAGGGAGCAATGAGGAGGCCCCAGTGTCATGGGGAGGGTGCCACAGGGGCCTGGGAGACCTGCTTCTGCTCTGGGTGCTGCCACGTGACCCTGGGCCAAGGACTTACCTCTTTCTTGACTCAGTTTCCCTCTCTGTAAATGCCTTTGCTTTTAAAAGAGTGCTTTGAAACTGCTGGATGAAACAGCACTTGGGGGAACCCAGGAAGCCTTGGGTCATGCTGCCTCCTGCGCCCACAATGACCCATCCCCAGCCACTGCCACCCCAGAGCGATTTTTCCTCTGCCAGCCCAGAAAAGCACATGCATGGCGGCAGGAGGTGGCCACACAGGGTGCTGAGCCTGCTGCGCGTTGGACCACCCAGCCCTCCCTCCCCCAGGCTATTCTGATCCTCCTCCATCCATCTGCAAGTGGCTTTCTATTAGTACAGAGCCATTAAAATTCAAGGTCGGATTTGATTCTATATTGATCATTACCAGGCAAATTAAAGACATCTTTCTTCTCTTCTTCTTGTGTTACAGTGCCAAGAGGCGTCCCGCTGTTCGCTTTTACAGGCTGCTGCTGCTGCTGCCTCAGTGTCTCCTTGGACGGGAGCTGCTCCAGCCACGGAGGTTTCACGTTTCCTGTTAGAGAGATGCTCCAGGTTTTAAAAAAGCAAAAGGGATTTCAGGTTTGGAAGATTGTTAAGGCTGTTGGTTAAGCAGAGGTCTGAGTTGAGGCTGAAGTCCAGACTTACTGCACGTATCCCTATCAGAAAGGATTAGAGCAGCATCAGGCATGTGACAACTCTGTCCTGTACAGAGGGTTTGGCTCTTCCCAAGCACAGCCTGGACACCTTGAGACTGAGTTTTTACCTTCTCCCCTCCTAAAATGCGGGGATAATACACCCCGCCTCCCTTCTCCATGGTTCAGCACCCGCAGGTCTCAGCCCCTGGTGCATGCAGGAGATTGGAGCTCTGGCATCGTTATTTGCAGGACTGGAGTGCATCAAAGCCAGACCTGCAGCTGGGATCTGCTACCACCAGGCTGCGTAGACAGGTAGCGAGAGACTGCTCCTTGGCCTGAACCAAGCCCAAAGCACAGCCTGATGTTATGGGTGTTCAGGTGACGGGCCTCATCTCTGCTCCCTGCTCTGAGAGCTCCACCAACCTGCGTCCTCCCTGCGTGCCCTCGCTGCCTGTCACTGCTTTTGAAGCTCCCCTTCTCTCTTAGCTGAGCTCCAGATGACTGATGCCAGTTTTGACCTTACAGGGAGCAGCTGGAGGGGACTCTCCTGATGCCAATGTGAGATCAGAAGAGAAAGTCTCCGACAAGTCCCTTTCTAAAGCATCAGGACAGCATCTTCAAAATTATTTCTGTTTATACTTTGCCAGTGACTCATACATTGATGTTCTGTCCTGTAGGTTACTCTAAAAACAGGAATAATTACACTGCTAATTATCATTTGAATTATTCATTTTGTCCCCCTCTTCCTTTCTGCTGGAAGAGGAAGATGCATTGTCAGTTGTGGCTGTCTTTGTACAGTGTGATTAGATGCTCTCTGTGCAGTGACGGGAGAGATCTCATCCAAATCTGCTTCCAAAAATGGAACCATGATGAGGAATTTCACAGGTTTCAACAAGTTAAAAACCTCTCCCCTTTAGAGACATAAATATGCGTCTACATATGCACATGGATACACACATATGCACACACACACACCTTAACCAAGCACGAAAACACATTCATCCCCACCATCAAAATAAAACCTTTTCCTCCGCTGAAGGAGAAAGCAGCCTCTAATGAGACTGTGAGTGTGTGGCACATGTGTTTGTGTGTGTTTTCCTAATTATCTCTTTTCAAATAAGATTAAACATCCTTCGAAGCTGGACATCTTTCCAATAGGTGAATGAACTCCAGGGCTGATAGTAACATGAAAAATTCTCCCTGTCACCGGCAGACAAACAAATTGTGGGTTTTTTTTTTTCCTTAGGAGAAACATTGCAGTGAAATTACTGTTCTCTTGTTGTTGCTAGAAACCCAGTTGAAGGGAGCCTGGCTTTCTTCTCACTCAAGCTGGGGCAAATCAGTCCAAAGATGAAAGATGAAAAGTCCAAAGTCCAAAGATGCTTGTGACATGAAGGAGGCCTGAAGCTGGTTTGAAAGGTAACTTTGGTATCTGATTCTTGTTACCAGATGGAAGATCTCAAGGTCAGGGCCCTGCTTTGTGGATACTACAGCATGGGCTATGGATGGAGCTGTTCAGTGGGACAGTCTGGATAGCCTCGGACCGAAGAGGCTCCTGAACAATGCTCACCTGGAGGACATGTGCTGGGGAGAAATCCTGCATCGCTCCTCTTTTCCCTTCTCCAAGCAACTTCGTCACTGGAGGTGGGACACTGGGCAAAGCAGCCCTGAGCCATGACCCCTCTGTATTCCTCCTTGCTCTGCGACCTCTTTCACAAAAGCAGTCCTTGTCCAAAGGCCCAGCTGTAGGTCCAACACCCCTGACAGCCCAAATGCTCCTTTGCTACCACCACCACTGAGCAAGGCTGGTGCTACTCCCGTTAGCGTGGCTCATCCGTCACCACCTCCTGCCCTGTCTGTGCAGTAATGTCACCTTCTTCTTCCTCTTGCTCCAGAGAAGGCAGCGTGCCCATGAACCAGGGCGTGTTTGTGCAGGGGAGGGATGTGCATCAGCAGCCGCAGCAAAGATCCCCATTCGCTTCACGCATCCTCTCCAAGGATCACCTGAGGATATCCATTAACTTGAACAGGCTTGTTCGTTTATCAAGGATTCCTTAAGAAGATCTCGGCTGCCTGGAAAGCTGCGTGTGTGCCTCAGACAATATGTCTGCACTTCACAGCTTTATTTGTTTAACAGATCTGATAACAGCTCTGCCTATTGCACCAAGAGCCACCCCATTCAGGCAACAGGTTCGTTCCTTTATCATGCATCAATCTCAACTGATTCCACCCTGGAGGCTCTAGAAAGGAGGTGCACAGTCAGGTTATTCTTTTAACAGCTTTATGTTGATATCATGTCGTTGTTTCACTGTATTTAAATCACCAGAAAAAAAGGACACTGTCTCTCTCTCTCCACCATTATCCTTTCCTGAGACAAAGTCTGAGGAATGTGTCAGGGAAAGGATTTATCAAAGCCAACAATCCAATAGTTTTATTTCCTTCTTGTGAGACACAGGGCCCTTATTCAGCTCTTTTATAGGAACCCTGGATTTGCCAGTCTGGATCAAACCCAATCTCTGTCTCCAACAGCAGACAGTTTTGTTGGCTTCCATGGTAGCACACAAATCCTCTGCGAGCAGGAGCACTGGTGGTAACCCAGCCAGGCAGTGGGCATCCTTCCCACCCTCTGGGAAGATGTAGGTGATGTGCTGGAGCAATGAGGCTTATGTCCTTTCCGTAGATTTTAATGCCCTTTTTTTTCCAGTGCCTTTACCTCATGCTATTGTTTACTCCAGAGAAAAGCAAATAAAACCCTGCAAGGTGCGCTAAAAGGCCACTATTCTGATTCAGAAGCAGTTTGCACAAACATTGCACTGGTGTAAATGATATTGCAAGACAGCAGCAGGCCCGTGAGGGAGTGGGTTTGATCTTTCCCATTGTGATCACTGAATATTTTAACTACCTACATGTATGGCCAAACATTAATTCGTTTAGTTTTGCTTTGCCCTTGGTCCAAATGCGATTCTGAGACCAGGCGTCCCACAGGTTAACAGGGAAGCGCTATGAAACTTTCTTGCCCCAGGACCCACTTCAAAGTGGCTGCTCTTCAAAATTACAAAATATCACCTTGCATAAGCAGGGCAACTGGTGTTGCCAACTTGGTTTAAAAGCCCTCTTCCACTTCACTCCCCCCCAACAGCTCCGCAGAGCGGGATGCCAGCGAGACAATCCCGGGGCACGCGGAGGAGCGGGAACCCTCTGTCCTCAGCTTTCCTGTACGGCCCTGACATCCGCACTGACTGCCCAAGCTAACGCCAGGGAGCTTATAGAATCACAGAATCGTTTAGGTTGGAAAAGACCTTTAAGATCATCCAGTCCAACCACAGGGTGCTGGGCTTGGCCCAGCCTGGAAGCTGGGAGAGGAGCAGCTAACTGGGACCCACTCAAAACGAAACGGCTGCAAAGGGAAGGGGGTGCGGGGACGAGGAGGGAAGAGGAGGGAGAGCGCTAAACAGATGGCTGGGGGAAGAGATGGTGAAAGAGGAGGGAAGCAGACAGATGGAGGACAGAGAGGAGCGGGGTGAGTGACATAAGCAATTCTCTGCGCTTGTTCATATTTAATCAAGAATTTGCTGCTGCCGTTATTTGCATTTTGGCATTATTTGCTTTACAGCAGCATCTAAGCGGGCCCTGCCAGAGGCCAGAGCCCTGGGAGCCGTGCCGACACTCAGGGAGCCGCTCCCGCCTCCAAGGGCTGTAGCCCGAGCAGCCAGGCTGCCGTCCACAGCTGGAAGCAGGGCAAGGAAGAGAGATGCCCGGGCACCCTTCTGACACCAAGCACAAAACCGACGCGTCTGGACCCACGCAACACCTCAGCGAGGACGTGGGGCAGCACCGCACCCAGCCCGCGGCCGGCGCGCAGGAACCCGCACCGCCGCTCCGCCGGCAAAATGGCGGCTGCTCAGGTGGCGGCGGGCAGCTCGGTCACTGGCCAATCAGCTGTTGCTACCTGTTCACCCCAGCCAATCCCAGCCAGCCCTACCTCACGGCGAGGCTATAAATGCCGGCTGGGCGGGCAGCCCCTCGCAGTGGTGCCGGTGTGTTGGGTGCTGGTAGCTGCCCTGTTGATTGCGGGCAGGTAAGATGTGAAGGCTGAGTCCGAGTTCTCTGATTTTGCTAGCTGGAAGTGGGCAAAGGCTCTTACAGCCTCTTTTTTCCCTGCCTCAGCTTCTGTGCTCCTCTGCCAGTCACAGAGGTGAGGCCGCTGGGGGCTTGGCTGGGCCTCGGGGCTGTTGTGTGAGGGCTGCACTCCCTGAGCAGCATCAGGGCTAGTGGGAAATCACCTTCCTGCAGAGCCAGAGTCTCTCCCTGTGACCAGGAAGGAGCTGCTTGGCATTGTCATGAGAACGAAGGCGAGGAGAGGGGCCCTCGGTGACCCCTGTCCCCGCTGTGGCCAGCGTGGGCTGGGCTGTGCTGGAGCAGCCGGCTCTTTGGGGGGTGGCTGCCTCCTTCCAGCCTTTCTGAGCATTGTGTGCACTGCTGAGGGGCTCGCTGTGCAGCTTTGCCCGCAGGGCAGTGAGGGGCTTTGTGGAGCAAGCAGTAGGTAAACTGAGGCACAGTGTCGTCGCACAAGGGAGTCATAAGCCAGAGGAGGGACCCCAGGAATCCGGATGATTAGCTCGTGCTGTGCAGGGAATGCGCTTGGGCCCGAGAGGGCAACGCTCCCAGCAGACAGTGTGTTTTTTCTGCCCAGCAAAGGAACTTATTTTCAGACAGAAATTCCAGCTTTTTTAGAGTCCCACATAAAGCATAATGCCTTGCCACTTTGACATATCTCTAGCTGATAATGTCTTAGGCCAGTTCTAGGAGGAGTAATAAGGATAATCATCATTATTTGTCAGATCTAATCCAGCCTTATATCCTGTGGGATCTCAAAGCTTGTTAGCAGAGAACAGGGCTAATTCTGCCCATCTCTGCCACCTGCATCCTGCCCCTAAAGGCAGGGTTTAAAATATGCTGTATAAGCCTGTAGATCTCCTCTGGGTAAAAATAGCAAAATAACCTTAGCTCCCATAGTGTCTTCCACTGCAAATGGGAAACTGAGGCACAAAATGGGTAATTTGCCTTTAAGGAAATTAGTGGTAAAATGCAAGAGTTACCAGTCTAGTTTTGCATCTTACTGGAAGTTAGTGTTGCCTAGTACTTTATCAAAAGGGGGAAAAAAAAAAGAGGGAGGAGGTGATCTAAGGAAGTAAGGAGGGAGGACAGACTTTCCAAAATGAAGCTCAGGAACAATGGTTTTTGCATAACAGTAAGTCAAAACTGCCCTCTCCTCTTTTTTAAATATGTTTTTGAAGCAATTCTTTAATTTCTGGGTGACTGAAAGACAAAAGCATCTGAAAACCTCTCCAGTTTTCTATTGCTCTGATTTTTTTTTTACTTGTAATTATGAAACTGTCCCATTATCATATTTTGATGCAGAGCCTTTCAAGTAATGAGAAATTCAAGTGAAGTCTTGATTACCTCCCCTGAGAACAAAATGTGATGGGGAGGACAGAGGAATGGGGGGGAGATACAGACAAGTTTTATAATAATAAAATAAAGAAAAAATTAATCATGGATCCATTAGTGTTAATACAAATGCTTTATGACTCACCTCAATCATTTTGCATTATTTAATAACAGAAAGTCATTATTTCCTGGGAGAATTAGAGGCGTACAGAGAGGCCTTCATCTGAGGCTGGCCAGGGGATCCTCCACTAATTTCAGTGGTCCACTGTGAGCCAGTGTATCATTGCTCTGGGAAAGTAGATTTGTAGAAAGATGGTGGAGCCATAAGCAGGATATTATCTGCGTCCAGGCTGCTTTTCCTCAGCCTGTGCCCAGTCTACGCGCTGCCTGGCTGTGCGATAACATGGGGATGTGTTGTTCCCTTGCAGCTGCGGCTGTAGCTGAGCCCGGTGTGCTTGTGGGCTCCTCTGTGGGAGGCGACTGAGTCAGCTCCTGGAAGTGGCCTCCTCTCCGCAAAGGCTATGTGAGTTATAAAAAGGGACCAGAGGCATCTCCCAGCATGGGAAGTGGAGTAGCACAAGGGTGCTCTCTACTGATTCAGGTTTTCAGGTTAGGGGAGCTCATCCACTCCTGAAATCCAGAGGCTAATGGGAGTCGTGCTTGTGCTTGCTAGAAAGTCAGCTTTTAAACCAGCAGGTTACATGCTACCTGCACACAACCCAGCAAACTGCAGGGTAAAGGGATTACATGCAGCTTAATCTGGAACTCTGGCTCTCTGAGCAATTAAACTCCAGTAATTCCAAAACGATAAAAGTTCAGGCTGAAAGTGTTGCATTCCTCGTGTTGCCATTTTGCCTTTTGTCAGTGAAAAGGAGCATGAATGTTACCTGCTGCTGAAGCCAGCCTTAGTGGAAAATTGCTGCATGAGAAGATGACAAAGCCATCTTTTGACAAAACTGCTGCTGAAGGGAACTTGTTGGGGGTCCCTGGGAGAAGGGCTGCTCCAGGGTGCTGGGATAGCCCCCTTATTAGCTGCTGAACTGTTGCTCCTGTGTCTCAGGGAGGGGACTCAGCTGACTGACACTTGTGGCCTGGGTGCTCAGGAACCAGATGGATCCACAGCTGGTTCCGTGTGATCCACCACTCCACTCTTCTGTGCCTCAGTTTCCTCATCTGTAAAATGGGAATAATTAGATTGATACAGATGTGCTCTTATGTAAAATGCCATAGCATTTGATTGGAAAGCGCTGCTTCTTGAAAACCTATCCTTCCATTTGAAAAGAAGGTTAAATTAAATACATTTTCTACCAAAACCTGTTAAAACAGGATTTCTGTCTCATACTTGCAGAATCCTCTGTGAGTGTTGACTTAATAACAGCTTGGAATGACCTTGGTGTTGAAACGGAAGCTGTTTATATGATGAGCGTCTTCCTGCCCTCTCAGGTACTGCTGTCGTGGGGTCCTGGGTGCTTTACGTGCTCAGACCAAGAAGCAGTGTCGGCTTCGAAATGCTTACAAACAATAGGCAAAGGAGGAATTATTCCTCTCACCTCATCATGACAAGCTGAAGGACGGAGGCAAAGGTGACTTTCCAGGGAGCTCAGCTTCTGTACCAGGGCCAGGGAAGGCACTGACTTCTGTGTAACTCAGTCTGGTATTTTAAAGGAAAAAAAAAAAAACCAAAACCAAACCTCATCCTTTCTATCTAGGGAGAGACCAGCTGCTTAATCCACCCGTGGGAAACATGGCATGTAACCATTTCAGCGAGGGCTGGGGAGGCTGGGAAAAGCTCCTGCCAGACCGAGGGCATCCTGAGGATGCCTTGCTAGTGTCTGTTTACCTGAGTGCTGTAATTGCTCAAGCTATTTGCTACACGAGGAGCTGAGAAAGTGACAGAGGCAAACAGGACACCCAATTTTCTGTGGAAAGTTAACTTTTCCAATTGCAGTTGAAAGCTTGGTTCTTTTGACCTAATTTCCCACTCCAAGGGTTAACTGCTCTCTGTGGTATGGCAGGCCCTCCAGTGAGTGCAGCCAGACAATGCCATTTAAGTGAATGTTCCTAGCCTACAGAAGTCCTGGAGATAGCTCCATCTTGCTCACAGTAGGTGTTACATTAGCTGCTCAAACCATATTCCAGTAAATTAGAGCTGGGCTGATTTAGACAATCACTGGGTCATTCTTTCCTCCAATTCCCAGTCTCACACAGAGATAACAGCAGCTGGGGGAAAGCAGGGAGGTGGATGAATAGCAGTTTGCTTGCTTATTAGGGGTTAGATGCAGTCTTGAGTCTGTGATTTGCAGAACGCGACTGATACCAGCAACAAAAGCCTCAAAGTTAAATGATGCAGTATTTGTTTCAGGTCTAATAAAGCCACTTAAACAAACGCCAGGCACTTTCTTCCTCAGAGGCAAGTCAATGCATTAAAATGACTTTATAAACCAGAATGAAACCTATGGTGAGCAGGAATTTAGGGGTGAAAGCTGGTCAGTCCGCAGCTGGTCTGTGGTACACGTGGGAAAGCATGGCCAGAGCCCTGGCCGAGGTGTCAGGCCACCTAGTCAGTGCTGCGTGCTGCATGACTGCAGACATTTGTACGCCTCTTCATATCCTCTAGCGATCATAAACCTTTTGCAGTGTTTTTGTACATCACCTAGTACCAGAGGAACCTGATTTTCGTTTGGCCTGTGAATGCAACAATAAAATGCTGTTATTGGAGTGAGTGAGCTGACCTGCTTGTGTCAGCTAGTGAGTAAGCAAGAGAGCTTATGACCCTTCTGAAGTCCTTTTATGAGATTTGGTTTTTTCTTCAGTCAGAAATAGGAACTGGGTAAACTGAAATCAGAGAAATGTTGTAGCAAGGAGTTCTGCAGGTGTTTGGAGGCCTTTTTTGGTCCAGTTTAAGCCTCCAGTCCAACAAAATATTAAGCAAGTGCTTAAATAGAAGAATCTGCCTCAGGGTCTTTTGCTTGAAGCTGAGCTGCCACAGTGCCATGCAGAATATGGAGAGGGGCTGATGCTGCTCCCCAAGGCAGCCAAGCCATGACCTCTTTTTCTCACATTGTAGTGTCCCCAGCAGTGTAAAAATGCAGCACAAATGCTCTGAAAAGCAGTGACTGCAGGTGTGCAACAGCTTCAAGGGATTAAGAAGTGGGAGGAAGCAGCAGAAGACAGGAGCCAGGCTGATGTGTGAGTGCCTGTAATTTAAAGGGAAGAAGACTGTTTGTTTAGCTCTGGAGGATTGGTTGCTGCTTACCTTGATGTTGTCATCTCTGGTGTGAAATACTGTATTTCTGAAGGTGTGTCCAAGGCAGAGAGCTGCTTTAAGCTTCAGCATACAAATAGAAAGGGCACCACAGAGAGAGAATTATTTATCTATCTATTCCCATTGCTCTCTTTAAAACTCACTGTAATGATGTTGCTATGACCCAGGCCTCTATAATATGTGCCTCAGGTAACGCAGATTGATATATAAATACCTGGGTTTATTACACTTGAAAGACCTTTTGAAAACTCAGGGGGAGAGAGAAATTGTGGGATCTAATCTACCATCCCTGAGGGAGAAAATTAGCCCACGGGTAGTGCTAAATGATACAGCGGCATTTGGATGCTGAAGGAAGAGAGCATCATTTATGAAGTGGGTCAGCTCTGTCCTGGGGAGAGGACAGAGGCTAAGTGGGATTCAGCTCTGAAGCCCCAGTTCTCAGCAGGATGCCCTCTCGGGACGACACAGGATCTCCTTAAATCCTGGTTGTGTTTACGTAGTCCTGGGCTGGGCTGCAGCCCGCAGTCCTCTTCGCTCTGATGTCAAGTGCTGTGTGAGATTAGACTGACTTCAACACAAGCCTTTGGGACCGGGTAATCAAAGAGCAATAGGGACTGTGTATCAGCAGGCACCGAATCAGATTAAGGTTTTACTGGGAATAATGTAGAAACCCCTCACCTCCCTACCTGCCTATGCCCTGGGCATTTTCAAGTGTTCAGGGTGGAGGCTGAAGGTTTCTCCCTGTTGCCTTATGATGTTCTACAGAAAACATTTGATGCAATGAGTGTGACAGTTCTCCTTAGCTGCCTGTTCTGCCTGGTTCTTGTGGTGATCTCAGCTAGTCTGATAAATTTTTCTCACATGCTAAATCATGTTGTATCCATGATTATAAAGGTGCTTGCTACTATCTAGTTGTAAAGTTCCAAAAGAGTCATTTTTTGAGTGATGTTTAAAACTGACAAACATGGTCATGTGGTTTGCTTTCGGACACCAGCACTTATCCTGGGGACTGGCTGGACTATAGGGCCTCCTTCTCTGTTACTCTCCAACTTGCATGGCTGCTCATGTGCATGTAAAATCCTCCTGTTTTGAGCTGGTAGCATTTCATACTCTGTTTTGGGATAGCAGAGACCTGAGGTCCAGGGCATGGAGTACGAACAGCCATTGCTTTCAGTGCTCCTGTGAAATCGGGACCTCTGAGCTGTGAGTCACTGCAGCTACAGCTGTTCCCCAGTAGCAGATCTCATTCTCTGGGGCTTTGCACAGACATGGACCTCCAAGCGTGAATGGACCCACAGTGGCAGCATTTCCCTCTGTGCTGATAGCTGAGCTCTGCTAACCCCGGTGAAGTGCTCTGCTAATGGAAGCAGAGACTTCCAGGGCTTGGCATGGTCACAAGGGGATTCTCGGTGGCACAGCAGCATCGATTAGAGACCAGACCTTTTAGCAGAAGTTGGAAGCACAGATGTAGCCAGAACTGCATTAACTGATAAAAAAAGTGCTTCTTAACATACTACATAATTACTGTGAAACTCATTGCCACAGGAAGCCATTGAGGCCAGGCACTTAACAAGAGTCACCAAAGGGGTGGATGCTGCTACAGATGACAAAAATATGTAAAAATATGTTAGCTAATGATGATAAATTTTGCTGCAGGTTTATTAAACCATGCATTTAAGCCAGTCTCTTCCTGGTAGAGTCCAGGATGGTATTTAATGTGAGGAGGAGAATGAGCAGACAGACATTGGATCTGATGCAGTTTGGCAGCCCCTCCAAGGGGCAGTGTGTTTGACAAGGACCTCATCCTCGTGCCTTTAGCTGGCTCAGTGTCATGGCTCTGTCACTGTGCCTCTCCCCTCTGTGGCAAAGAAACCTGCATAGTTTGTGAACAATAAAAGTGGGAGCACAAAGGTGAAACCAGTTTTCTTCCCCCTAAAGAGGAATACATTTCCCAGATCATTACATTTTTGGTTCATGCGCTGAGGGTTTCTCTCCCTGGGAAGTTTTTACAGTAGATTGAGTCTGATCATTGAAAAACTCATCTGGAAAACAGGTTAGATGCAAGTATGAAATGCCTCCCTCCCTCCCTGTTTCCCCCTTCTTTCCTCTCTGTGCACCCAGAGAGAAAAAGCTGATGGTAGATTGAGCAGGTTTTAATTATCATTTACTGCCTAGGTGAAGTCTCAGGCCTCTCTTTCTGGATTAATCTCCAGAGAATGGGTCTTAACTTCTCATTATCTGCTTGAGGTGAGTGGGTGGTCAAGGCACATATTTTCCAACAAAAGTTGTGGTTTTCTCTCATGCCGCTTGAGTTTCCCCATCAGTGTTAGAGGGACAACGAGCCTCCTTTAAATAGCTGGATTTGTCTTCATCCCTGCTTTGGTTATGGATTGAGAATCTGGATTTATGCGCTCCTTCCTCTGTGCTTATCTTTCAAGAGTGTAAAATATCTGTAGAGGTTGGGGGGTTCCCATGTGGGAATACAACAGCACAAGAATGTTAGGGCAGCAGGAGTGTTACTGATGGGAGGAAGGAGCAGCCACGTACTCTGAGCCCTCAGATAGCTTTCAGCCCAGTGTTTGCAACTGCAGAAACCATTTTCTCCTGTGCAGATGCTTCCAGGCATAGTGAGGGCTCCATTTCACCGCTGACCTTTTGCCCCTGTGCTCCTGCAAAGTTTGGCATCCCTGTTTAATGGCACAACAGGCAGCTAATGCCAGTCCCAGTGTTGGCATGTTGCGTTGCCCCCCGAGCCCCCTGCTTTTCGGGGCAGGAGGGGAGCTCACCGCCCTGTCCAGCTGGTCTGTCTGCGTGGCCAGCAAGTAGCAAGGGTGGCAGCTCTGCTGTGTGGCCAGCTTCCCATTAGGAAATGGGATGAGATCAGTCTCATTTCCCTCTTGATTATTACTGACCTGGGCTGGATCTGGATGTGAACTGAAGAAGGCTCTTCTGTACTTTACCAGCCCTCACTAGTGGGCAGTCTTCAACAACAGCCATTCATATTAATATACTCAGTAACAGATACACCCATGCGATGAGAGCCTTTTAGATAAAGACTATAATTCATACTTAAAACAGAGGCTATAACCTGAGTGTTAACTGAATCCAAGAGGTTCCTGCGCATGTTAAACTGATCCTGTCCATTACAGGAACTTGATCTGATCACAGACACATAATGCAAAATGCAAACAGTGGACTTGATGCTGTTAGCGTGTATACTAGGGTCACCCTGATGCAATGAGCTGAATAAGTGACAACCGGGGGTTGTTCTATTCATCAGCGTAAACAGTGTGGTGAGCAGAAGTGAATGTGTGAATGAGAACGTGTTTAGCCCTTCTGGCTGTGATGGAACCCTGCAAAGGCAGCGAGTAGGAGAAGTAGGTGTTTCAGCTAAACGTAGATATTATTCCTATAAGGTGAATCTCAAACATCCCATGTCTTTGCTCACTTTCACCTAGCAAAAGCTACTGTTACAAATTATAATGATTAAATTTGCTCCTGGAGATACAAATCAGGACCCCCAGGAGGTAGGAGATAGCAGATACCTAAACAGGAGATGGCAGTGGCAGGCTGAGATCCTGATATGGCCTTGCCAGTGTAGTATAGGTGCCGCCAGCAGTATGGACATTAGCGCATGCTCTGTGATGACAGATGAGTCCTGGCAGGAGGAAACTTCTCCTTGCCTGGGTTGAGCATGCTGATCTATGTTCCTAGCAGCCAAAGTCAATCATGCACCTCTCTAGGGGTCTGCACTGACTCGTGTATGGGTGTGTAGGAGATTGTCCCTGCCCAAAGGATGCAGTAGGGCAAAGATGAGGCTTCAGTTGCCAAGCACCAGGGAGGAAGTTGTCAGGCCTTGCAGGAAGCTGTTGAAAGCTGCTTACACACAAAGCCAGGCCCAGCCTGCACCAAAATGCTCTGTAAGAGTGCTGGAGGATGGTTAGAGTTAACATGTGAAAGCTGCCCTGTCAGTGCCTGCTTTTATTCCCTGCACTGCAAACACTTGTTCTGGTTATAAATGGATCCATGAAGAATTTATTTCTTTTGCCGTTTCTGGGTTCTGTATTCCCCTGCTTAAGTTTTAGAGCACAGAGAGATATCACTCTTGCTTTGTGTTTTGCTGTCCATCTCCTTCCTGTGCTCTTTTTCTTTCCCTCCTACAGCAGAGCCATTTAGGCATCCATAAAACTCCAATAAAATTTTCTCTCCCACATACTTTTGCAAGAGCAGAAAAATGTCTGCTTCACTTCACAGACATTTTGATGTGGGGGGAACAGACTTCATATTAAAAAAGTGAACAGTGAGTAAAATAACAAGCACAGAGAAAAAGGGCAGCTTTCGCAGAGCTGATGCACTCCCACCAGCTCACCTTCAGAGCAATTACTCCATGTAAATCTCCCTTTTGCAGAAAGCACCAAGGAGAGCCAAAGCCAGCACCAGTCATTTCGGCTTGTGTCCTGCATGGAGAAATAGCCTTAGTATTAACACAGCTTGGCTGTGGGCCAGACGCCTGTGCATGGAAACATATTTAAACCACTGAATAAGCAGGGTATAAACAAGAATTTTCAAAGTTTGGTGTTTTTTGCAACTCCAGGCAATGCGAATTAGAGTCTACAGTTATTAAGTTCCCATCTGGTGGCTTCTTTATGAAGGAATGATATTTGCATGTTTCCAGCAGAGAAAAGCTGTTTTTAGCTCAGATAAAATGGAACATTTTGCGCCGGTATGGGAAATAACAGATGATGCTGATTTTAGCAACTGGGGTTGTAGGTTTCACCAGCTGCCCTTTAAAAAAAATTATTTATCTTTAAGTAAGGGGAGCCAATGTTTTCCCTAGTACCCTCAACACCCCTTGACTTGGAAGAATTTGGTCAGAGGACGTGATGGCATCTTGCAGAGAAAGGAAACAGCCCATCAGGTCATCTTCTGGATATACTGGTCCTCAGTGCTTTTTTTTTTTTTCTTTTAATTTTAGCAAGGTGCAGGGCTGGTGTAGCCATAGATTACCAAAACGCAAAAGGGCCTGATTATTTTCTTTCTTGTTAGATAGTGGTTAGTAGGAAGGATTTGCAGCCACTGTACTGCATTGCTGCTCTGGGGATTGTTAATATTCCAAAACACACAAGGCAGGAGCCGCATGGATTAACCTAGAAGGAAGCCAGTGCCTGGCTTGTTTTGAAATATCCTCTTCTACCACTGCAAACTGAATGTGGTTCTGGAACCAGACACAGCTTTCTAAACCAGCCTGTTCAGGCAGGCACTGCCAGCTTAGAGCCTTGAAAACCATAAATACAGCTTGGGCAACAACTGAACCACACCACTGCTCAGACACAAGTGCTTTCCCACCCAAACAGCTGCTCTGCTGTCACAGCCAAGAGCAAGGGGGAAAGTAACGCCCCAGCGGAGCTGCAGCCCTGGGACCGTAGCAGAGGCTGTACCCAGGCTCAAAACAGTGCCAGCAGCATCCTCCCCACCCTGAACTGAGCTCAGCAAATGCAGTGTAATTAATGGGGGGAAGGCATGGTGTTTTGCACACAGGCAGCGAAGAGTTAGCTGCATGTTAGCTTCAGCAATGGACACAGCTTTCTGAACATGTGTTTGCACACCCCATTTGAAGCCTAGCAGCCTAGCCATAACAGCTTTGGTATTGCACTATATGGTATAACTCTGTAAGGGTGGCATTTTTTTATAGTAACTTCAGCTATTTGGAGCCCTCTGATAGTGGAGTGCTTTAGAAGGCATCAAGTCTGCTATTCCCAGAGAAGATCACTGGCCTGCCTCCAAGTCTTATAAGATCATTGGGGTGTCGCTAGGTTTGAATAGGGATGCTACAGTGGGATTTGGGGGAAGATTTGCCTTTGCTGTGCTCCTGCTCTCCTCTTTTGTGAAAAGGAAACACACAGCTGACGGTGGGTTTGAGGCTTTTGCCAGTGGCAGTAGTGCCCAAGTAAGCACACGCTTGGAAACTCCCTTGGCTCCTTTCTCTTGCTCCTGTTCTAACAATAAGGTCAAATCCTTCCTCCAGCATTGAGACGCCTTGGACTGGCTCTGTGCGCAGTACTGTAGCCTCCACCTTTCTTCAGGACCCTCCTGTGCAGCTGGGCACCAGGCTGGAGATTAGCTCAGCTGGCGGTACCTGCTCCTGGAGCAAGAGTGATGCTGCATTGCAGGGCTGCAAATCCATGGCTGCAGGCTGAAAGGTCAGGAGGAGTCAGTTCTCTGCAGCATACTACTGAGAGCAGTTCAGTTAAACTTTTCTCCTTCTTGTCTCCTCCAAGGTTTTCTGTTCACGGATAAACACAAGAAGCAACAAGTTTCCCGTTCTGAATGGCCTGGGAGCTGCTTTTTCCAGAGATACGAATACCCAGACAGCGTTCAAGAGCTCAGCCAGGTATGTGTGATCTGGACACTGTGGGTTGCCTCCTTCCAGGTCCGGACAATGGAAAGTCCCAAGCCACTGGCTTATTTCATTTTTAACCACAATCCAGCAGATCCCACACTTTGCTGGAGGCTGGCTGGGCTGCTCTGCAGATGATCTTGCAATGTTATGACAGTCCAGAGAGCCATTATTCTGAGTGCTTGCCAATCACCAGACTGCTGCCAGTCTGTGTCAAATGAAGCATCCCAGGCCCTGTCACATTAAATCCAGCAGCTCTTTCATTTAGAGCAGAGCAGTTTGTTTATTTGTGTTCCCTCCCCTTCTTTTGGGATGCCACACTCAATCATCTCAGGGGTTTGGTCTGCCTGTGCAGAGTCTGTAACCACAGTGAAGCTCAGTGCCCCTTAAAGGGCCCTCATCCTCAGGCAAGCAGTGCTGTTGAGTGTTTTGCTGTGGTTTTCTTTTCGAAAGAGATGGGTGTAAATAAGGGGGAAGGCATGGAATATTGGTGTGGCTGAGAGCGTGGTTCCGGATTAGTCCTTGTCAGTCATTCACACCAGTTCAAGGGGAGGGTGTCTCAGCCTGGTGAATCACACAGCTGCTGTGTTCTGTTGTAAATGAGAATAAAAAATGAAGAGTCATGTCACATCTGTTTGCACCAATCAAGGTTATGCAGCACCTCTGTGCCTCAGTTTCCCTGCCCTGAAAACAGGAGGAGTGAGGACTAGCCCAGTCCCTGGAAAGGGGAGGATCAAGCCAGGTGGCCTGCTGCAACCATATGGAGGGATGGAAATGACAGTGGTGGGCTGTGTGCCTTCAGATGAGGATACAGGGCTTGCTTGCTTTCTCCGCAAGCATTGGGGTACAGAGCTGAATTTTTTCCCAGGCAGCGTTGTGAGTGAGCAGGAGCCCTCGCTGGTGCTCCCAAGCAGCTCCTGCCCTCTGCAACCTCCCTGTGCAACACCACCAAGCCTGACAGCGCTGCAGCAGTCGTGGAAGGAGTGGGAGTGCTCTTGGAGCATGGGTTTCTCGGCTGTGCTGCTACTCGGGCAGAGGTGACTCCAAGAGGAGAACTGTCCGATTCATGCAGGGGGTGCAGGTGGAGGGTGCAGAGAAAGGTCTGTACAGAATGGAGAAAAGAAGGGAAAAATGATGATGGGCTGGCTGGAAACATGATTACAGGGAGGAACCAGGATCCTGCACACAATATTCCTCTTTCATCAGTTTGGATTACCCTGTCCCTTCAGGAAAGCCTCTTGAATCAAGTCTCTCTGTGTAAAGGATGTGAAGACTGGCCAACTTCTGTTGCCTTCTTAGCTTGGGAGAACAGAAAAAAGAGGGATGGGTTTTTTTATTTATAATGCATCTGCAATAAGAGGTTGTTCATTTGTTGTCATTACTTGCTTTGGTGTTTTATTTGCCTCCTGTAGGATTTGAATTCAGATGTTATGATGGTTTTTTCCCTTCACAAGAATTAAAAGCAAATGCACAGTTAAAAGACAGAATTCCAGGGCTTCCAATCGTTTGACAGAATGAAGTCCGCAAGCCAAATTAACTGAGCTTCCTCATTACTGTTGTCACTTTGCATGCTGGCTGAATGCTCTTGAATTCAGCCCTGATCCATTACAAAAAAATATTTTCCTTACCTTTCTTGCTAGGGGCCCCCAAACTGATTAAAAGCAAAAGAGGTTTTAACTGTGGTCTTTTTCCCCTTGAAGAGTGGCTTTTATCTGTGGCTGCTTGTTTCACAAGATAGTTTCTGGTTATTTCATGGTTATTGTGCAAATTCATGGGGAGAGTTTCCCTATGGATGAATGGAGATCTCTTCAAGGAAGAAGGATGCCTACTGCTTTTAAGGACTGTCTTTTAACAAACCCTTGTACAAATCCCCATTTGAGGTGTCACTTCCGTACCAATGTCTCTTTAAGAAAGCGTAATGATAAATCTAGCTTCATTATCCAACATATCTAACAATCAGCCCAGTGACATCCTTTCCTTTCATTACACGGAATAGAGATTGACTCATTGGTTGACTCTGCCTTCAGTTGAAACCACATACAGTAACTGGAAACCCAGGGAGACTCTGCAGTCTCCATGGAGACAGCACACTTACAACTTAATGTGATCAACAGATGCTGCAATAATCTTGAAAGATGGAGAAAATGTTTCAAACCGAGTGTTGTTTATGGTGGTTCAGTGGATATTCAAATTTGCTCTGTTATGACTGGGCTCCTTGTAAATGCACACTTTTGAAAACACACAGACATGTGTATTGAGGGAGAAATCTCTCATGTGGATAAAGCAACTAGAAGTGGGCCACCGCTTTTCTGTTCTCAGCATCTGCCCTTGGGGAGGTCACCGTAACTTCCTCTTCTATCCCAGTTTATTTGTAAAATGGGGCACTGCTAGTCATCCAGTTAATGCTACAGCATCTTTTATGCTCTGGGGTGGATGACTGTAATGAGATGAAACTAGCAGGATTCTGATGAATGAGTCTATAATCTCAGTGAATTGAATAGGGATCTCCCTCTGTGCTGTGTGACCTAATGCTGTAGCTGACGTCAAGATTTCCAGAGCAGGTTTATATTTGTTTCATTTTCCTGTGAAACCTCTAATGAGTGGTCATTTCCCACTGTATCTTATAAGCTGTTGTAAAGAAATGACCTGTTTTCTGCCTACCCTGCTCCGATAACTGGTGTAGCCCCTATTACTGTCACATCTGGACCCCTGGCATCAGTCCCAGGGGCAGGGAGATGGAGTCCTCCTCAAACAGAAGGAAGGGCGCGCAGATGCTAGTCTCGCATCAAAAAAATTCCTGGAACGTAACTATTACAAAGGATGGTCTAGATGCAAGGGCTGGCTCAGCCTTCATTTCACTGATTGCTGGGAGCTGAGAAGGTATAAATTCATGCTGTACTTGTTTCTTATTCTTCCCCTAAGCATCCTCTGCTGGCCACTCTTGGAGATAGGCTGCTTGGCTGGAGGGACACTTGCTCTGAATTCCTGTTTTGCTCTTAAAAATCTAGTGGCTGTGGAGAGTGGAGGATTTTTGTGTTTTCCCTTGTTCATTGGGTGTTTCACAAGGGAGGATTAATCTTTGATAATACAGTGGCATTTAGAGCTGTGCTAGGTGCTTTACAGACACAGCGGGGAGATGCAATTACCAGCTCAGAAACAGTGAGAGCAGTCTATAGAGAAAAGATGACCTAGACCAGTTTTATAGGGAGGAGACTGTCAGCTGTGGCAGGACTGCCCTCAAAAGCAAAGGAGGCTGGTCAGGGTGTCTGTCCATACCTCTGCCCCAGCTCACAGCTCGGTGCCTTCGCGGAGACGCTGAGCAAGGTGACGTGAGCTTTCTGGCATTAGGCAGCACTCAGGCAGTCCCCTCTGCCAGCGGAGTCATGTAGCCGATCTCTTTGCAGATGGGTAGCAGCTGGTGACTTCAGCTACATGAAGGAGAAGGCATCTTTCCAGCCTAGAAATCACCTACAGAGCCTTCAAGGGAGCAGGAAGCAGTGCTGCCTCCCAGCTGCCATTCTTTCCTCCCCACCCAGGGCCAACCTTCCTTGCTGGCAAGACCCTTACTCAACCAGGCTCCTAGGCTGGACACTCTCCTGCGTTAAAAGGTGCTCAGCACTGTGAAGTCTCCCCTCCCATGCACCTGGGGGGCAGAAGTTTCCAGGTAGAAAACATCTGTTGACACTTGTTGGACATCCACCCTTGGAGAGATCCTCACCCGTGCAGTCCAAGTCAATGCACTCCCCATCCAGTAGCTGGTTTCCATGTCACTGTACATGTACATGCAAGGAACTGTAACCCATGGTGCAGCCATAAATACCAGCAAGGATTATTGATCAGGATCTGCCTCCAAATAATGACGGGAATGCATCTCCTTTCAAAAAGGACAGAATATATAATTCAATGAAAGGATTTCCTCGATGAAGTCCCAGATGGGCCCATAAGATCAGCCTGATTATTTTTTGAAGCCTTGGTTGCTCCGAATAAGGCTGAAAATTAAATTAGCTCTGGGAGAGACAGCAGTGGCCAATCACTCTGGGAAGCTGAAGGACAGCTTATTGATTTTCATGTTTCAAAAAAAATTAAATGATATCCCTTTTTGTTATTTAAAATGCTGCTTAAGCAATTTAGTAATGTGATGTTGGAGGCCCAGTTCCAGGCACTGAATCGGATGAAGGAGGGGGAGATATTTCCCTTGACAAGAGAGCTAGGTGGAAGAAAGATTTAGTGTAATTGCCTTCCCTTCCAAATAATTGATGATGCCAAAAGAATGGCTATATTTTGCCAGCTTCCTCTCCTGCATACCATTTGTTAAAGATATAGTAATTAATTATGCAAATAGTTGATTTATAATCAACAACACTGGTAGTTAATTGATTTTTTTAATGTGTGAATTTATATGACGGGAAAATACTGATCAGGTGATTATAGTGTCCTGCCAGGCTGCAGCACCCTCGGGGACAGGAGGAGGTGGTCCGGTGAGTCTCAGCAGATGTATTTTTGGTCCTTTCATTGGGAATTTAACTCTTCTCCATCCCTGGAATGAAACTGGTATTTAAGGGATCCCATCTGTCCAGAGCAGAGACTCCTTGCTCCAAGGTTGTGTGGAAAGAAAGCATCTTCCAGGAACTGCTATCTCTTTTAGTTGGAAATGAGCTCTGCTCAGCTGCTTCAGAAAGGGGCTGGGTGGAGAGTGCCAGCCATTTCCCAACCCTCTGCAGTGCTTCTTGGATTAAACTGTAGTGCATGATTTCTCTCCCCCACTGCCCCACCCCTTCCCTTCATATTGTTTCAGGCAAATCTTTCAGAAACAGTTCTTAATCAAATGAATGTGCAGTTATAAATAAAATATTTTCTCCTCCCCCTTCTGCCCTCCAACTTCAAATCTTGAACCTTTGCCCAAGCAGGAGAATGGGAAATGCTTCAAAATGCAAACAGTGACAATAAGGTGCTGTTTTGTGCTGTGCCCCTGTTTACAAGGGCCCCATCCCATATGGGGAATGGCTTGAGGACACCTGGGTGGTCTTAACCCTTCAGCATGGAGGGAGGGAGGGTTTGGTGTGAGCTGAGTCTCCTTAAGCTTATCTAAATGCTACTAAGGCTCTTCTCACCTACAGTCCAAGTGGTGTGTGCTCTTGTTGGCTGAGGGTGAAAATGCCCTTCCAACCCAGTGCCTGCCAGTGTCAGGGAAAAGCTGTCTGTCTCTTCCTCTCCCAATTTCTGAAGTGCTGCTGGGTTTAGGATCAGCCACCTTGAGCTCATCTAAAGCCTCCTGTCACCCTTGCTGGACAAGAGGCTCATGCATTGGGCCTGGCCTCTCCCTTGTGTGCCGCAGGTGATTTGGGAACTTAGGTGGTGTGTAAATCTGTCCCGTGCTGCCTGAAGTACCTTGACCTTCAACTAAGACCTGAGCTGCCTCTTCTGCGTGATGAGTTGACACTATTAATTGGAAATCCAATTTTGGAGGATGGCCAGGCTAATGCTGAGCCAGCATCACTTGGCTCTGCAGGCAGGATATAGGACATGCCTTGGTCTATCTATAGCTGGGGAAAGTCAGCTTGTTCTGTCTTATTGCAGGGGAAAGTAGGGTAAATCGGTCCCAGTTCCTACCTCACCAGTCTGGCGCCTCACATGGTTTTCCTTTTTTCCTGTTACTAGCTTGTTGCAAGGTGAACTGCACAACAGAAATGCCAAGCAAAGACTTTTACCTGATCCCTATCAGCACACAGGGCAAAATGGCATCAGTCCTCTGCAAGCAAGGCATCCCGTCGAGGTCCCTCCAGCGCCGGTGGAGAGCAGTGAGTGAGTGTCCTTCCACACTGAACACTGACCCTAGGGCAAGTTCATTTGCCCTCAGAGGGGCCGATCCTGCTCCCCGTGATTGCAGAGGGAGCCGTGATTCAGAGCACTGTTGTGAACTGCTTGATGTGATGGCAAATGAGCTGCTCCTTGGAATACTCACTGCTCACGCAAGTGGCACATGAGCTCATCATGCTCCTGTGTCCCACGTGGGGGATTCTTCAGTGTATCCTCAAAATGCGAAACAGTTGTAGAGCTGCCTTGCAGAGGAGCCTGTGGTGTTACATCACCCAAGGGGTAAACAAGACACGCAGGCCCTGGTGAACAGCTTCTCCAATCCCAAAAGCCATGCTTAGCAGAGACCTCGCAGTCAGAAAAGCAGCTTTTATTGACACCTGAGTGGAAGGCTGATTGACAGCATGTGTCAAACAGCAAAGAGCAGGTGAGCAACAGGACAACACTTCTCTCAGCTGAGAGGGGGGTCTGCTCTGGCCAGTGCTTGGCTGCAGCCTCCAAATTCATTTGTGATCCATCCAGTATTCCTGTTTCTTGATCCCAGGGCTTAAGCATAGTGCAGAAAAAGAAAGGCAAAGGGCAGGCTGCAGACTGTGATACAGATGGGAAGCAGACAATAGTGAGAAGGCGAAGCTGGACAAAGATTGGCATGGAGGACAGGGCTGAATGCCAGGCATGGACACAAGGCTGGTGACACGGACATTCACTGCTGCCTCATGTGGGCTATTTCATGTAAACCTTCTGCCCTCCCTTTTTTCTCCTTAGGTTGGATGATCTCAGGGGTGCACTTCCCAAGGGTTTGTGCATACCCCATGGTGTGGAGGTGTAGGGAAATGCTATAGTGGTCTAAGAGGCAGTGGTAGACTGTCCTGATGGTCAGTCCTGGGCTGAGACGCAGCGCAGTCATGTATCACAGCATCGGCAATCAGCACTGAGATGTGAGAGTGGCTGACAAGGGCTGCGCTAAGCCCAAGCTGATCAATTCCAATCTGATTAATACTAACTGTTTATAAAGTGTGTCAGACCCAAACGTGTATCCAATATTAATTAATCCTCTGAACTGCCCTGGGAAGTAGGGAGGAAAGGAAATATTGTGTCTATTTTTAAAGAAAGGAAACAGTTGGGAGTAATTGATTAGGTGGTGCTTGGAGCTTGTGGGTTATTTCTGCTTCTCCATTTGTCTTGGACATTTATAGGGAGGTTTGGTGGGCAGGGCCCAGCTTTCAACTCCAGCACTGGGAGTCTGCACATTTGGGCTCCACTCCAGGAGGTGCAGAATGACTGATTCATTGCAAGCCCCTATTGAATTGTTAAGGAATTCCCCGCTACTGGGTCTGCATTCAGAAAGGAGAGATGTCCCTGGCAAGAGGCTGCCTGTCCCCTGCAGGTGCTTTGTTCTGGCCAAGGGGCATGGCAGGGCACTGTGGGTGCATTCAGGGCCACGCAGGCGCAAGAAGGCTGCTAATACATGACCAAGCTCTCTGCCACGCTAGGGTAGCTAAGGACAGGAGCTGGGTCTGTCCCTTCAGACACCAAAGCCAAGTACAATGGTTTGAAGGAGAGGGAATCCAGCTCAGTTTGGTCTGTGCCCTTGGGAGAGCCCGGTGCGTTATTGACAGGCTGAAAAGACCCTCTCTGCTCCCCAGGCTGTTGCCTTGTGCACAGCCTCTCTGCTTTTTTCCAGGTATCATTGTCTTATCTCCCATTTTTGTCACATCACTGAGAAAGCAGATGAAATTACTAAATCTGGGCCTTAGTTTTAATTTCAGTCAGGCTTTTTGATTGATGCAGTAAAGCCAGTGGAAACCTCTGGTGCAGGCACAGCTCTGTGAACCCCATGCAGGGCATCACATTGTGTGCCCTGCCAGCTTTGAGGGTTCCTGGCAAAGAGCTTTCAGACCCTGCGGGTGGGAGCAATAAGTTTTTCAGCTGCTTTGGCTAAATAGAAGCAAGTTCTAGGGCTCTCACTTGGTCTCTGTGTGTAGTCCCAGTGCATTGATGTGGATGGAAGTCAATGTCAAAACCACAGCACCTTAAACAGCCCTATTGAATCCTCAGGAATCCCTCCAGAGCTTGGGCCAGACCCTCTGCTGCTTGTGACAGCCCTGTGAATAAACGAAGTGCTTTCCTCTCCATGCTGGGGAATCCAGGGCCTTTCACAAGCACTAGAATTTGCATAAAACACTAAAAACTCGCATAAATAAACCTAGACAGCCAGATCTTGCAGGAGCCGAATGAAATCATAAAGCTCTGGGTTTTAATTAGTCTCTCACCCTTGCTATATCAAATGATCATCATTGCTCATGTCAAACCGGTGCTTATTCTGGGATATAAAAAAAAAAAGGTCTGAGTCCCCTGACAGGGCTGAGGGATGTAAAGGTGGAGGAGGGAAATGAACAGCCATATGGGCCCAAATGGTTCCTGGGCTGTGGTTTCTCTGGCACAAGGCTTGCTTGGGGCTTTCTAGCACAGACGGACCAGAGTTTCCCTCCCTATTTCACTGCGAGGTGGTGGGGACAGGGCAGAGAACTCCAGGGAAGGGCCTGCATCCCCAGATACCCAGCCTCACATGTGCTCCCAAGGAGCAGAGCAGGGTCGGGGGCATCCCTGTGCCTGGAAACAGGAACTGTGCAGCAGGTCCCAAGCCAGCCCCAACCGAGGGCAGCACGGGGCGGCCTGATGTCCCCTCCAGACCCTGGCAACCACTCGGCATCTGGCAGATGAAGCTTGTGGGGTTTTTCCCTCCTTTCCCTTCATGCTGCTATCCATGCAAGCACAGGTGGTAGATACAGAGCTTTTGTTAAGGATTATTAAAGATGGAAGTTTTTTTTGCTCTCCCTTTGATGCCTTAATAGACCCATCCAGATGTGATAAGGTCAAATTTAAATCTAATCAGTTTTGTTAATTTTTTTTTAATTCCTGGGTGATGCATAAACACACTAGAGTGTTGGGAAGGTGCCGGCAGTGGGGGATCCTGTGATAACTTTTTCTCTCAGCTTCTGTCCAAATCATTTTAATGACAGGCTGCTGAACTGTGGGGTTCCAGAGCTTTCCAGGAAATCCTGGGCACAGAACATTTCTTGATCAAGAAATTCCTATAAAACACTAGAAAGTTCAGAGAAGGTGCTGGGAAGATTCCCAGTTGGGAAATCCTTGAGAGCTTCTAGACCCAGGAATTCTTGGAAAGCACCAGAAAATTCCTACAAATCTTCCACAGCAAGCATCAGATCTTGCCCTAAAATAGGTCTGAAAAAGAGCACGTCATCAAAGATTTGTGCATCCTGCCCTGAGCTCTGCAGCTGCCTTGTGCCGTTCCTCTTTTGGGAGGTGAAGAGCGGTTGTTTCAAGAAGGCACCTTGCAGAAATCCGGGTGCCTGGTGTTGGTAACCCCTTTTAAGAGGATTATCCCTGATTTCTGCTTGCCTCAGTTCTTCTGCTTGTAAAGAGAAGTCATAGTGTGGGAGGATGATGGTTTTTTGAAGTGCTGCTTAGTCATTTGGTCACAGTGACAACTTCTGGGTTCATAAATGTCAGTGAAACAGTGGGGTGGGCAGGACTTGCAACCAGGCTTTAGGTGAAATGATAATGTCTTAAACAGCAGTATGATGCTCCAAAACACATCTCTCACTGCTGTCATTTCCTACCCATAAGCAGAGCAAGCTCTGCTGCAGAACTGTGCCCTGTGCTGCTATTCGGGCGCTACAGTTGCGTGGCTGATGCAGGGTTTATACCTCTCATTTATTTGATGAATTTGGCTGCTTTTCTTCAACGCTTATGTCTGGAGTCAAGTGAATGCATCAACCTCAGCTTTCTCTTTTATTATGTTTGTTCTTTTCCTAGTTTTTGCTTTACTGGCCATTCCCATTGCTTCCATCGGGGCAGGCGATGCTTTGCAGACCTGGAGGAGGGAGGCAGGATGGCCCCTGCCTTGCCAAGGGCAGCTCAGGACAGGAGCAGCTCTCATTAGGCTCCGGTTACTGTTGTGTTAGCTGATATTTAAACAAACATGTAATTGTTAAAATGTCTGCTCTCTGTGCTTTAATGCGAACAGCACTACAAGAGCAACAGCTTATTAGAATATGTTTGCATTAGGGATATTTGCAGCAGGTTAGCCACCGTGTGTCACGCTGGAGCGTGCTAATAGGGGAGTGTCCACCCTGCAGCTGAGATGGCTCCAGAGACTTGGGGACTCGGTGAGTGGCCTGGCTGTGGCCAGTGCAGGGTGCCCAGCGTCTTCGCTTGCCCAGAGTATTTCATTGCTAGCTCACTCCCTGGCATAGTTTTGGCTAATCCAAATTCCACTGTCCCAGCTGACATGTGGGCAAGGTACAGGGACTCATCCCAACAGACTTTATGGCTGCGGCAGTGATGAGGCCTTTTGGGGAGAAAGAGGAAGAGTTCAGCTATATGGCCACTAGCCAAACCATGCTATTTACCCTCAGGCGAAAGACCAATCTGTGGCCTGCCTGTTTTGCTTTGCTATATTTATAGCCGCAGCCAAAGCGCTCATGCTGTGGGGAAGAGCTGCCAAGCTTAGGCCAGCACTTCGTGGATCGGGCTGTAGCGGCTCAGGGCTAATCCACTGCATTTGCCTTGGCACAGAGGTGAAGAATTCATCTGCATCTCACCTCCACAGAGCCCAGCGAGGGGGCTAAGCCCCGGTGTGAGCATTGTGGGTCTGGATTTAAGAACAGACTTGGCTCCTACTTGACTGTCGGTGTAGACACATCCTTAGTGTTTTCATTGCTGGGGGAAACAAACCCTTTGGCGTGCGCTTCCCTTCACACCCTGCGCAGATCCAGCTGTCTCTGCTTTCTCTCTGCTCACAAGCAGATGGCGGAGCGAGAGAGGAGATGCCTCAGGTGAGTCGGGCTGGGAGCCGCATGGAGACACAAGTGTGAAGAGACACATCCTTGCGTTGTCAAAATATTGGGATGTCTAGTTAAACCAGAACAGAAGGGATTGCAAAAGCCACCAGCTCCCCTGGTAGCAGCACAGGGGTCCATGTGTAGGCCGGGAGCTGGGGGAGTGTGCAAAGGTGGGGGCTAGCGCTGAGCTGCAGGTGCTATAGGTGGGCTGTGCGCTCTGAAGGCACCGTTGCACTGCAAACAGGAACGCTTAAATGCCATGAAGCTCATTTTATCAGGGAGATGGTTTGTACTGAAAGCGGTTGTTGCGCACGGTTCCTTTGATGGGTCTTGGCAGATAGTACCAATTATAAAATTATTAACAAACGAATGTGCTCCTTCGCTCCAATTAAATGATAAGAGCCAAAGCAAAGGGGCAGATTTTTATCATTATCAGATTACAGGCCCATATTGTGCTGATAATAAAGCAGGCACTTTCTGATACGTTACCTCCAGTATGGCTCCTTAGATTATTGTTTGGCTGTAGAAGAAATAAAAAGAACTTTGCAAAAGCAATAACAATGCTGGAAGTGTCTTTATCACAGGCCGTTCTAGGGAGCGTAACAAAAGGGGCACAAAATGACTCAGGCCGATGACGATGAGGATAATAAGAACATCAGGAGTGGGGAGGGTGCCCACACAGCAGAGCACTGGGCCAGAACATCTCGAGTCTGTTAAAGAGATAAAGCCTTAAGAGGGAGTTCGCTTCAGTCAGGGAGGCAGTCTTCTGCAGCCTCTGGAAAAGTGAAAAGAGGAGCCACAGGAGGAGGAAGAAAGGAATATTAAAAGGCCTTCTGGGGGTGGGAGGAGTGTGTCTTTCCTATTCTTCTTCTCCTAGAAAGTCGGGTAGGATTTGGGCTGCAGCTACAAATACACAGTCCCTCTTTTACCGGCTGAAATCTGATGTTTCAGAGGTGATCAAATGTAATTAGGCAGAGAAGTATTAATTCAGCTGCCATGTGATATGTCGAAGCAGGAGAATACCAACTGCATGGGAGGGGAGACAGTGAGTTTCCCCTTCCTGACCCTGAAGCAATCATACCTAGAAGCCTGGAAGCTGACTTTATTTTCCTCTCTGCAGGGGAGAGACAGCAGTTTAAGGAAAAGAGAGTCCTACTCTGTATTTGACTCTCTGCCTTGCTATGTGTTAGGTTGTTAGGCTGGTAAAATATGTAGAGGATGTGATTCCCTTCCTGTAGTAGCATAAATCAGAAGTCATTCTAGCTGTGCTGATTTACACAAGCTGAGGGTTTGGCTTAACAAAATTATAACAGTATAAAGCGGGTGAGGAGGAAAGGTCAAGCCTGCCATATCTGTCTCAAAGCATGGTGATATCAGCCATGAAATTGTGATCATGACTGATCAGAGAACCTCGTCATTAAGTGATTAATTATTATTAATTATTATTTATTACTGTAGCACCAGGGAGCCCTTGTCACACCTATGTTAAGTTCCTTCGAACCTGGATCCACTCCAAATTTTCTGAAGTCCTTGAGTTTGCAAAGCAGAGCTGCTGATCTCGTAGGAACAGGTCTTGCGGTTTAATACTCCGGGGACCTACAATTCTCAAAGGAAGAGTGCCATAATGTGTGCGTTGCTTGGGGGAGGGGGGCAGTCCTGGAAGGAGCCCAGCAAAGTAGAAATGGAAAATAATAATGTTGTGAAAATGGTGAGCTAAAGTTAGACAGACTTCTGCTTAACTTGGGGATGGTTCTTTGTGTGTGTATGTGTGGCTACAGGCTCAAGTGCTTCTAATTACCCATCCCTAATGATCAGATCAAATTATCTCAGAGGGCTAATTCCAATGAATTTTGCTCTCATTTTCACTGATGTAAATCACAACTCCTCTCTTGTCAGCAGCGCTGGGCTGGATTTACACCCAGCGTAACAGAGGTTGGAAAGCATCTGCACTGAATTCCTGCCAGTTCTTTTCTGAGTCTGCCTGCAGAGACTCCAGAACCGAGTGACATTGCCTTTCCTAGGCATCAAAGGGCCACTTGAAAGGCTAATTAATGTTATCTCTGTGCCAGATGAAGGAGGTAAAGGCCTGTTTCCTTGTCCTGATGCAGCACCAACATGTGCACTTTTACAGCCCCAGCCTGTTGGCTGCTGATTCTGCTTTCATTCCCTGTTACCCTGTGCACAAAAAGGTCTATTTTATTTATTTGTATATTTTTGCTTCCCGGGAAGATCTTCAGCTGCGAGCTGAGTCAGCAGGCTCTCTAGTCAAACGGCGAGCCTCTTTCCCTGCAATACATTGAATCTCTGTGATGTTTAGCCTGACAGGAGAGAACTCTTTGCTTTCAGTGTGCCACATCACTCTGTTTCGCCTCCCATCTTTCCCTGCAAGCAGGAAGCAGCCCTCTTGAATATAATTTCTATTGAAAGCAAATGGTGTCTATGTCTGATTAGTTCTGGCTTGAGGCTGTATCAACAAGCTCACTGTTGGTCCTGCATTTGCAGTCTGGAATATTTTAGGGCACTTGAGTCTGACAGATTCATGTTTATTACATTAAACCATTTTATCATTGACTCGCCAAAGTGTTATTCTCCCAGCTGGAAAGAGGTGGGGGGGGGTGGGGGGGGGGGGGGGGAAGAGCTACACCACTGGCCCAAGTGCTGACAAAAAGGCCAAATTCTGCAGCCTTCATCTAGACAGAGCCTCAGAAGGCCTAATTCTGCTCTTGTTCAGGGCCTGATCCTGCCTCTGCTATAGTAAGTGCCAAAGCTGTGGCAGGAAAAGGGCCAGGCTATTATGCTCTGTTGATGTTAATCAGGAGTGACCCCTTCTGAAATCTGCGGAATTAGATTGAGACACAATGCCGGGTAAGAGAGAATCAAACCAGACCGGTTCTGGTCTGCTGTGTGGGCCAGGGGCTCTGCTGGGCTCACCCCCAGTGTGTCCCTGTCCCCGTAAAGCGCAGACCAGACCCTCTTCTCTCCCTCCAGGAGCTGCGGCCATTTCATAGTGCTAACATCAGCAAAACTTGTCTGTGTCAGCAAGTAAGACTCTCAAGACAAAGAGGGAGCTGTGAGGGGAAGTGCCTTTGCTTTTATTTTATTCTTTTGCTAAGCTATTTCTGTAATTGCAACTGTACAAACAGACTAAGTCACCTTTTCCCCCTAAAAGTCCAGGGCCTCAAGACAGGGCAGGATTCTGTTCAGATTTCCTCTCTGGGGACAGGGTTTCCATTACACCAAGGCCCCTGTGCTTCACTCTGGCAGCATACAAAGGTCTTGAAAGGAGCGGAAAATGCCCCCTGCCAGCTTCCCTGGCTCAGGAGAGCTCCCCAGCTCACACAGGGCTGGCAGAAGGCCTTAGTCTGCCACAGGAGCCTCTGCTCTGTGGGGAATCCCAAGGGGAAGAGCTGTGGTCTCTTTCAAAACAAAGGTATACATTTCAAAACATCCTGTGGAAGGGAAAATACCAGCTCCAACCAGAAAAAGGTTTTGAAGCATCAGACTGTTCCATTTAAAACCAACCGGAGTCTGGCAGCCTCCTCCATTATTTTTCTTTCTTGTTTAACATCTAAAAGTCTCTGAGGAATTTCCTGGTACATTTGCTCTGCTTCACCACAGGTCTCTGCAGAGTGACTGTAACAGGCAGTACGCAGCCTGACGCTTGACTTTGTCATTCTGCCCATTCTGTCATTCTGAAAGAATAATCAGAATAATACTTAATATTTCCCAGAAGTAACTTCTGTCTAGGGCTCCTACAGGTGTTTTACCAATGTTATTGGCAGCTGCACACCATCTCAGCAAGACAAGGGAGACCAAAGAACATCAGGTGCTGAAGGTGATCTGAAAGTTAAGAATTTTAACCTCAGCTACTTGTTCAGGCTTTCCTTGTCAACAAAGGTGAGAGATACAAACTCCCAGAGTGCAGATGTCTTGTGTCGGGGGGGGTGAATAGTGTTTTGGAGACCAGACAGCAAGTGGATGCCTAGAGTTGGTTAGGGCAAAAGGTTGATGCTACCTATGCAGAGCAATTTGGTATGTGGGGTTCCTGGGAACTATATCTTTACCCTCATTTTACAGATGCAAGACAGCCAGAGAAGTGACAGGCAGTAGATTGGGCAGTGGCAGAGCTACAATGCACATCAGGCTGCCTGCATCCCAGGCCAGTTCCTTGTCCATTAAACAGCACAGCTCTCCTTGCTGCCTGCAAATTGTCTTTCAATCCAAGACTCTGTTCACAGTCCATGTCATTTGCAAATTTAAAGAACAGACAATAAAATAGATGAAAGCCAATCAGAAACTAAGCAAAGTCCATTAAGATCACACTTGGTAACCCTTCATTTAGCTAACCCGTTCTTTAAAGAAACTGGCTGAACATCTGAAGTGTGTTTGCTCTGTAGACAGATAACTCTGAAAGTAGAACCTGGTCTCTAACAAGCTTTAAGCTTTCTTAAAAGGAAGCAAATGACTCTGTGTCATGCCACATAAGACATTAATCTTTAAATATTATGCAGATGACTGGGGAAAGAGGCCATTTGTTACAGGAGGGGAAAAAAAGAGTGTGTTGGTTTTTGGGGGTTTTTTGTTTGGGTTGGGTTTTTTTTTTTTTTCCCCTGTGCTGCCAGGAGAGCCAATTCCTATCTGTGGGTTAGATGCGTTGTTTCATAAGGAACAGTGTTGGTTTTGCACGGGAGCAGCTCTCAGAAACCATAATGTTTAATGCAGAATGAAATGTGTTCTAGGAGAGAGGTTTTCTTTGCTATTTTTGCAGTCAGTGGAGCAGGATGTGTCTCAGAAAGGTGCTCTCCCTAATGCCCTCTGATTCTGCAGCAAAGGCGTCATCTGGTTTTTGGTCCTCGTATCGAATGTTGCTCTGTGCACCACAGACAACATTTCTGGGATATTTTTGTCTTCAAAAACTGTTGCCATTGCGGAAAGTGAGCTAGAAAATACATACGTTGTGTTGTCCTGGGCAAGAGGCATTATTTTTGTTCTTTCTTCTTTGGTATGTCTTCCTTTGAAAACAAAAGTAATTTGGGCTAATGGAACATGCTATTTGTGTGCAGAAATGAGTGCATGGCGCTGAAAGTATTGGAAACTGCAGCTGTTGTTAGGATCCTGTATTTATGCTGATATAGTGCAACAAGTTCTGGATGTAGAGCAGTTTCCCAAAGGTGGTTCCCAAGACAGGCAGCGATGCCATGAAACTTGGTCATCATCCTCCACTAAATGAGTCGGGTGACCTCCCGGGGTGGGGAGTTCTACATTTTGCTGCTCGATGCTCTGGCTTCTTGACCACAGTAGGAGATATTGTAGACTGCTCTTGTTGGGAGAAAAACTGGTGCCGAAGTCAAGAATCCTTGAGGGAATTTTCTTTACATGGATGTAGAAAGGTCTGGTTTTTAGAGCAGGGGAGAAACCCTACAGCCTAAAACAACAGCTCCAAACCTTCTGTACATGAACACAACTTGGAAGCTTGTTCCGTGTCTCTGCCTCCTTGTTAAGACACACATGGTTGTGTCTGACTTTCCTTCTCTGCCCCTTTTCTCACTCCCTCTCCAAATTAAACCAGGAATCCCCCTCCTCCCTTCCCCTTCTCAAAGCATTCACACTCAAGGCAGCTTTGCATTTCCTTTCTGTTCTCAGTGATGCATGCCTGTGCTTAACTGCGGCTATTTTGTCGAGGAGTAGCAGTTAAAAACGTACCAGTTTCAGCGTGGTTTATCCCACTGACCTTCCTGTTAGAGATGTCTCTGCTTTGCATGCAAGCAATGTTACCAGAATGCTTCTTTACCCTCTGGCACGCTTACCTCTCTACGGGCATTATCAAAGCACTAGCTATCATTCCTATACCGCTCTAGCACAGCTCCTCCTAATGATAATATTTTTCTCGTCTTAAAACAACTTGAACTACCATGACTAAGTACCCAGCAGGTCAGTTGGGAATAATCAGGTTTCTGCCTGTGTCTTTCAAACAGAGCAAGGCCTGTAAGGCATCTTTGGGTCTCTGCATCACACACCCAGGCCTTGGGGGAATTGCCATTAATGGCTGGGAACGTGTCTTGGCTTTTCTCTTAATCTCTTATCACAAGATTAGCTAATGTCTGCGAAGCCCAGGAGGATTGGGTAATGATAAGGGATCATCAGGCGAGATGGAAAGATAAGCATTGTTCTCTAAGAAACCAGGCGGGTTCCTTCCAAGGAGATAATTATCTCCTGCTCTCCGCAAGCACTCTGCTCACACAGGCCCCCATCCCAGAGGCCCTTCGAGCCGCCGCTGACGTCCCCCCGCTTGCGATGGGGCGCAGCAAAGCAGCAGCGGGGATGTTTGCGCCTGGTTCTCCGCAGCCCTGCGGAGAGCTGCAGAGTCTCACGCTTCACGTGAGTGTGCTGCTGATGCCCTCCTGCTCGGCCTGGGCTTTGCACGGCCCCTGCAGCCTCTGGCTCCGGGATCCCAAGCACCATGTGGGGTTGCAGACCACCCTCCTTGTGTGGGGGATAGTTGGCATTGTCAGCCCCACTGGGAAAAGGGAGGATGGAAAAGCCACCTCTTTTTCCCTGCTCCACAAAGTGCTGGAAGAGCAGAGCAAACATCCTGCTGGATGACTGTGTCTCAGCACACAGAGTGGTCGGGCAGTCGCAGGCGATGGAGCAGTTTGAGACATTCCTTTCCATCAGCTGCTCATAACCTCTCTCAGCTGAGACATAGCTGCCCACAGTGCGTGCGCATTCCCAGCTGTTCCAGTGGAAAATGAGACTGATTCCTCTAATCCGCCTCTCCCCATGACTGTGTCTCAGGGCTCCCTGGGGCAATTATTTCTTCAGAGCTGATGTTTTGGTGAACAGTAGTTCATATCCCCGCAAAGCAAGTGTCAGGTCTCCAGCAGAGCAGGAGGGGCAGGAGCAGCCGTCCTAAAACTGCTGGTGATTTTGAACTGAGGAATTGGAAATGGGTTCCTTTCCTCCACATTTTGGTGGTTGCAGCACAAGCCGCAAAGGAGGTGTTGGAGAGGCACTGGCTCCCAAACCACACCATCTTCAGGGGAGTGGTAGAGCGGGCTGCGGGCTGAGTGTTTGAGAGGGGACTGGGCTCCAGCACGTGGGGCGATGGAGGCCGGTCCTGCTGCCCACTTAGCAGCCCCTGGTTCCCCTTCCTCCTGCACTCCTTGCTGTTACGAGCAGGGTTAGCTTGGATTTACGCCTTTAGAGGCTCTGTCTGTGCTGACTATCCATTTCATTATCTACTTGTAATTGTTTTGTCTTCCCTGATCTTTTGTTCACCTGTGATGAGTGTACAATCAGTTTTGCTCTCCTCCGACATGAGTTACATGCCTTTTGAACCCTGACTGATTAAACTCTCTTCCGTCTTCAAGTAAATTGGTTCCCATAGAGCTGTCCACTAGCGTGACTCCATTCACTGTCTGAATTACATCTTCCCAGCTGACAGATGGATTGCTTGAGGGTTTTGTGGTCATTGTGCTAGCCTTAGAAGTTTGTGGACGATTATATTCCCAACCTGGTCAGCTTGCTTTTGTTGTTTTCTGGGACTTTTCTTTTCCCACTCTAAGCATTAGTGACTGATGTCCAGCCTTCAGCCTGACTGTTCTCATCCTGCTGGAGCCCACAGTTGCGAGGCAATATTACTGTTATCTACGAGTTGAGTCGCGCTTTTGGGGCCCCTTCCTGGCTGATATTACTTAGTGCGAAGACCTGCCCCCAACCTTCACTGTATTTCAGTGAGAAATGGATGCCTGAATAGGAGTTGAAACCTGCTAGGCCCTGCACCATTGCACCTGATAGTCTTTATTTTGTATATAAACGTACATAGATTGGTGCAAAACAAAGTGAATTTGAAGGATGAAGATTGAGAGACCATGCTAAAAGGAGGAAGATGACTACAGACAAGGTGAGGGCAATGCCGCGCTCCATCCCAGAGTCATACACGTGTCCCATGCAGCCTGGCGTTCCCTGTCTGGTACCCTCTGCAGGGACTGGGATGACAGTTCATATGTGCACAGCTCAACAGGGGTGGGTTAAACTCTGCTTTGTTGTTTTCAGAGCCTTCTGCAGCCCTTGCCTGGCTAGTAAAAATGCTTGGAAAGTTGGACAGTAACTGTGTTAATTGGCTAGCAGGTATGGTATTTATTTGAACGTCAATTTGATGATAAATCAATAAAAATAATAATTCTTAGTATGAAACTGAATAATGAAGCAGTAGTAGAATTAGTGACACATTTTTAGCAGAAAGAAATACTTTTTTATTACTTAAAACAAGCTTAAATTAACAACTACAGATAATGATTCCCCAGAGCTAGATAAGGGGTTAAGGATCATTGCTCTCAGTGATGACAGGCTACTCACTAAATTTGGTGAGTTATGTTTCGAGGTTAAGGTTTATAGCTCAGATATATTGTCTCCAAGTGAGTGAAACTTGGTTGACTGGCAAGCCAAATGACTCACAAATTGACCTGAAGAATAGCATCCCCCTCCCAGCCTGCATTGGGTAAATGATGTTTGGAAACCACTGCTTATGTGACAAATTCTAAGATTCATCTTATTTGAAGGAGAAGTGGAAAAGATGAGTGTAATCTGGAGAGAAAGGATCTTGTGTCCCAAGATTTTGGCAGAGGAGCTGAGCGCTGATGTTCATTAAAAGGCTGCTGTTGCTTGTTGCGGCTTTGGGAAGCGATGAGGCTGACACCTTTTTTGGAAAGACAGGTCATGGAGCATGTGGCATCATGCAACAAAGTCCATGATGACAGGAACAGACTTAGGGTGTCCCTGCTTCTTACTGATCCATCTCATCCCCAAGGGCACACACTGTGCGCTGCGCTGACTTGGCTGTGTGTAAAGTGGATTGTGGAACTGATCTGGCTGAACATCAACCCAGCACAAAAATGTTCACTTTTCTTTTAAGCTGGTCCACTTTCCCAGTCTGTTTCTCAGCCTGTCCACATACCTGGTTGTGTCAGCACAGAGCAGGGGCCGTGCAGGATAGCACGAGGATAGGAATGAAGAGGACAGCGGTGACGCAATCAGCTGAAATTACCACTGAAGGTTTCATCGAGCGAAACCACAGCCCAGTTCTCTTATTGCCTTGAGCTCAGCTGAATATGCATTAGACCAGAGTGATGCTACCCACTGCTTTTCAGTGGGTTCGGTGTTAATGGATTAGACATGCACTTAGAAGTTGGGTTTCAGTGGAGTTCTGCCTCACTAGCAGCTTTGCAAGGCAAGATGAGAGTCAGTTTGTGATGAAAAGCTAAAAATATCAAACAACTCTGGCAAACTGACGGTGGCCTGTTATTGCAAACACTGTCGTGCCCTTCATGGAGACGTTCAGCCCAGCACTGAGTGCCTGTGACCAGCCAGTACAGGTGCCAGAGTCCAGCTGCAGGGCACCAGAAAATCAGTCACGTTTTCATCCAGATGTCACTGAGGGGAAGTTTCTTTCATGTTTCTGTCATATTTAATGGTGTCTGAGCTTAAAATAAACCTACTAAAGGCTCAGCTTCACCTTGGATTGCAGCTCCTCTGTAATCATTTACGCTGGTAAAAGTGGTGTAATTCACATTTCATTTATGCCCATGACACGGTACATGCAGCAGCAGGGGAACATGGCCTCTTTTCTCGCTGGAACCTTTAAGGTTTCCAGCTCCAAGTGTAATTGGACACTATTACAGTGTTTTATGAGTCTTGTTTGCCTCAGCTAAGAACAACAAAAAGTAGTTCTCAACTCAAGCTAAAATAGCAGTGAAAACAAAGCAATTTGCATTGTAACTTACATTTGTAGTGGTGATTAAAGCAGCCTGGTTTGCTGTGCGTGTGGGGTTGAAGTACCCCAACTAGATCACGTGCGCGTCCTGGCAGCGCTGCCACCGGAACGGGCTGGGGGCCAGCTGGGAGACCCAGCCTGGGATTTCTGATGGGTCACTACTCTCAGCCGTGCCCATAGGCTGCGTGTTACAGGTTGCTTTGCTTGGATGTATTTGTGAGCGTGAACCCTTATTCCTGCTAATATTTATTGGGGTCTGTCTCACTGTAAACATATCCCTATTGAAGCTGTTAGATATAAACCAACTCAGGTAAATCCAGTGCAGAAAAGGATATACTGGAGAAACATAGACTAAAGCCTGTCAGATTTATTTTTATTTATGTCAGTTTCTACAAACATAAAGCAGCTCTGCTAGACTTTGAAGGAGTCAGAGAGATTCATGCTGTATTCCCCCATACCCTCAGGAGCTGCATGCAAAGCTACACACTGGGTTTTGACAGCAAGGATTGAGCCCACAGCCTCAGGTTTAAAGCTAAATTATTTGAGCAAGAGAAACAATTCACAGACTGTGGAAAATAGCTTAAAGCCACCCATATCTGAAATATATAAAGCTTGAGCCAGAGCTTACTGAAGCCAGTGGTGTGCCTGACTTCACTGGCTTTGGCTGCCAGGAGGTGACCAGTTCCCAACTCTGAGCTCTGCAGGTATCCATGGAAAAGGGGCTGCTCCAGACACAAGTGCACAAGACTCACCTGCGGTTGCATGCCTAAAGCAGAGGTCTCACTCCACTACATCTCAAGGAAACAAACTATCCTCATCCTCCTTCCTTCCCCTGCTTCAGTACACGGGACAGCAGATGGCTGTTCCAACAGCACGTATTCCCAGTCTTTTTTTTTTGTGCACGCAAGTAATTCCATTTCAATGAAAGACTACTGGAGTTGTTCCCCATCCATCAATCTGATGGTGGTGATTTATTGGTGAGATACAGAACTATTTCTGTCTTATCAACTTGAAGCAAAACAATCAGGAGTGGTTGTTTCTCAGTCAGGTCCAAGTGGGTACGTAGCTGAGTGAGCCATGGCATCTCCTGGCAGTCTGGGGTACTTGTCTGTCCCTATGGGATCCATCTCTAGCTCGTGCTGCTTTGTTTTTTTCCAGGCCAAGGACTGCAAACATTTCACATGTTGGGGCAAGAATACAGACTCTCTTTCTCAGCAAACATAATCCTGCATTATCTACAGCACCTCTGACTCAAAATCTCCCCCTCTTAGTTTCTCCATCCTTCTCCACATCTTCAAAATTATCCAGGAGAGGACCAGTGGGTCCCGGCTTCTCTGCAGCTGCCCGGTGACAGCTGAGCCATAGGCTCTGGCTGCCCTGGGGCCCTCAGTGCTGGGGAGCCCAGACCCGGGGGGGTTCAGGACCCCCTGTAGCCACGGGGTGGGCTGCGGAGGAGCCGGGGGCTGCTGGGCGAGCAGGCGCGGTGCCAGGGGAAGTGCTGGGAGCACAGGCAGAACGACTCTGTTCCCTGGCTGGCACCCGCGTTGCCTCTCCCTCGAATCCTGTGGCTAATGCTTTCTTAATTTGCTCATCTGTAAAGTACTTAAAATCCATCCACTGAATTATGGTTTAATTGTGCAAGCTTCCCTGATAATGCTGTTCGCTGACATGAGGCTTAGTATAAAATGTTGATTTCTTGGTTGCCTGTAATTGTGGTAATGATGCTCCGTAGTCATAGGACACTGGCTGTGCTTTTGGGCAGGAGGATTATAGTAGGTGGCACTTCACCACTTTGAAACCTGAATTAACACAAACAGGTCATGTTCCTGCCATTGCCAGAGGTGGGGAAATTGAGGCAGGGGACAGCTAAAGTTAGTGTTAAATACTGGGGTCACCGATTATTTGGGAAGAGGGCTCAAGTCTCTGAACCTGCAGCGGCTTGGAGGAGCCCCACATTGAAATTAAGTGTTCTGTCTCCCACGCTGTGCCAACAGGATCATAAATCCTGAGGCTGAGGGGAGGAGTCACTCTGAGGACACATGGGGAAAGTGCTGTCGAGAATGTTTTGGGGTAAAGATCTGTAGCAAACAGTCTCGTTCAGAGCATTTTTCTGCACCTCCTTCAGGTCAGGCATCTGCAGACAGCTCAGGAAAGCTGTGTCTGCGTCGCTGGGACTGAACTGGTGGTGTCAGGTCTGACACTAATGGAGAGGACGTGTTTCTCCATTAGAAGTTTACCGATAGCGAAGTAATTTCCGCTTTGCTGGTAGTTCCAGTTCCCCTGTGGTTAAGTGAGGACTTTGGAGGTTAAAGTCTGTCAGGTCTGGATCAAGGTCAGGAAACCTGCTTTTGATTCTAAAGATTTTAATTAACTTTGCACCACATAGAACCTGGGCATGCTTGAAAAGAAATACAGATAAATTTTGCATTTAAATATTTGAATAGTGTCTATATCTTATGGCGGCTGTAAAAAAGCCTTGTTCAAGCAGGCTGCAGGAAGAGAGGAGATTTGCATAGCAGAATAATTGGTTTTGCAAATAAATCTGGTTCTTGAAATTTGTAGATTAGCAATAATATGTCTCCAGATGAGAAGGAAAGGTCATGGATGAATAAAGCAACAATTAAACTTTCAGGAGATTATTAAACTAAACACAAACCTGGCTAAATGTGTATGAGAGAATGTCAATAAAGGACAGGAGTGGCCTGTCAGGACTTGTGAGCCTCCAGGATATTAATGTTACTCGGAGATCTTTTCTTCCAGTGCAGCTGCTCTTCTTGAAGTAACAGCCTTTGCAGATTCCTCCCTAATCTGGACAATCCATTAAATAACCCAGTTAATTTAAGCCATTTAAATCCAATAAGCCTGGTATGTAATGCTATAAAACTCTAAACAAAATCCTTGGAGTATTACCACGTTAACTGTTGCACTGCAGGCTCCATCCATGCCTCATGCTGGCCAAGTAGGTGCCTCGCAGGAAAACAAGGTCTCAGCACAGCCCACACTGAGGAGAGGGAACACTGAGGCTGTAGAAATGCAGGTTTTGTTCTGAATCTGAAGGAAAAAACCAAAAAGTAGTATTTTGCAAATGGGCCATGAAATAGATCTTTTATGATGGTGAAAATGAAGGTTGGGGAGAATTCTCATTTCAAAGTATTGAAAAGTTGTGTCCAGAGCACTCAACTTTTGTTGGGGGCTTTCAGAAAGATCCTAAAATCAAATGGGCCTGAAATGAAAAACTTCCGTCATGGTAGTTTTTGCAAAAGTGCTTTCGAAAAAGAAAAGAAAAAAATTTATTTCTTTGGAAAAACCATTTAAAAGTCCCAAGCATTTTTTGAGGAAAATATCCCATGTTCCGCTTTTCTCCTGCACCTCTGCTGACAGAAAGCAGAGGAGGTACCGGGCTGACCATGCGCTGGACACCAGCTGTAGCGTGTGAATCCCCATCTGAGCTTCCTTACGCAGCTGGCTCTGGAGGAAAGCAGCTGCATGTGGTGGTGAGGGGGGAGGACCATGCCCACCTTCTCCTGCCTTGAAGGCTTAAAGAGATCAAAGTTGCCGATGCTCAGCAATGCTCCTGCTGTGTGACGGGGAGGAATCGCGTGTGTTCTCAAGCCCGGTGCATTAAAGATGAAGCCTTCAGCAGGAGGTGGTTACCTGGCTTGTCCTATTGGCATGGTTTAACCCCAGCCGGCAACTAAGCCCCATGCAGCTGCTCACTCACCCCCCTGGTGGGATGAGGGAGGGAATCAGAAGGGTTAAAGTGAGAAAACGCATGGGTTGCGGTAAAGACAGTTTGATAGGTAAAGAAAAAGCTGCGCATGCAAGCAAAGCAAAGCAAGGAATTCATTCACTGCTTCCCATCGGCAGGCAGGTGTTCACCCATCTCCAGGAAAGCAGGGCTCCATCGTGTGTAACGGTGACAGGGGAAGGCAAACGCATCACTCTGAACGTCCCCCCCTTCCTCTTCCTTCCCCCAGCTTAATATGCTGTGCGCGACGTCGTGGTGTGGAGTATCCCTTGGGTCAGCTGTCCCTGCTGCGCCCCCTCCCAACTTCTGGTGCACCCCCAGCCTGCTCGTCAGCAGGGTGGGGTGAGAAGCAGAAAAGGCCTTGACTCTCTGAAAGCACTGCTCAGCAATAACGAAAACATCTCTGTTATCAACGCTGTTTCCAGCACAAATCCAAAACATAGCCCCGTACTAGCTACTATAAAGAAAATCAACTCTAGCCTGGCCGAAATCAGCACACCTGCCTGCCCTCCCCTAGCAGAGGACCACAGGGCAGCGCGGCTGGGACCGCTTCCCTTTGGGTGGCTGGAGGGACTGTGCCCATCCCCGAGGGAGCGAGGTCAGTGCCTTAGCTGGGAGTGGGAGCAGAGGAAAGGAGGGCTTTCAGCGCCTCTCTCTTCCCTCTCTCTCCTGAATCTCAGGAGGGGGACAGGAGCTAAGACAGACGGTGGAAATAAAGAATCCAGGAGGATTTCAGTGGACCGAGGCCCAGCCCTAACCCAGCCTTCCCTAACCTGGTGCCACTGGGGTTGGTGAAACTGCCTCTTCCAAGCACATTTTGCCTCTAAATGTCAGGTCTGAATGACCCCAAACTGTGAAATGGCTGCCTGTTGCCTGGTTTCCAAGCAGCTTATCACCCTTGCTTCTCTCTCATAGACACAGAGTGCTGTAGCTAGCTAAAAAAAGCAACGCACACAGGGAGCCCTTCGTCCAGAAACGGAGCCCAGACATGAAACAACCCTGCCAAAACAAAACACACCACCACAGATCTAATTTTCCCTTTGGGGATCGTAGAGGAGTCGCGTATGACAGACATGAGTCATGGTGCTTTGTGCAGGTCTAGAAGATGCTCAGATATTACCTTGAGGAGGGCAGGGGAAGGAATTAGATGGAGCAATAACTCTCTGTGATGCAGTACTCCGCTAGCTCTGAGGGCATTTTACAAAGGAAGACAGTGTCGGTATCCTTGTTTTAAAAGGGGTACTGAGAGGAGGCATAAATTCTCCAAGGCCACGCAGCCTCCAGTGTCAGAGCAAGGGTGAGAGCCTGGGCCACCCAGCCCTGCGCTGCACCCAGGGGCCACGCTGCCCCAGTCAAGCTCTTGACATTGGCATTACTGCCTGAGCGAAGGGCTGCAAAAGCACGCAGACTCAGCCTGTGAAAAACGTGACTTCTCTTCTTTAATTACACTCTCTACAAATCAGTGGGGAATACCTCCCCCTGCTCCTCGGGACAGGAGCATGGCTACGTACAGGCTTGTTTGGGGCATTTCGTTCCTTGAAATGATTCATTTGTATGTAAAATCATATTAGCCTTTATTGGCTCTCTCCACAGACCCTCCCAGCACAGACAGATCTAAGCCTTGAAGTGCCATTAATCTTTGGTGTGCTCTGCCCGCTCTTTCGCATGGTACTTTGTGGCTGGTGACCTTCAACAGAGGATTTTTGTTGTACTCTTTCCCCAGGAGCCCTGGCAACACCTGCAGCAGCTGGTGCTAATCTTCCTGGAGTGGGAAGGAAGGAGGGGGGGTCAAGGCTCCTTCACGTGTACTGACAGCTGAACACCGAGCTGCTTTTCCCCTTGCAGGAGGTAATTGCTGAGAAAAGGCCAAGTCCTGGCATAGTGGGGAGGGTCAGGCAAATTCCTGCTGAAGTTGTTGTCTGAGCCAACGGTGAGCAAGTTGAGGCAGCCTGCGATGGTTGTGTTTGTACAGTGCCTGGCACGGGAGGGCCGCCTCTGCCCACAGATCGGAGGCACCGTAGGGGGGTGAAAAGGTGATGATAATAAGGTGAGGCTGAGGCCTGGCTTTAGGAGAGAGCAGCTGGAAACTCAGTCCTAATTCTGCTGCAGACTTATGACCTCAGGCTCATGTATTGGTACAAGTCAAGCCAAATTCAGGTACGTCAATAAATGGGCACGTACGTGTTAGGTGTCACTGGGTCTTTGAAAGAGACAGTGGCACATTGGCACATGCCGTAGTTTTCCCAAGGTTAAAGATGCCTTTTTGAGACCAGTTGTGCCGAATCAATTCACCTGATGAGCAGTTTACCCTGGCAGCTCCGATGGAGCTGAAGGCAGCTCTGGAGACAGCAAAGTGCTGGGGGGAGGCAACTCGGGAGGGAAAGCTGAAGCAGAACTTGAAGTGTCTTGTCCACATGTGGCTCAGGGAAAGCCTGCTTGCAAGGCACTCTCTGTCTCAGCCCCTTCTGGGGTGGCGTCTCTAATGTGTAGTAAGGGTTGAGCTGACACTTCAGCTTTTCTCCTCATTGTAATGTCTGCCAACCCTGATCAAATATGTATTTTTGCCATGTCTCTTGGGGTTTAGCCTCTTTGAGACCTCTGCCTCTCTCAGATTAGACTTGTATTGGCCAGTGAGTTTAAAATTACAGGGGGATAAGGAAAAAGGGAAAGGATATAGATGCACACACATGAGTGTGCACACACACTGGTCACCTAATCCTGGTTTGATAGGTGACCAGGCTAAAAATAAATCTATTTGGCAATTCGTTGGCTGTATTGAGAACAGGTGATGAGTTGGAAAGTTGCTGTTTTAGAAGGAGGAAATTTGTATTGTTGCTGCTCATGTCAAACCACATCACATCCCCTCTACCTTGTGCTGACACGAGAGCAACACAGGAGTCTGTAGGCCCGTGTTGTCTGCCAGACATGTCCTGCCTCCCAATTCCTGCCCTCATCGATCGTGTCTTTGTGGGCCTGACTCAGGTTTACTGCGTCACATGGAACCTTTGCAGATGCCAGAGCCCTGGCACTGCTTGCAGAGAGGAGCATGCTGTCTGCCTGAATTAAATTCAAGCCCTTGCAGCTCTCTGTTTTACTCAGGCAGGATTGATCTTTTGTAGGGGGGTACCGTGGGAAGCAGAAATAGATGCTTGAGTCTTTTATCATTTGCACCCAAGGAAAGCACGAATCACACTTGGAAATCGATGGTACTACACCGGACTTACATTACTATTGCCAAGAACAGTAGCTGGCCTCCGTATTAAAGACACTTATGAAGGAGATGCTGCAGTCTTTCAGACAGAGAGGTGAGGTTGCAAGGAATTACTCTGTGCAAGGGGGGAAATGTTCCTCTAATAATTCACTTTCTGAGCTCTTACAGTGGGATGCAGAGGCAGGAATCTCCATCCTGCCTGAAGAGCTCCTGGAGGAGCAGTCTTGTGAATCAAAACTGTTCTTTATTTGTTTTCCCCCTTTCTTAAACTACAGTGGATCTGGAGCCCTTCATCTTTACTATCACTTGCCACTGTCTGTCAGGCTTCAGAAGCTGAAGAGTTTTTTTCTGCTTAGTCCTTGGGTGAGAGCCATCAAAAAGAAAACGAGGCAGAGCTGGTGACACAGAAGGTGTCAGCACTTGGCTTGGTGAGCGCGCTGAAGCAGCGGTCAGGTGTGAAGCAGGGGATTCAGTGGTGAAGGTGTTGCGTTCCTAGTCCCTGAAGCCAATCTGGGGTCATTCGGAAAGGACCCACACACAGCCCCAAAAATCAGAGGCTGCTTTTAGAAATGTTCATGTGTGAATCGTGGCCTGTTACTGTATGTTACTTTTGCATCAGCTGGGAAACCATAAGGAGGTTTTCATAACCATCATTAGGAACTTGCTTTAAGAAAAATAACATTGGGAGTCACTGTGGCTTGTTAGATAGCCAGACTGTGAGACAGCTGGGCTGAGGGCAGCACGGAAATTGCTCTTCTGGCTAAGGACTATAGCTGAGTGAGAAATTTCTGATTTGTTTCATGGCTTTAACTGGAGGAAACTGGAGGGTGGATGTAGTTGGGGGGAGGCCACCTGAAGCAAAGTTTTTTCCATTATCCCTTGCCAAAACAGAAGGAGAAGTAATTGGCCTCAAAGAGTTGTATTTGTTCCACACCAAAGCAAAACTTTCTGTTGCTTTCTTGGATGCATTTACCCTGTTATTGCAGTTCTAAACAAAATGCCTTTTTTTGAAAGTGAAGCATTGAGAAGATTTTGTTCTGGCTTCTTCAAAAGAGGAATTTTCCCATACCGCCATTTTGACCCAAGTGCATGAGCAGTTTTTGCTGACCTGCCACCCAAACTGCATTTTTTTACAGTAAGTAGGGAAAAAACCACCCAGTCTCTAAGGGATTAAAGGTTTGGCCAAGACTGAGCAATTGTTCTATCGTAACACAGAGATCCTCCCATTCTTTCTTTGGCTTAGGTCTTCCCTTTCATTGTATTTTGTTTTCTTGTTTGTACCTGGGTATGAAAGCAGTGCCAGATCAACGTCAGGGCATTCCTCATAGAGGCTAGTAAGGAGCAAACTAACCATGTCCCCACCGTCCCTCTCCCTGCCCTGCGTGTGACATTCCCTGGTACCCCCTGGAGCTCCTGAAAGTCATGGGAGGTCAGCCAGCCTTGTCTGAGGCTGGAGAGCGTGTGCTGCAATTGAGGAGATGTTTTTGGGCTGGTTTTGGTGAATTTTGTTACCTCTGGGGCAGTCTTTCCTTGCCATAGCTGGTGGAAATCCACCAGTGCTCATCACTGGGCTCCTCCTTACCTTTCTATTTCTTTCTTACTTTTGCAAAACCACAGCAAAAGCCTGCTGTTGTGACCCGAGTGTTTCGCCTGGATGTCGGTGACAGCAGGCCTGACAGCAGAAGGGCTGGAGCACACATTGCTTCTGCTTGAGCTAGCAGAGTGGTAGCGGGTGACGATCCTTTGAAGAGCATAACAGCCTTCCAGGGAAATGGGCATCAGGGCTCTGGATCACTGCCGGTGTTTCAGGTGCTTCATTCTCCATTGCACATTAGCAGGGACCAGTAACACGCAGGCAAGCCCAGGAGCCCAGGTTGACTGTATCACCAAGGAGAGCTTGAAGTCAATCATCATCGTCTAATTAGTCCATGTAATGCTTAGCAAGGTTATTTTTATCTCAAGCCCTTCAGAATGTACATAATTGTTCCACCTTAATTCTTTCACAACTTGGTCTCTATGGAAGCCCTAATATAAACGACTGCTCGTTTCATTTCTGTACATCTGAGTCGTGTTGCAGACTCCCTCTGTGTGTGCGTGTGGCCATACATACACACATATATATAATATACATGCACAGAGTGACACCAGACTGCTCTGTATTCTTTAATGCCGGTCTTCCTCTCCACCCTTCAGATAACAGCACTTGGGTTTTATTCCTTCCAAGCACTGCATGTGTAGATCTGCAAACCTCTAAGGAGTCTTTGTCTCCAAACCGGAGGGAGGTGGGGGTGGGAGGGACGCAGCAATCTTTGTGGTGCTCGAGTTGATATTCAGACTGCTCCTGTAGGATTTGGGGCAGATGCCTGTAGGATGCTGCCTGTGGCTCTCAGAGCCGTGTGAATGGAGTTTAGGGTGTGGAAAAGCCACTTTTCTAATAACCCTCTCGTACTCAAGAGCAGTTACTGGTTTCTCTAGATTTCTCTTGTGAACACAAGAGGGCCACGTGTGGTGGAAAAAAAGGCTGACAACAGCTTTGCAAAGGGGAAGGAAGGAGGCTGAGTGGAAGAAGCAAGCTGGGCATGCTGCACAGCTCTGCACTGAGTTTAATTGCGTGTGGTTCCAAGATCGTCAGGCTGAGGAGGATGCAGGGCCTGACTGATGATTAGCTGCATCTCAGTCACATCAGCATTAGTCCCTGCTTCTCTTCTGCTGTTTTGCCCCTCTGTTAGTCCCATCGCTGTGGTAGATGAACACCTCTCAGGTTTAACATACTTATCCTCCCGGCACTAAGGGCTGTCATTTACTTTCTCTACAGTGGGAAACCGAAGCACAGGCAGGTTGCAGTTTTGATCCACTAAAGGGCACAGTGCTTCAAAATTAGCCTTAGCACATCATTTTCAAGCAGCTGACTTGCAGATAGTAATCCGCAATAGTACTGAAGTGCCTCAGCTCTCACGATCGTGCCGTGGGAGGATTTTCCTCTCTGTTCCAGGAAAATCTCTGCTCTCTGTAGGTACCTGCCTGGTCTCTGGGCTTGGGACAGCTGTGATATCCTGGGGTTATGGCTAACCCGTCGGAGAGGTGTTCAGCAGGCTGGGTAGGTGGCAGATGGGCTCTGTAAGGAAGGCCAGCTGCAGCCACCCTGCAGGCAGGCAGCTGTGCAGCCACTTCTGCGCCATGGAACTGGGAACATCAGTAATGCACGGGGAGAGCACCAGCCCCAGGCGGCCCAGCCACCCTCTCCCCTCTTCTCTGTTAAATCTGCCTGCTGCTGGCAGGGAGGGAGGTTACTGGATATAGGGAGTGACTGCTGTGAACTACTGGGTTTGTTAATCTGATTCCCCATGCCTTCTGGAGCACTCTCTACTTCCCCGTATACATGCTAATCTGAAGGGATATCACAGGGGGTAGTAGAGTTTCCCCCTACACTCACTCACTTGTTAACACTCATGTTAACAATGAAACATGTCGCTTAATGCACCGGCTGGTGCTGCCGAGAAGGCAGTGGGGCTGAGAGTTGGAGAAAACCCACTGAGAATAAACCCGATCTGAATGTCTTTGAGCAGTGGCAAGGGTTATTGTTCTTCAGGGATAGCTGTCTTTTTTCTAAGAACTTCTAAACGCTTAGCTAATTCGCTGCTTCTGCCCTGTTCTTCCATCCCTCCAGGCCAGCTGAATGGCTGCAGGGCATCGAGGGAGATGCTGGCTCCCTCAAGAACCTCATTGTTGCAGTCTCCTCTTTGGAAAGGATTCAGAGCTGCTCCAGCAATTCTAGCTCTGCCCTCAATTCAGCGTCCCATTTGCTGTCAAGTCCATAAGGACCTGGCTACCACCACCCCCAGAAAGATGACAGTGAGGAGTCTGGCCCACTCCCGCAGTCAGAGGAGGCGGCTTGTTCGCACGCTCAGTGTAAAAGGCAATTTCATTAGTTTGCAGCCCTGGCTGGGAACCAGAGCTGGCACCAGAGATTGTTTTTATGAATAACACCCTGGCGAAATAGAACGGGTAGCAGCTTGGGTGGGATATATATTTAATTCGTCCCCTTTCATTCTCGGATTGGCAAACCGGCAGGTTGCAGAGTAGTTGCATGTCTCTCACTGTGTGTGCTGTGAGTCACACCAGTGCTGGGGGTGCCCGGCACAGGACCGGGGCTGTGGTCCTGTGCTTTGCGCGTCCATTGAGTCATCAGCTGGCACAGGGACAGGGCTCAGGGTCTTTCATATTGCATTCGGTAAGAGCTCCTGGCATGCCAGGCACTTGCTGACCAGGGCTTAGTGAGAAAGCCTAGAAAATGAGAGATCTTTAAGAAACAGATAACACTGGATCAGCTTCAAATTGCTTTTGCTTAATCCACTGGGCTGAAGTCTGTTAGTTCGCACTGCAAAGCCCTGCAGAGCTCGTAGCCTTTTGTGAGCAGACAGCATTTGGTCTTCTACACAATTAATGAGAAACTGGAATAACAATGCTGAAGACTTCGTGGAGACATTCAACATCTCAGCATAAACTGTGGGGCTATGTGAAGAAATTCTGTTTTGCGCCTATCTCAGCGGTATCTGAGCAGCATCCAGAAATCAGCACTTAAAGCCCATTTTCTGTTGTGAGCACAAATGCCGCTGCTGTCTGCTGCACAGAAGCACCGCAGAGGTTAAACTTCATAGCTTGAGTAAATAGCCTCTTCCTTGGCTTCTGCTGCTGCAGCAGGCTCAGTTTCTCAGGCTGAATGAACTTTTCCAAGCTGCCACAGTGATTTAGGAGCTCACAGGGAAGTTCACAGAGTGCAGCAAGTTGTGCACCATCTCCTTCGTGCAGCCATGCTGCAAGGCAAGGTAAGTTAGCTGAAGTTTAAAACCACTCAGGCGTAGCTTCATTGCTGCCAGATTGGGGCTAATACACTTCTCTGGCCTAGAAAAGGGGGAGACCCAGCATGACTCTTTGCTCTGGCTGCATAAACATGCCCTAATCCCCCAAAAGCCCTGTCAGCCACGGCAGGATTTTTCATACTGGTCTCCAGTGGGATAAGGGCTCTCGCTGAATCTGGCTGGAAGGTTTTTCTTCCAAGAACCTTATTCTGAGTGAGAAAAATGCTGTGCACTGTTCTCCATGGTGGAATCCAAGGCAAGATTTCTTAATTTGATCTTAAATTAGAAGAGGGGAAATTAAGGCAAGAAATGGGGAAAGCTTCCCACAAATCTGAAGACAAGCTTCAGTGGTAGGCAGTGGGTTGGGCCCCACAGTCTCGAGGATGCTGCTCAGCCCTACTTGAGAGTTTGTTCTGTACCACGGGTTTATGGAGCGGGGCCTTTCCCTGTTTACAGAGACGAAGCACTTTCCAAGGTGACTCATTCACCTTGAATTGGAGACAACTCTCCTCATTGCTCTGCTGGAGAAACATGTAAAGACCAGTGGCCTTCCCTTAACCGTTAAGATGATATCACTCGCTAGAAACAGCATCCAATTTCCTGATCCTTTGTTTGAACAACAAACAAATAAGATCCGAGCACTGCAGCTACAGGCACATCTTCTTCATAAATATCAAGAGGCACGAGGCTCTCTCTTTAAACACCTAACTCTAAATAATGCCTCAAGCCAGAGTTGTTACCCGCTACCTTGAATACAGCCCCACTCCATCAGCAGGTTAAAATAATAACAAATAAAACACGGAATTATAGCTGTGCCATACTCGAAAATGAGCCTGTCACTTTGCGTCTGGGTTGGAAATCAATCACCAAGTCTTCGAATCAGGTTCTGCTATTAAGGTCTGGAAGTGGCAAAGATTAAAGACATGTCCATGAAAGTCTCTTTCTGCAGGTATGCTGATCTTCCACGATTTTAAACAGATCTTTTTTCTTTCCTTTGCTGTGGTTTCTGTCATTGTCTTCCAAGTTGGTGTCCTTTTTGGCAGTTATTATTAACTATTACGTGTTAAAAGGATCTATTTCACAGATGGGCAGGGAAGAGAAGATTGCATTGATTTGACCATGTGGAGATGGCATAAGAGGCACATGCAAGAGTCCTGTTCTCCTTTGCAGCAGCAAGCTGGAGGAGCCGACAACAAAGCCCCAAAGCTTGGAGCACCCTTTCTCTTGACTGCAATTCTGTTGCCTGCATCCCTTCTGTCAAATTCTCTTGGGCTTCAGAGCCAGGTCTACAAAAGATTTCCTGGAGAGCAGGAATCACGGCCAGAGCAGTGTTGTGTCACGGGTACAGCAGTGCATTGGCACGCTGAAATCCAAGTTCCACACACTGACTTTCTGCAGCATTGTCAGTGCATCCCTGAAAAAAGCATTTTGCTTCCTGCCATGGGAAAGAGTGAAATATCTTGGGGCAGGAATTACACTTGCAGGGATTCAACACCTCATTGGCAACTGTTCATCACGGTCCCACTCAGCACCGTCTCTTCTTACTTCCTTCTTCTTCTGGCTACTTAAAAAAGGCTTCTCCCCATCACTCCCATCATCCTGTGGCTGCTAGGGCAGAGACAGGGGGTGCTTCGAAGCGAGCAGGAGGCCGGCGAGCTCTGGGCGAAGGGGCTCCCGTCTCCTTGACTGACAGTAATTACCACTCGCTGCGCTGTGGGTGTCGTGCAGCGCATGCTGGAAACAGAGACAGAGCTGTGCACGCCTCAACAGGTTTCTCCATTTAAATATCTTTTAAGCTTAGAGTGAAGTGCTTTCTGCCTTTACCTCTTGCCCCCCTCCCCTTCCCCATTCGGGTGTTTTGAAAGAGTTTTGTTTTAACTAAACAGCATTTTACATTTCATGCAGAACCATCATGTACTGCATGTTTGTTTTCCCTCTGCCGTGACAGGCTCTGACATTATTTTGATGAGAAGATTTCTCAGCATTTTGAATCTATGTTCAGTCTTCCCGTGCTTGGGGTTGCTTTTTAACCCTCTGAATTTCAGCAGCCCTGTTGCAACTCCTGGGGGAATCTGCCGAAATTTGGGGGCCTCCAGGGACCAATCCCCTTTTCCTCTTCACTTACCAGCCTGCAAACTGCCTACGAGATTTTGTCCATGCCAGGAAGTCCCCTGACATGGTTGTGCCGGATGGATTATTCTGCTGTAGATACGCTGGATTAGCAGCCTGTGGAGCTGTTAGTCTGGAATAAGAGTAAATCCTTGCCATACAGGCAAATCCTCCTCACGGAGACACCGTTCCTGTCCACAGAAGACAGGAAGACAGCTGCTTTGCCAAATACAAGGAAAACATTGACTATCTTGGCAAAAGGACCCAATGTAAATTATTTCTTCATGGCAGAGGCAAAGGTGTGTGAAGGGCAGATGGGGTGCTGGTCTGTGCATGCTGGGGAAGGTGTGTCTGGGTGCAGGCAGGGGAAGAAGGGCATGCTTTCTCAGGTCTGATTAACATCAGGATGCCAGAAAGTTGGCTTGAGAGTGTCAATGCACGAACTGTTTTTGGAGCAGGTTTGCAGCCTGATTTCACACCCAGATGCCCGATTCTGTAGCATTTCCTTTGCAGCAGTTTTCCCCAGTAGCTGAAGTTGCCTGGCAGAATCGGGTGCATGGGGGATGACGCCAGGGCATATCTTTGCAGAACTGCTGATGCCCAAGGCTCGGTGCTCCTGCTCCCTTCCGCTAATGTCTAACTTGTGTCACTGTTGTGCAGCAGGTCCTGATTTACACAAGGATGCAGTTGCCCATCAGGGTCTTGAAATCGGTGCCAGCTGTCCCCAAAATCAATACAAACCCCAGTCATGGGCTTTTCAGCTTCACCAAACTGTCGGTTGTCCTTAAGACCTGTTTGGGAACGCAGGCAGGGTGTCCTGCGGCCAGCTGCCCTGCCGTGAGCTGCAGGAAGGCGAGTGTCCTCCCAGCATTGCTCTGCTGCCGTGAACTCTGTTCCCTAGGCTTTGAGTGAGCTCAGTAATTTAATTCTGTCATCCTGTAGGATGGGGAAGAAGTAGGGGAGGAATCATAGAATCATAGAATAATAGAATGCTTTGGGTTGGAAGAGAGGGAAGACGAGGAAGGTGGTTAAAGATCAGTACCAGTGTTTTGTGCTTGAAATGGGAAGCTTTTCAAAGCCTTCCAAAGGAGCTTAGAGGAGTCCGCAGGTAGGACATGCTTTTAAATTTCCTGGCATCTCTTAATCATTAGCTGCATCCAAAGGGAAATAAAAAATGTCAATCAACATAAATTATTCTTCATGGGAGCATCAGCAGTGTGGGCAGTTTATTGTAACTTAAGCAGGAAATTGAAATATCAGCATCGGAGTGTGAAATACGCCATTGCAGTGAACTGTTCTTCAGAAAGCAAGAGGAGAAATGTAAAGAAGATTACACGCTATTAGTCCCACTAGAATTTTGCTCTTAATCTGCCTTAAATTGAAAAATTGTTTGGAAGTGTTAACAGCTTTCTCGTGCCATAAAACAGAGGGGGTGTCCCAGGCATGCGGTACCCAACGGGGATCTCAAAAGCGTTAGGACCGGAGGGATGTCAGCACAGAGGAGCTGTGGTCTGCATTTACATAGGGGCTCACCTGGTCACCTTCACTGTCCTAGCAGAGCAACGTGGCAGTCTTTACTGTGTCACCGTGGCCCTTTGGGGAGGCACAATAGCGAACTCGGCACCACGGGATGGGGTGCTGGGATGGTACGTGGCAGGAGGCAGCACGGCTGGGCCTCCTTGTGTCTCATGTCTTCACATAGTACCTTACTGGGACATCCCTGTTCCTTTCAGGCCTCAGAAGTACATCGTATCTCATAGCAAGAAGGTAAATCTTGAGCCCCATTAGGGGTGTTTGGTTCAATTTGAGGCACTTGAATGCACAATTCAATTGAATTCCTAGTATTTTGAAAGGGGTGGGGGGGAGTTGTCCTTCCATCAGAACAAAAGAATGACATTTGCTTAATACCCAGGGAAAGAAAATTCCAGGAAAACATCTTCCTGGCTCTGGTGGATTGTTTTGTTTCAATTGTGCATAATCATTTCACCCAGTAATGTTGAAAGATTTCATTTGGGCTTTTGATTGTATTAAAATATTAAACATGGAATATAAAATTATAATAAATTGTTAGCATTAATATTTTAATACAATCCAAAGGTTGAAACAAAACATTAAAACTGCAGAGGAAACGTAGGGTGGGGAAGGCAGCTTATAGACAAGGGGGATTTATGCACATCATCAGCCATGTCTGTCTTCTCTGCATTGCAATTATCTTGACGTGCATACTATACCCGTCGCCTGAGCGTGCATGCTGCTTGCTTCCCTCTTAATCTGAGACGCTCCCCCTTTCTTTAGACTTAGGAAGAGACTCAGGCAAGACGGAGAAAACGTGTCCTTGCTATTTTTGTAAATGAATGACTCTTGATCTTTAAGTTCACACCAAAGAGACAGACGCACGCAGAGGCCCTGTGCTCTGGGGCACCATGAAGAATGTCACTGAGCTTGGAACTCACGGAAGAAGACATTTCCTTGCAGGGGGAGAGTTTATGTCTACAGTATGTCAAGAGGAAAAGGAAAGAGAAAGAAAAGACTCTGGGGGGTAATTTTTATAGCATGCATTAAGAGAAGAGACAAACTTTGAAAGCTCCCAACCGTTGACGATCTGTTACTGCTGCACAATTCCTGTTACCTTTCTGCTTGGAAGAATATGAATGGTTTCAGAGCAAATGTGGGCATAATGTTATTTACGAGGCCCGGCCTTATTAGGGACATTTGTTCTCTTACTCATAACCTGCCCTTTTATTTTGAGGGGAGCTGGGACATGGATGATGTGTGATGAGATTATCTGCTCTGCTTCAGGTGTTCCCAGCACACTCAGGATTGTGGGATCGCACCAGTCCGGTGGTTGCACACACAGCTGGAATAGGTGTGCGTGACCTCATGGGCCAGTGAGAAATCAAAGCTGTGTTTCAGATGCTGATAGTCACCCTGGGGAGTCTGATTTCCATGGGAATTGGGGCTGTCAGGGCAGCCAGGGTTAGGCAGGGGCTCAAACAGGGGTTTAATTTTCTTTTAGTCGTGTCCTGTTTTTACCATCAATAACTGGCTCTGTTGGGCTGTAATGAAATATCCACTGAAGGTCAAAACTACTTGGGCTATTTGAACCAATAAGCCTTGAACCTCCCCCTTCAGGTGTCCAGTGCTAACAGCATTGTCTTATATTACTGGGTAGAATATTAATGGGTTGGAGAAGCCTAAAGAAATTTGCCTTGAATGTTTCTCTCAGACACAGAACTTGTGGTCGTGGATTGTCTAATCTTCACATCTTCACTATCTGCCGTCCGTAGCCCAGGTTTCCTGGTGTGGGGCAGAGCCTGGCAGTTTGTCTGAAACCTCCAGGCAAAGCCTGGGAGTTTTGGCCTCTGGTTTGCTTGGAGGTGAGCTCCAGCCATGGAAACGGAGCCTCGGAGAGGCATCGTGCTTGGCCGTGGAGTTTGATGCCGTATTTAACTCCTGCTGAGGAGAAGACTTTGAACGGGGAACCTCTTCTGACCTTTGGTTGCACCTGTAACGCTTTATTCTCTAGCCAGTGACTGATGGGTGAATAAAAGTCCTGGAAAGTCCCCAAAGCCTCAAAGAAAACAGGTAGCTTTAAACCAGAGCTACAAACTCTCACAGCGGGCTTTCAGTGAGGTGCTGAGGAGGGACGGGAGGAAAGGACACCTGAACTGCTGCCTGGAAAACCAGCAGGTAGCACTGCGTCTCCCACATCCCGTCCAGCCGCACTGCTCAGTCTGGACTGGTGCAGTGCCTCTGCTTCCCAGTCAGGCCAGTGCAACTGGTCACTGCATTGTCCTTCCTTGTAGCCCTCCTCTTCCTCACCTTTACACATCAGGACTGTGATTCAGCACAGGGCTTACAGGCACGTCTCGGTTTGCGCCTGTGCCTGTGGGCTTTGGCAGAGGCTCGGCATGTGCCTCAGAACCTTTCCAAATAGCAGGAGATTAACGAGGGCTGGGTCAGGGCCTCTTGCACCCTCCAAGCTCATCTGCTGCCAGTCTGAAAAATCCAGTCTTCGCTGCTGTCTATTAGAGACTCTCTATCACCAGCCACAGGGGCTGTCATAGTCAGCAGAGGGGAAGGGAGGAGTCACGTTATTTCTTGCGATTGGGAATCATAAAAAGGAAGGGCACGAGACATGCAGGAAGCAGTGCTGATTAGAAGGCGTAGCCCAGGCTCTGGCTTTGAACTGCTTTCCCCAATTTTATGCTCCTTCCTTGGACATCTGCTGTTTTCCACTGCTGGATGTAAGGTAGCAGACTTGCGGAGCAGCCGGCAGACCCCGTGGAGCTGTTTCACATAACAATTACCCTTATCAAATCCTTAGAGACTAGATGGCAGTTTGGAGCACACAACCTTTGTGGCTTTTGGGGTCACCTTCTGGGTTATGCTGTGCCATGCAGAACTTCCTAGGAGCAGGGCTGAGTCCCCACCTAACTCACTTCATGCGGAGTGAATTAGTTTGTGCAGCGGTAAATGGTACCCATTTGTCCCTCTGCTCTCGTGCCTCAGGAACTCAGGAGGAGCAGATCAGTTACAGATAACCGGGATCTACAGCCCATTTGTGCCACAACGCCAGAAATCTGCCAGCTTATAATTAGCCTTCATGAATAATTCATTGCAGACACTGCATCCATCAGATCTGACAGCCGTAATAGTTTTGCCAGCAAAATATGGGGTTTGTTTTATTTGTGAAAATGATTCAGGCAGCATTTTTTTAAATAGAAAAGGGAGGAGTATGTGTGTCTATGCCTGTATATAAATATATATATTATGTACAAATATATAAAAACATATATATATCTCCAGGCACGCACACACACGTACATGCCTTGCGTGCTCAGTCTATAATAAAAGCTATGTTTGTATAGCATGGATCAAACCTATCAGTGATGTAACTGATTAAACCAATTGGATTGCAGCAGGAATGAAGGCATATTTATATCTGCTCTCTTTTACAGTCTAAAAATACCCTGTAATTCTGAATGGATGTGTTTTTAAGCAACTGCATTTAGAAATACCTCCAGACCCACACTTTGTTGTTTTTGGAAAGCAGGCAAGGAGATCAGAGTCTCGGGGTCCTGTCAGGAGCCCTCAGATCTCCTGTCTCTTTAAGGCTCCATCACACTCCCTCTCTCTGTGCTTTCATTCTTAAATATGGGATGTGTCCAGGCTTTATTAATTTATAACAATAGCTGATGGTGCTGGGGAATGAATGGGGCTATGAAATATCTGACATGGCAATTAGGGCTGCTATCGCAGCGAGGCCTGATTTTTGCTGGAGGGGAAGTTGCTGTAAACCAGGGCTAATTAATTGCTTTTGGGGAAAAAGAAAAGAAAACCCCCACACAAATGATCTGGGCCAAAATTCTCTTCCTGTCATGGTGTAAATCTGGAGCAGATCCACTGATTTTTGCATGGTTACCCATTGTATATGACAAAGCCCTAGCAAGCATGCTAAGGGTGATACTGTAGGCAAGGTGTGTGTTGCAGACCAGCAGTTTCCTCAAAAATCAGCCTCCATTTCTTGCCACACACTCTAATTCCAGAGGCACATCAAGCGGGTTGCACAGGATCGCTTGCATTTCTCTGGTGCAGCACTGAGAGGCAGTTTGGCTGTCTGCATTACAGATGTCCCCAGCTCGCTCACATCTGCACGCAGTGCTTTCAGTCCAGTTGTGTCAGGACAATGAAAAATCATCTCCCTGTTCTCTCCCCTCATTCTTTGGCAGTTTGCTTTTCCCCCTGCTCCCCTGAGCCGCGCTGTTTAGTCCTTCAGCTGATGCCACGCTTCAGTACAGGGTTGGGTCTCTGCAAACAGGGCTGAAAAATCTGAGAGTGTGATCTCAGGGGTGGAAAGGGTTTTAGTTGGCAGGCAGCAAGCTTTCTCTTCCCAGGCTGGTAGATGCAAGGAATAAAAGAGTGGATGGTCATATCCTCAGCGGGCAAAGCCCATGACGGACTGATACCAGCCCAAGTCCAGGGACCTCTGGACCTCACAGTGAGTGCTGCGCTCCTGAGCATCCCACTGGTTTTCCCCTTCTCTTCTCCAGCTCTTTGGTGCCCTGCAGGATCGGGGAGAGATGACGTATGGTGGAAGGAGAGAGGCTTTGATCAGCTCCTAAGTGCTGGGAGCTGGGTGGTTTTCGATATTCAGAAAGGGTACAGAGAGAAGGGGAGGTTTTTATTAGCTTTTCATTAGACTAGACCAAAGCAACCTCTAGATTAATATGTTTCTCTTCTAGAGAGAGGGAGGGAGGGAGGGAAGTGGGGGGAGTGGCCTGCAGTTGGCATGTTCAGAGCTGACATCCGCGAGCGCCAGCACAGGGAGCTGAGGCATCTGTGGTTCGGTCCCAGCTGGTGAGGTGAGAGCTGCCGATGGACAGAGCAGAGCAGGAGCCAGAACACCTGGGTTCTCCCCTGCTGTCACCACATCACCATGCAACCTTGGGAAAATCCACCTGCTCTCAAAGAACCCAGACCCTACACAAACACATTTTGCAGCAGTGTCAATGGCGTTTGACTCTGGACCTCAGAAAGCACTGGGAAACCGGGCCACTGAAGGCCACAGCCCTAACGCAGCATCCCCACGTGTGCTGGACCTCAGGAAGGGAGCAGACGTGCCAGGCCCAGACCAGGGTGGTGGATGCTGACTGCATCCCAACTCAACTTCACTTGCCAGCAGCTTTAAAACAGGGCATTGGAGAGTAACTTCAGTGATAAAATGCTCTGCAGTGACACACAGCAGCGGGAGAGGCGCTGGCAGAAGGTCACGTGTGTTTCCAGCTCCTTTCCCCATCTCTGCTCAGTGATCCCACGCAGAGGTGTGACACCACCTGCTAACACACTGCTCAAGATGACTGATCCAAGTAGAAGTGACAGCTCTTGGAAACACATCACAAGCCTGAAAATTCAAACCAGGTCCTCCAAAATGTTCAGTTAAGAGTCAGCAAGGTAGATACTGGCTGCTGCCCTGCCCCTCTCTCCTCTTTCACAGAGCAGTGACGGAGAAGGGCCCAGAGCACATCTCCCCATGATGTCTCTTGCTCTAGTAGGGAACATGGCCATGGCCCATGGGGTTGGGAGGGAGATCTGTATCACAGAGGGCTCTGGAGGCAGTTCTTGGGCTGCTTCTCTGAAAGGGCCTATGTCGTAGCCCAGATTTGGTGTGTAAACCCCCCTCTTCCTCCCCATCTCCAGGGCAATGAGACACCCCCAAGTAATCACAGCCACTGGGTTCCTGCTGTTTTGCAGCGAGTGTGCCAGGAGGGGTATGGGTCCAGGTACATTGCTAGGGTGAGATGTAGTTATCCGTGCATCCGCCCAGCCCAGCAACATGAGGTCTGAGTGAGTGGGTGTGTTGGCGCGAGGTGCAGAGGTTTTGGGGGCGGTGAGAGGGATAGGGTGTGTAATTGAGGGTGGAGGCACGTCTGTGACCATGCATGGGGGGCCAGAACGCGTGCGGGAGGTGTGATGGGCTGCTGAGGTACGTGTGGGATGCGGAGAGGGAGCGTGAGTGGTGGGACAGGCGACTGTGCGAGCGTTGTGTCTGCACAATGGTTTCCAATGGCCCCATTATAAAGAACAGAGAGCACTGGGACCCCAGTTGCTTTTTCTCTCTCAGCCAGCACTTAAATGCCAACACAATAAAAACCACAATGCATTATTTAAAAGCCACTGTGCTTGACCCTACAAGGAGCTTTTCAATTGCCTGAATGTCAAGGAGAAAGATGTTGCTGTTTCACTGATGGCTGGTGGGTTAACCTCCTTCTCATTTACAATGTGACTGAGGTGACAGGCAAAGAGATGCCGAGATGACTGGGGGGGATGTGTGTGCACAAGGGGATGGCTATGAAACCAGCGTAGTCACCCACATGGAGCGACCCACAGAGCTGATGTTCTGGACTGGGAAAGCCAAGTGAGAGGAAGGATCACTCCCTAGGGAAGGAATAAAAGTTCAGGAGCAGTAGCTCTTAGAGGAAGCTGTTCTCAGCCTGTGCTGTTCAGACCTATCAAGCTGAGTTAGTTTGTTGTTTGGTCTTGGTGGTTATTAGTGCTGGCACTGAGATGCCAGCAAGGCCCGCATGTCTGCCCATCTCTCAGCACTAGAAGGCCACAATCCGTGGCTGCAGTGCCCCGGGGGGGCTGGACGGGTGCTGGGGCTGGGCCTGGTGTGGTTTCCTCAGAGGCATCAGGTCATTTGGGTCTCCCTGCCAGGAGCTGCTCCTCAGTAGTATTTCACCTCCTGCTGCCCCCGCTCCCTTTTCTTAGGGCAAAGCAGGTTTGGCCATGGGCTTTTTATTGCTTGTTTACCAGCTGCAAACCCTTCTTACTCGCTGACTGCTGTTGGCAAATTAAATGTTTCCAACCTCCTGTCCTGTTCTCTGGCTTCAGAAGAGACTTCTTCTTTCTCATAAGCTTTCAGTGAAACCACTCAGAAGGCTGCCAAGTCATTATCTGTGAGTTACTGTTGGAATGAGGTTGTGAGCAGTAGCAAAAGTCAGAAACGAGGATCTCTCTGTAAGCAAAAATCCTCAATCACTTTATAAACAACCAGTGGTATATGTCTATATCTAGCAAATGTTGTTTTGGAGATGAGAAAGGGTCACCAGTTGCAGTGGTGGCATTTCACCCCTTATGACCTCATTAGAGGTTTTTCCCAAGTAAGTCACTAGTTTTAGTTATTTAACAATGAGACTGACTTTTTTTCCCTGTCTGCACAAAATATGAGCCCAAGCATCCTTTGCAGGACCAGATGTACCATGTTAAAGGAGAGATACTTAGTGCTTGGGTGCTTTTCACATTCAAAGCACCTGACAGGTGGCACATAGTAAAAGTGAGAATTGAGCTGATGGGTGTGTTGGTGATGTGAGAGCATGTTTCACTGGGCAGGGCCATTAACTCAGGTGCTGGGAGGTTGTGATCACAGCCAGCGTTGGATGAGGAGGTACAAAGGCAGGTAGATTAAGGGTTTGGGAGCTGGAAGCTGTGCTCCTAGCCCTGCTGAAAGCTGTGGAGTCCCCGAGGCCGCTCAGCGTGCGGGTGCTCCTGCCTCGCTGTGTGGGAGGGGAGTCTGGCACTGAGCAGACGGCGCGGGTGCGCCGGGCGCCTGTCGCGTGGGTGGGGGGAGACCCCACGCCATGGGCGGGTATCTCCGGGCGCTCACGTGAGCAGGACGCCGTCGGCTCTCTGTCCTGGGTAACGGGGGCGGAATTATTCAAGATTTGGTTGTTAAATAATCAGAGCTGTCTTGGTCACAAGCTGTGTTTTTTACTGTTCTCCACGGTGATTTTTGATAGCCCTGAGTAAAGTACCCACAGCAGTCAGCAGCACATGATGAGGGGAGGACTGGCGGTTGTTCGTTTCCACTCATGGGCAGTTTGGAAATGCTTCTTAAGTAGCTTCATAATTTTTTTGGCACCTGCAAAGATAGGCCTACTTGTGCCTTCCTCTTTTATTTGTACTGTGGAAGGACCAAAAGGTCACGACGATAGTCTTGTCTTTGTAAATGCCACAGATCCCATATTTCAGCTCCTGTACTGATGATGCTGCTGTATCCCTGCTGCCACTTCAGGCAAGGTTACCAGGTTACACATGGATTAAAAGTTGCCTAAATCTAGCCAGAATGGACTTGGTCTCAGGGTGCAGTAGACAAAAACTGACATTTCCCAAGCGCTTTAGGAGTAGCTGCAATGGTTTTGACTCATATCTAGGCACCTAACTCACACAGACCAAAACTTACAGCAAGGCTTAGTCTCCTCACAAGAGCCTTTTAAAACTTGTTCTCTGAATCCAATATGGATTATAAATCATTAGAACAGATGAGGAGGGATCCAGAATGGATGAGGCACCAGTAAAATAAATTAGTTAGAATACAGAACAGATCTAAAAGCATGAACAGCTAGGGAGATTATTAGCTCAAGAAGATGAGATTAGATAGAGCAGCTCTTCTTCTGCTACCCTGGCTTTCCTGTTCAATCTCCCAGCCAAAACCAGCTTGTGCGTCAATGCCAAAAACCAAAACATGCTTCCTCTAGGCTTCAAAATCAGGCAGCGTTTGAGTTTGTCCAGAACTCTGCCTCTGTCGTAGCCTGCCTGTCTATACTGAGATGAAAGAAGAAAGGGGAGGAAGGAAAGGCAAGTGCTAGCAGTTAGCAAGGGCTGTGGCCCAAGGTCTTTTCTATTGGGGTGCAATGGGCAACTGCTCGCAGAGCTCATCAACTTTAGTTTTCTGGAGCTAAAAAAGAGGGTAAGAGCCCAGGCAGATAAAAGCACTCAGTGCTTGGTTTTATCTGTATCTCTGCTCCATGCCAGCAGTTGCTGGAGTCAACCCTTTGGGTATCTTGCTTATTGTTACTGGAGGTTTTTAATGTTTGTTTTCCCAGAAGCAATAATTCCAATGGATGGAAATGGAGTTAAAGCTTCTTAAAGCAATTAACTCATTTGCTTTGGTCCACACTGCTGAGTATTATTGTTAACTGGAAAACGTTATCCATTTGTTTATATTAAAGAGGAAAAGTGAGAGATTTGCAAAGAGGAAGTTGCAATGAGATCGTTCAGTCTTAGCGGGCCATAAACTGATCATCTAATAGGAGCGAGTGGAGCGCTTGCAGACTCCATGTGTAAACCGTGTAATCACCTTGTTAACACACTTTCCAGCAGTAACTTCCCTGACTCCTGCCTGCTCTGGAATATTCATGTGCTCATGCATCATTTTAATGAACTTATCAACACATTCATAAGCTATTAATTAAACATTTATTAGTAATTATGCATTGGGATCACCTCATGCGTAACTCCTGGTGTTATAAATATGACATCTCACCCCTGCATTTCACCAGCCCAGTCCACAGAGCGAGAAAGACCCCTCTGCAAGGTGCAAGGCTCCTTCCCTCCCATCCTACCAGCCCTCACCCATATCTGGCTCAGCTCCTACTAATCAGCGTATTCTGCTTCCCTGGGCAATGTGGAAATGAGCTGGTGGGAGAAAACAGCAGAATTCACTGGGTGATGGCCCACATTACCAAGGCAAATGTGTGCTGCGGGGCAGCAGCATGCACAGCCATGGCAGATCCTCGCTGCAAATGTTACAGGGATTTCCAGATGAGAATTAATGGACTTTCCTTGGCTAGTGTAGAAGAAAATGTTCTATGTGTGCTTGTTTATTATTTCTGTTACAGTCACTGTACTTGCTTATTGCTTCCATCTGTTGGCATCAAACTATTGGCTCTTGTCTTATCGCTGGGATGTAAACCCTTCACAGGCAAGGAGCATGGTTTGGTGAGAGGCATAACAAAAGTGCCTGAGAAATTCAGGTGCTTAATTCCAAGGGATGCCTTGGAATCAGTTCCAGAGAGGAACTCAGGTGCTTAATTCCCAGAGGTTTCATTCAGGAAGAAATATGTTCGATGGCCTGAAATATTAAGTGCATAAATTGTTACCCTTTAAGTCTTGCAAAGTCATTTGCTCCAGACCATCGTATCTCCAGTTGGTGCCGCAGGAGATCGTTAGCTTTGTTGTACAGTGTTCTTGGGGAACTGATCGACCCAGACCACATCCTGCTTAAAGAATACTTAAACTCTTACTTGGGCATAAGTTGTTCTGCTTATTCTTCCTTGCTGCCCCTCCTCTTTAGCGCTGCCAGATTAGACAGGACAGGATCAAGCATGCCAACTGGGAGATCCAGGTTCATCATTAAAAATAAAGCTGCTCTCTTCCCCGTTCTCCAGGCTGTGTCTGGATCCACCAATGTCATTAGTCAAAGGAGTGCCGACTGATTTAGAGGGAGCCACGGGACGCGCTGCCGGCTAGCAGCCTCCACAAACAAAACTCTCTCTGTCCACTGCAGGCGAGCTGGCTCTCCGCTGCTATAGGGGATCCACTGAATAATCCTGTGCAGGTGGCCCCAGCTTCGCTGCTTATACACGGTGATTTGGATGAATTGCCATGAACGGGAGATGCTGCACTAGGTCGTGTGCTGTTTTATAAATTTTAATCCTTGCTTTGAATTTTCCAGCAGAATGGGTTTGGTCTACCTCTGGGCTGGAGGGAAACTTCTTCTCGTTACCCTGGAAACATGAAGATGACAGATCCATCGTTCATCAGCAAGAGGGAGAGAATGAGAGAGAAGTAGATGACAAAAGAGTAGGTTTGGGGGGGGGGGGAAGACCAAGGGAGTAAAAGGGCCTTTCAGAGGAGCCATCTTCACCTACTGCATCAAGGCTGGGAGCAGGCAGCGCTCAGGCTGCCACCAGCGGTCAGGATTTCCCAGCACTTCATTGGATCTCCCATAGCAGCAGACTCGCTGGAGCAATTTTGCTCAACTTTGACAATAAAGCAACGGGTGATGGATTAATGTTAATATCTCCTTGCTCCCTTCCCAGCTCTGGCAGCCTGGAATCAGCGCATACTTTACATACTTAGTCTTTTACCTCATTTAAACCCGGGATGTTGTGTATGCATAGCACACCCGGAGGTCAAAGAGCTGCTTGATGAGGAAATGGCCAAGCTGCAGGACAAGAGCAAGTGTCCTGATACCATAGGTGGGAACAGGAGGAATCTGGACATGCCTACTTGGAGGCCAGGGAGCCTGTGAGGACATCAAGGCAATTCACCTGATTAAAGTCGGGCAGGAGTTTACATCTCCTACTTAATTGGCTTTGCGAGGAAGCCAGTGGGTTACTTTTGTCCAAGCAGCCACAGAAGAAGCTGTCAGACCCAGCGTGGGAAAACTGACCACACACACAAGGCACAGAAGGATAGGGTAGGGATTGGGCTCTGAATGTCCACGCTGCTCTTGCAAGCGGCCAGAAATCAAATATGCCCTTGGCTACAGGAGAAGTCAGGGCATTTCTGGGTGTCGTGTTCCTGGTAGCAGCTTCAGAACAAATCGGAGGAGTTGCCTCTTCTGCATTGTGGGGTCTGGCATAAGCACTGGGGGGAACCTGAAGCTCGCCCTGAGTCTGTGTGCTGGCATAGCTCCATCAAGATACACGTCTATGCTGCGAAATTTAAATTTAGGGCAGGGTTCTCTGCACTCAGCTCTTGAGTTACTTGGTGTCACCATACATCCTGGAGGGTGCAGGGCCAGCAGATCCACAGTGCCAGAGTCCCATTTCTTCTCCTGTGAACAGAGAGCTCTGGAGAAGATAAACCACTCTTCAGCGTCTTGGTGAGCTCTGAGCTTCAATTAAAGGGAAAAGAATGCAGATTCCTGCCTTTCCCACTGAACTTGCAGGAGTTAGACTCGGGAATTATTTTTTTCCTGCTAGAAATTTGAGCGAAGAGCAGGTGAGAAAGGATACTGCAGTGCAACATCCAGCTGCTTAAAGTCAGGATGTGTAGTTCCTGCCCCCCTAAGTTCCCTGTGCTCACCTCCTGTTTCCGTGCCTTGACGATATAAGTCCCCCTCCTGTACTTTGTCTCCCTGCTGCCCTCCAAAGCACCAGCTCATATTAATCTTCTCTCTCCTTGCTGAGTTGCAAAGTGCTTAAAGGCAAGGGCTCCATTTTCCTGCTCCTGTAAAGTCCCCTGTGCTCTCGTGGCACCATGAAAATAAATACATGGTAATAAGCAGCAGCCTCTCATCCACACTGCTCCCAGGGCCACAGGGAGCCTGGGGTTTACCCCAGAGCTTGCAGGAGTGCCAAGGAGAAGGTATGTCTGCCCTTGCTGTGCTAAGCTTCATCCTCTTCCATCTGCTCCCCTCGCTGCCTCGCTCTGCTCCTCCCTGGCCCCCCAGTATTGCCTTCATGTCTGCAAGTTTCCACTTGTCACAGCCCCACGTCCCCCTCTTCCACTGCCACCCTGCACCTCCCAGTGCTACAGCTCTGTTCGCAGCCTCAGCTCACCTCTACAGCCAGCCCGGGGAAGAAGAGAAAATGGAGAGAAAATATTTCCCTTGAAGCAAGAAGATAACCAGCGAGGGCCAGGGAAAAGTTGTTGGTTTTGTCAGTATTCGAAGAAGTGTATCTGCTGAGACATGTAGGCTGCCATGGGAGGCAGAGAGCTGAGCTGGCTGGATTTTAACTTGCCACTGCCATCTGCGGGGCTGTTGTTGCTAGTAGCGAAGCCGGGCAGTCTCAGGAGGATACTGATCTAGGTTACACTTATTATGCTCTTCCACAAGGAACTTTGCAGTCCCTTTTCCCTCCCTCACCCTGTTGCTGGAGCAGTGTCAGTGTAGCTGCCAGGCAGAGTAGCGGCAGCAAGAGACAAGTGTAGCAAACGCTATTTGACAGTGTGTTTTGGATGCATTTCAGGTGAAAACACAAAAAAAAGAAGCGTGTTTGATCCTGGCTGTACCTGCCTTCCATATTCATGTTCGTGTGCCTCCATGTCATTATGGGATTAAAGCATCATTAAGCACACAACGAAAGCCTTTGATAACACTCTGCCCCATGCTCCTCCTTGCCTTTCTTTTTTGCATTTCTCCTACCACATCCTCTTTTTTTTTTCCTTTTTCTCTCTCTTTTTGTTTTTTTTTAATCTAGTGTTTTTCCACCTTCCTTCCTTTCTTCTCCCCAGTCATTTCAGGGGTGCTCTGGAGTAATACCTCACCGAGATATAATACGGTTGAAAGGACTATATTCTGACTGTCCTTTACACCAGTGTGTATCAGTTTCAGCGTGACAAACTGGAAGCAGTGTCATCCAGTGCAAATCTGTGCAGCTGTACCCAGGTCCGCAGCGGCCCTGCCAGTCTGGGAGAGCAGAGGACATGCTGCAGCTGAGTTGGTGCAAAGAGGGTGGGGAGCACAAGCAGGTCCCCAGCATAGGGTTCTGGTGTAAATCTGGGAGTTACTCCACTGGCATCCAGGAAGCTCCTTCAGATTTACACCAGGATAGCGGTGATCAATATCTGGTGTTCAACATCCAGTTTGCAACGTCGTTACTGAGAGCTGCAGACCTCCAAGCAGCTGCTGTAGAATGCTAGTAGTATTTTTAATAAGGGTGCTGAGACCAATCTACTCCTGTATGGCAAACGTGACAGCAATTTAGATTGAAAGTCTCTGTTTTCCAGACAGACACTCAGCCAGTTAGTGCAAACAAAAAGGCACTTGTAACTCCAGTCCTTTAATCTTACTCTTTGCTTCATGATAGATAAGGCGTCTTGACATCAAATTGCACTAATATGGTCCTCTGAAGATTAGCACTGTGGACAATGCTTGTCGTCTGGCTTTCCCTGATATGTTTTCCGAGTGTAGCAAGGTCTAGTGGTCAAAGCAGTGATGCTGTTATGGAAAATGGGCTGTTCTCATACCCTCCCTGCCTCTGACTTCTAGTCTGCCAGTGACTGACCTTGCCTCTTGGTTTTTGCAGTTGTAAAATGGGCATAATAGATACTAATTGCTGGGGGGGGGAGGGGGAGCTTATTGGGGGATGGCTAATGATTATTGGCTTGAAAAATTACAGAAGAGAGAGAGGAAGAAACAGAAGGAAGGTTTTGCAATGAGTGTGGGATGCAGGAGCTGCTTCTCTAGAGATCTCGGAGCTCTTTCCTACAGATGGTCTCATTCCTCTCATTTGAACAAAGTGGCAGAAAAATATAAGGTCAAGCGATTTGCCCAAGGTCATATGAGAAGCCTGGGAATGAACCCAAGTGTTGCAGGTGCTGTTGGCCCGCTGTAACCAGCGCGTTGTGCTGCCTGTCCACAGGCAGGCTGTGAAGGTTGTCGATGTGCACAAACACCCCACCACGTGCTTCGGTTCCCTGTACCACGCACTGGGCAGAGCTGAGAGTCGCTTCAGCAGTCCCAGAGCAGCGCTGGAGGGGAAGCAAAGGCTGCACAGCGGCTCTGCTTCCACCTGTCTGGTGTAAGGCCAAGGAACGTGGAGCCTGGGCTAAATTCTGCTTTCAGTTTCCTTCCAAGTAAACCCAGAGCAGGCTCTGGGAGAGGGGTGCAGACGTACTGGGGTGAGTGTGAGAAAATGACGGGAGCCTGGAGCCGCCGTGTATCTTCCCAGGCTCAGCAGTGTGTTCCCTCCACCTTCCTAAGAACTCTCTCAAGTACCCCAGGCATAAGAAAAGAAAAAAGCCTGAAGGCCGCCTGGATCTGCCTTGAGTCTGTGGATGAGCCCTGGGCTTCGCTTTTGTTGGTCACTCAGACCACCAGGAGGTTGCTGGGCTCAGCCCTTGCCCTGAGCGGGGCCGCACGTGCCGTTCTCTGGCGGCTCCTCCGTCCCGTGGCTCACATCCACCCTTCAGAGAAGCTTCCCTGCTCCCATGGAGACGGGCCTGTCCTAGTACATCACTATTCATCTGCCTGCTTGGCTTTGAGTGCATTGAGTGCTGAAAATGGGGGGGACTCACCTGGACTGTCCTACAGCTCCCAAAAATCCCAGGCAGTGCGTGATGCTGTGGAGTCTCCCTTCTGCTCGGTGCAGAGGGGCCATACCCTGACCGCACTGCCGGGCCCAAATGCGGTGGCAGGGAAGGGGAGGCATGGACACCACGCTGGCATCACACTGCGATCCTCCGTCACTCCGTCAGCACCGGAGGAGATGGGAGGTGTGGGAGCAATGTCAGCGCAGCGGGGAGCTCACAGCAGCCTCTCTGAGATCAAACTGTAGAAGACTGGGTAGAACGGACAGGGGGACAGAAGAAAGGAGGAAGATGCCTCGAGTCAATTACACCAAGAAAAACTCTGCATGAGGTGAAGGAACTTCACAGCGGAGCCAAGGCAAAACAAGCAGCTGAAGTCGAGAAGCGGATTAGAGCCCCGTGGCCAGGAATAGCAACCGGCCCTGCACGAGCAGCCACGACGGGAAGCAGGCGATGCCGGGCCACGGAGAGGCGAGGAAGGCAGTGGGTTAAACACACAGGCCTGGGAGAGGACGTGAGGGCTGTGCTGCGGGATGTTCGATCCGGAGAGTTCCCTGCTGGGGCTCCCTCTGGAGAGGCCTTGCTCAGCTGACTCTTGGTGGATGGAAACAGCAGCGGATAGACACCGAGGGCTCAGAGGTACTGCTGCTTACCCAGCAGCAAAGACTGCCGGATAAAACACCTCTGAAGTGAGGAATCCATCTGCACACTGCAGACACAGAGAGCTCAGAGGCGTGTTTTGTGATTGACTTTGTCCTGAAAGTTTGCAGTGATGAATTCTTTGCCTGGGCAATGCAGGCACGCCACGGGCTGAGGCAGTTGCAGCCAAATCCCCGTTGTGCCGGCATGGATAGCTCTGTGCATGAGCGAGCGCAGTCTGGAGCCAGGCCCCGCGTGCTCCTCGCTCCGGGGCAGCGCTGCTCCAGCTGCCAGGCTCCCGGGGACGGGAGCAGCCCCGTTCCTGCCTGCAGGGACCAGTCTGCGGGCATGCAGCTCTTGCCAGGCATGCGGTACCGAAGCATTCCTGCGCCAGCTAGAGCCTTTTGTTGTTGTTGTTTGAAAGGCTTTGAAGTGCGTGTTTCATTCTTCCTTGTTCTGGCATGACAAAGGACTACTTTAATAACCGCGTATTAAATCTGTTCGGGGGAGAAAATGAAGGACTGGTTTAGCCTGCAGTTCAGGGAGTTGGTCTGTTATCAATAGCCTGTTTCCACCAGAGTTCAGCCGGAGAGGCGTCAGGCTCGCCAGGGTCAGCGCGGGAGCGTTCCCCAGCCTGTGTGCTCCGGGTGTCGATGTTCAGCCTCGACGGGGGATCGCGAACAATGCAAAGGGCTGGTTCTTTCCTCCTCTCCCTGCCCTCCTGCTGACAGCCGGGAGATCCCTGCCTTAGGGTGCTTCCCTTTCACGTATTTTCATGCCAATATAGACAGAGCTCGCCAGCTCCTGGTACTCTGGCGAGCAAGGCCCTTGCCAGGCTGCGAGGCAGGACAGGCCAATGACACCAAGCTGTCCCTGCGAAACGTGGCTTTGCAGCACTTTCCCCTGGCTACAGCAGAGCTCTGTCCCACGCTGGGACTGCCCACGCCTGACAGAGCTGGCCAGAGGATCACGGGGGCAGGGAGGGAGGCAGGTGTCGCGGTGCAGCTTGCGAGGCAAGGGACCGAGCGAGCGGCTCGGTGTGTGAAACTTGACGGCTCTGTGTCGAGGTCTGGCCACAGCACAGGGCCATGGAGGCGAACAAGGCTCATGAAATTGAGCCTGGGAAGGCTTCCAAAACCTTGTCTTCACGAGGCAACGGCGTGCAGGTTTGCATAAATATCTCTGAAATTCATCAAACAGCTCAAATGAAATACACTAAGGAAGGAACTTCTTCTGCATTTAAATCCGTGCACAGTTGCTCCCCTGTCTTTGAAATCCAGTGATGCCCGCCCCTCCATCAGCCTAGGAGCAAGGTACATTCCAGATGGTTCCCCCATCCTAAAAAACTGCACTGCACAGCCGATTAAATTCTGCTTGTTGTAATTAAGCCCGACACAATTAGCTGTCAAGCAGGGCACTCATCTGTTTTATGTTGCAATCTCTTCAACAGGCGAGGCTGCTAGACAAGATTGTCACTTTTCGAAAAGATTTTCATTAGTTACCCTGGGCTCTGTGTCAGACTATGAAATATAAAAATGTGCTCTGTAGCCAAGTCAGGGAAATTCTCATTTAATGTTCCACACAGTATTATGAAAGTAATGTACTCTGAAAATGAATGCATTTTGGAACATTTCGGAAGAAATGTAATTTGTCTGCTAAGTAATAACTGCATGTTCATGAATTTACTGATTTTTTTTTTTTTTTCAATATGCCTTTCGTAAAGTTGGGAAGACTTTTTCTGACCTAAAATGGGAGGAAGAGAAACTGTTGATTTTAATGTTACTCCTTCCTCCTTCCCTCCCTCTTTCTTTCATTCTTTCTTTTCCATCACTTCTGTGCACCCTCAGTATAAGAACCAGGCACTGTCCGATAAAAGTGGAAGCTTGTCAGAGAAGAAATATGCAGCTCAAAATGGAAAAGACAGAAAATAATTGCGGTCAGTGAGGAACGAGGGAGCTCCATATTTCTGTGCCTTTTAGAACAGAGAGCAAGAAATCCCCTGTTGCTCCTCACAGTTCAACAACCAGTATCTGTCAGTGGAGATGCAATTACAGTTTCCCTGTTTTGGTGGGACTGTGAATTTTCTGCATTGCTAAGGTCAGGGGCTAAGTGGGGGTCAGACACACAGAATGGCAGTGCTTCTCACCACCAAAATTCAGATTTGCAGTCAGAGAAAATAAGGTAGTATTCCAGGCTGTCAGAGCCTTCTCCTTCCCTATATAGATGCGGGACCATGAGACAAATGCCGTAACCCAGCCGGCGTGTTGCCTCCCTCTGCTCTGGCTCTCCTCGGGAATAGTCGTACCTTCAGCTCCGATGCTGAAGCATCCGTGACTCTGGGTTCAGAACTGGTGGTTGAAATCGGGGATCTTGCATAGCCAGGGAGGTGGGAAGCAGAGCTGAACGGCCACCGAAATGCTGGCTGAGCTTTCCATCAGAAGAGAAGTGGCTGAGTCAGAGTGACTGGGTTCAACCAGGCAGGAATTTGGTAGGGGGCAGAGGGTGAAAGGAAAAACTGGATTTATGGCAACAGGTTGGAAAAAAAGAGGAAAATAGGTGAGGAATGTCAGTGAGAATTGGGACTGTAGTCACAACTGGCAAGAGTGAGCTCAGCAAGCTTCTGCATTTACTTAAGATGTGATTTTGATCGCTGAAGGATGACGTGGGTCCAGACCTGGGTGAGCCAGCGGAGCTGAGGCGTGGTGCCACTGCATCCCTCCACGCCGTGGTTAGAAATTATTCTCTGATCTGTTATTACCCCCACGCTTGCGTACTTACAGCCCTGTGTGGCCTTGAACAGAACAAGTAAAGAGTCGCATACATTACTGTCTTCCTATGTCTGTACAAATTGGGTTTGTCAGTTTATATGTTGAGATGAAATACACTTTTCAGATCATAAGAACTTATGTGCTGAAGTTTGAACCCTGCTGTGACAAGCATTACCCGGCTTTGTTTGCTGCCTGTTACTGGCCATTAACTCCCCGGGCAGGCTCTCTTATTCAGAATTCAAGTGGCTTTAATCAGGCTTCGTTTGCCCTCCTTGGGAAGGAATAAAGTTCATTCAAATTAACACCACTTTATCTGCAAATAGAAGCACCCCCACATGAGGTTCAGTGTGCATTTTAAAGATTCGTCTTTTATGGCCCACCTTTTCCTCACTCAGATTTCCTTTGCAGTGAGGCCTTTTCTTGAAAAAAGCTCCCGTTTTTCCAGGAGCAGTTCTGGAAGTTGCCTCGTTCCTGCCCTGGGTGTCTGCTCAGGGCTGAAGTGGAGCCCGGCTCATGAGCATTCAGCCACAGAAGGAGGGGCAGGAAAAACTCCACAGAAGCATGAGATGGAGCAAATAAAAGCAGAGCGGGTGAGCAGGAAAACATTGTCTCTTAATTGAGCTGGGGGAGAAGGAGTAGTGATTACAAGGCTTACAGATCTTTGTTTACAAGAGCTGTGTTCCTGCGATGCGTCTCCATCGGACAGAAGCATCCAAGCTACCCTTGAGAGGGAGTCATGCAGGGAGGAACTGAACCTGAGCGGCTGTGTGCGAAGCGTGTGGGGTGCATGGCTGCGTATGCACCATTTCAGCGCTGCTCCCAAACGCTGCAAGCACTTTTGGTCCAAAAAGCAGAGTGCCAGGGCTGTCCCTCTCCAGCATGGTCCCTTGCTTCAGCCAGGGGCAGAATCACCATGGAGCAGTGCAGAATAGAGCAGGGCTCGCTCTCGTATCCCAAATGCTGATCATAAAGATGGTCACATACGCAGTGGCATGCATGGATGGGGCAGAACAATGCGGAGTCACAGTTCGTTTGCCACGGTGACAACCTGCATAAACAGAGTCAATGTAATGTCTGAGACAGGAGAGACCCGGGGCATCCGTGCTGGAGAGCTCAGCTGCACGTGCATGGGGGCTGTTTGACCAGGTCTCTGGACATCTGCTCTCCACCCTGAGCTACTGCTCCAGCCCAGCTGCCGAGGCTTTAACCTCCCAGAGAAATGGCTCACATCTTTTTTTACACTGGGATGAAATGCCTGGGCAGAAAGAGAGGGTCTGTGCAGGAGACGCAGATGTATGGCAGCTCCGCTCCGAGTCCTCCAGCCATCTCCTGAGCAGGCAGTGATCAGTCTGGTGGATGCTGCCCTGAACACCCGGCTTCCCCCGCGAGCTGCTCGCTCCACGTCGGGCGGGAGCTCGCTGTGCGGCTCGGCTGACGCTGGCACCCGGGAGGATGCTGGGGGGATGCTGGCTTTGCCGCTGCAGGTGGCCGGCACGTAGTAGGGATGTGCTAGCAAGGACTCCTGGCTTGCTGCGACTTGCTGCTTTATTGCAAATGGCTTTGGCCGTAGCTGCTGTGATAACAGTAAAAACCAAACCCCCCAAAATTCCGTCCTGCTCCATCCTGTAGCTGGATCAGCTGCTGGCAGAGGCTTTGCCAGCACCAGGTGCAAGGGGCTGCTCAGGGGGTGCCGTGAAACCCAGCTCTGATTTTTTGGTGTCTGTTTAACCCTTTCCTCTCCCCATTAATATTTGTCAATGGGACTCCCTCCCTTCCTGAGGGGTATTTTCCCCTTTTGTGAGTGTTTAACACTGGGAGAAGAGTCAGGAAGAGATCGCTGAAAGAAAAAGGCCGCTAGCTGCTGGAATAAACCTCCAGGTGCCTCCCTTCTCCCCACGCCACTGCTGCTCACCGCAGGCTGGGATGCACAGGCAGCTCCGTCTGGGTTCTTGTTGGGCTTTGCTTTGGGACATCGCATAAGCAGAGGCCTCAGCATTTACCCCTGTGCTTGAGCTGAAGCCCATGCTTAAGGAGACTCACAGCCCTTTTGCTTCCTCCTCAGCATCTCTCTGGTGAGGGCCGAAGAGTCCTGCCAGTCCCGTCTGGTTTATCGCACGGGACCGTCGACTGCTACACGCTGCACATCTCGGCGCCAGTCACAGCTCCCTGATGCATTCAGAGCCTTCATTAGGTTTCATCGAAACCCTGTGTTGGCGAAGGTTTTACCGCAGGACCTCCTACACATCACAAACCACGAGTATCACCCCAGTTCTCCAGAAAGGACCTGAAGGGGTGGAAGAGAAGCTCTCTGTTGTCTTTCAGATAAGCAAATTTAAATATGTAACTCTGTCTGACAGTTTCAATTATTATTCTTTTAACTGCATTACAAGAGGAGGAAAAAAAGAGATTTATCACAAAAGATTATTTTGGGGGAAGGGGGGGAGGATGGGGGAACTCTAGAATGTTTTATTTATGGGAAAACTGCAAATTACCTTAATAAATTCCTTTACTAAGCTGTGTCAGCTACTAAAACATTGTTCTTTGTGGGTGAATAACTTTTAATTTGAGTGTTCTAGTATTCAGCAGAGTGAGGTAATGGATTAGCAATTGCCTGTATTGTAAATGTCATCTTGGCATAATTAGGGTGATTATTGTTAACCAGTGGAGTTTAGTATTTATCTGTCACTGGGTGAGAGAATATAACAAAGCCCCAATTAGTTATAAATGGTGGTGGGTGGTGGGAATGGAACACAGCCTCTGAAACGCTATTTTTGTTTTAAATTTGTTTCAGTGTTTATTTGGTTTTAACATCCACATTAATGTGATCTCCCCCTGACAAGAGGGATAGCGAGTCACGTGCACATGTAGATGCCATGTGTGTCAGGGCAGGAATTACAGCAGAGATGGCGGCAGGCGCGGGAGCAGCACTCCCATTTACTGCACGAAGCATGGGTTGCTGCCTGCCTGTTCTGAAGCAGGTACGTCTGAACTGTCCTCCACTGCGCCCAGCTGGGAATACATGTGATCGCTGAATCTGTAATCTGAAAGCGTAAAAAGGTGTAAGAAAAGCTTTTTTAACTGACTCCATCCTGATTTCTTCTTTCCTGATCCACTCACCTTTGTCCCTTTGCCCTCGGAGTCGTATTTGCCCTTCAAATGGGCCAAGTGAATGTTTGATCTGTGATAACAGTCGCTCACTGAGAGACAGGAGCAGAGAAGCAGTAGAAGTTCACATCAGTAGAAAAGGGATGCTAAGTTGCTGGAAGATAGCAAACATTACTCCAGCTTACAGCCGGCTCTGTGGTGCTTCTGCTAGCCCCATTTTCCAAACATTTGCACCCTCTGACTGCAGTGCAGTTTAGGGGGCCTTTCCAAATCCAGCCCTCAAAGCAGCAATGCAGTCAGTAACCGCCTGACTGAGCTGCACCCGCTGTGTCATCGTCTCTGATGGACACCAGCATGCCCAGACTCAGCGCCAACGTCAAGTTTTAAGTCTTAATTCCCATTTAGGCTCCTCACTGCCCATTCATTTCTAACAGCGCCCTGTTTCCGACGGTCAAATGGATACTTTAAGAGGAAGTAGTCCGAGTTCAGCTCTGCAAGGGAAGGGATGCAAAACCTTATTATAGGCAGCTATGGACCGGTGTCCCCATTGGAAACATCATCTCCTTCCCCCCAGGGCAGTCAGCAGCTGGCTCAAGGCACCAGGGTTAATGTCCTTTGCAAATACTTAGCTGGCCTAATAGAACTGGGGATATTGCTATCACTCACAGATATTTCAAATCCTTCCTCTTAATCCTGACAAGCTCTTGCCCTTAATAACTTCAGTGGGACTTTTGCCAGAGCGAAGACTGTCAAGTCAGATTCTCAAATAAAATGAAAAGAAAAGCAGGAAGGGAAGTTCAAGGTGAGGGTTTTTTTCCTTTGTGCTTTTTATGGATGTTCATAGCTGGAAACTGTTTTTTTTCCTTCTGATTATCTAAATGATGGATGAGTCAAACATCCTGAGAAATGTTTCCAGATCCAGACACAAATGACAGAGGATGAACTGAGCAAAGCCATCGGGGGCTGAGAAAAGACAGAGAAAGAAGACTTGGAGAACTGATAGGGAAATAAAAGACTCAGTGGGAGGAAAGAAAGAGGTTTCAGAGGAAAGTAGGGATCAGTTTATGAAGCTTATGCAGATAAAGAGTTTATGCATTTTTAATTAATGGATATTTTAAGTACATTGTAATAATCAGTTGGTTTAGGCTATCTCAGACAACAGGTTGCTTGTGGCCACAGTGTATGAGGTGGTAGCTCTTTAAATTCTTTGGAAACTTTTTGCAGTGCTCGGTCTCTTGCGATACAGATTATCTCAGCTTTCTTTAAAAATGAGAGGAACATTTCTATACTCTCTCTGTGGCAGAAAACCTAGGAAACATGAAGCTGAGAGCCACAAAGCAAATAAAGATCCAGTTCTTGTTTTAAGACATTCTCTGATTGCTGGAGACGCTCCTACTCCAGGGAGGGAAAAGGCTTGATCGATGGTTTGCAGGGTTTAGGGCAAGCAATGCTGATAAGTGACGAGCTCTTGTCAGGATACGAGCCACGGGAGACAATGAGCAGCAAGAACAGAAGATCTGAGCTGCTCTTGGGAAGAACTGGCATTTTCCCGCACCTTTTAAAAGTAGGCACAAGGTGCCATGGGATCCCTCCGGGGCACCAGCTCAGAAACAGGACAGATCTTTCTCTGCCCAGCTGTCTTGTCCAGCCCAGCACCATGTGCAGTTTGGCAAGCTAATATCCCCCGGGTGGCTAGTATCCCTCCAGGCCCAACCTAACCCTGAACCATTTGTTTTCTCCCAGTGTGCAGAGACTCACCTTTTCACCCAGGGAAGGAACTGATGTCGCCACCTGAAAATCTGCAACATCTCTGGGAGGATCCGTGAGCCTGTGGCCACAGCAGGGCACAACTGCAGCAGCCAGAGGCTTGCCAATAAAAACAGGGTTTGACCTGGTTTTGGAGTGGGTGTGACCTGGATTTACTTCCCACAGGACTGCACAGGTACTGCTTTCATTGTAAACTGTATAAAGCCTGTAAATACTCTCAGTAAGCCTAACTTAGATCCCGATTATACCTGAAACAAGCCCATAAATCCAATGTATTTTTTGTAAATGCAGCCAAAGTTCTGCTATTATTTATTTAGATGCATCTGGGAGCTTACAAATTTGCAACGATTTGCCAGCACAAATATTTTTCAAAAACATGTTTCTCCCCTTCTCTGTAAATATTCTGCCTCCGGCCTTTGTGGGGAAAAAAAGGTGTTTTGGCCAAAGTAGGAAAAAATAAAAATCTATAAGCGTTTTATAGAACTCGTCAAATACAATTTTAGTTTAGTTTTACAGAGAAGCAGGACTTTCTATTCTCTTCAGCGTCTATGGGAAGGTCAATATTACTTCTATAAAACCTTCAGCAGCAAGGTTTCTTATGTGGATATGTCCACTTTCCATGGAAAGTCAATACATACACTCAGGGCAATTCTTGAATGGAATAGGAGGGATCAAAAGGGAATTTTTGAGAGGTTGAGCTCGCTTGTATGAACTGAAGCAGAGTCTAATTCTTTAAAGGCTTGATCCAGCCCCTACTGAGAGATATGAAATTCCTTCAACAGAAACAGGACCTGACCTTCACCAAGAGACAAGCCAGGACCTGGAGGAGCCCCAACTGCTTAACACAGGCACAGACACGCCAGCAGCCACCTCCTCACCCTGCCTCAGTTTGGATTGCCGGCAGTCCCTGGGAGAAAATAGAAAGGCGTCATAATGAACGGAGCGGGAGGCTTGGCTCAGTAGCACCATTTAACGCCTGATAATCCCTCATCCCAATTTGCTTCAGTTTATTAGACATCCCTGGAAACAGGCGTGATGGAAATACCATGGAAACACGACAGCAAGCAGAGCAGAGCTGTCAGTTCACGGCCTCTCCATCGATGGATTCTTCAGGGAGAGCAGAGCTGGCATCACATGGGCACCTCCCTCTCCTGTTCCCAGCTGCATGTCAAGAGCATGAAGACATCCCCATGCTGCAGCCAAGAGGGGCACTTTTTCATCAGGTCTGGAGGGAAAATCAAGCCAGCCATGTCCACAACTGTCAGTGCCAACAATCCTCCCGTAGTAACAGCAAAAATCCCAGTATGGGCAGAAAGGGGCAGATTAAACTGGCTGAACTAAGCTGCTTGCATCTGGAGACACCAGAGGGAAGTGTTACTTCTCCCCGCCCAGCCCTTACACTTCAGCATTGCCACTTGGCTCGGATAATTTACTTCTAATAGTCTGGTTACAAATGAGATTGAAAAGGAGGCACGTGACTCAGAACAGGGATTTCTGAGTCACATTCTCATTTCCCCCTCATGCCTCCTAGGCCTCTAATAAACTACAAAGAGGCATTAGGAAAACACTAAGAACTCTTTATCTGCTGAGATTCGGGAACTGGTACAGTGAGCAGGCAATAATGGATTCCATGTATTTGCAATACGTCCCTGCGGCAGCAACCCAACAAGGGAGACAGGAAGTTCAGGTGCTCAGGATATAGACTGCCCGGATCAGGTGGCTGGCGGTGGATAGAAAGTGGGTGAGCAGTGTCTGAGGTTGGGTTAACACGCCTTTCCCAGACAGTCTTTCAGGAGGCTTTCAGCCGTGCCTATGCCTCATTCCCTGGGAAACCCAAGAGGAATTAAGTAGCTGTCATCTGTGCTTTGAGATATCTTCTACATCACCCCCCAACATGTACTGTATCGCGTGGGCCAGGTTAAATCTCAGCATGCAAATGGGAAGAGAAAAGGGGCCCCATCCTACCTCTGCCTGTGATGTCCCTGACTGTAACACCAGTTTGGCAGACAACTGCAGGTAATGGGAAAATCAGGCCTAGGGAATCAACAGGCAAATGTCCCCCCAAGGCAAAGAAATCAATGCAAAAATCAAGTAGAGGTTAAAAACACATACATAGAACTAATTACAGAAAGAGAGCTAAGCCTGGGGTGGATGAGAACTCTTGATAAAGGAAATGGCTCCACCAGGTAAATGGAGCAGTTGGCCTCAATGGCTTGGGTTATTTATTTTATTTTTTCTCTTTCTTCATGTAGGTCAGATGTCTTCCCAAGGGGGTTTCTCTTAACCTCCCTCTTAGGATCTCAATTACACACTCAACACAGATTAACAACAACAACAAATAATAGAACAGTTAGAGAAAAAGAAACCTCAGAGGAAAACACAGTGCACTTAGGCCAGAACAAATAGCAAAGGTTTCATGGGGAAGGAAAATCAATGTGGCTGGTATTTATTACAGTCTTTATGGAGGGAGATGGGACTCAACCAGAGCCCATTTAGAGTTCTGTTCCGCTTGGGTTTTGCCATAAACAAAAATAATGACTCCAGCCCTTCATTACAGTTTTATGCCCAGCACATTTTAATTAGGGTTAGGAAAATAGACAGGGAGAAAAAAAAAAGGCAAGAAAAAATAAAGAGAAAGAAAAGAGGTGAGAAAAATCTCCAGCTAATTCATAATTTAGTATCAGTTCTGTTCAGGCTTCTGTTGGATCTTCCACAAGCAACATCCCATTTCATTCGGATTGGATAGTTGCTGTTCAAACGGCCTTTTGATGCCACACGTGAAGAGAAAACAACCAACCATGAGCAGGGAGGGGAGAGGGAAAAGAAGAAGGCAAACAATGCAATATGTATAGAATCTAACACAACACACCATCCAACACTGGGAGACTAACACCAGTGGTGGTGGCTGTAATTCATCATGAGTGGGAACAGAGTAGAAAAAGAAAGGGCAGAGGTAGAGCACATTGTGAGTAATCAAATCCTTGCTTTCACCCATTTGCCTCCCAGCATACACACGCGCACAGCAAGGTATTCACAGACACACTCAGAGCCATGCAGCAGGAGCACCCAGGAATGCTCCTCTGCGTGTGCACTCACATAGACTTGCAGGGACGTAACCATGACCTCTGTGGGGGATTGCATGGCCCTAAGGCCATGGAACGGGGTGCAGGAGCATGTGCCATGCTGGCTGATGGGAAGCAGTTTCTCACTCTGCCCCATGCTGGCTTGCATGCACACAAAGTCAAATATGTGTGTATGTTTGCGTGCAGGTGTCTGCAGTGACCCACAAAATGTGTTCTCCCTGCTTGATCTGTCCTATTACATGACTGATTGTGCTCAGATGTGGTGGAGATTGATAGCATTGAGATCGGACTCCGGTCAAGGAATTTGAAATCTGATTTGAGGTGAGTCCTGCTTCGAGTATAGCTCAAAATCAAATTATTTTAGTTGTGGCAGGGAGGGGAAAGAGAAACAGAGTAGGTGAAATAATAGCTACTGTCTAGCTAAGATAAGCCAGGCAAGACAAAATATTAATTCTGATTCTGTTAGCACACCAAACAGAGAGGGACGTAATTCCATCCACCTGTCCAAATCAGAGAAAATTACTGTCACCAATGGTGCATAATTCAGGGGTGATAAATAATTAAAACCAGGTAGAAACAGTAACATCCCACTATTTGATGCCATTGATAATAAGCCTGTCTAGGAAAGGGAGATCCTCTGAGTTAGTTGCTCACGTTTCTTTGCGAATGGAGGTGTGGGTAGGCTTTGAAGCTCTTTTAAGGTTCATGAGCCTCACTGATAGTGGAGAACATTTCCAACCCAGGCTGCATGCTGACATCTTGTATCTCCCGTTGCACAAGCCCAACACCAGACTGAATTTGAGCCGTCTCCTCAAGCGCACGGCTGTGTCCATCCACTTGCTCCAAAGGGTGGATGGGATGACTTCAGACCTGGAGGAGGCCTGAAGATAAAGCCCTGCGCAGCTGTGCTCTGCTTGCTCCCAGCTCTGCCAGTGAGTTGCTGTGTCATCTTGAGCAATCACTATGGCTAGACACGTCCCCTTTCATATCAGATGGCTCATACGGGTGAACTCATTAACCTCATTAACTAATGAGCCAAACTGATCACACATGTCTGTTGAGGAGACTCGCTTTGAGTCTTGGAGTGCAAGTCTTGCTCCACAGTATTGCATCCAACATGATCAAAAGTCTCTTTCCAATATTTGCCAGCACAGCATGGGTAAAAGGAGATTGAACTGGGCTTAGTGCTTGGAAAACAAAGGTGTTGCAGGTGAAACACAAGGAGTTCAAATCAGGATTGAGAGGAAACTAGTCCCTGCTCTACGAAATTAGTGCATTTCAGAAAGAGGGCACAGCCATTTTATGGAGCATCCTCGGTTTGTCATTTTCCCTGCTGCTCCAATCACTTTGGGCTACCCTGGAGAAGTGAGGCCGTAATCACTGTGCCAGACACAAAACAAAGACAGGAAAAAAGTCTTTAGGGAAGTAGGGAAACCTGTGGCTCAAACTGTGCCTCTGCAGGAGCTGAAGAAAGCTGCAGCTTTCTGCAGACCCCTGGAGCTTAATTGCCACTTAAAGGAATTATCTTCAGCCTTTATCCCTAAGAAAAACAACTATTTGTACAGAGCAGACAGACAGATAGGGAAACACATTGGAAATTGCTTTGTAGACCTGCTTCCCCTCCTTTCCCTATGTTCAAAGTGACAGCAAATTGAAACAAAATTCAGTCAACAGTGACAGGAAGGAGATGAGGTGCTGGGCAGAGCATGAGCCTCCAGAAGCTGGAATAGGAGAGGACAGACAGTTCCAAGCACCTCCCGGTCTTGCGTTCCTTCCCCAGGCACCTGCAGTTGGTCACTGGCACACACGCCTGAGGGACTGGCCCTGTGTCTCACCAAGGGCACCCTTCGTATGCCATCTCCCAGGGTACCTTTTGCTGCTTTTGGCATTGCCGTAATTAATGTTTTTAGGGAGTTCTCCCAGTATTTGATAGCCCAATGCCATCACTGGGATTCTGTCAGGAAGACTATTTCTCCTTTCCTTTAAAGAAAAAAGGAAGCTCTTTTCTCTTTCATATATACCAGGAATAACTCCTTGCTGAAATGAGCTACTCTCTGTGGGAGAAAGGCACTGCACTGACAGGCTTGAAAACCGACAACTTACTATTAAACTACAAAAAAGTCACCTCCCCAGTGATGGTGAAGGCTTAGCAGCAGGGGACTCTCCTCCTCCAGCATCCTTTTGCTGTACTAAAAGCTTCAGAGGAAGTTGTAAGAAACCAGAACTGGGCAGGTCTAGCCTGATGTACCCAGAGCTTAAACTAGCCCTGGCTTAAACCCTGAGTTGTTATTTTTTACCCTCTTCATTGTCGTATATTCTTGCCTCATAACGTCATGTCCAGACTGCCTTCTGAACAGCTCTCTGAGCACTTGGTACTGAGGCATCCGGGCCTCTCTGCCACATGAGAGCAATCTGGAAGGATCCTCCACAGTAAGAATGGACTTTAGTGCTTAGGGCTGGGCCAAGGCTCCAGTTACTCATTCTTCCTTTTTTCTCCTTTTATTCCTAATGATACTGTCCCATTAGTCTACGGGTGGCTCTCCTTACTCAGAGCTCTGTCCTGCATCTACCTTACATCACTGTCTCTCCCTCTTCACCCAAGTATCTCTGTACACATCAATCCATGTACATTATCTGTTGCATTCTCAGCATATGGCTGAGATTTTGAGCACTTCCTTTTAGAAGTACTAAAATCACCTAATAGAATCCAGACTCTCCCATATCACCACATTCTCCAATTCACAATCAGGAGCTATCGCCAAAGGCTTTATATTTAAAAAACTTACTGTGACTTTTTTCACAATTAAATATTTTAATTCATCCAGCATTACCTGCACGTGCCCTGGGAGGCAGAGCAGACAGTGGGAAAGTCCTCAAACTATCAGCATAAAAAGGGATTGATTGAAGGATGTCACCAGGTCAGTAAGATGTGTTCTAGACAGTCATATCCCAAATAGATAAGATTTCCATTTTGGAAGAATCAGTTTTTTAGGAAATAACACATTTCCTGGAGTAACTACTTCCCTGGACAAAAAGCTTCATACCTAGCAGTTTCTTGCTTTCATTTTCTTGTCTTTGATCCTCTGCTCATGTATATCAGCATCTCTTTACAGAAGTCAATAGAGGTACCTCTGTTTATGTGAGCTAAAGATCTGGTCCAAGTCTCAGTCTATATTACAAACAAGTTTCAAAGGGATTCTTGGCAAATGAAGAAGGAAAATAAAGTCTTTTTGTACTCTGAAATTTCCCAGGAATAAAACAAATGCACAGTCAAAACTATTCAAATGACATTTCAGGAGATCAGTCATAGAATCTATTAATGTATTTCTTTTTAAACAGATGGAGTTTGCAAATTTACTTTGGGCTTATATGTTCTATTGCCATCATGGCCAAACCTGATTTCTGACATAAGACCCGGCTCGGTGTTCACAAGAGTCTCCATATGCTGAATTGGACAGAATTCTGCCCAACATAGGTAGGGTTTATTTAGAAGAATAACTTAGTAAGAATCTTATCAAGGTTGTATCAGCTCTTGAAGCCAAGTTACATGCATATTCAAGTCAGTCAGGCATATACCCACCAAAAATGAATCAATTTTTCAGATTACAAGATCAAAATCAAGCGTAGGGTCTCACATCCATACGCACATAAAGCAGTGCCATACCCTGGGGAAAGCTATTCTGAAATCAATGTGACTAGGCACTCAGTAAAGCTCTGCACAGCACAGGCCAGTCCACAGCATTAATAGCTAAAGGCTGCAGCTACAAGCTTGGGCCTGATTCCCCACTGCACAGTGTGAACACTAAATTACAATTATTCCCACTTTTAAGGTCCTTGCCTAAAGAGTTTTATTCCTATAAGAGCAAATAACTGCCCCCCATCTTCTTGTATTGCCGGAACAGAAAATGTCTCTGCAATTGTGATTCTCTCTTGACTCTGTATTTGGTGGTCCTGTTACACCCACCTCAATATAGGCTTTATTCTCATGTGCACTAGGATCCTTTACAGGCAGTGAGTAAAGAGCAGTGATGCTGCTGAGACTCTCCAAGGAGGTTGGCAAATTGACTTTAGCTGGTTCCCTAGGATTACGTGTACTTTGCAGTCCAGTGCTGCCCATGACTGCATATGGTGCATTCTTGCAGAGAGCTGGGATAGGGCTGGGAGCCAATTACTTCTCATTTCTGCTTTCTGTTTGCTTCCAGTTCACACATGCCAACTTCACTGACATGGATGAAATAAGCCTGTCGTACATGGCAAACAAGAGTTATAGAGGCTGTGAGCAATGAGTAAGCTGGAGCTTTTGTTTGTGTATCAACACCACAACTATCAGGTGCATCCTGGCTGCAGGCATCTATTCCAGGTGATGCTGTAAAGAACAGAAATAAGATAGCAAGACATTGCACGCCACACAGGGTCTGCAGTGCCAGCAATGAGAAAGCTGTCACAAATTAAGCACAGCTGACCTGCAGGAATAAGCCTAAGCAAGAGTAAGCCGTAATAATCACAGCTCTTTGAAAGCCTCTGTTTCATTAGAGAGACTTTAATAGCTTTATAAAATCAGGAAAGTATTTATTATAACAACTTACAGATGGGAACATAAAGACTCTGAGAGGTAGTGGCTGGCACATTCCAATGCCGGTTGAGATCCACGTGTGCTTTGTCACTAACGATCCAGCAAAGGCTGATTGTGCATGTCTCAGGTTAAACAGCTACACATTAAAGCAACCATAGACAGGAGCCACTTGTGAAAATCTTGCCCAATGAACTTCCTGAGGATCCCACAGAAAATCAGTGGCAAAGAAGTAAAAACAAGGACCGCTCCCCTAGCTCTTCTCCCCAGGAGACTGACTGCAGGCCAGGCTCCGTGGTGTTCAGACATCAGGCTCTAGCCAGTCCCTTGAAAGAAGGGTGTCCAGGCGAACAGTTATCCAACTTCCAGAAAACTCTTTTACCTTTTAAACAGCCTCCATAACTGTTATTACCATGTTTGCCTGGTTACCAACAAGATTTGTATTTGAATAATTGCTTTGCCCCTCCCTGAATCCCATTGACTTAGGGCTTTCGTTTGTTTGTGTGTCATCTTCTCCTCCTCTTGTTTTAATTAAGATACAGTGTACCAATTATCCAAAGAGAAGCAGATTAAAAACTAAATTAGAATGTAAGACGCTGGGGTAACTGAGATTCAAGGGAAGGGGCTGACGTGGCTGTGCTCGTATTCAGACATCGCACTTTCCCAGTGACTTTCACCCAGGGAGCCTAGTTTGCTGCTCAGACATTAGTTAGTCCTCTCAGGTTCCCCGTGAAGAGTGCCCCATGAGCAACCGGCTCCCATGGCCAGCTGCACGGTGGCACAGAGAGGAGCAGGAACGTGCCTGTAGGAACAGAGCATGATGCAATTTCCTACTGGATCCATTAGGGGAGGGTTATGGCTCCGTTCTGACCATCTGACCGAACACAGCAAGAGTGGAAGTATGACAATATTTTGCTTATCTATTGAAAGGTCTCCTGTGCATCCTAGGAAATAGCTGGCCCTGGCCACTGCTGGTGGAAAGGCAATGAATTTGGTGTACTTTGGGGAAATCAGAATAGTTGTTGCAAAGGTCTGTCCTCCTGTGAGCTCAATCCTACTGCTCTACATTGTGAACACAGAGGAACAGGAGCAAGTTTAAGTGACTCCAAAACCAAGCTCCGTACTTCAGACTCATCATTTAGATTCTGAAAGTTCTAGCGAGAGCAGGGCTCATTTGTTGACGTCTGTTTGCAGGGGTTTATTTGTTTGAAAAGGCTAATCAGCTATCAGGATGCAGAGGCAATTGCTTAAATGTAAAGGAAAAGGAAGAAATTGTTCAAAGCTATTCAGATGAGGTAGCATGGTTTGCGTTTTGATGCCGGTGTGCAGCCAACTGACAAATGCTGAGCCACAGTCTGGTGTAAATCCAGATGAATTCCATTAGAATCAACAGACTTGCTTCCAATTTATTCTGATGTAACAGAGAGCATATTTCCATTTAGATTTACATTAGATTTGTTTCCTGTTTTCCATAATTCAGTCAGTTTCCATTGTGTACAAAACCAGCCTGGGCCAGATCTTGATCTCATTTGCATTGGATGAAAACAGTTGTTTCAAATGGAGCTACACTGGATTTATAATTGCATAAATGAGAGCAGAATCTGATCTATCCTAAGTGAGAATTTCCCAAGGCATTGCTGTGTGAGAACACCCCTGCCCCAGTGAAGTGACCAGGTTCTTTGCCATTGACTTCAATGGAGAAATTTCATCTAAATCCTGGACTGGAGCCCTGAGCTTGACAGCTGCTGCTTCGCACACCCAAGACATAGAAGCCCCTCTTTCCTTCAGAAGATGAGCTAACAAGCCAATGCTGCCACCATCTCATGTCCTAACATACCAATACCACACATTGGCTTAGAAGAAAGTCAGGAACGGAAAGAGCTCAGCCTTGCCTGGCAGAAGTCTTCCTCAAAAGATATATTGGCCCTGATATATCTCATTTGCCACACACGTTGTTTATAACCCAAGTTCTCTATGTTGCCTTTTGCTTCCTGCAGAGCTTCTTTCCTTGAGGCCCTTCCGACTCCCCTCGTTCAGTTGTAATTGGAAACATTAGAAGCAATACAATGATTCTTTGGCAGATAAGGCTGTCTGTTTTGGTGACCATGCTGCTAGTGATAGATTGGGTTATTACTAATAACTAATAAGAGGGTTATTCCCAGCAACATGTGCAATCAAATGGATTTACTCCTCCCCATTGAAGCTGCTTATTTCACTGCTAGCAGGAAAATAAGGCCATTTAGAGTCATTTATGGTAGTTGCGAAGGCTTTTCTGAGTAGATATACAAGCTATGTTGCCATAGCTTCTGGGAGGACTTGAAACTCAGCTCATCCATCTGGCTTCACAGCCTCTCAGTCTTGTTCCTTGCTGTCCCCTAGAAGCCACCATTTCAATGGGACATGAACAGACATTGCTCTCACTCTGGATCTTACAGGTACTGTACAAGTTCAGCTAACCCTTAAAACACTTGCCTCCTGCCTGCCAGCTCTAATGCTTTATAAGCCTGGATATTCCACCTCAGTTCTCAAAGATGAGTTTTGCTATGAAAACATGCAGCTTGATTCTTTGTTACCCAGGGCCTGGGGAAATGCAAAGCTGATATGCAGTAAAAGCAGCTACATCAGCACCGTATCGCTTTACGTGTATGGCTTGCCATTTTAAATGCAGACATACCTCTTCCATTTGCCATTTGCATATGCAGGACTCCTGTGTGTTTAATTCCACAGTAACTTTAGGCTTAAATATTTCTCTTAATTTACAACATTTAGCACCGAACATGGGAAGACAACAATTACAAGAACAACAGCAACACCACCAATGACAACAACACACTTACAAGGCTATCAGTATTAGGAGCACATTATGTGGCAGATTGAAATTGCAGCATCTCTGCGCTTCTCTCACCACGTCATCTCAGCCCTGTGCAGAGAGACTGGAAATTACCCATGGGTTTGGCCTGCAGTATATAAAACAGAGCCTTGAAAAAAACAAGGCAATCATCAAATTTCCAGTGTAGGCGGCAATCTGTCTGTTAGGTTTGCACACATACACATTATCGGGGCCCGCGAGTGCCTAAAGGCAGTCTTAAACAGAGCAGCTCAGCAGCTCGTGCCTATAAAACACAAAGGCGCACCAGGTTCTCTTCTGTCTGATGCTTCACAGCAAGCAGTAACTGAGCGGGACCCATCACGCGGTAACAAAGGCTGACATAAATACTTATTTGTGATTTTGTTCCCCACAGTTTTTATTCTACCGTGCAATTTGCATTACAACTGAATCCTAATTGTCCATTTTAGCAGGCAAAAAGCAATCTGATACAGATTATAATACGTGAGGTAAAGCAGCAACGTCACAAAATAGGTGCTGCCAGCCAAAAACAGCCTTCCTGTCTCCCAGGGTTTTGACACCGGCTGATTAAGCAACTGGGCAGCACTGCCTGGAATTAACATGAGCTCAAAAAAACCCAGGACAGCAGGAGTCTGCTTAACCAAAGTAAAAGTGCCATTCATTGGGGCTTCCTGACAGCCCTGAGCATCTGGGCAGTGTAGTCCTGAAAGCACCTCTGAGGTGACACGGTGCTACTGTCCGCGGTCAAGGGCCACCTGGGAAGCGACACACCACAGGGCCGGTGTGGCACGATGGCCCGAGGGCCCTGCCATGGAGCATCGGCACAGCCCCTGCGAAGCATCACTGGTCCCACGATGTTGCCGAGAGCCCCTGGAAGGCCGAGAGGCACATTTGGCCTCAGCAGCCTGTCTGAGGTAGCACAGCAGAGCCCCAGAAAGCAGCATGTGGCCCTGAAAAGAAAGCCATGTGGCTGAAACCAGGAACACCTGGAAGGAGAGCACTTCCAGGAGGGAATGCCGCCCAGCCAGCCTGACTAAGAGCGGCTTAACGTGGCACAGCTGCCCTGTGCCAACAGGCCCCTGCAAGGAAATGTGGTGCAGCTGCCATGGACTGGAGAGTCTGTGCAAGTGCTTCTGGGAGAGGGAAATCCATAATGAAGCAGCCTCAAAGGAGACATGACACAGCCTGCTCGAGACCCTGAGAGCTCAGCCAGCACAGCCACTGCGTTGAATTCTCCTGTATATGAAAAAACCTCTGTATTCCCAGGGCCACTAGTGCAGACTCATTGATTAGAAGGCAGGGCAGGAAATTAAATGAGGCAGGTGAATTAAAGCCAGACTTCACAGGCTGCATCTGTTCCTCTGTTCCCTCCGGGTACAACACTGATGTAACTTTAAAAAGTAAATGTAGTGCTGAGGAAAGCTGCCAGGCCGATGGCCCTGTAAACTGAAGCACTTGATGCATCCACGACTTGGGTACAGGAGAAGCACAGAAGAGCTGCTGAAACGTGCCTCAGCCTGAGCTGCCTTGCTGAAGCACAGCAGCTGGTGGAGATGGCCTGCCTGGGCTTGTCTTCTGCTCGTGAAGCTCAGGAGGAGCTGGCTGGGAAGGCCTGGCTGCAGCTCCAAGGTGGAGGTGAATGCAGCAGCAAACAGCAGCGCTTTTGGTAATCCATCAATAGCAGGATCCCAAAGATAAATACCCCTGACGAGAAGAAATCCCATCCATGGTGCAGCATGCAAAGCTGTAAACGTCTCTATCTTGCAATACGCCCAGGCTGGCGCGCGGGCAGGAGCTTGCACACCTTTCAGCTTTGGTCCTTGGTCTTGTCCGCACCTGTGTTCACAGAGGACAAGGGAAACATCCATTTCAGAACAGTTCTTACTATCAGCATCTTTCCTGGTATTTGGACATACAACAGCAGCCCTATACTCTGCAGTTTGAAGAGCCTGGCTGTTTTTTGATGGACCCAGACGAGTGAGGAGAGACAGGACATCTCAAACAAGAGACCTATTTTGCCACCTAAGTGGGTGTCCAGAGAGGATTCAAAGCATGCCTCTGCCCGTTTGGAGACCCGACCTTCTTCGCCAGACTCAGGTAAACGCCAAATGTCTAAATTGCATTGTAAAAAGTGACTGTCACCTCTTCTGTGAGCAGCTGAGTGGTGTGATCCCAGTATTGAGCAGGCATTAAGGATGCCCAAAACTAAGGAGTGAGAGGCAGTGTGGGGCGGACAGGCAGTAGGAGAGGTGGTGTAGAACAAGTGAGTAAAAGGGTTGTCCCACTGACTTCCCAGTCCTCTCATCACTGGAGGGTGGCACAGTCCTATCTGCAAAGCAGTAAAAATTTCGTGACGAAAACCAACAACATAATGAACAGTCAAAGAAAGAAAGCAAACAGTCGGCTCTTGTTTCTCAGAGCATAGCCTCTTTTCTCGTATTGATTGGATTATGGCAGAGCGGGGGAAAACAGAAATACCTCAAATAGATCCAGTAAGTTTTACCTCTTTTTATGCTGTACCTGTGGCTGTTTCCAGGTGGTTTGCTTTTTTTCTTCTTCTTCTTTTTCCCATGTGATAAGATCCATCATTTAAAGGACAGCAAGCAAACCAGCTCTTCCTGCTCTGAAGAAAGGCAGCAACTGCACTTAGAATAAAAGATTGTCAGGCAGATTTGAAGTGTCAATCAAAGCCTATCTCTGAAAAAAACATTAGTCCAGGCAGCTCACCACACCACCACAGTTGATTTACTCTTTCCAGATATCCCCCTGAGCTGCAAAAAAGCCTTCCAGAGCTGCCAGCTACAGGTATGAGGTGTTAGAGTAGATACAGGACCTAATTCAACTCAGGTCAGTTTGCCTTTTGCAGAGCAAGAGACTGTGATTATCGGTTCCAGAGAAGTAAATTCTCTGGTCTCCCAAGCTTTGTGAGGCAAACTGTACTTTTCACTAGGAGAGGGAAATCGATTTAGGACTCTGTTGCTTGAGTGTGTCCCATCTTCAGTGGCCCACCTCCACTTTAGTATTATTATTATCATTTAAATTATTATTTATGACTGCACCTAGGGCTGCACAAGGCACTTTCCAAGCACTCAGGAAAGTACTGGCTCTGCTCCAAGACACTCATTATTTCAGGACAGACAGACGCGCAGAGGCGCCGCATGGTCAAGTGGCAGAAATGCTGACCCAACAGTGCCAGCACGCTCTCCGCTGCGTGCCTAGCTTGTTGGTTGACCTTGAAAAAGTCACATTCCTTCCTCCCATGTTTAGTCCCATCCCACTCTTTGTCCATTTCAGTTGCTTGGACTGAAAGATCTTCAGCTGTGACTATGTTCACGTCTTTGTCTAAAATCTTTTTCTGTGCAAAGTCCAAGGAAGTACTTGGGGAGATATTTTTGTTCCTAGGAAAAAAAAAAAATACTGGAAAATGAGAAACTCCATTTGCCATGGTATTTCTTCAAATGCTTTTGTTCAGAAAAAAAGAATCAAATGCTTTCTTGTTGCCAAAAAAGTCCAGAAAGGCATGTTTTTCAGTTGAAAAACAGAAAATGCAGGTTTGGGGGGGGTTGGTAAGACAGTTGCCAGTCACTGAAATTTTCTGGGGAAAGTTCTGTAGTGGTTAAAGAAACATCCATTTTGTCCTGAAAATAAGTTTGAACATAAAAATCAAGTTGTTCTGTGAGCAGGGGAACTGGTGAAACCCGTTCTCCTTCTGATTTGTATATTAAAACTGCTTTTTATTTCTTCCTTTCTGGGTGCTCCCAGCTCACCGTAATATCCCCCGGGCACCCTTATCCCCTTCAGACCTCCCCAGCAAAGTCCTCGGCTCTTCCAGCAGCTTCTTGCTTTGCAGGCAAGGGGCAGCAAGTGCAGTAGCTGGTTTGAAGCTAGGCAGGTACTGACTGACCAGCCAGCATCTAAATGCCAGCTGGTCACCTGGCTGCTGCATCTCAAAACAGATAGGGAGCAAGAGGTGTAATTACCTTTCCTTCAGTAGGATATTAGCTTAAAAGTCTCTCTTCTATCCAGCTGCTGTTTTTTCATGAACATTCAGGAATCTTGGGTCTGTGAGACCTCTCTCTTTCCATCAAACTGGGTTGAATCAGGTCAGCTGGTTCAGAAGTTACTGGAGCGGGGGGACTGGCACACAGATGGAACACCACCACGAGGAGGCTCATTGCATTATAAACCCTGGCTCAAAAATAAGGCAGTTTTGGTGTAACAGTGGGTCCCTAATGTCGGGTGAGGTAGTCGCCAAAACAGTGACCAACCAGTCTCTGTCCTTTGGGTATATAAAGGCTGTCAAGCTGCAGGACTGTCTATAGCGTGCTCACCACTTATTTACTGTACAGAGCCTTCAACCTAGAAATCGGGGCCCCGCTGTATAGGAACTGCTCAGGAGCCCCGGCAGTCCCTAACCCGAGTCACTCACAGCTGGATGGACAAAGAGTGGGAGAAAGGGAATAAATTATCTCAGACTTACATATAGGAAAACAAAGGCCAAGATCAGCAACTTAGTGAGGAATCCTGTGAGAGAGTCGGAAGGAGTCTCAGCTGTCCAATGTCCCCATGCAGGGCCCTAAGCAAAGTCCACCTCAGCTCCTTCTCGCTTCCTCACCCAGGCAGAAGTCGCCCTTTCATGGGCATTTCACTCTGATCCACTGCCCCCAGGAGCTGAGTCAGTCTTACCCACGCTTCTCCTTTGGCAGCTGAGGCCGCATGGCACGCTGATGAGGAAACGTTATTTGTTGTTTTGTTTGGGTTAATTATTCATGGGTACTGTGCTGAAAACGCTTGGAGCTGCTTTCTGAACAGTCCTTGAGCTGGCGTGCAGGGAGGGACTTACCAAATGCTGGTGGCCGGGCTGCCTTTCCACGGCCAAGCTCTCTTCCATCTGCTTCCCTTCAGCCCTTGTCACACTCCCCGTCTCTCATGGCTTTGGCTGTGCTCTTTGGCATTATCTGAATAAGAAAGAGGCAAATACTTGCAGTGCTGTAGACATGCAATCAAAAATGGCATTTGACCAAGGAGGCACTGACCGTGGCGTGGGGAGAATATAAACCTGATCCTCTGACTGTTTTGTTTTTTCAGTCACACTATACAGCTGAGGATAATCCACTTGCAGGGTTTCAGACCTGTTTATCCTTCCGCAAAAGATGCCTTCACCCTCCAGATAACCTGCAACTGTCTGGAAGCCTTTTTCCCATAGGCAAGGCTCTCCCTCTTTACTGCATGCTCCTGGAAATCCATTTTTCATCTCAGAACAGAGCAGCCTGTAGCTTTAGGAGTACTTTGAGGATGTTTACAGTAAGACAGAGCTTGAATTGTTCTAAACACGCTCACCCGCATGCATTAGCACTAAACGGTGTTTGTCTGGTGTTATGGTTCCATAAACGTTTTCTGACAGGGGTACAGACCCTGCATAGAAGACTTAAGCTTAGCAAAAGTAGGATTACTTTCTTAGTTACTCTTCTGAAGACCCTTAGAAATCATCTAGGGCTACCCCCTGGGGTGTCCAGCACAGAGGCTGAAGCTCTCACAGGTTTTTAGGGGTACCTCTTCAGGGCTAGCATTTGCTTAGAGAGCTCTTTATCATGCCTTGGACTGCAACCAAGATCCTCATGGCCCATAGGCAGCAGCTCTACCAGGCAGCCACCCCACCCAGCCAAGCCAGTAAGTGCAGGGCTGAGTCTTTTGACTCCTGTGAATTGCTATTTGCAATTATGCAGACAAGAAACTGAGCCTGTGCTGCAAACATTTCATCAGGACTTACAGAAGTTCAGAGTTTATGGGGTGGGTTTTTTTGTTGCGTCCTAGCAAAGGACACTACAAGTCTACTTAGGCTGATACCAGTCGCTGGTTGGGTTTTCTGCAAAACCCAGAACAGGATTCATACTCCAGCACTTGCTTCCTCACTTGAAATTTCAGGGGATTGTAATAGTCAAGGATTTGCTGTGAGCCCACCCTATAGCGCATCTGCCCCATAAAACACCAGGACACAGGAGAGGATATTTATCCTGACTGGGCAAAATCCTCACCTGCTATAAATCAGCACAACTACAGAGAAGTCCAGGAAGCTGTGCCATATCAGACCAGAAAAGAACCTGGTTTAGAATATACTTTCCGTTCATTAATTCTTTGCCTAGAGCCAAGACAGACCCCCCATGGGACACATCAGCTCAGTTTCACCTACTGCAATCCCATGCAACTGCACAGGAGAGGAATTCAGATCTTATGGACCATGTTCTCCGCTGATGCAACCCTCTGCTTTTGTTAAATGAGCTTCTTGGGCTGAACAGTAAGTAACTAAGCTAAATACAGGTGTCATTTTCTGGCCAAGAGGTCAGCAAAGGTAACTGCACTGGTGCTTTCGGAACTTAAAAATCACTTAACTGATTTCAAGTTTACACCAGCAGAGAGCTTGGCCCGTGAGTAATACACATAAATACTACCTTCAGCTACAGAGTTGAAGTCAGTCCCCCACCTGGCTGTTGCCTAAGTAACGCATCTCTAGGAGGATATTTTTGAAGCTAGTGTTATTTATCCAGTAGATGGAAGCAGGCCTGTTAAGGCCATACCAGGTCAACATATGTCTAAGCATGTGCTGAAGAACTTAATTAGTCCTCCCTGAGAAGAGAGACTCCCAGCGCTATTTAAAGGATCGTTATCCTACTGTGAGATGCCTTGGAGCCTGCTGTTAGGCCTAAGCTTAACAGGGCAAGCTTGTAGTAGTTGGATGGGAGCGAAAAGTCTCCCCTCCACACTGCAATTGCTGAGCAACCCCAGGAGCTGGAAGGTCAGCACAAGGAGCAGGCATCACAAAAATCACTGAAACCCAGTGTAAGGGACTTAATTCACATCTGGGCTGTAATGTCGGCTTTCTATGCAGGGTCAAACTGTGTAGATCCCATTATTTTTCTGGTTTCTCTTTCTAGAGATCCAGCATCTGCTGTGCTTGGTGACTGCTTCTGGGCAATTCCAGTGAGAGTGAGAAGGGGTGACAGGATAGTGGAGTAATATAAGCCTGGAGTGAGCCACTGCTGAGTGTCTATGTCAAACATCGATCCTTGTGTCATCATGGGAATCAAATGTAGGCAGCAGTTGCTTAGCATCAGCTAAACCGGACCTTATGCAAGTGGCTCAGTTATAGTTTTCATGCCAAGGCTCAGTCATAGTTTTCATTTATGAGGCCAAAATTCGGAGATTGTAAACTGAATGCCAATAAGGGAATTAGCCAAAGATGGATGGTTTTGTTATTCTGCCAGGAGGTAGCTCCTTGAGTGGATGGACCTTTGGAAAACTAGGACCTTTGGAACAGCCTCTGAATGATAAAGCAGGGTCCCAAGTGTGTTAAAGCTTGTATAAGCACTGGCACTCACCAGGGACACTGAGGCTGGATTGCAGAAGAGGGAGAATCCTGGACATGCTCATCTTGACCTAATAGTGGCTTATACATCACGTGGGACCTTGGTCTGCTCCTTGAGCTGTCAGGAGTTGTTCCTAGATGAGTTGTTATAGTAACTGCTAATGCCCCGAGATAGATGTTTTCAGGTGGCTCCAGGCCAGAAAATCAGCACCAAGAGATTCCAGATAATAGACTTCTACTAAACTCAGTGCCGGCATCTACTCTATTTAACCTATTCACCAATGACTTATTGAACTCCATTTTCCAGGCAAGCTGTATATGACGACAATAGTTGCTTGGCCTCAGTGAACCTCAGCTTCTAAAAGACTGAGGGGATCCTATGTGCTGTGGCTGAGTCTATGCCAGTAAATTAAATGTGCCTGGGACTTTCTTCTGCATTGAGAGGACAGCTGGCACAGAATGGCCAATGTTTTCATCTTAAACTCTTACCCTCCAAATCCATGTGGTCACATCCAGACAGCCCGTAAGGAACAGTCCCTGGCCCATGCTAGCTCCTGAAATGCATCTGGACTGGGCCAAAACTGCAGTGCAATACTCCAGCATTCTAACAGAGAGCAGTCATGGTACTGGTTAATTTATTAGTACAGCACTTGTCTGACTGGCTGCTAGAGGTGACCGCACAAGAAAGGAGCCTGAAACCAAGTGTGAAGGCTCTTGTCAATGTGCTTGTGCTTATACCACGTCCAGATCCAGCTGGAGCTCTACATCCTTAGGAACGGTCAGTGACAGGCACACAGCACATCCAGGAGTCGCTCTGGATCACCCATTTCTATCCTCTCTTTGAAATAGCTCATGGGTTAAGCAGTGCATTCACCAGTTCAAGACAATATCCCTCCACCTAACATCTAGCATCAAAATGCAGCCCACAAATTATTAACAAGGAGCAGCTAATGCCATACACCCACTGTCCAGCACTGCTGCTGACTACACCGTGGGAGGCCTCTTTGGGTGGTGCTCCACAGCGTGCAGCCAACAAAGAGCATTCAGGCGGCTCTCTGCGGCAGACAAAATTCGGGAAGAGTTGTGCCAGTTTCAGGAACTCCCACATCACCACCAGACCAGCTGAGCAGCTACCTGGCTCTGGGGCCCTGCACCACCTCCGGAGCGAGCCAAACAGGTTCTGCCATGGCGTGGTCCACAGTGCCAGGACTGATCACGCCTCGGGCATTTGGGACAGCCTGCTGCATGCCCTTGCGGATGCTGTTGCATCTGTGCTGGATCGCTGCTCTTTTCATATCGGGACTCGCTGGTGGTCTCCTTGCAGTGGGCTCCGATGGCTTGAACACCACAGGCTGGCCCAAGGCCACTGAACTGGGGGGGTTCTCTCTCTCTGCTTGTTCATTCACATTTCAAGTCTTGCTTTGCTTGTTTTACCTACTTGCAAACCATGTTGTTGTAATATGCAGCTCTCTAGGACAGAAACTGTTTTTCAGCATGTACTTTGCTCAGCTTCTACTGCAACAGGATTGCAATCTCAATCAGTGCAGCAGTAATGTGATTAACAAGCTCTGCACAAGGGGGAATCGCATCCTCAGTGGATGTGATATTCCCAGTTCTGGGCTGCCCGTGTGTTTTCCCAGGGTGAGAGGTCATGTTGACTGAACTCCGAAATGGCTTGCATGAACTTTTGAACAGTAAGGTCCAAATAAATTTTCAGCGTTAGCTGGTATGCTGATCCCTTTCCTGCCAAGCTGCAGCCTTAAGTGAATTTTTATGACTACGTTATAAACCCCAGAAAACACGAGCAAGAAGTGGAAATGCTGACTTGGCCTTTGCTAAATGCCAATTATCTACAAAGGCATTAAGTGGGGGGGGGGGGGGGGGGGGGGGAGGATGAAAAATAGGGTCATTTTCATGTTTTCTCTGGTTCAAAGTAAACTGTCCCGTGAGCCCCTTGTAAGAACACATAGCATACAGAGTGACCATTAATATTTATAGGCACAACACTGAGCTGCAGACCTTGGCAATCGGAGCAAGTCCACTTTGGGAATTAATATAGCTCTGCTTGGCTGGCATCTCAGTACCAAAGAGTAAGTAGGAGACACCAAGATTTTCAGGGAGAACTTAAGAAGCAGATGCTGACCTTTGATGGAGAGGGTCCATACTTCACTGAGACTGTGAAGTACTAAAACCAACTCTTAAATCCTCAGGGCTGCTGGCCAAACCCAACACCATGTTCTCTATTCCTCTTCACTCCTGTGCCTCCTAGACAGTCCCAATGCTGCGTAGGCTACTCTCCTCATATTCCCCAAGGTTGCACACTGTCACCCAGCTGATACAGACCAGCACAGCTCCACGGACACTAGTGGAGCAACATGGGTTTATAATACCTAAATATCTGGCCGAATAATCTTAAGGCTCAAAATGGTTCTGTAATCTCAATTGCAATGCAGCGCCTGCCTTCTCCCACTCTGTATTTCCTAACTCCCAGTTTAAGTGACAGAGAGAGCCCTCTAAAAATGTCCTCTGCATGCTGAGGATCTGGCAAGGTGCTGAGTCACAGAGGCTGCACTCAGCCCAGGACTCTGTACTGAGCAGGGTGGTGACTGCCAAGCCACACACAAGCACGTCTGAGAAATATCTAGGGGGACCATGCTACAACCATAGCTCGGTCACCCCCATGAGCCTTTAGAGAAATGCATCCCCAATACCTGGGCATTTATCTCTCCTGCCACACAAAAGACTTTGGGAGTGGCTGTGGTTGTCAGAACCCAATAATCCTTCATGTCCAAGAACTCAAGGAGAGACATGACTTCAGGGAGAGACTGTCCGCCCCCCACAATGCACCCAGCCCTGGGAAAAGGAGTAAGAGATTGGACACAGGTGCTTGTTCAGGAGCCAGGAAGGTGTTGATGAAATTCAAGGAGAAAAATATTAGAAATACCACTCCCTTTTTCATGTACTTATAAAAATTGAGCTGGAGCTTTCAGCAGAAGGCTCTCAATTTTCAGAAATGGCTAGTGACTTCAAGTGGGCACCCTGAACTCAGCACACCGGGGGCAGGATCTCCTGGTGATTTTTGCATTGCTGCAGCTACACCCTGCTTTTGCAGCATGTGGGAAGGTGCATAGCACGTTATGGAAATCAGGCATCTGTCAAAAGGGTGTCGATATGTGCACTCTGTAAACTGAGTCCCTCGGAATCCTTTTTTACTCTCGAAAATTCAGGCTGTACAATTTAGGAAAATAAACACTGGAAACAACAACAAATAGAAATGCTCCTGCCATTAAAAACAAGGTGAAAAGGAGGAGCTGAGCCAAGTTAATCAGAGAGCTGAAATGAGATGTTGGAGAAAGGGGCCATGGGTGACTTGGGGTATGCACTTAGCTGAGCAATGTGAAATCTCTTGTGTCTGGCTGAGCTCTGAAAGGAAATGCTTTATTAAATCTTCTTTGTGTGAGATTTCAAGCTGCCTCTGGACTGGAAAATAGGACCATTCCAGTATGTGGCATATAATCAGGAACTGAAGCCTTTAGTGCAGGTTTTTCTGCAGAGGAAACTCTGATCAGCATAGACACATAACTCAGAGGGCTCAGGATTCAGAAAGCTGAATTAGACGCAGTACACCCATGCTCTGCTGTGCACCTCTTCTACCCGGTATCCCCAAAATGCTTCACAGAATTAATCATGCTGGCAGCAGCAACCAGGCATTAGGAAAGACAGCGCAGGTTGGGCATAAATTCACCCCACTGAATCTAAACTATCCTGTGGGCCAGTGGGTCTCGTCCATTATTTCAGCTTTCACTCCCACTGGAACCTAAGACTTGCCCTGACTGATCTCCTTGGCACTGGCTATCCTGGAAGTCTCTAGTCTCACTGTACATAACTGCTGCAATCTGGCCACATTTTGGGAAGGTGCAGCCTCTTGCCGTCTCTGTCCAGCACTCATTGAGCTTTGCTGTAAGCTGGTGGCTCACAGCTCTTCCAAGTTAAAGCAGGACTGCGCCACCCCCACATACTTGCAGAAAGTATCTGCTAAAAAGAAATGGAGGGAGCCAGGGACAACAAGAAAGAATGAGGACGAGAGGCTCCCAGAGCACCCCGCCATGTCACACAACCTCCCTTGCCCTTTTGCACGTCCTGTCTCTCCCTCTCTGCTTGGCCACGTAGTTGGGAAAGTGAGGGCTGATCAGAGACAGGACAGGCAGCGTCAACCAGATTTCCTCCTCCTCTAACCCCCTTATTTCACACCACAGCATGTCTGGAGCTGAAGAGCCTTGAATCTCAGCCCACCTACTGGAAATTGCAGGGTTTGAGTTCCTGATCTGCTTTCTGCAAACCCCAACAGGAAAGCGTCCCAAGGGGCTGAGATACACAGAGCATTCCCCTTCCTTTGCACCGCCCCCGCTGCAGACAAGCTCCTTGCCTACCTTTTATTGCTGACAAGAAGCAGGACAGAGCCATTCTGGATATTGGCTTCTTTGAGAGTCTCGTGCTCCTCGAGCTGCCTGGAGTTGTAATAAAATGTCTTCTTCCAGGAAGTGACGCCCTCCCGTACTAAGTGAGCCCGTAGGTCCATCACTGTGTCTCTGGGCTTGACCGTCAGGGGCATCATCAGGTCCTCGTCAGCCAGGTGCACCTTAATGTGGTACCTCTTCCAGCGAGAAAGGCTCCTTCGCAGCGTGTCCATCCTCTCCAGCTCACCAGGGCCAGTGTGGCAGAGAGGAACATCCAGCTGGGAGGTCGGTAAAGGCAGGGATGTGGCTCTGAAGAGGCTGTCTGCCGTGAACAACTTAAAATGTCCTGCCAAACCTGTTCCTCCCAGTTGCTGTGCCGCATGCTTCACATTCCAGGGAAGAGCTCACCTGGCTCCTAGAGCCTGCTGGCTGGGAAACGTCTCCATGAATCATTTCCACACACCCGTAAATCCCATAATAATTATAACGTCTTCACAAAGTGCTCTTCATTCCAATGACTCTCAGAGGACGTTAAAGTTGGATCTCCATAGCCATTAGAAACGTGGGTCCATGTGAGAATTGAATGGGTTTAGTAACCTCATGTCTCCTGCTCTAAAAAGCTGCCAGCTGTGGAGTTGATCAGTTCAACAAAGTAGGCGTTGAGGAACCTCACAGCTATTTAACGTGGCCATTTTAATGAAGAAGAGAAAAGTACTCTGCATAGTGAAAAATTCCTTACTGGGGAGAGCCAGAGCACCCTGAAGGAGACAGAGAGCCTGGCTGGTGTGCACACCCCTCATTAGTGCAGTGCAGTTTCCCCCTAGGAGATCTGTATAGTTATTGTAGGCAAACAGGCTGGGACCCTCCAAAAGGGGTAGGACTCATTTGTTGCTCGTCATACCATCAGATATCTAATATTGACTCACATGTGCTCCTCACTGGTTCATCATCTTGATTTCCTCTTCCTTTCAGATCCCTGCCTAATTGAAGGGCTGACCGTATCCTTCTCTAGCACGTGAGTGGGAACAGCATCATGGGGCTGCAGGCACACCATGCAAACAGGCAGCAACAGAGGCCTTGGAATACCAAGAGGAACAAGCAATACTTTGGGAAATACAACAATACCTCTGAAAGGAAGGAAGCGATGCCAGCCACGGGAGCCGGCTGTAATTGAATGATCCTGCAAGGCAGACTCTGGCAGTCACAAGATGATACTTCAGAGCAAACATCATCAAGATAAGAAAGGTTTTTTTTTTTTTTCTTTTTCTCAAAAAGATCAAGTCACCCTCTTATCTTGTAGGTAATTTCCTGTAGGCCATATTACATGAATTAATTCCCTTGTCCATTCTTCTCAACGTAGATCAGTATTTTCAGACCAAGGTACTGCAAGATAGCTGACTTCAGAGTCTGCTCTTTACTAAAAAGGGGTTGTTCTTGCCCATTAGATAACAAAACAAACTGTCAGATTTTCAGATATGGCAGCAGTCAGCTCCCATTGAGAGCAAAAGAGGTGTCCGCTCTCGAATTGAGAAACAAGGAGGTTTCCACCCTGTCTTCACACCTCCCTTCTTTTTCCCTTCCCAGAACACTATGTCTCTGCCAAGGACAGCAGCAAATATCTTCAATTACACTACAGGCAATGGAGATTTCCCTGTTGCACTTGAGAAGAACTGAAGCTTCTGCTAGCAAGATTTTCTTTCCAGGTTTGGTCACTGTAATGGTATGATTGTTTTGGTGGGGACTGGGATTCGTGGGGCCTCACTCTGCCACTGAGTTGCTTCAAAAGCTTGAGATGAGTCATGTCATGCCTTCATGTTTCTGTTTGCTCATCTCATGACTGCTGCATGGTGTAACACGTGTCCATGAAGCACCTTGTGAAAAATAGGAACAGCTTTTAGCACAGTCATGGTCTGGAAGCATTTAAAAATGCCTGGATCTACAGATATGTCAATAATCTTTGTGAAGACAGGACAACACCACTGCTCTTAGAGAAGGAGAAACTGAGGCACAGAGTGGTGCAGAGCTGTTAGAACAAAAGATGTCAAAGGTTAGGCTCTCGTCCCCATGTCTAGGCATCTCAGTGAGCGGTCTCATCTTCAGAGACCTACAGAAACTTTCAAGCCTGGGGCCTGGTGTATCCTTCTCCATTGGGTGACATTCACTTGGGGAGCCAAAATTCATCCCTGGTGTAAAGCCAGAGTCTCAGGGGTAAAGCAAGGGTTTGATCCAATTCCCACTGCCATCCAAGGGCAGACTCTCATTGACGGCAGCCAGAACTGGATCAGACCACAGACACACTGAGGTCTGATGGCTCCGGCCAACAGAATTTGCCCAGTGAGTGCCAAGGGAAGCATAAGGCATTCTGATTTCAGCAGAGCCCGTCTGGTGTCAGCGAGTCCATCAGCTCCATCCTTCTAGCATACGTGACAGCCTGACAGCTGCCAAATACCTCCCTCAGACACCTTTCAGACGGCTCCTGTTTATTTTTAGGACCGCTCTTTCCAGTCAAGGCTCAGATGTGTATCATTACGTAGAAAGGGGGGGATGCTGGCAGAAAGAAAACACACAGCTATTATTTCTTTGCCTATGATGTGGTTGCAAACTTTTCTCATGTACCCCCATCCGCCCATATTGGGACCCTTCGTTTTATGAAAAGAGACGATATTCTAGCCTATGAAAGCCAGGATAAGGAGAAGCATAGCAGTGAAGTCAGCTTATGAAATACTGAAGCAGTCAAACCCTCACTGGAGCACGTGAATGTCTAATGCCAGTTCCAATTAATTTTGAATTTTTCATTAAACCATTATTAAAAGCAAGAGGACAGCAGAAATAAGGGGAATTGACTTGGGCAGTATATTAAGTACCTTAGTTTTGCTGGAAGATGTTTTATTATCTGTCCAAAGTAATTATTTCACCAGCTCCTGACGGTTTGTGGGCTAAACAGAGGTACAGGATAAAGTTCTAGATGGTCTTTCCTCAAAGTTATTTTAATCTCCATCTCCTACCCCACGCCTCGCAGCCTACTTGGGTGATGTCTCTGGCATGTCATATCTAGAGGACGAGACATGGCGTCAGAGTTCTGAGAATCTATGATAATGTGTCACTCTGGCATTATTTACAAATCAAATAAAAGCTTATTGACTTAAGCTTTTCCCCATATTGAGGGCAAACAGAAGACATGCAAACATTCAGAGAAACATTCATTAGGAAAGCCGGAAAAGCAATTTAAAACCCAGGTGGGGGAAGAAATAAAGCAACAGCATTTATAAAATGTTGTCTCCTCTTCTCCTGTTCTCAAAGCTTCCTAGAGCAAAAGAGAAAAACCTGCCTAAATGAGGTGCTTCATTAAGATGCCTCAAGCTGGTTGAGGTGATCCTGGGCCTCACAGTGTCTTCTTACAATGCCAGAATAGAGACACTCATTTCCTAAGCTTTTTTTTTTTTTTTTTTTTGGCAATGGCTCTGTTTTGCTGCTTGCTGTGCTGCTCTCCTTGCAGAGGACAACAGAGGAGAGGTGTGATGTTGCTCTGTAAGGAAATAAAGGTTTCTTTATTTCCTGGTAGCAATTATAGGGAAATTGCTACATCTGGGGAAAATTTGACCCTGATTCCCCTGACAGAGCCTATAAGTCTTTGGGGAAACCACTCTCACAGTGCTGGCCTTTCAGGCAAGGAAGAGATTTTGCTGTTTCCTGAAGCTCTCTGATCCCAGGACTTGTGGTCAGTAATGCTGAACACTAAGGATTTTCCTCTGATGTTTGTTTGGGGTGAGTTTGTGTTTGGGAGCAGATAGACAGGCAGGGATGATGTGTGAGAGATGACTGCCCTTGTCAGAATGACCAGGCTATACCTGCAACTCTACGACACTGGGAACCAGAGAGCCTGTGTGTTAGACTCCCCAGCCCGATTCTGCTGGCAGGCACCTCCTCTGCCCCGTGGTTGTCCTCCTGCTCTGTTAACTGACGGTGCGGAGGGAAGGCTGCAGCGTTGTGAGCTCTGAGATCCACACTGGGTGCTGGGGAGCATGGGGCTAGGAAGGGTTCGCTCACAGGGACTGAATGGCCACGCAGCATGAATCACGAGGCTTGACAGTGGTCAAGGTTAGAAATCTCCAGTCCAATATGCAGCCTGCCACCTAATTCATTCAGTGCCCCAGGTATTTCAGGAGATGCGGCAGCTTAAGGTGCTAGTATTTATATTCCTGAAGTACCCAGAGGCCCCAGCTAGAGCTGTACCACCATGTGCCAAGTGCTTTACAGATAAGTAAGATGAGTAAGGCCTTTTCTATCACCCAGTGCTTTCCTCCTCCTGAGATGTGCTTGGTTATAAAATGACTGGGCTAACTTTATATGTCAGGTTACATCTACAACAAATTAACAAAGAGCTAATAAATGATTAATAAATGCTTTGAAAAATGGGTAATTAAATGCAACAGCTTTTTAGAGTCCAATGGATAAGCACAAAATATGTAAGCCAAAGCGATAATGCTTTCTCCTGATATAACTTATCTACAGCATACAACTTATCTACAGCATACTGCCCACATCTGCAGGAGTGCTTAGGAATACTATTAACTTCTTGCACACTAGGAATAAAGAGAGCCTTTCTATGACTCGGAGGAGCACTTCTCCTGGAGATTACGGCAAAATCCTCATTGTTTAGATCATCTAAAATCCAGAAAAGCTGGAAGGTGCTTATGTTAACATATACGGGAGGTGTGAGTGACGAAAGTGACTGCACTGACTCTGTCCTGTCATCTGCCTGTCAAGCTATAGGGTCGTATGCTCCCAGGCCAAATGGCCTCTCTGTTCCACTGAATTCCCAGCCACAATCTTCCATCCTTGCCTGGCACAGGGGAAAATGTCCCCTGTCATCCTGCCCTGTTCCAGACAACAGTCAGGAGCTCTCCATCTGCTCCAGCAGCATAACAGATTTTTTTTAAAAAAAGATGTCTCGGAAAGGGAGGTTGATCCTCCTTTCATTCTTTTTGGTATGTATGAGGATTTCTGCCACTAACGCAGCTGAAGTTACCAAGCCAGACGGATCCCGCTGCAGTATCAGAATCAGACTCCAAAAGATCCTACAACTTCCCTGGCTAGCTGCCCAGCATCAATATTGCGTTACTGGGAGCTGGTGGACTCTGTTTAGCATGGGATTGAACTTACAACAGGCTCCAGAAAAAAAGCTATGTATATTCAGCTTTGAAGGAGCAAACTTGCCTGGTTTTGGAACACAAATGAACCTGTAAGTTTTCTGAGTAAAAGTTAGATGTGAGTTGGTGACATTTGCTGGTGGAAAGGGAAATGTGAAGGAAAAAAAACCCAGTAACGCACATGTTAAATGAACCAGTCAAGTGCAGACAATGGAACAGCTGAAAAATGGATATGGGAGAAAGCATTTTGCGGTGGTAGTTATTTCTCACTGCAGTTCTTTATAACTTCCCAGATGGGAGATTCATGACCCTAGGAAGAAGTCTGTATCCTCCAGGGTTTGGCCTGCGGCAGCCCATGACTCACTCACCTACCGGGTTTGGCAGTAAGCTGAGAAACAAGCAAGACAGCAAATTGTCTTGTGGAAACAGCAAAACAAGAGACAAATGAATTAATTGCTGGAAGAGCGAAAAAATAAACCTCCATGCACAAAGGAGGGCCCTAGATGGGGGGAGAGAGAGAGAGCGCGCGCACGCTCATGCCACTGAGGACTCCAGAGGAGATGGCATCCCAGGCAGCCAGCTCCATTCATTTGCAGGCGAAACAAATTCAGGATGCCTCAGTCTTAAAAGGTGACGTCGGCAGAAATAGAAGATTTGAGGCTCTACCAGCCATTCCACCAGCAGCAAGATGGTTTTCCAGGGGCTCAAGGAAGAAAGAGGATTTGTGGATCTACATTGCCATCTAATGGCGAGGAAGAACTTAAAGCTTTCGCTGTGGCTGTAATAGCAAAGTCACTGAAGAGGGGATGGTCCATACGGATGATTGTCCTTTGGTCTAAAGGCAAATCCTTCTCTGCGACAGAAAGGGTCTCACTGGTGAAGGCAATGCAGCCAGCCCAGAGAAAGGAAGGGTAGCCAGACTCTTGGGATAGAGGCTGCTGATTCCTCCTCTTCTGGCATCATCTCCACTCTGTTCAGTATTAACCAGGAATGTTAACATGCATATAGGATGGGATTTGCTTTCTTCTGGTGTACCAGGTATTGGCAGTGAGGCAGGCTTCCCAAGCAAGTGCATGTTTCAGATGCTGAGTGAATTCTGCCATCCTATTCAAAACAGTGTCAAATTCAGCATCTCAGGTGTTCAAGACCCTGCTGGGAAATGCAGATAACCAGGATTATTTAAAAAAAGACGTGAATTCCCCTTGGATCTAGGTACAGGAAGAGCAGATCTACCATTCTGGTCACACCTAGCCCAGTACCTTCTCTGCATCCGTGGTGAGTAATGGATACTTAATGAGAAAGTATCAGAAAGAGGATATTACAGATTGTTACTGCCCTGCCATACCCTTCACACTGGGAGACAGCCCTGCAGGGAGAACCCACAAAGAAAAGAAATTCAGTGAGATGTGAGGGTTTATGGATTTTGTCATTTAAAAGGAAATGCCAGGAAGAGACAAGTTTGATGTTCATTGTAGTGCCACCTTTGCTACAGTGTGCTGCTAATGATACACCATGTTATATAGCTTCTAGAACAGAAACTTTACAAGAGAGAGTGGGCTATTAGGAGATACTTACATTAAGAAACCGAAGGAAATTTGGTAAAGGATTGTCAACAGCTTCTTTCTTCTGCTTTGAAACGTTTCTAGCCTTGACACATGCAGCTTTGCATATGAGGAGGAGTTGAAGCTCAGTCGATGTGAGAGAGAGGCAGGTGATCTTTTATGACCACGAGTTCAGAATGGAGCAGGAGCTGGGGGGGGGGAGAAAATGGGGATATAAAGTGTCTGCTTTTCCCAGATAGTAAAATGGGACGTAGTGTGGGTCCCAGCTAACTTCTGGGCAATAAAAAAGGAGTAGGGATTGAGAGCATAGAAAATTTTGAGACCTGCCAGACTTCAGGCCACAGGTCTGCCCGCCCCCAGTCTGTTAAAATGCCTGCTGCAACATGTTCCCCATGCAGCATGCTGCCCAAGAAATGAGCACACTCTTGAACAACCCAACTTCATTTCCTTCTGGTGTCCTCTCATACTTACGCACACAAACTTGCCAAGCCTTGCTAGGCCCAAACAATCCCTCTGAAAGAAAAGGAAAAACAAAGGAACTCCTTATAGCATCCTTCCATCTGTCTGAAAAAAAGAAATGGTTTGGAGGGTCTCCTTTCTCTGTTGGTTGCTCACTGTTTCCCAAGCTAATGAAAGCCAGAGGCACCGAGAGTGATAGGATTATCATTACTGAGAGAACAGAGTGAATTTTTCAGGTACTTCTCTCCAGTTCGTGAAGCAGGGAGGGGAAGAAGGGAATGTACCTGGTTGAAGGGCTACACAGGGTGACATGTTCCTTGATGTTCCTTTCTAAATGTGGCTCTGAGTCATGCTACAGGGTTGGTTAGAAAAATTATCTTCCTGCAGTAGAAATACAAAGGCAAGAGAGTCTTGTTCAGTGTTCACTTCCCCAGCCCCAGTTCTGAGCCTGCCCAAGCTTGCGGCAGGAGAGGGGCTGGTGAGCTGGCTGGAAAGCCACCTCTGCTCATCTCAATAATCAGAAATTAAGAAGAGGCTGTGAGAGCAGCCATAGAAACAGCTCAAAACACGCGCCTAAGGCTACATGCAGCTGTAGTCCCGGGGAGCGGCGTGCACAATCTTGCACCTGCCTCCATCGCACAAGTTCCCACGTGCCAGGTCAGTCGGGGCTAATGCAGTCCTTCCCCACTCCGTTTCCTCCCCCTCTTGATGCATTTCCAAAGCTGTGCCCCAAAACCTGCTCCTTCTGAAAAAGCTACAGACAGGGCCTGTGGCACGTCCACCCCTCATGGCAGGGTGAAACAGGGGCCCCCGTGCGGGGTCTGGTCTGGAGGCAGGATGCCAGCAATGGCGTGATCGAGGGAGGGAAGCCCTGAAGGAGCCATAAAACACGGCCAACTGGGTTGAACTCATAGGAGCAGCGCGTGAGCTGGACCACCGGTCGCAGCCAGGAGAAGAAAGTTATTAAAGGTGTACGTTGTCCCAAAGAAAGTGGAGGTTGTCATGGCTTCAGGACATGGTTTAGTAGGCACGGTGGTGTTGGGTTGATGGTTGGACTGATGATCTTAGAGGTCCTTTCCAACCTTAGTAATTCTTTTCTAGTTTTACTTTCATTAACAAGTAATCCAGCCACCAAGCCAGGAAACATGAAATTAATTACTCTACCCTTAATTGGTTTAGTGGTGGACTTGGTCGTGTTAGGTTAATGGTTGGACTTGATGATCTTAAAGGTCTTTTCCAACCTGAACGATTCGATGATTCTATGGCTGTGCTGCACCAGCTGGCCGAAGAGGCAGCTGCAGCATGGTGGTGGCTGCCAGGACGCCGTGTGTCTCCTCGGGCACTTCATTGCTGATTCGTGATCACCACTGACCCTAAATCGACACCCGGGGTTTCACCGTCAGCCCAAATCCCTGCAGCAACCCGCTGCCCTCGGCCAGGGCTGAGCCAGCAAACTCGCATCAGAGGAGGGCAAGGGGAAATGCAAGCTGTGATGGTAATCAATATGGTTTATTAGTTTTTAATGCCATTTCTGCAGGTTCAGCACTACTGTTAATTTAGTGCCTCGCCTCGACTCTTTAAACCTGTTCCCAGGCCCAGAACCTGTGTGTTATCTTTTGCTGTACAAACAATCAAAATCGGACAAAAAATGCCCGTGAGGCCACCTTGTTGCAGCACTACCTGCGGGCCAGAGAAAGGGAGGCAAATATGCCAATTTAAAAAAAAAAAAGCATACATTTAGTTATGCGAGGTGTGCCGAGGAGTACAGGTGCACACCGATTCGGGAAAAGCCAGCACCGGTTTCCCAGAAAACACTCAACTTACAGCTGTTAAAAATTTAGAGCATTGTTTTCTATATGGGAGCGGGGGGGAACCGCCAAGCGCCGAACCTGGTGGTATTTAATTGCCGTTAATGAGGGATGGAGGTACCGCAGGCGCTGGGCCCGGGGCTGAGGAGGGGCCACGGGGCGAGCGTGCAGCCCTCTGGGAAGTGTAGTCCTCGGGGCGCCGCCATCTTGGCGCCGCCATCTTGGCGCCGCCAGAACCCAGCCCCTCGGGGCGCCTCCCGGCCGCCATCTTGGGATGGGGGGCCGGAGCCCTCTGTGGCAGGCAGCGGGTGGGGCGCCGGGGGGGTGAGGGCGTGGGTTTAGTTGTAGTGTGAGCGTCGTCTTTACTTTGAATAGAAACAGCAGTAAATCTCTCACAAAAGGCAGCCTGAGTAGCGTGAGTGCTCTGGCTGGTGCTTTGGGGATGGGTTGTGGGGCTCTGGCCCTCCTCATGGGCACTGTGCTGGTATTGGCTTTGTGTCCATTCAGCCACTGAGCTTAGATAAATAAGGGGCAATTTTTCCTCAGAAGTCTCTCCTGAAGGCCTTTCAGTGCCACGCCAGCTCACCCCAGAGGATAGGGGAGTTCCTGGGTGTTGTGCTGAGTTTTCTGGTACCCCTCATGGCTGGGGAAGCTGTGAGCACTTCTGAAGGAAGGCCTGACAGGGTTGTGAGGGTGTGGCAGAGAGTTTGGGTTCTGTGTGGCCTGGGCAGGAGCACGGGGCTCTGGAGAGCAGAGCAGGGGCAGAATTGGGGGGGGGGGGGGGGGAAGGATCACGGAGTGGTTGCTGGGACCAGAATTTGGGAAGAAAGTGGGGGAATATGAGGGTGTGCAGATTCCCCTGCGTAGCAAAGTCTACAAGTGCTTTCAGTCTCCTCTGGGAAGTGGAGTAAGTAAGCCCTTGCTGCAGTTAGGACAAAGTAGGTGTCAGGGGCTGTGAAGCTAACTAGAGCATATGGAGGGATGGGAGAGGGCAGCTGGGGCATGGGGATGTGTTTAATAGGGCTGGGAAAAGAAATAGGGCTCATCCCGGCGCTGCTGGATGCTCTCGGTAGTGTCCTCAGTGGAGCTGCTCCTGGTGTGCTTCCCAGAGCCTACTCTTGCCTTGCCTGGCAGAGAGAAGGTGACTGCTTCATACAGCAGAAGAAATAATTTACAGTCTTCATCAGAGTGCAACTGCAGGTGTATTGTTCAGTTCCCTAAGTATTTAGTGAGTGGAATTTCAAAGACAGGCACTCAAACTCAATGCCTTTGAGCCTGAACTTGGGATCTAAATCTGACCTCTGTTATGTATTGCACTATTACAGGTTATATCTAGTTCCTTAACACCAGTGCTTATTTTCACAGCAAAAAAACCTGCTGTCTCATTATAGATCCTGCATCTTTTTATAACATAAATTTAGCTGCCTCTTCCGTGTAGATTTTTTAAATTTTATTTTATGCATGAATTTAGTTTGGAGTTATGCAAAAAGATCCTTCCCTTCATTAGTCTTATGCCATTATTATAAGAAGCCAGGCCATCCCCACAGATCTATTGGGCTTCTTAATTGCTCTGCAAATACGGAGGGGGGGTGCCAATAAGCTTTCTTTCAAGCATGCGTTTGTATGTCAACACTTTTGCTTCTGTCAGAAGCTTAAAAATGGAAACAGTTCTCTCTTTAAGAAAACAGGACCCAAATAAGGAGATGATGGAGTGGTGAAGATTCCTCTAGTGAGTCTGTTCCAGCTCATTCCTTAGAAAGGCTGTGTATGAAAGATCAGAGAAGAGGCCAATAGATCTGGGTTTTGTCCAGGGGTCTCTGGGTTTAAAGCTCTCTACAACCACTTGAGCTCATTTTCCCTGTGACTTGGCTGGGTACAACTTCTTTCTCTGCCCAAGCTGTTAAAAATCTTAAACTTTACCCTTTAGAATTCTTTCAGTTGCGTGACAGATACAACCTATCCCTTAGCAAAAATGGAAGCTATCAAGAAAAAGATGCAGATGTTGAAGTTAGACAAGGAGAATGCCATTGACAGAGCAGAGCAGGCTGAAACGGATAAGAAGGCAGCTGAGGACAAATGCAAACAGGTAAGTAGAAATAAAATCACCAATAGTGTATGCGCTGTGGGAGTAAGTGTAACAAAATAGTATGTTGCAACTTGCTGATTCAGAAAGAAAAATTATTTGAAGTCAGGTTTCTTGTTAATCATCTTGTGAAGTCTTTTGCTTTTTTGTGATGTTGCACTCATACAGCCAGGGCTATGTATTAACTTCTCTTTTCAGCCATCTGAGTCTTTGCAAAATTAGCACTATCCACAGATTATTAAGAGTACTTTGTCTAAGTTTTCTTGCATCTTACATAATTGCCTTAATTTTCTTGTGCTTGTGATTCCATGGAAAAGGCCCCACATACTCGAAATCAAAGCTGTATACCTTGAACACCTGTAGGACTAGCGATAATACCTCCTGAAGAATCAGCTGTGTCTAAACATTAATTGAGCCTCTCCTTGAAGTGAATTAATAAAGTTCACTTGACTAGTCCTTGGTATACAGAGTGCCCCTTAGAGGTACCAGCTGTGACTCAATAGTAGATAATGTTGTATCCTTTTTTTGTTAGGAATAATCAGAAATATCTTCATTTGAAAGCACTTCTTTTAACTGAATTATACTGGTAACATTTTCACATTCTTATGCTTTTCAATGTTCTCTATTCGGGGTATCTACCTCATATTTGAGCTATAGTATTTTCAGAACGATCTTGACATGTAAGTTGACTACATTCAAGTTCCTTATAGCTCTTGTAAAATTACCATGTCTCTTCCTTTTACATCCTCTAAGTGTGGCTGCTTCTACTACATCTTCCAAACTGCTATAATACATTATTAGCATTCATTTGGCCAAATATTTCTTATCTTGGAGTTCAGTTTGAGATCCTGGGCGATATAATTAAATTTTCAACGGATCATCCATTTAGCTAAAGCAACAGGGAAAAAAAGTTTCCAAAAGGGTGAGCCGCTGCTGTCTTCCCCCTCCGCAAGGAAAACTGCTCGTCTCTTCCCTGTCGTTGCAGTAAGCTTCTACAAGCTGCACACATCGTCCCGTGCACCCAGTCCCTGTTTCTGTCCTAGCTTAGAGGTGTTACCAGATGCTGTTCTCTTGGGCCACAGTTCCCCAGCACCCAGTAACAGCCGCAGCAGGTTGTTATGCAGAGCAGGTAATGGCGATGGAATGCTTAGCCTTCCTTTACATTTGGTTATCGAAGGTGACTTCCCACGGAGTCATAAACGACACGGGAATTTTCAAGTATCCATATGAGGGTAATTCACAACAAAAAGGTAAAAGAGAAAAATCAATCTTTGATCTTACTCCTCTTTTCTGAATTGTCTCAAATTTTTCAGCTTTTTTTTTTTAACGTGGGCACAGTACTCAAGTAGTGATTTTCATGCCATGCACAAAGTAAGCATCACCTCCTTCATCCTGCTTACTGCCCCTCTGTTAAAGCATCCAAGCAAGCATATTCGGTTCTCTCTCACTACCTGCTTACTCTGAGTAAAAGTATAGCAACATAACAATGTTCAAGAATAGCGTGCTACCAAAAAAGTCGTTAAAGCTATCTTTGAAGCTAGAATGAGGAAAGTCAGTGCACTAAAACACAATCTATTTTGAGTGAACTATTTTGATAGACTAAATGTATGTGAAGGCAGAGCTAAATGGTTAAATCAGTTTCTCTACAGACTGAACTGGTTCGTATTGCAAACCAAACGACGGAGCAGATGGGTTTGCAGGCACACCCTTATCAGCAGCAAGCCTCCCGATAATGTAAATTCTTCCGGGAGCGTGAGGCAGTTTGTCATTAAACAGTCTGCCAGCAGGTTATAAATAGTACCATTCCCGTGTACAATATGGATTTATATGGTATGGAGGAGAGAGGCTGAGCCTCGTGGTAGGATGGAGCGTACCTTGTTGGCCCGCAGTTAGAGGATAATCCAGGTTGGGAGGGTCCTGCGGAGGTCATCCAGTCCCACCTCCCGCTTACAGCGGGGTCTGTCGCGGGCCGGACGGTCCCCTCCTGCTTCCAGAGTGGCACGTTTGGCAACACATGATCAGGGAACGACCACTGGGGTTTTTTCTAGCTATACAGGAATTGAATAGTTTCCTAATAAATCATTGGGTAATAGTGTTAGAACAAACACAAGGACACAATTTTAAAACATTTATAATTATGCTGTAGAATTAACTGCTGCAGGGTGTTGTGGAGTCTAAAACAGAAATGAGGTGAAAAAGGGCTTATACCAAGTTATGTACTAAACCAGATCCCGTGCGGGCAGTGGCAGGGAATGGTGTGTTTTTAATGATCTTTCCCTGGCAATTGCTACCAGTCGTTCTCGGACTACTTGCCCCAGCAGAACTTTGAGCTGGTCTTTTGTGACTCTTCTATGTTAGGTTAAAACTAATAGTGAAGAGAGGTTTTAGCCATATTAAACTGAGACTGACAATACATCAGAATGCTCACTTTGGGTTGTTTTTCTTTCTCTTTCTTGAAAGGTGGAGGATGAGCTGGTGGCTCTGCAGAAGAAGCTGAAAGGAACTGAAGATGAGCTGGACAAGTACTCGGAGGCTCTCAAAGATGCCCAGGAAAAGCTGGAGCAGGCTGAAAAGAAGGCCACCGATGTATGTACCTACAGCTAACGTTCGCCTGTAACTGTGCTCTGTTTTGCAGTACATACGTAGTACACCGATGATGAGAATCCCTGAGAATTTTTGTATTGCAGTACTTTGATCGGGGGATAGGAAAGGCAGTGTTATGTTTCAGGTACGTCCCCTCCGCACTGCCACGACGAGCCCGGGCTGCCTGTCCCGCACCCGGGAGCCAGCGCCGCTGGGGCTTAACTGGTACCCAACGGGGAGCCGTGGCACTGCACCCGTCGGGGGGTTCCGAAAGTCTTTGTGGGAATTCTTTAGGGAAGGCGGGATCACCAACCAGATGGTCGTCTTTCAGGAAAGCTGGGACAGAAGCCGGGATCCGCCGTGGCGTAAGGATGCCCTTTAGCTCCAGCCACGTAGCAGGCTTCGCAGCCGGTGCCGGCTGCCCAGCCCCCCCCGCGTCCGCCGGCGGCCGCTCGGCCTCCGCTTCTCCGCCGGGCCGGGCGCGGGAGCTGGCAGCGCCGTGCGGAGCCGCCGTGCGGAGCCGCCTCCCCGGGCCGGGGGCGCGGCGGGGCCGGGGCGGGGGGGCGCGGGCGGGGCGGCCCCGGGGCGCCACCGTCCCGGCGCTGCTTGCGCCGACTCCTCTGTGCTACGTCACCACCCCCACCTCCACCTCCAGCCGCGTGACGTCATCGGCCCATTGAAAGGCGCGGGGCCGCGCGCCGCCACGTGCAGCACCTCCGCGCCCTGCCCGCCGCCAGCGCCGCGCCCATGGCCGCGCCGAGCTCCCTGGAAGCGGTGAAGAGGAAGATCCAGTGCCTGCAGCAACAGGCGGATGAGGCGGAGGATCGCGCCCAGGTCCTCCAGCGGGAGCTGGACCTGGAACGGGACCTGCGGGAGAAAGTGAGACCCGGGCTGCCGCTCGCCTCTCTCGGTCGCTCTCTCCCGGGCTGCCCTGCTCCTTCCTTCCTGTCTCTGGCTCTCTCTCGCTGGGGCGCGCCTGGCTCTCCCCCTGCTCCGGGAGGACGGCCCGGCCGCCGGCTGCCTTCATTGCTCGGCTGTCCCCCGCGCTGCTCCGCTCCGCGCCGCGCCGCAAACGCCCCGCCGAACCCGCTGCCGCACCGCCCTCGGCGGCTCCTCCCGGGCGCCCGCCGCTTATCGCGCTGCGGGGCCGCTCCCTTCGGGAAGGGCGCTGCGAGCACCGGTCGGCATCGGGAAGCGCTTACGAGTTTGGTAGGAAATGGCAGTTTAATTAGGAAAAAGCGCCGCATGACAACGAGCGGCGAGTTCCCGCCTCTCGGCGCCGCACCGCTGGCTCCAGCACAGCTGGGAAATGTCCGAACTGCTGGAAAATAACTTTTCCCTCCCGGTTTTCACAGAGAAATGAGAGTTCGCCACTAATGCGCGGCTCTCCCGGGGCTGGGCAGCTGGTTTCACTTAGGTTTGTGTGTGATCAGCCTTCCCGGCATCTTCCTGCTATTTTATCACATGTCAGCGAGTTAGTTTTACCGTATAAGGACTGCGGGCTGCTTCTGGGAGAGGTGGAGCCAGACTAACTCCAGCTTCCCAGTGGCCCTGTCTCCATAGCTTTGGAATCTTGCTTAATTAAAATGTGACTTCAGAGTGTCCTGTCTAGTGGAAGGAGTTGCAGACTGCCACATAACAGATGCCAGTTTTCTAAACGATCGATGCCTTGTGTGTAAATCGAGAAAGTTAAACACGCAGCACTGGGCAGAAAACAAATGAAATGCTGGATAATGTATGACTAGAGGAATCCTGGGTCAGCTTCCATTTGGACCAGTCGCTGAAACCCTTTCCAAGATGGTACAGCCATGAGTGGAAACCACTTCCTCCAGCTTAGGAGGAGCAATCAGTAACCAAATCTGAGAAGCTGCAGGAAAACATATTTTTTCAAAGTGTTTAACATAAAGCATAAGCCCTTCCAGGATCTATAGCCCATAAAAGTGGTGTTTAAAAAAAAAAAAGTTAATCTTACACATAGCAATCATGCTTAGATTTGGGGACAATTAAGTGCGCAAACCTGGCGGTTGCTAAAGGAGAGGTTTATTTTCCTTCCAAGAACAAACAATTAAAGGAGCCATATCTTAATAAACAGAACGTATTTATGGACACTGATTTGTTCATATTGTCTGTATGTGTTTCTCCCAACAACCTCTCCGTTTTACCTAGTCTGGTTTTTAAACATGAATAGTGTTCCAGTTATTGTGCAGTTTATTCAATAATATATAAACAGACTTTATTATTAAGAAATGCTTTCTGCCTAATTCCCGAAGTACCACAGGAAGCAATCAAAAAGGAAACTGAACTTACTTTAAGAACACATCTAATTTTGCCCTATTTATGTTACAAAGAAGACCGACTCTTCCATGCTGAGGCCAACTGTATCTGCCCAGCTGACCGCGTAAAAATTACATAGCGTTTGCAGGGAAAGGAGCCCGTAATGGATAATGAATTGGCCTTACTTCAGCAGTGTGCTATGGCAGGATATTGCTGCAATCTGTGATGAAACCAAGAACATAAAAATCAACTGTGAGGTTTTTGGAACAAGCCATTGTGGAAACAGTTGGGGTTTTAACTTTTGAATCCTTTGGGTAGATCCTGCCCTGTGAAGTGATCTGAAAATAGTTCTCTGTTGGCAATCAGTGTCTAATCCTTCATTGTATGGCAGGAATGATAAATACCATTAAAAAAGAAAGGAGAAGCACATACTCCGTATCTTGAAATTCCTGAGATGCCATAGTTTAAACAAACAAAAAGTGGAGACAGAAAGGTTCCTAGAGTTTCCCTGCGTATACCAAGGGGAAGCCTTTGCAGCTTTGTGGAAACGGATTTGTCAGCCAGCAAGCGGCTTGTTCGTAACCTGGGTTTGGGTGGCTGTATTTCACACAGGCTGAAGGTGAGGTGGCAGCTCTGAACAGACGTATCCAGCTCGTGGAAGAGGAGTTGGATCGTGCCCAAGAACGGCTGGCCACAGCCTTGCAGAAACTGGAGGAGGCTGAGAAAGCAGCGGATGAGAGCGAGAGGTACATTTCCTTTTATTTTTTTCCCTTTCCTTTTCTTGTAAAAAATTGAATATATATGAATAAAATACTCCTGTATAATTTAGTATCTGCATGTGCCAATGTGCATTGCAGGTCAGAGACTCTGAACTTTTTCATAAGCTTGCATGAGTAATTCCGTTAGCCTTGAAGAACATGGTAGTATGGTCACAATGGGCCACTTTTTGGTTACAAATACTGAATTCCACTTCAGGGCCTTTGAGAGAAAAGTGCTAAAATGCTCCTGCATTAAACACACTTGCTTTGAATTCTGCAGAGGAATGAAGGTTATTGAGAACAGAGCAATGAAAGATGAAGAGAAAATGGAAATTCAGGAAATGCAGCTGAAGGAGGCTAAGCACATTGCTGAAGAAGCTGACCGCAAGTATGAAGAGGTAAAAGGGACAAGGAAATGATTAATCATACGGGAGAGCTGTGAACAGCTTTGATACTCTTCAGTGTGGTCATTCTTTGTACCCTCTTCACTGTGTCATGGTTCGACTTTGGAATGTTCCCAAAGAGGAGTAGTATTTGTAGTGACTTCAGCAGCAGCTTAGATATTTGATTCTAAGAACCCTGCAAAATCTAATTTATTTGGGGGAAAAAGTCTGTCACGTCTATGCATGTATGTTTTCATCTAATTCCATCATTCAGAAGGAAAGCACGAGCGTAGTGCTTTGAGAGAAACACATAGGAAATTGGAGAGTGGCTTGATACAGCTATTTTCTCGTTACAGGTTGCCCGTAAACTGGTTATTTTGGAGGGTGAACTGGAAAGAGCTGAAGAGCGTGCGGAGGTGTCCGAAGTGTGAGTAACTTCAGATACACAGAAGCAGTTTAGAATAAAGTAAAGCTCAAAGCTATATTTCATTAGAAAAATCTACTACTGGTAGGCAGGCATGTAGTATATGTAGTAAAGCTTTTTTGTACCCTACATACCCAACTTTCTCCTTTCAGACTTAATAATTACTTCATCTCTTTTATTTTTAGACTTCTTGAAAATTAAATTAAGTCATACCAGGGACACTAGTCATTTATACTTTTTTTTTCCCCTGTAGTAAATGTAGTGACCTTGAAGAGGAGTTAAAGAATGTCACTAACAACCTGAAGTCTTTGGAAGCTCAATCTGAAAAGGTTGGTTCTTTCCGTAAACTAAGGGATAGGGGCAAAGTCAAAACGTGTAAATAAAATCCATAGAAATAATCCAGAAATACAAAGAAAGGGAGATGGTCTAGCTGCCTGCCTGTCTAACAGAGACTGTTGGTAACGCTGAATCCGTTCTGCCCAAGCCCGAGTCAGTAATCTGACAGTTACCAAAGCAGGACCTAACCCCCAGTTTCCCACACCAGTATGGTGCTGCCTGCTCTTTTTGTGGGTTTTGTCCTCAATTTCATTAAGCAGTTGTTTCTGGCTAGTCTAGATTGGCAGCATGGGAGGCTTCGTGTTCTCTTGCACATTCGGCTGGTTTTGTGCAAGAAAGTAAGCCTGGTGAGGTGTAAGGTGACGCACGAAGGAACTTGGACATCCCCAGTCTTAAAATGGTGGTTTATGAACCCGGGTCCGAAATGTCTGGGTGAAGAGGGGAAAAGCATGGAAAGGGTGTTTGCAGCTGGCGTAAAAGGAAAAGTGGTTGTAAATAGGTCACGGTTTCATAAACATTTATTATTGTTCCCACAACTTCCTTTAAAGAGTGTTTATTGTTTTCACAGTACTCGGAAAAAGAAGATAAATACGAAGAAGAAATCAAGATTCTCTCTGACAAGCTTAAAGAAGTAAGTTTATCCATCCCCAAACTGTATTTTGGCATCGTTTTTAACAGCATCCCATTACTCTTATTTCATTTTTCCTAGGCTGAAACTCGTGCTGAATTTGCAGAGAGAACAGTTGCCAAACTGGAAAAGTCTATTGATGACCTGGAAGGTATGAAATGGCTTGGGTTTCATTTAAAAGCGGTCGATTTCAAAGCAGAAAACAAAATTCTAGGAGTGGGTATTAGATTTTATTGGGAAAGGGGAGAAGTGCTCCTCAGGCATACGGGTAGATAGGCGCAACGTGTCCACAGGCGTGTCTGTCCCGTGTGGCACCTCCTGGCCGGGGGAGTTTTCCTGGAAGAGGTCCTCTTTCAAAAAGTTGGTAACAATAGCCTGATTTTGGCCAACTCACAGACAGATGGACTCAGGGGCTCTTTCTGTTAATACCGAGATCGCAAGCCTACTTAATCTGATTACTGAAAGATAATTTGGAGAGATTAAAAAAAAGGAACTGTAGATGACGCTTCTGACCTGGCAGCTGTCTGGATTTTTTGCTTTCATGCTGATACTCAGTTACGCATCTGTTTTCTTCTTTTGTTTTCCTCAACTGCTTTGGCTGCTGCCTTCTGCCTGTTTTCATGTCTCCTACTGCGCGCCTCTTCCTCTGGGCTGTTCTGCATTTCTTGCTGAAACGCGCCTTCTGCCCTGCTGACCGATAGACGAGCTCTACGCTCAGAAGCTGAAGTACAAAGCGATCAGTGAGGAGCTTGACCATGCTCTCAATGACATGACCTCGTTGTGATCTGCGCCTTCGGGGGGGCACGGGGCCGCTTGACTCGCTCCATTTCTTAAGCTTTTCTTGCCTGCAATACCTGTCACTTCCATGCAACTTCCACAAGCGATCCTTCAGCCTCCTCTGTAAGAACTGAGCTCAATAAAAACAAGATACCTCTACCTTTCAGCTTTTGGGGTTTATTTCCTTATTATAATTCACCTAAAATACACCAGTAATGACGCTGGCGCCAAGTTCGGCTCCTCACGCCGGGGGCAGGGCCCGGCGCGCTGGCGAACACCTGAACTTTAGGGTTCCGAGGGCAGCGCGTGGCAGCGCAAAGCCCCGAGTGCGTTGGGTGTGCGCTCATGGTGCTCCAACTGCCCCGTTAAACGTTCTTGGGGCAAGGAAAACCCTGAAGGACGCGTCCTATAAATCACACGTTAAACCAAAATACAAGTTTGTCACATGCAAAACGTGTCCAAAAACCTCGCTATATGAGAGCGATTGCCAAAAAAGTTGGCCCTGTTTTATGGATGCAGTTATAGCGTTGTCTTGAACATGAAGGTAAGCAATCGTGGGTTTTATTTAAAGAGAAAAGGCTGTAAAGTAACGCGTGGTTTAAGTCTTGGTTTTTTTCTTCTTTCTTGCTAGAAAAACTTGCTCAAGCAAAAGAAGAGAACTTGGGCTTGCATCAGACACTGGACCAGACACTAAACGAACTGAACTGTATATGAGACTGCGAAGAACTCTGCGCCAACGGCAACTGAGACCTCCGCCTGCATTTACCGTATCGTTCTCCCCCTCCCCTCTCTCTCTCTCTCTCTCTGTATCCTGGGAAAACCAATTAAGTTATGAACAGCACCGGCGTGCGCACGGCACCGGGCGGACGCGCGGGCATCTCACACCTCCGGCGCCAGCCGTGTGGCCCTGAGCCCCTTGGCCGTCATCCTGAGGCAGCGGCCGCTGGCGCTGCTGCGGCACGCGGGGAGCGCGAAATGCGCCCGGGGCCGCACCAGCCCCTCCTTGAATTTCATTTCCACGGTTATCAGCGCGTACCACCAGTGGGTACCGCCAGTGGGTACCGCCAGTGGGTACCGCCAGCGCGTACCGCTGGTGCGTATCAGTGGGTACCGCCAGTGGGTACCACCAGCAGGTACCACCGGCGGGTATCAGCGGGTACCGCGGGCGGGTGCCACGGGCGCGGCCCCGTCTCCGTCGCGGCTCCCCGGCCGCCCCTCTGTAACCCGGCGGCAGCAGCCCCCGCCGCCGCGCGCCCGTTACTGACGCTTCCTATTAAACAACTTCTCACGGTACCGAGGTCTCGGCCTGGTCTTTGTGCGACGCGTCTGTCCGGGTGACGTCACGAAGCAGCGGACGGCTAAAGGCGTGACGTCGCTACTTGCCCGCCGCACGCGCCTTCCGCCGGCAGCAGGAAGCGGCGCTCGGCCGGGCACGCGCGGCGGGACCCGGCGGCTCGATCGCGTCACCGCTTACGCGCCGCGCGGAGGCCGCTCAGCCAATGGAGAGCCGGCCCCGTGCGCTTCCTGTGGGACTCCGCGGTGACGCGCGCGGGGCCCGGCCAATAGGCGCGCGGCGGGCGGTGATGGGCGGCGGGCGCGGCCCGTGAGGCGGCGCGGGGAGCGGGCGCGGCCGCAGGGGCGGCGCCCGCGAACATGGCGAAGACGTACGACTATCTCTTCAAGCTGCTGCTCATCGGCGACTCGGGCGTGGGGAAGACGTGCGCGCTGTTCCGCTTCTCCGAGGACGCCTTCAACGCCACCTTCATCTCCACCATCGGTGAGCGCGGCCGGGCCCCGCGGGTCCCGCCTGCCAGCGGCCGGTTCCGCCCGCAGGAGCGCGGCTGCGGCGGACGCGGCTCCCGGCTCGGGCCGCGGGAGCGGAGGGGGCGGCTTGGCCGCCGCCGGGGTCGGTGCTGGGCCAGCGGCGGGCGTGGGCCGGGCCCGGGCCGGCGGCCTCGGCGGGGCTCGGCCCCATCGGCCGCGGGAGGCGCCGCTCGGTTCGCTGGCTTCGCTCGGTCCGCTCGGCGCGGCGGCGGGCGGGGGCTCCGCCGGTCGCTCCTGGCCGCGCTGCCGAGTGCGAGCGGCCGCTGCGGGCTCGCCGGCGCCTCCCCTCGCTGCGGGGGTCGCGCTGCCGGTGCTGCGCCTGAGGAGGGGAAAACCCGAGCGCTGCAGCCGGAGGGAAAAGCGTCCGTGCGGGCCTTCGGCAGAAACCGCGAGTAATGTAGTCGCTTCTCGTTCCAGGTATTGACTTTAAAATTAGAACGATAGAGCTAGACGGGAAGAGAATTAAACTGCAGATATGGTAAGAGTTTCCTTCCAAAGCCACCCGCGTTAACCGTCCATGCGGTGCGGGGCGGTGGCGGTGTCGCTGGGGCCTTGCTCCAGCCGCGCTCCGCAGCGGTTAGCGCTAGCTCGGAACCCAGACGGTGGCTTTGGTGCCTCTAAAGCCCGGCTCAGCCACGTTTAATTAAAACTGCCGGTGGCTTTGGCTTGCGCGTGCTGGCGCGGGCGGCTCGCCTGAGCGCCCCTGCTCTGTCTGTTGCAGGGACACCGCCGGGCAGGAGCGATTCCGAACCATCACGACAGCCTACTACAGGGGAGCGATGGTAGGAGCCGTGCGGGTTGTGCGAAGCCTCGACCAGGCGGTTCGGCTTTCGCGGTCAGACCAGCTGGGTTTGGTGTGGAACGCACAGAGCTGTCCGGCCCCTGACGTGTAAACTCTGCCTAGCTAAATATTTACAATATTTACAGTTGCGCTCCTGTTTCCAGCGGTGCCAGAGCTGTGCTGGGACAGCGCGGGAGCTCCCAGAGGCAGCTCTTCTCTGCTCTGCAGATGCGCGTCCCCCACGCCTTATCTAGCGAGGCACAGACTGCGATTAACCGTTACGTAGAACCGTGAACCAGCTTTTTTAAAACCAGTCCTTGTTACGTTGCTCCTTTCTGCTATGGACGAGTCCTTAACTCTTGCTTCAACTGACACTAGCTGAAACAATCCATCTCCTTCTTAATCTTTAGGGCATTATGTTAGTCTACGACATCACCAATGAAAAATCTTTTGAAAATATTCGGAACTGGGTCAGGAATATTGAAGAGGTAATTTCTCTATTTACTTACTGAATATTAAAAGATGCTATTTCTTCCTCCAAAAGTAGCTGAAACCTAAATGCTTCAGAATTGTTAAGTTTCTTTTGAATTCACGTGCTGAAGGGTACTTGGAAAATAAAAGGAATAAAATCAGTAATAACTTCTGGAATGTCTTGGCTCAGCAGCTCGTTGTGCTGGCGCACGCGAGCCGGCCGTGGGGACCGTAGCCCCGCTAGTGACGAGGGGAACCTGCAAGATGCTGTTTTCCTGCCACGACAAGCGAGCCGAGCGCTGTCGTTGTGCAGGACGCGCCGGGCCATCGGTGCCCACAGTGAGCTGCTGGGATGAGGGGTTGCGGGGAGCTCGTAAACCTGCGGAAAACGCTTAGCACCAGCATCTCCATGTCAAGTACTTGCTGTGTGCCTCATCTTTTTGACAAGATTTGTCTGAAAACACCCAAGCCAAAGTCCTTTCGTTGACCTGTTTCTATCTCAGCATGCCTCTCCAGATGTTGAAAAAATGATCCTTGGGAACAAATGTGACGCAAATGACAAAAGACAAGTTTCTAGAGAGCAAGGGGAGAAGGTAAGTGCTGTAGCTTTAATGTATTTCAACTTAGACTTTTCAGAGTATAAAAGTTGGGTTCGTTACTATCTGTACGCTCCTGTGGTACCTGGGTGGTATTTCTAAGCGGAACTATTGAACATCTGCCAAGCTGTCGTTGCAATACATTTCCCCGCTCTGATAAAAAGATGAGTCTGTGCTAAGGATTCACTAGTCAAGATGTGTGAGGTGCAAAGCAACGAGCTGGCTTTTTTCTTAGAAAAAGGAAGCAGCAGCATGCGAGAGTTTGACATTGAGGAAATGCCTCTTTTTGGCTGAAAGCCACGGAGACGAGGTAGGCAGGATTGTCTTTTCTGGCATCAGATGTTAGTCAAGGTAGAGAAGGTGCTTTGCGCACTGCAGACGTTACGAGACTGACAAGATACCTGTGCAAGAAAAAAAAATTAAAAGGCAAAGGAGCAGATGAAAACCTGTGCAGAGTATAAAAGAGCAGAACAAAGCCCGGCAAGAATAGATGCTAATAGGAATGAGATTTAGTTCCTAATTTTTGCAAATTGTTCTGCTTGAGTAAATCCCCAGGCTGCTCCGAATCACAGCAGGAGGGGCAGATCCCGTGCAGTTGGTTGTATTTAGGGCTGTTCCCACAATTATCCAACTAACGTGAAACCTGCTTTTGTTCAGCTCGCTGCAAGTTTTGGAATTAAATTTATGGAGACGAGCGCAAAAGCAAATATAAACATAGAGAACGTAAGTACTGTAACCTTTCTCTTCTGGTCGTTGTCCTGTTTGTGCAAACAAGCAATAAGAACGCTTGCCCGTCCCGGCTGGATGCAGAGCGCGGCTGTTAGACGCTGCAGATGGGCTGTTAAGGACATTTCCGTGCAGTCTGCGAAGGCGTTGTCTAACCAATGTTATGCTAATTTATGTAAATTGAACTTGGCGCTAAGCGCATAACGCAAGGGTGTTAGAGCAAACTGTGTTAGAGCAGCACGCTGAAAAGCTCGGCTTGTGTCTTTGCATTCAAGAACGTGATGGATAAAGGGCGACGTTTTGCCGCTCCATGAACCCTGGAGGAGCCCCCGGGGCTGGTGCGCGCCGTTGGGGTTTGCAGGCTCAGGAAGAGGGTGGTGGGGTTGGAGAAGGAGCATTAAAACCTGGGGGGAACGTGAAAACGATGTCCTTCAGGAGTTCGGTATACGTAGAAACTTGGGAAGGCAGCTTATTGCTAGACAGAATGGTTAGAATATATTTTATTTACCACATAACACTTCACTGTTTTACTTGTCACAGGCATTTTTCACTCTTGCAAGAGACATCAAAGCGAAAATGGACAAGAAGTTGGTGAGTAACTTCTACTTGGTCCATGCTGTATATAAAGAGGAGAAAAAGTTTAAAAACCCAACCAAAAGCCAAATCGCAAGTACCGTTTCACCGTGTATAAGAAATAGTTTGTGGTCCGTTTCATGGGGGGTGCACTGAAGGTTATAGAAATTTATTTTTAGTTTTGTCAAGCTACACTCTGACCTTGGCTTATAAACAGTTGTCTCTGCATTTCAGGAATTAGCTGTGGTGGTTGAGGTTTTCTAAATAAAACTGTCTTTTATTTGTTTTATTGAAAGTCAAGTGAGCGGTAGAGCAGTTTAATGATCTTTCTTGCTCTTGCAGCCTGAAAAACAGGATCATATAAATTAGACATACAGGAGGCCCACTTCATACTTCAGGGTACTCTTCAAATGAGTATGTTTAAAAATAGGTGAAGAACTAATTAGTTTTTTGATAACCTTTGCGAAAGCGTCCTGAGAAACGATTGGGTTATCTTTTGTACAACAAATTAACGTCTATCAATGTCAGCTTGTTCTTTATGAGACGAAGCTAACGAAGATTCCTTCTGCTTTTACTGAGCATTCCACCTCCACAGGACCAGGCGTGTGCTGATAGAGCCGTGATATTTTGGGTCTTGCTGACAATTCCCAAGTGTTTCAGCAAGAGCCAAATGCCCTGTAATTTTTTTTTCATCTCAGCTGTAATTGAGTTTCTAGAAAGAAGAAGAATAGGAGTGAAGACTCCTGTGGATTTCAGCAATGGTTTTTGTATATGGCAGGCTTGATTCAACAAAATGAATAGATGAAGTGTGGGTGCTAGAAGCTGTTAAGTATAAATCGGTAACTGAATATTCTTTGCGTCTTCAGGAAGGCAATAGCCCGCAAGGCAGCAACCAGGGAGTCAAAATCACACCAGACCAGCAAAAGAAAAGCAGCTTTTTCCGATGTGTTCTTCTGTGAGGGACACGGCCTTAATCTGAGCAACTGCTCACCGAACTGGACTGTGCCTGTTCTGAGTGAGATTTCCTCTGTCTGTGGACTTAGCATTTTCAACGTACCGTGTCACTTTGTGACCATCTGAATAAGAAATTGTTTATTTTAGTAATTGTCTGACTCTTCAATTTTGGAGATAAAACAAGTTTATTTTTGTCAGGTTGCCACTGGGCACGTGTATTGTCTAGCAGAGGGAGTACAGCTCAATGTGACCTGTGAGACAGCACCTTTGCTGACAGGCTTCGATCTTTTTGTTCGTATCTGTAATGTATCCAGATTAGAAAGATTAAGTTATGATCAAAATAAGAAACTGAAATGCCGATGTTAATAAAGTACAGGTATGTGTACATGATATATGTGCATATCCATGTCTGCAGACACATATAGAACAATCGCATCAAAACATCAAATAAATGCACTTAGTAAGCAGTACGGGCTTATACCTTTTCAGAAGGTAGAAGGAAGCTTTCTGCATCTCCACCTCTCTGCTACTACAGAGAAAATCCTTTATCTGCCTGTTAATTATTCAGTCGTGTTACTCTAGACAATCCACAAGTACAATTGAAGTTTAAAAAAAAAAAAAACCATCCTCCTAAAGGAATCTCTATTTTTTTAAAAAAAAAACCAAAGTGTGCTGTAAATATAGTGGATCCTTACCATCAGGAATTACTTTATCCATGTTAGACTTGACCATGCTTAATTAAGTACTCCAGAGGTTTAGACACGTTTCACAGGAGACGATAGCCACAGTGAGTCCCGTGCCGATGATCTGTCGTCTGTTTTTAGAGCAACAGACCCTGGTTCGGGTAGGGACGCTTACTCAAACTTTGTAACATTACAACGGGCGGCTTTTTCTTCTCCAGTTGAGAACGACTCCAGATCTGTCATGATGTAGTAGCTAGTTATAAATTGTGACAAGAAAATGTATTGCACTGCTTCCAGTTGTGTGTTCTCATGCACACTCGCTCACATATGCAAATAAACGTTGCACATATGAACACTTTCTGAAAACAAACTTTTTTAAACTGAGATTTGCCTTGCTGCTGTGTACTGATCATGTCAGATTCCAAGCAGCGACAAACCTGTTAATAGCGTGCATCAATGCAAATGATGTTTAGTCCTCAGTGGAAATGTTCTATGTATTTATTCCTATAAACACAGTCTATTACATTCCGATGTATAAAACGTAAGAGCCAGGCAAAGCTCCCAGGTAGCTAATTGCTCTCAGTTCAGAGGCTGTAAGCCTGACTGTTAATTAGACTGACAAAAGGAGCCAGTAAGAGCCATCTACTTCCAAGTCTGCTGTTCAGTGATTGGAATTACGGTGTATTTAATTCAGATGAACATATCAGCTGCGTCCTGCAACTCACTGGAATTGTTAACACGCTTTGTTTACATTGACAACTGCACTTAAGGGTAAAATTAAAGCTGATTTTAAAGTTAATGAATTTACTCACCAGTTTTGTTTTCTTCAAGTCTGTGGTATCATATTCTGGCCTCAAAGTAGCACTCCTAAGTGTTACTGTAGTTAAAGATCTATCAGATTCATAATTAAACTTTATAAATCTGCAGCATGCAATTGGGCTCAACAGGAACACTGCCTGTTTTTCTAAAATGGAAAAAGGAAATTTTACTGTATAAGTTACTGTTTGGGGTTTTTTTAAATGCATTTTATATGCTACCAACCTTTTTTTTTTTTAATAGCTAAATTATTAAATAGCTAGCAGATTACAATAAGCTCTGTTAATGATTAAAATCATACGTAAAGTTTTTCTCTAACCAGAACCTTACGATGTGTTGGGGTTTTTTTGTTCACTTGTGGCTTTTTAGTGTGAGGACTTGGTGAACGTGCACCGTAGCGGATTACGCGCAGATGTGTCTGTAGGATAAAACCATGCTAAGCTACTGAAGAACCTTCTAGTCAGTATGTGCTTCAAGGTGTAGTTAATACAGAGCTATAGCTCGGACAAGCAATGCTTCTATCTCGAGAGAAGGATGCTTTTAAAGAAAGACTTTGTGTATGCTTCCAGAAATTACTGAGGCAGAATTGGGGAGGTGATTAAGGCACGGTCTGAGTGTTGTTTTCCTACACAAAATGGATCCGTTTAATGATTTGTTTCTGGCTTAGTAGTAAATGCGGATCGTCTTGCATCCATCCTTCCACTTTAACATAGCCAGATGTTGCGGCCAGGCTTATTTTTCAAAGCGACTGGAAAAATGAGCGGTTGGTCTAACTTGGTGTTGCAGGCTGTCCACCATGATGCTGGGTGTTGCCCATTGGCAGTATCTAAATCGATAACTCATCTTGAGATGAGAAAGAAAACCATATTGTTTTACAAGTGGATAAAACTTGAAGGATGGAATTGTGTTTTTCATTCATTTTCTAAATCTCGCATTAATCCTTTGCATTCAAAGCTAACTCTTTGTATGTGAATACCTTTTGTTTAAACTTACGCTGGTTGTTGCACATGTTTATGTACCTAATTTATACAAAGTGATTGGTTTTACTCAATGAACAACTACATTATTGCCTGATCTCAGGAAGTTTCACGCAGTTACTGTGACTACAGTCATCACTGTACTTTTAGGGTATAGAGACTACACCGAAATTAAATCAGTGTGAGCAATATGAAACCTAAAATGCAAATGTAAGACGGGAAAAGGCTAAAGACACTGCAGTTGCATGTGTGCTTGGCTATGTGTCACTAAATACGGACATCAAATCTTGGATAAGTACAATATGTAGTTGATGTTTCCATCACATAATTAAATGACTGGTTTTTAAGTATGGATGTTATGGAAACCACAATGATCAAAAGAGGTATTGCCTAAATACATACAGTAATGTATTTATATCTAAGCTTTCTTTAAGGGGGAAAAAATCTGAAATTTGTTAGAAAATTTGTAAAACTGAGGAATTTAAGTAGATAGGAAAACTAACAACTTGCTTACTACACACACTCTCAGTGTCTGAATGCCACTAAACTTTCGGGTAATCAATTAACACTTGGTTTGTAGAGAAACAAACCCATTTTTGAGCATGCTCTCAAATTCCCTTACTTTAATGAGTATCATAGAATTCTGTGGTTGACCTTATTTTTGAGGCTGGCTGCAATATTTCTGATAGTCTTCACCCTTTCAGGTGTAGACCTGTCAGTGGCTCATCTGTCAATAAATGGTGGAACTGCTGATTTTAACACTTTGCCATTTTAACACTTGCAATGTCTAGGTCCTGTGCTGATAGGCACATCTAATGTTCCTTGACATCAGAGCCTTATGCCAGCATCAGACTTTCAGCCTCAGATTTATAAATCCTATGGATTATTGTAAGTCTCTTTACTGCTGCTGAAAATTATTCGGTCTCTCCTTTCATGTGAGATGCTAATCATCTCGCTGACAATTGTTAAGGGTTTTATTGTGGTGGTGGTGGTGTCTTTGGCTGATGATCATGCTCAAAAGCTACCGTGATTTCTTGTTCTCTTGGACTTGAAATGGTTGGGGTTTATGCTGGAGAGGAAACAAACAGCTGTGTAGAGGATGGTCTCCATTTGTACAAGACGTTCATAGGGGTTGGGAAAGAATGATGACTAACTTCTGTCTTCGTGTATAGGTTAAATAAAGATCTGTTCAATTGAACGGTAACGGTAACGTGCAGTCTGATTATTTCAGGCTTCCTTATTCTTTGGCCCATCTCTTTCACCGATCATTGGAGTTTTTGTTTCTGTGGGTAATACCAGTTTAGCGGGCTGGTCTCTCTAGCCTTTCTGCAGGAATCATATGTTCTATGTTGAGCGTGAGTTGGGACTTATGACTTAGTTTTGAAGGGAACTTAACGCATCCCAATATTTTTAAAGATAACCAAATTGTGTTTTTAGAACGACTGCTTTTGGCTGCCACCCTTTCCACATTACAACTGCTTTCTTAAACACCTCTCATTGATTTTCACATTTGTATTAAAAACAGAACTGTTGTTTGTTACAGTATGTATGTTTTTACTCTGTTGTACAGGACCCTGAGCACTGCATAAATAAACTTCTTATGAAAAGAGAATTTTACAAACTCAGTTTGTCAGTTGTTCGTCATTTGTTCATATAGATTCTTGTGTGGAATATAGGGTGTTTCTAAAAATAGAAAAGAAGGACAGGATAGCAGGGTAGGCTCTTCTGTCTTTCAAAGTATGTTGAGTTGACTTTTCGTTATAAATTCTGAAACAGCTCTCGCTATTCTCAGAACCTGTAATGGACTTCTGTGACATGCTAGCACAATACTTTAGCAAATCGATTCACTGGACCATTTGTAAGACTGTTAAAGCTGATCAGAGGAGTTGTTCACGCAATTTTGATTAACCATAATGTTTTTGAAACTATTTTCAAGGGGATTTTACTGGATAAGGCATTTTCTTAGGAATTTTTCTAGAAGCTATAATTTGATACAAGTTCCTTCAGTACCTGGTGGTGTCTGAACTTTAAAAAATATTTCCCACCTCACTGTCTAGGCCAGATTTGCTCTAGCTGGGGGCGGAAATAGACATTTTGTTAAATTACAGGGAAATCTTGATGAAGAGCTTTATGAATGGTTCCTTTTAAAGAGGTAAACAAGATACAGAGTTCTCTGACTGGTTCAGTTACCAGAAATTGTCCTCTTTGGTCCTCTCATTTTGCTCTCTCATGGAGTGTAATCTCGGGTGAAGTAGTTGTTGAAGGTTCAAGAAGCACGTCTGTCTGTTTCACTAGATTCAGATTCGAATGTGGAATGTGCTATTAAAAAAAGGAAGTAATGATCACTTACGTATCACTCCTCTGTATTCAAAAGGATTCACTACAATTAATCCTAGGACCGTACAATAAATTGGAAACTATTTTGTGAAGCACTTGCAAAGAATAGGTACATTAAATAAATGCAAGATCTGAGTGCTGCTTTGTGCAAGACGTGTCAGAAACCGTATTAAGGCTAAGTTACACATTGAGTGAGCTAATCTCATATAATTATCAGTGGAGTCTAAGTGCTAATATTAACTTTTTAAGTTCCGAGGACTTTGTCATGTAAAAAGTACATCGGAGGTTCAAAAAGCAAGTCAAGAAGCCTCCACGATTTTTCAAGCATCTGTTTTCCCAGTCTTTGCAATGGGTAGCTCTACTAGAAACTGTCAGGGAGGAGTGATGATCTGTAATGGCTGAGGAGACCTAAAACACGCTTCAGACACTTCTGACAGAAAACCTAAGAACAATTTTGTGTTAGAAATTAAAAGCAAATATTACCTGAGGAAATCTGGAGCTCGTATTATCATACGCTGAAAGTCTTCCAAAGAAAGCTTGCCGTCGTTGTCCGCATCAGCTTCGTAAATCACCTTTTCACATACAAGGCTAACTTCCTCTGGGGTAAGTTCATTTCGGGTTAATTTGTTAACAGTTTTCTCTAGATCTGATTTGCATATGTAATCGTCATTGTTAAAATCTGTCAAAGGAAACAAAATTAATTCAAAGTGACAAAAGTCGGCATTTTACGTGGTTGACTGCCAAGACCTAATAGGAAGAAGGGTTTGGCTCCCAGGCCGTAATGTATTTGTATAAACAGAAATTTCAAATCAGAAAGGAAGTCTTGCAGTTATCCGTATTTGCTTGTATAAAAATTCAATAACAAAGTAAGATCCTAGAATCGTTTTTCCTTATCTTACGTAATGGTAACAATTGTAAATAGTTTAATGGCTAAACATAGCCTAGCCATAATTAAATCATTCCAGCGAATCGGTACTACTGAACTAAATGCAAGAAATAGTATGAAGTTAAAAGAAGAGAATGGGCTGGTCAGTTTTGCTGAGAGTTCACTTTTTTAACATCTTTGCTGAATCATGGACAGTTTAAATCATAAAAAAACAGATTGTTTGTTGGATATATTGTTTGGCTTTAGCTGATCATGAAGAAAGTAACTGAAAATGGTACTGTAAAAAAGAAAAAAAAAAATCTTCATATTTGTCCTTGGAGAAAAAATGCTAGAAGTGTGCTTCCCTGCCTCCCACCTCCCCCTACCAAAACCACCCTACAGATTTACGGGCAGCCAAATCCCTTGTGCTGCACTTTTCCAAGCAGCCCCTCAGACAGAAGTATTTCTTAAATGTTTATCAGCTCTTGAAAACTGCAGATAATTTCAGGTTGTAAATTTTGTAGTAAACCCTAATCCTAAATAAGTAAGAGAAGAGGGGAGACAAAAGACAAAGACCAGAAGTCTCTAGGAGAGAGAAACAGACATTCAAAGGCAACAAAAAGAAAGGCTGTATTAAAAACATACCTAACTAGAAATCATTATAGTGGAAAAATGAGTATTTTGCATCCCTACGTGAGCTGCAGGATTTCCCCAAAGTTTACTTTCTATGCATGTCTCACCATAAATTTTAAAAGCATAATAAGCTTTCAAGTCTCTGGGAGCCATTTCACTCAGCACTGAAAACATGTCCAAAAAATCATCTAAAGTCATATTGCCGTCTCCATCCTCGGAGAAAACCTCTGCTATCCGCTGGCGGAATGGATTGTCCTGGGAAACAGAACACAGGAGCAAGGGAAGGTCATCTTTACTAGCATTTATTTCAGTGCAGATAAGACACACTTGGAGCGAGATTATTTTTGTTGTAACCCCTTTTTGGCAAATACTCCCCTTTCTGCTATCACGTTCTTGTCTAATGTTGTGTCAGAGGTAGACACAGCTGCAACCTTCTTTAACCTTTGTGCAATTTCAGGGTGTTTTCAGGGAATCACTAGAAGCTTCCAGACAGACTTTCAATTTCAATAGCCAAAATTTACTTGTCTTTCAGCTTGTCTCCCAGTAATTAGTACTGGATGAATTATTAAAAAAGGGTAGAATAAACAGAAATGTGTCACTCGATTCCAGTTGTGTTCCTCGCCCTGTACCTTCAGCTCTGGCATGCTGCCAATGAGTTCATAGGGAAGTGTCACGGCTGGTTTATCTGTGTAGTCGAGCGGAACTAGCTGTGGGGCTAGATCCCGGTATCTGTGAAACAGTCTGAAACAGAAAGAAAGGCTTGTTCAGGGAACAAGTTATTGACACCGCTGAGAACAATGTGCTTGCCTTTTCCCTATCATTCTTCACACTTTGCATCCTTTACCAGATGGATGGTATCAGTCACTAAATAACATTTAGTATGCTCTGTAGTCGTCGGTGGAAGAGACAGTATTAAAAAGAACAACATAGTGCAACTGCTGAAAAATACAAAGCCTTCATGCTTACAGAACAATTAGGTGAAAATGCTTACACAGGTCAGGCAGCCAAACTGCTGGATACCGTGTATCTGAAAACAGATTTTTACGGAGCTTCAGATGTACTTCTACATTGTCAGCAATGATATTCAGGCATGGAGTGTAATTATGATTTATGTATTTACACTAACAAGGCACAGGACCTTCAACCTGAAGGTCCACCTAATCAGTTTCCGAACACATAAGAATTTGTGGCAAGGCGAAAGGGATCTATTTTCCATGGCCACAATGAATGTGACCAAAAATAATGGGCTTCAACTGGAGCATGAAAGATTCAGCTTCAATGTCAGAATAAAACCCTGAATGCCTAAAGCCATGGGCAGGAAGAGAGATCTGGGACCAACTCTACCAGGTTTTTATCCACCCCAAGTATCTTCCTGTTTTTCTGTAGAACTCGGGTTCAAGAGACAGGAAATGTGCATAATAATTTGAATGAATGTATTCACCACTTTTTCAGCGTGCTATTTGCTTCAGTTCTTGTGCTAGAGTAAAGATCCCACTCACAGCTGCTATCAACAAAACAATAGGACAGAATTTTAGAAGGGATCCCTATCAATAATAAATGTCTTATTCATGACACAGTTATGGTTCTGGCCTCTGTTTACTACAGGGAAAGGCAGGCAGATTTAGATTTCAATTATTGCAGAACCATTCCTATTTTATCCTGTATAGAATTCATACATAGATATCAAGCTTCTAAAGAGGGACATGCTCCGTACAAAATTGTCACTTGTGCTCTGCCCTTCAGAGAAATTTGCAAAAAATGTGTGATGACATCTTGAGAGATGCCAAAACCGAACACTTCCCCTTCTGTTAATATGCCCAGTGGTTAGGAAAGGCAAATGCAACTTCGATATTATGTACGTTACTATCTGGTAAGTATTTCTTACGACAAGTTGAGGTTTTCAGTGAAGGCTCTCAGCCCCCCATGAACAGACTACTGAACCTGTCTTTATCGGATCCTTTGGCCAGAGATTAATTAAATGGAATGTTCAATGAGGTGCGTGAAAGCTTTGGGGAAAATGCACCTTAGAGTATCAGCGTAATTATTTACATGAAGACATGAAAAAAAAGGTGAATAAAATGTGACACAACCATTAAGGTTTTCATAAAACAGGCAAAGTATCCCAAAGAACAACAGTATACTTTGAAGCATTTGTCATAAAACAAGGTGAGGGGAACATGGATTTCACTGGCAAGGTATGCACTAAAATATAACTTATTACATTTATTTCTGATGGAGACACTGGTACCTGAATACAAAATTCAGAATTCTGGCTCAATTTAAGATAGATAACATAGGGTTTGTACATAAAAAAGCAACAAAAATGTTCAGATTGTCCAAAGGTATCGCTTTAAATTTGTGTAAATCCATTTTTAAATTATTTTTTAAAAATACCTCACCCTCTATGTAACCTGGTTTTATAGCAATCTCTGTACTTTACACACAAAATGCACATGCAAGACTTACCTCAGAATTTCTTTCCTTGTAAAGAATGTGCAGTCCTATGAAATAAGAAAAGATATAACATGCAGTGACAGTTCTTAGCATGCATTGGTGCAAACTTTTCCACTACAGTGACTTAAAATGGAGTTATATTGTAATATATGTGGCCAAGCATTAATGCTCTTTCTTTCCGGCATGTAATTAGGAGTATTTTATAACCCTTCTTCTTGATGTAAGAATCAAACTATGTTACTAAAATCTTTGCTGTAATTTAGTAGTCCTACCTAGTAATTTTTAAAAGAGATTGTTTAAAAAAAGCCCTCAGCGTTATTCAATGTTCTGTCCAAACAGCCATTTAGTTTGTTTTATACCTGATATGCATCCAGTTGCTCTGGAGTGAAAATGGTTTGCTTGTTGCCCATTTCTAGCTCTGAATGCTGCTTCTTGTCCCGTCATTCTTTCCTCAAAGGCACCCTTATAGGACGTCTGGGTATTCAGTTATTAAAAGCTGCAGCAATGAGGTTCAGGTATAGCAGAGGATCAAGTAACCAGCTTCCCCGTTCCACAGGCTGCAAGTACCATAATAGGAGCATTTCATGGAATCTTTAGTCTGGCTACTCAAGGCTCTATCCAGCATTGCTCACCCGTCTCCTGCGTGCACAACGAAGGCTCATGTTGCAGTATTTAGCCAAACCACAAATAGCTGCTTTTTGTGTCTTTGAGGGAGCCGGTAGACTTCATGGATCGTACTTTTTCATTCCTTCAGACATGGTAAATTACCTGAAAAGTGCTAGTAATGTCTGTCTTCTTTAAGAATTAACACCAAATGCTAGAAATTAGTAACAGCCATGGTAATCCCTCGTCTTTTCCTTCTCACTTTTCCCTATAATACACATCGCACACCAATGCTAATGGTAGTTTTTACTGGAGATAGTGTCTATAAAGTTTGCTCACGCCCTTTATTCTGCATTATCTGCTAACACACATTACCACTAGTTAACGATTATTAGCGTGCCATTATGCATCTATACTGATACATATATGGCCTTTACACTGAAAATACGTGTGAGTATAGAGTCCGTACATGTGAGAAGGAATGTGGTGTTACAGGCCGTACGAAATATGAAAAACAAGGGGGGGAGGAGGAACTGACTGTACTGCAGCGTGTGGCAGGCCGCCTTATTTATTGATCACAGGCAGGCTGTCAAATTTTCATTTCTTGGCCATTCCTACCGTGCGGCCGGGCGGGCCCCTCTGTCCGGTGGAAAACCTATTCACCTCAGCGAAGGAACGCCGGCCTCACGCATCGGCGTGCCTTCAAATAACCAAAAACTATTCCGGATTGTTCTCTTCGGCCCGGAACACGGCGTGTGGGGAGGGCCGGGCAGCGGAGCTGGGGCAGGGTCTGGAGCACAGGGCTGGTGGGGAGCGGCTGAGGGAGCTGGGGGTGTTCAGCCTGGAGAAGAGGAGGCTGAGGGGAGACCTGATCGCTCTCTACAGCTGCCTGACAGGAGGGGGCAGGGAGGGGGTGTTGGGCTCTGCTCCCAAGGAACAAGTGGTAGGACGAGAGGAAATGGGCTCAAGCTGCACCAGGGGAGGTTTAGGTTGGATATTAGGAGAAATTTCTTTACAGAAAGGGTGGTCAAGCATTGGAACAGGCTGCCCAGAGAGGTGGGGGAGTCCCCATCCCTGGAAGCATTCAAAAACCGGGCAGAGGTGGCACTTGGGGACATGGTTCAGTCTGGCCTACCCTTGACTGGTTTACTGTGGACTTGGTAGTGTAGGTTAATGGTTGGACTGGATGATCTTAAAGGGCTTTTCCAACCTAAACGATCTATGATTCTATGACCTCCGGCCTGGGCTCGCGGGGCTCGCGGCGGGCTCCCCTCACGGAGCCGGGGGACGCAGCGTTGCCGCGGCAACGGCGCCGCGCGCCTCCAGGGGGCGCCGCAGCGCGGCGGAGCAGCCATGGCGGACTACGAGGCGGTGCAGCGCGGGCCGCTGCGGCTGAAGGGCGGCGGCGCGGCCCTGGGGGCCGGCAAGCGGTGAGGCGGGGCGACCGGCCGGGGGGCAGCGGGGAGGGCGGCCGGGGGGCAGCGGGGGGACCGGCCGGGGGGCAGCGGGGAGGGCGGCCGGGGCTGCGCGCTGACCGCCCGCTGCCCGCAGGAAGAAGAAAAAGGCGAAGGAGAAGGCCCAGATCCTGGAGCAGATCGTGAGCAGCAAGAAGCAGGAGGAGGAGAAGAAGCGCGGCCTGGACAAGCGGACCCCGGCGCAGGTGGCCTACGAGAAGATGCAGGAGAAGCGGGTAGGGCTGCCCTGCCTGGGCCAGACCCCGTCTGGGGGCTCGGGGGGGGGGATGTAAAAACCCCAGCCGACCCCTCAGGTGCGGCCCCTGAGGGGCCACGAGCGCTGGGAGTAACTGGCCTCTCTTGTCTCTGCCTCCAGCAAATGGAGAGGATCCTGAAGAAAGCGTCGAAAACCCATAAGCAGAGAGTGGAGGTAAGCTAAGTTATCCTGGTTTGCTCAGGCCGGCGTGTATTTGTCAGCACGCAGGCTTGTTGGGCTGGAGGAACTGTTTCGCCCTCGTGAAACACGGAAGCAGGAGGCAGAGGGTCTTGGGTTCAGCGGTGGCCGTGTCAGCAGCAAAGAGTAAACGTTTTCTTTCTCCTTCTCTCCCCTAGGATTTCAACAGGCACTTGGATACTCTGACTGAGCATTACGACATTCCTAAAGTCAGCTGGACTAAGTGAATGGCCTGCTTTTCAAGGCTTTGGATCAGGAGTTGCGTTCTGTTTGTACTGAACAGGGTTGCCATGTAAATCTGTGTATTCTCCACATTGAATGTTTAGTATATCTTCTGAACGTTTATGACTTGTATTTCATTGTTTTGGTTTTTTAAAACTAAATATTCAACAATCTCTTCTTGGCTGATGAGCTCTGATTTATCTAGGTGCAGAAGGCTATTTTTTTTAGCGCTTAAAGCGGGGTTAAGGCCCAAATCAATTGCTGGAAAATGTTCCTTTGTTTGAAACTAAGTTTTTCCTTTTTGGAAGCCAGGAGTCTGTCAGTCTCACATAGCATAAGCTCTTGTAAGTTATAGGAATTGTATGATTTCTTTACCTGGAGTCCTTTCAGAGGTGGGGGGTCTGCTGTAACTTGTAACTTCCATGCAACTTCTCATTAAAATGCTGCTTTCATCCTTTTGGCGCTGGCTTACCCATAAAATCAGGGGCAGTGCGCTGATGGAACAGTTGTTTGTGCGTGGAGTTTTTGCAGTGCCTTGCCTGCCTTTACAATTTTTGCTCCCTTTGAGGGATGATGTGTATCTTGATGTTTAAAATCCTAACGTGCTTAAACCCGAATATTGTTCTCCAACCCGAATGCTGTCGCTGTTTGGGCCCTGGGTGCCCAGTGCCTGCCCCGGGGCTCCCACCCCAGCCGGCCCAACCCTCCCGGAGGGCTGCGGCCCCTCGTCCCGGCGCCCTCAGCGCCCAGCCCCGCTCCTGCTGCTGCTCCGGCGCCCTGGGAGCGTTTCCCGGCGGGGAAAAAGGCCCCGGGGCCGCCCGCACCGGGACTATTTAGCACAGGGTGCGTCAACGGCTTCTTCCGCGGCCGCGGCGGAGCCCTGCGCGTATCCCTCCCCGCAGCAGCCGGGTCTCGTGTCGTCACTTCCTGCCGGAAGTGCCGTGCGGGAAGCGGAAGTCGGGGTGGCTGCGGCCGGGCGGCGCGGCGGCCCGGGCGGGAGGCGGCGGCGCGGCGATGTCGGCCAGCGCCGTCTACGTGCTGGACCTGAAGGGGAAGGTGAGGGCCGGGCGGCGGGGCGCTCGGCGGGGCCTCCCTCGGCCCGGGCCGCTGCGGGGGTCGGGCGCGCTCGGCTCTGCGAGGGGCCCCGGGATGGCGGGGGGCCCCGGGATGGCGGGGGGCCCCCGGCCTCGCCGGCGGCTGCGGCAGCCGCTCTCCCCTCCCCGGCCCCTCCTTGCTGCCGGCCCCGGCCGCCCCGGCACTGCGGTCCGAGCTGTGACGGGGGGTCGTGGCCTGTGGCTCCTGGTCGCGGGTACCGATGCTGAGGGAGGCGGCTGCTGGCGGCCGCCGTGCCCGCAGGGCCAATTGGAGGTGGTTTGTCTCAGAGGAGTTGCATGTGTTCCCATCTTAAAAGCATTATTAGGCCATGTGCAACAGTAGGTGAAGAATAACTCTGGGAAACATTAATACGTGACGTTGCAATGAAAGATTAGGAATTGCATTCTGATCAGCAAAGTATTTTGGCCTTGTGATTTGCATTTGTAGTACGCATAGAGGCTAGAGTGAAGCTTGGTGACTTTTTTAAAGTTACTTAGGCCTTCCAAATATCTTGTGCGTTGGTCTTGCGTGGTAACATCATCTCATGAAAGAGAAAAAATACAAGGATTCTGTTCCTCTCTTTATAGGTTCTCATCTGTCGGAATTACCGTGGAGATGTGGACATGTCAGAGGTGGAGCATTTTATGCCAATCCTTATGGAAAAGGAAGAAGAGGGGACACTTTCTCCTATTCTAGCACACGGAGGAGTTCGTTTTATGTGGATTAAACATAACAACCTATATCGTATCCTTTATCCTGCAGATAGCTCACATATGCTGATACGCCAAGTGCTGCTGTATTTTTGTTGTTCGTGTTTAAATGCCCAGCTAGAGAATGGATGAAATGACATAAGGAGGCTCTATTAAATAAAGTCAGTTTATGCTTTGCATAGTGTAATGTGCACCAGCAGCATAGGGTGCAGAAAAGTGGTTCTGTTAATTTTACTCTAATAAATTATTTCCTGAATATTTATCTTCATATCTTGTTAGACCAGAGGTACTGTTAATTAATTAACTCTTAGGGGTTTTGGCCAACTCTAATTGCCTCAAGGCTTTTAAAAATGCACTTAGTAAACATTTTTTTTGAATGGTGACTTTGAATGCATGTTCCTGAACATCCTTTATCAGTTGTTGCGACTTCTAAGAAAAATGCTTGTGTATCACTGGTGTTTTCATTTTTATATAAAGTAGTTCAGGTGAGTATGAAATTTCAAAAGTAACTTCTGTCTTCTTTTCAGTTCTAAATCTGACCTAAATAGAAGTGCGTAGAGCTTTTGCATTTTTAAAGAACTCTATGGTAATAGCATTTTTACTTTATATTTTATTATTTTGTAGAACTATCTTCCTAACCACTAATAATGGAATTGATATTTTGTAGCTGAGTAGGCAAAGGATGTGACACAATGCTGTAAGTAGTTGCACAAGACCTGAGAACGCAGAAGAGAATTGTGAACTTGATGCATGAGTAGTGGCATATCATATAGATTCTATGTTTGGTTCATCTGTACTTGGCATGAAAAGTAATTTTTCCAGAATAAATATTTTTCATAATAGAGTTGCTTCTAGGATCCTCTAGCTCTCTTTTAATTGAGGTGGGTTTCCTGAGGCTAATCTTCTGAACAGAATGCTGTTTGTCAAGTATGGGGTTTGGTTTGGGGCTTTTTAAAAATTACTATTTTAGATGCAAGAATACATTCTGAATGTGCTGTACTTCCTCAGTTCATGTCCTCCTTTTTCCTCTCCCTCCTGTCATTTTGTTTCAGGTTTTTTCTGAATATTTCAAGGAGTTGGAAGAAGAGAGCATTAGGGATAATTTTGTTATTATTTATGAGTTGTTAGATGAGCTTATGGATTTTGGTTATCCACAAACCACTGATAGTAAAATTTTACAAGAGTAAGTATCATTCTGCATCACTTACAGTGACAAACTCTTTGGAAAGTTTTGAGCGTTCTTCCATACGCAAACAAATGTTTTGGCTTGGTCTAGTTATGAAAAAAATTGATTCTCATTTTTTTCCATGCCAATTATGTGGCTGTAAAGGTACATCACTCAGGAAGGTCACAAACTTGAAACCGGAGCTCCGCGTCCGCCTGCCACTGTTACAAATGCTGTTTCATGGAGATCAGAAGGGATAAAATACAGGAAAAATGAAGTGTTCCTGGATGTTATAGAGTCTGTTAACCTTTTGGTGGGTACCTTTAACTTTTAATAAGAATTGTAATAGGAAGTGCTGAAAAGGGCTTATTGTCTGAAAACCTGCCGGGGTACAATAAAAAGTCAGACTGCCTGTGGCTGCTGTGCTGTGATGCTCCAGACAATGTCAGCCATTAAGACTGAGTACCCATAAGGGCTTCCAGTAGGCGAATAATGCTTTACTTGGATGTATTGCTAATTTCTGGTATGTTCTTCGCTGAAAGGGCTGTCAAGCACTGGAGCAGGCTGCCCAGGGCAGTGGTTGAGTCCCCATCCCTGGAGGTATTTAAAAGACGTGGTGCTTACGGACACGGCTTAGTGGTGGACTTGGCAGTGTTAGGTTTACGGTTGGACTTGATGGTCTTAAAGGTCTTTTCCAACCTAAACAATTCTACAATTCCTTTCCTCCTCCTTCTGTGCCCATCACCTCCCTCACCTAATTCTACTCTACTGGACTAATTTCTCAGGAGAAAGACATCCCAGAAAACTTGGGACATGGGGATGGGGTGGGAGTATTGTTTGATGTCATGACATACCACAGCAGAGCAATCTTACCTTTCTTTTCTTTTTGCTTAGGTCAGTGCCAATGGAAACGTATTACGGAGTGAGATAGTTGGATCCATTAAAATGCGAGTCTTTCTCTCAGGAATGCCAGAGCTGCGCCTTGGTTTAAATGACAAAGTTCTCTTTGATAATACAGGCCGTGAGTATTTTGGTGATATCTCAGTAATCATGAAGGGTGTTATCTGAAGTCTTAGGTTTTGGGATGCTTGAGGTTCAGCTGAAAGGATTTGTTCTAGGATGATAGAAATACTTCCTTTATCAGTGTAGAAAACCACATTAGTCTTGTGTGACCTTACCAAGCAAAGATGGAATACCATGGTAATTCATGGTAACCATCTAGTGTTCCTCATCTCTTTTTTTTTTTTTTTTTTTTCACTGGGACTTCTGTAGTCCTAAAAACCTCTAGCAAGCTAAAGAAAGTATTGGCTAAAATGTCAGCAGGTAACTACTTTGCTGTGTAACTGGCTGTGATGAGACTTCAGACATAATTTGTGTAGCGCCTTGAAATGTGCATTTTCTGTTAGGTGGCAAAAGTAAATCAGTGGAACTGGAAGACGTAAAGTTTCACCAGTGTGTTCGTCTCTCTCGCTTTGAAAACGACAGGACAATTTCTTTCATTCCGCCCGATGGAGAGTTCGAACTCATGTCTTACCGTCTTAATACCCACGTAAGTCTGGATGTCTGCATTTTTTTTATATGATAATGTTTTAGATTGTAGGCAGAATTGCTGCAAGACTTTCCTTTGCAATTAAGGCCTAATTACAAGGGCTTCAGGCTTTCCCTTAATTTCTTTTTTTTTTTTTTTTTTGTAAGTATGGGCAGCATAGTGGTTTTCAAGTTAACTGTTAATAGCAAAGCTTTGTGCTCGCTCTTTTTGGAGGAAGTAAGAATGAGTTTAGAAGTAACTTGGCAATAAGTCTCTATATTTTCAACTACTATTGAAACTGTTTCTGAAATACCGTTCCTGTGATGAGTTTTTTAAGCTAACTACATGATGAAATGTCAGTGTATCAATTCATTGTGCTTGACAACAACAGTATTTATGTCATTTAATTTCATTAGAGTGCTATCCACAGTGATAAGTATAGCTTTCCTTTCAAAAAAGGAAAAATTCTGTATAGACAAGTCTATAATGTGCAACAGGAAACAACAAATGAAAAGTTCAGTATTTTTTATTTTAAGGGCAGTAGTTTGAATTATTTTTAGGGCTTGTCATAGTTCAGTCCCCAGTGTGTTAAATTATCAAATATTTTGGAATGCAAGTGTTTGTTATTAGGGATTAATCTGAGACATACACTTTTAAGCCTATAATTCTTGTAACACTTCATCACTGGTATATCAGTGCTTGCTCATTTGTATATATTTTTTTTTTTTTTAAAGAAAAACACAACTTGTTTGTCATTTCAAACACCACAGACTTTCTGTTTTCCGTGGGGTTCACATGTTGAGTATAGCTTTAGGGGAAGCAACATTTTCATGACTGTGTCAAAGTAAAACCTACAGCTGTTAAAGTGTTTTTCCCCCTCAGGTAAAACCGCTGATCTGGATTGAGTCTGTGATTGAAAAACATTCCCACAGCCGCATTGAGTACATGATCAAGGTCAGAAGTTCTAAAATAATTATGACTAATTTTAGTCTTCTCTTTCATTTGGTTTCAAAGCTTGACCAGCAGCATGTGCATTTTTGTATAAGTATTTAGTGTTTCTGTGGGACTTGCATCTTTTTGAAAACTTTATTCGTAAGTTACAATCTCTGTGTTACAGTTCTGTTTCTCAGTATGTAGATCGGGGTGGCGGGGAATTGTGTGTCTCGCAGCTCTGAACTCACTTGCATAATGGAAATATTTAGAGCCCTGCTCTTCTGACTTTTTTTTTTTCCCTTCTTTAGGCAAAAAGTCAATTTAAGCGTAGATCAACTGCCAACAATGTGGAGATTCACATTCCAGTTCCAAATGATGCAGACTCGCCAAAGTTTAAAACCACTGTTGGAAGTGTCAAATGGGTTCCAGAGAACAGTGAAATTGTCTGGTCCATTAAATCTTTTCCAGTAAGTGTTATTTTTAGTCTTATCACCTAATAGTGTGATAATTGCTTAACGTTAATATTTTATGAATGTTCAGACTCTGCCTAAAGCAAATTCTGACAGTATCAGACAAGTAGTACTGGCTGGCGTCTTCCTCTTTTTCCTTACATGAAGGCTTGGAACTTGCTAATAAACGCTGGAGATACTGTTGGGGGTTTTTTTTATTGTTTTTAACTGGGATAATTTTCAGAACCAGGTTAGAGAGCAGATTTTTGAGCCATGTCTGTGGATGGTGTAATCCCTTGGCCTAGATCTAGCAGCAGCTGTTCTAGTTTGTCAGACTGTGCTTCTTGGGTGGTTCCATGAGCATGAGCTCTTTCAAATGCTCGTGGTGTGGTAGTAGAGCTGTCTGTCACCGTTTAATGAGGATGGTCAGCAGCACCCTTGTCTTTTGAGTATGAGGCTGGAACAAAATGAATTATGCCTCAGGCTGGTCCTAATCTGACCTGCATCCTTAAACAGAAAAGTATTTTTAAAATATAAAGGAATGCTCACTTTTAAGCCCTAGAGAAGAGCTGAAATGAATACTGGAGTTCAGCAGTTTGACATTAAGAAAACCACTTGTATTGTTGCAAGGTTTTTTTTATTTTTTTGTTTCAAGAAACAAAAAATCTGTCCCTTTTGGGTAGGGTGGAAAAGAATACCTGATGAGAGCTCACTTTGGACTTCCGAGTGTTGAAGCTGAAGATAAGGAAGGAAAACCTCCCATTAGTGTAAAGTTTGAGATTCCATATTTCACCACTTCAGGAATCCAGGTTAGTAGTTGAAAATAAAAATACTGGTACGTTAACATGCTAGGCTCTAAACACACAGTTTTTCTCATTGTCTTGATTCCTTTTCAATGTTATCCATAAAACATTTTTGACCAAAAAAAAATTTTTTTTTTCTTTTCTGCTAAACGCTGCTTGGCTGACATGGGAGACTGTTTCTTAACGTATCTTTCTTTCCAGGTTCGCTACTTAAAGATAATTGAGAAGAGTGGCTACCAGGCTCTCCCGTGGGTTCGTTACATTACCCAGAATGGAGGTAAATGGAAGGCAATAGACTGTAGACATCTCCAACTTGCATGTTTTGTTTCTCCAGCGTACACCTACAAATTGAAACACACAAAACCTTTTTGCTCGTATTCTTGAGTACTAAACTATATGGTTTAGATACACATTAGATTAAGGTATGCTGCTTTTTGCAGTCACCTTTTTTGGTGTCCTAATGAAATACCCCATGGGATAGTTCAGTAATGCTGTTCAAGTATTTTGTAATTAAGCTGGGATTCGCTGAGATTTTTGGAATGTAAATTTAAAAAGAAATTGCTCACACATCATTCTGCCAGCTTTAAGATGTGTAAGATGCTGTCTACTGAAAGATACTAGTTTGTTAGCAAGTAAAAGTGGTGGGGTGTTTTGTTCGGTTTTTTGCTTTTTGTTGTTTTTCTGATCTAACTTTTTCTGGCATGGAAGCATGACTGCCTGCAATTACCTTAATCGCTTTAGAGCTCATTATCATGAGCTTCTAAGCAAAGATCTGGTTTTATTTTATATCACTTCATCCCAATTTGCTGATCTGCTTTACTACTTCTGGTGAGACAATTTACTAAAACTGTTTTTTGGGTTTTTTTTCCCCTTTACAGACTACCAGCTTCGAACACAGTAAAACGCCCTGTAAGCACCACAGACGACAAAACTTCAGGCCTAGAATTTGTTTGCAGAAGCTTCTGTGGTACTGAGAGCTGTGAATGTTGTTGCCAAGGGTCTTGTTTCTGCAATCTTGGATTGGCAGGAGAAAGATTGGAAAATTACTGTTTTCAATAATGTGTTTGAGCATTTGAACCATTAGTATTGATTGTGTGAATATTTATTTCATTCTTAGAACGTGCTGATCTTGCTGCTAAATGCTAATTACATTAGGAATAGCAGTTACCTTGAGGAGCCAGGAATACAGAATGAACCTTGAGAACGTCTCGTCAATGCCTTGTCCCTTACAGTTGCAAAGTTTCTAGTATTCGCATTTTAGGATCTCTACAGATGTTGGCAGTGTTATGCTACAAATTAGGGAGACGATTGTGCAATTAAGTGACTGCTGAACACTTAGCTGTATTTAGCCCAAGGTATTTATTTTTTTTCTGCGCACATGGGTGCCTTAACTCATTCAAAGCTCTGTTAAGTTATAAACATTTATGGAATAGGAGTTAAAACTATCTGAAGTCCGAAAATACTATTTGCGCTTTTTGCGTGGTTTCAAACCAATTAATCTGACAGAACAACTTCAAGTGAAGGGTTTGGAAACAGAGATGGGTTTGTTAAAGACTAAGTTAACTGAGAACAAGAGATTACAGGAGTAAACGTCTATGGGAGCACCTCTGTGGAAGCACGATGATTGCTAGCTCAAGTCAGTCGAGCTGCAGACTGGAGAGTTTCAACCGTGTGATACCCCTAGGGTATGGAAACCCTATGCCAATTAACTAGTATTTGCCTTTTTTTAATTGCTATTTGTAAAACAAGTTCAAACCTGTAATATGTAGGCATAAGACCTTAGATTAATTATTAAAAAAAAAAAGGACCAAAACAGTTTTGGAGGCGATGAAACTTGGTAGGAAGATTGGGTTTTTATTGTTATTTTTCCAGATAGTAGTAATATACTCCAACCTCTTCCTGAAAATTGATTGTTGTTTTTGAAGAGGATGATAAAAATACAGTTGCCATCTTTCTTCCAGCTTGCCTTTGTGTTAATTTAGGGCAAATACTTCCCTTTTTTGTTATAGTTGGCTAGAATTGTTTAACTTTATTTGCTCTAAGGGGGATGCTTTCTTTCTCAGTCTTTTCTGTTTGTAAACAACTATTAGTATAACTTCCTGGCAGAATGGATAACAGTTCAGAATGTTATACTTAAAGGTAGTTGGTTTTTTTTTTGCATGCAGTTTCATTTGTTTCTGAGAAGCTACCTAGTGTATACATAGTTATTTTGATTTTTCAGAAACATTTTCTTGGTTATCAGTGTTTTCTTTAAACAATTTTTAGACTGTTTTGGTTTGAATTTAGTATTCCTGACAGATGCTAAACTTAAACCATCAAAATCTAAATGTATGTCTGTAAATGTGATGTAATACACTGCACAAGGTTCTCCATACCTCTCCATTGACAGTCCTTGACTCTCCCACAAGATTGAGAAGATATTTCAGTTCTTGTCCCCACTAAATCCTTGTAGACTATATATAGAGATATACTTGTGTACACAGTATATGCTATTAGCAAAAAATCAACTAAATTCCCCTGAGATGCAGCTGCTGTAACGTTACAGGAAGATCTGCCTCGGAAAGGACTGATACCTGAAGGTATCGAGGCGATACCCGGGCAGCTGGTTAGGCAACGATAGGTGTGGACACATCTGTCCTGGAATAAGGTTACTGTGTTTGTCACCCAACAAGCTTGATGTTGAAACAAGGTAAATGATCTTGTTCAAGATTTTGGTTCCACTACTCATTTTCATTTGAACAATCAAGCTTATGAATGGACTAAAAATTTTTATATTAAAACTGTAATTGGTTGACAAATCACTTTCTGATGACTCTGTTCTTTCAAAGTGTTCACTTTAATTATTTGCCTGTAAAATGTGACTCTTAATAGCTTCACCTGTTTTCCTCTTGAAGATTGTATCTTGCGGACCAGAACAGTGTTTTCTCATATTTTGTCACAATTTGATGCTGTTTTGATGATGGGGCATCAGCCGGGCTTGTCCAGGAAGTAATAAAGGGCAAAAAGTCTTTGAATCAGTTGCACTTCACTTGCTCTTTTTTCAGTTTGATCTACAGCAAGTTGTAGCCTGTAATCTTAGAGTACCCTCAGTTGTTCTAATACAAGGCCTGGATAAGTGGAACTGAACTTCGTAAAAGCTGCAAGTATTCATATTCCTGATCCCTTTACCAAATACTGACAAATCTTTGCTTTTCTGTTGTTCTCTGCAAAATTCACCTATGCACCATCGCATTAGTGCTCATTAGCACCCTCTATTTCAGAAAGCAAAAAAACCACCTCACATTTTCTTCCATTTGCTGGTGAAAGGTAGGGTCCCTGTGTGCTCACACGGGCTTGAAGGCAGGAACAGAGAGATGTGGCACTACTCCAGCGCTCGCTCTTCTTCAAGGAGTGACTGGTTTGGGGGTAAGGTTTGTTCTTAGAGCAACTGCTAAATCTTTCTTACCTCGGTGGCTTCTGTTCTCTTGCCTAATGTGGAAAAATGTAAATTTGATGGTCTGCCACTATGTTACAGTTAAGTGCCTAATATAAAGTGCTTTTAAAAGACAATTTGCGTAATTCAAATAAGCAGTAAAGCGCCTCATCTGTGTTTTCGGCTCAATGTGGTTTCATAGCTGCATTACCTTGAATTTGGAACATTAAAAGACAACTTCTTAAGCGTCTCTGAAAACACACGTCTGTTCCTAATACTAAGCCGGCAATGTTTAAATGTCCTCCGCAGTCTTGTTTTTGTAATAAGCTGGGAAGCAGGCTATGTTTTTTTTCTCAGCAAGTTTAAGTGTGTTTCCCCTGCTCTATCTTCTAACACAGACTTGCTGGCTCACAATATTGCAGGAAGCATCCTCCCCTCTCCCTCCCCAGGCAAGCAAACCTGTAGCCTCATCTACGCGTTCTTTAATTGCTGACTGATTAGATAGCTGGTCCTCGGGGTGCGTCAGCGGCACTCCCGCACTGGAGTAAATACGCAGCTTTGTTTCCTGTAGTGGTGTGTGTGTGCATCTGATACCTTGGCTTTCTTAGAATGAAAGGTTGCACCAACCTACTACTTTTTTGCTCCTCCGCTCCCGGGCCGCTCTGCCAGTAGATGGCAAGCTGAGCTCGCTGCAGGCTTGCCACCCTCATCGCAGAGAGGCGCGCAAACTGCCTGTACAAAATGTGTCTTCTGATTTGGAAGGTGCTGCTATTTTAGTGCCTCTGAGTTCATTTAAAAAAAAAAAAAAAAACCAAAAACTGTAAATAATTTTTTTTTTTAGACTTATTCATGGGCTTTTGGAGTTCAGTAACTTCCCTATTTAGTTTGACAGCTTTCTCTTAATGTTCTTGTTTCTGTAATGCTGCAAAGCCGAGCAGAGGGCATCGGTGCAAAGGGACGGCATGAGCCACTCTGCGGTGCCACAGAAGCAGCTGCTCGGAGTTGTATGTTGGTGGTGGTGGACATTGCTGGGTCACAAATGACCCAGACTCGGCCGGTGGTCTGAGAGCTCCTGTTTGATATGACATACGACAGAGACTATCTGGTTTGTTTTTTTTTTTTTTCCCCACTTGGTCACCTCTAGAAAAAAATGGTTTTGTCTCGATTAAAGAAGCCAGAACCTACCTCCCAATCAAGTAAAATGGGTGCATTAGAGAAGCTTCATTCCACCTCTGTCTTCCAGCGGGGCAGATCCTTTCGTTGTTTTTCTTTTACGTGTTTCTGCTCTTCCTTCCTTATTGCCGTCCTTTATGCCTGTTTGGACTGCTTGTGTTTGCTTCCCGACTCTAATCTGAGCTGCTTTTGTCTATAAAACATTCTTACGCACAAAGAGAGGCAATAAGACTTCATCCATAGTGGATTTGTCTCGGGTTAAGAGATTGCACCTGTTTATTTCTGAATTTATATTCTGTGATGAGAAATGGGCTAAACCTTGGCACCTCTATCTTTATCTTGTGCCAAATGCCGTATGTTGCAATTCGTTCAGCGCTTTTTTTTCCCCTCTGTGGTTGACACCCACTGTTGTTTGTAATTTCAGCAGCTCTGGCACCATGAGGGTTGATGGCCTTGCAGAAAATAGCGTGAGAGAGCAAAGTTAAGGGACAATATGAATAATCTTAATTGCTATGGTAATTAATTACACAGCGATGTCATTTGTGCTACAGGAGAAGTTGTACTGAAATCATGAACGATCGTAAACCTTTTTTTCCACTGAATTTTGTGCAATCCGGAGCGTTGTACAAGTCATGCCCTCCCTACGCACAGATAAAACTTGTTTCTCTTGTAGTTACGGCACGTTGTCTTGACTCAGCGTTTATGAAAGCGCAGTTAGTCACATCTCGCGCGGCAGTCAGATGGAGGAGGTTCCCTTTTCACCTTGTTATTAGCGCATTAGTTAAAGACTTTGGGTCCCTCTGTGTTTCCTCCCTTCCCGGGGCTGGCGAACTGGGCTGTAACTCTGATCTCTGGCTTCGGCAGCACGGGGTCTGCGTGCGGGTCGTGGCCAGCTCCGGCTGCGGGCTCTTCACGACGCGACCGTTGCGCTGGGCAGCAGCGAGTCCGGCTCTGTTCCTTGTGCGCCGGTTCCTAAACAGAAAAACGTAATGTGTTTTTAAAGATAGGAGTTGTAGCTAAGCTCAGTTCCGTGTTTGTTCTCCTGAAAATGAAGGGTTCTTGTTTTATTAGGACGTGTTCTGGGCTAAGTTCCCAGGAACTTGGTGCAAACAGCCATCTGAAATTGGGTTTGTCAATAAGCTTACAAAATCAATGGCATCGCACAGGAAGATTAAAGCCACTTTTCCCACTTCAGCTGTTCTGCCGCTCTGTGGTTGTTGGCAGACTGGTTGAACCGGAGGATTTGGGTAATTTTGAGTTTAATATCAGAAATTATGCCCAGCTTAACCTTATGATCTCTCTCTCCTTCCTCTCCTCCTTCCCCTTCGAGCTGCCAGCATGTCTTTATGCTCATTCTGGTCTCGTTGACTGCCCTGGCAGTTGCAGCATTGCACTGATGCAACTTCGTTGTGCTGTAGGTGGAATTACTCTGGGTTATTCTCAAAAAATTATGGACTAGAATCTGGAGCCTCCAAGTTCATTTGCAGGCTGATGGTCAAATAAATAAGCAGAAACAGGCCTGTATCAAATGATCAGCAACGTGAAGAACAAGATGCTCCCAAAGTCAGCGTGCTGGGCTACGGCCCGTTCTGGAGAAAGTTTTGTAGGCTTAGTTCAAATCTTGGCTGTGGATTTGTACCTTGGATCAAAGTTTTGTTGCAGGCCCTTCTCCAATATAAAGCAAAGAAACGTAAAACAACAAATATCTAGTGAAATCCAAACACAATCTGCTCTATGTTATGCTACAAAAATGAATGAACTCTGCCTCCCACCCTCTCCCACTGTGACTTGCTGTGAATAAGCACCGCTCAAAGGAAACTATTGCGAGAAGTTCTGCCTCTTTCCAGCAGGAATAACAATTGAGCAAGGAAAAACGCTGACTAGTTTTATCTCTGCTTTTCCAGTTGGGCAGGTATAGGTGAAAAGCGGTTGGGCTGTTTTGGGCAGCATTGAAAGGACTCACCCTTAGCACAGAACTAAAGCCCAAATATTCAATTATAGGGCTTTAAAAATGTCCTTCGTAAGGAGCATCCTATACCTGATTTGAGACTTTCTTAGCCCACCTGGAGCAACATGGTTGTTGCACCATGGATTTTGAAGGATAGAGGAGTATCTAGGGAAATCAGGCAGACTTGCTAAATCCATAAATCTGTTATTTATGAATCTCCAAGCCACTGGGAGAGCCAAGTCATTGATGTACCTGTTGGATCACAAGGAAGGCTCCGCGGAGCGATTCCTTACCGGCAGGCTCTGGATTGCACTGTTGGGCAACCAGGCATCGAGCCTATGCTCCAAATCGGAGAGAGGAGGACAAATCTCACTCGGGGTTTTCCCACTTTCAGCCTTAGTTAAAGTGTGTGTAGAAGCTGCTGTTTCCTACCCATGTTCCGGGGAGCGTAAGCGTGCTCCTGCAGCAGCAGGGAATGAGGGAGTCGAGAATCCCATCAAGTCCAGGAGACGGCAGAGGTACTGGGTTTCTTGTAGTATCAAGATTTAGGAGGTGTTGCCATAAAGGCTTCGTGAGTGGGCTGGCAAATGCCAGTTGGGCGTCGGGTAGGAGATCTCAACTGTGCTTTAGAAACAGACAGTTAAGAGGTAATATAATACCCAAATCCAGCTGCAGTTTCATATTTTCATGAAGTTCTTCCTTAAAGCCCCTGGAGGGCTGCGTTCCAGGCTGTGTACCAGTGAGTGCTGCGGTCTAGCCACGGAGATGGGACGCAGCTACACAGACAGGAAGAGTTTTAAGAGCCTTCAGTGTAAAAGTTGGAGAAAAAGCTTGGGGGAAAGGATATGAATGAGGTCTGCTTAGACATGCCAACGTTACAAACAAATGAAAACTGTTTCTTCATCTTCAAACGTAAAAAAACAGTCTATAAAGTTGAAAAGGAGTATGTTTAAAATTGACAAAAGAAAATATTGCCGTGTAAAATTCCACCTTTTCACTGTATTTGTTTAGAAAAGGACTTATCAGTCAAGCATTGCCCAGCGCCAGAGGTAGGAACCCTTTGCTAACGGAGCTGAGCTCTCTTCTAGGTTCCAGCCACCTCTAATTGCTCCCTGACCAATAGCGAGCACATGGCTGCAGAACGAGTGTTTATTTTCTTTCTTGCTTATTTATTAAAACAAAAGCACAAGACAGAACGCTTCTACGTGTTGTGAACTCTGCAATTGTTCAAGTTTCCGAGAGGTCACAAGGGTCCCAGATAACATTAGCAGCTAAGTGCTATGTTGTCCTTTTGCGTTATCAACAGGAAACATCTTTACCAGCACAGGAACTACAGCTTTGTAATTGGCCTGGTGCAAGAACATGACAGTATTTTCTCATCCTATCAGGACTCGGATATTTTGGGAGCTGGTATATAAAGCTTGCAGCACACAGTGTCTTTTGGACATTAGGAACAGGTTCATGTCAGAAATCAGTGTGCTTTGCTATTTTAGTAGTTGCTATAGTTGCAGCATGAATGATTTTTCTTGCCCTGCACGGTTCAGGGTGGTATTTCATTACAGTTCATACATATATTTTTATTATTTGAGTGCAGACGGACATATTTAAAGTAATTAACATGGTGATATAAGTCTTGTAAAGAAGCCTTTAGCAAATAAACAACGAATCCATAAATCATATCAATGCAGGCCTTGTTTAGCTTTCGATAAATACTCACAGACTTCTATGGTGCAGGATTGAGCTTCATCCAAGCAAATTTCAGATTCACTAGATGATAAAATGTTATATTTGGGCTCTGAAATAAGAAGTGTTCTGTGTGCTGAATGATCTATGTGTTGAAAGGAACAGCCCTTCTGCCTCATGCAGTTAATGGCAAAAAAGTGCAGTAACATCTATAACTACTATTAGATCAGAGCAAACAGCATTTAAATGGAGCTGTAAAGAGCTGAGCTGGAAGGGGGCCAATATTGCAATTAATATTCTGTACAGAATTACACCACTCGCTGATTATAGCAAACCTCCTTCAGACCATTTGATAAAGCTGGAGTGTTTTTTTCCATAGCTGCTGTCACTGTTTTGATCCAAAGTAACTGTAACTACCGAGAAGGAGAAACGACAACAGCAAAACCCCAGCATGATGATGGCCCAAAATTTGTCCTAAAAAGTGCATCATGAGAAATTCTAATAACTGGGGATTCGTTTTAATCCTTCAGAATAAACAGTGCTACACAACCTTTACTGCACTAATCCATGGCTGCTTTTGTAGAGTTCCCGAAGTCAGATTTTCCAACTTCCACTCTTAGTATAATTTTTCTTAAACATCCCTTGACTTCAGAAATCGGTGTTATTTCTATATAGCAAATTCTTTGGTAGATATAGCAAAGGGATCATTTTGTCATCGATCAGACTGACTTCTACCATAAGGAAAGTCAGGATTTTGTTTTTCTTTGCATTCTGTAACACAAAAGAAAACCCTCCGCAGCTGGCAGGCTCGTTTCAGCACTCGGTTGGTCACGCAGCCTTCACTTGGCACAAAGCAGCATCCCTTGCCGATGCCGGTCCGTGCCGCGCCTGCCCGGGCAGTGCTGTCCCAAAACGTCCTGACATCTCTGGGCAAATCCAGCGCCGTGCTGCGAGAGCCAGGGAGCTGCAGCGCTCAGATGGCTCTGGACTGCCGTGCAAAATTGTGTCCCTAAACTTATCTCTGTGTATTGTGTCAAATACCAAAAATGTCAGGGGCTGATGACCACAGGAGTTATTTCTGCGGGACTGACACAGTGCATAGATGGGGCACTGTAAGAGCCTTTTTTCTCCCTCTTGCTCACTCTTGCAACATGCTGGTGGAGGTGGTGGGAAAGGAGGGAACATTTTGGTCTTCCTGACTTAAGTGTTTGAGTAACCGAGCTCTCCGAGGCAGTAGTGGCAAAGCAGCTTTCTTCTTTCCAAGCAGTATTTTGTGACAGTATAGCCAGAGGGGTTTAGATTAATGAAGTGAAATTTTTTTGTAGCAAACACAAGGTTTTTTTTTTTTTTTTTTTAATTGGGGTAGGAACATGAATTCAGCAGAGAAAAGAAACAGCAGCTGCAATGGCTGGAAGTTAAAGCTAAGCAAAGTCAAGTTAGAAAAGAAGCGTTTGCTTCCAGCGGAGAGCATGTGTGTGTGCGCGTGTGTATTTGCTGCTGGAAGAAATGAGGCGGGGGAGAGCTCAGAGGCTTTTGCACAAAGACAGGGGTATCTCCTCCAAAAGCTGCACCTTCTCCAAAAGCTGCGGCCCCAGAGCTGCTGCTGCAGCAGCTCAGGTCCACGGGCTTGGCGTGGGCTCTGTGCAGCGCATTATGTTAAAGGTGACGCTATAAAGGACCACAGCGGTCCCTCGCCTCCAAAACTTCAGCGTAATCCTTCCTAGAGGTTTTTTCCCCTGCTGAGTTCATCAAAGCTCCTGCCCTCGCAGCAAGCCGCACACCTCCACACTCAGTTTAAATTTCCTGCAGGTGCCATGGGACGTCCCCGACCGAGAGCGGGGCACCACGCGCTGAGTCAACACGCCGCGCGGAGGGAGGCTGGTGCCCGGGTGCCTCCGTGGGCAGCCCGCGGCAGGATTACATCTGCTCTCGGAGAACTTCTCACCCACGTTTCCTGCACGAATCCCGGGTGAGAGTGGCAGTCGTGCAAGGGCACGGGGGAAGCCAGCAGCGTGGGAAGGCATGACGGCGCATGGTAGGTCCCGTCCTGCCTTGCTGGGCAGCTGGTACCAAAAATGTTCTGTTCCCTGCCCTCCAGCCACATACACAGCCCGTTGCTGGAAATGCTGCCTCTTTTTTGGACTGAGTACCAGGTATTTTCCCCTTTCCCTCCTCCAGGACATTGGTTACCCTAGCCTTTGCCATATGGGTTAGAAGCTGTTGGCTTCGTGCTTGCGTGGGGGATGCTGGCCTCACGTCTCCTGGCTTCTGACCATCTCCTCTCCCCATACCCATGGAGTGAGAGAGAATATAAATGTTACAGCTGCTTTTCCCTGCCTCCATAGTGCATTTCTGAAGGGAGGCTCTCAGCGTGCCTTTTTATTGTCCAACGTTTAATTGTGCCCTGCACTGGAGCCCATCAGCCACAGCCTTCAGTTCAGAGCCATTAAAAAGCTCCCTAAGCAGAGGAAAGGTTTCAAGACCGTATCGCGGATACGGGGCCATCTCAGGGCACAGGAGGCATGAGCAGGTGTCGGTCACAACAAATTTCCTCCAAGATCTTATTCCTGGCAGTGTGAGCACTGCTCTCCAAGGCTCCCCAGGTGCTGCCGAAGAGGGTATTTGCACAGCAGGGCACTGCACTGAGCCCGTGTCCTACAAAGCCGAGCTTAAGGGGCTTGGGAGAAACGTGCTGCAGCTTGGGGAACGGGGCTCGACTGAGCTGTGCCGAGTGAGGGCTCATGTTTTGGTGGAGCCTGGCAAAAGCGGTTGCTGTTAGCTGGAGTTACCAGTGCGGTGTCAGTGCTTTCTACGAAGGAAGCGCGAGCACGGCTGCACTTTGCTCACAAGAAGGGTGAGGCATCCTACTTAGATTTAGCAAACCAAACCTTCTGCAGGGCTTTGAGAGGCTGCAAAGCACAAAGTCTGTAGCACCCTCAGGGCAGCGAGGTGTCTGGGGCTATGATTCTTCACCTCTTTTTTTTTTTTGGGTGAGTCCGTCACTGCTTTTATTTTGGTCTACGACAGGGGAAGAACAGTTGTAGCTAATTCCCACGGGTTCACAGAGCATCAGTGAAATAAATTGGCCAAGCTCCTTAGAGAAAGGCAGAGAATTATTGCTATCGGGGTGACTGAAAGTGAAAAGGCTGAAGAAGCCTTTGGCCCACATGGGGAGGAGACCCTCTTCTTGTTTTTCTGATACTCTTGAAAAGAAACAAGCAGCTGCTTTTCATTTTCTGTGTTAAGCAGCACCGTGGCTTCGGCAGGGGTCAGCAATGGGGCTGCTGTCACAGCCCTACGCTGCTGCACGAGGCTGAGCCCGTGTCTGGGGCTATCGGTGGCACCGCTCAGCAAGAGCAGCGAGCCAGGAGCACCCAGGAGCAGGCAGAGGGGCTGGGGCACAGTGGTGGGAAAATGCCCTGAATATTAATTTTTATTTTTAGAAAAAGCCATAAATCCAGCTTGTTTTACAGCTGGATTGCCTCTTTAGCCATTGTTCGAATGAAAGCAATTGGGCACCTATTAATTCCCATGCCCATACTGGGGCGTTGGACCTCTACTTGCATTAACAAAGAGCTAATGCCGAGCACGGTGCAAAGGATAAATGAAGCCTTGCTATTATTCTGTAGAAAAATACACTCTTAGAGTCTTCTGTAAAAATACCTTTGGGCAAAACAGATTATTTTGACTTTGGACAACATCATTCACGAAACGCTACGCCACAAGTTTGGTCTGAAGGAAACCACACACGATTTGACTCTTTTTATCTCGTATCAGCGGCGGAGAGCTCAGTGCGGTTACAGTTCTCCTCATTTCTGAGAAGAGAGGATCATATTTAATCATTGTGTCAGTTGGCACAAACACCGTGTTTGTAGTGAAATGCTAAAAAACAGCACATTTATCTTTCCCTTCATCAAGATTTGTATGATAGAAGCTCTTAACGTTAAAACTCATCAGTAATGAAATATCTGAAGGGCTCAGCTACCCAGCTTGTTTACTGTAACTTATTTTAAAGAATGGTCTGACCTCTCCTGCCTAATATAACAAGTAGAATATCAGTAATCTCCACCCAGGGGCATTCGTTCCTTGGCAGACTTCGCTTTGGCTCTAAGATACTATTCCTGGAGGTTTTGGGTTTTTTTTTTTTGGGGGGGGTGACGACGACTAACTTGCTTCACTGAGCAGCACATTTCAAAATCCAGAGTGCCTATAGGGGTTGCCTCATAGCACGTCCTTACCAGCTGCACAAGTGGGGAAGCCAAGAGTAATTTGGAGGGAGAGAGGGATTTTGAAGCCCGGGGAGAACACTGTGATTCCCCATCTGACCCACACCAGAAGGGCCAGAGAATTTCACCCGCCATTTCCTGCAGCGAGCCCATCACGTCTGCTTGAGCGCTGCAAATCTTGGAGATACGCTATTGCATACAGCGATATTACATCACCCGCTACTTAAACAGCCCTAGTATTGACCTGCCCTGATTCGTATTATTTTATTGGCATTGACTTTTGCTGTGTTACTGAGAAGCCCTAAGCACAGGAGAGCCTCCCCTGCACCACAAAATGAACAAGCGCCAAAAAGTCAGTCCTTGCCCTAGAGAGTTCACTAACTCACTTTTAAATCTAGCTGGGTTTGACTCTCTTTCGCAGGGCCAGCGTCTGCACTGTACCCACCTTGCACAGAAGTGTCAGTGACAGCAAGGGCTGAGAGCTCAGGCAGACAGACAATGCCACTGGAGAGGTGCAATGAGTTCTGTGTGTGCTCAGACTGCAGTTTCAAAGCAGACAGTGAGTGTAAAGAATTGCTTTTCTGCAGGAGAGGCTATTTGAACTCTCAGCTCTCAGAAAACCAACAGGAGGCACCAACGCCAGGGTCTCGCTGCCTGGCGCTCAGGCACTGCAGGGACAGGGGCTGTCACGTCCTTCTCCAGCAGCGTCTCTCCCGGCCACAGCAGCACCCTCCAAATCGGCTCCAAAGGAAAGACGGAGCGTTGCTCGGAGTGACTCTGCTTGACACTCAGCCTCTGCATCAGGTGCTGTACAGCAGTTCACGGTTTGTGGGACCATTGCTTTCGTAGAGGTTTGAGTTTCAGTGGTTTCTAACGACTTGTTCAGTTGATACGAAATTGTGGAGGAGTTGAAAACTCAGCTGTGCTCTTGGCAAAACCCAAGCCAAACAGCCAAGTGAAAAGCCAATATGCAAGGCAGCTCTTAGCCTGCACCGTGTCCCTGAAATGACTCGTTACGCCCCGGAGCTGCCTGTTTTCCTCCTGCCACCTCTATCCCACTGTTGCTCCGGCGCCCGTGACTCCTTGAAGGCGTGTGGCCACATTCTGCAGGATCATACCTCTACAGAAGCATCTGGGATGCAAAATCGAGCTGCTGCCCTGCTGCCACAAGCCCCTTACTTGGGAAGCGCTGCCACGGGCAGCAGCACAGGCAGTGGCAAGGTGGAGAAGGCACGGCGTCAGCAATCGCACCTCGTAGCAACCCTCCCCGCACCACAGCTGATCTAACAGCAGCAGAGAGCTGGGGCTGGCTTACACGCAAAACACGCAGCCGAGCTCGCAATAGCACAGCTCGGGAGAGGTACAGCAGCGGGGCAGCCCTGCGAGCGGCCGCCTCGTGCTGTGTTCTCCACCTTCTGAGGCTGGAGCCTTGGATGGGCTTTTTGGGGCGGTTTAATTGGGGCATGCTTGTTTTGTGCCATTTGCTGCTGAGCTAGTGATGGTTTCTGTTCTATTTATACATGCATGATTTGTATTTATACATACAAAAAAGTTTTTTGTGTTTTCCCCGTCCCGTCCCCCCCCCCCCCCCAATATATATTGAAACATTTAATTCCAAAAACCTGCACTATGGCAAAATGGCTTCTTTTTGCACAGACATCTCTGTCTACAGAGTCAAGAGCCCTTCTGCTATTGTAGTCTTCCTCCAGTGCACCTCTCAGATAAAAGCCTTGGGTTTATATATATGTGTGTGTGTGTGCATGTAAATATAGGTTATATAGAGATATTTTATATATGTTATATATACATAAATAGATATAATTTAATCAGAATGCAATGACTTAACTATGCTTGCTCTAAAAATGAAGTCCCAATAAAAGATGAGCTATTATATTATAAAGCTCTATCAGTCAGGAAACTGGACCTTTGCTAATATTAAAAATTGCAGCACCTCACACTTACTGTCCGTGACAGTATTTTATAGAAAAGCAGAAAGCACAGAGTGGAAAAAAAAAATAATCCCAACCTGAGGCCAGCACAGGCAGCTTCTTCACTCGCTGCTCACAAGGAGGGAAACAACTTTCATTTATTTGGCGGCTGCGAGGGAGCAGGTGTGCAGCGAGCGGCCGACCGAGCTGGAGCTGAGTTTCATGGCTTGACTTTCAGGGAAATGGGACCAGAGACGTGCACATATCTCAGTTTCACTGGCTGGATGGCATTTTATTGTAACCTGGAAGCTTTTCTCTCTCTGGAGGCTTTCCTCTCTCCTGTCTCGGAGCCTCTCAGAAGAAGGGAATTGAATGTCCCGTTAGAGTAAGTGGAGAGCTGATCCTCATATGGTTGATTTAATACTTTGATACTATGTTGATTGAACCCAGATACAGATCCTAAAGACAAAGCCATACATCCTGAAGCATTAAAAATGCCTTATTTCATCTGTCATCCTGTACCGAAGTATTCTGAGCGTCTCAGGAAGGCTTAAGCTTCTTTGGACGTGGCCATTTGGGCTGGATTGCCGAAGAAGCATCTACAAAGATCCAGGATAAATCTACCCCACGGAAAATCATTGCTGTGCTATGGCCCCCAGGCTGGGAACCCAGGAAACGGGCAGCTGAAGCAAATGTTTGTTGAAAGAAAAAAAGAAAAGAAAAACAAAACTTAGGGGGAGGGAGGGGGCTGGCCAAACTCATCTCTTGAAGTTTTTCTGCAGGTGGCTTCAGTTTCAAAGCCACTTGTGTCCTTTACTGCAGAGTATGTGGCTGTCCACAGCCCCTTGAGGTTTACTGATCAACTGTTAAGCTGCTGGCGCTAATAGCAGGGCTTTATACGGATGATTGTGGAGAGAACTGACAGTTCAGAGGCCTGCAAAACAGCCTGGGTGGATTCAATTACAGCTTCAAGATGAGCAAGTAAAGCAACAACAAAGGACAGTAGCTTCAGCCTTTGAACTGCCAGCTTACAGCATGAAGGCAGTGAAAAATAATACTTCGTTAACTTCTTGTTTAGGAAAAAAAAGCAGAACACTTCCTTTAATGACACACTAGCTGACAGTGGTGCTTTTATGACTCCTCCGTAGTCACCGATGAATCACTGGATGGAAGCGCGGGGACAGACTGTTCCTATCTAAAGTTGCCATCCCGGTGGTTCACTGTCACCCGAAACAAGGTGCTTCTCTGCTCTTGCTCTCTCTCACGTCCTCCTCATCGGCAATTCAGCTGCTCCAAGCTCTGGCAGGGCTGGCCAGCCCAAGATCACCTCTGAGAAGCCCAGGGGTTTGAGTGTCACCAGCAGAGCCGTGGACGAAGGCAGCTCCGTCCCCAGACCATGCCCTGGGCTCTCGACACCCTCACCGCCAGCGCTACGGCCGTGTCACTGCCCCCACAGCTCCTGCGTCCCACCACGGCAAGCCAAGGTGTCTCTGGAGCTTATCAGCCTTTTCTTCCGTTGGATTCCCTCCTAACGCAGTTCATATGGTTAGACATTTCCCTTCGCAGGCATCCGTTCTTTCCAGATTCCTTACATTTTAGCTTATATATCCTTGGTTTTGATCTTTTGCATTAAAGAAATGCTTTCATTTGAAGCTTAATAGTGAGGGCTCAGTGCATCTGCCAGAGTTCCTGGCACAGCTAGTGTCCTGTAGGAGCAATTACTTTCCAGTGAGTCTCTAAAATTGCTTATTTACTTTCACTTGTATGCCAAAAATACTTTAAAATCAGGACAGTTTTTTCCAGTTACACAATCACCAGAAATATCTTGAATCCATACACTTCCACTGTGGTTCAATAGTCAATCTGAAAAGAGTCAAAGCAGCTTATAAAGTATGTAAAAAGTGTTCTCTCCCAGAATTAAGGCTTCAGTAGCACAGCTCCATGTGTCCAAGTCAACGAACGCTACAAAGCAAAATCAGTTCCCCCTCTTTTACAACAACACGGGGAAAAGAGACGGCAAACGCGAGGGCAGCCAGTCCCTGCCGCTCTTGAGCAGCTTCCTGAGTGGAATTATTGCAGCCAACCACTTCTAGAAAGTCTTTTCGTGTCTGTTCATGTAGGGTTTATTTACTGCTCTTGGCAAAACAAAACAGTCGATTTCTGACAAGCCGTGAGAGTTAGGATATTTTTCCATTAGAGCTTTTTAATTAATTATAGTGAATTTAGAGCATTAGTGTGGGACAGTAGCTGCTCCTACCCTTTTTTGATTTATCAAAAGCACTGATAAAACCTAGTTTCTGACAATCCTAATTAAGTATCAGATCCTCTCCCCTCCCTGTCTTGAGGGCACAGGTAACAAAATGTGCAACGATCTTCTAAAGATCTCAAAGCACTTTGCAAATTGAGGGCTCCATTTGTTTCCCTTACTCATGCATATTTTAAATTCCCTTTTAAGTTTCAACGGTTTGCATGGGTGTAATTCAGAGCAGACTGGGGCCTTACATATTTTGCATACCAATGAGTTATGTGAGTCCAATTTCTGAAAAAAAGATTATATGAGCATTATGATGCAGTTGAGGAGTAACTGTCTGGGGAAAAAAAAATTACAACAAAACCAGAAGGATTTAGTTTGTAATTTTAAGCGCATGTTCGCAAATGAAAGCAAGCATTGTGTCCATCAACAATGACCAGAACGGAATCAGCCTTTCTCCAAACCTACTGAAGAACCATGGTCTTAATTTGTAGGTTTAAGTTACTGGCACTCTTTTTTTTTAATTTTTTTTATACATATATAAGGCATCTAGACTTTAAATGATATTGCAAAAGTAGAAATAGCATGATAAACCTTCAAAGCTGAAATAAAAAAGAACCTGTGTTTTAACTTAGTGTTGAGTATTTATACAGCCGGCACCATTTAGTCCGGCATGTTTGAATGAGTGCAAGTCTGTGGTTGCAGTTGTGTATAAAAATATTGTAGCCTGCTCCTGCTTTAGGAACTAAACTTCAGTTCCCAATAGCTCCCTCTGTAATTCTCTTTCCAAATAAAAGGAAGAACTATTCCTGGCTCGTAACGGTGTATTTCTGTGGCTTCTTGAACTATAATGAAGGCAGTCTGGAATGTTAAAAATTACATACTCAATGCCAGTTCTTAACCCACGGTAATTTAGGCTTTAAATGTTTTGAAGTTTACATTTTGAGCCTGTTATTGTACAACTTTTTAATTAAAATGTTGCTGTAGTCCAGATCACTAATGCTTCTTGCTCAAAGATCCATTAACATCTATCTTAAAACCACTACTTAGGGAGTTTGATAATTTTGGTATTGAGGGCTAAGGCCATCTGCTTGGAAAATTATTTGGTTTTTATTTGGCTCCTTCTAATTGTAGAAATTCAAAGACATCTTTGATATCCACTGGATTCCAACAACGGAAACATCGGTTCTCTTGCTGTAAATGCTTCAGTGCTTGTCTCTACTGTAGACTAAATCTTGATGCAGATCAAGAAATAACCTGCCAGGCTTGTCACTGATGAATCAGGTCTGGATTTTCCCTGTGCACTGTAGAGACAATATGTACCATTGATGCTCATTATCATCTGTATGTTTTCCCATTGAAATGCTACTAAATAAATCAGAAAAATGTAACAAGCTCACTTGGGGCTTCTAGATGTCATCATAACCCAATAACAGCTATTCTTAGGATTAATAGCACCATGGACTCTTCTTGTTATGATCTGTAGCAGAGCGTCTGTAGACATTTATGCCCTGAAATATGCCTTCACATTTACATCCTATGTACAAAGTGAGACTTGAACCTGACTTTCACGCTCAGCTTAAGTTAAAAATCCTCTCGTGCCATGTGTAGATAGTGGGATTTTAGTCCAGTGTCAGTGAGAAATACAAAACCTGAAAGTTAACATCACAAGGCTGGGGTTCTGGTGGGGTTTGAGGTTTTTTTTTGGGGGTGGGGGAGGTCATCCCTCCTAAAGCCAATGTCGGAGCTGGCCTAGTTTTTGAAGGAGATTCCCTCAAGGATTCCTTAGCAAGGCCCCCAGAACCATATCAACTGGCTATAGGAATAACTCAGCAGGATAGCAATGGCTTTGTGATAATTCTGCATACTGAGGGGGGAGTCAGAGCTTTCCAGCTGAAAAGACCTGTGTGCTTCCTTGTGCCAAATAACTCAGCAATTTAATTACATTCAGCCCAGGTTTAGATTCCTCTTTGGCCTGAGGCACTTGAATACATACCGTGCGCGTGCGTAAACATACACATACGTCCCTACAGGACACTATTTTAGTCCGGAGACATTGGCCAGCCCACAGTGGCCATCTCTTAAGTCCTCCACCTGAAGCAGGTCTGCTTTGTCTGACAACTCATTAAGACCCCCAGGACCTCATAGCAGAAGGACCCCAAAATGTGAGACAAGACACAGACACTGCAGTCCAGGAAAGCAGCTTTCTAACAGCAGGAAGCACCTTGTCCACCCTGAGCCTGTATAATGTACAATTATACAGCTATTATTCTATTTACATTTACTAATTATTGTACAATAATAACAATTTCCAGCGCGGCATCCATGGGATCCTTACGCCACTCCCTCCATGCACTGCCAATGGTCCCTAAGAGCTTCGAGAAACCTCTGGGCGGCTCTAAGCAAGCAAGGAAACAAAGTCCTTTCCCATCGCAAACCCCAAGCCCGCAGCCGCTCAGCCAGAAGGTGCACTGAAAAATGCAGTGGACCTCAGCCTCTGACTGTGCTGCCTGTGGAGGCTTCAGACCTTGAGTTTTATCACCCTACACCTTGATATTATGTACCAGGAGAAGCAAACCCCTCTGACATGGCGATTCGAATGAGGTCTCTTCATCCCAGCCACATGCTTTTAGCCACGGTGCATCTCCTGACGTGACATGGTATTCTGCACCATACCTTATTTTTAGTTATGAATTTTGTTTTTCAGGTGTAAGTAAGATGAGGTGTTATTTCCACATAATCAAGGCAAAAACAGTTTCACTTTCTTTGAAGCTTTTTATCTCCCTACAACTGGATTTGAATCTCTGACTTCATCACCACAACCCCAGAGCCATAACCACAAGGCCACATGGTCCCAGAGCTGTTTTTGGAGGTGGTAGTGATGTGAGTTATTTTAGAAGCTGCTAGCTATAAATTTCAGTTATATTTGAAGGAGGGTAAGTTAGCTTTGAAAGTCCTTGGTGAGTCTGTCCTTCAGCGACTGGTGGGCAATTACTGAGGCCACTGGCGAGAGCTCGAATGGAAGGCTGTCCTGCCGTTTCTACCATAAACCGCCGAGTACAAACAAACAGCAATTGTGAACGACAGTTAAACTAATTGTCCTTGTTGGTATTACTATCCCAAGACGGGTTGTGACGCAGAAAGTCAATCTGCACAAAGTCAGTTTTTCATTACAGTGAGCCCCAAATAGCATCAAAACAAGTCAATTTTAGACCGCTTGACTGCGCATGATAAACGCAACCCAACCACCTTGATTCTTTTTTAAAAAGGCTTCACCCTGACCCTTCAGTTCATGATGCATTTTTTGCACTCTTGGTTTCCTGCCTGAAAATAAACGTGAATCTGCTACTGCACACCACTTTTTCCATAAACTATGTGGGCAAATGCTATGAGCTATGATTGTAACTACAAAACTTACATTTGCAAAATAAGGATCACTTGCCAAAATGATACGCTGAATTTAAAAGAGTTGCTTGCCAAGATTTGTTCAAAGCAGAGTGCCCCTGGCACAGCCAAAGCCCAATTGTTGGGTATGATACGAGATAAAAGCCCCAAGCAAGCAAAGAATGAACAGCAGAATGAGTTGCTAAAAGCTACGAAACGTGGAATTCAACATCTAGAAACTGTTTACATTTTTCTTTTCTCATAAGAGTAATTTTCAACTGCAAAAGTTAACCACATCTGTGTGAAATGTAGATAACTTTGGGAGTAAAATGATTTCAATCAGAATAAGGATCATCTGAGAGATGGTGGTAGTTACTCATTCAAGATCATGCTTGATACACCCAGCTCCCAGTTCAGTATTTCATTGTAACTAACTGGTATAGTAAACCACAGCCGCTTAAGCAGTGCTATTGATACCAATAAAACAGACATAATTTTACTCTCCTCCTCATGATATAGATGACCTTTCCCACTGGAGATGTTCCCACACAATAGCCAAGCTCCAAGGGAAAGGCAGGGGGCAAAAAAGTTGCTATCATACAAAAACAACAGAGATGGTCAACCTAAAAACCAGAATAATTTATTTTTTTTCTTTCTATAAAGCATAACCTATGGCTAACCCCTTCAGAGCGCAACTGAAGAGACTGAAGAGAGTCCTTTAAGAAGGAAAAAGAAAATAGGAGGGAATTCCACGAATGTGTAGAGCTAGAATAGTATTAACTGCAATCGCTTTTAGCTGTCTGAGAACTGGCCATATCATCCCAGGGTGGGATGAATTCTCCATCACGCTCTAAGTACAAACAGAGCCTTACAATTCCTTAGCCTTACCAACCCTCAAGCTGTGGATGACTAGAATTGGGGGCGGGAGAATAAACACGCCTTACTGCCCAGCTAGCAAGAAAACAGGTAGGTCGGGGAAATCCTCCTGCTCCAGTGAACCTGCTCCTGATGACCGTGCGCGTCCCTCCAGTGTCCGAGGTAAATACCAGGACTAGAGAGGCCGGGTAGATGTCATGGATGAGTCTTGTTCATGCGCAGGGCAATAAATAACCCTTAAGGCGACGCTGACCCAGATGAAGATAAGACTACTGGAAATACTCCTAGCAAATCAGAAAAATCACGTAAGTCTAACATTCTGGAGTTATCATCTAGGATTCCAAGTCATTATTACTGACAGACATGAGAAGTCATTTCATGGCCAGATGTCTTAGAATATTGTAAAATGTCAACTCAGAAGAAAATAGGATTCTCAGCATTGAAGGCCACATCTATTCCGATACTTGGAAGCATTTTTGGAAGCAGGAGTCCCTTTGGAATTGCAGTGAAAAGTGCTGCAAGAATAAATAAAATACGAAGGACTAACGTGACGCATAAAACGCATGGGTAAAGGCACCGATAAAGTGCAACTGACCTCTTCTGTTGTCTCTCAGGAAATCAGAAGTCGGTTGTGCCTGTTACAACTATTATTTAATGGTTGAAGAATGGCAGCGTTTAGAGACTTGTGCTCAGCCCTGGACACAGGCCTTTTACTGAAGAACTCACAACAGCCATTTTGTCCTGGTTTCCAGGAAGGAAAGGTTGCTCCTGGAGCCTAAGAAAACTGTCACAAAAAATCTCGAAGGAAAAAGAAAAAAAAAAAAAAAAACCCAACCCAAACAAACAAGGAAAACATTTCACTAGAACCCATCTTTGGAAAAATATAAAAATATTTTTCCATCCACAGAAATAACTATAAATAATGTTTGAACTATTAAAAGGGTGAACGCAGAAAAAGGCTATTTACATAGGAGCATTTTGTGCTGTTTCAGTCTAATTTGTCACCGATGTAGGAGCCTCATACGTTAGCTGGAGGAAATCCAGAGCTTTCAAAGGTTTTCTGTCAGGGCTTGAAAAGTTGCCAGTTTTTTTAATGGAGCCGAGCAGTCTCAGGCCTGTTGTTCTCAGAGATTTTGTGAGCCAGGGCCGCATGTTAGCAGGAAACAGAGCCAAGTGGGCTTCCTGAGCGTCTGAGAGAGGAAACACTGTAATAAGCATGGAGGCTGTGGTTAAAAATAACTCTGGTATATAAAGGCTGCAAAGGATCCCCTTTCGCTCATACACGCCGCTGCCTCTTGGCTGGCTGCTTCGTGCTGATTTCATGTGAATGAGTCGCTTTGCCATCTCATCGGAGCAGGTGGTTTTTAAGCAGAAGACGACAGAAAACGGTCCGCAAAGGAGTCGAGCACAAGCTAGCTCTTATTTTGCATGTTTTCAAGCAAGCAGGACCCCAGGCTTTGTTTCAAGAGCGTCATCAGGCTGTGGCTGTAGCTACGGACACGGTGTTTCGGTATCTAACTTTAGGCTGAAGTAAAAGTTATGTTGAAAAATAACTCGGTTTTCTGTGATATGAAACTTAAAAAAAGGGAACAGGGTGAATCATGCAAGCTCTTGAGCAATAGGAGAAAGGGCCCCCTAAATTGCTGCCACTGGGCCCAGTGTGGCTTGTACCACTTCTGCTACAGAAGCTTTAATCCCACCCTGTGCCCCCCCTCGCCCGGCGTTGGCCAACTGGAGGAGCTAAATGTGGCAACCACCAGCTGAAGGGATTGGCCACCATCAATCAGTGTTTTGCAGTCCCCATGCGCTGGTTTCTCACCAAGCAGACTGCCTGCTTCTCCTCGCTGAATTCATTTTGCGTAGAATTAGACCCATCTCTTTTCTTTCAAAGGCAGTGATTCAAAGGCAGTGATTTTCCTTGCAAATGCGGGATAAAAAACACACTAGTTATTTGGCAAATTAAGGCACCCTTTTCCCTGCTGTAACCTGACGCTAACATCCATACTGAACTCCGTTCTGAGCACTTCTTTGTAGCCCACATTATGCTGTAATTGGCAAAACACATTCTTCCCAGGCTTGTATTTTTATTGCAAACATTTATTTGGCACTTTATGTGGCAAATGAAAAGAAAATTTCACAACTCATTCTACAAAGTTGCATTGTATTAGTCTGCCCCTTGAAAAGCATTTTATTGCTCAAGAATAGCTGTAACCGTTCAGGGGATTTCAACAGCATTATTCTCTTAAACTATAATTGCTGTATATACTATAGCACCAAATATTAATAATTTTGATCGGTATCAACCCTGACAACTGGCACTTAATTCCACCCTAGAGCTTATTGTCAGCAATAAGGCATATCAGCTGAACAATCTGGAGTAAATTTTCAGATGCATGAAAAAAAAAAGCCGAAGTTTTGTTTCTGAATAGAAAGCATTTTCTACAAGACACAAAACACTGTTCCTAAGCTCAGATGTATCCAGGAATTTAAATATATAAATATCCTAAACGGTAGGCATTAATAGCTCAAGAGAAAAAACGGTCACAACAATGGGCATAAGCGGCTGGAAAAAAGTCTGTCCCAAAATATCCCACTGAAGTTTCAAAGCTTAACCATAATGATATAACTAATTGTGATCATGGAAAAAAATATATACCATTCTGAATACCTCAGTGATCTAAGTCTGAAAAGGACTTCACAGTCCAGGAAGACAAATGAGATCAGCTGCTCTATACATACAGCCTGTCATGCAAAGATGCCTGTCTTCCTCTCACTGGCTAATTCACTAAGCTCTGATTCACACTTCCATGTATTCAAGCAGGGAAAGTAATTCCAGGCAGCGAGCAATACCAATTAATAGTGTCACGGTTAATGAAATGCTTGCTCCAGTATTTCCCATTACTCAGCTGCAGGACATATGACTAATAAATAATACAGGTGCAGTACAAAGAAGGTATTTTATAAATGAGAACTAAGCCCCACATGTTCATCGCATCAAACAAGGCTTTCCACCCTACACCCTATATGAACACCTACTTTGTATATTCGGTGAATAAACCTCCACTTATCAGATAAAACCATACCCTATAAAGATGTTCGGCATGTCAGTGGGGGAAGAAACCCCAAAGCCTTCTCACTTCTAAGTAATCCCTGCTTGTGGCTGGTTTTAAGCTTTGTCCAGTCTTCTCTCCCCCTCCCCCAGCTAAGCCGTGAACTTCAAAGTGACAAAAAAATCTGCTAAGGCGGCCATCTGCATCTGCCGTGCTGACTCAGACTGCAACAGATCTCACAAATTAAAAAGAGAGAAAAGTGCATCTGATTAGTTCTTTGAAGTTCCCTCAAACAGAATTTTTTCCTGCATTAATTAAACCCCACATACAGTTCTCACTTCTAAAACCAGTTACCTTCGCATGTCTTACAATATTAGTCATTGTCCCAAGTGGACAGAAGAGATAAGGCATCATTTTACTTTTTCTCCTGTCATCTCCAACCGTTTATGCAAGTTCTCTCCTAAAATGCAGACCAGGAAAGCCATGACTAGTATGAAACCTCACAGTGTAACACCCACTGTATTCCAGAATTAAATTAGTTTCATCTTATTGGGCTTCCGACTTCGTGGAGGCTACTGCATGTTTGTTAATAGTAACAGTCATTTTTCTGAATGAAGCCACACTGGTACTTTCTGACCTATGCTCCTGTTATTCCACACCCCTATTGCCCATTTCTTCACTAGATATTTGATTCTGTAATAAAAAGTATTTGGCAACAACTGAAAACTGCTAGTCATAGTGACTGATACTTTAAGCAGTTTCATGGATACAATTAAACACGCTTGCAGAGTTTTTGAAACTGTGGTATCATTTCACAGTTCTGTAAAAAAAAAAAAAAGATCTCTCAAATGTGTTTTTAATTGACAGCTGAAAGGGACATCTGCAATACAACATCTGTGCATTCAGCACACACATGAATAAAAGCTGGCAGAAACACAACTACATACCTAATCAAAGCTGATAATTAAAAAGCTGGCATAAATTGTTTAGGTTTGAAGAGTCCCCAAATCAAAAATGACAAAAAATCATTTACAGCTGAATGCTATCATTCTTCACACAGCAAATTCAAGCAACAATACATAATTACCTCAATTAAATTCATTAAACAGCTGATTTTTTGCACGATTTCCTGAACCATGAACGTACTTCAATGTTGGGAACGGTATTTTCTTGCCTATTTCTGTTAGAAGTTCTCTTTACAGAATTTGACTTATTTATTGAAATGGAATTGAAGCTTATTTTTCCTTTGTGTCGATGGAAATCTGCCTAGCTAAAGCATGCAGTGGTTGAAAGTATCAACACTTGACTTTTGCTAATCTTCGTGAACTAAGTTAATAAGGCTTTCACCAAAACAAGTTAAGATTGCCACCACAATGAATGGAACTGATAGAACTGTCAATAATTATGCTGAAAAAGCGGAAGTGCTAAAAAATATTTCTGTTCTCTCTTTGGGAAAAAGCCAGATGCTGTATTCAGATCAGACAATAATGATGTTGAAATACTTTCCATTCCAGTAACTAAGGAGGATGTTAAAACAACTGCTGCTCATCTCAACAATATCAAGTTGCCAGGTCTGGGTGACTTACAAGCGAGTGTTTCAAAAGACCCAACTAAGGACATATCCAGATGGTTCATGTTTATCGTCAATCAATTTGAGAACAGTGGGGAAGCCCCAGGTGACTTGAAGAATGTTAATATTATGTCAATATTTTGACAGGGTAAACAGAATGACCCAGATATGCCTGTCGCGTTACATAAACCTGGGCAGAAGACTGGCAAGACATAAAAAAGGATCACAAATAAAGATGGTTTACTTAATGACAATGGTGCTTTAAACAAGGCAGCGGTGCTGATGTAACAGGCAACCCTCTGCAAGGATTTGCCTCGGTGCAGTATGAGTTTCACAATAAGAAACAAGAACATGACAAATCAATATGGTGTGCACACGCAAACTGGTCCAAACACAAGCTGATACATCTTGAAATCTAATTTAAATTTTAATCAAGCAGGTTTATTAGTTCTCGGTCTTGTTTTATCATCACCTACCATTCTATGTTGTTAACAATGACCTGGAAGAAACCAGAAATTGTTACTGATAAAGTCCTAGAGGGCAAAGATCAAGGAAGTGCAACATAATTTGAAGGACATGCCATTGTTAAAGAATTATTATAACTGCCTCGCTGTCCAGGCAGAAACAAACACCACGCGTGGCCACACAGACAAGCGTAAGGCCATACTTCTAGGAACGAAAACCGCAAGCAGCTCTGCTTTGCGGCATAGGCAAGAACGGATTCTTACCTAGGCCAATTGGGTAAAAAAATTGGGGCAGCAGAATTGCTCTGCTGGAGATGGCAAACGTCAGCTGCCTCTTCTCGCGGTACCTTTGCGCGGTCCCTACCCTCCGCCTGTGCAGCCCTGAATAAACTGGCTGCCTCCCAGTTGTTCCGAGCATCTCACGGTGCTTCCCAGCCCCGCACCGTGGCCCACCAGCACTCCTGGCAGCTCCCAGGGCTCTGCTCCACCTTCCAGCCTCTCCTCATGCCCCACGTGTTCTGCTTTCACCGTTGCCATAAATTAAATCCAGTGGAAAAGCCTCGAGTCAGCGCTGAGTGCAGACCGTACGTACACGGCGGCGGTGCCCTCGACTGGGAAGCCGAGGTGCGATGAAAGAGCTGGGGGAGAGGAAGGCTTTGTGAAACTGCTGCTCGTGGGCGAGCTTCGGTGCAATGCCATGACTGAAGAAGCGCACAAGTGCAGTCCTTGGCTGGAGAGGGGTGACTCATATTTGTCTGCTGCTCCAGACTTCCAGTGCTCAAACCTCAAGAAAGATTTTGAAAATATGCACATAGTTCAGAGGAGAATCACAACAAATACTAAAGGAAAATATGTCATACTGGAAAGCTAGTGAGCCCCTTCAACTTCAGCTTATCTAAGAGATGGTTCACCTTTGTCTTCAAGTCCCTGAATGGGAAGCGACTCCAGTTGTGAAAGGTCTGGTCAGAAAAGCTCCTTTATCAAATTCATGATGTTACTTGAATCAAATAAAAGGCCTACAGAATTAAATCACTCTCCCCAAGTTAAGAAATGCCTCTCCAAAAAACCCCGATGTATTTCATTTTATGTGGTTGTTTACATCATTTTATCAACTTCCTTGAGAGCAGCCTCTAAAAAGTACTGCCTCAGAATCTGCAGTTTAAATTAGCAAAACCCCCTGTATAGTCAACAGAACTATGGCAATTTGAGATGCAGGCAGGGAAATCCTATGATAATGCCTGTCTCGTTTAAATACGAAGGGGCTGGTCACAGCGTTACTAGCACGGTGACTTTGAACAGCGGTGCTAAGAGGTTTCATTCTCAGCAAGTTTACCCTGCTATTATTACGTTTGCTCTAGGTGCAGCCCGGACTTTCTGAGAACAAACCCATGAGAAAGAGGCTTTTTGTTTGTTTGTTTGAGTTCTGCAGTGACTCGGAGTGCTCTAGCAGCCAGGTGACGAGGGCATTCTCACCAAGCCATCCAGCTGCCGCGTTTCACCAAGGGCACAGTTCATCTCACTGCCCCGGCTTTGATTCTTCTGTAACATGTGGAATCTCGGCTGCAACCCCTTGAAAAGTTTCCCTTGATGTAAAAGCAACAACAGAGATCAGCAGCAACACCTAGAAAAATCAACTTTGCCGTACAAAAATGGCTGAGCCTGTGTTTGCTTTGGCTGGAAGACAAATCACACATCATTTAGCTCTCCTCTACCCACAGCAGATCAACAAATACTTTCTAATCTCACATTCTTCACATTTATACACCAGTGGCATCACTCCTGATCTATGCTGCCATAAGTGAGATCAGTGCCAGGGTCTTGGGTTTAGATATTTCAAATAAGCGTTGCATGCAGCAAAAAGCCAGAAAATGTCAGCACAACTATCACGGACCAAGTGGAAGGTCACGGCAAAGTTGTACTCAATTTGTGCAGAACTAGTGACTCACAATGTAAATAAATTCTCACATTCGTCTCACCAGGTTTAGTAGAGCTGTAGCTTTTAACTTCGCCACTTTACTTGAAAACAAAAAGAAACTAAAGGCAGCGAATTTATCAATTTGTGCACTTGGCTTTCATTCTCACTACCCACTAAACGCTTCCTTTATGCAAAGAAAAAGCACAGGTGACAGAATCAGTGCAGTGCTATAAACAAACCTTCCAGTGCCTACTGGAAGACGGCATCCGACTGGAGCTCCTCAGTGAAACGTACAGTACAGTTGTATATCCTAGAAACAAAATATTTTGTTATAGCTGTTGCTGAAATCACAAGCACATAAACTGACACAGACATTCGGGGTGTGTTATCAAGGGAACATTCACATTCATTCTGAATTCATCAGAGTACATTTTCTTGGCTGACTCACAGCACCATATATACGTATTGTACGCTTACTAACATTTTATTAGAGGAAAAGAGTTTACATTGAAAGATTACACAAGTGTGACATTACATAGCTATGAGTCATACATCTTTGTGTACTTCGTTACCATGCATTCAGTGTATTGATTCTGCTCCAGTCACAGAAGTTTGGCTGCTCCTCCTGGCCATCCTGTGAACTTTTAGAATAAAAAGTATAGAAAGTTAAACAAGAGACATTCATTATTTTAAAACATATGTAGCTATTGAAAAGCTCATTTACTCACCCTAGCAACCGTGCTTGCCCGAGATGGCTGCGTACAGCCACGAGCCTGGGATGGGCTCTAGCGAACACGCTCAGAATGCTTCCGAGAACCAGAGCCCATCAAGGGCCATCGCTCTTCCCCCTCCTGGGGCACATAGCGCATAAAAGTGAGAGTTGTTCTCCTACACTCTTCTGATCTCCAGCTCACTTAGAAATCCTTTTAGAAGTTACTGCAAAGGAAATACGGAGGAGGTAAGGGGAAAGCATAGCTCTTTCTCTGAACAGGCTCTCAAAGAATCAGTTTGTCCTGTGATAGATCATCCATCATTTTTCCTCCTCTAGGAATTGCCACTTTTGCTCTTTCGCTCTTGGATGCCTGCCAGGCAGCCGTGATCCTCAAAAACAGGAGTGTGGGGCACGTTATCAAAAATCGTTGGAGAATAGCTCCTTCAGCCTGGGCATCTGAGCTAGAGGCCAAGGTAAGGGAAGAAAACAGTCTTCCCTTCTGAAAAATTCAGCCCAGGACCATAAATTGGCTACAACTAGAGGAGATCACAGAAGCTACTTGCATTATTTCTCTCATAATGTCATAGGGAAACGTTGATTTTGGCAATCCTTGTGCCGCAAATGGAAACTCTGCTACAGAGACCTGGACTTCCATTAAATGCACGTCTCCAGCATTTGCCTCGCAGGGCGTCCGTACCAGAGCGGCGTCAAACACCCTTCCGCCAGTACTGAGCTGGGTCCGAGAGCCCCGAGGTGCCCAGGGCCGGCAGCCCCCGTCACCTGCTCACCGGCGCGTTCGCCCACGCGGAGCAGGGCTTCTGCCCGCCTTGCTGCGCCCCTTGCGCCTCCCGCTCCCACCCTCCATTTCTGGGTCCGGTGCCGCCACCCGCCCCAGGGACGAATCTGGGCTGTGAGGGGTCAAACCGCTCATTCGTGGCATCTTCCTCAGTGTCGCCGGGGCAGGGACCCCGCCGTGTCCCCCTCCCACAGCAGGTCCCTGGGGGTCTCTCGGCACACGGTGCCCTCACGTCAGGGAGGGTCCCTCAGCGTCCCCGGGGCAGGGACCCCCCCCATCCCACAGGTCCCTCGGGGTGTCTCTCGGCACACGGTCCCCTCGTGTCAGGGAGGGTCCCTCAGTGTCCCCAGGGCCGGGACCCCTCCGTGTCCCCCTCCCACGGGTCCCTGGGGGTCTCTCGGCACATGGTCCCCTCACGTCAGGGAGGGTCCCTCAGCGTCCCCGGGGCAGGGACCCCCCCCATCCCACGGGTCCCTGGGGGTCTCTGGGCGCACGCTCCCCTCGTGTCAGTGCCCCCGCGGCCCCTCATCCCCCGGCGGCCCCGGGGGAGGCGGAGACCCCTGGGTGTCCCCTCGGCTCACGGGGGTCCCCCGGCGGCCCGGGGGCGGGGCCCCTTCGCTCTGCCCTGGGCGGCCGCCCCCGGGCCCGGCGGCGAGCCCCGCGCTGCGGGAAGGCGGCGAGGGGGCCCGGCGGCCGTGCCGGGCCCGGCCCCGCTCCGCTCCGCCCCGCTCGGGCTGGGGCCGCCGCCGCCGCCGCGTCCTTTTATACCGGGGCTAAATTTAGGCTGCGCCCGAGCCGCTCCCGCCCGCCCCGTCCGGGACGCGTTTCCTCCGCTCCCTGCAATTGGCTTGAGGGCGCCCGCGCCCGCGTTATAAGGTGGGGAGGGCGGCTCGCCGCGCCGCGCCGTCCGCCGTCCCGCCCGGCCGCAGCATGGCGCTGAGCGACACCATCCTGCCCTCCTTCGCCACCTTCGCCAGCCCCTGCCGCGAGAAAGCCCTGCACGAAGTGAGTGGCGGCCCCTCCCGCCGCCGCGCTGAGGCCGGCGCGGCTCGTCGCACGGGTGGGCGGCGGCGGCCGCGTCCCCCCCCCCCCCAGCACCACCTCTAACCTTCTCCCTTTTCTCTCTCCCCCAGAGGTGGAAGTGCGACCAGGAGGCCAAGGCCCCCGCCGGCTCCTGGGGCGGCCTCTCCCCGCGCAAAGAGGATGAAGATCTCAACAACGTGCTGGATTTTATCCTTTCCATGGGCAGCGACGGCTACGGCCAGAGCGCAGCCGGCGGGGACTATCCCCCTGCCCAAGGGGAGAGCGGCGGCTTCTACCAGACAAACCCGTCCCCGGGATGCTACAGTGCCCTGGAGCAGGGCAGCCCCCCGCCCTACAACGCCGGCATGGTGCCGGAGATGATCCGCTCCGAGATGGACTCCAACTACTGCCCTCCTGGCAACGTCCATGGGCGGTTCTTCGTGACGCCCGGCTTCGGGGGCCCGCAGTTCGTTGAGAACATTAAGCCCGAGCCCGACATGGACAATTACGGACCGGTCCTGGGTCTGGTACCCCAGGCTTGCCCGAAGATCAAGCAGGAGGGCAACGCGACCTGCATGATGGCCTACGAGCAGCCCCGGGTGGCCAGCTCCCCCCAGATCCCCGGGGCGGAGACGCCCCCGCTGAGCCCCGACGATCTCATGGTGAACGACTGCCACACGCAGATGATGTGCCCCTCGTCCGTGTCCTTCCAGCAAAGCTACCACCCGGCCTCCGGCTTCCACCACCCGCAGACCCATCTCCAGTACCAGAGCACCTCCCAGTTCGGCCTTTTCGAGGACAGCCTGCCCCTGCAACCCTCCGCTCCCAGAGGCATGCTCACCCCGCCGTCCTCCCCTCTGGAGCTGCTGGACTCCAAACCAAAAAGAGGACGTCGGTCTTGGCCGCGCAAGAGGACGGCCACTCACACGTGCACCTACGCAGGCTGCGGGAAGACCTACACCAAGAGTTCGCACCTGAAGGCCCACCTCCGGACGCACACAGGTAAATACGGCCGGTTGCCTTCATCTGGAGATAACGCTGCTTGCCGGTCGCGATGGCTGCCTCTGTGAAGCGGTTTGTGGCCTGAGCTTTAACCCTGCAGACCCTTAAACTCCAGGAGTGTCCAGGGTTGAGCTATGAGGGGGATCAGGTCTATAATGTCCGAGTGTTTTCCTACGCGTACGGAGGCCAACGCTTTTCCAAGGGCTTCCAACGCCCTCTCTCAAAAGATTTTCAGTGCGGGTGTAGGTTAGTAAAGGAATCGCTAGAGCAGTCTCGTTTGGCTTAAAAAGCGCTTGGATCTTACTCTAGAAGGGCTTGGTAGCAAATAAAAGGATACGCCGAGATAAACTCGGAAGGTTGCCTAGCATGTGATGCTGCCTGTACGTGGGAGTGCCGCGCTGAGTCACGCTCTCTGATTTCTCCAACAGGTGAAAAGCCCTACCACTGCAACTGGGAAGGCTGCGGCTGGAAGTTTGCGCGCTCCGACGAACTCACCCGTCACTATCGCAAGCACACCGGCCACCGGCCCTTCCAGTGCCACCTCTGCGACAGGGCGTTCTCCAGGTCGGACCACCTGGCTTTGCACATGAAACGGCACATGTAGCCCCGCGGACTCTGACCTGCCGACAGCGGACGATATTTAACTGCTCAGGTGCAGAAGCGTTAAAAACTTGTAGCTGGTACTACGTAGGGAGGCACCGCCGCGCTGGCGATGGAAGCTGAGGAGGATTCGACACAAGGAGACTTAGCCAGTCATCTCCTGCAGAGACTTTGACGTGACTGTGTCAGTGAACCTGCCCCACCAGGTCAGGAGACTTGGGGTATTTATGCAGCTTCTGTGAAGGGTAAACTCCGTAAGACTCCATGCAGATTGTATAAAGAAGCTGTAAATATGTTCTTTTCTGATTCTAACTGCCCAGTCCTAAGCTTTACGAGACAATGTTTGTGTGGAAACTGCCTGAAGTTGACCCTAGAAGAGATTAAATGAATGTTACCGTAGCTAACGATGTTATTTTAGATCTCAGTTGAAGGCATGGCTAAGAGAACACTCCTATTGTTAGACTGTTTGTTTCACAGGTGCAATAATATTCGTTTGCCATGATCTACACTAGAAGTACAGGGCTTGATGTCTTGTAAGAAGATAACCTATTTTACTGTAATTTTTTTATATATTGTAAATAATTTTATACAATGAGAAATATTGTATGTGTAAATAGAAGACAAATGGGTATTTTGCCTATTTCTGTTTTTATAAAAACGTAATTTTTCAATGTTTGAAAACATTTCATCTTTTTAATAAAATAAGTTTTTAACTGCTGTGATTTTTATTCTCCTTTGAGATCTCCCTGTTACTTTTTCCCCTGATGGGTGGACCAGCAACCACCTGGTTATGTTTTAAATTATCAATGACTGTAAGAAGACACTTAAAAAAAAAAATCTGAGCTATGGATTTTTTTTAAAATAGATAACAGAGTACGTAATTCATTCTCAGTGGTAAACAAGATACAACATGGTGTTTTATCAAAAAAATCAAATAGGAAAGTAGATCACATTCAAAATATACTTCCTAAAAATGGTTAAGTAAGCAACACTGTAATTTCAGTCTCATTTCTAGTTTATGCTAGACTATTTTAATAGCATCCTTAATGTTTTCCAGATGCAGTTACAGTTTTGCCAGCAGTGTGTGGGTTTTTACTATAAATTTAAACACTGCATTTTTGTAATTACGGAGGCTTATTTTAAGGCATTCTTGTACATAAATTATCCTTGCTCTCAAGAGCTCAGTGCAGAATTCCAATAGAACAGTAGTGGAATTTAAACATAAATTCACAACACAGGTTAAAATACCTTCATAACTCTTTCCCCAAAACTTAAATTCACTTAATAATTTTGAATCCCACCTAGATCTCAGGGAGTTAAGAGAGATACTGACTATTTTGAAGGCAAATAAGTTAGCCAGGAATCTAGATGCTGAAAACTAATTTGAAATAAACTGGATAGTGCAGTAGCTGTAGCGGTGCGTAGCTGCACCCAGTCAGAGGGAGCCCCCAGAAAGCTCCTCCACAGCTGCAAGGGAGAGCCCAGGTCCAAGCAGCGTATGTCTGCAATTACTCGGAAACACTAATGAGGGTCCTCTGTGTTACAGCTACGGTTTAGTGGTGAACCTTGATACTTGTAGAACAAAATCGCTGTTAATTCAGTATGCAGCTTCAGCTTAATATTGAAGCGTTTTTCCTTAACATCTGGATACTTGGACCTTGATTTTAGTCAAGATTGGGACATTTTTCTGACTCTACAAGTTGGAATACACAAGAATGAAATCAACAGGAATACATTTTCAGTAACTACAAATATAGCTATTCTTCTGTGAAAGCAAAGTCTGCAGTTGTTCATGTGGAACAGATGTATTTTGGCCTTCTAATCATTGACATGGAAGAATGAGTTCCACATTTCACTTTTATAGCTCTTTCAAAGTGAAATATTAAGGGAGATTTAACATTTCTTCATTAAAAACAAAACTCATTTATTTGCTAGAAAAAAATTGCACAATCTAATTCCAGAAAGTGAGGATGACTTAAAGATGTTCTAAAATTAGCACATTCATTGTTGCAACAGTTCTAGGTATTTCCTTCTCTTTCCCCACAGCCGAAGATTTTCATATTTCAGCATGTTCTTTCGTGTTTATAACCTTAAGAACACAATTTCTGAAATTCAGTCTTACCCTTACCTTCCCATAGTCACCTGGCTTTCCCTCGCTCTTTCTGAAGAGCTGGAAATGTGGTTTAGGCATTCCCAGGCTTCAGTGATAGAGTGCAATCTTAGACTATGCCCTCTTTGCTAACACAATTAGAAAGCGGCGGAGGTTTGACGCCTCGCCGGAGCGGGTACGGCCGCCCCTCAGCGCTGAGCCCCGCGTCTGGCTCCGGGGGGTCCCCAGGCAGAGCTCTCCAGCAGCGGGGCAGAGCTCGGCAGCATCGCGCCGTGCTTCTCTGGCCCCGCTGGGCCCCAGCCACCTGCGGCGGCCTCCGTCAGAGGCAGGATACAGGGCTGGGTGCCCCTTTGGGTGGGCCACTTGCGCGTCCCCCCGGCCCACGAGGGTGAAAGGTGGCTGCAGGCAGTGAAGCGGCGCAAAGCGTGAGCGCTGCGCAGCGCCTGCATGCAGGGAGAAGCGTCACTGCGTTCACCAGCCCTTAAAATAACCGCTCGTGTGGCTCCTGCAGCACCCGCCGCAGTGGCATGGGTGCTCCTCCTCCCTCCTCCGGCACCTCTGCCTGGGAGCGCCCGAGCTGCGCTGTGCGCCGCTGGACGGGCTGGGGGCGAGGGCGCAGCCTCTGCTACCTCTGCTCCTGCCCGGGTAAGACCCTTGCTATCTGCCGGTCCCGAGCAGCACGCAAATCACCGTCATCTGCCATGTGCGGTTCACGATGCAAAAATGAGCAGGTTGTGTCCTCCGAGCTTTTAGATCTGTTGCACCTCAACTGAAAACAGGGGAAAGCCACCCTCTTGCATATAAATATAAAAAAAAAAACCATATAGAAATATATAAATACAGGCCTCTGAAAACGGAGAGGGACAGGGGGCACAAAACAGTAATTAAAGCTCATGACCAACTTGATTTTAATTGTTTAAGGGAGGGTATATGATAATTTCGGTGTGGTCTTTACAGGAAACTGCAGGTTCTTGAATCTCGAGATAATCTGGTAGCAGAAAGAAAGAGATGCTGATCTCATTCTTCTCACATTCTGAGTAATTGTCATCTCTCTTTTTCTTTTTTTTTTTTTTTTTTTAATTGCCTTAAATTAGTACATCCAAAGATGTGATTCCACCGATCTATCAAGCCTCCCCTGGCCAGCAGGAAATCACTAACGCTCTGCAACGTCTTCTAATAACAGACCATCAGGTCGTCATCTTTTAAGTAATTTTGTTCTAATTAACGCGAAAGACCCAGAATCCCAGCTGCCTCCCGGGAGCATGCAGCGAAGACCTGCTCTTTCGCTCTGCAGCTATCCTGGATTTGATTTTGACACACTAGGGAAAGAAAAAAAAAAAAAAAAAAAAAGAAGTTGTAGTTAAACCTGATAGGAGGAAATGTAGAGTCTGTTGTAAACAAGATTTTCACACGTATTCTTATAAGATACCACAGTGATGGGGTCACTATACTTGCAAGATAGATTGCCAGATTAGATAGAGCACGTTAAGTACAGAAACTAGCAAATCCTGCACAATGCTCCTAGTGAAAGTTTTAGCAAATATTTCTGAAGTCGAGACCATCCAGAGGAGTTACTGTTCAGAGTCAGTTAATTCCACTCTGGGTTTCAGAGCGTTGTGTTTCGCTACTCTGAAAACGGTTTTTCTCTCACCTGCTGACTTCAGAAGAGTCAGTTAAATCGGTACTACATGGGAACTCATCTTCAGAAAACACCGTAACACAGAGGCTGTTGCTGCTGAAACAGCATCAAGACCAGAACGGCGTCCTGCCGCCCCGAGGGGCCCCTGCAGCCGCTCCGTCGCCTTCCAGCTCCCGAGGGACACGCGGCGCCCTGCAAAGCAGCCCGGCGCCCCGCCAGCACCCCGCGAGCAGGCGGGCAGGGCGCTTTCAAATCCATTTTTTTCAACCCTAAAGTACAAGGCTGGACTAGAAACCCTCCGGCTTTTCTGGAAGTTCATTTTAGCCTCGCAGTTTTGCAGATGAGCACAGCTGGGGGAGTTTAAGCTTTAGTTTTGGTCGTAGCTCACCTTGTGCAGGGATGGGGGATTTCAGCCTGAGCGAGTCCCTGGTTACTCGCAGTCATTTACAAACTGCCTGAAAACATTGACTCGCTCTAAACTTTGGTCCTCCGTCCACAAGAAGTGCCAAAAAAAGTTTGTCCATTCTTCAAATTATAGGATTGTGCGGTTCTGTGGTTTTCTGTGGTAGAAGCTCTGTGGTTTCTAAAGCTATTTTGTGCATCTATAACACAGAGTAGCTGTTAGGCTTTTCTTAAATTGAATTTTCAAAGCCAGAATCCCAAGCTCTAGCAATTTCTTTTGCTATATTTAAATAAAACAGCTACAACAAAGTCATGTAGCCATCGCTATGGTAACTAGCAGTGTTGGGGGGGAAACATGAGGAGGAACGTTCAATCCAAACCCCACGTAATTTAACGGGGAGAAAGCTATCCCCCTTGCTAACATCCGAAACGTACTTGGTGGCACCCACAAACCTTAAAATTCCTGCGTGCCCTTGCAGCAGCCGCCCTCGGCGGGTCTGTAACAGGTGGCACCTGCCCAGGGCGCACCCTGCGTGCCCAGAGCTGGGCGGCCAGAGCTGAACTGGCTGGGACCGCAGCAAGCCCCCAGCAAGGCCCCAGCAAGCCCCCAGCAAGCCCCCAGCAAGGCCCCAGCAAGCCCCCAGCAAGGCCCCAGCAAGCCTCCAGCAAGCCCCCAGCAAGCCCCCAGCAAGGCCCCAGCAAGCCCCCAGCAAGGCCCCAGCAAGCCCCCAGCAAGCCCCCAGCAAGGCCCCAGCAAGCCCCCAGCAAGCCCCCAGCAAGCCCCCAGCAAGGCCCCAGCAAGCCCCCAGCAAGGCCCCAGCAAGCCCCCAAAGGCCCCAGCAAGGCCCCAGCAAGCCCCCAGCAAGGCCCCAGCAAGCCCCCAGCAAGCCCCCAGCAAGGCCCCAGCAAGCCCCCAGCAAGCCCCCAGCAAGGCCCCAGCAAGCCCCCAGCAAGGCCCCAGCAAGCCCCCAGCAAGCCCCCAGCAAGGCCCCAGCAAGGCCCCAGCAAGCCCCCAGCAAGGCCCCAGCAAGCCCCCAGCAAGCCCCCAGCAAGGCCCCAGCAAGCCCCCAGCAAGCCCCCAGCAAGGCCCCAGCAAGCCCCCAGCAAGGCCCCAGCAAGCCCCCAGCAAGCCCCCAGCAAGGCCCCAGCAAGCCCCCAGCAAGCCCCCAGCAAGGCCCCAGCAAGGCCCCAGCAAGCCCCCAGCAAGGCCCCAGCAAGCCCCCAGCAAGGCCCCAGCAAGGCCCCAGCAAGCCCCCAGCAAGGCCCCAGCAAGCCCCCAGCAAGGCCCCAGCAAGCCCCCAGCAAGGCCCCAGCAAGGCCCCAGCAAGCCCCCAGCAAGGCCCCAGCAAGGCCCCAGCAAGCCCCCAGCAAGCCCCCAGCAAGGCCCCAGCAAGCCCCCAGCAAGCCCCCAGCAAGGCCCCAGCAAGGCCCCAGCAAGGCCCCAGCAAGCCCCCAGCAAGGCCCCAGCAAGCCCCCAGCAAGGCCCCAGCAAGGCCCCAGCAAGCCCCCAGCAAGGCCCCAGCAAGGCCCCAGCAAGCCCCCAGCAAGGCCCCAGCAAGGCCCCAGCAAGGCCCCAGCAAGCCCCCAGCAAGGCCCCAGCAAGGCCCCAGCAAGGCCCCAGCAAGCCCCCTCTGCCGCGGCTGAAGACCCGGGCGCCGGCACTCCTCCTGCGCCCAGAAGCGCGCTTCCCGCAGACTCGGAGGAGGAACAGATTTACAAGGCAAACACCAGTAACCTAAAGCACGTAGCCAGACACCGTTCACGGGCCCTGGAGGTAACTGGCTCAACGCATGGATTCCCGGAGACTCCTCGGAGCTCCGTAGCGTTTGATCCCAGACAGGCAATTCCCCATCACCCAGGCTGAGATCGGGGACAGCCTCTGCCACGGAACAGCACTCCAAACCTGAAGTGCACAGAGCAGGCAGGGATTTATCCTAAACTTGTTAAGCAGAGAATGTGTTTGATTTAATCTTTTGAGGTCTGACTTTTCAGCCACAGTTATTTGATCTTATAATATTTTATGTAGACACAAAAAATGAGTCACACGCGCTGCTTTATGTAATGAAGATGTATTAACTTTACCAAAACCACCTTTCCAAGCATAAGGAGAGCAGGAACAACAAAGTTTTCATTTACTCTGTAACGCAGTTCGCAGTTACCTGCTTATTCACCTGCTTCAATTAGAATTCCTTTCAGCAAATCAAAAGTATTCCGTCCTTTGTAGTCAGCATAAATTCAGCAACACAGAAATTGCAGATGAACTTACAGGTTTATGATTAGATACGGTATCCCTTTAAATCACTTTTACTTTGGTTTCTTGCACTTCTTGCAGCTCAGAGCATTCCTGGAGTTCTGACCTATCATTATGTCATCAGGAAACATCTGGAATATCACATTGGACATCCCCTGTGACATTTAATATGTTAGGCGAGAAGCTACCGAGCCTCAGGCTTAAACACAAAACACACACACCAAAAAATCTTCAAATCCCAACAACCACTTTTTTTACAGCCCGTGCACGATGACGGGTTTTGATATATTAATGATTTTGTCTCACAAGCACTTGCAAAATAAGGGATACAGGGTGCCTGGGTGCCCTTCCTGCGGGTGCAAGGGAGGGACAGAGCGAGCACAGGGCTTTGCTCTTCTGTACTGTTTCCTTCTGAAAAGCTGTGACTGAGGACAGCATTTATGGGAAGTTAAACAGCAGAAATACGATTGCAGCTGACAAAGAGCGTTATGAGAATTCATCAATAGGGAAGGCTATAGCATTTGTAAGAGATGCTGTATCAGCACTGATAAAAAGTTTTAATTGCAGTCATTACAATAAAAAAATGCTAACCAGACAGGAGGTAAAAGATGGTCAGAATGACTAAATTGATAGTCACGCACAGCAGACGGGAGATTCAGCAATTTTCTGCTGGTAGCACCTCCCTAAGAAAAACATGACTGCAATTTCAGCGGTAGGGATGGCAGCAAGGGCTCCGGGCGCTCCGCCTTCCACAGTGCAAGCTGCTCTTGGCCACGTTTAAGTACAGCCTACGAACGCTACCTTTGCTTTGGAGGTTTAACAGCTGGGCTCGTAGCTTAGAGTGCCTTTACGTTCCGGTTCCAACTTGCAAGCGTTTCTTCCAGCACAGGATGCCTACGCTTTGCTTTTCCTCCCTTCCCAGTGAAGAGCCTCTTGGCCTCTACGCCTCGCCCGGCACAGGGAGTCCTTTGGGATCGGGCACGGGCGGCGGAGATCAGGCGGGTGTTTGGGGAAGCGTTCAGACGAGCATGTTGTCAGGCTCCAGAAACTTGAGTGGGAGCAAAACACAGAGCTGTGGCCCACGTTTCTGTAAGCGAAGAGGAGCATTGCACGGCGGGAGAACGTGGGGAGGAAGTTGTGCCCGTCTGTGACACACTACCGCCAAATCCTGGCTTCAAAATGTCAGCGGACTAAAAATATTGCTGGAGAGCAATTTCAAGAGAAACCTGCCTTGGCAATCTGTTGTTAACCATGCTAATGTGTGCAGAAGCAGAGTAAATAAAACAAACACACGGGAGAATAATGAGTCAAAGTGAATAATGTCAAATAGTACGATAGTGAGGTGTATTTTTCCAGCAAGCAGAAAGGGTTTGTCCCTGGTGATCTCTCTAACCCCTCCCAGTATAAATTGCCTGGATGTTTAGCCTTGCGGCACACAAATTGTTTTGGAAAGGGTGCGGCGTTGGATTTTCTGACTGGTCTGTACAGACCAAACGTGGCCGGGACAAGGAAGAAGGGGAAGGACAGAAGGGAAAACAGTGCGCAGAGGGCACCAGCCAAAAGAAAAAAGATCTCAACGCAGAGAATCAAGCAGTTGTTCAAAGCAGGATTCACAAAGTTGACACGAAAGCTTGTGAAATTGTGGACAAAAAAAAAGTAAAGAAAGATTGCCGAAGTCTCAGTGCTCCAAAAAGTAACTTTTCATTTATTATATTAAACAATAACATTTCTCTTATTAAACAATAAACACAAGATGGGTTAAAATTAAAATACCTTTCAATTTGTTATGATATTTGAAATATAACTACAATGATGTACATATTTGGAGATATTAGTCAAATTTAGGTCAACATTGCAGTTTCCACTTTGTGTTTCCACCTTTTTTAGGTCAGCCTGAAGAACGTCATATTAAAAGGGACACTGGAAGAGCACTCTCTAATTGCCAAAGCAGAAGGAACCGCTGTCACTAGGAGTTTTCCTTTTAAAGTTAAACTTAAAAGGGAAGGCAGAAGCTGGAAAAATGAAAATTCCGTTTTATAACAAATTAGCCTTTATTTATAAAACTTTCAAGTAAAAAGAGCAGTATATCAACTGATAAAACAGGTGTGTCAATGAATAATAGTTAACATATTTACTCTAAAAATAAATCTTCTATGATTCCACCATACTCCAAGCAAAATTCCTTTCTAAGAAAAGATGTCGTGAAGTCTACAGAGAGATGCAATGGTTGACACGCAACAAAAACTTAGCTGTTCCACTGGTGTGGGAAGATGTTGGAACTAGATCGTTATTAGCACAGATCCATTCATTTTAACAGAGCTCCAACTCTAAATGAGGATTAAAGAAAAATTAAATTCCTGAGAGGGAGGAATAAAATGCAGAAGAAGGGAGAAATCAAACTCTTACACGAGGGAAAGCAAATATTCTACTTGGACCAAAATTCCTTGGGCCTCGGTTCTACAGAATAAATACTCTTCTCAATGGAGAAACACTAAAGAAGAAATAGTAACCCCAAAAGGATTATAAGAAGAATCCAAGAAAAGTGCATTATCTTTGAGTGTAAGATGACAAAATAATTTCTACAAAAATTTCTGACAACAGATTTCACAGACAGGAATTTAAAAAAAAAAAAAAAAAAAAAAAAGTTACACAGTCAGACACAGCCTGGAATTTCCTACACTTTGAGAGCACATTACATGAAACAAAATACAGTAAGGGCTGATGATCCTCATAGGGCAGAGATTTCATAAGGAAAAATTTGCCAATATAAAAATATTGTAGAAGTACTACTTTTATGAGCATCTGTTTTTATTGCAGAATGACTGGTATGTTTTACAACAAGACTATTTGAATGTAACTTTAGGGAAACCACTCGAGGCAAATGTGAACATACTGGTCTATAAAGGATAATGTGGGTAATTCAATACCTGTGTCCTACATGCAAAGCCTGCATGCGTAGGTTCAACGTGAATAATTGTCCGTCTTTCCTGTTTTAACTGTTGTGCCTCGGTGCTGTGTGCAATTCACGGTTTTCCATGAGTCATTCCAGCAGTGACGATACTCTGTATAAAACACACATGTGCCACTACAAAAGCCTACTAAACTCTTTGTGATTGCTCAGTGTACCACAGAGTCTAATAATTTATCCGAGTAGAAAGTAGAATCACCTCCATGCTTTCCTCAAAGCCAAGAATGCAATGGATAGTCATTCCTCCTGAAGTAAAAGCTTAGGTGGAAATGGAGGAAAACCAGAGCCGAAACCCAGATGACAATTACGTGCAACCTATAGAGCTGGAATGAAGCAAGAAAAACATGTTTTCCACCTTAGCGTGCGACTCTTTGGGGTGTACGCATGTATGGGAAGAGCTCCTTAAAAATAAATTTTTAAAAAAGGGAAAAAGAGAAAGAGAAGTGAAACTACAAGCAAATGTAGGAGAAAAAGCATTGCCTCAGCCTAGAGAAAAAAGAAAAGATGACATGACCATCACATGCAAGAAGATCAGAAATTGAGCTTACATTTCAAAAAGACACTTTAAAAACTCAAAAGAATGTGAAATCACATCCAGTGCAGATGATACCTAATTTCTGCCAGGTTTCTCTCTCACACTTGGCACAGCTAGCGAACACCATTTTTCATGCCAATGAAAGTAATCTTGAAACATATTTATCAGAAGTAGTCATTTCTCCTTTTTTTTTCTTTCACCAGAACTTTGAAATTCTGAGCCATGTTGTAATCTGCATTTCTGTAAAAATTCCATTTCTGTATCCATCTCTGTTTAGAGAATACATACATACACACAAGCTTTAATATATAGAATATATATGCATATTCTACATATTCATTGTATATACACATTTTATGTACAGCACAAGTAACTATATACTAGACGTAGTATGTGGACATGTATAGTATATACACACACTATTATTATACAATACACTATATATATATATATACACGCACATAGACACAAATAATATGGATCTCATAATGTACATTATATATGCATTGTGTATACTCACATTTTATATATCTTGCATTGTACATATTTTCTCTGCCCAAATAGCGATAGGCCTATTTGTGCTTTAAATTTCACTGTTCTGGAGGAAGAAGATCAATGTCTTGCGATGAAAGTTTTGTCTTAGAAGAACAAGTGCAAGCGTTACACACCGAGTTACAAGCACAAGGGAAGAATGTGGGTAATCTTCCTTTTTATACGGGAAACTGTATTAAATACAGTGGGGAGAAATCACAGCTAAGTTTTCTTCTACTGCAGTGTCTAAAATTTTGACTCAAGAGTGTTTCAGTAAACCTAAGGTTACTAAATCTAATACACTGTGCATAGAGGACATGTTCTGTCCTTGTTCATTTGCTCGATCTTCTGGTATTGTCCAAGCAAATATGAAGAATGAGTCAATAAGGAAACAGGAAAATGAGCAATTAGTTCTAACACTATATGGAATGCTAGATTCATTCACATTTCTGGCTTCTTGCCAAACATCTTGAAAACACCGACTCATTGCCTTAGAAGCATTATAAACGACAGTATTTGAGAGCACTGACAAAGCAGCAGAAACTCTTGTTATGGTACATAACTAGAAAATGAATCAAGCTATTTAGCTCATCCACCCCATCCCACTGGAGTGACATCACCCAAGCAGCAGTCCAGCAGTGGTTTTCCTTTCTGAAATGCCACTATGTATGAATGGGGTTTTGTTGTAGCAGAAGAGACACCACAGACTCGGGCCCAAATGAAAATGAAAAGGAGAATCTTACACATGGATACAATTTGTTTAACTTCACTGAGAATCCTACAGCCATTCAATTCTGAAAATTGCTCTTTCACAGCAAAAGTTTTATCTCATCTTAGCTATAGACAGACCCAAGCTTGCTCTCAGAGACTTGAAGTCCTGTACACCAACAGAAAAGAGAATTTGTTGACATTTTAGTATGTCTGATCATTTAATCTAACATATTTTAGAGGAAAATTACCACAATGGGAAGGGATTTCAAATCAGGTTCTGTAAAATTAGAAACATCTACTGCATTCCAAAGGGGTCATTAAAAGACAGCATTAAAGATCATAATATGGTTGTTTTTCATAATAGAATGCATCTTCTCCCCTTCTGAGGGGAATTAAAGACTCACACTATTTGTAGTACCATTAGCACGGGAGACACACAGCAAACAGGGAATTGTGACTCCTAAAACTGCAGTTTGAGGTACGGGCTTTCAGTTTTGCCATACGTATTGCTGCGTACGTGAACGGACGGATGCGCGTGTGCACGTACGTACACGGACACGCGCTCGCCCACAGACCTACTCACAACAGCCTCAGACAACACATGCCACATCTCAGCTGCATTTCAGAGCTGAAAACTACTAAGAAGATTAAAATGATCCAATCTGATTCTTATCTCTGTGTAAGAAAAGCATCCAGAATAAGGCAATTACAACAGAATGGGGAAAGATTGCTTTCATTCAGTGAACAGGCACTATCTCTGTATTGTGAAAAACAAAGTAAGGAAGCAAGAACATAAAACACATAAATGCACTAATGATGATGAAGGAATACCACATTTTCAAAAAAAAAATGGAGAAAATGTTACAAGATAAGGGCTGCATCAGTAAAAACACAGACCGTTGAGCTTTGTATTCCTACAGAACCAAGGATAGGAAAGCAGATATACATTAAGGGCATTTTAAAAAAATTGTGCTAGATGCCTACTCTGTTTAGACATAGAAGTCCAAGGCAAAGACAGCTGAAGTTTTAGAATTCCTGTAATCAGAAAAGGCATTTTTAGTAAGTAAATAATTCACAGACTTATCATCGGGACTTATTTTATGTATGACACGTAAAACAACATTCTGCGTTATCCTTGCCAGGTGGAAGTATTCAGTTCTACAGGTGGATATGCAATCTGCTCCTACTTGGGCGTACTACTGCAGCCGTATTTTAACCAATCCAGTCTACCAGTACTTCTGTAACTTATGCGTGAACATGTACTTGGCAAATAAGATCTGTTTCAGCTTGGCCTTATTTCAGCTAAATTACGTTTGATCTGCAACCCCATAATATAAGATAGGTGGAATCCAGGAAAGAGAGGCAAAGCCTGTCTCACAGTCAGCTGGGTAACACAAGTAACACAGTCTGCATTCTGCCGGCCGGAGCAAAAGAGGGTAAAATGAGTTGTAGGGATGAACACTGCTCAAGCTTAGTAAGTTTTCCATTGCTTGATTTTACACAAAAGCAGCACTCAAACTTCTATCACAATCCTGCAATCATATTTGCTTATGAAATAAAGCAAGATTTCACCTAATGATTTAATTGCCAAATTATTTGTCCAATTTACTACAACTGAATTAACTCCCTCTTTTACAGCTTCACATACAATTATTAAAACTCCATGCAAACAAATGTTTGAATTAGAAGAACTACTCATTCATAGAGGCTTCAAATTCATAGTATTTTACACAGCTCACTATGTAGTCATCATATATAAATTGCCAGATTCTTTCGTAACAGCCACATCTCCTGGATAAAAAGGGACCACCTAACGATGAATTTATGCTGGAGACTTTGACATAGATGACGCAGATGACAGCCTACCATGAACTATTAAATAAATGTAACAAGTGAAAGCTAATTCTATAAATATTATCTTTTTATGACATTTTCTTTGAAATTCATACTGCAGCCTCAAAAAACCAATGGAATTCAGGTAATAAAAAGCCAGATTCTCAAGCTGCAGTTTACTATATGCAACATTGTCTTCCAGATAAAGAAAATTTGCTTTCAGTATCTTAGGATCATACATTAAGTTTCTTAGAAGCAGTAAATTTTATCTAGAACATATAATACAGCTTATACAGTGTTTCCTGCGTATTATGCACTTGAAAAGCCACACAGAGCCCAGTTTGACGTAACCAGCCAGTCCTGTTTAGACTTGAAGGTGACTAAAATTATTTTCACAACATAAGCCAGGAATTTAGTATTTTTATAAAAGCCATGTTTAAAGGTTTCACTTGGACAGGGTGGAGCCAAAGAGCCTCTATTTAAGAGTTTGGCATATCAGCCTTACTGAGTGCAATAGCCAACTCAAGGTCTTCTTGTTCTTGTCTCCGCAAACGAGCTAGTCTTTCTTGCTCTGCTTTTTCACTCTCACGCTTTGCCCATGCCAGCTGCTGTTCTTCATTTCCAAACTAAAAAATGAAAATGGAAAATAAATTAATAAATTCACCAAAAAAGCTGTTAGAAATTATGTGAAAAATACAATGAATCAGACTTATGAAATATATGAATCAAGTATACCAAGCTGTCTCAGGGTAGTTCTTCTGGATTAAGATAAAAATTCACTCACTGATTTCCTCACTTCATCCTTTAATTTATTTCCTTAATTTCTTCCTCCTCCCACCAGGAAACTAACCCATCTGGGCTGCACGTCCCCGCATCCATGTCTCAGTTGTGCATGAAAAAGGCCAGGGGACTGGAGCCAAACAAGAACTCCACAAACACAAAAAAAGCAAGTTAGTGGTTTGGGAGCATAGCAACCTACATCCATTTTTAAGAATAGTAAATAGCTGGTAAAAACAAGGGTTATTTACTCTTGTGCAACTCCACTGCAAGAGAGTTTTATTGTTGTATTTCCTGCTAAGGGCGAGGGGTTTTAATAATGACTCTGGAGACTGCTGATTTGTGGGAAGCTTCATCACCAAATCAAAAGTTACAAAAAGCACTTCTGTTACTGTTCATAAAATACATGCAGAGTTTTTCCAGTAAGAAATACTGTAAGAGAATCCAATTTACTTCAGCAGAAAACACTAAGAAAATATAACACATTACAACAGTCAGCTTCTAAGCCTGTCTGAGCTTCCCAAAACACGTTTAAGTACACTACAGCAAAACTATCCAAAATTATATTCCAGTATTTACCACTGAAGTATGCAAAAGTTTGCTCGTTTGAACTTTTTGCAGAAAATATTAAAATATTTTATTGAAATCATAACAATTTAAAACTAAAACATAATCCGTTACTGTTTAATTTTAGCATTTGCTGAAGAGGACGATGTTAACAGAAGCGTTCGCACAGCTGCATGCAAATGTTTGCATTATATCCCACTTCTAAAATTTGCTTTGTACTATCTTTTTTTGAACGGTCAGGAAAACATATTATTTGGGGTTTTTTTGGAAAAGAAAACTACATGGAATTTCTAGTTTCAATTTCAGCTGAACGTATACTGCACAAACTGCCCTGTGGTGCACAACACAGTAACTGGGAACGCGGCAGCGCGTGCCACTGCACTGGCCGAGCCGGCTCCACCTTCCCGGCCAGCCTTGCCGTACGGAGCCGAGCATTACCTGCGACCTACGCCTCTGCCTGCAGACTACATGACGGCCCCCACCCCTGCCTTTTCCACTCCGTGTTCTAGCTAGAATTCATTTTTTTTAAAATAAATGCATCTATCTGAATTTCTTTCAAGCCAAGTCCAATTCTCATTTACTCATAATTTAGTTCAATTATGCTGTATCTATGTGCTTCTGGATGCTCACAGTTCCTCATTTTATTTCTCTCAGTGTGATTTTTCAGTTGATTTGATGCAAAAAAGAGGACTACTTTAAAATTGCTTTTCTTCAAACACTACCTCTGCTTTCACTGCTATCAAAATTTAGATGAGGACCTTTGCATTCAGCGTTACTGAAATACAATAAAAGTGCCACACATTTTATGACATTTTACTTTTAAAGTAAAGAAAACCTACTATCATTACTCATTTAAATAATGACAGCTGACAGGTAAGATTTAAAAGCTCACTAAGATTTTAAATAGATGATTTTTTTCAAGATGCGGTAAAGACGGAGTCAAATGGAAGTAGGACTTCTCCACTTATTCCAAGAATTCAAAAAGATCATATAGCTGGGATGCAGAACAGTTACTATTTTCAGAAATACAATAAGCTTTGGTCAAACCCTCTGGGGTGTCTTTTTTTTTTTTTTTTTTTTTAAATGTTGAGAAAACAGTTTTACTTATATAGCTTACATCTTAGGATAAGTCTTCCAAAGCTTATGAGAGTCCCAATTAGGACTTGTTTATTGTACACAAGTTATATTTTTGTGGTTAAAAGTGCTGAGTGGAAAAAAAAAAAAAAAAAAAGGAAAAATAGACAAGTGATTCATTGGAAACAAATCTGGATGTGCCTTATTACAACTGGTTAGCATAAAGTAAAATTTTCAGGAGCATAACTGACCATTAGATAGTGAAATGCACAACAGTTCATTAATGCCACTGATTCTTGCACAGACTGCCTATAAGAAGATATTGTAACTGAACTGCAAGTCATTTAATACAATAACAATTCCTTTGCGTATGTCCAGGTTTCAAGAAGTCTATAAATATGTATCACATATCTGTCACTTCATTAAAAACCTCTCTTTTTTTTTCCCCCCCTTTTTCAGAAGTACAGCTAGACCCAAGGCATAAATGAGGAAAACAGCAGACTGCAGCCAAACTAATCAAACACACAAAAAACTACACTGACTTGTGTTTACTAAATTACCAGCTTATATTAAGAGAAAAATTTTAGTTTAGTTCTAAGTGCTCTGTTTCTTGGAAATTTAAACGCTTTCTGTTGGCAGAAAGATTGCTTTTCTTGTTGTTCTGTAAACTGAAGCTGGAACCTAGAAATACGAGCTACCAGAAGACTTTGTTTTGTTCCAGAGAGTCATATTTAATGCCAGCGGAAAAGTTAAGAATGCAATGAGAATATACTTAAACTCTGGGTGCGTGAATTTGACAGTGTCTCAAAAAAAAAAAGCAAGCCAAATGTTCTAGAGTGCTACTAAAATCTAGTGAAGGTCCTCATACTACTTCTTTGCAATAAATCCAATTAAAAATCACGTTATTCAATTATTCAAACCTACTCGATTCTATGATTCTGTTCTCAGATTCCATGGACTCAAACTGTGTGTCAAAAAACCTTCTGTAAAGTAAAATTGCTTTTAATTTCCATTATGAACAAAGTTTTCCAAACATTAGGCAAAGACAAGCACAATATTCTCGCCGATTACAAGGTAACTAGTACATTTAAGACTTCATACAGAAGGATTGCGAATTATTAAGTGTAGCAACATAATTGTGTTATAGGCAAGCAAAAAAAACCCCAACAAACTGAAAAGAACAGGGATCGAGTCTATTTTCAGTCAAATTCGGTTAACACTTCTTTTTCTTACAGCAGTAGAAAGCAATGCACAAAACTGATTAAAAAATTAATTTCATTTGATCAAGTGCCACTTAACAGTAATTGTAAGTGGCTACTGCTCAAGATCTCATTTTTTCTACTTTTTCCTTATCTTCTAAAGTTAATCTCATCTCCTGAAAACCTGACGGCACAGCAAATTTAACACTGGAGCACCCACTGGGATGGGGGATCAGATTTTGGTTAATCATTTGATACACTCACTCAGTGTAAGCCACACTTTTAACTTAAGAAATGCAGTCTGCAAGGAAGACGACAATAGCTGGGTAACAGTCATTCCATTCCATTATTTGTCTTTCACTGAAGGAAGAAACTGGATGTTGTTCAAGAAATTTCAGATAAAGCAAGTTTTGCGTCTTATTTTTATTAAGAATGTCACCATTTTGTATACAATCACAGAATTTAACTGTGCAAATTCAACAGGCTAGTACTAACTGCAGTAAAGCATACACAGCATCTTGAACTTTGACGTCTTCGGTATCATAGATAAATTAAAGCACTGAGGCCAGCTAAAAGTATGCACAGATGACCTCAACTAACAATATCAAATAGGGAAGTGATACACATTTACTATTAACTAGGGGAAAAAACCATTAAAAACAGGCAACCTGAAAGATTCAGCTTAAAGATCTCCACTTGTTGCACACTGAACTGTGTCCATCAGAGCTCAGTAACAGATTAAGTTGGCAATTTTACTGCATGGCAACGTGACAGAACAAAAACACATGAAAGGAAGAAAAAGCCTGAGGCTGTGGATGGAACAGATTTCTATCTACTCATGGAAACAATAAGAACCACGCTACTACTACATTTACAATGATTTCCAAATCAATAACGTACCTGCCAGCACTAAAAACAAAGCCAGGCTTTGAGAAACCCTGCTATTTTTTAATGAATGGGTACTTGGCTTTGCTTTCAAGCCTTCTGATACTGTCCTTTGGAGTGCAGTTTGGACGTTTCCATATTGGTTCTAGAAAACAATTTTGGTTTCTTTGTCTAACACGGGCTTTTCTACAATATCAGTAATTGGAACAAAATTCAACAGCTAAATTTTCAATCTCTGTCTCGTATATGTATCTTTATGACCACATTCCATCATATACAGCAAACATTGTGACAGGATTGTCAGAACTTTTTTTCACAAACAATTACAAATACTTCATGGAATCTTTCCCTTTAAGGATTTGCTTCTCAGGATATGGTGAAATTGCTATATAAATGTTTTCAACAATTGTTTTTGAATCTTTACATCATTGGCTCCCAAAAATCAGTTTACAAAATAGCCTCCATGCAACAAAAACAATACACAGATTCTGCTACAAAGAATTTGTGAGTAAAGGCACACTGTACTAAAATAATTTAAATGCAAGTAAACCCTTTAAAATTTAGTATGAAACTTCTTTTTTATTGAAATAATGCCTTTTTATTACAGAAATATTAATACAAAAACAATGAGGACAGCATGAAGGTACTAAGAGACAGAAGCCAGTGAACAGTAGGTTTGCAGTTAAAACAAAAACCCAAGAGATTGCTGCAAGCAGAGCAGAAAGTGGTTTGCTCAGAGACAATGAACTTAACTTACAGAGCTGAAGTCTGCAAACCCCAAGGAAGAGTCTTTAGAAGTTTTACTTGAAGAGGAGGGAGCAAATGGATCTTTTCCACTAAATGGGTCCCCAAACCCCTTTTTACTTTGAAACGGGTCACTGCTGTCAGCCCCAAATGGCTGGAATGGATCATGGGGCTTGGGAAAATCTGAAGACCCAAGGTGGCTTACAGGAGTACTTTTACCTGGAAGGTTTAGGAAAAAAACAAAAGGAGAAAAAGAGAAGTTACTTACCATGGACAATGCAAACCCCTTAAATAGGAAACTGTGCTGATACACTTTAGCATCATCCATTCTTGCTGGGGTGGTTTAAAATTTAACCAAATATAATGGCACTCATTTCTCAATGCATATCACCTCAAACAGCTGTTTTATTTAAATTGATTTATTTTCCTACTTATACATACTACAATATTAATACCATCAAGATTTTAAATGATAAAACCCAATATAAAGACACTTGATCAGAAGAATTTGACAAGTATGACTTTAGTGCATTTTCCAGGATTAGAGACAATTTCAAGTTTAAATTTGGGATTATATCAAAGACAAAATGCTTAAAAATATGTATTACTAAAGATAAATAATTAATCATGTTAAATAGAATTAAATAGTAACTTATCTGTGGCTTTACAGAATGCATGCATTCTGGGTTTTTTCCTGGAACTGGTTTATCCTTCTACCACCACACGTACAAGGGAAAAGAGACCGATTAAGAAATCACCTTGTTCTGGGGTGCTTGCTGTGCAACCCACCTTTTTAGGTGACTGCTTGTTCTCATACTGAACCCCAATAACAAATGAAATCACAGGAACTACTGTGTATGCTCATGAATAACGGCTGTATATTTTATTTGCTGCAATTAGAACCTCAATGGTTAATTTTTAATTCCCCTTGCAAAAAGTACTATTTTGTTAGGTCAAATAACTAAACAGATAAATGTAATTTTTTTTTCCTCTTAAAAAGATTGCTCCTGACAGGTACACAATCCAGCCTCCAGGGAAAATACTCCTTGGATGAACAATCCTGATTAAAATGTGTACTTGACAAGTCATAAAGGAAAATCTTGAAACATTTTTGAAAGAAAAAACAACTTCCTGCATAATAACCTGAATTACAGACATTATTTGCATTAATAAAGCTATCTTTTTTGGAAACATCCAATTCTTTGAACTATAATTTAAGAGGAATCTTGTTAATTTATTGACATCAGGATACACATACTAGGGAAGCACAGAGAAACGGAGTCAAACCTCCAAATTTCAGAGTATGTACTTGGCACGTCTAAGACACAGCCTGGGAGCTTTTAAGAAGGTACTTTGGTAGGAGCCGATGATATGAACTGCATATATGAAAAACAGTATTGGCCCAAATCTGTCAAAATCCTCATCTGTCAAAGCAGAGAAATAAAGATCAGCGAACTAGTACTAAATAACTAACCTACCCAGCAGCCTGTCTTCACCTGCCATTAAGTCACAGCTCAGCCCTTCCTATCCCCGGGGCCAGCCAGAAGTCCACCTCCCCTGCGCTGAGCTCGCCGGACGCGCAGCCCTCTGCCCTCAGCGGGCTCCTCGCCGTGCTGCTGGCATCTCCGTACTCCAGGGGCCTGCAGTCCTGGAACTCAGCCAGGCACAGATCTACAGGCGAGCTGGAGGAATCCTGCAGACTCGCGTTTCAGCAGTGCTAACATCGGACTTCGGCCTCAGCTGCAATCCAGTGGCCACTTACAGGCACTGTGCTGCAGGGAAAATGTGAAGCAAGGAAGTCCACAGCTGGACAAGCGGACAGAAGGAGGCACAGCAAACAAGACACATGCAGCAGGAGATACAACTGGGTTTGTTTAGTCTCAAGAGTATCCAAGGGGATCACAGTCCTGCAGGCAAACCTTCCACCAAGAAAAAGGCTAATGGCTTGAGATTTTACCAAGAGAGATCTACATTAGACAAGCTGCAACATTTTTAAAACTTAAGAATACCCAAGACCGCCTAGGGAACTCGTGGCATTCCATCATCATATCCATGAGGTCTGAGAAACGGTTTCTAGAAATCACACTGGTCTAGCTGCCTTGAAGCTGGAAGATAAACAAGATCTCTTGAAGTTTCACTCCAGTACCATTTTTCATGGTTCAGTACGTGCTCCATCCTGGTTAACAGATGTGGCAAGGATACACGGATGCCCATGTGAGCAACCACATGTGGGACTTCAAGCCAGGCAGATCAGACCAGTGATTTGTCCTTCATGGAAGGAAGTGACAAAATATACAGGAAATACCAGCAGCATTTGCTCTCCCCACAAGCATGGACCCTTCTTCACCACAGTTTCAAACTGCCTTTCCTATCAAGAGGCCACATTTTGTTCTCTGAAACGGACTGCTGCATTTACATCCTGCTCATCACCACGGCCTTTAGGAGAGCTCACCTTCAGTCACAGCTACGCGGTGTTAGGGAACTGAGCAAACCTGCTAAGAGATGAGTAACTCGGCATTTGGTATGTAGCTCTCCCGATGAAAGAGCAAATTATTTTAAATTATTTAACTTACTTTCATTTATTTAAAATCACAAAGAGTATTAAAGTGTCTACATTTCTAATTTAAGGTCCAGGCAAAACAAGAGCCCTCTACATTTTTTTCCCCCTCCTCCTTCTATTGCCAGCTAGTAGCAAGCAAATCCCCCTTAGCATCCTTTCCCCTCCATTGCCCCAAACCCATTTTCATTGACAGAGGCAAAAATGACCCATTTTAAGCTGCCCTTTTCTTAGGTTAAATCTGCTGCTGCCAAAACCATTTTGTGGAACTGCCGACTGTTAACACAAATGCGGGTTTGCAGTGTATTTGCTCAGCAAGCCTGTTTGTTCTAGGTGGCCTGTTTAATGTTTTTGCACAAAGCCCCTAGTGGTTTCGGAACATACACAAAGAGCAGCGGGGTTTCTCGTGCTTCATCTTCACAACAGATCATAAAGAATAACTCTGCTGTAGAGGAAATGTCACCGTCAATACTAAGAGTTACTGCTAATAATATAAAAAATTTTCTTTTTACGCCCCAAGTGCCATTTTCTTCAGTTTTTTATATGTTAAAGAATAGAAGAGGGCTGTAATTTTGCTGTTTTGAAGAAAAGGTGGAAGAGGGAAACCCTTATAAGATCCGATTTATTTTTTGCAGAGCAATTTTAAGGGCAGTGCCCATGCTGAATACACCGACCCTGGCACTCACGGCAGAGTCCTCCCCGAGCCCTCTTTCACTACACTTTGTACACTGCTTATAGTTTGTTTTATCCTGCCACACTCAGCAAACATGGTTTTGAGGCCTGGCAGAAGTTTGTTTGGTTCAGTTAGATTTTCAAATTTACTCATTTATTAGCCACAAATTAGTAATAACGACACCAGCATTATCTTTCCGACATCCTTGCTGGCTTACACCAAGTCTGAATCCCCAGTGCAGTAAGTGTATACTTAAGTACACAAAGAGTTTTGTATTCCCGTGTTTAATATGTCAAGAATGTGGGTACAGTACTTCTATAACGTAAAGCAAAAATACCCAAACCATGTTAAAAAGTCACCAACTGAACTGAAGGACCCTGGTAAAATTGTAATATTGCAAAATACACTCTTAGTAGTAACTGAGATTGCATTCATCTTATAGTCACTGGAAAATGTTACATTTTTACAGAACACTGCTCATCGTTTTTGAGGTAGGGCAGTACGAAAGTGCAGGCAAACAGTTGTAACCCTTACTTATTTCATTTTTCTGCTAATAGTTTCAGGGGAAAAAAGTTCAGAAAAAAGCAAAACAGGTCCTATTCTGAAACCACAGCAGTTTCAGCAGTTACCCAAGTGGTGCACCCAAACCACACCGAGGACTCACTTCAGCAAAAAGAGATGATGAACAAAATGGTTTACCACAGCAAATGCTGTTAACTTGTAGTGAACTCCACCCATATGAAGGGTTTATCTAATTTCATACCCCACAGCAAACTTCAGGGTTGAGATCTATAGTTCAAGGCAAATATAATCTCACTGGTAGGATGCAATTACAGAATTTGCCTTACTGAATTACAAGATACTGACAAGGAAACAATGAAGTGAAACATTTACAGTTTTGGCTGTGTTCTATGTTTCAACGATGGTCCTAACTTTCTGCTTAGAAGGGTACCTCACTGAATTATGAGAAGCAGCACGTTTTCATGTGTTTGAAGACTGGATTATGCACGCTCACAGGCAAACAAGGCAGAGCTGAGATGGCACGACTTTAAACTTTCACTAAACAAAGCAGTCGTTTCCAGGAAACTTTCTAAAGTGAAAAATACGCTTTAAGAAGTCAGAGTCGTGCTTCATAGGACAAGTAGTGACAGCGTGAGTTAAGTCCATTCCTGCAATTATATTTGAACATATAATACCAAAACCCAGGGCTCCTACCTCTCACATCTTCCATATGCCAGAGGAAGTGTTACTCTAGAAAACCTCGGAGACTGTGCAGTATGTAAGGTGCCTCCCAGCACATCTTTCTCTTGGCACTTGACCAAATTGATGTATCATTCCTAACTTACTCAGCACGTTTTTCACCACACTGTTAAATTATCCAGCTCTTCCACCGATGCAGAATAAAACTTTCATAAACTGGGAACTTTAGGAACTCGGAGAAAAATTGTTACTAGCTTTCAAAATGTGCTCAAAAGTTAGTCAAATTAAAACCAATTTTCTACAGAATACTCAAAGTTATTTGTCCCCAACAGGGGCTATTTCTGCACCGTATTTCAAACTCAACTGTTTGGTGATAAGAGCTTGTTGCACAAAATCACAGTATATATTCTTAGAAACAGAAGGAAGAATTTTTCCTATGCAAAAAGCTCTCGAAACTGTTTTTGCTTAATATTTGCAAAATTCACACCTTGAAGTAGCCTGTAAATATGAAAACCTTAGCTTCAGAGAAATATTGTGTAAACTAGGAACTTCTTGAAAGGTGAGGTTAGAGAAATCGTTATACATTCAGCCTAACAATCTGTTCTGAAACAGGTTCTGAACAACCTCTTTCAACAATTGGTACTGAAATATCTTTACTGTGAGAGATCAGCATAAACAACAGAATCAAAGCGTGAATGGAATTTTTAGTTTGCGGCTGGGCAGGTGCTCCACCCATGAGTCATTTATCCTACACAACAAGGGATGCCTGTGTTCTAATGCAACTGTCAGGTCTTCTAGAAGGCATGAAAAATAAAAAAAGTTTTCCTGTCAGTCACAAACTTTGAGGCTGAATTTTTCACTCTCGGTTGCAGATGAGGAAAAAAAATAAAGGTAAACAGGCACTGCGCTACTTGTGAATAACCTTGGGTACTCAAGAAGCTCTAAGGAAACAGGTGTGTGGTACCCTCAGAAATAAACATAACACTCCTGCACTCCTGTGATCATGCTATGAACAAAGAACAGAACTCTATACTCTCCTCTAGACCAAATGATTGATCCCCACAACTTGAATATGCCCACGCAAATAAATGCAAGGGAATTATTTTATTTTTTTTCTGATTGCTTAATAGAATTCTTTCTTTTTTTCATAACTCCTGATTACATCTAACGGCTTCTTTCTTCTTAAAACTATCTCACTAAATACACAGAGCAAATTTCTATGCAAATTCATATTTGTACATGGTGCAGGTAAAAAAGAACGGCCACAGAAAAGTGATGTGTTTAAAATACTAAGTATTCATAAGACACAATTTTCTTTCAAGAAATGAAATCAGTTAAGTGCACACAACAAAGCATTCAGGCTTCGGTTTGCATGCTTTTTTAAGCAAGATACTGAACAAACTGCCAAGTCTTAATTTTCCTCTAATTGAGACCCTGAAAACACAGCACAGGCAAACAAACACTGCTCGAACAACATCTATGTGTCCAATTCAAAGAGCAGCAAAGACCTATGCTCTCTCTTCCTGACAACTGTCAATGAGGTCAGTATCAACGGACAGTGCTCCTGTACTGCTTTATAGCTGAAAAATAAGTCTAAAATGGTAAAAAGCAGTCAAACCATAAAATGCCTTAAATTTAGAGAAGTGACACATACGAAAAAGAACTATATTTATCGTTGACATAAAGGAGGAGGAAGCATCAAATACAAAGGAAGACAGCAGCAGAACAGGGCTGTACAAACATCGCCTTTCCGTGAGCTGCTTGCACTGCCCTTCTGATTCATGCAAGCATAGTGGTGGCTCTCAGCATTAAGGATCTGATGATGCACAGTAGTAGTAAGAGGCATCTGAAATGGTTCAAGGGGTGCAGAAGACATCCCGCAGTGTGGAGCTAGCTCAAAAGCTTCTAGTGAGACAATCCTGGTGCAGGTAAGCCTGGAATATGTGTGCATACCCCATCTGGGTACCCACTCACTAAAGGCTCTGAAGCCAAATTGCCTTCAGAATATTTTCTGTCAGTGTACATTCTTAATCATGAGCGCTGAGTAGGCAAATCTATCTTAAATTTACCTTCCAAGGTCCATGCACCACATGAACAGAATGGAAAGCTCTCTATGAGTTGGCTGTTAGTTTTTCTTGCATTTCTAGCTTCTTTGGGGCTGACAACAACCTTCTCCAGCAACCACACTTGTGAGGAAAGGGCAAAGCATCCTCACCCAAAACTAGGGAATTATTTCTGTAGATGATGGATTACAACATGCATCACAGCTATGAGTTTTCAGATTAGTTCAATAAAATATTGAGATCCTGAAGATCTTAATAGATCTTTAATAGATCTTAAAGCCCTGACCCCTTTTCATTTTTTTAAGCCATCAACAGGTTCAGATATCATTTCTCTTTATCTGCCAACTAGCAAGATGAAAGAAGTGGGACTTGATCAGTCAGATTTTGCTTAAGTCAGTAGGGGCCATTTCTTGGTGGGACAGCAAAAAACATCTAGCAGTTTTGCAATTTGTGTTTGGTAAAAATACTGAACCCTAATTCCTTGGCTGGTTAAATTTATTATCAATAACATCACTACTATTATTTGGTAATTTCTAGTCACTTATATTAAATACTCTGCAAACCTCTGTGCTTGCACTGAGGTCTTCTGGGGCTCCACACAAGCCAGGCATCTCTGAGGGATTAGAATCGTACTGCCTAATTCAAGGCAGGCTGGTCAGTCCCCTATTCTGTGTTCTCAAGAATTTTGCCAATATATTGACATTTCAAACCCACTGCCAGTCATAAAAACAATGTGAGAATAGAATCGAAGTCCTCAACTCAAAGACAGAAGTGTTAACCACTAACCTCTAAAATGCCAATTTACAAATTCAGTTGCCATCGTACATCAGAGCTACAAAGAATAAATGGATCAGAAAACAAAGCCAAAGTTCTTTGACAAACTCACTGTGTGCAGGGAATAATAATTTCCCAATATAATTTACTTTAATACCTGTATTTCAAATAGCAGCTACAGAAATCCACTAATTTCTTTCTTAGAAGGGGTGAATTCAATATGCAGTCCTTTGAATTCCAAGTCACATGATATTTTTCTGCTATTTATCTATTGGCATCCCAAATTAAAAACGAATTTTTCAAAATACATTAGCTTTGAAGAAGTTCACTATTAATACAATACCCACTACCTCAGTCACTAGTACACGGTATCTTTAGTATAAATTATGTTTACACAGGCTAAAAAAAGCTATAGTAATAAAAATAATAGGTTTTATTAAATAATCACTGCAAGAAGAAAGCACACTGAAATTGGAAAGTACGTTTTCTTCCTGCATTTTTAGGACTTTTAGATTCTTTCAAGGTTAAAAAGGTCAAAACCACTATAAGCAAGCAATAAAAATTTAGAAGAGGTTGAAGGTTACACACTGGTTAGTGGTGAAGTTTCTTCCACTAATATCACTGGTTAACAGTACTGTTATAACCGCAATGTGGAATGCATGGTGCTGCATTTAAAGGAAGTGGTAAGGGTGGGGCAAAAGCAGTAGGTCCCACGATCAAAGCACTAGAGCATTGAATTTTACTTATAACCCAATCACTGACACCCACACAGCAACTTCCTGTACTTTAAAAAAAAGAAAAAAAAAGAAAAGAAAAAGACAGAAAAAAATCTGTTTCTCTCTTTTTGTAATCAACAACTTTTACCTAGAAACTAGTTAGCGGTGAACTTTGACTGATTTCAATCTGCAGCTCACGGCAGAAAACATAATTGTTAATCTGTGAGAACCTACAAAACCCATTTTAACTGACAGGTTTCAGTGTATCAGCTCTTTCAGACTTTATTTTTAATTACACAAAAGTCCTACAAAACCCAAGAACTAGTGTAAGAAATACAAAGCGACCAGAAGTTCAGTAGTGCTAAACACTACAGGTAACCCTCTGTGACAGAAAATAAAATGTACTTGTAAATTTACAAAACTTAGCTATGTTTTAGGACAGCTTGAGAAAATAATTTGCACTGGAATTTAGATCTCTGTCACAGGGCACCTTTGCTTAAGTATGTCAATATACACTACTATTATTTTTGTTAATATAAGCAACTAATATTGTCTTGTTTTCCATTTATCATAGCCCATTATGCAAAACACAGGCCTGTTTATATCTGGGTAATGTTTTGGTGCTTTTTAACCATTATTCAAGATACAGCAGCAATAAATATAGAAAACCTTCCACTTCCCTCCAAAGAAACCTTCAAGTTCTCCAGTACCACCTGGTGAACATCAAATTTCTTCAGCCAAGTCCCAGGGGAGCTGTACGAAACGTAATGTCCATTAGGAACTTCATGGACTATGAACGCATTCCTGAAGAGAGAGAACATGCACATACTCCCTTGGGGATTTTTATTAGAACAGTCTAGTCAGAAGAGCTAAAGAGCTTTTTCTTAGCTGATCTTCCTTAACCTAAAAAGAGAATCTTGAACCAGGTAGGGGACAGAGATACTGATCTTTCAAATCTTTGCATGTAACAAATACGCTGGAGCTCTGACACACACTGGTAACCAGGCTTGCTGCTTCTGCAACACCTTCTCCTTGTCACTCTCTGGTTTTATTCACTGATGTAGCAGCTTTCCTCCAATTCTCTTCAAAGATTCTGCACTTTAAATAGTTATATTGAAAAAACACAATAGAGCATTTAATCAGAAAAACAGACATATGAAATTTCTCTTGGACCAAGCAAGGATCAGTTTAAGACTCTGTAACATCTAACAGATCTTGAAAGACACTGGTTCAAAAAGGAGTGAGAAGAAAGGAAAATGATTTATGAAGAACAGAACAAGCATAACCCTGAGATTCAGCCTAAGATGCAACTTTCAGGAAATAATCTCATGATTGTCATCCCCCCCTCTTAACCTTAGTTTTCAAGAAGGGAAAGATACGGATCTCAAGGGTGTCTAATCCATGCCACACAGTAAGTGTTTGCCTATCCTTGCCAGATAGCAACAACCACAGACAGCTGTGAACTGAAGTATCTGCTAACACAAGTCAGCAGATCATAGCTCTTCTCAATGCCCAAGCTTCGGAAAAAACAAACCCCAACTAAAACCAAACCAACCAACCAATCTTCATTTTACAAGCAGCCAGCAAACAGGTCAGGATTTGTAAGGCCAGACAGCGATTCCCAACTGCAATCCTGCTACTGCCAAAGCTGGCAGTAGCAGAGAAGTTCCCTTAACCGTGACACGAAGAGCTGTCTCCAGAGCCTTTATGAGAGCAGCTAATCTGAACTACACCTTCCTTTTACAGGTTTTCCAGGTGCACCTGCAGGCCTTTTGATCTGACCTTCACTAAATGGCAAACAGAGGCTATGTCCGAAGTGTTTCCCTGCCCCATGTTCAGTTCCAAGGGTTTGCGCCGCCTTTGCCTTCGTGAAGAAACGAGACTGATGCACAACTCCTCGCTCATCCGGCAACCACAGGCACCGGGCAAGAAGGGAACGGTGGCCCACTTTGGCCACACCCTGATCATCCAGGACCCCCCGCAACACCTTGACGGATTCATCAGATAATGCTTGCATGTCACATAACTCCTAAAAAGCTTTGCATATAAAAAAAGCACTGAATCGGTAACAATCCCTGGTGGATTTTGCTAATTTCTCCTATCAACAACTACTTGGGCAATCGGACAGATTTCAATGCTCTGCAAAAATATTTATTGTGTTTTCTACTTGACTGTAGAGTGTTGAAGACAAGTCAAGCTTTCTGTTAGATCTTCATTGCACCTGTCTAACAAAATGCAAGCCAACCACACAAGTGCTTTTCAATATTAAAAATCCCCCCCAATAGAAAGAACAGTTTTACTAAAACCAGTACAAACTGGGAACAGAAAGGCAAACTACAGATTTGTCTGGTAATAACTAGCATTTATTCATCCTTCAGCAAGATCTTTATCACCTACTTGTTTTTTAATTAAACAGACCAATGAGAAAGGTAAGAAACAACGGAAGTTTCTTGTCTGCTGTTTGTTTTCTGAGCAGCGTTCCCATTTCTAACACATACTTGTATGCCTGTATCTCTTGCTAGAATCGCAGTGTATTACTATATAATTTCTCATGCTTTAAGTAACCACTGAAGATTGCCTTAGTTGTGGAAGGAAGGGAGGAGTATAACTGCATAAAGCACATGAGGCTCATTTGCTTTAAAAAAAACCTGCTTTGTTTCCTCCTTAGTCTATTTTATCATAACAACATTTGCTTTTGGTAGAGCAGTGGAACCTTACAAATATTGTGTCTCCCAAGAAGAGGGGAAGGTACACATTTAAACAAATTTTTTAAAAAACTGATTAAAGGCTCAGTGCACACCTGTAAATTCAAAACAAATCATTAAAGCTAAATGTTCTCCAAAACTCCTCAATATGTATAAAAGAGGGAATGAAGAGACACAAATCCAAAAAACCCCATGTAGGTGAGCCAATCCTGCAGCATGTATTTCTCATCTTTGCTACTACTATTACACCGAATTTGCTAGAAATAATCATGTTTCGAACAAGAAATAGAAAGAAACCACATGAAAGAGATAATATAGGTATATTTAGTATGCGTTTGACTCATTCAACTTTATATAGGCCCTTTAAACACTAAATTATTTTATGCAGACATTTCTTAAAAAGAGAAAGATGGCCATTTACATGCTTTCCTTGAAAACCAAATAAAGAAAGAAAAATAACATCATCCACAATGGCAAATAAGATTATTTATTCATTTGTGTCCTATTAACTGATATTTGTCAACATTACACATTATGGGTTTTTTTTAATCACTATAGGCTCTCTAGTACCTCAACAGTAGAAAATATTTACACAAAGCAAGCATGGAACAGACTGCTTCAAGAACTTTTCCACAATCCTAGAGCATTTCCTGACAAATTCTCATCAATACTCACCTACACAGAACTTCATCATTTGATTTCAGGGTTTTAGTAGCGTACATCATCTCTTGAGCAATAAAATCATAATAATAGAAACAAACTAATGCTGCTGCAATGGCCTGCTTATAAGTCTACTGTATTAAATAATATGTTCCAAACCTTGGATCTATGGGATAGTTAATGACATCTGCAGGATACCCTGGTAATAGAAAGCACTTTTCACATTATCCAAGGAGCTAGTTCTAGCATAACTGGTTTGCAAAACCAGCCAGATCAACAATACCTGTTATAAACAGGATGGGTGCATGGTTCATGCTTCACTTCTAAATGCAACAACAGAAAGGTAGACAATCCACATACTTACACAGGGAGACATTAATAATGGATCTGTTTTCTTTTTATTGTGCTTCCTAACGCTGTCAGTGGATACCTGAGAATACTAGATGTTGACCCACACATTTGGTGCAAAATTATGTTCCTATTCATAAACAGAATCCATCTTTTTTCTTCTTGTTGTTGAGCCAACTGCTAGTATTAACCGAATTATACCACTGTTGTTAAAAGGAGACTTGAAACTAACAGCTCTAAGGGCCTTCAGTTCTTAAAACAGTTTCACTGGTATCTGAATATTTTGAAAACCAACTCTAGGGAAGGCAAACAAGTAGAAGTTGAGTCTCCATTGAAAGAGATCTTATTTTCAATTCAGGAGATTCACACATCTCTAAGAATTTCCATACGTAATGGACTTGAAGCAGGAACAAGCCATATATTCAGAAAGTGTTTCAGATTTAATTAATGCAGCAATGCATGAATACAAGAATGATCACACCTGGACAGATCAGGACAGGTCTATCCATCCCTCTACCCTGTTCCTGTTAGTATCTAGTGGCAGATGCCTCAGGAGGAACATCAAAACAAGGTAAAGATACAGCCATACTTCAGACTACCTTGCACACATTCAGCAACACAGGAGCCAAAGTACTTTGGCTTTTGGTAGACCCTGTTGCCCCTGTTGGATTTCTCTTCTAAGAATTATCCAGTTCTTTTCTAAGCCCATTTAAACTTTTTTGCATCCACCATATTCTCTTGAAAAAAAAAAAAAAAATTCCTAAATTTAGAGTATTGTATAAAAACAAACCTCTTTGTTTATTTTGAAGGTGCTATTTACTAAGCTAATTTGTTGCCTAGTTGGAAAAGACAGAAGTTTTTTTCCCCATTTTCCCCTGCCACAAGTGATTTTACAGATCTGTCATACCACTCCCTAATCATCTGTTTTCCAGTCTGACAAATTCCAGTCTGGTTTACTGACAATTTCTGCCAATTTACTGATAATCTCATACCTTCCTCTTATCTTGAAATATAAGATAATGAGATAGAAGACTGTCAACTTGTCTTTATGTCCAATAATATACAGAAAAGTGGGGGGAACTGACTATTGAAAAAGAAAACCTCCTTACCACTGGGTGGCTTGGGTCGTGGAGGGACATTTTTCTTCGGTGGTAACGCCGGTGTGTCTGATTTGCTTTTGAAAGGGTCATCTGAGAATCCCATCCCTCCAAAAGAGGAGGCGAAAGGGTCTGAAGCTACTGACTACATGAGACAAAAAGAAAAAGAATGTAAGCACATTGTTGAATATCTGTTGTTTCATGAAAGCTACAAGGTAACTCAAGTAAAAGCATTAACTTCAAAAAATGAGGACAGATTTACAGAATTATGTCAGTGGTGTAAGAGGCTAACATCCACTGACAGAGGTGCTAGGACTTCATTAACATTCAAAGGTAGTTATGCTCTTAATCACTTAAGTAGTTCTAGAACTTTTAGTCCTAGCAAAAAGCTGTTGAGAAAAATAGAAGGAAGTAAAACTCTACTTTTTACTATTTGGCAATGAAAGGTCATACTGCAGTCTGGCCTTCACTCTGATAAACAGAGCCATGACAGAAAACTGGAAAAACATGGTAGATTGCAGAATGGATAGCTTTTTTCCCCAAGTTTTTCTTAAGTTATACACAGCTATTTGTCATTTTTGTAAAAGTGCAGGGAAAATTCCATAACCATATCTTCTAATGTTTCCTATATTCAGCTGGCCTTTGTGAAGGACTCTCCTTTTGATTAAAAAAGGCACAAAAAATTATGCCATGCAGGGAAATCTATCATCCTGAAATGAAGAAAGAGGAATTCTGTAGGCAAAGCCAAAGTTCGCAGTCAGACCTTTGCTAAAACTTCTAACTCAAGCCAAACACAGCAAGATTTGTGAAGACTGTTGCCACCTAGTGGAGAGCTAAAACCCCCACTAAAACAGTAAGAAAAGTTAGAAGAAAAATAATACAAGAAGTTTAATTATTCAAAGTGATATGATTATCTATTTTCTTGTTAACATTTACTCTACAGTGTTCAAGTGCTATTGTGAAACTAAGTGTAAGAAGTTGAGCAACTGATGTCAACTGCAAATTCCAAACTCCATCTCAGAAAACTAACAGCAGACTGTGACTGATCCAGATGAGGAGGTAAGGACCTAGTTCTATTTGAAATACCCTATATACTCAACTTATACCAAGAAACCAAGGAAAGAGCAATTCTGTTAAGAGCTATGAAATGTCAGCACACCATGTTTTCCACCTTCCTCTGGTTCCCTGTACTCATGGAGAAGTTTAAGAACAAGCCAGGATGCTACGAGAGATGAAGTATCCAAGCAGCAGACTTCAGGACTTAAAGGCTGGACACTGAGATATATTACTATCTGGAACAACTACCTCTTCTTACAAGTAAAAACTAGAAGTTATTTCTTTTGCTCCTCTGGTATTTGAGAATGTTTGTGAAAAGTTGATTTATCCCTGCTGAATCTACCAGTCTTGGTAAGACTCTGCTGTATCTGAGATGAATGGAAAATGCTTTGCTAAGTAACTGGTGAGGTTGACCGGAAAAAAATTAACGAAAGTGGGTTGTCAGCTGCAAAGTTACAAGCATGTTCTCACGCCCTTAAAAAAAGAAAAAAAAAAAAAGTATCTGTACATAAATTTTTAAAAGGACAGTTGCTTCCCTTGTAACCTTTACCTTTGACATCTGACTGAAGTCTGCAAATCCCTCACTGCTACTGAAAGTGCCACTTCCAAACGGATCCAGTGTTCCAAATGGATCTGAAACAGATACAGGAAAAAAAAGTCAGGTCATTAAAAAACCACTTGCATTTTGACCTGGCATGAGATGTTAAAAGAGAATTCCATAAGAATTAAAAACGGTTTTCTATCAGTTGTTTGCGGGGGGGGGGGGGAAGAAAAAAAGTGAAGTATATAGTGTACACAAAGACTTAATCTTCATAATCCATAATAGGACCACAATGATGTTTGGCAACAGTTCACAAGGCTCTTTATTCTCAACTTTCACATTTGATTCTTCTTTCATAAAGAGATACCTCCTTATTCATCTTCATGAGAAAATTTTTTTCTTCTTACCTGGACCTTTTGAAGAGATACTGGAAGACGTAAAAGGATCACTGCTTTCAAAAGGGTCAGGCTAAATAAGAACAGATATATGTGATTATTGTTCTGCTGTACTGTGTGCTTGTCTTTTTATGCGTATCAAAAGTCTCTCACTTTAAGACAAATTATTTTGTATTTCAGACCACTCTGTTCAGTGGACATATAGTAGGATAAAACTGACTCATTATATGAAATTTGCATTATTAGTGCATTTGGCTATTGATAGCATTGAACAAAACACCAAGTACCTAAAAGCAAAACACATTCAAGTGAAAAGCGTATCGCACTGAAATACAAGCAATATTAGTTACCAGGGCAAAATAAGAAATTATACCCAGAAGCGCCCAGTCTTTAAGCAACAGAGACTGAATATTCCGATCAGGCATTTACATTATTATTAATTCAGAGAGTCTGTGTATCGCTTCTTTTTAAAGAGACGGTGTCTACAGTTGCTCTTCAGTTTGAATTCTGCTGTTATCTAAGTACAAACCTATATTGCAAGACTTGGACGAACCTCCCACTGGCTGATACTGGAATACTGTTCTAACACTTGGCTAGCAATAGTCAATGAATGCCACAAGGGTCAGGGCTTTTAATTAGAAAACAAAACAAAAAATCCATAACCGCCCCCCAAACCAACCACACACATACACGTAAGGACAGCTTAAGAACTGTGACTATATATTTGACAAACGTGTTCTGTGCAGTCCTTCCACCGTGCTGGCTCTATTGTCTGTTGGTGGCTCAGTAATCCTTTAGCCAGATCAGTTCCGTGACTGCACAAATAGAAACATCGATGGAATGGAGGCAATGGTGTGAATGAGTGGGTGCTGGTGGGCTGAAATTCCCAACAGGGGGAGGGGAAAAAAAAAAAAAAAAATCCACCTAACTGCATCCATTATCATGGAACTGGAAAGAACAAACTGCCAATTGCCTTAACAATCCATACTTAATTTTAAGAATAAAATTAATCATGTTTCATCAGTTAGGAGAAAAGTATTTAGTGATACTTCGTTCCTTTTGGCTTTCAGACAATAAGCTTGTCAATAGTAAAGAGATCGATTATGTGTAGATTTAAAAATTACTGACCTTTGAGGGTAAAGTGGGGGGTTTTGTGAATGGATCTGAGGTAAATGGGTCACTCTTCACCTGTTTCTTGAAGAAATCCTCAGGGGCAGAACTACGAAATGGGTCACTTTCCTTAAATGGATCACCTCCAAATGGATCTAGAAGGAGTATTAAAAGGTAAATAGAATGTAGCACCTAGTATGTCCATAATGAACCATTCTATATTTGTCCTCATAGTCACTAATGTAATTTTTCTTATAAAAACACACAATGATTTGGTAAATCTGAAGAACTTCCAAATACCTCTCTAAACAGGGTATTTACTAAGTTTGAACATGTTTATATTAAGGTTATGGACTTCATAAAGAGTTACACGCATGTTATTAACATTGATCCTGAACGCACACCCTGTCAGGTTTTTTAAGTTCCAACTTGCAAACCAAAAATCTGAAGCCAGGGAAACCTTGGAGATCTTTGTATTTGGCTACATACTGTTTATATCACATCTGTCCTGTCATCAAAAGGGCTATTACCTGCTGGTGCAGGTGGTTGTTCTGCAAAAGGATCATGCTGGAATGGGTCACCTATGCAGAACAGAAAAATCATTTGTTTTATCCACTATTTAGCAAGATGATAGAAGTTTGCAAAAATATCATTTACTCAACAATTGGTCTTCAAGGTCTTGGGTAAGCCATTGGTCACTTACTGCCTTTGAAAGGGTCTGCTCCCTTAAATGGATCAGATTTGAAAGGATCTTCTGACTGGAATGGGTCTGTATGCAATTCTTGTGTATTATTGGTAAACACCAAGGCTTTATTCTTAAATGGATCATCCTAAAAATTGAGAGGAGAAACATTACAGCAGCTTACCATGATTAAAATGCTCAGTTACCCACTTAGCAAAAATTCTATGGTATCTTGGTTCCCGTTTAGATCTTAAAAATTAGTTTCTAAAGCACTTTCTGAGTAAGTGGCTTCTAAGTGCAAGTAATTACACAGTAGAAAGAAATGTGTAGCCCGAGGCTACACAGAACATAACAATAAAAGGTTTAACTGTTTATCATATTAATGTATTCAATTCTCAAATATTTAAATAACAAACACAAACCAAACCCCCCAACCATCACGCTATCAAAAAATTCTTCTCCCAGTTATTTTACAGCTCAGCTTCCGGTGAAACAGTTATTTAAAAGGAAAGGATACACAAATCATTTGTGGACTACAAATACAAGAAACTACTACTGAGCAGTCATACTCAAGATGGCTTCTTGTTAACTCATTCGTGAGCTTAAAGCTCAAAGTACTGCTTTCACACTACAAAGCACCACGTGGCAGAAGAGTGTCACCCCAACGTGTTGACGATAGAGAGGTTTGTCAGCAGAGGCCAACCTCTAGCTTTGTCAAGTTAATCCTGCATGAACAAGTAGCAAACTAGAGTTATGAAACCTCTTCAAGGCATTCGTTTGCATTTCATACCCTTGTCTTTTGTCTGGTTTGGGTCTCTCTGGTGAAAGCAGTCCTTGCCACAGCAGCCGTATGTGCTTATGGCACTTGTACAACAGAACTCCGTCGACAATCAAAGCCATTCGACTCCAACGTAAGAAATACCTAGTAACAACTACCCACTTACGCTGCCTCCAACACTAGGAAGATATGGGATTTCTGTCATCCCTTTACAAGATGCAAATGAAGAAGTTTTAATTAATACTTCTCAGAACAGCAGGGAGGGAGGTGGGGAGATGAGGAAGAGGAAGGAAGAATTAAGAAACAGGAAATGGGCACAATGGTTTAAAAAATTTACTACAAACGTATGCTGGAGTTTTCTTCCAGTAAGTGATTCTTAGGTTTTGTAGGTAAGAGAAACATCGGGAAGTTTCCCCTGGAAAGTAGACATAATGTTTATGCAAGCCATGCAAGCACAGAAACTAAGCACTAAAAGTGTTGTAAGACCATGTCTCTCAATGTATTGTTGGTTTTAATCTACACTTTTCTTCTTTTGAGCATTTGTTTTTACAGAGCAAGTGTAAAGCAAGGCATAATGGTAGGATGCCTGCTGAATATTTATTAATACACTATACACGATAAATATTAAACTTCATACTAAACCCATAGTAAATACTGTGCTTACAAGGATTCTGGAAAATAAGCTTCCCTAATGAGGAAGCACCAAGTAGATGTGCAAGTAGAATCAAGCAAGTATGCAACTTCTATATTTAAAGCGAAGAAACAGGCTTAAAAAATGAAAAAAATCTTATGATTTAGAGCATTATTAAATATCCAAATCAACAATAGATACCCAAAAGAAATTGACCAGAAAAATCTTTAAGAACCTGAAGGATCTTATGAATTGGAAAAAATACTGATTAAAAGAAAACATAATAAATGAGATAAGTGATGCTGGAACTGTTTAAGCAGAAGAGAATTATCTATGTATTTTGGGAAGGGAACATGTTTTTTACTGAAATATGTAATAAACACAGCTCACTGCAAAGGAGAAATTTGTATAGCTTCTTTTGGAAATAAGAAATAAATACATGATTAAAGGGAAGTTTACAGCAAAAGAAGATGTCACCTTGGTAAAACGGAGAAGTTGCAAGAAAAAACCAAAACACTTGAATTGGAAATAAAGTCCTACCTACTTCCTGAGACTAAACATGTGACAGGTTACGAATCAAGGGTTAACATGACCTTTTCTTATTGTTTCCATAATTACAGTTTGCTTACGTATCCATACTGTCACTTACACAGGCAAAGAATCCTAGCACAAGATCTAACCTAAAGCTTAAAACTCAGGTTTTCCACCAGCAATTAAAATCTCTGCCCTGCCTTGCACTGGAGAGATCGCTACCTTGCAGGGATCATGGTATCTGCTAACATACCAAAAGCCAACAAAACAAACATCCTAACTATTTCAGATTAGGTGCAAGTCCAAACCTAATTATTGTAAAATACACTAAACAACAGTAATTTTTTTTTACCATAGCTCCATAATTGCTTCTTTCCGTCTGCCCAAGGCCTTCACTTATGTCTGCTAAATTCGTCAGACTACCACCGTGAATCCCATTGAGAGCTTCATTATATTCTTCTATACTTTTATTGACTTCTTGATGACTCTCTTGAAGTTGAGAGAGTTTACTTCTTGCCTAAGCAGTGAAAAATGCTTTAGTATGTTATGCACTCAGTAACACCATCATTCTCGCACTCTCGTTGAACGTGGTTGCCAGAAGGTTGCATTTCCCCCCCCACCAGAGCCGAACTTTTCCTGACTCAAACTGGGAATTAACCTGCTAAGCACCAGTCCAAGAGGCTTATTTCACGAGCCAGTATTTTTTTCTCTTCTGAAAAGCAATCTTTCTAGGTGATGCTCAACGCTTAGCCTTTCAAGAAGCAAAAAAGAAGTTGTACAAACTACAGTGAATACCTGGTTTATTTCTTCCTGTGTTGATTTTAAAGATTTGATTATTGTTTCAAGCTGCACTTTTCCAGCCTGGATACTCTGCTCTAGCTGAGTCTCTTCTTGCTGGAGGCGATTCAGCTCTGCTTTTGCTCTATTAAGGTCATCTTCCTGTGATTTTAAATCTGATTCCTGAGATTGAATCTGCATTTTTAGTGATGAAATCTGAAACAAAATGTTACAAAAATCAGAGTGAAATTTGAAATACATGTAACTTAATAAATTATTAATTTATAATAAATAATAGAAAGTTGTAAAGTAACTTATCAACTGCTAAGGAAGATAACAGGAACTTAATATGAAGAACTGCATGCTGCTTATTATGTTACACAAAATCCTTGATAAAAGCACATAGGACATTCAATAAAACGAAGAAATATTAATATTTAAATGACAGAAATACTACACTAAGGGTAATTAAAAGGTGTTTCTTAGATGGTTACCTTACAGTTTTCAGAACTTGGCTCCTTTTCCATTCAAACATTTATCAATTATTATAAAGTTGATTTTTAACTCTGATAACAGTTAAAATTACACAGTTGCATACAACTCTCCTTATACACTTTCTTACATGACCTTATACACTAAGTTTCGACATTAAGATAGCGTTAGCTACGTTGGCAATTGTAACCCCCTGAAACCCTACTTTTAACTCGGAATACTGATGAGGTTCACAGTGATCAAAATACGCACCACTGCCCACGGACTGTCTCATAGGTCAGGAATAATGCTTCTCAACTACCCTATCAGGTTGAATAGATGTTTCATATATTCACAGAACAGTAACAATTTATGTAGAAAGGGACCCCTGGAGATCATCTGGTTCAAACCCCCATTTATGACCACTATGAAATGTATTTAGGTTAGCAAAATCCTTTCTTGGGCTTCTGTATTTGTAAATTGCTATTTATGGTAAAAATGAATAAACAAAGCAAGCTTATTCATTAAATAAATAGAATTTCCTTCAACAAAAGACACCATGCTCTTGAGCATATCCAGAATTAAGATACACTCACCACCTGTGTTTCTTCCTGGCATTTCTGCCTTACGTCATTCAGCATATCTTTCAGTTTGGCTTTCTGCTGGTCCATTTCATCCAGGCGGTCTTGGGCATCTTGTTTCTGAGCCTCTAGCTCTTGCAAGTTACTTGTCTCCCTATCTAAATCATTTTGCAGTTCCTGAGAAAAATTCCACAGTTTGTAACTTATATTTAGCTGTTCTCCTATAGGAATGATCAACCACAAACAGGCTAGCAAACTCCAAAAGATTTTTCCATGTCATAGAGGCTATTCCCTGCACGCATGTTTTATTTATGCAGGAACTTGTATGAGACATCAGGAAACAAATCAGTGCCCAAAGATGGAAAGAGACTGTGACACAGAGCACATGTAATCAAGCTCCTAATTACCAAAACCAATGCTCTTTGAACAATGATTTCCTAAATTACAGTGTTAGTCAAGCACTAACAAGAAAGACATTTCAAACTCTTACGTATCATCTTGTATTTATATTAACCAGCATCAGAAGAAAACATTTCTGATGGAGAGCAGGAAAATAAAGATCCTTCTGTAAGTTAGAGGAAAAATCCCATGAAAGGAGGAAAGACTTGCCCAGAAGCAACGTAAGGAAAGATAGAAGAAAGAATGCTTAATTCCCCATATGCTATTTTAGATTAAAATGAAAACTGATAATGATAAACAGAGTTTTTACCTGAACTTCATTGGTTTTCTGTCTGATTGATTCTTCCTTTTCCCTAATGTCCTGCTCTAGCGAATATTTTTCTCTGTAAGATAAACAAGCACATGCATTCATGATTAGTTAAATAATACAACACACACATGCACGCATGCAAAAACCAATTAAATATTATTCTGGAAACACCATGCAGCCAAAAATGCCAGCCCATATTCTGATACATTCTTTACAGGAGTAAAGGTGTATACATATGAATTATTCTTCAAAAAATACGATGTGTTCCATAATCAATCTTCTGAAGTCACCCGGTAGAATCCAGGCTGGCTTTACATAATTGGCTAACGGTAGGGTATCAGTGGGAGATTTGCCACCAACTTCAGTGACAAGTAATGATAAACTGACTAAAAGAAAACAAGAGTAATGGACACGTCGGTACTATATACTTAATTGATTCTCCTACTCCAAGATTTTGTTAATAGTCCACAACTATTACCTCTGCAGCTGTGCAATTTCTTGACTAATATCATCCAGTTCCTTCACCCCTGTAAATTCTCCTGATCCAACGGAACTTGAACTATCCTGTTAAGAATTAAATAGTCTATTAAAATGCCAGGTTGTAACAGAAGATCTTCCTTTACAAAGGCTGAGGACAAAGGGGGGACACAATCCTCATTATATGCATTTGCAAAATTCTATGGGAGACATCAAATTATTATGCAACAACCACTGAGCATGCCACACAATTCTGCCTGCGAGACAGGAGAATTTTCTCTATGCCCATTTAACAGATGGGATAGTTGAAATACACAGCAGTTAAAGGACATGCACAATGTCAACGAATAAACTACAGGCAATGGTAGAATTAAAATTCAAAAACTAAAAACCCAGCTCTGCCATAATCAATAGCAAAGCTTGCAGGCAACTTAATGAAATCAGACTGCAATTTCAGTCTTCTTGAGCCCTGCCACAAATTAATGCCATTTTCTGCAATTACACCCAGTTTCCTGCAGTGCAGGTCGTTTCTACAGCCATTCGGGTGTAGATCAGGGAAGATGCAGAGGGGTATCCCTTGAAGTTCTTAAAAAAAGGATCTCATCATTTGGTACAAAATTTGTCATTATTATAAAAAGGATTGCTAGTTCTTTGGAAAAAAATCACTGCAACTGAGCAAAAACTGCAACACTGAACTCACTGCTAGTATGACAAATCAGTAGATGTACCATTTTTAAATAGCATTTTAAAAAGAAGGAAGTACAGTTTGCTTACTTTGCTCACTTTGAGATTGCTGTGATAACCACAGAAAGTTTGGCTTTATTGAATATAAAAAAACTCCAACAACCCAACCAACAAACCACAAACAGATAGCATAGTAAAATGTGACATTTTTTGTGGAAACAATAGGTGAATATCCAGTTTAAATAAGTTAATTAAGTCCTCATTTTTGGATGAGCATTTCTTTTGTTAATATGCCACTAAGTAATCATAGATAACAACAATCCAGACTAATTCTTGAAGCTAGCAAAATCAAAAGCTTCTAATATCACTTTTATATTTTCAGACTAGATACAGTTTTGCTCAGAGACCTCTACTGTATGCTGTACATGATCATAGTAAGGTGTTACCCAATTTGATTATGGAATAAGTTAAAATCAGTTGCCGCATTGTTTAGGATAACACCGTTCATTGTTCCACATGAACCAAAAACTAATCTGCTATGCTCACAGTAACACACAGTTTATTTCATGTTATATTCAGCTAAAACCACAGTAGATTAAAAAAAAGATCCAATGAACTGAAAATAATGGGAAGCTTAAAGCTCTCGCACCAAGACATATTTATTGCCCACAGCTTCAGAGAACTGGTACACGAGTAACTTTAACGTGTCAACCCTGAGCTGCCTGTCAAAGAACTTCTTGACAGACCAATGCATCTCCAATTGTTGAAGGAAGCAGTGTCACTGGGTCAAGAGCCAATACCAGGAACTTCACACTACTGTGACATTATCATCATGCCAAGAGCAAGTGTCACAGAACACAAGAGCAAAGAGACAGGAGAAGGCGTAGAAATAAAAACTTTTAAAGTTACAAGTAGCATATATAAACAAATTTGCATCCTTTTGGACGTTACAATTACTCACACGACGCATTTCTGTTAGTGCTGAGATCTCAGTTCCTACAGGGGTCAAGTAACCTGACAGAGTCTACAGAAAAAGGATATAGGAAAAACCTTAAAAGGACCAGCAACAATTAAAATATATTAGAGGCTCGAAAGCTTTCTGGTTAGGGAAAGTAAAAAAGAGTAAAGGAAAATAATTTATAGAAAAGATTAATGTATTGATATGACAGAAGTATTTATTAACTTAAGTTTCAGAAATACTCTAACGCTATTGAGGAAAGGAACAAAGCAGGGTTCAGTAAAAGATTAGATGCTCCAGTAAAATAGTATTAACAGTGTTGGATATAGGACTATGGACTGTCATGCTACAAGGGATTCATCAACCACCAACTCCCAGAAACTAGGAAGTCATCACTCTCCATTTAGACATTTAAAAAAAAAAAAAAATTTTTACATTTTCATGAGAGGAATTTGGTACTGATCACAGTCAGGGACAGGCTACTAAAGCAGCTCTTAACAGTTGCTTTTAACAGTTCCCTGAAGTTAAAAACCAACCCCTTCTCTATGACAAAGGAGTATTTTTCATGCTAGGCTTTTCTCAGCATTATTATTCCTTTATTTATGGAATATTCTACTGCATTCTTCTTTACTTACTGTCTTGTGTTGTTAAAAATCTATGTATATTTTCAGATGTTAAAGAATTTTGTCAGAGAAGAAAAAAAAAAATCGGCAATTCTTTACCATAATATTACAAGAAAAAAAAAAAAAAGTTACAAAATGAATACTCAAAGCCCATTACTTTCAAAGCACATAAGCTCAGTATTATCTACAAATAATCAATGACTTACCTGTATGGGAGTGTTCCTCTCTGTGGGAGGGATCATATCTGGGGACAACACTTGTGGAGGATCAATCCCTTTACTGACCTTCTGTTGGATGAGATACATTGCTAGTGCAAACTGGTCTTTGCTTAGCTTTCCCATCTGTCTGGTGTCTGCCAAAGCCCTGGTAAAAAATAGATCATATTTGTAAACAAGGAAAGCTTATTTCTCCTCTACCAAGAAGCCTGACATACACATACACATGTAATTTTCTTTTGATTCAGCCTCATCAGAGCTTGTTTATTCTAGTGAGAGAGTCCCATAAACAAAGCAGAATTTTGACATATTTAACTGAATAGAACAGCGTTACTCTAAGAAAATATTTAGAGCACTAGAACTTCAAAGAACAATCACAACCCACAGACTGACCTATACCCCCCTCCCACAAAAACAAAGGGAGTATTTATTTTTTCCTTGTTTTTCCATATAGCCCACATATTGTAGAACAGCAACAGGGCAAGTAAAAGAGGTTGGGGGGCTTGGGGGGCTTTTTTTTTTTAGTGTTAGGATCACAATTCTGGCTGGATAACCGGACTTCCCAGATCAGCAAGTTACAAAAATACACCTACTAGGGAATTCTTACCATATATGTGCTAGGAGATTCTGAGACAGACCTGAATGCATAAAAATGTCCTTTACTTCTTGGCCACTCACAAAACCATCCATGTCTGTGTCTGTTTTTAAGAAAATTTCATCGTATCGCACTTTTTCAGATGTCGGTACTACCCAATTCACAGATGGCTGTAAAACCAAGTTTTATATTTCAAAAGAAGGTAGACAGTCTTTATCAACGCACTGAATATCTATGACATTATTCAGAGTTGGATGTGCTGAACATCTTGCACAATCAAATCTGGTTGGTAAATAGGTAGTTCCCCTTTTCCCATGAATGTTTTTGCTTACTGTTTTTTATCTCAATTACAAATACTGATAAACAGCTATTCTTCAGTTGAAAAACATTCATTCTTTGGAAATAATGGAGCATACTAAGTCCTCAGGCTAATAACACAGGAGCTTTAGAAGGTAGATTAATGATTTCTTTGGTACTAAAGCAGATACATGAATAAAACCTTTCTATGGTTTCACTTTCTACGGAGAGTGAAAATTCCCTGTAAGATTTGCTACCTCATGGTCACACTGACTAAAATTCACCTGTTTTTCTTCTGTTCTTCCAAGTCTTACCATTCTCATTTTATTCCCTCCATCCAAATCACCCACCAACAAACACGTTTTCAGAAAAGTGCTCATATGAGACAGAAATCAAAAAGCAGTTTTATTTTTTCCTGCAGTTTACCAATACCCAAAAAAAAGGAAGAAAGAGGGAAAAAAAAAAAAGGAAGGGGGGGGGAAGGAAGAAAGAGGGGAAAAAAAAGGAAGAAAGAGAGGGGGAAAAAAAAAGGCAGTGGGGAGATTTGTACCTGTGCTTGTTTGATGCTGTGCTTGGGAGATAAACTCCCTGTGCTGTTCAGACTGTTGACACTACCATGAGATGGGGTGGAACGGAGGCTGTCTTTTGGTGGAGGACTTGCAGGGAGAACAGGAACTGCACCAGGAAAGACGGGAGTCTTCTTTCTTTTAGAAGGTGGTATGAGAGAAGGGGGTAATAGTGAAGGAACTGGCTCTTTCTCAAGAGCTCTATAAACCAAATGCATTGCCTGCAAGGGCAAAAAGGTCAGATAACATTAGCAATTAGAAGAAAAAGCAACAAGATTTTCCAGTATCAGTCATTTACATATTAGTAAAACAAAGACAGTAAGATTAGAGATGTAAACCAGAGCAGATCATTTTGAATGTAATTCCAGGAAGTTTAATCTTGATGACCCAGGCAAGAGTCAGTAGATGGATTTGAGAAAGATCATTTAATAGCTCCGTATGAACAATTTAGATTACAACAGTCGACTATAGCAGAGAAAGCTGCAAAGCTCTTGAGAAAAAGCTGAGCAATTTGCTCTAGCAGACACACTGTGAATTGAGAATTTAAAGCAACCTACCACAGCAAATTCATCCTTGTCCAGGTGACCATCTTTATCAATATCACTGAGATCCCAGACCTGCAGCAATTATGATAAAAACAACAATTTAGAGAACAAGTTACGTTTTGTGCTTTTGATGTTAGTTGTCGTCATATTAAGCATGCTCTCAAGACTCCTAATAGACTTTTGTGAAGATCACATTAGTTATATTAGACCTAGCTAGACAGTCTCTGATGAAGCAGACTGGATCAGAGTTTTCTGGCAACGTGAATCCACACTGGCTCTAACAAATTCTGCATGCAACACAGGCAAGTTTTTCATCTTTCGATGTTGCAATTAAGGAGTCAAGCTGACTAAAAACATCCAGAGGTGGCTTTCAGAATTGTCCAGAGGGTGTGGGCTAGCAAATTGTCCAAATTTGTCTCATAAGAAAGTTAAAACATTTTAGAAAAGTCAATCCATTTCTAATTTGCATTCCATTCCTAAATTTCTAGTTGTCACTTTTAGTCAAAAAAGAAAAAAAAAAAGTCCACCCACAGAATTTTCTATAGGAGAGAATTTAAGCATCTGTCAACTTTAGCTCATTATTAGGTCAAGTACAGCCAAAGAAACTAGCAGGAGATTCAGAAGGATACAAAACTTTGTATACTCTAATACTCAGCCATCAGCTAACACTGTTTATATAACTCGGAGACAGTATAGTAGAGTGGGCAGAACGCTAAGACAGAGGCTCAGTCCTCTGAACTCTACTCCCAGCTTTATCACTGGACCCCTGTACGAATTTAAGCTAGTTGATTTATCTCCTCTGCCCATTTTCTCAGTCCTCTATCTTGTCCACAAACTTTTCTGGAACAGGAAAAGGCTTCCTGCATTTCTATGGTGACAATAACAAGATAAAATACAAAGCCTTTCAAGAGTGAGTACTTCACAATATTGAAGTACAGATTTAAAACAAGTCATACTTAGATTTTTCTAGATAACATAAAGAGGCAGTTCTTCCTGAAGAGATGAAAGTATGTAACACAGATACAGCTCTTACATAGAATGTACTCATTCTCAGTCATATCAACACGCAAAACATTAAAGAATACGTATTTTAAATAGAAGTAGAAAAATACTTTAAGGTTTGCTTCTCTTGCAAATATTCAATCGATGCACTAAACTCAGATCTCAGAAGTATTTATAAATATACATAAAAAAAATACTTGACAATTTGACAGCTACAATAAACTAGGATGTTTTAAAGTGTTCTCTTGCATAAAGAGCGGACAGATTTAATGGTATGTCTAATAATTTGTATTTGAAAAAATGACAAAACAGTGGAATATAATGTTATAAAAGCTGTTATGGTTTAGCAGAGGTTTTTCTTGTTTTTAAACAACCAAAATCAAAACCTCCAGCTCTTAAAATGAACACAGAGATAACAAAGCCAATCTACTCTAGGGCCCAAATTACTACTATTATTCTTATTTCTAAGTGGAAGACTTCAGAGCCTACTTAATGTTCTTGCTATATAGCATGCACTTGATGCAAAATCTCAGCCAAAACCTGATCTATGTTGATAAGTTACATTTAAATATTTAACATTGCAACTACAAGAAGCTAAATAGAGACTAGCTAAATCTAAACAGCATACTTACCCTTCCTAGGATATCAAGAGGTAGCTTTGAATTCATCAGTACTGGTTTTACTTTGTCTCCTGAAAGTAAACCATTTACTGGCAAAAGGCTTTCAAAAATACCATCAAACTTTGCTTTTTCTTCCACCTAGTTGGTAAGAAATAGCCTGAATAAGTAAAAAAGTGTGCCTGTGTGAGTGTTGAAAATGAGATCTTGCAAGAAATTAAAACTGGCCAGTAATGTGTTCATTCTAAATTTCCAAGCTTTCTTGCAAGTGGCACCATCCTCTATTTAAACGTAAACCCCACGGAGCTAGATTTAGGAGCTTAATTTCAAAGCTAAGGTTATGATAGCTAAGAGATTTTAATATGCAGCATACAAAGTGTGTTTCTGTAGTGTTCTAAAAGGACAATGCATTCTGATTAAAACACTGCTGACCAGATTTCAAACAAACTTTGACAAACTCTGTAGAACTAAAAACTATTCTTCCCAAATAATTTCCTTCCCACTTCAAAGTACAACATGCAAGTACAAACAAACAAAAAAATCAGCATTAGAAGTTATTTTATTAGATGTCTACCTTTTGGAAAATGTTTGCATTTGAAAATCAACTAAATACAAATATTCCCATGTATGTATCAGAAGTTATTTTTTTTCCACTGATATATACTGTGTGTATCACTGAATACTAATTAGGACATATGAACTCAAGCATTAAATTAATACTTCAGGATGGATTTGGTGAAATGCTTTGCTGTTCTCAGTGGGGTTCCTTTATACAAACATGAAAGTGCCTACTATTAGGATTCTGGAAGAAATCCAGGCAGAAGATTAAAATTCATTGTGTCTTAAAAACATCACACCAGGGGTTGTCAAAGGCGTGTTTAATACTTATTTCAAATATAAAACTACAGCTCAATATTCTCTACTGTGTACAAATCTGTCATCAGAAAGAGAGGACTTTTGAAATGGGAAATATATTTGATACAAAATTCTCTCACTGGGAAAATTACAGACAAGGAAAATATTTACTTTTAAAGAATGGATGGAATGTATTGTCTTTTACACTTACCCTAACAGCCCAGTGAGTCTCAGTTGAAGGTGGTGTGATCAGCAAAGGACTGCTAGTGTCATGCTAAAATTAAAGATTTTTTTATTTATATGTGTATATATACATAAATACACACACTATTCTGTCTCTAATCCATACTAATTCCTTTAAGAGACGGTTATACACGTGAAGCTTAACTACACTGAAGAAAACAAAAAGGCTTGGCATGTACCCAAATAAAAAAAGGTCATACTGATTTATACTCTTACAGTACTTCGATAAGGACATTAGGTGCCCCAACACAGAACTAAGACAAGCTAAAGGACGTTCCACAGCAGCTACTGCAGGCAAAGCTGCGGTCATGACCTTTACTACACGCTCCTGTTGACCTAGCCCAAAAATAATCTTCTTTGTTTTCTTTTATTTTTTCATAAATTTAGAGTTTAGCCACATCAGCTTCCTGAACAAGCTGGCCGTAGTTAAACTCGCATCAGTTTTGCAGTCCAGGAAGGGGCTGGTGCATACTACTCGGGAAGACAGGACTATAGCAGCCATGACTGCAGTTGTCTTAAGGAACAGTCTGACAGCAGCCTGAAGTCTCAGAACCATGACATTTATGAAACGGTCCAGCGTTGCAGCTGAAGCCTTAGTTCTCATATAACACACACATACATTTAGGTATATATTACTTACAAACTTAGGAGGTGGCACAGTCAAGTTCAGACTGCTCAGGTTAACTTCATGGCCATTCTGTGCACATGCTACAAGGCGCAACGCGACATAGAAACCCTAGAAACAACAGTGGTTTCTATTAAAAAACCTAACCAGTCTAAATCACTGTCTCCAATAACCCACTTATGATTTTTACTAACACCGTACATGTGCAACTCGGTAAAGTGTGGAAACAACAGATGTATAGCCCCATCAGTTAACTGCACAGTCACAACTACCCCGCTGCTTTTAAAGATCATTCAGGAAAAACTTTACAATAACATGGAACAAAGAGCAGAAAACTTCAAAGCTAGTTTAAGAAGGACTCTCCCATAATTCAGTAAATTTCAACAATTTTTCTTAAAAATCAGTAACATTTTAAAAAAAAAATAATTCTCCATATCTACAAGTAACTTGGTATTTGATATTCCAAGCCATTTTTAGAAATGCTAGTTATATTTGCTCGTGCAAGAAAGACTTCTAAAGTAAATCTTAAAATCATAGTTTGTATTTGTGAAAACCTCAATGACTGTGTATCCATATATCACACACATTGATTGTTTACCAAACAAAAGAAGGACAGAAAATTAGATCCAAACTTCTTCAGCAGCCTCAGAGTAATATACTTGGATGTGACCAGTGCTAGGAAAAAACCCTCATGTTGTAAATGAAAACTTTAAAAAAAAAAAAAAGCTAAAGATAACTACCATGGATATCAGGGTTTTCCTGAAACAAGGCTAATATGTGGAAGGTAACGTAAGAGGTCTACAGGCACACTTAATTTACCTGTTTATCTAAGTATCCTTTACCCTCCGGGTCAGCCAAATCCCATATCTGTGGAGACAGAAAATAAAAGCCATTGTGATTTTAAAATAAAACTTAACTCAGCTCAACAGTTCATATTGTATGCATTCTTGAACTGTTCGCTGCAGCTTTCAAATTATAACATACAACGTTATTTAATTCTCAAGTTAACAACAAAAATGTTACACAAAAGACAATTTTTCCTTTTAGATTCCTATGAAAGTCCAAACAATACCTCGGAGCTATTACCAATCTGTGGTTAACCTCATGTTCAAAGGATCTCACTTGCATTCCACCAAATTCCTTTTTGCAAACCCCTTCTGCTCAACATTAGCTGCACTTAAGCAAGTGTACAGATAATTACTGCATTAGCTAATTCCTTCAACTTACTTTTCCAAGGATAATATCAGAGAGACCGGATTTTTTAAGAAACAGCGCAGCTTCACTTGCCCCAACTCTCCCTGTATATGTTGGATCTACCTGAAAGATAAAAATTCACATTCAATTGAAGCATGTCTGTCATGAAAGCAGAGATGAGAAATGAAACGCCTCTTGTCTCTAGGTCAAAAGGAGTTATACTCAGCAGAGAGAATTTACAGAAGTTTAGCACTGCAATGGGGAAAGGAAAGAGAGGGAAATCTTGGAGAAGAGGAAATTGCATTTTAATTTTTTTTTTAAAGTAACCTACCTGTTTGTAATAAGTTTCATATAATGGATTCCCAGTAGAAAACTGAAAAACAAGAGAGATGTTATGAAAACAAAGAAAGAACTGCAATCACAGATAGCCCATGTTTAGGGATTAGCAGGGGGGGGAAAAAAAAAAAGTATAGTGCTTTGTGTATTACTTCTATCAAAAATACAAAATGGCATGTTAATTTGCTGTGTTCCAAACTGGATACCTGAAATCTAAGTGTGGGTAACACAGATCCCCCCAAACTCGCAGCCAACAGACTACTGCCACTTCTTACTACTTCTTATTCACCAGTATTCGTACCTACACTCACGCTTTTAATTAACACCACTATATGGTAATAAGGTTTTGTAGAACAGCTTTGAACTATTTGCCAAGGTATTTCAGATCAGTTTGAGAACTACTGATATCAAAGGCAGGGTTTTCAACATAACGCCGACTTGACTACCTCCTGCGCTGCATATATACTTCGGGTATATTTTCAGCAGACAATTATATACACACACAGAGACACAGAGCCTTTGTATCAAAATATGCCAGTGCGTACGCGTTTTCAGCGCTAGGATCTTAAACTGAAATAGAGTTTAAAAAAAAAAAAAAAACCCAAACCAGAACAAACAGTTAATTAACAAATGTCAGAATCCCCTGACAATGGTGTTTGAAGATTTCAACTTGCTGTTATCACTGCATTACACAAAAGCAGCAGACACAAGGTAGGCCCTGCCTTTTCAGAACACTAAACAAGCAGATTCCTCTTCCTCCTTGCTGACATTCCCAGCAAATGGGAACTGAAACGCCAAAAGAGGCGGAAGCCCCAACACCCACCTTCTCACCTGCCTCCCACAATGGCCGCACGAGTTCTAGCCACGTGCAGCTTATACCTCCACACCGTTCTCCAGCCTCAATGCCAAGAGCAAAAACGTTACAACCCAGTCTCAAACCAGTCACCCCTTAGAGCAGTCAAAGGCCTTAAAAAAACCAAGCAACGAAACAACCCAATAAACAGAGCCTAATGACCGAGACGCAGAGATGTCGAAACATCCCAAAGCCTGCCTGGGACAACTGCTCTCCACCTACAGGACACAGGTCAGACATCTGACGAATGAATATTTTGCACTAACTCTGATCACTGGGTGTCACCTCCCAAATGCTACCTTCTTCCTCATCATCCACATGGATTTCCGGATGTTCTGCCTACACTGAGGGGAAGGGAGACAGAAACATGATGACAGAAAAGACTGATGAAAAGCTTGAAATCTTATTTTACACAAAGAGAATGTTCCTGTAAGTTTACAACAAACAGGCCAAATCTTAATTTAAGGAGCTATCCAAAATAACGAAACCCTATTAACCAAAAGCAAGTGAACACCGAGCTCTTTCAAGATCAGTTGTTCTACCTGGCTAGAAAGATCATGCATTTTCAGCAGAGCTTCCTAAACATCTCAAATGTACTTCACTTATATCCATCAACAAAATAAGCCACAGCATTCTCCACCAGCACACTCTAGAAGCTCTTGCTCTTCCAGAAGCTGGACAGGAGTTCAGAAGAAAGCTGCGGCCATAACTCATAAATCTGACTCATCTTTTTGCTGGCTTGTAAATGATCAGCATAGATAAGCACTGTGCTCCTGTCCAAAGCAGGAGACACATCATTTGGAGAAAAGGTGGAAGTAGGAAACTGTTCAACTCTGAATAAAATCTCCTACCAACTACCACCCAACTCTATACCTCTCGTTTACCAGAAGGCTCAGAGAAGCTAGCCAAAGACCAACTACAAGCTCCTCTAACTAATTTGGCAAGTATGCCAGAGCACGCAGGGACTGGATTCATACCAAGATACAGAGCAAGCCGCTCCAGCAGCAGTACTGAATGATCTCATCCCATCACCAGACATTCCTGTCATCCTCATTTGATATTGCCAGCCATGACATACAGCTGACTTACCTGACAGAGGTGGCACGAAGCCAGGGTGATGTGCTTAATGGCTGTGAAGTTTCTTCTACAGCAATATATCCTTCCAAGTGCTGCTGGAAAGCACTTCATCACTCGACTCCCTACTTGCAGAATTTCACAAAGATCAAGCCTCTCTGACCGATTTACCTAAGCGACTGCATCACTGTGATGAAGCAGACCAGACAAAATGGGCTCAAGTGATAAAAATAGCATAGCTGCCTATCTACCCATCACCACACGTGACTACACCGCTATCATTCAAGATGATTCTGCAGTTTGATGACATCTGCTGATGAAGAACCTACACAAGACAGTGTCAATGCTGGCAATCAGAGCAAAACACCTTGAAGAGTTTGCAGTTGATGAGTGGTCAAAGGATATAACCTGTTATATAGCAGTTCGGTTTGACTTACAATTTAACAACCCTCTGGTTTCTATGCCTACTCCATATTCCGCAAAACGTCATCTATGACCAACACTTTACACCGTCTCCCAGACGGACGCTTCGGAACCCTAGTGCCTTTTGTTTGATCTCTAAGTTGATCTCCTGTACAAATTTGCAAGTTCAAGTCTTGAACTTGCACTCCCACAGATCTGGTACGCTGCATCTGTGGTACACAGTACAGGCACATGGATACGTCTCCATGCCCCTTAACACAGGTCTGGGAAAAAGGCAGGAGTAAGGTGCTGCCACCAGAACAATTACTAAGGCCAGTTCCTAGCAGTCCTCTTTCCTGAGGTCATCTCAGGGCCACAAAGAACTCTGGATCAGGTGAATTATTTTCTTTGGTGTTCTCTTGTTTCAGAATTTTCTTTCAGCCACTCTTGTCACATCATACGATGGATGAAAATAGGTACTGTGAAAGGGGAAAAAACGAAGTGTCCCACAAAGACGAGAGCCAAAAGAAGGTTGCTGCTGCCCCAGAAGGGTTACCTTTGCCCTTACTCTACTTGCCCAGTATCCCGAGTTGTCTCAGAAGACCGAGCTACAAAGCGATCTGCGCTGTCCCAATACCGCTAACACAACTCTCCATAACCTCCAGAGGCTGTAGGTTGAGCATGGCTGGCTCAGTGGAAAGACCACTGATAAGGTGATCAAACAGTCAAGAAAATAAAGTTACCAAAGATAAATCAAATCCAGTTTCAGTTGTTTCACTCCAAGAACTGACTTCACATGCTTGCTCTTCAACTGCTTTTATGCATAGCCAGTTGAAACAAAGACAGCTGAAACCTGTTAAGTCGTCTGCATACTGTTAAGACATCTAAATTCTTTCATAACATCATCATAAAAACATAACTTCATAGAACAATAGAACCATAATAAAATTCACTTATGAGAACAAACACGATCAAACACTTTCACACACTTGAATTACCCATATTGTTTATAGCTCCTAATATGCTGATATGAATATTCTTATTTTATATCTTTCCGAGTGAACATGCTTCAACATAATGGCACGTGTAACCTGTCCTATTCCTTTTAATACCATTTCTGGCATTTATTATAACTAGCACGTATCTCTGTAGTAATCATGAAACTGGGGCTGTTAGAAGAGGAAGTTTATTAATTTCCAGGGAAATTCTGTTTACTGCCCTGATTACAGCTAGATTACTCTTGACAGATCAATATAGAAAAAAGTTTTAAAACTAGAATGCTTCCAATGAATTAGTTGAAAAATAATGTCAAAATAACAGATACGTTCATAGAACGTGGCCCTTTTTCCCTCAAGATAATATACTATGTCATACAAAAGAAAATACCTTTAAAGCCAGTCTCTCAAACGTCAGTTAGAATTTAAACACCACAGAGGCAGGATTTCTAGTATAATAAATTTTTGATATATTTTTACCAATAGAATAGAAGTAAGAACTATAGTATAGTATAATATAGTATAGTATACTAGAAGTATAGTATAATAGAACCAAGTACTATAGAAGTTCCACAACAAGAAGTTGTTGTTGTTGTCTTTCAAGTCCAGAGTTTATTTTACATATATATTTTGCACCACATTACTTCACTTGAAAACTTTTGGTAACAGGTTTTTTTTTTTTTTTGGTAACATTCATGTGCATGGATGTTTTCAGATGTTTCTGAACACGTTCATTTAATGAAACAGATGTTAATCGGGACTCCTACTGCTATTCAGAAGCTAAAGGGCAGTGCGCTCTCTCAATAAGACGCACAGCGAATCACGTATTACCCAAGGATCACGTAACTCCATTGAGACATAAATCTTCAGCCTCACAAATGAAAGTCCATTATGGAAAGGAAATCGATATATTTAAGCAATTTGAACTATCAATAGCAGTTGTTCTGAATCCCTGACTGGCCTAGCCACAGCGTCGGAAACAGTTTTAATTTCAAGGCATTAGGGGGTGGTGGGGTGGTGCTGCTGTTCTTTTGGTTTGAAGGAAGTGAACTGCCTATCTTCACTAGAGGATGGGGAAGAATAAACAGTGATCACGCTCTTCAGGTTTAAATTATTTGGGTGAGAAATTAATAAATTAAAAAAACCCAACTTATAAGAGCAACAACAATCTACCCAAGGCTCCCAAGCACTAACCCAGGGCTCCAAGCAGGCTCTCCCCGAGGCGTGCCACCCCGCCGTGCGGGCAGCTCCAGGCTCGGGTCCCCCGCTCCGGGCGGAATCCTCCCGCTCCGGGCGGCAGCGGGCTCCTCGTCCCGCCCGCCGGGGCTCCTCGTCCCGCCCGCCGGGGCCCCGCGCCCGTGGCTGCGCTCCTCACGCACCTCCCAGCCCTCCGCCGCGCTCACGGCTCCCCAGCCGCTACAGGCGGCACTGACCCCGCGGCGCAAAGCGCGGAGCGGGCCGGCGCGACCGCAGCCGGGGTCCCGAGCAGACAGCGAGCCCCGGCCCTCCCGCAGCCCGGCCCCGCAGCTCCGGCCGGGGAAGCGCTGGGCACGCCTGGCCGCTGCCCGGCCCCGGGGCCTCCGTGAGGGGCGGGCGCCCGCGCCCTTTCTGCCCCCAGAGAAGCGGCCGGCGCCTGCCCCGGGGGGCTCAGCCCCGGCCCCGCGGCGGGGCCCAGGCGGGGGCTGCTCGCCCCCCTCGGCCGCGCTCCCCGCCGCGCCCCGCCCCGCTGCCCCCGCGGGCCGAGCCAGCCCCGGCCGCGGGGAGAGGCAGGGCCTATGCCCCAGCGCCGGCCCGGCCCCGGGTGCGCCGCCGGCGGCAGGGGGCCCGCACCGGGGAGGGCCGCTCCCCCGGCCCCGATGGGCGCTCGGCCGCCGGCGCCGCAGGGCCGCGCCGCCCCTCAGCCGCCCCCGCCGCCCCGGCAGGCTCCGGCCGCCGGCGGGCCGGGCCGGTTACCTGCTGGCTGTGGGGGATGAGCGCCGCCATCTTCCTCCCACTGATTCGGGCAGCGGCCGGGGCGGGGGGGGCGGGGCGAGCGGCGGCGGGAGGCCGCCGGCAGCGCCTGGCACGGCGCGGCCCCGCTGGGCCTGGCCTGGGCGGGCGGGGGCCGGGGCCTGCGGGGCCGCGGCCGCCCGGGGGCTCGCCGGGCGGCTCGGGAGAGGCGCTGGAGCCGGGAGGAGAGGGGCTGCGGCTTATCTGTGCCCGGCAGCCGCGCCCCGCCCCGGGGAGCTGGGGCCGCGCCCGCCGCCCCGTCCTGCCGCAGCGCAGCCCCGGCTCCCCGCGGTCTCTGCTCCCGGCCGCGGCTCCCCGGCTGCCTCCAGCGGGGCTGGCCCCGAGCCGCCTCCGTTACGGACAGCGCGGGGCTAGGGAAGCCTGCCGCTGCCCCGGGCAGCATCCCTCCAGCTAACCCGACCGACCTTCAGCTGGGTGACCCGCCTCCAGCTTCCTCCTGGACAAACATCATACTCGGGTTACACTGAACCTTGTCAAAACAGACCACCAAATTAAGCTTCCTCTGCTCTATGATCAAATATTCAGCATCAAGCACGACAAAGTTAAATCCCCGACTGCAACGTGTAAGTACGGAACAGCTGCCTGAATGAAGCTAGATCATTGCGGCCATGTAAAAGCTAAATCAACAGGAATTTGTTAAGGAAAAAAAGGTAGAGGGCAGCTGTTGTTACAGGGTGTTCCAATGGCTTTCGAAGTTCCTCACCCCACAGCGTCATTGGAATTGTTTGGCAGAGGACAGCACTCAAACAGAAACGAAGGAATTTGACCTCCGTCGGGCCAGAAAGGGGCCGCGCCTCCCCTGCCCCATGGCCTTAGCGCACAAAACCCTGCTCAGCCCGTGCCGGGGTCGCCCGCGTAAATGCAGAACCAGCGGCTGTGGAAGTCCGGCTTCAGTTTTTGCTAGATGTATAGCATTAGTTCTTGGGGGGGGAAATGCAGCAGAGTAGAAGGACCTGAGAAGGGATGGAGGAAGTGACTGAACAAGTTACGAGAGTGAGTAACAAGACAGGTCAGACAGAAAAATAAGCACATCATTCATTGTTTCAAATTCCTACCACCACCACCCTATTAGACACACACACACACACACAAAATTTAAAGCCAGCTTCCAGGCACTGTATGCATTCATTTCAGATTTTTGAAGGGGAAAAAATTGTCTGAATACATTGAAATGTCTACGGAGAGCTCTGTGGATAGACAGACAACTGTCACTCAGGTCCCCCAGCGAGACGGAGAGCTAGAACGTTCCATCAGCAAACAAGCCGGGGCAGAGCGGCCTGGAGCAGCCGCGGCAGCTGCACAGCTGCAATAATCCGTGAAACTCTGGCAGGTGCACAATCACTACAGCAGCTTAGCAAAGCTTATCTCCTCCTTAGTTTGAAGTATGTTGTGAAACATGCTTCACGCGTTTGACATGCTGAACGCTTTAATGAAAAACCATAAAAAGCTTATTATACTTCCTCAACAAAAATGGGCATCAATTTACATTTAATATTAAACCATGAAAGCATAAAAGTTCCAAAACCTAGTGCTTTATTACAGGTGGTTTTAATACATTTTAGCAGTGTTAAGATACCTTAATAAAAAACCAAACCAAAACCTTTTCTATAGAGAATTTAACTATGTTATGGTATTTTTATTAAAATTAACTGAAACTGCTCACAAAAATTAATGCTGGATTTTTAAAAAAATCCTGGTTTAATACAACTCCATTGGTGCAGATTTCAACAAGCTGTTAAGAAAATATCAAAATCCTTAAGTGAAAAAATCCTTAAGTGATTTAAGCGAAAAAAAAGTGAACTTCTTTCAAGTAACAGTTAAAACTCTTCTTTCTCGATAGTGTTCCTCACTGCTCTATCCTATCCAGATTCTTTTTTTCTCTCTAGCTTTTTCTTAAACCGTTGCTCCAAGTATTTTTCTTCTGTAACCCATTCTCTCTCCTGCTCTTCCTTGGTCTGCTTTATGTTCATTTCCTTTTCAGGACCCTGGTATTAAGATTTCATTTTTATGCACCAGTAGGTCCTTGATCAGATTAGACAGATTTTCAAAATGTAGTAATAAAGAACCAAACCAGACATGAATTTCATGTTACCTTTGTTTCTCCCCATGTTTCATCTCCAAAGTCTTCTGCATAAACCTCATCATCTGTTATCAAGAAGTTGTCAAAAATTGTGCCAGCTCTCACCTTTGAAGGAAGAGGGGAAAAAACCTGAGGATGCCTCTTTGTTTTCTTAAGAGTTTTCATGTAATTTTTTTTTAATGTTATGTATCATATATTCAATATAGAGTAATCGTGTTAAGAACGCCGTAGATTTTTGCAGAATTGAGAGAGAGGACGATCTCAGAGGCACCCCAGAGGGCAGTTTTCTCCTCATTAATCTTTGGGTAAGTCAGGAGTAACTGAGCTGCTTGAAGCCTCAGCTACGCACCTCAAGTCAGATGGAATAAGTCATACTTTACAATACTTAACACAAATTAGTTTAGGCCCCTCACTTACCTGTGGATGATTTTGATCCAAGTAATAACTACAACAGAAGATCAGTGCGTCTTACAGATTTTTCAATTTTGTACATATATTTAAATAAGAGCAAGTTAAAGACATAGGTCCCTAAGGTCCCAAAGCAATAGACAATATTTATATGCAACGGGTAAACAGGTTGCTCTATACTCAGCGATAGAAAAGTTCTTTATTTTCCAGTAAAGGCATCTCACCTGCCAGATATCTAGTCCAATGACGCCAATATCGTCATAGCTGTAGATACTGAAGTCTGGCGAGTAATTTGGATTGTCAATCTGTGGGTGAGGCCAAACTCCTCTATAATTTGGATTATCAATCTGCCTTGGTTTCCATTCCCCCTAGGATAAACCATATGTTTGGAATACAGTCAAGCCAAGAAAAGTTGCTTAAAGTGTAATCCATAGCTAGGATTACGAAATTATTATACCCTATATAGAGGATTCTTGACCACAGGATAATGCCATTCTCCATTCACAGCGTCATCCCAATCTTCAGGTTTCTCAGCACTAGTGTCCATGATGTGTTCAGGTTCATCCCAATCCTTTAAAGAGAGGAAGATTAAGAAAGCAAAACTAGTGCATAGTTCAACTATATCAAATTCATTCAGCAAGAATGAAAAACCTCCAAAATGCAGAATAAGCAGCGCCAGTTACCTCAGGCTTGATGTCATTTGGATCATCAATTTGGATTCGATCATCCCAGTCAGTGGGTTTCCTTACTGTTGGATCATTAATTTTCCTCGGTGGCAAAAAATCAAAATCATCTTCTAAGTTGCCAGATGCAACCATTTCGTTATCAATTTTTACTTCGTAAGTCTGATCTGGCCTTATAATCAAAGTATATAGATGTGTATATCCATCAACCTGGGTTTTCAAGGAAGCAAGTAAAATTTTTTAAGAACCTTAGACGTAGCTCTTAGGAACTGCCTCGCACCAGAATTATAATACTAATTTCTAATGGATTTTTCATAAGCAGTAGTAAGAAAAAACAATTCCCAAAGTCTCCGAGATGGGGAAAATAATTTTTTTTTTAATATGTTTAAAAATATTTTTTAAATGTGTATTTACCTTGCATCTGATCGGTTTCTTGATTGGATGGGTTTTATTCTTGTAATTTAAAATAACATGGACTTTCTTTGTCTCAGATCCACAAATATCTGGCCCTACAAAGAGATTATATGCTTTGTATCCTTAACTTCTTTGCAAAAGAATACAGACTGTTTACTTTTTCTTTCTAATACTGCTAGACATCTCTCCCATTCCACGTATTTTGATGTATCCCATTCCATCTTTAATGGATGATGTGGCTTCTACTCAAAGTCTCTAAGTCTACCTTAGAACTAGACTGTGTGTAGTTTGGGGTTTAGCTCTGTAACAGAACTAAACCCAGAAAACAAAAATCCAGGCAAAATAAAAATTATCTATGGCACAATCTGAATAACTACATAATTATATTAGATACATAATGACAAATTTCACTTTGACATACAAACGCACAAATTCCACTAAGTCACTGGAAACTACATACAAGTATATAAGGGCAGATCATGGCCTACGGTATGTTGTTTCAGTTAAAGGTCTTAGAAAAAATAAATCCTGTGGAACAACTACTGTTATGCTAAGCTCACTCTAATCATTTTCAGTTATGTCCTTCAGATCAGCTCAGAATGTTTGCATAAGTATGTATTTTGTTAATACATATTTAGAGATTTCTCAAGCGTGGAAGAGCTAACTCCGTACAATCACAACATCCTTATTTTTTTAAGATAGCCTGCCTTTGTTTTTTCTACCATTTCCACACCAAACTTTGAAGAAATGCACCATAGCAGTGACAGTATTTTAGTAATGAAGAAATAACTATAAGCTCACCAAACATGATGTAATAATGCGAATCTCCACTTAGGTTCTTCTGATCCAAGTTTGAGGAAAAAATCTTAACATATCCCCCACCGCAATCTATCTTCTGCTCGTGTTTCACAGTATACTGAATGACCAGAGTCTTCCCTTTGTTAGTAAATGGCTTAAATCGTGAGGAGATAGCATAAAATTTAGAATTTTCAGTAGTCTGTAGACCTGTAAAGATATTAGAATAGTCAAACTTACATTTTTCTCCATTTGCAAAGAAAAAATAGTTCTACTGCCACGCACAGCAAATTCCCTGGAGATGGTTCCCATAGGGTATTTTTAATTAAACCCTTTATACTTTTAATACCTTTATCTTGCACGGGGTCTCCATAAAACTTCCCAGCTGTGAGTTTAAACTTCCCAAGGCCCGGCTTGCTCTCGGAATTCGTCCACCTCTTCTGCCAGCCGGCTGTCCCCCGCGGCCAGCACAGCACAAGAGCGCGGTCGTTACGCGGGGTCGTTAAGCGCGGCTCCCTCCCCACCAGCTCGCAGGCCGCGGCCGTTCCCACCCGCCGCCCCCCTGCCCTCACCCAACCTCCGTCCAGAAACTGCTCCCGGAAATGCACGGCGGGCCGGGCTGCGCCCCGCGCGGCCCCGAGGAGGAGGAGGAGCAGGAGCAGGCTCAGCGCCACGGCGGCCGGGGCTCCCCCTCCGCGCCCGCCCGCCGCCATGGCCGCCGCCGCCCTCACACGCGCCGGCCTCGCGCCTCCGACCGACGCCGTCCCTCAGCCTCGCACCTTCGGGACCCCGCCCTTTCCATGGCGGGTTCTGATTGGCTGCGCTTTCCTCTCTTATTGTGAAGCGGAATCGGATTGGCTTAGCGCCCCCGAGGGAGGAGCGTGGGGCCACGTGCCCTCGCGGCGAAATGCATGCTGGGGCCTGTAGTCGGCGCTCTCGCGGGCCGGCGGCAGTATGCCTTCTTGGGATTGGCTGGTTGCGCCCGGGCTCTGCGCGGAGCCAATGAGGGGGCGGGATGTTGGGGAGTCGCGGTCTCCGGGATACGGCCCGGCGCCGACCGCTCCGGCCCCGGCCTGGAGGAGCCGCCGCCGCCTCGGGGCGCTCCGTCCCGGATGGCCGCGATCGCTCGGACGCAGAGGGCGCCCGCGGGCCGAGGGCAGGTGAGGCGCCAGCGCTCGCCCCGGCCGCCGCCCTGCCTCAGCGCCAGCCGCGCTCGGCCTGTACCCGGGTCAGCCGCGGGCCCGGGGCCGGCGCGGGGAGGGCCCGCACCGGAGAGTGGGAGGAGGTGGCCCCGCACAGGCTGGGACGGGGGCAGGGCCGTGGGGAGCGGGAGTGTCTGGCCGGTGCGGGGAGCGGGGAGCTAAACCGGGCCGCCGGCTCTGAGGGCTCTTTGCATCCTCTGCTCGGCAGGGACGCGGCGATGCTCCCCGCAGGAGAACCATCGCAGCCGGGCGCAGCGTCCTCCCTCGCTCCTGTAGTGACCTCTCTGTGGCTGACACAGAGTTGGAGAAAACTGGAGGAGATCCGTTCTGCCGCAGCAGATTCCTAAAGGTGCGCAACGAGAACGTGCGTGGAAGGCAGTGGTGCCAGGCATCGGGAAGCGCCGTGCAGGCGGGGAGCGGACACGTAGCAAAGAGCGCTCCGGGCTGCGCTTCCCACACACGGTCGAGCTCAGCGCTGAGGAAAGTGGCACAACTAGAAAGCAAAATCATGACTCGAAAAAAGCAGATGGAATTGCAAAACACTGACTTGGGCCAGAAGCCTTTGGATGAAGAGTCCTTCTCGTCTGCTTCCAGTTGTGAACACAGTGCAAGGGGCAAGAAATACCTGAAGAATTATGCTGCTGCCAGTGGAAATACAACCCTCAGTAATGCCGGCTCTAAGGAAGAGGAAAGCACCCAAAGCCCTAAAAAGAATGTTACGGTTCAACAACAGCTTGGTTTGGATAGTGATGAAGAGGAAGTGAGAGAACTGATGGGGAGCTCTTCGGAGTTTTCCAGTGGAAATGAGAATCGGAGGGTTGTTGCAAGTGATTATAAATGGGGTAGAAAGGTAAATACAGAGTTTGCTGAATTATGTATTTTTATTTACACTTTTATTAAATTGTTTTAATTGGTAGGTCACTTTTTATTTAGGTAACACCAGAAACTAAATTTTAATTTTGCATTTGTGGCTTGCTCATGGTATGATTTAACTTCAATTCATGTTTTAAAATTACTGGGTTTTACCTATTACAATTTGTTTTCCTTTTTTAGTGATCTACACATAATAAATGAAGTAACACATAAATCTCTTTTTTATGTTCTTCAAAAGAGTAAGACTCCAGTTTCATCAGGAATGCCTCCTCCATCTCATAAGGAAATTCCACCGACAGAGGCATCTAAAACATCTTCTTTTCATAGCAAAGACTCAGAGAAAAATGGGTTTGGTAGAGTTAATTCACCATCTTCACCAGCCAGCAGAAACCTGTCCGTACGACATAATGCGGGATCTCAATCACTGTCTTCTTCCATGAAAGACAATACTGTGAGGATTACTCTGCCCAGAACAGGCAACACCAAGCAAAGCCAAATATCACTTGAAAGTGACAGAAGTGAAATAAAATCATTAGATGAATTGTTTTCAAAAGCAGCTGATGCAGAAGATTCAACCAGCAGCAGCTCAGATGGTAAGTGTTCTAAAACATTGTCTCAGTAGACTTGGCATGAGTTGTACTAATAATCTACTGCTGAATTTGCTAATAAACATGGGCAAATACTCACTTTGAAGGGATTCAGTAATGTGATTTGACATAAACCAAGGCTTTATCAAAGGAGTTATGTTGAGCTGCTTCTTTTTTCTAGTGTGATATATTTGTGATTTTCTTGGCTTTCGATTTAATGGGTTCAGTTTAATGATGTTTCCCTGGGTGACGTAATTGTGACGTCAAAATGATTACAACATTTCAAATAGTTTTCATACATCAGTGGGACAATGTACTACTGGGTCTGAGTGGGAAGAAGCGTAAACGAGGGGCATTAAGAATCTCTTGAACTTGGGTTAGCAGAGCCACGGACAGGCAAAGGGGGAAACTTCAGAAAGAGTTAACTGCTGCTAAGCTAAAGGTTTAGAGTGATTGACTGCTATTACTTTTTAGTATTACACTTTAAACTAGGCATGTAGTACGGATTTATTTTTCCCCACTTTTCTCGCTTAAGGGAAAGCGTACTGTAATTTTCATGCAAATTCTCATGACGATTTGTCATTCAGTTGCAGACTTCAGACTGAATATCCTGAGCCTTGATGATTTGGCACCAAATATCACCGGCGAGGGAGCAGAATTAAAGCAGAAAGTAAGTAGAAATTCCCTACTAGCACATATTTCCATTCTGCCTTTGTTTGGTGGAGGGTGGATATTCTAAAATAAATACTTCTAGTCTACTCATAGGTGATCTGAGGTGGGCACGTCTCACTAGCTGTAAGGGTTAGATCTGGATTTTACAGTCTACCAAAACCTGACTGAATTCTTTTTTTAGTGTCTGCATTTCCTTACTAAATGTAATGGCACAGCAGTTTGCCAGGTGACACAGAAAAGCGCCATTTTTATTTCCTAATAAAGTAGTAGCTCACTCTCACGATACACAGCAGAACAGATGAAGAATAATGGAGGCATATTCTAGGTTATATGTTGTTGATTATTCTAACATGCAGCCGTTTTGTTTTACAGGGGACAGATGTTCAAATTGCTCAAGAATCAAATAGAAATCCAAAAAAAGATACATTCCCGGTGGACAAGAACCAAGCTTCTCCTAAAATGACAAGTGCAGCAACTGGTGTGAATGATGCTTCTGAAAGGGCTAGTGAAAAAACGGTGACTGAAGTTGAAATCTCTGAGCATTTAAGTGCAGTTTCTGCAGATTTCCCTAGACACAAACAGGATTATCTTGATCATGATGAGAGAACTGTTAATTCAGAATATTCTGAAGACTTTGAAAGGTCTCTGTCTACAACAGACAGAGAATCTGCATCGAAAATGCCAGAGGAACATTCTGAGAGCTGCACGTATTCTGGAAAATGCCCATCTAAAGCATCGTCACCTTTCTTTAGCAGAGAGCGGCGTGACCAGGTACACAGAGTAACTGTCAAAGAAACCGCGGTTCAGACAGCGGATCCTCCATTCACCTATTGCTGGTCAAAGAGTAAGTTCATGAGGTATTGCCCTATTCAGGCAATTTTTACATTTTTATATTCTATATGCTAGCCTAGTTAGCCTTGACAGAGTTCTTTGTTTCAGTACTAGCTTCCCCTAGCTGACATTAAATTAAAACCTTTCTAAAGCCCAACACTTTAATCTGCTATCTGTAGAAAAGATTGGGATTGGACAACAGAATAAGAACTTGGAACTCTTTTGCTAAAAAAAAACCACCAAAAAACCCAACCCAACTGGAACTCTGGATGGACGAGCTAGTGTTAGCGACAGAGCTTGCAATAGCCTGAATAATATTCTCAAATGGAATGCAGCATTTTTATTGTATGTTTACTACTGTAAACAGTACTATTGTGTTGTTACTAAAGTGATCATCCGTTGTAGAGGGTTTTTTTGCAATTGTGTTTATGTCTTGGGAAAGCACTGGGGCCCCATTTACAAAAGACAGACATGACCTTTAAGTGTTTCAGAGGGGTAGCTCCTTTCATACCTCTCTTTACTTAAAGGAAAAAGTGGTAAGCACCACTTCTTGCCACACTCAAGGAGGAGAAAATAGAAACTCAGCTGTGCTTGAAGACAGTAGCTGCCTTCAAGTACACAAGCCTTTATTTTTTCTCTGTCTAGGGTTAGAAAAGATGCCTTCCGCAATGGCACATATTGGAACATAAGAGTAAAGAAACTGTGGAGGTCATAGAACTATTTTAGCATTTTTTTTTTGGCTGACAGAATTCCCTGTTAGGCTCTACAGCGGTTCTACAGCAACTCATGTCCCAAGAGACTGCTGAAGCTAAACTGCTCTGCCCTCCAAACCCAGTAACTCTAATTTATCCTGCATGCAGCAACCACCTCTGCAGCACTTGACCCACCTGTAGGAAACAGCTACATTGATCCAGTACCTATTGCCAGTCACGTCATCAGCATGGATACAGTAGAAGGTACTGAAAAACATATTTCTTACTGTTCTGTTTTACCGTATTTTACACATCTAACCCCTGCTTGGATTGTTTAGCCCATACTGTCTGACTGTAACCTGTCACTAAAGTATATACTCTCCATTTCTTGCAGCCTTGACAGTGTACAGCCCGTCGGTTCTTGTTTTAAACGCCATGCTGAAGCAGCACTTGATGTTGACTCAGCAGTTTGTAGAGAACATTCACCACCTTCACTTGTCCCTTGTGGAGTCATTAGAGAGTGAGAAGTTCCACTACCATACCCTGGAAGAGGCTAAAGAGGTATTTATGATAGACTAGACAGCAGCCTAGCTAGAGTAAGTGTATATTCCTTTCTAGTATTTGCAGCAAACAGATTTTCTTTGCGTGTTATTCATTAATCAGCTAAAGCTCATATTATTATTGAATAAATTACTTCATAGAAGAATACTACTCTAACGCTTGTGCCCGTATTAATAACAAGTCAGGAGTTTATACAGTAAAAAAAGACTGCAGTCTGGCTGAGGCCATAGTTTTGAAAGAAGCAGCTTTCTGCTGTCTTCAAACAAGCAAGGCTCTTCCTAATGCTGCAACAGAAGTATCCCTTTCTGTTGCTAGTATAGAGAAGTGCAGGTATCTTGACATGAAGATTTATTAAATACTAGAACATCTTTATCTACATAAAGGAAATTTGTATATTAACTTTTTTTTGCAGTACATCAAGAATCACAAATCCCCACCTCTAACAATTGAGCAAGCACGTGAAGAAATTCGGAAAGCACAGCAGGAAAAACTGGTTTGACTCTTTGAATTTTAGGTAAAATTTACATTTACAGACCTCAAGCTGGAGCAAGAAACCCTTCCACCTTGGCCAGATAAGTTATAAAGTATGTACTGGAAGGATTTGTACTAACTACTATGTATCTTACTATACGTAACTTACAACTACATCATCACAGTCTGCATGTTTACCACGTAGATCGTGTGATCTGTGATCACAGCTGTGATCATGGTAGAAGTGAAAGCCTGTACTACAGCACCCGAGGAATACGATCGCAGTAGAAACACACCGTATCCTGACTTTAGTGCCATATTTAAATGGTGTTTGTATATAGTTAGCCTTGTCAGGTTACCACAAAACCAAACACACGCCAAGTTAAGAGAAATGCAATACAAGGCAGGCTTATAGCCAATGTACTGCAGTCCATTTACTCTGAAATACGAGCCACTATTTTACTTTTATTAAAAAAAAAGTGTTTATTGGAAGGCAAAACAATAAAATTCACAAGTTGGTAACATACAGGTGGTGTATGCTGATTCACAGACAGTTACAGTTCCACAACTACAGTAGATCTAGAACAAACTGGTATTTCACCATATTAACTGAATGGTTTTAAGAGGGTTTCTGCTATACAAACAAATGACTCTGGAAGAGGTTACCACCACGCAGACCTCTGGAGTGGAAGTGCAGTGTAAGGGCCTCACATCTTTCGCTGGTGGTCTCTGGAAACAGTTACAAAAGGGGTTTTTTTCTCATTTAGATTAAAGGAAGTTTCCGAGAACGTTTCATTGTTAGAAACTTGCAGAGCAGAGAAAATGGATTCTCTTCTATTCAACTAATTAGCTTTTATTAAAGGGTATATACAAAAATATAAAAAGCTTAAAGAATGTCTTCCATTACAAAGCATTGAACATCCCTTAGAGCGCTTGAAAAGCTAGAACAGTTAACCCTCGTGTTCTGACCAGAGTTGTGACTGCAGCAGCTGGTGTGTAGGGGCGTTAAGTTGTGTGGTAGGTTCTAACAAGCTTGCACAGTGCTCATAGGTCACCTGTACTGGAACTAGATGCTTCATTCCCCATTTAGACATTAGGATACACTGCTCAGCATCAGTCTGACTTGATCCCAAGGCAGCACCCCTCCACTTCAAATAGAATTAACCTTTTGAGAGAAATAAACATACATTATGGAACTAGAGAACATATAACCACATCAGATAATGCTGTAATTCCACAGGAATGAGCGAATCGCAATCCTGCACCGGGGATAGCTTGACTGGGGTTTAATTTGAGTATAAAATGGGTAACTAATTAAAAAATTTTGCAAAATAAATGGAAATTCTTAAACTTGCTAGACATGTCATAGTTATGACTGGCCTTTTCTAAACACTAAACGACAAGTGTTGAAGTACATGTCATAGCTTTCCATTTTTCACCATAGTTTTAAAAGTAATTCATTTGTCACTTCCTCCAGACTTTAATCCGGATTTATACAAGTTTAATGTTTTGTAGAAGATGCAAGACATCTTTCTTCAGAGAGTCTTATTCGGGTGGTGGAGGGTCTTGCGTTTCACGCTTCACTGAAACAATAGGGAAAAGAGTTCTTACACATTCTGCAGTTACCTAAGCTGTCTGAAATGTGTCGTGGAATGTGGGCTCTATTAATGAGGAATTTTTCCTTCTGGGCTTTATTTGAACCCATTTTATCACACAGATCTACTGCAGCCAGAGGTAGAAGTGACTTTTCATTTAGCACGCCAATTTTTTTTCCTTTTGGTCATGGGCAAGTGTAGTCGTTCCACGTAACACAGACTCTCTGCAAAAATCCACCATTTGGGTAATTGTCTTCATCTCTTAAGAAGCACCTCCACTTTTTCTGAATCCTTCCTGCACTACGGTGAATTTATTACCAGTTCTGGCTTTGGCAGAACGCAGCGCTAATTGTAGGAAACTGGGAGTTGGGCAGGGCCAAACAGCAAGCGTGGTCTAACTTCATTCCAACCACAACGACCTTCCTGCTCCGGCAGCCACCCCTCCTGCGCATGGCTCCCTCCACCACCTTGGGGATTGCTCCTATTTTTTGAAGGGTAACATTCAGAGACGCAGGCTCTTGGTATTGCAGCCAGGAAGTGGCTTACACAGAACAGGACCATTAATTAATGGTTCAGAAGTCGGAATACAACACAACTCCCAAAAAGGAAAAGGTGCTGGGTTAATCAGAGGATACATCTACTTACCTGGTTTTTTTATTGCACCCATTGCATTAGAAAGAATTAAAGAGTTACTGGTCTTCTGATTTGGGTTTACAGTCTACAGTAAATAGGACAAAATCACTACCAGGTCTGCACAGTTTTAAAAATTGCTTAGAAACATTCACTTACATTCATCTCTGGCCTTCATGCGTGCGATAAACGAGTAGCTTTTATTTCTTCGGTAGTTTTCGTAAGGGTCATCTAATGCAACTCCCACTCCTTTGTATTGATCCCATTTGTCTCGGATGTCCCCTCCTTTAATTGGATCCTGAATTCCTTGTTCCTTGGCTCCCAATCCACCCGATCCACTCCATCCTGCAGAACGGACACAACATCACAATCCTGTAACTACTGTTTTAATTATTAGAATTCTGAAGACAAACGCAGACATTTTGGAAACAACCTGAGAAAGCCTCAATTCGATAGAGCAGGACAGCTATAACAGACTGCCTGAAACAACACATGAACTGTCCCATTTATTTCAGAAGCGTTAATATGCAGAGACTGGGGGAGCTGGCAAACATCAGCACTATCCCTGAAAACTTGAGGGCAAGGGGAAGGACAGCACAAGCCCAATCTGTCCAGTCAGCCCTGCTGATCTGCGCCGCGGGCAGATGGAGTACCTGGGCGAGGAGAGTTCTGTTTGATGCCAAACTCGCCTCCCTGTCTCCCATGTCCTTCCCAGAAAGGCAGCTACCACCACTGCTCCATGTTCTGTATACTTACATCCTGGAATATCCTTACGCTGACCTTGGAATACCAAGGGGTAATTACTTATGAACATACATGCATTAATTAATTGTATCCAAGAGTTCGGTGCCTGATTTTGTTTTCTGGCTTGTGTAAGATTCCAGAACAGCATCTTACCCATTTTCACTAGCATTTGATGGCCTTTATTTTCTTCTCCAAGTCTTGATTCTGGTATAGGAGGCCCAGAACTGGAGCCCAAACCAGCAGAAGAACTAGGGGAATAAAAAGAGCAAATTAAGAACAAGCGATCCTGTTCTGACACAAAGCAAGGTCGTTTATATTCGGTTAAACGTTAACGTCTGATATAATCCCACCCACTCTACTAAGCTATTCTTTTATAAAGCTAGTCGATGACGGGGTTAGAAAGGTGCCAGAAACACCCTAACTGCTTCTCAGTACAAGGGAGATCAAACACTACGGTCTTCCTAACACTGAGGGTACTCGGAGGATTCCTCCTGCTTCCTAGGAAGGCAATACGAGGCCTTCAGAGTTGCACAGTGTGTTGTTATAAGCAGCAGCCACCACAACAGAGTAATACTTACTCTATAAGCACATACACAGCACAGAGAGTTTCTAAATCTGCTTTCCGTCTTCTTTTCTACTATTTGTTGAAATGCTTATTACACCCCCCTTATGAGAAAAGCGCCTTTGTTGGGACTTTTCCGAACAGCCCAGGTAAAAAGAGAAATGGACAAACAAAAGCTTACGGAGGAGTGGGGCTGCGAGACCGGGACCGGCGCCGCCTTCCTGGCGAGTACGATTTCGATCGAGATCGTGACCGCGATCGCGAGCGGCTGTGAGAAGAGCGGGACCTGCTCCGGCTTCTGGAAAGGGAAAGCACACGAGATCAGATCCGCAAGTCACCAGAGCTCCTCATTCAGCCCAGAGGGTTGGGTTTTTTCGTACCCCCCCAGTTCCCAAGACTCAGCCCACTGCACTCTACCTGGACTGAGAGCGCGAATAGGATCGTGATCGAGAGCAAGAGCGAGATCGTGACCTCGAATAGGAGCCAGATGATTTTGAAGATCGCGAATTGGACCGGGAGGATGAGCGACCTCGGCTTTTAGACCGACTGCGAGACCGAGAAGGCCCACTGCACAGATAAAAGCAGAGAAACCCCAGTGAAACTCCTGGGAGAAGCACAAGAAACACAAATACACTTGTGATCAAATTCAAATTACACACAAGCACTTATATCTGCAAACAATCCAGTGAAAGCTTCAGCGTGGCAAAAACTAGCCTCTGCGGATTAGACAGAAATTCCAGCAAGCTGAAACTCAGTTATTCCATCAGCACGTTGCCGAACAGACTTTCCCTCTGCATTCAGCCCAAGGTATTCCCTAGCACCTCCCAAACGAACAGCATGCATCAGGAGGCAGCAGACAGGATCCCTCACCTGTTTCTCTTCTCCTGACCTTTCCTCCGCCTCGCTCTCATTTTAGCTCTGAAGAATTCATACAGTCCGTTCTGCTCCCAGCCTTCACTGCAATAAATCAACCACACATAGAACCGACATCTGTAAAATTCTACTTTGATCAACAGAGACGTTCAGGATTTCCGCTAGATTTTGTAGGGGACAAAGGGCCTGGGCAAAAAGGTCTCGCAAATCTCAGTGTAAGATCAAACAGCGTGTGCAGTTTAAAATACAACAAGAGCACTCATTTCAGCATTAGAAGAACCAAGACACAGGCGAAGGAAGAGAGAGGCACTTCGTGGTTTGAGACAGCTTCTTAGGGCATTTTCCTTACCATATTGTTCGCTATACCTACTCTTACCTGTTTCTAGGCCTGTCATGAGATGGTGGACTATAAAATGCCTCAACCGCAGCCAGTAGTCTCTCACTGGGGGGCATTGGGGGTGGAAGACGTATATCTTTAGGATCTAAAGGTTTATACTCATGATCTTCAAGCTGCCGGAAACAAAACAAATTACATTCGTGTCATGTGTCATGGGGTGGCTACCTGAAGAGATAAATACAGATTTAACTGCGTAGGGACCTCGCATTTCACCATCGGATAAAATGGTCCAGAAATAAGGATTCTGCAGATGACCCAATGCTTTCTTGTGCTATCACTACCATTTTGAGTTCTACGAGAAAAGCCAGCACTACACATGTTGCAGCATTAACTGGATCACCAGGCAGATAAAATGCAGATCTCACCGATCCACCTTTGTGATAAAAGTGGCTGGCTGGAAGCCTGGCAAAAGCTGGTGCATGCTGAGAGTAACACAAAGTTAGAGATGGAAGAGACCTATTTGTTCATCTCAAACACAGAATGCATAAATGCATGTATCCCCAAAGATGCTGACAAAGACACATTTCCCGTTCTCTATCATTCTTTGTTTGTCACATTAGTGTTGCAAAACATCTTTGTAAGGAAGAACTCTGAATACCAAAAACTAGCACGCAGTGGCCACATCAGACCTGCAAAGTCCCTCTGGCCATCAGAAAATGACTGGGGATTTCTATTTTCTAAAAACAAGGGTAAGATTTTCAAGGGTAAATTAGTCTTTCACATATATGAGCTCAACCAGCTTTCACTGGCACACAACACTCAAAAATGTTACCATTTTCACTACCTTCTCCCCCGTTTCTGCCCTTGTGCACCCTACAACAGCTTTGGCTCATGGTTGCTTAATGGAAGGATTTGAAATTATCAATGTCCATGTTAAACTGTCCCTAATTTTGGTCTTTGAATCCTACTCATCAGGGCCCGTTGCAAGCACTTACTTTTACAAGTGGAGCCATCAGTCCAGCAGGAAGATCAAAGTAGGGAACATTTGGCACCAGACTGGGATCATCGTGGTTCATGTGGGGGGGCCCTTGTCGCCGCATGTGAGGAGGCTGCCCATTAAATCCATGTGGGGGAGGCCCGAAATCAGGGTGCTGCGGCCCTCCCCAGGGAGGATGCTCGCTGATTCCAGGATGAGGCAATCTGTGACCAGGATGATGATGAGGAGGTCCAATTTCTGCAGAGCAGGAGGGTTAAAACGTTTTATTTAGCTACAGAGAAAGGAAGGCAATCAGAGATGTGCTTCAATTAGTGCAACTGTCCTAAAAAACAATCTTGGCACCCAGAGCCTTGCAGATCCAGAAAAACAACAGAAGTGAAGAACCAGAGGCTGGCTGCAGGTCCACATTCATGAACACCTTGCAGTGCCTCTCCCTCCCTGGTCACAGCAACCGCTCTCAAAACAACAGGAGACTTTAACCCTAAGCCACTGCTCGCTCTGGGACATGCTGTGGCCAGAAAGTACCACAAGAAAGATACGCTCAGGAGCAAAAGGTTTCAGATGCAGCAGGGCAGCTACTGGTGGGATCTGCTTCTGAAGCCTAAATACACAATCATGGCTTAGCACGGACCTGTAATTAGTTCTGTCTCTATGCCAAATCAACATGTATAAAGAAAGAAATATGGCAGGAATTAACTCACATGAGTAGGTGACAAGAAAATACTTTGTTTAAAGAGGCGTTTCGAGAAGAGGCAGAGATAATATCCTGTTAAAAGAGAAGTGAATGACATCCATCCAATCACTGATGGACGAACCATTTGCCATGAGCGCCAGGATACCCTGCTGAACTCATTGCACTACATAGAGAAAAACCAAGACTGAAAATCAGCATCATCTGCAGCAGGACCAACAGTTTTTCCAGGAAAAGCCATTATAGCCACTGCCCAATCTTCAGCTGGTACTATTTGACACATCTTCATCAGAACTTGAACACAGTCTGCGTTGTCATTGCTTCACTGCTTTCCTAATTTTAGCCATCTGTTTTAGTAGATCCCCTCCTCCAACAGCTTTACATGAAACAACAGATGTTTTGGATCACCACTACCATCCAAAACAGAGCATCTTTTCTGAGCTTAAACCTTAATTCCCCCAGGACAAGAAAAGCTGTTCTCCCTACTCACTACCAGAACTCTTAAAAAAACCCAAAACAAACAAACAACCCAAAGAAAAAGGAAAAGGAAAAGAAAAAAAAAAAAAGGAACAATCTCTGCTGGAGAAGTTAATCACAATCCTAACTATAAAAGTTCCAATTCATTGGTTTTCACTGTTTTTTGGACTTGGGGAATTGCGAATCTTTTAAGCTTGAAATAGCAACTCCTACATAGCAACATAATTGCTCTTTTAAGTGGCATGTCATACAGAACCACAGTGATCTTTAGACTTTACACTGATAAGGCTCATTCCAGAATAATCATAACTTCTGCATGTGAAATAGAAACTACATCGGGGCAGCAGCATACCAGACTTCATGAGGGAGCCTGCAGCCACATCTGAGCCGCAAAGCCCAGGCAAGCGGCACACCGACTACGCTCTCAGAGATCCCTGTGTGCCGGCAAGACAGCAAACCAAACAAGAAAGGAGAACTGGAGGTAAAGATCATTTCACCAGACACTACCATGCCACAAAACATTAAGGCAGATAATTAGAGAGCTTTTCAGTAAAAATAAAGAGAATTAAAAAAGGGCACGGGTGAATGCATGCACAAGAACAAATGCGTCCAGCCTGGCTTCCTCTAACTTCATCTACGGAGGGCACAGCTGAAGAGCCCTCATCTACAGCCTGATGTGCAGGAGATTGAGTTCACAAGCAAATGCTGCTTCTCACCTCTGCACTTACTATTTTTAAAGTGAAAGAGTCATGAGAGGGGTGCCTGTAGAGATGCTGACTTGAGTTTGGATTAAAACTTCTGATTATCTGCATCCGTTAGGGAAGGAAGACTCAAAAAGCAAGGAAGCATCCAACTCTGCATGTATTTCCTACTGAGTTGTTAGCAGTAGCTTCCCAAACCCCCAATCTGAACGTTCCTCAGGAAAATCACAACAGTCCACCAGAATAAGCTGTCACCCCAAAGCACTAAATAATTTTGTAATGGCAATCAGCATCGCAACGTAAGAAAACCTGGCCTGGTACACACTTTACCTTGAGGAAAATCCCCCTGGGGGTAATCAAAACGATGAGGATAAGGAGGCCTTTCAAAGGGATGGCGAGGTGGAAAATCATCCTGCATGAAGCGAGGTGGAAAGCGGTTGAAATTATGCGGATGCGGGGGCTGGTTGAATTGGGGATGTTGCTGATGTGGAGGAAATGGGCCTCTGAAGTGAGGTGGCCGCTGCATTCGAAATGGAGGTTCCCTTTGACCCCCACCCCATGGAGGTTGTTCGTGCTGGTTGTTCCACGGTGCTTCAAACTGGTTGTTCCAAGAAGGATCGGGCTGGTTGTTCCAAGGTGTCTCTCGCTGATTGTTCCAGCCTTGATCTCTCTGTTCGTTCCACATTCCTTCATGGTTGTTATTCCAGGGAGGACAATGAGGTGGTCCCTAGGGGTGGAGAAAAGAAGCCTGGTCATTAGGCTACAAAAATAAAGAATGCAATAAAAACAACCCACCTTTTTAAAGTAAATATAGCCCGTAGGCAACATGCCCAAGTGAAAAGAACTTTCCGAATGCAAGGTCTGAACAACTGCAGCTTCAAAGAAAAGACAGGAAAAGACCAAACTGTTACTGAACTAAACAGCTCTCTACTCAAGACCGTACTTCTTGTTCCGCTTGCTCATATGGAAAGCGTGATGGTTGACAAACTGAAATACAATTTATACTTTGCCTTTAGCTGGGCTCAGAACGAGAAAGCTTGGCATTTGAATCTGGATTTATAACTTTCACAGCTTCTCACCACGCTTCCACAACCGAGATGGTCATTCTGAACCTCCGCCTCCCTCTACACCTTGTTTCAGAACTACGTTTCTTACCTGTTGTTGACCCCACGGTGCAACAGGGTGAGGCTGGTCAAACCACGGTGGTTTATTTGGAGGAATCTGGTCATGAGATCCAGGGCCACGTGGCCCACCAGAGGCAGGATCTTGCACTCCAGACCCTGTCGTGTCATACTCTGTAGAACCAGCTAGAGGCAGCTGAGATTTACCATCATCTGAAACAGATTGGGGACTATTATAAGCATCCAGGTCACATGTCGTTAATAAAACACCAGCACACCTACAACAGGCTCCATCTGAATTTTGTTGGATGTGTAAACATTCTGCAGAAATCGATGACTGGGAGAGAGGATTTCTGATCCGTTTAACATTCATCTCTTTGGTTCTTTTTATACTCCAGCATCAGACCACGCCAGCTGCAAGCCTCCAAACAGTTTCAGGCTTTTGCCTGAACCAAACCAGCATAGCACAGTACCTCACTACTAAAAAAGGAGCAGGGGGAAAAAAAAAAAAAAAATCCCACAGTGTTGCCACCCACTGATTTTCTGCACAGGTCCCCAGAACAGGTTAGTACCTGCTTGTGTAACTGGAGCAGACGGTGGAGCCGAGGCTGGTGCTGCTGTGGGGGCCTGAGGCGGGGGCGTTGATTTCACCTCGTTCTCTAGTGGTGGTATTTGTATTTGTTGCTGCTGCTGCTGTGTTAAACTGTTTACAAACTCTTCATGTTGAGTTTTCAGGTTCTGTATCTGCTGTTGGAAGGCTACTTGTACAGGCTGTACTACTGTTGCATATTCAGTGATCAAATTTGCCTGATAAAATGAGATAAATTATGAAGAACAAGTTATGGCCATACCTAAAGCAGTTATCCTACCTGCTCATTCGGAATCTCCTATATTGCTCTCCACCCCCTCCCAAGAAATGCATGAGAATGCAGGACAACCTGCTGGCAGGAGAACCTAGTCACACTACGAAGCTCTGAAGATTTCCAAAATATTCTCTGCAGGCTAGAATCCAGTGTCTATACAAATGCCTAGCTTTCAAATACAGCTAAAATCAACAGCATTCATTTTTAGCGTTAATAAAATGAATAGTTCCTGCTGCCACAACGATTTTTATGCTTACTGTACCCAACTTAAAGCTACGGTTTCTTTAGCTTCCTTTTTACCAAACATTCGTTTCCATAAAAAGAGAACACACTGCTAAATATGTACATGACTCTAGTGGTTACAAATGCAAATAGACTTTCTGGGATCATATCAGCAGACAGATTATTGAATGTTTGAAATAACAAGGTTATGTTTTACATTATTTTTGTAATCCCTTGTAAACGCCTTTGGGGGGTGGGGATTAATATTTACCTTGCAAAAAAGGAAAACGTTTCCTAAATTTATTTATGTAAATATTTTGGAAACAAGAAAACTGTTACATTTCTTTTGTGGCTAACCTGGTACTGGCCAAGTCCAAGAGCCGGGCTCTGTAACTGCTGAATAATTGACTCATCAAAGTACCCATTTTTCTCCCATAGTTGAAGAAGCTGCATAAATTCAAGAATGAAATGTTTTTAGAAATTATGAACAATAAAGGAAAAACTGAGGCACAGCGTTTTTATGTCTCTAGCTTAGTCAAAAGACCTAGGATTTCAGCACTTGTCTTTGAACCACTGAAGATTCAGATGCATTCATCATTACGATAACTTTTAAATAAAGCCTAGGTACTTTTAAGTTCTACTTTAAATATGAATTCAAGCACATCGTAATAGGCTTTGTGAAGACAATCACACTAGAAGAATCTCAGTGGTCTCTTCGATCCTCATATTTGTGAATTTGCCTAGCGTTAACTTAAAGAAGCAAAGCATGCAGTTAAACCAAAACCAGATACTCACTCTGGCAATTTTCTGTTGCTTATCCTCCTCCACTGCTAGAAAACTGGTGCAATAAATAGGCACAACCACCTTCTGTAAAGCAGCCAGAAGATCTCGTGCTTGCTTCCGCTGGCTTCGAAAAGGAACGGGAAGAGAAGAGTTACTGCCTTTCACTGTAACACTAAGAGCACTGTAATACTCAATTCATCCCAACTTCTGCTACACTAAAAGTAGTGGATTCATCAACTAGAGAGCTCCCTCCTTTACATTTTTACTGTAAAGTCTTGTCTGGAGGAAAAATACAAAAATGGTAAAAGCTGAATTTGATGACTAAAGCACTACATCTTTGTGCCAGCTACGGACATCTTAAGACAGCTGCTAACAATGATGAACACATTAAAAAGCAACTAATCAAACTAACAGCGCATCTAGCGGAGAGAGACTTCACCCAATTAATCAAAACATCAAACCGAAAACCACAATTAAATTCTTACCAGTGATGCAATACATCATTGATTAAGTAGATTAGATGTAACCGAAGCTCAAAGTGAGCTCCTTCTGCCGTTATACGATTTCGCAGGTGCCCAGCCATCAGCTCACAGTGTGCAGGAGATTTTGCATTACTAAACATCCAGTTCTTGCCAGCCTTAGAAAAGCAAATTTAAAATATTTTAAGTTAGTCTAATGTGTTCACATCATATGAACTTCCCAGAACTCTGATATAACTGCAGGAGAGAAGTTTTCAAGTAACAGCTATCATCTTACCTACCACGCAACACAACGATAAAGCCGCTGTTTACAGACAATCTCAAAATTCAAATGATACTTAATCCACACCACCACCAAATACCTGTTCAGATCTGGATCACTTACTGAGATTGCATCTTTCGTACAAGTCTCAATTATTGGCTGCAACAAGTTGTCAAATTCGTTCATATCTAACTGGGTTTCCTCCAAAACTTTCTGCATTTGTTGCTCAATTGCAAGGGCTACTGCTGATGTGACTTGTTCCTGAAAAAAAGAAAAAAATAATAATGAAAAAAGAATTATATGACACCCAATGTTCTTTTGAAGAACTAAACTGCTGTATCCCTGTCCTCTTAACTGTAAGGAGCTGTCTCAAAGACCAAGACCTTTTACAAGCAATTCTATGTGACCACATATAAATCTTTCAGTTGTTTGGTTTTGAGAAGAAAAGACTCTTCTCATTCTTCAGGAAAAGTCCAGTTCATTTCCACCTCTAAAATCTCTCCATCATGGAAAAAAAGTAATTGCAAGAAGCTCCTAAACGCATAGGACATGATCTAGGCATACTGCTTTCTTCCAGGAGCTCTTTAGTTTGGTTCCCAGTAGCTTTAACAGCAAAACGTCGCCTGCAAAAAACAGTGAGTTCAAAGCACGCAGTTCCCTTCCACCCCTAATCAGAATCCACCTTAGAATACCACAAGCTGGAATGTCTTCCAGTTCCCAGCAACCTGCAGCATTAAACAAAGATTAAAGTAGTCACTATTTATTCCGCTCTGCAAACCAACAAGGTTTTTCCTATAGTAAATAAACTGTTTTAATCAAAGATCAATCTTGCTAGCACATCAGATACATCCGTTCTAAGGAGATGACAGCAGTTGCCACAGAACAAAAATAAGCAAAGTAATACTCCCTCTCCTCACCGGCACGCGATGCCGCCACCGCTAGTCAGACAGAAACCTTCCTCTCCCCCTTCACTCCTGATTTTTACAGCCACTGGCAGTCGAGGATAAACCAGTTGAGTGCTTATCTTAAACCAACCTGTCTCATAGCAAGGAGATGCTGCTCCTGCTGCTGCAGGTTCCACTGACTCTGCTGGATAAGTTCCTCCACGGAAGGAGCGCCCTGAGGAGCTGGGATAGGTGCAGCCGGTGGGAGAGACGGTTGCGGCAGCGGCTGGATCTGTGCAGTAGCCTCGATATCTTGACTTTGCTTGCACAACACTATCAGACAAAGTAAACTTTTAAAGTAAGCCTCAAAGAAATCTGCTACCACCAGCCCACATGCGAAAACCGTGCCGGTTCCGAAACAGACCCTCGCTCTTTACCTAACTGCTTAACACAAAATGAAAATCGCGCGGTCGAGGGCGGAGGGCACAGAAGAGGAGTATCGGCAACTCCTTGCGCGCTTCAAGAGGAATGACTCCAACACAAGGCCAGCCCCCGGAGCTGCTGCGCTGGACCACCCTGTTCTTGAGGGCCCTCCAGGTGCTGCGCTCCGCCTCACCGCGCTGCCAGTACCCGCCGGTACCCGCGGTGCAGCCCGGCCTGCCTCCGAACCCACACGCGGCGGGGCGAGAAGGGCCGCGGGCGGGGCTCGGCAGCTGCCTGGAGCTCAGGGGCAGGAGCAGGCTGCGAGCCAGGCCCGGCGGGGCAGAGCGAGGCCAGGAGGGGGAAGAGTGGCTGCGCCGGCCGGGGCCGAGCGGGGACCGGGACGGGGAGCAGAGCCCGCCGCGGCCCTGCGCCGGCCCCCGGCCGCCGACCCCGCACAAGCCGCGGGCCCCACTCACGCTGCTGCTGCTCCAGGGCCAGCTTGTACTTGTAGTAGCCGTAGAAGTCGCCCCCGAAGAGGAAGGAGAATTTGGGGTTCTCCTTCTGCTTCTCCATCGTCATCTTCTCGAACTCGGGCCCGTTCCGCGCCACGAACTGCGCCAGCTTGTCGATGACATTCCGCAGCTCCTGGTCTGTGGGGAGGCAGCGCCGTCAGCCCCCGTCGGCCCAGCCCGGCCCGGCCCCGGTCCCTCCCGCGGCCTCCCCTCCCGCCTTGCCCCCCTCCCGCCCGGGCCGCGCTCACCGTCGGGCGGCAGCGGCATCTCCATGGCTGCGGACAAGGGGCCGGGGCCGGGGCCGCCGCTAGGCCGCACCGGCCGGAAGTGCCGCCAGACGCCAGGCGGCACGCGCAGCCGCGCTTTACGGCCCCGTCGCTATGGAGACGGCGCGCGGCGCCGGGGACGTGCAGCGGTTTCTCCCCCCCCCCCTCCCCTCCGCCGCGCGCAGCGGGCGGGAGCAGGCGCCCTGAGGGGAGCGGCGGGAGCGGGAGCAGGCGCCCTGAGGGGAGCGGCGGGAGGGGGGCGGCCCCGAGCCCGGCCCTGAGCCCGGGGGGTGCCCTGGGGCCAGCTCCGGCCGCGGCAGCGCCTCAGGCCGCTCTGTCGGCGCTGCGGGAGCCATCTCGGCTCGCAGCTCGCCCAGCGCCGTGGGGGTAGCCCGGGCTCGCCCCCGCTCCGCCTGGCCGGCCCCTGAAGGAGAAGCGGCTTCTGGGCCGCAGCCTGCGAGACCTCGTCCTCTCCCGCTCGGCGCCCCCAGCACCTGCAGCAGCGGCCGCAGCGCTCCCGTCCCAGAAGCACCTGGTTCCCTGCTTTTAAACCACCACGTCTGAGCTGCAGTTCAGTTGCCAGAAATTAATAGAGCACGTTAAAAGAAAGCATGTCATTTAACATCTGTTTCATCTTGGGGACAATCCGCAGCGGCACTTAGGCTACATAGACCGTTGGTGTGTAAAAAGGAACATGGATGTGTAGGACACTCAGTACAGAGCAAATTGAACTTAAAATGCGCTTGTTAAGGACAGCAAGCGCAGATGCTATGCAGGGACATTTTAAATAATACTTAAGCACTGTTGCTTTCTAAGTGACTCATTTCTTTATGCAGTTAAAACGACAACGTTCAAATCGTTTCTGGTTCTTGCCTTAACTTCCCTTTTGCACCCGATACTCCGTTATCTTTCAAAATGGGATTAAGAATACACCGCAGTTACATACCTGCTGGATTCAGGAAAACGTTCCTTCAAAAGCAAGGCGCTGACCTGAGCGGCTCCACGCCCCAGCCCAGAGGCACAAGGTGTGGCAGAAATTGCTCAACTCCCTCTGCTTACACGATTCAAAAACCCCACCTGAAGACCATTTGTATGACAACTAGACATCAAAGCTCAAAGCGGGGCCCACATGATTTTGGTGTCTTAAAATTTTAGGAAAACTGAATCCATAACTGGAAGTGATCGTCTGGGAATCATAAGAGGCCAAAAGCAAACCCGAGTATCCTAGCGCTCACCCGGAGCTGTCATCACTATCTTAAGTTTCAGGCATTATATTACACTTTACAGGTTTTCCAGTCACACAGATAACACTCACAGACATCCTCACAAAAAGGCAGAACTTTTTATTCTTAAGAAGACATACCATGAAGACCCCACTATATTATCTACAGAATATAAAAGCTGAGAAAGATGGATGTTTCCATGTATCCAAATAACAAATGAATATCCCCCCCCCCCCCCCCCCAAAAAAAAAAATCAAATACGGACTCTGATGATGATTCTACATGACTCTGCAGTCCTGGAAATTAACATAGATCCCAGAAGACCAGATTAAGTTCAAATCTTAGCTCATACTTAAAAATAAGAAACTTTTCCAGATTCCTGCTGCTGCCTTCCATCCCAACACAAACGTTACTGCTTCGCACATTGGAGCCCACGCAGTCACTGTCCAGGCTGCCGTGTTCCTCAGCACGCCGCGATGGTTTATCCACAAAACGCCCCAAAAGCTACAGTTACTTGACAGCGGGGTCCGCCAACAGCCATCAGAACATCTGATTTATTTTAGACAGGAAAGAGTCCCAGTACCTGGAAGCCACCAGTGTGGTTTCTTCCCGTCATCCCATAAGGGATCCCAGCTTCAGGAGCAGCAGCGACTGGAGGGGCGCATCGCAGGCAGTCGGCTGAGGAACATCCAGAACTTCACAGAATGACAGAGTTGAGACAAGAACAGGAAAACAATACAGAAGTGTTCATTTGCTTAAGTGCCAGATTTCATACAGTAAGGAGTGCGGGGTTTTTTTTGGTAAAACCACCCATATTCACATCAATTTATAGAGTACCAACATAAAAAAACACCAAATAAAAAAGATGGGTGGTGACTGGCACCTGCACATTTGCACCTGCGTATCTACATAATGGAATTGTATCATACACCTGTGATCTCAGGATTAACAAATTTGTTTTACCAGCCTGTACCACCACCACAACGGTATTGCAGAATTAGTTTTAACAGCTTACAACACGGTTCAGAAACAGAAGCCTTAGAAAAACAAAACTTTCCCTTTATTTATATTGCACCTTTTTCACAAATAGCTACATGGCAGAAGTTTCTTCTGCTGCGAAATGCTACATCAGAAAAATGTGGGTTTGAGCACACGTGAGAAAGAAAAGGTCTTGAGCTGACCCCAAATTACCAGCACTATTTTTACAAATTACTGTACACCTTCGAAGCCTAAGTATTGCCTCAATTTTATTTAGCATTCAGGTATTTAAAAAACACAAGCGTTTTACCAGATGATAAAGATGCTCTAATCGCTACTAGGTACTAAAATTGAATCTGCAAGGGAAATATTTTCAAGAGATCTTCAAAGAGCACCAAATACTCTACAGAGCTATCAACAGAAAACCCACATGTAGCGGGGAGAGATTGGTTTCTTTCACACTGGTATTTCTAGAACTATTCAGGACTGTTTTGGGAAGAATTTCCCCATTTTATGATGTATTTACATGTTAGAAATGCACAACGGAGATCAAAACATTCCTAAAGATACCAGCGACTAGTGTCCTAACGCTAGTTGTGGCATCCAAATCATCGTCGTCTCAGTCTGCGTAACCATCCGGTAAGGCATCACGCCCATACAGCAAAACATCACCTGATTTCCCACAAGCGGCCATCGCTCCTGATGTCTGCCGCTCCCGAAGCTTCCTGCAGGGAAAAACCCAAACCACCCCCCTGCACTTTGATTTAATAACAGGGTCATTATACACGATTGTCTAGATATGCCCTTTTTATTCCAGTGTTTCCACACTTTCTACAGACCTATGTACATAGTTAAATACGTCATTAATATACAAACCGTGTTAAAACAAATGTTTTACCTCGTCAAACAAAATCTTGCAGCGGTCCAAGATTAAAATATATATTACAACAGTATCAGAAACTTCCTTTACCTGAATGTGGGCAATATTGCTTAAGGACTTGGATTCAGGTACTCAGCAAAACCACCTCTTGTAACCAATTCACTTAACCGTTTTAATTATATGTTCTACCATACAAAATTATCCCTGTTGACCTCAGACATGAACTAGAAGAGCAGGAACACTGCCAGGCAGTCTCCAGGGAAGAGATTCACTCTCCGGGCCCTAAACGGACGATATCCTCGTTTTGGGTCGGTCCCTTTTTGCTCTGCAAGACAGTAGTTTTGTTTCAGACACGCAGCGAAGCCACGAGCCCAGACCGCAATTTGGGACAAGCTATTTTCAACAGTAAGCCCTCACCTGCTACCATACTCTTGACAGAAAAAGCTGAGCTGAAGGCCTGCCACAGGAAGTGTGCAGTGCAGGCTTTTTCTGAAAACAGCTGCAAAAAAGTTCTGGTTATGTTCTTTAAAAGGAAACCATCTAAACATATTTAATAAAGCCTCTGATCTGCGAGTGGAGTATGCGGAGCTTTATTGCGAGTAACAGTTGAGTTGTGTGAAGGTGGTACAGGGGCAGACGTACCAAGGTGTACGGAGGAACTCACAGTATGCCTGTACACCCCAGGGACCCCCACTGCTCCTTTTTTCTGGCATTCCCCCCGCCCCCGCGAAGTAGGGAAGAATCATCTCCGTTTTCCAAATGGGAAACTGAGGCACAAAGAACAGGATTAAGCATTTGCAGGAGTCTAACAGTTACAGCTAGCTCCCTTGGAAAGCGGTTGGAGAACTTCAGCCCCTCTTAAAAATCTCAGCCTAAATCTCTCATCCTCAAATCAGTCTTTTGCAGAGCCAGACCTAATCCAAATGCAGAGTCCACACGATCCTTTTTACATGTATGTGAAAGCACTTAAATACTGGGATGTGAGCCTTAGAAATACACATTTTGCACTTTCCCATATTAAAAAGAAACAATTATACATAAATTAATACCAGAACAGGCAAAAGACAAGTCATCTGAAAGGATACTTTTCCTCATTATCTTGTTCTTGTTAACCTGGGCTAGGGAATAATTTATTCAGAATTTCTAAACTGAAAAACTTCCAAGCTAGCATGAACAGATTCAACTCCAGTCAAGCCAAGGAAGCTCTGCTCACAACCATCAGCAGCATATTTAGCCCACCTCTGAAGTTTCAGAGGGACCATTTTCTCTTTTGGGCTGTATGGTGGGAGGCAGTCTATGTAACTACCTCCACAGTCAGCCAAAAGAATAAGAGCAGGTTGACTTTGCACTTAAAAATAAATTATTTATTATCCAGCAAGGAGCCAAATCACATCTCACTTCACAGAAATGGTCATTTTTAAAGTAATAAATAAGTGGAGGGAGTGTTCTGTACCGCACCCTAATTTTTGTCACTGGTATCTAATACCTCTCTAGTAAAAACATAATACTTATGCTATCAAAAATCTCACTGTACAACAGCTTTTCTGTTAAGGAAAGAAGGCCCCTAAATTCTTCTTTTGCTGAAGTAGTAACAATAACAATCTGATTCAGCGAAACCCAAATTCAACTGGTTTCATTCCTTTCATGCACAAATGCAGCACCTGAGGCACAACAATCAACTTGCCTGGAATTAAGTACGTTCGTTCATACTAACTGCCTCAGTTCTTCTTAACCATAAGTTATCGATTTACTACTGATTCAAATAATTTTTTTCTTAACAATTTACTATTTGAGCTCGGGGAGTTGCAGGAACAGAGCGGGATACAAAATGCAACCCCTTTCAGAGGAAAGTGGAAGTCAGGCTAAATGCACACAGCAACTCCAACAGCAGTAATTAAGAAAATGAAAAAACAATTAGGGGCTAAAAAGATAGACTTAAGAAACAATTAAGAACAACAATTATTCAAATTAATGCATTCATAATATATGAATCACATAAGAGAGCATAATTTATGCATAAAACTGAGATGAAAACACCTTAAACCTTTCAATTTCTAAAGCAAAAAAAAGAATGTTGTAAGAACAGGTGTGAAGCAAGTAAAAAAAAAAAAAAATCGTATTATTCCAAACACTTTATTGGTGAAGGTGTTTTCTGTATTGCCAAGGAAGAGCAATGTCTGAAGTTACAGGACTACATCATTCAGAAAACAATTACGATCTTGAGCTCCATTTGTTTGTTACCTACAGTGACTGGGACAACAGTGATTTTAGAGAATTCTGTTTCTCTATGCCTGAAGTACGCCCCTCGAAGAGGTCAATCTTTCTACTGTCTACTCTTTCAGAAACACTTCTGGTTTGTCACCAAAGACCGAAGGCATATGCACAAAAGTAATTAATACCCACATGAAGCTTCGTAGTTGCTCGAGGTGAATTCGGGTCTACCTATCTGCAGCTGACACACGTAAGTCAATCCTCCTCAAACAGACAAATCCTGATAAGCAGAAGCACACCTTAGTTTCACTTCTTTCTGAAAGCGTCACCTAAGTATGATCAAAACATATCGGAGAACAAATCAAAGGTGATGTTACCAGCGTGGAAACAAAATACTGGCCAGAATTTAGCTGCCAAAGAGAATAATCAGTTGACAGACTCTGAAAAGGAGCAGGGACAGCAGGTATTTAGTCTCAAGTTTTGTACGTGCGTTTCACCAGAATCTCTGTACAAGAGCTACACTGTGCATTTAGTTCCAGTGTCAGATCTAGCTGTTTCACAATTAAAGGTCTGCTTAGCAGAAGTTGGAGGTCTGTACCGCTTTCACTACACATGCATCTTCCCTTCTGCAAAAACTGTACAATAAAATGGCTTTACATTCATGGATGTACTAAAAGTTTCTGATAATGTTGGGGACACTTTGATATCACAGTCTATACCTGTTTGCCAGGATTCTAGATATCAAAACGATTTAAGTTGTAGGTAGTTGGATAGCTTTGCCGATTATACTGGAAGTGGTCTGCTAAGACATTGGTTCGCCCATACTGATAGTCTCCATGTTGTGCAAATGCCGTAAGTCCGTTCTGAGACTTTTCAGGAGTGTTTCGATGCCGGTCCAAATTCACAAGGTCTCCAGTTGTAACTGGAAGTAGCTGCTTCTTTGCTTCTTGGTTTGCATCGTACTTTGTCTAGGAAAGAAAGATAGAAAGAAAGAAAGAAAGAAAGAAAGAAAGAAAGAATGTTTTTCTTAGATATCACCAAACATGTTCATATACCTAGAACAAAGCACACAGTTTTACAATTACACTACAGTCTATGCCTGTTAGAGTCTTACAATATTAGTGACTCCTAATAAAAACCTCATTCCTCTCATATGCCAAATCACTAAGCTGCTCTTTTGCTCATGAGATTTGAGTGAGTTGCTTCCCAATCTTCATTTTTCAAGAAAACATTAAGATCAAAATTTAAGTTTGTTAGAGACCTAACAGCTGGCCTGACCCAAGCACCCGAGTCCTTCGCTTAGGTGATACGCACACCTCCTCTGCAGTGCTGCTTTATGTCACGCATTCTATATTTTTGTTCTGCTAGCTGTTAACTTCTTGTACAAAAACAAAAGAAATCATTCAAAGCTACCAGACTGTTTCAAGTGAGTTTCCTGAATAAACAAACAAATCGAAACAAACCCTTACCTTGTTATATAGGAAGACCCCTAAGATAGCTGTCATCATTCCAAGGACATTGGTGCTCGTAACGGGATTGCGAAGCATTATTAGGGACACTGTGATGACCATGATTCTTTTTGTGGCATTTGCGACAGAGTAACTTAGGGGGCTGATCAGGTTAAGAATACTGAAGGCAATGACATTCTGGGCAAAATTACAGAATCCGCTGATTATAAGGAGCATCAAGGTCCAGGACCAATGAGACATTGTGCTCTGTTACAAAGACAAACATTACAAGAAAAAAAAAAAAATGATCTCAGGTTTCAGATATGAGACAAAGGAACACAAATACAACTTGAGTCACTTCTTACCTGCCTTTGATAGGAAGAACATCTGCAACTGAACTCTAGGACCCAAGTATGTTACGTTACGCAACTGCCAACTCTGAGCAAACACCTCTGTACACACTTGTAACACGCATTCTGGGTGCGTTTGTTCCTGACTCCAGCTCCTAATCCCCGAGATTTATGCTGTCACACAAGTTACCTCTCCTAACCCTGGCATGAATTCTCACAATAAACACTATGCTTATTTTTTTATATTGTTTTGTGAAAGGATTTGCAGGTATTTCACAACAGTTCCTTCCACGCTGATGAGGAACTACACTGAAACACTTAAGTGCACTTTTCTGGTACGGGTGGTGGTGTGTGTTGGTTGTCGTTTCCCCCCGCCCCTTTTCCTCTTTTCTTTCTTAATAGCGAAGTTTCCCAAATACCACACTTACCAAGTCATTCTCTACTAAGAAGGAAGAAAGATCTACCAAAACCCAGGTTGGGATCATGAAGAACACAGCATGGCACCCAAGTATGTTCAGCAACCGAAGATGATGTATTCGGGAATCTCTTAACACCTGACAAAAAACATCATTAAACAGCCTTTCTTCAGCTACTGCCCACGTTACCAGCGGAGATTCGTAACAGTAACAACTTTAGATGACAGATAAATGATGAAAATAAGTAAATACTGTTATAGTATGGATTTCCTATAAGGATGACCAAAGAAAAACAGATGTCCATTTGAGAAACAACGGTTTCTTGAGTGGTGACTCTTAGTATGAACAAGATAGCAATACATTTAAAACACTCTACAAACCAGGAATCATTTTGTAACTAAATAGATTCAAGACATACATTTTAACTTTGTTTCTAAGATTTCATGGAGTGCCTAGTGTTGACCCTGACTCATTTGCTACAGAGAAAGGATCTGATACAGCAAGATACATTAAAAGCTTTCAAATGAACTATTCAATTTAAGCACTATTGAACTGTCAGCAAAATCCATGCTGAGGAGTAAAGAAAAGGCTCAGGATAAACTCTGAGTTCTGCCCAATTTTCAGTGTAACAACTTCGACAGGTAGAAAGAGCTGTAGAGAACCAGTGTGCAAAATAGCCAACCATTCCTTTGGGCTCCTTTGACTATAAAGTCAACTTTAAAAAAAAAAAAAAATAGCACTGGAAAATACATGCTGTCCTGCTAAAGGATGATACTGCCGACCACTGTTACGAACAGCAAAACTATTACCTTCTTCGAGAAGATGTTCTGAAGTGAAAAACACAGAGTAGCAGCAAGAGCACTGATGAGTCCCCACATGTCAAAGGAAAGTTCTGTGACGGTGGCCAACAGGACACCAGTTATTATGGGGATCAGAGACAAGTACACCTGAAAGAGGAACAGAGAGGAGTAGCTTACATTGTCAAAGAACTTTCATTTCAACTGAGTTTACACGTACCGCTGATTTGGGGAGGAAAGGAGAAGGAAGAATAAAGCACCAGAACCAGGGATCAACTGTTACACTACTGCAGTTGTGGGGGAATTAAGCGACTACAATACACGCTGTCATAACTCCAGTGTATCAGAGGGCATCACCTTGCTCAATGTTTACATGCGTTTTCTTTACATTCACAGTAAAAGGAACTTGTAAAAGCTGCATAAACTAATTTCAATCACAAAATTCACCCAGCTAACCAAAGCCTGAGCCTCCCTGATTCCAGCCAGCAGAGCGCACCGCGAACACCACCAAGAGAAGAAACCTCAGCAAACCTGTCCGCACCTTCGTCGTCTGCTTTTCCTTCATTATGATCCGCGAAAGAAGAACCACCCATATTGGCATCGTCGCTTTTACTAAAAACGGAAAGAAAACGTCAGTGGGGACGCAAAGCTTGGGCCGACTCCGTTAACCATCAGCAGAGGGTGAGCGCTGGGGATGGACGAGGGGCTCGGGTCCAGTCCCACCAAAGCCATCGCCTCAGCCCACGCTGGGTCATCCCTCCTTGACGCCGCGCTGGGCACACGTACAAACGCGGGCTGGTTCGTGGTGCTCTGGGACACCGCGCTGGGCACCTGTAGGAGCACGGGATGCTGTGCCGGGCACCCCCGGGGGCACGGGACGCCGTGCTGGGCACCTGTAGGAGCACGGGACACCGCACCAGGCACCCATCCGAGCACCCAGCGGAGACGGGGACGCCGCGTTAGGCACCCGTACGAGCACGCCCCGGGCTTCGGGTCACTGCAGCCGGGCCCCCGTACGAGCGCAGCCGGCGCCGGGTCACCCCCGCCGGGCCCCCACACGAGCACCCCCCGCTCCCCGCAGGCACCGGCCCTCACCTGTGTGCGCGTAGGAGACCGGGACCCTCCAGAGCGAGACGTGCGCGGAGACGGAGGCGAAGTACTTGCCGAAGGCGAGCGGCAGGATGTAGCGGGGGTAGGCGCGGGGCGGCAGCTGGGCCGGGCCGGCGGGCGGCACCCTCCAGGCGCGGAGCAGCGGCGGCAGGAGCCCGCACAGCCCCAGGATGTGGAAGAGGGAGACGGTGACGGGCCGCGGGAAGCCGCCGAGCAGCAGCTTGTTCACCACGTTCCCGCCGGCGCTCAGCCCGTACCAGGCCAGGCACAGCGCCGACACCCGCACCCCCTCCCGCAGCGCCGGCCCGCGGCCCCCTCGCCCCGCCGCCGCCCCCGCCCCGCCGCCCGCCGCCGCCAGCGGGGCCGCCATGGCTCCCTGCGCCGCCGGGGCACGTCACCGCCGCCGGGGCGCGGCACGTCACGGCCGCCGACGCGTCGCTTCCTGGGGCGGGGCCGGCGCGGGGCCCGCCGCCGCCTCAGCGCCTACGGGTGCCGGCAGGAGCCGCCAAGCCGCGCCCGCGCCTCACTTCCGCCGCGCGTCACTTCCGCCGCGGCCGGCCCGGGCGGGCTGGCGGGGAGGAGCCGCCGCCCCCCCCCCCCGCTCCCAGCTCCGCTCGGTGGGACCGGGAGCCCGCGGGCGGGCTCGGCCGCGCCCCGCCTCCCGCGCCTTCGTAAGAGCAAGGCCCAGAGCCCGCTGTGCCCTCGGCCCGAGCCCGCTGCCGCCGGACGGGGCCCGGGCCCGGGGCAGCCCGACCGGTTACCGTCACGCACCAGCTCCGGGCTGGCTGTACAGCGCGGGACGCTCGGCCACCGACAGCCGCCTCGGGACACCGAAGGGGCGGCCGGCGCGGTGACCGAGCCAAGGTCACGGACCCGGGACGGTTGTGCCCGGCCTTTAAAGGGACCCGGAGGGGAACGGAAGGGGCTGTGGCGGGAGGGGCACGTACCGGGTCTAGAGCCTGCGCCAGCCCCGCAGCCTGCCCAAGGACACTGCTGCGGCACCGGCGTACCTATAGAAACCGCGCGCTTTAGGCAGTGGCGATTCCCAAAAGATTTGCAGCTGAGCCGTGTCCTGTCATCCACTGACAAGAAAGAGAGGGCAGTATATTAATTTAAGATTTTAGGATGAGAAGAATAGATTTTCTAAGGCCTTAGGAGAAACCAGTAGCAGAGAAACTGAGGTCATGCAAAAATGAGAGTACACAGCAGATATGCACACGGTAAACTTCATTTGAACTTGTTTACAAAATTGACAGAAAAAATATCACCTTGTAAACGTATTCACATTTGTTGGAGCTCACAGACTGGTTATACTCGCATGCTGAAATGAAGATTGTCAAGCCTCTTCTCACCCCGGATGACATCCGAGCGAGTCGACCCTTAAGCAGAAACAAACTCGGTACGGAACAAGGTTTAAAGCTTGCGTTGTGAGCGAACCTCTCCAGCGATTTCGTACCACCAGGAACGGGCGGCCCTCGCGCCCGACGCTCCCTCAAGCAAAGCGAGCGTCAGCACGGTCAGTTTGCTCCCGAGAGCTGGATGTCATTTGAAAGCAGCGATGAACTTGGGGCATCACCTCACCGAGTGTGGTCCACAAGGGCCATCGATTGCATCAGAAATGTAAGCGGTGGAGAAAAAGATGGGGTTTATAAAGTGTAATGTAATACTTTGTCATTTCCTGAAATTTGCCCTATATTCAAAGGCCTCAAAAGAGCACGGACCCTGTTCCTAAGTAAGACCATTCAGGGATAGAGGGAGAAGGGGTGGGGGGAGATAAGATGCACAATGTTTTTTCTTACATCAACAAAACCCAAGCATTTTCCAAAATGACCGGCTTTTTAGCCCTCTACCATCAAATCCATCTTTCTGAACTGCCAGACAACAGCGTTCCCCAACTCTGAAACACACTGCTTGACCTCATCAACTGCAGAAGGACAAAACGGAAGTAAACTGAAAATATACTTTGAAATATACTTTGAGACATTTTTTGGTGACCGCTTTTTCTGGTTTCACTCTCAGACCTCAGATTTCAGAAATGGAAGCAAACAGACATCAGTTAAGATTTCCGAGACACCCACACATTTCAATACCAGTCAGATCACAACAGCAGTAGGTTCGAACAAGAATGACTTAAAAATAAACCAAACCTTATCAGTTGTATTCCAGGGAATGGACCAACTTAACGTACACCTGGCGAGGAGCACCCTTTTAAAATCACGTAAGAGCTTGACTCTGCTCTCAAAGGCGGGAGAACCCTTGCCAAGGCTCTTCTCCGTAGAAGCCAGACCCAGCACAAACGGGCTAACAGAGTTAACGTCACTAAACCTAGAAATATTTTTGGTATCGTGTCCCCTCCCCTCTTCCCCCTGGACAGGACTGCAGAAAACAACCAGTCCCAAACGTTAAAGCAATTAGAGTTAATAGAAATCCTTAGCTTTCTATACTGAACCAGGCTGCTTTGGAAAGCGTTTTAACAATTAGGAATAATATATTACCAAGTTACTGAGAGAAAAGATGAACTACGATCTTTTTAGACGTTGAGGTACATTAACAGCAATTGGGTTCTCAGTCTCCAGACCCTGGGTGCAACCAGAGTTAAAAACCAATCCAACCTGCGCGACCGAATACCACCAACGTACTTGGAAGACATCTTGTATATCCCTAACAGCCAGCTGCGTTCGACAGCGTCGGATGGGATTCAGCTTCACCAACTGCTCCGACGGATTCTCAGTGCCGACGATCACTTAGCTGGTCTGAACTGAGCAAACTTTAAAAAAAAACGAGTTGAGTATAAATAATTCACAAACTGTTTTGTGCAAATTTTTTTTATTTCCACATTTATATCACAATGTGTCCACTTAAAGGACCAAATAGCAAAGTTGCTCCCTTCTGCATCCCAAGAACACAGAAGTCTAGGTACTGTACATTCACTAAGGCTCTTTGTTTTTGCAAATTGCGTTTATGATGGATATCCATAAGGCAAACAATATCTAAAGGAATGGTAACAAGTATATTTCCAGCATACAAACAGGCTTCCTTTTTCCCTCTCACAGTACAGTTACAAACTTGTAGCACCCTCATTACATTTAGATTCTAGAAAAGGTGATTTTTCTTTTTTTTTTTTTTTTCCTAGAAGTTTGCAGGAAGGGAAAAGGAGGAAAAATATTTGGCTGGTGGTGGTGGGATCAAAAATATCGTTAAACATCTAGGTTTTGCAGCATTTCTCAGAGACTGGATTTAAACTGAAACCAGACTAAAATATGTGGATGCCTATGGAATGTTGAGCTGAAGCTGGTCTCCCAGCCTGCAGTGCAACACCTGCCGTTTAAAACCCAATCTCCGTACCACATGACTTTAAAAAAAAACGCAATCATGTTCAGAGATGTGATACAAATAAAACTACAGTTTTTGCACATTGTCTCTCGAATATCTCACTGCCAAATAAAAACCCAAATCAAGTCAAATAAATAGATGCATATTTTGTTAAGGTAACTTCCACAATTTTCTCTGTACCTGCCTGTAATAAGATTCCGGCATTCAGAAAGTGCTGGAAATCCTCTTCACTTCTTGGGGACTAACACTTTTTTATAGCTGGCTTGCTATAGAGTTTTGAACTCAATTTATCAACCTTCGTATGCCTTCCTTTGCAATTGTTAGTAAACTGGTAGCAGCATTTCACAAAAGGAGAATTTAAAGGGAAGAGCTGTAAAGAACCAGCTCCCTCACACCCTCTGCTCGTTGGGCCTGTTTGTCCAGGACAGGAGGCTCTCTCCATCTTTAGGTGGCATAGCGTCTGCCGTTTTTGCTAACTGCAGATGTAAAAGCGGTTCTAGCCAAACTGTACTCAGTCTAGGCAGACGTAAGGCAGGATGTTCAATCTACCATCATCCCCGTGTGGATCTAAAGATATGCACTGTGTCCAATCATACCAGTTACCCTGTGTGTCATAACAACCGTTCACGCCTGGCCAGTGATGCTCACGTATTCTGTTGAGGTCATCGCTCGTGACCTCTCTGGTGACCCCAGGCAAGTCTGTAGGTTTGCTGTTAGGAGCTAGAACGTGAGTCTTTCTAGCCTCTTTTCTAGTGCTTTCCTCCTGCTTTAAATATTCAGACATGAAGTAGTGAGCTCCTGGAGTCTGTACTCCCGATGAAGACAGCAAGCTACTCTGTCTGTTTAAATATGTCTGAATGATTTCATTCCTGGATAATTCTTTCCAGTTCGTTTGTTCAAAAGGGCTTTGCAGGTTGGGTTTTTGCTCCTGCTTTTCCGTTTCTGTCCTGTGCTGTTCAGTAAGTGCAGGGATTTCTACCTGCAAAGGATCTTTCTGTGTTAAAGGTTTTATCTGTCCTGTCATGGGATCAAAAGTGAGTTTTCTCTCTTTTAATCTCACAGGTTTCACCCCCCCTTCTGTCACGTGCCCGTCCAAGTTGACTGTATAGTCTCTGGGTCGGTACCTTTTCTTCTTTTTACTATCGGAACCTGAAGCAGCATCATCACTGTCCATTTTTGAAGCGTCCTGTGAAAAGCCCATGTGCGGCGTGAGAGATTCCCCAGGGTGGGAGCCGGTTTTGCAGCTGAGAGACGTGTGCTGAAGCGTCCCTGCTGTGTGCCGGTGCTGGCTTTCAGACGGTACCTGCTGCTCCTGCCAGTGCTGAGATACCTCCGTTACTGATTGCTGAGAGAACTCCAGTCTTTTTGCTGGCATTGGAGGTGTTGATGGTTGCATCAAGGATGGTGGCGGTGATGGCACCTGTGCAGTATCTAAGAACTGAGACCTTTGAGATGGACTAGGCATTGAATCCTTTGGTGAGTACGTAGTATGCTGCCGAGCAAAAGTATCATGCCTGACATTTCTAGGGCTAAACGAGGAACAGCGAGGACTCTTAGGTTGGTGCGGTCCTGTGGTGTCTTCCGATTTATCATGCTGCTGAAGCACTGCAGTCTTTAGCAACGAGGAAGTGCTTGAAGGTTTTACAAGTCCTGGAGAACTGGTGTGAGGTTTTACAGCGTTTACTGGGATCTTACTGTGTTTATCATTTTCACTGAGTTCTGTCCTGCTGCTTTCAGGCCCCGCATGTAGATTTACGTCTACAGGACTAGGAAAATTTTCAGGACTACCTCCAATTCCATTTGTTGGAGGGGGTGAAGAGTTTTGTAATACTTCATGACTAGCTTTGGAGACTTTTGGGGGAGGAGGGCCCTGATGCCCGTCCCTGTGTTCCCCTTTCCTTTTCCGATTTCCCAATTTCTCTGTTTTTGGAGAATTTAGTTTCTGTATATCATTCCTGCTTTTCAATTCGCTGATTGGCTTCGATCCGGCCACAGCAGGAAGTTGCGCTTCTGGTTTGCAGTTGTGAGCACCACCATTTGCTGACCCAGGTGGATTCGGCAACCCTCTTGGCACTGGTTCATTCTGGGTTACGGGTTCTATCAACTTTTGCCAATTCCGCAACAATTTCTTGGCACGTTTGGCAAGTTCCTCATTGGATGTCTTCTTCCTCACCTCATTGATAAGCCTCCCAAGTCTCGTTTCCTATAAAGAAAGAAGAGTTGTTTTACAAACAGCTATTAATGATAGCTAAACAAAATTCTGAAGGTACATTTCTGCTTTGTAATGCTTACCCTAAGAAATACCTAGTTAGAAACCACTAAAGATTTAAGCGTCAAATTAATCGTTTTGGAAAGGGTTAGTCCAGTTGGTCCAGCACTCTGCCACGCGACGTGAAACCTATGGTAGGTTTCAAGTCAGCCTGTCTTTATTCCCTGGCTAGAGCACCAGAGCCATGAGCTGTGAAAAACATCAGAAAGGAATTCTTTAATTGGCAAGAATCTTGAGAATAAAGGTGCAAGCTCAGATTTGAGGGGAAATGCAGCACCCGAGGCAGATAAGGTGCGCATTTATCACAGTGAAAGTATAAGATCTGCAGAAAGAGGCAAGAGAAAAAAATTCCTGAATCTTCGCCTGTTACAGTAATGCATTGACAATAAAAATCTCCATTTCACAAACCTGACTAGCCAGGGTGCGACTTATGTCCTACCTTCTTCCTCCATCTCTCCTCTCCCTTTTCTCCCCAGTATCTTGAAAGGTTATGAAAGACCGATTTAAACAAGCATTCCTAGGGTGTCCCAAAGTGGTTTCATAAGTGGAAGGAAGTGAAGAGTTTGATTGTTCCCAAAGCACATTCGAAAACAAAGAATTGTTCCACAAGTCAGATTACTTAAGAAAAGCACTTCAAAGGAAAACGTAGACCAGACTGAGAGAGAAATATGTGACGTGATGACACATACGTTGAAATACAGCTGGAGTTACAGCTAAGCAATAGTTAAAAGCAAATAACACCAATAATTTCAATATAAAGATTGAATAAAGTTTTATAATTTAGCCATGAAAGCTCCTCTGGGCTCTGTTTCTAAGAGCAGCCAGTGAGGCTGCAGCTGCTGTCCCACCTGACGCTGCAGCTTTTAATACACCTACCTAACCTCACCAACTAGACCAGGCATTGAAACCTGCTTCACTGAATTGAAGACTAATTTTATAGACACAGAGTAACTATATTCCTATTTCTGATTCCTTGGCGCTCGGTCACCAAACACCTAAAAAGGTGGCCAGTACTTCAGCAAGGACGGTGACGTTGCTGAATGCAACAGAATTCATCAGCAGCAAGTAGTGATTAATTTGGTGCCCTACACAAACAGGAACTGCGCCACACAGAATACTGATCCGAATCCAGAAAGAATCGCTGTGTACGCACCGACACGTCAGAAGCGGCGTGAGAGGGACCAAATAATATCTGAATTGTGAATCCTTTGCAAGCAATCTATTGTTTCGAGAAAAGCTCTTATGGAAATTAGACAGGCAGAGAAAGTCCTTTCATACACACAAAATCCAGTAACGTTCAGAGGGTGACATACCTCAAGTGCCTCTTTGGTAATGGGATATTTCTCCAGGCTGGAGATCACTTCCAGCACTGCCACCATGTTATGGATCTGCAACAAGGAAGACAAAGTCAATTCACGTTTCATGTACTGGTCTTAGTTATTAAACGCAATTTAAGACCTTCCACTTTATAATTGCTGGAAGCATTAATCACAAAATTACTATCACACTGTCTGGCTTTAGGGAGCCGATTGTTCAAAGAATAGGGACAAGGACACTTTACTGACCTAGTTGGAAACTGCGGGAGCTGTAACAAACACACTCTTATGCAAAACTAAAGGAAACATTAGCAATAAAACCAGCGTGACTTACTAGCGATGTTCCGAGACCCCTAGCCAAGCTGTTCGTCCTACAGTTACTTGTACAATTAATTAACAGCCTCACTGGGAACGTAAGTGCCAAGCGGACCACGAAGAGCAGCGAGTCAAATCAGAAATCTTGCATTTATTCCTTCAGGCACAGCTTTAGATTTACACAAGTCACCGTTCTACCATTTTCTTCAAAATTCGGACGCTTCCTGGAGCTACACCCCAAGGTGCGAAGCCCAGGTTCCGACTCCTGCGAGGTGGAAGGCAGGGCTGAAGCCGAGGCTGCGCCCGGTAGGTGTCCTCAGACCGGCGCCCGGCCTCCGCAAGCGCTCGAGAATTGTATTTCCCGATACGTAAGATGGTGAGGAGTATCTGCAGACATTCACGTTACATTAACAAAGCGTGTATCAGATTTTCTGACGGGCTTCGCTCGGCATTTCTGCACGCATGAGTAAGCTCCGCACAAAAGCGGTTGCCACAATCTGTAGATCTTAAGCACAACTGTGATTTTAGTAATTTCTGTGAGAAACCCCAGGCTACACAGAGATCTGCATTTCCATTACCTGATGTTAAGAGCACCAAAAACTGGAATTTCTAATTCACCTTTGTAGATAGACTTAAAAGATAAGCAAAGGAAAACTTGAATCACAGTCTCATCTATTGCTTAATTTCATTTGTGACTCAACTGGACGTGAACTGCATCTGAGAAAAATCTTGCAGCAAGAACCTCTGCAGGGATCCCACATTATCCTGAAGTCTTATCAGGAGCATAATCAGGCAGTCCTACCCTCCCTGCCACACACTCCGCTGCAAGACTCTTCGTTTTAAAAAGACCGCAAGTTTGTAAGAATTAGCTTTGTCAAGTCAATTTTACCCTTCTATTAAGATACAACAGGAGAATCAGGAGCTGAAGTCTCTTCCTTTCAGAAAACCCTGTGCACAGACAATGCTTTTTCCATCACAGCAGGACTGCTTAATGTTGGACATACTTGGATAAAGCTGTCGGCAATTAAACACTTTGCCTGATTTTTAGATTTACTTTTATCAAACTTATTTTTAAAGTCTATATAGGCTTTTTACGATTATAACTCTTACAGGTTGTAAAACCAACTTCAGACCAAAGATTAATTAATTTGTCATGGTCTTTTTCTTCACCCAACTACAAGGCCTCTGCAGATATTTAAAGCCCTACCATCTGGTCAGGTCTGGTAAAACTCCACTGAGGCTTTAAAGCGGCAAGAGCACCTATTTTGACATATTTTAGTTCTTACTATTTCACTTCAGTGCACCGACTTCCATGTTTTGATCCTCGTGCTGCCCTCAGCGCCTAGAAAGGATAATTTAGCACCACAGTTTAAGTAATACATAAGACCAGGGTTTTTTTCAGTTTCTAGAACCAGGACACTTAGAATAGCTAATGCTCAATTCTGGGAGTTTCCAGACAAACATTTTTAGACTTGCAAAACGTGATACTCTCCTTCCCAACACATATTTTAGACTACGAATTACCAGGGTGCAAAAAGGCTCTGTGTATTACACACACCAATAATTGGTACAACTATTTTTGCAGTTACTGGTAATCCCCAAATATTCATTATCTAAATGACAAACAGATGGCAAAAAAGGATCATTAGTCTATCAAAAGGTCAAGATGAGGAAAGTGATAGGCTCGTGTATATATACACCTACAGAAAGATGAAATTGGCCAGGGAATTTCCAGTAACAGCTTTGCCACTGTTTCAATATACCCAAATACGTGTATATGGATGCCCCTGGATGCTAAATCACCGACAGGAGACCAGGTCCACAGCAAGACTGACAGGCTGCTACTTCATTCCCTCCTTTTGAGGGACACATGGTGCCAATTAAGACAGTGAAAGCAGCCTTACACCACCGAGCCTGTGCTGATCGCTCAAATTCTGGTAAAACGCAAACCGCCCATTTCAGATTCTTCACACATTTGTAACCAATTGAAAACACGCTGCTGCGCTGAAGCAATTGCTGCAAGGAGCACGAAGGCTCACGCTCAAGATCAGCCACAAGAAGCTCCTCTCATTTTTTCCTTCTTTTTGACCTGCAGGGAAAGCGTGGTTCTTAAAAAAAATAAAAATAAAATGTTCAGGCAGGTTCAACAGCTTCTCCACCCTTCTCCAGCAGTTTTGTGTAGTTTTCTTGGAATGCTTCACCCAAACTGCCATAAAGAGAAGCTTATAATAAAAATAGTTTACCTACTTCAGAGTAACATAGACTATGAGATTTCTTGTGGTATAGTTAAATACTATGATGAAAACAAGATGATCTCCCCAAAACGCCTCAAGTATCATCTATTCAATGTGAAGACACCTATTTTGGTAACAGCAGCACATCAGTATTGCACACCAGTATTTTTACCTTAAACTGTCTGTTACTGGCTTAATAAAATTAGTACATTGTCACATAACTGACAGGAGACTGACGTTACAAAACCTACCAGGACATCATCCTACTTTGAGCAGCACCAGAAATGACAATTTATTAATGCAAGCTGCTATTAAAAATGCTTATTGGCTACACAGCAGATAGGCAAAGTAACATAAAGCAGAGTGGGACAAGGGAGTTCGGTGACCTTGCTCTCTTCAGACACTGGTTAAGAGCAAATTGCATAAGTCAGCATCTCAGGAACTTGCACATCGTTTTAGTTTCTATTTGCCTTTGCCTACTTACACTGCAACCCATTACTACCACCCCAAAACAAGAACTTCCATGAAGCAACCCCAGGACCTTGCATTTAGGAGCTTGCAGAAAACAGCTAAGACTAATTTATACAGCATTTCAAATTATCCCATGCTATCCCCATGTTGTGAAGATTGACTGGCACACAGACTAATTCACTCGGAAGTTTACTAGAGAACATCTGCTTTGAGTCATCTACGATAATCCTTTCCAGCCAACCCTAATGACAGTCACAGAAAACAAATCTTATTTATTCCATGCAAGTCTCCTTAAGTCATTCAGCCATACTCTGGAGCTTACTACTGGTATCTCAGACCTTCTCCAAGTTAAGCACTAAATGTTTTTACTACAGCCTCAGACAAAAACACGGGTTTCTGAACTCTCTGGAAAAGATCAAGCAGCTTAATTTCCTTTTTTAAACTGCCATCTTAATCTTATTTCAGCTTTTATAAATCAAGAACAATTCAGTAGCTAACTTCAGGGTAAGTGTTACGCAGCAGTTTAAAAGGATGGCAAATGTGGTTGGGTTTGGGAAGTTTAACGCGCAGCCGTTCCCTACCACCTCCAATTCTACTGCCTCCCGCCCAGGCAGATTTGAAAGCAGCAGCAAACTCGGCACCCACACGCGAGCTGGTATCACCGCTTCCACGCGCCGGGGTGCGGAAGGGCTAGGACTACCAACCTGCTGGGACGCGTTTTATGTCGGACTAGCACACTCAACTGTCATGCTCTGATTCTCTTCCTTCATCTACAGACCAGTCCAGATACAGAACACAAGATGAGCACCAGTGTGACACCTTTCTTTCTTTCTTTCTTCCACAGGGCTGCCTCGACACGCAGGACAACCCGCATCCCACTCCACTGCTGCCTAAGAAAAAAACGTTACAGAAACATTCAATTGCAGTCATTTGAATAAAGCAATTTGGGTTGGTTGGTTTGGTTTTTTTTTAAATGTTTCACAGGGATGTTTCTAAAGATCTTTGCATGCATGACTCGACCATGATAGATGACAAACCAGATCTGCGTTAGCAAGGACAATGTTGCCGAGACACTTACTTATACAGGCCTGGAATAGGAGAAGCAGTAGGTACTTTCCTTGTAACATAAAAACCTGAGAGCTAGATGCACAATTACAAAAAAAGAAAAAAAAAAAAGGCAGTGAAACTGCTAATACAAATTCCTATCCTACTGGATTCTGGCTAGAACGGCTCTTTTTAATCACTTGCATAAAGTTCACATAACAGCACTGAAAGGCATCTTTTGACACAGTATCCTCATCATCATCCATATGGGTCACATTAGTACCTTTAAAAGTTTCTAAAGGGTACTTAAACCTGGCCTAGTACGTCTGGAGTCCCTCCTCACTGAAACTTTTCTAAAAACAAAGTGTAATGCTATTGACCTCCTGAAATCACGGGTTATAATAATCAATAATCTGACTCCATTACAAGTATTTTGAAACAGACCACACAGATATATCAGAAGACACTGGCTTTGAGAGAATGTATTTGTCATCATACTTCAACTTTATTCCTCAGAATATGCTATAAATACTCAGTATTTTGCTAGTTTCAAAGAAAGCACTTTTGTAACATTTTCCCACCTGTAGCATCAAAGCAATTTTACAGAAGCAAGCAGAGAGGTGGACCCACCGTATAAGACTAAGCAGATCTTTCTGTCTTTCCTACAGATACAAATCCAGATCTCTCTTGCCAAGTTGGCGTTTCCTGTTGGCATTAATACAAGAAATGCAGCATACTTTATGCAGATGTTCACAGGAGGCTTTGTACCATTTTTTATTGGCTTCCCCCTGCCCCTAGGTACAGGGGCATTTTATTGGGTAGTTATAAAAACTGCCATATATCTATGGGCCATGTATACCCTTAGGTAGCGTGGGATAATATTCAAGACAATCCTGGGTTTGAGGTCAATATTGCTGAAATTGCTAGGAAGGCAGAACTGATTCAGAAGGAGGTATGGCAACAGCACCACGAGCAATGTCATCTGCTTGTATTTATTTTCTCTAAAGCAGCGCAGCGATTACCTGCACCTAAGCACCAATTCCTACCCCGGACCAGGGTCTCTGATCAGTATCAGATCTTGCCCCCAAGCACTGCATTTCTATAAAAGCTACTTCATTGCATAATAATCTGAAACAGGGAATAAGAAGTAAGAAGAGAAAAGTTGCTATTCACAGTAGGCTTTATTTAAATGCGGCAATGGAAATACAGTAGTATAGTGTTTATTTAGCACTTCATATAGGAGGTGTAAGGTACCAGACACTAACAATACACATCATGAACCGTAAACTATAACGTCATTTTTTCAAAGGTACAGACCAAACACACAACGTTAGAATTCAGGTTACAACCTGCTGGTATTTAGTTCAGTTCCCTTGCAACTGATCTATTAACAGTTTCCCCTACCCCCAATGTGACATGATGTTGTCTAAAGATAGGGTACACGAGACACTATTCGCAGAAATGACATACCAAAAAGATGACCATGCACTACTTTGTTCATAATTATTGAAAATGTTTGAAAGTCAGTTTGCTAAGTGGAGTTCAAATATCCACCAGTACACAAAAGACATTCTTAAAGGCGGACACAAGTTTTCTAATACTATTTAGTAAAGCAGATCTTTAAACATGAAGGAATCAATTATTTGGGTTGAAAGTCATCCACTGAGAGCATCTTCTATGACAGAGAAATTCATTTGGAGCCCATGCTTTGAAAACTGATCAGAGATTTGTGCTGCAAAACAACAGGTAGAAGAAATGCTCCTTGACTACCAAAACCAGCGAAAAAAGTAGCTAGGCACAGCAAGCACTTACCCTTACCTCTGGATTTAAAATTTCCAGGTCTAATTTGAAGAGTCAAAACAAATTGCATATATTTTATTTGTACTTAAGCTTTATTTAATGGTGAAGTAACATCATCCAGATACCTTCCCATATATACTTTACAAAGCCAGGATCATCAAACAAGAGTAAGGTCAGATTCCAACGAAATACCGCATTGCAAAGCATCAGCAGAGCTGAAATATTTCACTTGGGCGAGACAACAGTTTAGCCCTCCGCTACCTTTCAGCGGTACGTACGCACGTAAGTAAGGTGTAGAGAGGCTAGAACAGCCAAGAGATTAAGAGGAGTTTGCCAGCAGAAAACACAGTTTGCCCCGGCAGTTACTAACAGCCTCGAGACACAAATCCACAGCAGTTGCTAAGTGCCAGCAACACTCTAGCTCTTCTCTACGTGGTCCACTCCAAAGGAGACATCTAACCCTGGCAGAGGCCCTTGACATAGCAGGAAAACACTCCACGCTTTGGCAAGGCAGGGGAAGCCACCCAATGAAAGCAGCACCCATCGTCCTTCAGGTGGTAAAAGGCAGTGAAATACAGATTATGGAGACAAGACGCACACCTGGAACATAACCAGTTCACAGAACAGCAGCGGCACGTTGAGGGAAGTCCTCCTGCTCTACAGGGAGAGGTCTTTAAGGCAAAGAGAAAACAGTCAGCAGGATAACACTTTTCTCCATTCATATTTATCAGCCAATAATTGGAAGACATTCTTGTTACTACAGAGAGGAATAATTGTCTGTCAGCTTCTACATTCACTCAACATTTTGTATAATATCACAAGAATTGTACCTGTAGTGCCTACCCCTCACTTGTACATGAAACACAGAAGACTCACTGCAACGTGACTCCCCCTTCTTTTTCCACCCCCCACCCCAAGCCACCAGACCAAGAAGTTGGGCAAAGCCTTTTTGGGGAACAAATTTATTAGCCTCATGTAAGAAGCCCAGCAGTTGAAGTGAAGGTTAATTACATGAAACACCATTAACCTGGAAAGACACGTGTGGCACAAATGCAAGGTAAGGGAAGAGAGTAAGGAGAAGCGGGTGCTGCCGGCCACAAAGCCAGGCGGTCATTGTCACAGCCGGGCAGAGCAGTCCCAGGGGTATCTGCCATGGCATACTGCAAGCAAGATAATCTTCCTTGTTTCTCACTCAACACCATACTGATAAGGAACGGTATAGGAATCAAATTCAGCTGGAATTGCATGTTCATCTCAAGGCGCCGCAGTTCAAGAACGCATACAAAGAGGAGTTCAGAGGAGAGCAGTGATAAGAGGTTTTGAAAACATGGTTAATAAGAGAAGTTTAAGTATGCAGTTCAAACAGTATTGAAAAAAATAGGGAAGAGACACAGACAGCTTGAAATAAGCCTTCCTATGCATTATTAGCCATAATAAAGAAAATGGTGATCAACTGTTTTCATGCTCACTGGCCTAATTTGCAACACGACAAATACTGATTACACAGTAGGAATAACCGGAGAGCTACCAATGCGCTCAAATAAGCTCTCAAACGGTTTCCATAGCCACTACAGAGGTTTAAGAACAGATCAGACAAGTCTGGAAGGAGTTGTTTTATACAGGTGATGCTGCTTCAGTGAAAGCAATGGCCCACTTAGCTTCATGAAGTCCCTTCCAGCCATGCACCCCTGTGATTCACACCTGGGGAACAGACGCTGAACAGCGAGTTGCAGAAACGCACTGAAACGCTCGTTTCCATCTAGTCCAAACTAGACTCAAAACAGTAATTCTAAATTCTGTCCTCTCAAAGAGGTACATACAGGTATTATATGAAGCGGTTTGTAAAGGACGTACAAAATTTAACCTGTCAAAATTCGCTGGCCCACGCTCCCCTAGCACACAGGGCAGGCTCGCTATCCCACATGCAGTGCCCCGAGCCAGCGTGATCCCCGAAGAAATGCCCAAGGCTGTCCCAGCCTCCGCCGGCGGCTCAGCACCGCTCAGGCTCTGCAGCCACTTCACCATTTCAACCACCTCGTGCTTACGCCTCTACACCCCAACACATTTCTAAAACAGCATGGTCCTGCCAAAACAAAGCCTAACAAAACAAGAATAACCACGGAAGCTACAAGGTTTGACCCAGCCCTATACATCCATTGCCTTCCGGTATAAATCCCACCGATCGCACGGCCAGCTACAAACGTGGTTAACATTTAGTGGAACGACGCAGCATGTCTTACAGAACGAGGCTTGTCAAGCACGGAGCTGCGCAACCAAAGCGTACGAAACAACACAACGTGTCCCCCCCAGGAGCAGCAGTCGCTACAGATTATTTCAGCACAATAAATAACACCCACAGAACACATCGCTAACACACAAGCCCTAAAAACCCAACCACTACGCTGCTCCTAAGGACATCTAACCGCGATACAGTTTTGTTGCATACACGATACCCATTTCTCCTCCTCTTCCACCTGCACAGTAACTTTAACCAGATGGATCTTGGTAGTTCTATGTATTATAAGCCATGAACTGAAGTCCAAAATTACTGCTTAAAAATGTAGAGCCGTAAAATGAGGTTGCTGTGCAATCAGTCACAGGAACAACCGGTCCTACTTCAACAAGAGAGAAACGCAGAGTTTGTAGATTATTCAAGCAGAATAATCAGACAGATTATATAATAATAATGTAAATTCAGGCAGAATATACAGAAAATTCAGCCTTAAAATACACCCCTTTTGATTTGTCATGAGCTTGGTGCTTTCTACGGTAAAGGAGAGGTCCGCTCACGCAGCCGGAAATCTGTACTTTCGACTGCAGTTATCTGGGGACATGAAAAGCCAGCGCAGAGTTAATGCACGACAGGCGGGTGCCGGCAGAGCCGGACGCTCCCAGCGTGGCAGCTCTCCACTTCACCTGGGCTCGCTGTCATTATCTACCCGCGTTACAGTAAGAGCCAAGTCAGACACCGAACGAGATGATGAGAATGACCCTTCAAGGCATCGCCTGGACAGAATCATTCTGCAATCACCTGTTTAATCTTAACGCACTCCAGAGAACTAGTGGAGATTTAAAATTATGCAACACGCATTTAAGGACTTGATGAGAATGGCTTCAAAGGGTCAAGAGCTTTCTGAAGTTCTTAAATATTATGTTACCCATCTCATGGAATATCTACCCAGAGCTGTTAACATGGAGCAGTTTATATCTGCATGTAATACGGAAAAGCCCTACTAACGTCACCAAAATACAGACTTTCCGCTCTTTACTTAAAAAATAAAAACATCTGTCACTGTACTGGTGTACTTTTAAATGCAGCAGGCCAACTTTTTTTCAAAACGCTAGGGAAGCTCCTCAGCCAATTCCTCAAATGATAAAGGAGGCTGAGGTAAGAGCCTGTTGAATACACTGCACTGTGCAATTTCTTAATTCATCACACTGAAGTGCAATATGCTTGTATAGTCGACTGCTCACGAGAATTTAAGCATGGCACATTTGTTCACAAAACCTGAGAAAAATAGTCTTACAAATTGGGAAAGTTTTAAATACCAGCTTTGGAGAGAAGTCACTATAGCCTTTCAACAGCAGTTACTAACACAGAATTTCTGTCAGCACATACCATGGAGAAGTTTTATGGATATGCAAAAAAAATTGAAATCCATTTACCCATCTCCTAGAATTACTGCTCACCAAATTCTAGACAAAACGCTGCTGCCAGTCACCCATTTCCAAGTATCTCCATTCTCTGAAGACCGTGCAGGCCCTCAGGAGAACACAGCGTGTTGGGAAGCGATGACCCCCTGATAATCAGCCGAGAATGCTCGGCCATTCCAATCAGCGGCACAATCATTAGCAGCTACTTAGAAACAAAATGAGTTTTCTACCTTTGGCTGGGGGGGTGATGGGGAGAAAAATCCTCCCCAGAGAACTGCAAGCACACCACCTTCCACCCCAGAGCGTACAAGTTGGAGGGCTGCTTTACTTTAAGACCAGCTCTGCTCCAGAGCATATCGCCCAGTGCGATCACGACAGGACAAAAGAACTCAGTACCCCATCAGCAGTTTATTTATATTTAAACACAGAACACTCAGGAAGCTGAAACCAGGCGCTAGTTATTTCTAATCTAGCAGTAAAAAACTTCATTATTTCCACCTAAGAAAGCCCCACTGATGCTTAAGCCCCTTGGCAGCCTGGTTTAGCCAGTCCAGTGAAGAAAATACTACGCAAAGTCAAACCCCGATAGCTCGTACTTTGATAGACTGAAAGCCTTCCACACACGACAACAGAGACCGAGCTGTCGTGATGCAGTCAGATTCTTCACCAGTGTGCGTAAGCACACAAGCTGCAGGCAGCCCGCCTTTGCAAATGCATTCGAAGCATCACCTCTTGCATCTTCTCTTCCATCTCTATGCTCAACTCTATTCGAGAATCAACTGCAGTTTCTCCAAGGGTAGACCATAATATTGAGGTATAGGTTTTTCTGGAACTTTCAGGATGACAACTTGTATACAAACATAAAAATTCCATGTTCCTTCCCATGCAATTAATTTACGCAGCACGAGCGTTACATACTGACCATGCTACCCAGCTGAAAGAGCTCCGCTTAAGTGACAACTCGAGTTACAGAAACTCAAGAGCTGGTTGTACGTGCGCTGGGAGTTCGTTCGCTGAAGTTATGAATGTGCATCACCACCTTGGGAAAAACCCGGGCTTCAGAAGTTCTCCACTCCTTATAAAAATAAATCCATTTAGACCTGCAGCATAATCATAATACTCTGCGAGCTGATTCTGCATGAAAACAGTATGTGAGAAAGCAGCCCCACAAAAGTGCTGGCTGTCACTCTTAGACAAGACTTCCTCCTCTGCACAATCATCTTCACAGCACAAAGTTTCAAAATACACCCAGTTGAGTACGTTGCTGAACACCACAGACAGACTTGGACGTAGGATTCCTCTCCTCCCCAACTGCTATGTTAGAAAACCACTTTGTTCAGTAAAACAGAACTAATTACTAATTTCCTTCCAGTGATTCCTCAATAGAAATTTCTACCACCGACTGTTTGGACATGCTGAAAATTGTATACTTTGATATTAACAATCACACTTAAGCATGCACCACTGCCCCATGAAAGCCATGCCCCAGAAAACACTGACACGCTGTTAAGTTTAGCAGATTGTACCTCAAATTAAAGCAATTTGCTAGCACTTAAATATTGTTCCAAACACCAAAAGCATGAATTACTTGCAGAAAGAATAATTTAGCTGTTAGAATACTGAATAAACAAACCCACATTTACATTAAACTGAATGCAATGTACTTACCTTTGCCTTAAATATTTCTTTAAAGTCCAAGTGCATAAGTGGGGCCACATCATACCATGTTATACAGACCGAAGAAAGTTCATTTGAATTTATCACCAACCACAAAATGGGCGAGACGAGATAGCAGTAAAGCATTATCAGCCAAAACAGACGTGGTTTTTTTTATAAAAACTATACTGACATTAATTTTAACTCAAAATCTAATATATTAGAGTAACTATGCCTTAAATGAAGTGCTTCTTAATTAACATCAAATTTCCACAGCAGGCAGAATCAATTCCTTCTTTCCCTATCCTGAAACTTTCGTGGTTCCTGAAAAAAGAAAGCTCTACTTGTTCAACTGCAGCAGCTCCTTGAAGAAACTGGAAAAGGCTCTCCCCTCACAGGGTACTGGGAGAAAAAGCTTCAGCTGCTCTGAAACTACTTTGATCGGGAGCCAAAGTTGCCAGGATGACAGCGCTGTTGTGTCATATGGCCATACCAAAAACCCTGAAGAGATGCAACAACCCACACCTTACGCACTCCTAAACTGGGCTCACCCTCACCTTATTGTACAAAACCCTAACGAACGACCCGTTGGAGTTTCTATCCCAGGTCCAGGCTTCTGAAGGACGGGCTAAGCTGAAGGCCTTCCTATTTTCTAAGGCACAGACTGGGTCTCTCCCCACTCGGGAGCTTTTGGCAGCAAATACTTTCCCTCCCACCCATGCCCGTGCCAAGCTGCAGCGCCTCGGCAGCAGGGGCTGATCCAGCTGCACCCCGTGCCCGCCCCACACCAGCTCCAGCCGTTCCGGGACCCCGTGCTCAGCTCCCTGCTTTCTTGGGTTAATTGTGTGCCAACACGCACCGACATGGCTTAACGCAAGGTCGCCGGTGAACACCAGCGGCCGCAGGAACACAGCTGCCCCAAGCCAGAGCAAGTTGGGAAACCGCAGCCTCCAGTTCTTTGCTGTTTGGGACGTTTGCGTTAGCACACCTCTCCTGGAGGGATGCGCATCTTACACATCAGCTGTCTTTTCCACGCTGTGGTTCATGGTGCCTTGTCAGAGATTATTCCTGATGTTCATTCTACCTACAAAAAGTTGTCTCCTCCATTCAGTAAACTGCTTCATGGTTACCTCAAGAAAAATGTGTTAGATTGGTTATTTCCCTTCCAGCGCTTCCTCCCTCCAGCCTCTGAGCGACCAAAGTGTTCATCTCTCACCAAGGATCCATGCTATAGCGTCTGCAGGCAGCTACTTGCTGCAAAGTTTTATCGTTTGGATTTGAAAAGCCTGATCCCCTTCCGTGAAACAACCTGACAAACCGAGGGGTGTCTGGCTGGAGGGTGCTGCTCTCCAACAGCTTGAGCTTGTACCGCTCACGGCTGCCACTACCCCCCCGCCACCTCCCCTTGCCGCACACGCTCCCCCAGCTGCTGCTCTGTGCCAAAGCTACCACCTCCCCGAGCCCGGATGAGCCAGGGCAGGGAAAGAGGCCCTGGACGAGCCCCCTTTCAGGCAGGATTTGGGCAGGTGAGTTCCCAGGGCAGGGGCAGTGCCAGGGAGGGCACAGGAACGTGCGGCTGGAGGTGGGGAAGCGGACAGGGATGACAGCAGCTCTCCCGCCGGGTGCGGCTCCCTTGGCAGCTTCAGCTGGTGCCAGCACGCCAGTTTAAGCCAAGTCAATTTTTGATTATTTGGAGCATGGGCCACACAGCCTTTAGCGTAAGGTGGTTTACTCTTGAGTTGCAAAGCTCACTACTCGGGAGCATCCTCCTGGATGTCCATGAAGAAGTTTCCCAGCCTTTCTCCCAGGAACACGTGCCAAGCCCGTGCATTACTGCATTGCAACGAGCACAGGGTACGGTTCCAGACACCTCTGAACCACACACAAGCGACAGTGACAATAAAACCTCTGCAAATGAAATGTGACCGTAAGGCAGTCACTCTCACCTCAAAACACAGGCACGGTTAACTTCCACGGGCAACGCAGGCCTCTTTCCTAGGAGGTCCCAAGCCAGCCTGCTAAGGCAGCAGGGAAGCACGAGGAAACAAACAGCACTCCGTTTTTCGGCTTCCGTACTTATTTAAACCCTTTAACCCCCAATTGCGCTGCCAAACCTGTGCCAGTACTGTTAGTGATGCACCAGAAGTTTTATCAGGTAATTGAGCAACATCAAAAACTACCTGGAAAAAAAAGATATCTTTTCTTTTTGAAACCCCGATCAATTCCCCACTTTAGTTCACCACATGATCCTGCAAATAGTTGCACTGGCACACATAAAATGGGTGTGTGTAGCAGGAATAAGAAGTGGGTGTTATTTAAATTGTCACTGCTGCCGAAACAAACACTCAAATTACAACTTAAGAGCAAATGACTACTGCCATCATCACTGCAACCTGTGGAGTTTCAAGGAATTAACAATAGAAAGGCAATTTGACAGTCCCCTTGCTTTGAGCCCTCAACCCAAACTCCCTGCTACTTCTGTTTTCCCAGATTTTGTCTTAGCAGCCTCAAACTTTTGTAATGGTCTCACTGCTGCAAGGGGTACCGTACAAGTGAAAAGTTTTTAACACCCCCCACCCCCAACCCGCTCAAAAAGTACTAGTACCGACACCAGTAACAAATTGACCACGACTCTACAGGCAACTCACCGGGCAAGTGCTAACTCGGACAAGTTAAGCTCAGTATCTACGGAAGCATCGCAGGCACTGTTGGAGTGCGCTTCCACTAAGCAGAAAAACCTTGTTTGGACAGAGGTGGACAGGCAAGCTGCAAAGCAAGGCCAAGAAACTAACTATACCACCACCCTCAGAAAGGTGAACTCAAGTGTATCCAGCTGTTTACAATGCAGAGCATCAAAAAAAGCAGTTACTCTCATTTAAGGTTATTGAGAATTATGAAGAAACTGAATACTATGGGACTTAACTGCAACAGGCCCAAATCTTTATCCGGAACCCAGGACTCGCACAGCAACGACACTTCAGGCCCTATGCCTTCGGAAATGCCACAACCACCCGCACGCTTCACCACGCACCTGAAACACAGTGCTCTGCCTTGACGCACAAAATACGGTACTACTTGAAACAAGGCGAGCTACAATAAGGAAATAAACAAAAACGGTGAGAGGTACGACAGGTTCCAGCCTCTTTGCACACTGCAGCTTCCTCAAAACTGATAAGCTTATTAAGGCCTCACAGAAAAGGATAAAGCTAAAGCAAAAGCCTTGCCTAGTCTACTCTCGCCCACATGTAACGCTTCCCTGCGCCCAAAGAAATGTCCAAGACCCTCCCGAAGTGAACCACCGTCTTCCCTCCACTCTACATTTATATTATTACAGCAGTGCCTGGCACCTTCTCGCCTCCTTTTTAAACTCAATTCTAGAAAGCGTATTTATCACCAATGATACAGGCTTTTGTTTCTAGGACTTTGGTAAGGCAATCAATACAGAAAGCAGCCACGGAAGCATCTTTAACTATGCAACTCATGCGTCAACTGGAAGACCACCCCAGGCCAACGCACTGAACATATTACAACACATGGACCAATTTATTTATAATAAGTCAGATCACGGACCTCTCCTGAAGGTCTGAGCAGCAAGGGCAACTGAGATACTGCATGAATGGCAGCCTGATTTACAATCAACTCCAACCACACAGTGAGCGCATTAACAGGCTGCTACTCAAACCAAAGCTAGGTTTGCATCACAGAAAGGTATTAATGGCAAATAATGAAATTATTGTCTAATATTTAAAATCAGGAAAAGATTGTTACATATGGATGTATGGATGAGGAACCATTTCATTGCACAATTAAAAGCACAATTCTAACAGCCAGTTGGAAACGACAGGCTTTCCCACAGAGCAAAAACTAACAGATCTCATTATTCCTGACATCAGGTAATAAATTCCCTGAAGAGTACAGAGCACGACTTAACAAGGCGAAGGTGTTCTGCTTGGTGGAAGAGGCGGTTTCTCCGCACACCGAGCCCAAAGGGAAAAGCGTTCCTTCTACCAGAACCAAGGAGTATCTCCCCTGTAAGACCTCACACAACTGCTACAATAAGGCCTCGGACACTCTCCTCCAGTTACTGTTTCTACACGGTTCTTCAGGAAAAGGATTTTCCTGCAAGAAAGTCGTATTACCTGTCGTTGTGGGTGATACCAGTAAATTCCTGCTTTCCTCCAACACGAGTCTCGGTATGTTCTCGCTAACGCACACGCTTTGGAAGGAAACTGATGTTGATACTTAGTGTTTAAGTCGTGTACCAGAAGTAGTTTGCCCATATGTTTTTTCGAGGGGAAAAGGCTGAATAAATGAAGACATAATACCAGGCATCCCGGGTGGCTTCCAAGATGATGTAATTTTTTTTTAAATAGCTTGTTTCTTATAGGTCTCCTTTGAAATAGAGGTTACCCATGTAAATTCCCAACTAAGTGTGTGAAACTAAGTTATAAATATATTCTGCAGCAATTACTAGAAGAGGTCTCAAGTGCTACATGCATGTGTACAATTAAAACATTGCTCCTGAGTCAGCAGGGCTTGATGGAGCAGTTAAAACAAAGACAAACAATTGGCAGAGAAGATGATTTCTCAAAAAAAAGCATGTAGGTTCTGAAAACTCAGGGAAAAGGTTATTTTGATCACTTCCACTCACCACAGGTAGGGAAACTTATCTCTCTATTTATTTTCTTTTAATTTAAGGCAGGACCTCAGAGGTAACCAAGATCTGTATATACCACAAAGACCCTTACAGCTACACTGGAATGAATATCCACAGTGGAGAAACAGCTCGTATTAGAGAACAGACCAGTGAAGCTTAAATTTCCAGCGCCCCACAGTACAGCACTATAAAGAACCGCATCCTCCTCCTCAACCTCACAAAACTGGACTGGTTTTTGCACACCTGACAATATTAGTGCAGCTTTCACCCTCTCCCCTCTCCAGAAACACGCACATACACACACCGACAATTATATTGAAAAGCCTGAATGAAATCCAGGCCTCAAAGCCTGACTTTCCTTGGTAAACAAGGAAGTCAATCACAATAATGAATGCTGTATGTTTGAATGCAACCACTTCTTTTTGGAGAAGATTCTAAAAGCCAGAAGAAAGTAGTTGGAGTTTTCCATTGAGTACCAGCAAGTGCAGCATCGTAGCTGCATCGACTTCTTCCTACGGGAAAACATCAGAACATTTTCTTACACTTTTACGCAGGTGCCCAAGTGACATTAAATTCAGAACCTGCTTTTAAGCAGGTTCAAAATTTAAGTTTTTCCTCCCTTCGTGAAAATGGCACGACAGGTAGATTTGTCGATTGTTTACCATATATTCTATGTGCTCTGGAGAAAATGAGTCCGAGATCTAAGCCTGCACAACGAACCTCAACTACACCACCTCTGCTCTCCTTCGAAGAAAAGGTTAAAATGGAAGACGGCCCCCTGCCTACAGGCATTGCTAAACAATGGGCTGATTTTTCTGCCACCAATTATTGCCCTGGATAAGTATCAAGTATGTAGAATTATAATTTAACATACATTACTCCTCAGCTTATGGGTCTACTGACCTGCTGGAAGCCGAGCAGAGCTCCTGGCTGATGCTCTAACTTCCCCTCGCAGACAGCTGCCTGGTTACTTCTGGTCCCCCTCATCACAACCGAACTGCAAGCACCTTGGCAGCATAATGTAACATTGACGTGTGGAGAAAGAGAAAAGCATCCATCACGCAATATATCTCCTGGCTGCTTAATTCCACACAGCCACAGTGTTTTAGAAAGTAACACCAGCAGCGGGTAACCAGTGCTGCCAACAGCTGGGATGTTAAAAGAAACCGGAGATCTGTTAGAATTCTATTAAGCCAGGTTGATGCTCGGTCTAATGTAAAGTGAAAAATTTGCAGCCACAAAAAGAGAACTCTGAGCAAACAAAATTCCTGAAGTGTACTAACTGGCATTTCAGCGAGATCCACGTTAAAGTACGGCAAACTCAAACAACTGACATTTAAAAGCCCACAATTACCATTACAATTCATTACTGTTACTCGAACGTGTAATATTGCAGCTCGTGACAAATGCACATCACAGGGGATTACTGAAGAAGCTACAAGGTCAGGGTGATTTTCCTTCGGTTTTCACGTCACGTGCGGGCCACTCCAGAATGCTTCCAGACAGCAATAACTTTATTAGCTACTTTAAGACTTCAATACAGGTCTGTTACAAAAAAAACCCCGCTTGTTCAGACTGAAGCAGGTCTGACAGAAGCAAAATACCATTTCACATCCCCAGCCTGCTGCAGCGGCACACCCGTGCGTGCGCTCGGCCTGACGCACCCGCAGCTGCCCCCACGAACTGCAGATGGCCGAGGCAGACCCACCTTTGCGTCCTGCTGCGCTGACCCTGCGATCTCAGGCTCAAAACCCTGACAGATCGCAGGCTCTGCAGTCCTCTCACGGTAACAAACGCCTAGGCGGAGAACGGCTTTAGCGTGCCAAAAAAACCCTTAAAAGCAGTAAATGATACTTTGGATAACCGCCACTTAAACGCTACGGCCACTCACAGGTAAAACGCACGCCGGCTCCTGCGCTTACGCTACATCCCAGAAGCAGCGGGTAAGCTCATCAGCGCGCTGCGGGAGCGGATAAAAGCGAAGACCGGGGATGCTCGGTGCCGGAGCGGCTCCCGAGCCCCGAGGGCTCCGCCGCGGCCCTCCCGGGGCCCCCCAGGACAGGTGGGCGCCGCGGAAGCTCCCGGCGAGCGGCGGCGGAGCCCGGCCCAGAGCCCCCTGCAGGCCGCGCCCGAGCCGCGGCCTGGCGTCGGGAGGCGGCCGGGCCGCACGCCGCATGGCCGGGCAGCGCCGGCCGGGCCCCGGGGGGTGCCGTGCGGCGGCGGCGGGCGGCGCGGCGGGGGCTGGGGGGGCGGACGCGGCCCCCGGGCAGGAGGGGAGAGGCCTCCGGTGCCAGCGCCGGGGCGGCCCCGCGGTCCCGGCCCGGGGGAGCGGGCGGCGAGGCGCCGCTGGCAGCGGGACCCCGGGCGGGCAGGGCGCCGGGGAGCTCCCCGCTACCGCCCGCAGCGGAGGCTTCCGGTGGCCGGGGAGGAGCCCGGCCGCAGCCGCGGTCCCGGCGGGAGGCCCGGCGGCGGACGCGCGGCCCCGGCGCCCCCTCGGACAGCGGCGGGGGACGGCGGGGCGGCAGCCCCGGGCGGGCGGGCGGGCGGCTGCGCGGGGCCGCGGCGGCGGCGGCCCACGGTCGGCGTCCCCGCGCTGCCGGCACGGGAGCCCCGCGGCCCGGCGGGCCGTACTCACGTTGCTCTGCGGGTCGATGGCCTGCAGCAGCCGGTCCCTGATCTGCTGCGGGGAGGGGGCCGGAGCCGCTGTCATTGCCTGGGCGAAGCGGGGCGGCTGCGGCCGGGGCGGGCGGGCGGCGGGTGCCAGGCCGGGCCGGGGCGGCGGCTCCTCACTCGCCGGCGGCGGCCTCCTCGGGGAGCCGGAGTCGCATGTTCGCTCCCCCGCTGAGGCGGGGGCGGCGGCGCTGGCGGCGGGGCGCGGGGGGGACCGCGACGGCGCGACCGGGCCGGGCCCGACCGTTCCGCTCGGGGCCGAACTCAACTGCGGGCAGGAGCCAGCCCCGCGCAGGGCACCCTGGGACCCGCCCGACGCCGCGACGCACGGCGCGCCCCTGACGCCGCTCCGCACGCACCGGCGGGCAGGCAGCGCGCCTGCGCAGTGCGCCCGGCCGCGGCTGCGCGGGGCGGGGGGGACGCGCGCGGCGGGGCGATGGCGGGGCGAGGGCCGGGAGCGGGGCGAGGGCCGGGAGCGGGGCGGCCGCCGCGGGGCCCGGCCCGCAGGGGAGAGGGGCGAGGGGCGAGCGCGGCGCCCGGCCCAGGGCCGGCCCCCGAGGGCCCTGCCGCCAGCGCTGCCCCCGGCCGCCCGACGGGACCGACCCCCGCGGGGACAGAGCATGGCCGCTCGGGGCGACAGGCCCGAGGCAGCCCCGCCTGCCCCCCCGCAGGCTGGCGGGGAGGTAACGCCGTCCTTTTACTTGTGAGAAGGCCAGACGTGCTCTGGAAAAAATGGCGATGACGAAAAGTTTTTGCCAAGCGCCAGAACTCCGTATTTTTATTATTTTCAGAAGGGGTGAGGCAGCAATTACAAACTTCCAGCTGTTAATCTGGAAAGTACTACTCCTACAAAAACTGAACAGATAGTTCTTCATAAAGACGTATTTACCTTCTCCCTTGTCCTCCTCGATTCAGGAGAAACCACAATTAAAAAGCAAGTCAGGTTTCCAGCAGCTTACAATACAGAAACGGGCTCGGTACGAGAGCAGCTGCACAACAAACCCACAGCAAAACGCGTCCTGCACCACACCGGGTAAGCCATCAGCCCGGCGTTGAAGCTTTCCAAAGTATTAAGGAGGAGCTTAGGAGCTGAATGACAACTTTTATTCTTTTGAACAACTGAAATCTGAAGGCGACAGCACGCTATTAAGCCACATGATCTATATGGAGTGATAAAATCGTCTGTGTTTCTTTACCAGTAGAGCTTGATCATCTTCGATTTCTTGTATTCACCGTATTCCAAGTGTTGCTCAGAAAGCAGAATGTCAGTTCTGCACGCGATCAACCATTTTTCCGAGTAAGAATTAACGCCCCCCCCCCCCCCCGAGTTCAAAACCGAGCCCAAGCGCTGCAGTGCTGAGCCCGGGGCTCTCTAGCGGGTCACGCGCAGACGGCGACGGCCATTTCCACCCCTTCCCTTCACGTTTCAGGGAAGGACTTGGTTTAACAAGTATCAGGGAGAAAATGTTTTCCAAGAACTATATAAAGCACTGGATTTTGTTTGGATGCCATGACAAGCCACACTTGAAGAATCCTTTTTCTGTGTTCATTTACAGCAAAGCGTCTTTCCTCAAACTATCCTTCCCCAAAAGAAAGCATAAAAACTTCAGGTAATGCAAAAGACATGACATGAGAAAATTGCTGCAAGTGCCCAACTCCCCGACCCCATCCAGATAAAATTCAAGGTATTCGCTAAAACCTGAGCCTCAGAATCATTTAAATGATTATTATTAAATGATTTAAACAATTCTTTCCTTCTCAACAGTCAGCTAAAGAAACTGAAGCTGAGGGAGCTCAAATAATAGTTTAGTTTGATTTAAAAGACACCCAGCACTGCACACTCTCTTAAATTATCCCAGTGATGCTGAGGAAAAGTTGCCGGTCAAAGCAGCTAACTTAACATAAATAAAAACAACACAAGATGACAGACACAATTACAAGACCAGTTAAAATTTCTCAAAATGCACCAATACTGAATTGATTTTTCCTGTAACAGAATGAACACGGCATCAAATACGTATATTTTACTCTTTAATAGAACAACTTCATTCAACCAAACCCAAGATTATTCCAAAATTACTCCTTAGGATTGGCTTACAGAATTATTGTTGCTGTTTTTCCTATTCAAAATCCCTTACATATTGCTTAGAAAAAAAAAAAAATCTCATCTTTGAAATTTTAATTTAAAAAGCGTTTTGTTGCAAAAACAGCGGGAAGATGAGAATCCAATTTTTCTTAATCATCCGTTTCTATTTGCCCAACAAAACTTAATGGAATAGCGAGGAGTTACACCAATACTTTGCTCTTTATAAAAATGAGAATCAAGACGCGCGACTTCCAGGTAACCTAGACGATGGTGACACTAGCAGACACATCGGGAGCCAGGAGCGACTAACGGTGCAGAGTTTTAAGACTCTGGTCTTCAGTCATGCTGCAATGCTACCCTGCACCGCACTCTAAGCCTAGCAAAACAATTTCAAGTTCTCTTTACTTCAGTAAAGTTGAAATGATTTGACTTTGAAGATTTTGGTTCAGGGGCCTAAAGGCTCAATGCCCCCGGCAGCAAGCGAACCAGCATGCACCGGATTATTACACGACTGGCTGAAGACGATGAACGCGCCCCATCCCTTGAGCGCGTTAGGAGCTTGTACCGAAGAACAGGCCGCAATCCCAGGGCTGTATTTTGAAAGCATTATAATATTTTACTTTACAGAAAAGTTATGTTTCCAGCCAAAAGTCTCTTCCAAGTTAACGGGCATGTTTGTGGATGACTTTCAAGATCCAAATAACCTAGTGGACGCAACAGAAAAAAAGGTTGATGAGAACCGGGTGCAACTGCTAACAGTCAGGCCGATGCCATTCCAACGCAGAATGCTAGTGCGCATCTGGAGATGGATTTTGCTCCCCCATACATCAGACCATATAGCTATGTAAGTGAAAGGAAAACAGCCTGCTAGCCTGCCTATCAGAACTAAAACCTGCTTCTAGAGGCTTATTCTCAAGGCTGATTCCATTCTATTACTTGGTTTTTTCCCCCCTGCTAAAATGAAAAACATCCCAAAAGTTAAACTGAAATGCTGACCCAAGTGATGTTTTATCTAAGTAACCCACACCAAAGAATGCTGGATCTAAGGCTAAAGGACTCGCATGCTGGCAGAGACGGTTTTCATGCACTACAGGTGCCCACATTAGCAAAGAACTGTGAGGTCAACCAAGGTCTCTCTGAAGATTGAAAGTGAAGTGAAATGAAAAGGAATTATGGAACAACAGAGTGGGAGAGAAAGAGATCTGAAAAGAAGTATACGTGCAAGAAAAATCCCAACAGATATGACTGCCTATAAACAAATGACAAGATGCTGCACAGCGTTACTTACACAATCATGCAGAACATCATGAAGACATTCCACAAGGCAATGAAGATTCGAAAATATCTGAGACTCAGCAAAAACTCTCTGATATTATCACCTAAAAATCAGGAGAAGAAACCTCTGACGTAAAAAATACCTAATACACTGACAAGTCACATTTTCAACACTGCCTGAAAAACATAAGTAACTCTGATGCAGAAAAAACCCAAAAAGGTCAGAGAACAAAAAAATGAAAGTGTCAGGTTTTAGGTAAATGATCCATGCTACGTTCAGTGCATCCCTACTAAGGGCACATGGGAAAATAAACAATAAATGATAAGAGGGGTCACGCTATGAAAAAGGGAAGGCCAGCCCTTGGTTGTAGTTCCCAGCCCTCCTGCCGCCTTGGAGCAGCGAGCGGAGACAGAAAGGAGCGGTGTGGGCGCATACAGCTAAAATGGGAATCGGGCTGGAAGCAGGGCGTTACCTCTGTAGCACAGGCACCTACATTCAAAAATGCCGAAAAAAGCGCACATTTTTGTATTTCTTCTCAAATCACCAATTTGGGCTAAACAGTTGGGTTTGTCATGCCTGTACGTAAACATAACGGAGCCAAGTTTTAGGTTGTAATTTGGTAAACCAGTTGTTCCAAGCACAGAGTCATTCCCATCCACACAGAATGGGGTTAAACTTGTCCTTTGGTGCCTTGAAAACGCTTTCACCACGGATTTCCTTTGGAAAACGCCCGTCCCTGTGCTCGGGGAGCTCTGAGCAGAGGCCGCCCGGGGCAGCGGCGCGGCCCGGCCCCCTCCCAGGCTCCCGGGTCCCCATCGTTACCGGTCGTGGGCTCCCTGGACTCCTCGCCGAAGCCCTCCGTGCCTCTCTTCCTCCTGCGGGACAGCGAGGGGGGCGGCATCAGCGAGGGCGAGACCCCCCCCACCCGCCGCCTCCCTCCCTCCCTCCCTCCCTCCCTCCCCGCCCGCTCACAGCCTGAAGTTGAGCACGGCGCCGGCGTTCATCAGCAGCGTCCTACGGGAGAGACAGAGAAGGCGCGTCAGGCACGGCCGCCCCGGGCCGCCCCCGCCCCCGGGCCGCCCCCGGCCCCAGGCCCCAGGCCCCCGGCCCCGCTACCCGCAGAGCAGCAGATCCCCGATCATGGCGGTGGCGGAAGCGGAAAGGGCGGGCGCTGCGCGGCGCCTGCGCCCTGGGGGCGGCGGCGGGGCCGGGGGGAGAAGGGGCGGGGGGGCTGCGGGTCCCGGCACCGTCCGGCCGCGGCGGCGGGAGGGGGAAGCGCGGGGGCCTGGGCTGGGCTGGGCTGGGCTGCGCCGCTCACGCCTCCCGCCTCCCGCCGCCGCCACAGCCGCCTCCGACGCGAGGCCGCGCCCCGGGACGTCCCTCCGGAGGCGGGGCCGGGGCCGGGGCCGGGGCCGGGGCCGGGGCCGGGGCCGGGGCGGAGGGCGGGCGGCGCTGCCCGCTGCCGCGGCGCCATGGAGCTGGCGGAGGCCCTGCAGCTCGGGGAGCTGGCGGCCGCCTTCGCCGCCCTGCCCGTCTTCCCGCTCTTCGACGCGGCCTACTTCATCGTCTCCGTCCTCTACCTCAAGTACGAGCCCGGTGAGTGCGGCCCGCTGGGGCGGGGGCCCCGCCAGTCAGGGCGGGACCCGGGCCGTGAGGGCGGTGAGTGGCACGGGGCGTGTCGGGGGAAGCGCGGCGAGGCTCCCGCCGCGGTTTCTCAGGCACAAACCCGGCATTTTTGTGCGTGAACCGGTAACGCCGCCCGCCCCGCAGCTGCCCGCTGTCGCCGTGCGCAGCCGCGGGGCTCCGAGCCTGGCTTTGTTCAGGGGCTCTGGCACACGCGTCTGTGGCGAGGAGCGGCTGCGAGCTGCCTGGCCGAAACGGACCTGGGGGTGCTGGTCGACAGCGGCTGGACATGAGCCAGCAGTGTGCCCAGGTGGCTAAGGTGGCCAAGAGCATCCTGGCTTGTGTCAGGAGCAGTGTGGCCAGCAGGAGCAGGGAGGTGATTGTGCCCCTGTGCTCGGCGCTGGTGAGGCCGCACCTGGAATGCTGTGCCCAGTTTTGGGCCCCTCAGCACAAGGAGGACATTGGGGTGCTGGAGCGTGTCCAGGGAAGGGCAGCGGAGCTGGGGAAGGGTGTGGAGCACAGGGCTGGCGGGGAGCGGCTGAGGGAGCTGGGGGTGTTCAGCCTGGAGAAGAGGAGGCTGAGGGGAGACCTGATCGCTCTCTACAACTGCCTGACAGGAGGGTGTAGTGGGGTGGGTGTTGGGCTCTTCTCCCACGTAGTTAGCGATAGGACGAGAGGAAATGGGCTCAAGCTGCGCCAGGGGAGGTTCAGGTTGGAAATTAGGAAAAATTTCTTTACAGAAAGGGTGGTCAAGCATTGGAACAGGCTGCCCAGAGAGGTGGTGGAGTCCCCATCCCTGGAAGCGTTCAAAAACCGGGCAGAGGTGGCACTTGGGGACATGGTTCAGTCTGGCCTACCCTTGATTGGCTTAGAGTGGACTTGGTAGTGTAGGTTAATGGTTGGACTGGATGATCTTAAAGGGCTTTTCCAACCTAAATGATTCTATGACTCTATAAATACAAAGCAGAAAAGAAACCCCGAGAACTAGCCACTCTGATTTTGAAAATTAATCTCGCATTTTATTTAAGATTGGATTCCAACCACATTGAAGTATTTAAGTTCAGTCGCTTCTTTGCTGCTATCCCAGGACTCAGCGTTACATTTCTGTCCAGTTGCTTGGCTTTTCTATTTTTGTGACAATACTCTCCTCCTATTTATATACAAAAAGGCTGTAAGTAAAACCTTGGTTTTTCCCCACCTTCCAGACCATGCTGTAACCTGTTCTCAGGCACCCTAACTGACCTTGCTTTGTTTGTTCTCCTGGGCTTATCTTGTAAAGATCGATATATCTTCATCTTAGCTTTCACTTTCTGCGCTGTTGCAGTCTGACCGTGCCTTGGTATCTTCCAAATGCCACCTTCTCTGCGTATTTTTGATAGTGTGCGCACTCTTCATGCCCCGTTTTGAACAGTTTCAGTGTAACTGCCCGATGACTGAGGAGAAAACCCCCCCACCCCCCATGCTTTGGTATGGTTTTTAAATCCTCCGGTTGTGCGATCTCTGTGCTGTACAATCTACATACTGTTCTATTTAAACTCCATGTAAACAGAAGTGCTGGGTTTTCAAGGCCTGATCACTTACAGCTGTCTTGCAGCATTAAGTCCTGCACGGTTAACAGGCAACCCTTATGAAAATAGCTTTTAAAAATATGTAAGCCCAGTAATCCACTTGGACTGGATAAGGCTGGGGTGTACTTTTCACTAGATTCCTATGCTGCTTCATCGCACAGCTCCAGTGCTGAAGATCAGTGTCTGGACAGCATGGCTCCATGGAGCCAAAGAAAAACAGGCGATACTAAATTTAAGCCTTAAGCTAAACTTCAGGTTCCTATAGAAGCAGCTTCATGTCACGGCTGTTGCAGCTATCTCGCTTCTACTGTGTTTCCACCTGGTTCAAATGTCTTTTGAGGATGGGGGAGTATGAGCGGTCATAGTTTCAGCATATGCTGATTCACTTACTGCTCTTTACGGTAGGCCACTGTTGGTAAGGTTGACGTAACATTTTAGCATTCTCTCTTTCGACTGCCTGTTACTGGCCTACTGAACAGAGTTTGGTATCTGAAACGCTGCACAAAGAACTCCGGAGCAGTTTAAGGGGATGAAACAATCTTACAGAATTGATGTTCTTGAGAGACTTCCTTGAAGAAGTACAGAGGTGGATGAAAAGGCTAGAGGAATGAAAAAAAGGCAATAGAAGGTTGTGGGTGGAGACCATAATGTATTACCAAATAGTAACACTGTGTTAATATCTAGCTGTATTTTCAAAGGGCATTTCCAAACTAGTACAGGAGCAGGGAAGAATCCTCAAATCCTCTTCTTTCAAATAAAGATTAAGAATTACTGTTCTATTTTTACAGGTTATCTTATGAATGAAAGAGCTGAACAGATTGTTCATGAATTCTAGAGGGCACCTAGGTTGAAGCAATGGAGAGAATGGTACTAGTATGCATTTTATTTTTAGACTGTAAAAAGACATTGATTTCAAGGGAAAAATTGTTCTTTCTGATTGCAGTAAGTAGCAGCAAATACAGGAGATGAACTTCTAATGACTCAGTTCATTTGAAACCTTATGGGGGGCCTGCAAGCTGTGATCACACATAGCATTTCTTGACAATACCTGGTACTTGTTCGGGTTTCACAGAATATACATTTTTGTACTTTGTTTTACAAGCACTTTTCTTTGACTTATTTTGTTGGAGAACATGCACTGCAATCCTCTTTCTTAGAGGGTCTTGAAGCTTCTGCTTATTTGCTGAATCCATCTTCTCATTTAGAATTTGTTTCACAGGAGCCGTGGAGATGTCTCGTAAGAGCCCTTTTGCCTCCTGGCTTTGCGCTATGCTGCACTGCTTTGGAAGTTACATACTTGCTGATCTGCTACTTGGAGAACCACCTATTGCTTACTTCAGTAATAACTCCAGTGTCATCCTGGCCACAGCAGTCTGGTGAGTCCTTCGCACTTCACCTAATTTATTAAGCATGAGACACCGCTGACTGTGTACAAAACCACCCGGTGTGAAGGGAGGTATTCTGTTTGTGTGACACGCGTGTGTTATCTTGCTTGGATTAACTGGAGAAAGAAGAGGTGGGGTGAGGTAGTCTTTGAGTCTTTTGTATTCCTAGATCTAGTTGCCAGTTGCTCTGACCAGTTGTCTAATGCTTTGATTACACGGGCTGGGTCCAGTCCAATCGCCGGGCATTTCTATTCATAGCTGCTGCAGCTGAACTGCGACCAAACCGCAAAAGCAGCCTGCGCTGTGCTGATACCACATAGAGGAGTGGCATGCGCTGAAGATTTGGGGGCATTTTCTTCATAGTGTTAGTGAAATGTGTGCAAATTAACCACGGTTACTCCGAGTTTAATTTCCTTGGTGCGTATGGGGCGTATGAGCTTCTGCGTGACAGAACCAGCATTTCCTTCTCCCCGACATAATTCAGGCTAACACCGCAGTACTCTTAATCCTCGCTGTACATCCCAGATCAGGACAAACAAATGGGTCCTTAAATTCTTTGTGGTTTTGTTCCAGGTATTTGATATTCTTCTGTCCCATGAACCTCTTCTACAAGTGCGTTAGCTTTCTGCCTGTGAAGCTCATCTTTGTGGCAATGAAGGAGGTGGTCAGAGTTCGCAAAATTGCAGCTGGGGTCCACCATGCTCATCACCGTTACCACCACGGGTGGTTCATTATGATGGCTACTGGATGGGTCAAAGGTGAGACACGAGATGCTCTTAACACAGCGGGGAGGCACCCAGCCCTGTGGGGAGGGACGGGAGGATCTGTGAGGGAAGCTTAAGGTGACCACATCACGGAGCACTGACCAGCAGGCTGGCTAGCGGATGTGGTCAGCTGGCTTCAGTCAATCAAGTTCCCCAGAACACGCGTATTTATTCGTACTCGCAGAACAGTTGTCAGTTGAGTCATCATCTAACTTTAATGGAGGCATGAAGAACTGGAGTGACTATGAAATATGGGTGTAGAATTCAGGAATTCTTCTTTCTCCTGTGTTCTACTGTCTCTGGCCTCGCCCGTATCTTTTCAGGGGGGTTCTATCGGTGTTGAAACAGCCCAGTCGGTTTTCCTTTAGCTTTTGTTTGGAGCAAGCATTTGAGCATCAGTAAATGGAGCAGGCAAATGCCCTTTCCCTGCATCAGGACACGCTTTATAGAAGGTCTAGAAAGCATTTGCCCTGCTCTGTTGTTTTAGGCTAACTTCCTTTAAATTTGGGAAGAATGTCATGAACCTTTTGTTCCCCTTAGGTTATCCTTATCCCTTGGGGATCTAGAAAAGACAGCAGAGCTCTCTTTTGGGGTGGCGGTTCTGTTCACGTTTACTCTTTCACAGGTTCTGGTGTTGCCTTGATGTCTAACTTCGAGCAACTGCTGCGTGGGATCTGGAAGCCAGAAACAAACGAAATTCTTCGTATGTCCTTGTAAGTAGGTAGCCTGTAAATTCTCTGTCAGACCAAAAACGGAATGTAAAGAACCATTCGGGACTGCATGCAAACGATGCAAACCTCCTGGAAAACTTCTTTATTTCTCTTCTAGCCCTACAAAGGCTAGTCTGTATGGCACAATCCTCTTCACTCTGCAACAAACTCGCTGGCTCCCTATCTCTGAAGCCAACCTCATCTTCTTTTTCACCATGTTCATGATAATTTGCAAGGTAAGTTTACAGCAGGTTTGCTGCTAACAAATCTGCAGTACCAGAGAAAGGGTACAGACTTAAGCTAGGGGTGTTCACCTTCCTAAGCCACTACTGAAGGCATTGGCTGTACATACCAGGGAGGAGCTGCTCGGGAGATTATAGGCTAAATTCTCCATCATATAGGCAATATGGTAGAAGATCCTTGTGATACAGCCTTGAGCCATGTAGCAATAGGGACATTTATCTGGGGTAAGTGGAATGCTCCTTACTAGTTCGTATTTTGTAGCTGGTGTTTGTGATCTTTAACTATTCACTGTTGCACGGCAGGTTTTCATGACGGCCACTCACTCTCACGCCTCACCTTTTGCTCCGGTGGAAAGCTTCATCTGCCCAGTTTTCTTTGGCTATGTTTCCAGTGGACACAGTAGTCATCATCACAATCAGCATGGGGCCTCCCATGAGGTTTCCCATCCTCCGCCGCCTCCTGCAAAGTCAAAAGAGGAGCTAAATGAAGGCACAAGGAAACGGAAAGCAAAAAAAGCTGAATAAAAAAGCAACCACGCAGTAAACAGGCCAAGCAAATTCTTCCAGAGCTGAGTCTCAAAGCCACCTGTGACCTCCTTTATCCTCCAGTCCTCCTCTCTGACTGCAGAGGAGAGGTGGAAGCCAAGACACTGCCAGGCGGGTCCCTGAATTTCATTTGTGTTCTCTGTGCTGCTGCTTGCTTCTTGGTCTCTGTCTCTACTCTGATAATATTTTCAGGGATTTGTAGATTCGTGCCAGGATGATAAGTGGGTGCCAGTTCCCAAGCTCTCAGCAATTACAATGCAGCATTTTCAATTGATGTAAAATCTTTCACTGTGTTCATTTATGAATGGAGGTAATGGTTTGTGCTCCTGCAGCTCCTAAGTTCCTTTGAGTTTTCATTGACCTTTTTGATGTGTACCAAAATGACAAAATGTTTAGACACCATCAATGTGGAAATTAGATTTCATACTCAAGGAAATTAAATGGTCTCATATGAGCCTGATCTAATTTCTCCTAGCTCCCACGTCTGCCATATTTCCAATTAATGTGACATTTTATATGCAGTAAGGATGTCGACTCTGGTGTCTAGCTGAACTCCATTTCTCTCACCTAAGTTCCCTCTGATTCTTAATGGATAGAACACTGTCACTTTCTTAACTAAGTCTGTGTTTGCAAGAGCTTTGAAGCTGTGAAATGCTCCAAGTGCTACGTATCGGTACTGTTATTATTCTAAACTGTTGTGTAGCGTTGCTGCACGTTGTTGATAATAGTGTGTCCCACCTCAAACCTGATCATATTTAACTAGGGAAGAAGCATGGTTCTGGTTTGTTTGTAATCCTGGGGGATACAAAAAGGCTGTGTGAGTGTAAATAAGTATTTATTACTATTTATTTATAATTGCCAGGGCACCTAATTCATAGACCTGAAACTGGCTTTTTTAAAATGTTGCGTCTTTATAGAGAGAATTGGATACTTCCACGCATGGTCCTAAGCCCACAGCTACGTGCTGCTTTGTGCTCGAAGCAGTGATTTTGGTGTGCTAAAGGACAGCCTGAACACTCTCACTGGATGCAGGAAGGAACATTTCCTATATTCTTAAATTAAGATGTAGAGGCTGAAGAAGTGGATTTCACACCAGCTGATTAAAACTACTTTAAAGGACTGTTAAAGCACACCAGCTGAAGATATCGATTATCCTTTGTAGGTCCCTGTCAGCCAAACTACTGGTCTGTGAAAGCAGCTTGTGCCCAATGAGTGAAGAAGAATATGAAATGCCTTGCATGGCTCAGGGAGGAGTCTGTCCGTCCGTTCATGTTCTGCTTAGTGAATACTGGCTTTTAGACTAGTTTTAAGCTGTTCTTATAACTGATTTTGTTCTTAAAAGTGTCATTGTAAGCATTGCACCCAAAAGACCAGAACTCGTTCTGAGGTTTTTTTTAATCGCCAAGGGCTGGGATCACCGTGGTGAAAACGGCACGCATGGGGAGGTAGCACTGGGCTTTCAGTTAGGCAGCATTTTGCCATCCCTAGCAATAAGATGTTTGCTGCTGTCATCTTGCAACTGGGAATATAAATAGGAGGATTTAAGAAAAGCATGGGGTTTTTTTTGGTGTCCCTGTTCAAAACTGAGACTGATGGTTAATTAAAAAAAATTTTCTTGTATGCAACCAGATGAAAGCCAGTACAAAAGGGCAAATGATTTGTGGGCTTGGGTTTTGACAGTGCCTTAATTTTGTGAGTTTCCCTCCCTTTCAGTAGAAAACAGGAATTCTACCTGACAACTCAACTGTCTGGTTTTGCAGATGCTGGTCTACTGAAACACAATGTATCACTAGCATGCACAAGACTATAAATGTTTTATGAGATGTCTGATTCAAGGGGAATTTTGTTTTATAAAAGCAGTCAACAAATAAAAATTGTGAAGTGACTCTGATTGTCCACCGGCAGTTGAGGAAATACGTGTGTTTCTTTTACTCTCGCCAGCCTCGGCAGCCACAGGCTCCTTGATCTACTTAAAGTCTCCTTGGCCCGATGACAAAATGATTCTGACTGAAGAGAGAGATCAAACTTTGGTATGTCCTACAAGTGTGCCTGAGCACGTTATAAACAGAAATAACGTGGTAAAAGGTGCATTGCTTTTGTTGTATTTGGAGTGTTGTCGTCCAAGCAGACCTTGAGATTTCTGGAAGGGAAGTAAGGAAACTAACTTCCTTTGGTGTTCATACCAGTTGAATCTGCCTTTCTTTTTGTCACTGTAAGAGGAAGGAGGACATTCACCTGGGACAGGTAAATATAAACATGCACATACACCCACACACACAATTCTAGCAAGTTTATGTGGAGTTTCAGTATTGCTATTTAAAAGTGAAAAAAATCAAAATGCTTTGAATGAGTGTGAATATTTATTTAGCATGGTACTGTTAGCTGCTGCTTTCTACATGCCAGAGACGTTGCTCTTCAAAGTCTTTTGGACTGACTCAAATCACAGCTGCTAACAAAGAACAGAGAGGAGAAATAATCCAAGAGATGTTAAAATTAAAGCTCTGTACACCTTCAAAGTACCTTATCTGGAATGGGATTAGTATTGAGAAGACAACTGCCATAAAGAAGAGTCACAAGTTTCATTTAGTGAAGCCTTTCACAGTGAGAGAGATTGAACCTTTCTTAGAATTTCCATGGCTCAGTGCTGGTAGTCTTTGGTACAATTCCAGACAAGTGTACTTCATCCCAAGAAGCAAAGACGGATCCTTCAAAAAGCAGTGTATTTTAAGCATTCCTGCAGGGACACAGGGTTCTACAGGGATGCTCCTACACTTCTGAAGCCCTAATTTACCTGTAGATACACTTCTTCCTTAAGACTCTGCTCCAACCAGAATGAAAATGGTAGCTGGGCATTGGAGTAACTTGCTTCCATGGCACAGATGGGAGCAATGAGGAAAACACAACGCAGTCGATCTGCCTGCCTTACTAAATGAGGACCTGCAAAGGGCTATTTATTTTCTGAAGGGTTTCACTTGTCTCCCCCCAGATCTAACTCTTTTAAAATGTTTATTAATACTCCTTAATTTATCAAAGCAGTTGAGAATACAAGTTGCACTGGAGTGTGGGATTTGAAGTCTCTGTATGACCCAGCTGATGGAAAAGAGGGTCAGTGCAAGCCTTATGCATATTAAAAAAAACCTCCAGAAAAAAGCACTAGAATGGTTAAACCACATGAAACATTCTCCTCTCCCATGACATCCATTTCAGTGTTACGAACAAATTTTGCTCAGGACCTGGACGGAACAATAAACAAGAGCAGGCTGATGAGAGTAGGTGTTTCAAGTGCTTTGAAAAACCCCACGATGTCTCCAGAGTCCCATGCCGTGCTGGCTGTGCAGAACATTCCCGGCTCCAAACTCCGCTGCAGCACGGGGTAGGAGAGAAGCATGCCAGGGCTTAGACTTCCATGGGACAGACGTCATTCCCTCCAAAGATGTTCTGATCTGATAACTCCTGATACTAACTCTAGTGAGATGTAGCTAAATTTAGCAATAGGTTTAATCCTCAAAGAGGCCCTGGTTGCCTGATGGAAAAAGCAAAGTGTTTCCGTTGCTGCTCTCAGCATTTCTTGTTGATTGACAGGTTTCCCTTCTCTGTTACAGAGAGCGAGCCAAACCCAGTGTCTGCAGCTTTTTCATCGTTGCAGATCAGCTTCACAGATAGGGAAAGCTCTACAGCCCTTACTGTGTTTGTAGAAAAAAAAAAAAAAGGTAATTTTACAGAAAACATTGATAATTCTATACAGCAAATGAACTGAAGTTAAAAAAAAAAAAAAAGGGAGAACAAAGGAAAGAATGTCTATACTGAAGAGCTTATGTGAGAAAGGGCAAAGCCAATACAACAGAGCACCAACCTAGAGCAACCGGTGTTCTTGTTTTCTCCTTTTCCTTTCATTATTAATGACAGCATGTACATTCTTCCACGTTTTGTCCAAAGAGTAACCAAATTATATCATCCAGCTAAGCGGAAAGAGCCAGAAGATAAAGGTGGATGCCACCTGGGCCCTCTCCTGAGCAGAAGTCGTTCCTTTTAACACTTGCCAGGTGATTAGCTGCCACATGCCTGCTGCTTCTTCCTGCAGCCTATTTCACGGCTGTACGGTGCTTTACAGGTCAGTGCTGAGAGTGTTGGTCCGAATAGCACACAGGAGACATAGAAGCATTAAAAATTACAGCTCTATGCATTTCACAGTAGCACCTCTTTATTTGGGCCCTTAGCTAGAACTGTCTGCTTTACGGTTCTTGTGCTATTCTTTAAAGAACCTAACTGGCTACTGTGAGACCCAAGACTGATGATTACATGGAAGGTAAGGCTGGTATGGCATGCATTTCCTACAGCCTTAGATACCCAGCTTTTTGCTGCAGCAAGGCTTTTTCTCTCAAGATATTTTAGTTCTTTGCTGAAATAATGAGAAATCAGAATATACATCTATGAAAGATTTACTGCCCATCCACAGTAAGGGAAGGCCAATTAAAGGGGTTTGGATTTCATCAGACACCAACAGTGCGGTTCTTACTTGGTAAACACCCACAAAATTACCTCCCGGCTAAGAATTTAATCCTGCTCTCATGTGGTCTGTAAAGGCAGCAGTCTGTGAGCAAGCTGTTGGGGGATGATGGCTCATGGAACAGACAGACGGTGAGAAAACAAGTTCCCTATCATGCCAGAGCCTACGCTGCCATCGTGACTCACAGTTGCTACTCACTTCAGCTCTGTGATGACATTTCTGACACAAAGGAGATGTTGATAGTGCTAAGATCAACGTTCATGAATATCTTCGAGTCTGGTCTCTCTTTTACACTTGTGCATTTGCATCTTTTCACACATTATCCCTAGAAAAAGTACCATTTCTAATATTTTCTATCATGACTCTTATCTGTTTTCTTTATGTTCCAAAAGAGAATTTGGGGAGGAAGTTTTTCAGAGAGCTCATGAATGTAACCTTTTAGGAAGAATCACTGCGAGACAGTGATTTCTTCTTAGCTTTAGGGTACAGGTAGGCTATAGATGCGGAATGCAGGAAAACAGGTCTGTTATGTTTAGAGGCTTGAACATTTTTATAGCCTGAGGAAATCCAGAATGTGCCTGGAAAAGATTTGGTTGGCTGGTTGATTTTGTTTGGTTTTGATCTGCAAATTACAGAAAGCTCACCAGAAACCGTAACACACACGCTGCATTCCTGCAGAAAGCAAGCTGCTGCTTTTCCAATTATCCCAGCCCCTGATGCTTCTCAGTCGAGCTGGCAGATCTTGACTTTCCAAAAAAAGATCTGCTAGTTGGGGACTTCTGGTCCCACTGCAACCAACTGCTTGAATCAGTGAGTGAGCTAATTTTCTTTGATTCGTTAGTGTCAAGAATCAGTAATAGTGACAGGTAAATGCAGTGTGAGATGCATATAGCACGTCACAGATTGCAGTGCCTTGAAGAACAGTCTAAAAATCCATGACTTCAGAGTCCTAATGTTGGCTTAAATTAGATTTAGACTAATGTAGGCTAAACCCTAATGCAGGCTCTCTGCAATGTTTGTCTCTTAAGGTAAGACGCTTCATCTCCCTGCCTGTTTGATTTATGATAGATTAGGATGTCAGTTAATCTCTTCTTATTTGGCTAGATGACTGTGGAGATTAACCAAGTATTGTCTGCAAAAGGAACCCATAAACACAGATTACTAATTTTTCTTTAATTATTCCTCTGTATGCCAGAGGGATACAGGGGGAGTACAGACAAGGATAGACACCAACCTCTTAAATCTCATTTCATGAGAGAAACAGAAAAACCACAGCAGCTACTCTGGCTGATACTGGTTTTCTCTGACATGCTCAGTTCAGTTTCTTGGAAAAGGCAGAGCACCACAGAAATTATAGACTGTGGTCTCCTTTGAGAAAATGGGGAAGCAGAAACTGGTTCTGAGTGAGCGAATCTGCTTGCCTGGTATAGCACCATCTCTGTTTCCACAGGATGCTGAGAAAGCAGCATTTCTTATGGGAAAAGCTATAATGAACAAATACAGAAACCCATATTGAAACAAACTGAAATACCAACATGCTGTGGATACTGGAACACAGACCAGCATGGAAGAAAGACACTGAAAAGCGTGCTCTGTGAGCGTGAGGTGGATATACCCATTCCGGTAGGGCCTCTGCCGAGACAGCTGCACCGGTTACCTTCTCTCCCCGTGCATTCCAAGGGCATTTGGACAAAGATGTTACTGCTCCACTTGTTCTCTGTTGACAGCTGCAGTTTCCTGCCTTTGAGCTTGTAAATTATTGAAGTTTTCTTTCTACCTTTTCCCACATGCTGCTCTTTTGGGGATGGTACTCCAATCCAAACGCAGCTATAAAGCAGTAAATATTTATCGTGCACAGTTTAAACGCCTTTTAGTAAATTCACTCTTGCACAGCTTGACAGAAGGCAAATAGCATCAGGGCAAAGGCATACTCCCTGGGTATCAAGAAACCTACTTTAAATGGCTGAGAGTGCCCGAACCATAAATGATACTAGTACCGGTAGGCTTACCTGACGCTAAAATACACAGGTGAGTATTTCTAAAATAGTCACGGGTAGCAAACAAAGGGACCTCAGGTGTACAGCACCTGATAGGGAGCACATTTAGTGCCTTAGAAAGAGACCCTGGGGATCCTACCCAAGTGACAAACACCGGTTGCTATAGAGATATCTGTCCTCTTCAAATACAGAAGGATCGCTCCAGGATGCAGTGAAGTTTCACAGCATCTCAGTGCAGACAGTCAACCATCTCCTACTGTCCCTGTCAAAGTAGCTGAAATTTTCCCAGGCTTTCCTTAAAAGAAGGAGAAAGCCAGCTTTCTGGAGAGAGGCACTACTGACTGCTGTTCATTGCCATTAGCCATCTCCTCTCTAACGAGCAGTCTCTGCTGAAGAGCACTCAGGGAGTCCAGATAGCAGCATGAGCTTCAGCCCAGATACAGGCCAGGATCTTCTCTGTGGGAAGATGGTTCCTCTTCCTTTCCAGCCTGGTCTGAATCTTCATCAGCTCAGTATTTTCAGGTAAATAAGCTGAAAAGTCCTGAAGCTGCTGAATGCATCAGGCGCTCACTCTGCTAGAGCCTGCAAAGCGTTACAATGTGGTGAGACTGCTGTGCTTAGCAGAGAAGCTGTAAGCTTGCAGCTTCATTTGAAAGTGAAGTGGTCTGTAATCTGCTGCATTTTATATACAGCTTTATTCTGTTCCACCCAATTTGCACTTAGAACACATCAGAGATGGCAGAATTCTGCATTTGTTCCAGAACTAGTGGCGTTCGCAGTGAAGCCAAATTCAGCCTAGGCACTACTGTGCAATAGCAGCTCAGTGCAGCGCAATGCCTGCCTGCACACAACCAGCAAAGCTCGCAGGCTCTCTCGAAACCCTGGGCAACGCACATTTGATTCCCATCCACCGCTCTAACAGCAAGAAATATTTGCTAAGAACTTCTCTTCTTGGACGATACCCAAATATTTCCCGCTTCCTCTGCCTACTGGGGCACAGTTGCCAGACTGAGCTCCTGAAGTGGTAACTGGCAGTGGGTAGCAATGACTCAGATTTTCAGGAATTACAAAACTCAGTTTCCCCTTCTTCTGAAAATCATTCACACTGTCTCCATTTTTAAATAGAAAACAGGCTTAGATGGGCTCTCAATTCCACAAAAAGTGCCTTCCAAAGAACAAAAATCCTGCAGCATCTCCTCCAGTAGGAGATAACGTGGTGAATATGCTGCTTGGACAGTGAGGTGTTTCCAGCCTAAGCAGATAGGTCAGCATTTACAGGAACGGTTACAGCTGCAGTTTCTGGAAGGAATGTCTGAGAACTGCAGACAGTCTGAAATTAGTGGGCATATAAGGACACAGCTAGTGTTAAGATTTTACCTACAACACCTGTCCAAGTTGTGGCAGACCTCATGTATTTTCAGGAACAGTTTTAGGATGAAGGATGTGACGTGACTGGATTGTCACCAAAAGACAGGGTTATAAGTTAAACCCACTCTCTCACTGTAAAGTTTGGAATTCATGTGGGCGGAGTGTAAAATGATACAAGGATTTCCCGTAACTACTGCAACCCTGCTGAGAGCTAATGAATTATTCCAGGGGTATTACGCTGAGAGTGCTCGCTCCCTGTTGGAGAGCAGTGCAGGCATGATAATTCCTAACCTAAGGGAGCCCTTTTCTCATCTGATGCTGGCACAGACTTCATTAGCGATCACTTTTCACTTAGAACAGTCCCAAGGAAAGCTGCAGATACAGCCATTCCCTGTCCTAATTTTAGCATTCCCTCTTGTACTACTTTATCACACAATCATGTAGTGACATGAACGTTTACATAATTTCAGGGAGAGAATATTCCAGTTTTGAAGAAAGTATAATCTCATATGCTAAAACATATGTAAGGAGAAAAATGTCCTTTATATTCCCTGCATCTTTTAATTTTGCAGGTGTGAAAAGTATCCAGGAATATAAGACCTGTGTATCAGTGAACAGGAGAGGGTGCATACACGTGGGCGCTGGGAGTGAGCACTCATGCTTGTGTTTGTGTGCATATATGTGCTTACCTTTTCTCCTACTTGCTTTGTCTTTTTAATTTATCTTAAATTTACCTCATTTGTTGTTTTATTTAATTCAGTGAATATGTCACTTAAAAGGTGTCACAAAGATTTTTCTAGAAAGTGGTAATCTCTCTTGTAAAAAGCACAGCAGGGGAAGCAGCCATAAAAATTTCACAGACTTGACTCTGTATGAAAAGATTCCCTGTGGGTAGAATTGCCTTTTATTGTGGCTATTTATCACTGCCGAGATGGCCAACAGTGTGGCTGAGTGCTCTTAAAATACGATGGAGGATTTGCCGCAGCAAGATATAAGAAATATATTTTTCTGGATCGATGCTGCTGTATTATATTCTGTAACTATGTAATCCAAAATGTCCAGATCCAGAGTTTTCATATTAGCAAATAAAAACACAGCATGACAAGCCAGTATAGAACCTTGAAAATGCACTCACGTTGGTAATGTAGTAACGTGCGCGCAAGCCTGCAAATATCTGGAAACCACGGTTTTACAAGACTTAACCATAATGTCATCTATATGAAACTAAATACCCATTAGATCACAGCAACACAAACTGCATTTTTGCTGTAAGGTCTAACATGACACATAGACAAAGTAAAAACCCAGCTCCAAATTCCTAACTTCTGGTGTGCTGCACAAATCCTTCCATACAGACATGGCTACAGAAAGAGAGACCCTCCACAAAACAGCTGCTCCGCAACCTTAAAGCAAAAATTGCAAGCCATGACCCCAAACACCTCGAAGTACACACACTGGCATACAGTAAAGACTCTGGGAACCCTCAGCGCAAGAATAACAAATACCTGAAACAACTCTGTGAGCAGTTCACTGCTGTCACTAATCCCCAGGTTTTAGAGAATCTTCGATACCAAGGACAGATCAGTGAGGAGCCAGGGCAACTTCTGCAGGAGCTGGGCCACCACACAGCTCTGTGCCTGAAGAACTGCAGATTTTTCTGTGGGAGACAGAATTTATTGGATAACATTTTTCACTGTACTAGGCAGAACAATGATAAAACCCACACAGCCCTCATCCTTTGTGGGCCACCAGGCTGTGGAAAAACAGCTGTGACACGCAAACTATCTGAGCGGGTGCAAGCTGTTTCAAGGCAAGACACCGTAGTCGTGCTTCGTTTGCTGGGGACATCCCAGCTCAGTTCTGCCATTCACAGCCTGCTGAGGGACATTCGTCTCCAAGCGTGTTTAGCATTTGATTCGCCACCACCTCCAACCCAGAGCAAACAGGCTTGCAGCGATTTAGCCTTGTTCCTCAGTGAACTCCTCCCCGCTGTCTCCCATTGCGGCACACAGACCCTGGTGGTGTTCCTTGACTCTGTGGAGAGATTACTTCCTGCTGATGGTGCTCACAGATTTCACTGGCACCCTACAGACTGCCCTCCAAATGTCCACATCATCGTTTCCATTTCCACAGCAGAGCCTGATACTCTGAAAGCTCTCCGACACACTGTGCCTGAAGCTGAAGCAGACTTTGAAGTAGGACCCTTAACCTGTCAGGAAGGTGAGGAGATGCTAGAGATGCTCTTAGCATCAGGCAGACGACGGCTAAGCCCAGCCCAACGGGCCTATTTCTGTCAGGGCTTGCCTAGAGGTGGGCAAGCCCTGCTCTTCAAGCTGGCCTTCCATGAGGCCAGAAAATGGGCACCTTACACTGCACCTGCAGAACGAGCGAGTGCCAGCACAACCCAGGACACCATGCACCGTCTGTATGAGAGACTGGAAAAGTCACGCTAGGAAACGCATCCTAGTTCCACTGCTAGTGGCTGTTAATACTGTTAATACTTCTAACCCCTCCTCCCCCAAAAAAGCATTTTTTTATCTCAGTCTTTTCAAGATAACTGTGCATTCTCAGGGATGATGTTCTCTGCTCTAATAGTATTTCTTTCTGCAGGGAATATGAACTGGATCAGCTGTAAAATAATGGCCTCTGGAGTGGAGAGTGTTGTTGATGACTTTGCCATGTGTGCTGAATGCATCAGCTGTCCAGAACTACACCTTGCGCAGGACACACGTCTCCTTTCGAAGCCTGCAGTCAGCAGCACGCACAGCCCTGAAGGTAACAGCTATGTCAGAGTGACAGAGTGTGACGCAAATGTTGACCAGAAGAAAGAATTGGAATTTTCCTTTCCAAGTAGAAGTACTTTTCTGAGGAATTACAACCGGTGACAAAATTCTCTGTCCCGGGATCCATCAAAAGACTCATAAATGCCTTGTCCTGGTAGGGCCTCTGTATGGGAAGCTGAGGTTTCTTTTTTGCCAACAGACATTTTCTCTATTTGATTAGAGCAGTTTACCACAACCAAAGCGCCTGTTGCCCCACGTCTAGTAGAAGCACCTCTTAGCTATCTGGATTCCCTTGCAAGCTTTAAAGCTAACTAGAGGACAGAGTACACAGTGCTGCTAGTGCTGCTCTGTCTTCTCCTCAGAATACCCACTCCTCCCTCAGGGGAAAAATCCTGCCACGCCGTTACATTTGCCCATGTTTTACACTGTAGCCGTCCTTATATTATTCAAGTGCCTGGCCAGATAAGGCCAGCTCAGTTCATTACATATAGTACATCACATAAAATACAACTATTGTAGCTCTCTCAGGCCCAACACAGCCATGTTCTAAAACGCTTTTTTGTCTCTCTCCTCTTAGAAGCGAGTATAATATACACAGAAGTGTTGGCCAGGCTTCTTTTTTTCATGCCTTCCCACCCAGAGGTCATCGGGAAGCTGTCCTGGCAGTGTCTAAGCTGGTGCAGCGTCTGTCCCTGTCCTGTCCTCGTCCCCCTGTGCGGATTTCTCCAGCCGCCTGGCAGGCCCCTACACGCAACGCTCGCCGGATTCCTCAAAGGTAGGATTAGTCCTGGGGACAGATACAGCCCAAGAATAGATCTAATCATCCATCTGTTATGAATGAGATCCAAGAAACATAATAAACAAACAGAGCAAGAAGGAGAGAACATCTATTTCTGTAGAAATAGTTTTGCCTGTGAGCTTGCACAAAGGCAGGATGAAGGTCCATTGGCCTTTGTGCTCAGTCATGCACCAGTCCCATTCGCAACTGCCTCAACAAATGAGGATAAAGTGGGTCATTTTGTCGTCAGGACAACAAAAGCACACACTGACCTAGATAACGTCTGAGGGAACCTAATCGTGCTCTTGGCACAGACTACGGGGTTCAGACAGTACAGGGGCATTCCAGTTGGGGAAACACAGCATATTAGCAACCTCAAAATGACTCTTTCCTGTCTGCGGTACCAAGAACAGCCCTTCCTCTTTCTGTCTCGTGGCAGGTGTCACAGTGATGGCACTCAGTTCTGATTACCGGCTGCTGGTGGCAGGTTCCCAGGATGGCTCAATGCTTGTCTGCAATATGGAAGTTTTTGAGATGCTGCACATCCTTCCTGGGCGTGAGCAGGAGCCAGATGGAACACACAACATCTGGAGCACCATCTCTTGCCAAAGAAAGAGGTAAACAGCCGGTACAGTCCAAAAGGTGCAGGATCTAATTAGGCATCTTTCAGAGCAAAGGAAGCAAGCGGGCTGAATGGCTCCAGGTGCTTCAAACATTTGTTTTAGAGTAAGAAGGCAATGTTTTGCCTTCTAGTAATTAGGATGTTATCCTTTGACTTTATGTTTTGTTTCAGGCTTGGAGAGCTTATTTCACAAATAAATCAGCCAATCATGAGCCCCATCTGAGGGAAGACATTCACGTGCAGTTGGAGTAAGAACAGTCCTGCTGATTTCCTTCTTTCACAGGTGAAGTGTGTGACACACTGGGCACCTCTGCCCGAGTGAGATGCCTAGAAATAGCTGAGCAAAACCAGCTCCTTTTCACAGGGCTTGTATCTGGAACAGTCCTCGTCTTTCCACAGAACTCCAGGCAGGACGTAGCATGCATCCCACCTCCAGAGTCACAGAAACCAGTCAACGACATGGCAATCAACAAGCAGGAAAAGCAGCTTGCCACAGCATGGGTGATTTAGTCCCTGTGCTGGATATTATCCCTGCAGATCCATGCCCAGCGATCGACAGGTCCGCCTACACCTTTAAAACTCAGATCCCCGGCTCTCTGATTTCCAGAGCGGCTGTCCTTGCAGATTAGAGTGCTCTGTGGCATGACTAGTGGGGACTTACTCCTTTACGACTGCCCTGGGGCCCGAGTGTTTCCTTTGGAAGGTCACAGAAGGCAGCTCTCCTGCTTGGACAGCAGTCACGGAGAGCAGCGGGTACTCAGTGGATCTGAAGATGCCCCGCAGTGCCTCTGGGACTTGGAGTTCTATCAGCAGGAACATGAGATGCGCAATTATAAGGTACTACAGTGGTAAGACTGTCAATAGTTGATTACTGCCCTGAGCTGTCAGGGAAGATCCAACTGACAGGATTCCCAGCTCTCCAGAATACCCAAACCCTGAACGTAGCTGTTCAGGCTGACAGGCAGCTGTTCTCAGCATCTCGGTCTGACTTTAAAGCATCCTTACATCCTAGATACGCTATCGAGGTGTCGATGCTGTCTGAGTGAGTGCTGTTAACACCACTCTGACACTAAACGTAAGTCATAGGAGTTATTTATCTACAGCTTATTACTGCTCATTTAGCTGGTGTACGCTAGGTGACACAAATTGGTGAAGAGAATGAGACTTCACAAGTTAACAACAGCAACAGAAGGGGTAAATTGGGCCAGCCGAGGAGAATCCAGTGCGGGGGAGGAAATGCTGGTGGAGGCTGGATCAATGCCATTACTCTTTCACCTGACAAGACACCACGGCCACATCTGAGCTACTCCTTTCCATAGGGGGAATAACAGGCTCTTGTACAGACGCGCTAGGCTCTTTCCTGCACAGCTATAGAGTGCTTCACAAGCTAGGGGCTCTGTGATACCTCCCATCCTCCTTCCAGGATCACTCTTGTGAAAGTCTTTATTTATTACCTCTATTCTTAAGCATTGAATAACCACCAAATACTCCAAGACATCTTCACTTCAACCTGTATTTACCAGCATAACAATCTAACCCTAACCATCCATTCCTGAAAGGCATTTGCTGTGCTTGCTTCTCAAAAGATGATAAATACTCGTACACTGGGGCTCCGGATCAGGCCATTACAGTCCGGGATGCTGCAAGTGGGGAGTCACTGTGAAATGCTAGTGACCACGAGCAAGTCTGTACTCCTTCCTCTATTAAACAGGCTTGGAGCACCCTTCACGTTGTAGGAAGGGAAGCATGCCGCACAGCAACAGTTTGTGCAAGTATCAGAAGAGGCTAGAATACCAACTCCAGAGGCAGCGTGTTAGCATTGTGGCTGGAAGCTGCAATTCCAAGACTACAGTTGGAGTATTCCAGCACATAGCAGAGAAAAATATTCTGGGTTCAAATATCAGCAGCAAGTTTAAGGGCAAAGCAAGAAAGGTTTCTGCAAGTTCCTGTTATGCAAATCATCCATAATGCTCTAAGGAGAAACAAGCAGCACAGCATGGCTTATTTTCTCCCCTCTCCTCCTTGCTCTTCACATGACCCAGTTCTACTGAGTTCAAATTGTCTGGTGACAAGGGACCATTTGAGGGAAGCGGCATATTTTAAGTCCAGTCCTACTACACAGTAAATGCTTTATTCTGAGCTTGGTTTCCGCAGGTGCCTCGCTGGCTGTGTGGTGCGTACACACAGCTGCTAACAGAATTGTACCAACCGCAGATGGATTTGTTGCAATAACAAAAGCTGGATATATAATTCCTGAGAAGTTTCACTGTCCTAAGACCACCCCTCCTCGGTATAACCCACTCCAGAACACTGTGGCAATGTGGACGGTAAAATCCAGAAAGACAGACAGGGGAAACTCAAGCAAGCAACAATACAACCAAGGAAATTCTTCTGGGAGCCGGATTCATACCAGCAAGCTCTCTCAAATCTGTTCAGTGGTGTAAAAAGCAAAGATAAGTAGGATAAACCAGCATAAACGCCCAGGATTGAGCTTGAGGGTTTCTCTTTCTATGGTTTTGCTTTAGTCTCAGAATTACAATATTAAACATTGCTGAAAATGCCCTCGCTGCAGTTATGGGGAGTCTACCGATACCTCGGCACAACGCTACTGCTGCTGCGTACCATAGTAATGACCACTTCAGAAAGGGAAATAAGAGGAAAAAACCCAGAACAACCCCAAACCCCTAACCCCAAACCCACCCTGTATCCATCTGCACCGGAGCAGGCACCAGCGCTCGCTGCGGGCCGCCGAGCGCAGCCCAGCCGGGGCTCAGGAGAAGCCGCCGGCGGGGGCTGGGCCCCGCCCTTCCCGTGAGGGCACAGCGGCACCGGGGGGTTGGGCCGCCGCTGCCCCTCAGGGGCTCGGCTCCAGCACCGGCACCCCCAGCCCCCGGCGCCCCCCAGCCCCGGCACCCCCCAGCCCCCGGCGCCCCCCAGCACCCCCAGCCCCCCGGCACCCCTCAGCCCCGGCACCCCTCAGCCCCGGGCACCCCCCAGCCCCGGGCACCCCCCAGCCCGCTGCCCGCCGCCCGCCCGCAGCGCGCTCACCCCGCGGCGAGCCGCCCCCCCCTGCGGGCCGCCCGCCGCCGCTCCCGCCGTGGCGGTTGAAGGGCCGGAAGCAGCGCGCGCTCCCGGGCGGCGCCGACGGCGGCCGCGAAGGCTCCGCTCCGGGCCGGGCCGGGCCCTGGCGCGCGGGCGGGCGGGCCGGCGGCGCCGTGCGCGCTGACGCAGGCGCTCCCGCACGCGCTGACGGGGGGGGGGCGCGCGCTCTGCTGCCCGACTCCCAACATGGCGGCGGGGGGCGGCGGCGGCCGGGGGGGCAGCGCCCCGCGTTGGGGCGGCGGCGGCCGAGCCGCGGCGCAGGAGAAGCTGCCGGTGCATGTGAGTGCGGCGACCGCCCCGGCGGCCCCCCCCCCCGCCGGGAGCGCCGTGATTTCCCCCTTCCCCACCCCCCCCGCCCCCCGCGAAGGGCCGCTCCCCGCCGTCCCCCCCCCCCCCCCCCGGTCCGGGACGGCCCTGCCCGCCCCGCCGTGACCGGCCCCGCCCCGGCCGCGCCGCCGAACCCGCCCCCGGCGACTGTCCCCCCCTCCCCCCCCCGCCGGTACCGTGGGGTGTCCCGGGGCCTTCTGCCCCCGGTGCCGTGGGGCATCCCCGCCCTCCTCCCCCGGTACCGTGGGGTCCCCTGCGGCCTTCGCCCCCCTCCTCCGGTACCGTGAGCCCCTCCCTCGGGCCTGTGCCCCCCTCCCCTATATCGTGCCCCCCCTCCCCAGCCCGGCTGTTCTCCGCCAGTACGGCTGTCACGCTCCCCGGGGACCTGTTCCCCTCTCCCCGGTATCGTGCCCCCCTCCGTGCCCCGCCATCCTCCTCCAGCACCGTGAGGCCCGCCTTCCCCAGCACGGTGCTGCCCCACCGGGCCGGTCTTCCTCAGGGCCTCCTCACCTGGCAGCGTGTGCCCCTCCCCGGGCTGCTCCCCCTCCCCGGTGCTGTGGGGCTCCCCCCGGGGCCCGTGCCCACCTCCCTCAGTGCCCGTCCTGGGACCGCGGGGTGCCCCAGGGCCTGCTCCCCCTTTCTGGGCCTCACCCGTGTTCTCACTCCGCAGGTGGAGGATGCGCTTTCCTACCTGGACCAGGTGAAGATCCGCTTTGGCAGCGACCCCGCCACCTACAACGGCTTCCTGGAGATCATGAAAGAGTTCAAGAGCCAGAGGTAAAGCCCAGGCCCTGCGCCCCAGGGCTGCTCCGGGGAGCTCCTCAGCCTTGGCGGGGGTCTCTCGGCCTTGGCGGGGGTCTCGGCCTTGGTGGGGGTCTCTCAGCCTTGGCGGGGGTCTCGGCCTTGGCGGGGGTCTCTCAGCCTTGGCGGGGGTCTCTCAGCCTTGGCAGGGGTCTCTCAGCCTTCACATCATCTTTCCACCTCTGCAGACACGCAGGCCACCCTGCTGGCCTGTCCCCCAGTAGTGCAGTCACTAGGCGTCGGAGGTGGAGGGTCTCTGTCCATCCCATCATTTTCCAGAGATGAAATCCACAGGAAAAGGCAAATCTGTTTTTACTTCCCCCTCTGAAATGCAGATCTGGAAAATAAGTGAAGAAGCTTGAGTGCAGAGCCTCTCTGTGACCTGTCAGCCCTAGAGGTGATGGCTGTCTTGCCCGTTTGGGGTAACCTGCACACTCGTAGGTAACACTCCCAGTTTGAGGCTGCAGTGGATGGCGGTCATTCCCTCTGCTTGGGCTCATTGCTCGGTCTGAGGTTCCCAAAGTTGCTTGTTAAAAAATTGCATCTCTAAGAAGCCAGATGCTTCACATACCTCTGGCGTTTGCTAGGTTTAATTTGTATTTCTCATTTGGACACAAGTAACGAGCTCTTCTCAATTTCAGCATTGACACACCTGGAGTAATCCGACGTGTTTCACAGCTTTTCCACGAGCATCCTGACCTCATTGTAGGATTCAATGCTTTCCTCCCTCTGGGCTATAGGATAGAAATTCCAAAGAATGGGAAGTTAAGTATACAGTCACCTTTGAATAGTCAGGTAGGTTATAAGGCTCATATTCTCTAAATAACTTGTGTTGCATGTGTCGCTATACACATCTCTTGCATAGTTTAGGCTATGGGGATTTACGTGTATTGCATATTGCTGAAGTTTTTACGTGGTTTTCAAAGTCTATGATAATGGGTATAATGTAAATTCAAATACGTATTCTCACAGTTGTTAGTTTAGCTTACACAAGGCTGATAGTCCTCCATGAAGTGCCACTTCAAATACTTCAGTCAGATTTGAAAACTGAAACTGTAATTGGCTTGACATGTTTGTATAGATTCTCATCAATACGTGGTGTGTGTCGTGACAAATTTCAAAAAGAGATCCCGGAAGAATCGCATTTCCAGTCTTCCACTGAGAAACTGGGAAATGTGTTTAGGCAATAGGCAAAAAAATGCATGTTAGGTGTTGCCATGCAGTTGCTAGCATCCTGCAATGAAAGACATCTGCTGTAATACAGATGGAAACGTGTTGGCCTCCGCTTCTTTTTTGTTGTTGTGTGGTTGTTTTGCTATTACCTGAATTCTACTGATAAACCTGTAGTTTAACTCTGCTTAGTAGCAGTAAATACCTTTTAGATCTCAGTTCCCTTAGATCTCTCTGTTGCTTAGAAATTTAGCATCTTTAAGAGCCTTACGTTTTAGTATGTTTCTTAAAACTGGCAGTTCCTCTGAAATAAAACAGTGATAACAGAAACTGCGTTGCTTGTTGTTTGGTGCACCCTCTCAAGTGCAGTGGATAACGCAGTGACAGTCAAAAGCCGTAACGAGTCAGACGGTTCATAAGCCAGATAGGACTTAGGGGATTTTTTTTTTTAACTGATGGTGTTAATAAACTAGGTAGGGAAATTTATTGGCTAATTAAATCTTTTTTCTTTCTTGTTCATGGGGTAATCTTTTTTAGCTAAACAGCTTGGAAATCCCGGTGCTAGATTGTTGTTGAACTTGCCCGTATGCTGCTGTACAAGTCACTGTCTTGTGTGTCTTATGCCACTAGGTGCCCTCAGAGCCGGTTCCCAGCGCTCTCCCTGGCAGCGGGCTGTTGCTGCATTACTCCCAGGAGAATTCGCACAATCACAGTGACTGCTCCGAGGAGTTCAGGCAACAGCTTCCGTACAAAGAAGACAAATCCCAAATTCCTTTGGAGTCTGATTCTGTAGAGTTCAATAATGCTATCAGCTATGTGAATAAGATCAAAACACGTTTTCTTGACCATCCAGAAATTTACAGATCCTTTTTAGAAATCCTTCATACTTACCAGGTAAAAAGTCTTCCATGCAAGCGATTGTGGGTGTGCCTGTAGCTGGTTGAGGAGTAGTTGTCAAATGAGATGTCTGCCTACTGAACAGGCTTATACGGCTCCCCAAGCGCTAGCCTTTGTCCAACAATTGCCTCAGATATTCACACGAAAAGACAAAAGTCTGAAAATTGTAGAACTTCCCAGGGTCTGAGGTGTGAAGGGGTTGTATCTGCATCTGTCTTTACTAACTAAAATGTCACTAAATCAAGTGATATTCTGTGTGAAAGGATGCACTGGAAGAACCTTGGGCTATCTGATAGTTATATTTGTGTAGCATAAGGTTTTTGGCTGAGTTGATGAGTTTTCTTGCATAGCAAGGTATGGCTTTGACTCTATCATCTGTGCGTGTCTTTTCAGAAAGAACAGCTGAACACTAAAGGCCGACCCTTTCGAGGCATGTCAGAGGAAGAAGTGTTTACTGAAGTAGCAAACCTGTTCAGGGGACAGGAGGATCTGCTTTCTGAGTTTGGACAGTTCCTCCCGGAGGCTAAAAGGTCTTTGGTATGTGTACGCTTAGAACACGGCAGAATATTAAATACTCTGTGTTTGTATGTAGAATACATGAAGAAGCTTTAGGAATGCCAAACACTATGGGAAAACATACAGCCATTAGACGAATTTTGCTTCTCTTCGTTGCTTGGAATTTTGCAGAACAAGTGACTTAACTACATGTTCTCTGTTCTGTTCAGATTTATAGGGTTCTTTATTTGGGCCAACCAAGAGGAGAACATTGAAATCATTATTTATTTACTTCAGTTCACAGGAAATGGACCATGTGAAGTGAACAGTGTCCAAAAAACGGAGCATGAGAAGAATCTGGAACACAGCAAAAAGCGATCCAGACCACTGCTGTTGCGTCCTGTTTCTGGCCCAGCAAAGGTATCTTTCAGCGAGTAAAAACTTAGAATAACCTGATACTACTCGTTGCGTTTAGATAATTGCTTAAAGTTGTAATGAGTAGCGTCTTTGAGGTATGTAGGTGTTAGGTATGAGAAACAGAATTTCAAAGTTATTTTTCAAATAATTACTGTAGAGAAAGGGAATTTTTAAAGTATGCTTAAACGTATGTGGTAACATGATGAATACTAAATATCAAGATCTTCTGTACTAAGTATTGGCCCTGGAAAGGGACAATTTATTGCTTCTACAAAGAAATCTTTCTTTGGAATCCTTTCTCGAGTGATCTTTTTTGACGTCGTTTCTTGTTCTTAGCTGGGAGTCATTTGCGAGGGGTTGCCGTGGAGGACCTGACACAGCAGTAATAGATCACTATTTGGGAAATACTGAGTTTCAGCCTTTGCAGAGAGCTGTTACATGTCAGCAAAGCGGAGTTTGGTGGCATTTGAGTCACAACATTTTAAGGATAACTGTGTTCTTTTAACAGAAGAAAATGAAACTGCGAGGTACCAAAGATCTGTCAGTAGCGACAGTGGGAAAATACGGAACACTGCAAGAGTTTTCCTTCTTTGACAAGGTCAGTATTTGGCCTCTTCTCACATTCTGTGGACTTATTTTCAACCACTTATGTGGTTATTAATTGGTTGGTTTTCTATACATACTATGTGTCAGCACTTAGCAATTGCCTGACTTTTCAAGTGGTAGACAAAGACAGACCAAGAAAAGAGAAAATAGGTGGGTTTGGAAGATGAATAGAAACTGATAATTAACCTTTTTCCGAATGCTTGTCTCTTACAGACATGTTTTTCTCTATTTTTCAGTGATGTCTCCTCATGGTACCATCTGTAGTTACTAGATTATTGTTTGAAACTGGGAGTTTTTGTGCATATTCTGTTTTTATGTTGCAATGTAGACAGAGGTTTGTCATTGTACCCATGGTTCAGACTACTTAGAATATGAACTAAATAAAAGTAGTGGTCAAGTGATCTGACCATTTCTCTCCAAACTGTGTTTTAGGTGCGTAGGGTGCTGAAGAGTCAGGAAGTCTATGAAAATTTTCTCCGTTGCATTGCTCTCTTCAACCAGGAGTTGGTCTCTGGCTCCGAGTTGCTCCAGCTAGTTACACCATTTTTAGGGTAAGTTACTGACTACCTTCTCTGCTGTGCCGTACTTGTTAGGTGTTATTCTGTTACTTTTTGGTAGACATTGTGAACTTTGTTACTGAAGTTTTGGATTTAACTTCAGAAATATCTCCTAGGTAGCGTGCAAGAAATTGAAGGCTAATCCAAAAAGAGGAGTGATAAAATCTGAATCTTTTAACATATCTACACAGCTCTTTGGGGAGGATATTTTCCTCTGTCTGTGCATCCAGTTGAAAGCCTCACAAGCAGCAGACTGCCTGATGTTATACTAAATCACTGGGGGCAGAGAGTCTCATGAATTCTGGAGGGTGGTCTCTGTTCACACTCCTGTTCTCATCTCTCAAAATACAATACAGGTGTAACCAGGAAATCTCATAACAGAGCTGTGAAAGGATAAATAGTTCTAGCTCTGATGAGAGCCTCTCATGCTGTTTGGCTTCCAACAGAAGAGGGAGAGTCAGATGGCAAGGATCAGTGACTCCTCAGTCAGTTAAGGGGAGTATTGTGAAGTCGGGAAGGGAAATTCTTTTCCTGCCTCAAAAAAAAAGTGAAAAAAACCCTGTAAAGTAATTCAGAGAGAATGATAACAGAGGTAAAAAGTGTATGAAAGATTTCTCACTGCAGTGCTAAGTTTGTTTAGATTTTCTCCCTCACTTCTATGACACACATTAGCCACCCTAAAACTGTCAGAGTGAAATAACAAAACACACTTACTTGTGTTTTTGAAGGAAATTCCCAGAACTCTTTGCACAGTTCAAGTCCTTTCTTGGTGTGAAAGAGCTTTCATTTGCTTCTCCACTGAGCGACCGATCTGGGGATGGAATGAGTCGGGAAATTGATTATGCTTCCTGCAAACGCATAGGATCAAGTTACCGGGCTCTCCCAAAAACCTATCAGCAGCCAAAGTGCAGTGGAAGAACAGCCATTTGCAAGGAGGTACTTTGGGATCAACCTGTTCAGTCCCTGAACACACATTGCACTTACATAGCTTGAAGTGGGGTAGGTAGTGCTACAGCTTCTGCGTGTGGATTCCCCCCTTTAATGCTGATTAGCCAGCTTTAACGTCACATCAGTTATTCATGCAGTTCATTGAAATAGGAGTATCCATGTGCATTTTACTAATTTTATCTAAACCCATCTCAAATCACATCTTTCACTGTAATGTCTTTTGAGTCTGTGTGCATACACAAATGTATTCCCAGAGACAGAAAAAAATATTAAATAGCCTGAAATTAATTTTCCGGCAGTGGACCAATATGGCTTTCAGAAACAGTTTTTCTCCTGAAAGAGCACTGTGAGCCGGTGTCTTAGGCATTGTTCTGACTGAAAACAGATACCTGCAGCATAGGTGCTCCCACCTCTCGCTGTTGTTGGCAACTCTGTCTCCTTTACTTACAGTTGGTGATTACTGCAGAGTGATCTCTGTTGTTTGTGAGATGACGGTGAAGGTGCTGTCAAGCTTTCTGAGCAGGGCCCTGGCACAGTTCCACACAGACCTCTAATATTCTGAGGAGCAGTCATGACAGTGACTTGTGAACTAGCTCTGGAACTTCCAATAGAAACGCAGGGAAGAACTGTGCAAAAATAAAACAGAGAAGTGTCAGACCCCATGAGAACAGCTCTGGGCTCATAAGGTTCTGTTCAACGTCACGTCTTTGCACTGTTGCAGGTGTTAAACGATACCTGGGTTTCATTTCCATCCTGGTCTGAAGACTCCACTTTTGTCAGCTCCAAGAAGACTCCTTATGAGGAGCAGTTGCACCGCTGTGAAGATGAGCGGTTTGAGGTACCTCTGCTACTGAGTTTCCTTTCTGCCTGTCTGCCACCTCAGAAAGCAGAACAACTAGCTATGAGGATTTTGACTGAATTAATTGGTGGCCATTTACTGAAAGTTCTATTAGTGTTCATTGTTTTGAGCTAGAGTTTGGTGGTTTCCACTTGCTTGGAGTCTAATAGTCCTTTCCAGGCATGAGTCCAGTTCTCAAAAGCATGTTGCCTTTGGGAGAACTGGCGGAGGTATATTTTCCAGTGAGAAACCTTGCTGGTGCTTCTTAGCTCCACCCAGTGGGGCTGGAATGCATGCCACAAACCTGGCGCCGCTGGTCTCCATTTTCCTGCTACGCCTGTTCTTACACCATGTCTTTTGTGAACTCTTAACAGTTGGATGTTGTCTTGGAGACCAATTTAGCCACGATACGTGTGCTGGAGAGTGTGCAGAAAAAACTGTCACGACTGACTCAAGAGGATCAGGAGAAATTTCGACTGGATGATTGCTTGGGAGGAACATCAGAAGTGATCCAGCGCAGGGCCATCTATCGCATCTACGGTGATAAAGCACCAGAGATCATTGAAAGTCTTAAGAAAAACCCAGTTACTGCAGTTCCTGTTGTTCTTAAGAGGTAATTCCCATTCTCCTGTGTTCACCTGGGTTCTTTTAGAAACTGATACAGAATTTTTAAAGCATTTTTAAACAACTGTTTTCTGTAGGTAGGTGTTGTTTCAAAGGGTAACTCGTCTTCAGTGGTGGTGCTTTTTTAAAATTTATTTATTGCTTCCAGGAATACTGAAAAGTGTTTGGTGCATCACGGTTGGCTACACTAAAAATGCTTTGTGTGTATTTCTGTGGTTATCTTTTTGAACTGAAGTAGATTATACATTTATGCAGATTGAAAGCAAAAGAGGAGGAATGGCGGGAGGCCCAGCAGGGCTTCAACAAAATTTGGCGGGAGCAGTATGAGAAAGCCTACCTGAAGTCCCTTGACCACCAGGCCGTCAACTTCAAACAAAATGACACCAAAGCTTTGCGCTCCAAGAGCTTGCTGAATGAAATTGAGAGTGTCTATGATGAGGTGCGTATGCTAGTAAATAATCCATCCTGTATGTCCTGCATTTACAGTATCATCTAGATGTTTATGTAGCACCTGGGACCTTGCTGAAGTGGTAGTGCTCTGAAGAGTTCTCAGTCAAAAATGACTGTCCCAAGCATAGCGTTAATACTGGCTTATTTCTTCTGGCAGGAATGGCTCTTGAGCATGGATTGGAAGGATCTTTATCTATTTGTCTCTTGATTACAGCATCAGGAGCAGCATTCAGAGGGGAGAAGTTCGTCCACAAACGAGCCTCATCTTATCTTTATCTATGAAGATAAGCAGATTTTGGAAGATGCAGCGTCTCTTATCAGCTATTATGTAAAAAGGCAGCCTACTATCCAGAAGGAGGATCAAGCAACCATCCGGCAGATAGTGCATCACTTCATACCTGAGCTGTTTTTCTCTCAGCCCCCTGAGCACAGTATTTCTGAAGAATCAACAGATGAGGACAGAGAAAACCATCAGGGGCAGAACCTGGATACCCCTGAGCTACGGAAAAAACACGTGCCTGGGCCTCCAAGCAGTCCTTTGGAGGCAAAAGCAACCTTCTGCGATGTTACAGCTGCTGAGCCCCACAACACTCTGGATGATGTTTACAGTCTATTCTTTGTCAATAATAATTGGTATTTCTTCCTCCGCCTTCACCAGACTCTGTGCTCAAGGCTCCTAAAGATTTATCGTCAAGCTCAGAAGCAGCTTCTAGAATATCGGACTGAAAAAGAGAGAGAGAAACTCCTTTGTGAGGGAAGAAAAGAAAAAACCAATGATCCGGCCATGGAACTAAGACTGAAGCAACCAAGTAAGAATAACCTGGGACATGGTCCGTTCTTAATGCTCTGGCTACTAGTGCTTGATTGTATGTATCTGAGTAACTGAGACCAGCAGGCAAGTCTGTAAGGAATGTAGAGGTGCAAACCTCCAATATATTTGTGATTTGTGGATACAGCTAATTTAACAGGCTCGCGACTTCGTAATTTATCTTCTGAGGGCTCTTGTGTAGTTCATAGAGACTTCATGCAAACCCACTGTTGCCAGATGTTCTCAAGTGTCTCATTTTGATTTAAAATGTAAATGGCTCCACAACGAAGCAGTTAACCACACAAGGCAGTCATGGAAGTGCAGGAGATAAAACTGTTACAGTCTGTCAGCACTCCTTGCAGAGACCTGTCTGTCTGTAAGCACGTTCTCGATACTGAATGTGAGGGTTCTGGAGCAGTGCTGTCCCTTGTATCTCCTGACTTCGCTCTGCCTGTTACATGCATTAAGTGACTGCACTTTTTCCCTACCCAGGTGAGGTGGAACTGGAGGAGTACTACCCCGCGTTCCTGGATATGGTGAGGAGTCTGCTGGATGGGAATATCGACCCAACGCAGTACGAGGACACTCTGAGGGAGATGTTCACTATCCATGCCTATATTGGCTTTACTATGGACAAACTGGTGCAGAATATTGTCCGCCAGGTAACTGATTTGATGGCTGTGCTGTGTGTTTGTGGGGCCGCCCATCTCCCTTCTATAGACTGATAGGCTTCCCACAGTACCCTGTAATGCAAGGACTCAATAATCTTAAAGCAAATTCATAGAAAAGTTATATATGTAGGGGAAACACTCTAACAGAAGTTCAGTGAGATAGTTGAGCTTCAGTACAGGGACCACCGTAGGAGATTTACTCTTTCTGGCCTTTTCAAACATTTTTGGAGTTCCAGTCTTTTCAAAATTCTGTCATTCCCAAAATACATCTAAGGCCAAAAAAAACCCCCAGGTCCAGTCCTTCTTACTCAAATCTGTCTTCTAATTGTAGTTTTCTTACAGTTAAGGCACATCAGCCCCTCACTCTTCTCTGTTCCTTTTATTGCAAAGTAATGAAAAAGTGAAATGTGTGAAGTCTCTGGAGTTAAAACTTTGCTGCTTCATCTGGGGTGTGATGCCGTGCTGAGTTTTGTGCTCCTTTCATAACACGTTAGAGTTAAGTCTTGGCCCAGACTTGCTGACTGAATTCCCTCTTTTTTAATGGAAGCTTCACCATCTAGTGAGCGATGACATCTGCTTGAAGGTTGTTGAGCTCTACTTGAACGAAAGGAAGCGAGGTGCTGCTGGAGGTAACTTATCCTCTAGGTGTGTCCGGGCAGCAAAGGAGACCAGCTATCAGTGGAAGGCTGAGCGTTGCATGGCGGATGAGAACTGTTTCAAGGTAAGAACTTGCTGCCAGGCAACTTGATAAAGCGACTGGGGCACTTTAGGTGGGAGAAATGGGTTTGGAAGCTCCAAGGGCACAATGGTGAGAGAGCACAGTATGGAGAGAAGGTACCAAAACCAGAGCGCAGACAGTGAAGTGGCACTCTCCTAGCTCGCATTTGTTGTCCAAACGACCTGTTGTGAATATACAGCATTTTATTGTGAACCCATGTGGCCAATATCTCGTGCCTGTAACTTTATTACAGGTCATGTTTCTCCAGCGGAAAGGACAGGTGATCATGACCATTGAGCTTCTGGATACGGAAGAAACCCAGACAGAAGATCCTGTGGAGGTCCAGGTGATATCACAGTGACCATGGAGTCTGCTGTACCACAGACAAAGCAGATGTCCAAGAATGCTTTCCCGCTTTCTTGTTCCAAACTGTGAGACTTTGCCAGGAGGAGAAGTTTACCTGGGAGGTGGGGAAATTACATGTGGGGCTGTGGTCATTGACAGAAATGGGTATGTTAGCAAAGCAGTTTCAACATAAATCAGCTTGGGGTTGAGTGAGGTACCAGCAGCTTCTTAAAAAGCAGCTTGGAAATAAACTAGTTCTTTGCAGTGGTGTTCATCTTGATGAGAACAACACTGACTTGAAATTGGTCTCTCTTGTGTAGCACCTGGCTAACTACATGGAGCAGTATGTTGGGGTAGAAGGAGCTCCAAACAACCAGAATGATGGCTTCTTACTGAAACCGGTCTTTCTGCAAAGGTGAGCGCGCTCCCTCTCCTGAGTCACACCTGCAGCAGCTGGTACTGCTTCCTCTCTGCATGTGTGGCAGTGATTTTAGGTGATGTGCCGTACAAGCAACTCCAGGGAAATGCAGTCATCCTTGAGGTCCAAAGGGGCTGCTGTAGTCCAGTGCACTGCGTAAGAATGCTGAAGAAAAAATGTATGACCACTGCATTGAGGTTTGTTCATGAAACTGTGTTTAGAAAGGAGTGGGACTGTCTAAGCAGTCCTTTCGGGGAGGAGTTTGAGGTCTGATTTGTTCCCATTTCAGTAAATATTTGTCAGAGTGTATGGAGGAAGATCCTGGAGAAAGTCTGAAAACTAAATGTGGAAATACAAATTTCATACTTGTGCTGTCAGCTCTGCTAGCTTAAGAGAATGGATAACCAAGTGTGACACATGCTTCGTAACCCTTGTTTTGTTCTAGAAACCTAAAAAAGTTTCGCAAGTGGCAATGTAAGCAAGTGAGAGCTCTGCGTAGCGAAGTGAAGAGCTCCTGGAAGAGGCTGATTGGGGTGGAAAGTGCCTGCAACGTGGACTGCCGGTTCAAGCTCAACACCCACAAAATGATGTTCATCATGAACTCGGAGGATTACATGTACAGGCGGGGAGCGCTCTGCCGAGCCAAGCAGGTGCATCTCCTATTACTCTCTCTGCAGCTCAGGCAGTAGCAGAGGTTGAGGATGTGAGCCAAAAGACAGGTACCGATAAGAAGTCTTGTGGCTGAATTCCTGCAAACTACACCCAGAAGTTACTGCTCTGTGTTGGATGAAACATGGAGGAGAGCTGGTAAATGCTCTGTCCTTTGGTTTAGTTTAGCAGCCTTTACTTTACCATGCAAATTTTAAGGGGGAGTGGCAAACATTAAGAAATAGAGCTCTTTAAATGCAGGTATGCGGTTTCCTGTTTTACTGTTTGTGTTGTGTTGTAAAGCATGCACGTCTCAGACACACTCAGAGGCGAAAGTCTTGGCTTCTCCCCCAGAAACCTCTCGGTGATCTTTACCATCCTGCTTTCAGGTCCAGCCAATGGTGCTGCTAAAGCATCACCAGCAGTTTGAAGAGTGGCACAATAGGTGGCTAGAAGAGAACGTGACCATGGAGGCAGTTGACGTAGTTCAAGACTGGCTAATGGGAGACGAAGATGAGGAGATGGTGCCCTGCAAAACCACCTGTGAGACGGTGAATGTCCACGGGGGTCCCAGTGAACAGATACAGAGTTCAGTACAGTCGCCGTCCAGCTTCACCATGAGCAGAGCCTTGTTCCTGGGACCAAGACAAGTAGGAGCGTTGCTGGTGAAACACATTTACTCTGAGAATAGTGGTGGGAATGCAATGTATGTATTAATGATATTTATCCAAACAGCATTTTACTTTGGATTATGATGTATTTTCCATATGGCATAGAGTTGTCTCCTTGCAGTGTAATCCTCCAGCCATCACAAAGAGACTTTTAAAAGCTTTATGGGAAGAGGGCTCTTGGCATTGCCACACACTTAGTAGTTTCCTAGCTTTAGGCCACTGCTGACCAGCCAGTACTGGAAGGCTGAGCGAGGGGGTCAGGCTCTGGGTGAACTACCGCTAGTGGCTTTGTTGGAGAGACGGAGCTGGGCTGGTGTTTGAGCAGATGCTGGCAGCTGCTTCCACTTCGAAGGGTTTAACGTTCCCTATCTTCCTGAATTTATTCCGTCTTGGAGCCTGCAGAACTCTTCGGTGTAACCTCCGAGTGCCCGCGGGGCTGAGAGCACCTGGCCCAGGTCGCTAGCCCCGCTGTGGGCTGCTTCGTTATCTGTGTATACTAACGAGGCAACGAATGCAGTGTTTGTTACTGGTGCTCTGGTGAGAAAAATGCCAAAACTCGGAGAAGGGTGAACGGCGTACTAAACGCTCTAACTCTCGCTCATCAGACTAAGTATTTTGGAGCACGAACTAAGGGGAAGAAACTTTCTGAGCTGCAGCGCTAGGCAAGAGAGCGTTTTGCGGCGCAAGACGGCCGAGGCCCATCAGCTCCCCCCGCAGATGTGCACCAGATCCCATGTCGCTTTGTGAACGTACGACCTGCTGCAGACTCTGCCTTCTCAGATCTGGAGCTGCTTGGAGCGTGCGCGTGGGGAGGAATATCCATTGCGAGGTCTGGCCTAGTTTTTTGGTTTTTAGGTTGGTTTTTTTTTTTTTTTTTGGTATTTTGCATGTTGATTGGCAGCCTCTGGAGACTGCGTTCTCAGGCGCTTCACTTTCCTTGTGCATGCCCGGACTCCGTGGTTCTGCTGGGTTGTACCACTTAAATAACAGCGGTAGATGGAGCTCTTGCAGCACAGTGTTTGTCCCAGATCCTTCGCTGTTTCTGCTGGGTCAGCACAGATGCTGTATTTGCAGTGACACACGGAAATCTGCAATGGGCAGTGTTAGATCCAGCCGCAACCATCGTAGACAAGCTTTTCCACTGAACCGTCTGTACTTCTATCTATCTAAGCTTTTCTGCAATGAAACCTACAAAAACCCTACCCCGAACCATGCAGAACACTACGTCAATTGTCTGACTTAATCTATTGAAAAATCAAGAAAATGTAGTTGTGTCTGTCCTGCAGCCCTGCTGTGACTTCACTCTTGTTTTTCAGGGGCCAAGGGCAAGCACACTGTCCATGGAGTGTGTTACAAACATAATGTCTTGAGGCAGGTCCAGCCTCCTTTCAGCTCTGCTTCCAACTTTTTCCTGGCTTTTGGGGGAATAACCCCCCCACCCCAATATTTTCTGTGGCTTTGACTTTTAGGTTATAATTTCTGCCAGACCTAAGAGGCAGCCCGTAGGATTTGTCCTGGGTTATTTCCACTGTACAACATTTGGTTTTGCAATTGTCTCACTTGACAGTAGAAAAATTGGCCTTTGGGGTACGTTTAATAGAAAACTGTACTGACTCTTTGTCTTTTTTGAAAAATAATCTGTAGGAGGGAAGGAGGGAGGCCAGTCTCTGGCATTCATGGCCACTTGCACAACCACTGCCAGCAGAGGACTTTTCATCAAGAACTCATGTTCTCGTTGTCTGGGTCTCTGTTAAATTTTGGTTACTGAAATGATCTGGAGGTTCTTCCCCTGCTCTTGTTGCAGTGACCACGTAGCTCCTCGCGGGCTGGGTGGAGGAGCGGGGGGACAAGCCCCGTGCAAAGCACAGTATCCCCTTTTTGCTTCCAGACAGCTCAACAAAGTACACCTCAGTCCTGTTCACCTCTCTGCTGTCTTCCAGTGGAGATGACAACTGTGCCAAATTTTATGGTTTTATGATACAGAAAAATGTTTACTAGAAAATAGGTTGTAACTCGTGGCTTAAAATGCATTTGATTCCACGCGTACCAGGGTGTAGGAGGGTAACGCACCTGTGCACCGTCCTGCTCCATCTCCCCATTTTTAAGTGTACTTCAGGTATTTTTAAGCATCCTTATTTTGTAAACCTTAATTTATAATCTGAACGGATTAGGTAAGACTTTCGCCCTTTACAGTGCTATTGTCTCAAAAATGATGGTAGCAAACAATGTGAATGGAGTAAGCAGGCAGTGCAGGTTTGAGAGTGGCTTGCTAATGTCCGAGAGCTTAAGCTCGACCGCTGTGTATCTGCTAGCGCGACCTTGATTCAAGAGTTTGTTCTTCCATTTTTTTTTGAAGGATCTTTGCTTTTGGGCTTGTAATTGCTTTGCCAGCTCTTTGAATGTAGGTTTTTTTTATATTTATTTGCACATTCAAGTAAAATAAAATATTGATTTTAAAAGTCTGCAGCTCTGACTGTTTTACATTTGTTTTAAATTAATTTAAACTTTCTGACGATCCCCAGAATTGATTGTCTTGCACCTGAAATTGAATTTTAACTGGTAGAAAAATGCAGTTGAAAAGTTGGATGAACTTCCCTTCAAGCGGTTGCAAGACAGGCTGCGGGATGTAACGCTGTAGATGTGGGCCAGCAGGCAGCAAAGCCTTAACCGTATCCCCACGGAGAAGCCAGTGCACAGTAAGCGTACGTAAGCAAGGGCACCAGCTAACATAAAAGGGAAATAAGTTTCCTGCAAGTAGCGTGCAACAGGAGAGCCCACGCAGGAAGACGGCGCCTGCAGCTCCGCACCTCCGTGCCTGCTGCCAAGACCCGTCTTGCGGCGAAGGCCCGCGGCCGGGCGAGAGCGCGGGAGGCCATGGGGTGGCACAGTTGCTCCACGCAGAGACAGGTTTCAAAAGAAAACATCATGTCATGGCAGCACAGCGTATCTTTTTGCAGATTGGTTTATTTCTAGCAGCACCTTTGCCACGAGAGGTGTGGCGCAAAAATACGGTCCAGGCCTGGCCCCCGAGTACTCGCACGCTAGATACAACAGACATTCAAGAAAAGTGACTGATTCCAGTTCGGAAATCTATAAGCACATCTGCTACAGGTTAAGACAATACAACTGCAACCATGAAAATAACCCTCCACCCGCCTTTCCCTCACCCTCCCCAAATTCCTGGGTAATAACATGCTTAACTGTGTTCCCTGCGAGCTCCGCACAACAAATGAACGTGTAGATTTTGCAAATTAAGCTGTAGTGATGTGACCCAGATCTGATAGGAGTTTCCTTTACATCATTTTCAACACTTCCGTTGCCATAACAAAAGGCAACTCTGCTTTCTTTGCAGCGTATTACTCGCTCACAGGGAAACAAACTGTTGTTCTCCTAATAACAATCCTCGGATGCCTAAATTGCGTGGAATAATTTGGTTAAAATGATGGTACTGGTGTCTCAAGAGGACACAGTCCACTTTATACAAGTCTTCTCGCAGAGATCTTGGACTTCTCACAAAGAGGACGTTCCCCGTGCTCGAGGGGAGGGACAGCCAGATCTGACATCGCCCAAGAGCTGTTGGAGATCTCAGCGAGTGGCCAGCTTTGGCAACGACAAAGACAGACAGCTCAAAAATATCTTTCAGGTTCGCAGGATGGAATAAGAATTAATGGCTTCCTAAATTAAATTAAGAATTAATTTTAAATTTTCCTTTAAAAAAAATCTAATTCATAGAATCATAGAATCATAGAATCATCTAGGTTGGAAAAGACCTTTAAGATCATCTAATGACAAACTGACTGCTAATTAATGAAATTAAGAATTAAAACCTGAATTCAGTATCTAATATTTCAGGATGTGGTTTTTTCATATGTTTCCGTGTCACGGTGCTGCACAGAGTGAAAGACAGGCCTGCGAACCAGTGAGAGGAAGTCTGGAAGTATGTGTGTAAACGTGAGTTGAGTTTTTCTTCATGATTTAGCCATTCCTCTGGATTAGAACTAAGTAACTCGACCTTAATGAAACCAGAGGTACGCTCTACCTTCCACGCATCAAAATTAAAGACTAAATTAAAGTCTAGCAATTCTGAACCATACCTGTGCTAAAGGATGAATTCAAAAAGCATCATCTGAGACCCGGTGCTGAAAAGGGATGATGCTGTCTGTATCAGGCAAGGCAGCCCCTACCCCAGTGCCATTATCTTGCTGAGAAAGGACCAGAAGAAGTTATTCCAGAACATCCAGCGAGTTGTAGCAATGCTAGTAAACTTCAGATATTTCTGAAACATGGCCTCATGCAGACTTCCTACACTCTGAAGTAAAAACCGCAAGCGAGCGGAAGAGTAGTTCTGAAAAAAAAAAGCGCCTCTCTGCAAAAGTGTTACACCAGCATAAGGCTGACAAGCGGCGAGGAGAGCGCGAGCACAAAAGGTGAGGCATAACCAAGGGAAAAGATCGGGTGGGATCCCAGTGGAACAGGAGAAGTGTGGAACAAGCAGAGGAGAAGCGAAGCAGGGAGATTCCCTGGAGCTGTGGAGAGTCTCAGGGTGAAGGTAAGAGACCTGGCGAAGTGAGAGGAAGGGGAGCTGGCGGGATGGCGAAGTCAGGAAAGGTGCCCACGGCACGAAGTCGTCTTGTACGTGCCAGAGCCTGCAGAGACAAATCTGGGGTGGGGGGATCCTGGTTCAAAGGACCACCGTTTCTATTTCAGTAGTCGGTGGAAGTTTTCTGTGCCTCGTGGATCTGAGAAGGCTCAGATGCTTGCACACCCGGCGGCTGGGAAAGGCAGGGCCAGCATCGCATTCATGGAAAATGTGAGATTGTGCTGACACTGGTGGAAACGCTGCTGGCGCTAAGGCAGAGCTGCTGCCTCCACGGCCAGCTGCCTCCCGTGCCTGCATCGCAAGCGCGAGCTCAGCCTGGGGCAGGTATTAGCTGCGCCAACAGCTCGGTCTTCACACCTGCTGCCTTGCAGCTGAAGAACTCTCTGGAGCTGCTGGAACAGAGCAGAAATAGCAAGCCCCATTATCTGCCTACCAAAGCTTGCTCTTCCAAGCCTTGAAGATGTATGGGACAGGCCAGGTGGTGTTTGTACCCTCCCTCTGAGCTTTACAATCCCGAGCCTGTTTTCCAGCATTACATCTTTTGGGTTCAGAGCCATGGAATAAAAGAGCGCCTTCTCCCAGGAGATGATCTATTGCACAATGAATTACTTTAAAACCAAATTGTTACCCCACAGGGCAGGGATCACACAACTTAAAGAGATGTTAACAAGCCGTGACAAACCTCTGGCATTAGAATTTTAAAGCAAGCTGTTCTGCATCTAAAGCAGTCACTAAAGATCACACAGCATCTGAAAAATGAAGGATACAGCAACGAGTAACCTCTCTCTGCTCCACTCCAGAGACCTGGCCATGGGAAGCAGGGCTACGATTTGCACACTATCTGAACCTGATTATGTCTAATTTTTTGCATACAGAGCATGGAAAGGATCCTGGCTGAGGCATGGAAAATATGTGGCCACATGAGTCATTCTGTAATGGTTCATAAATCCTGAGAGAATCACAAAAGCAAAACATCTAACATTGCATCTTCCCTGTCCCTGCCAGTGGAACTCCACCTCTCGACACGCTCGGCACAAGGATGTGGGAATATGGTGAAAGCAAAGGAAATAGGATCATTTTCTCCTTGGAATAGAAGAATCTCATCAAACAGCAGCCAGGCTCAGATTTGCAACCTTCACAGAAGAGGCCATTCATAAGCCGAGGAGAAAGAAACGAGCTGCTACTCAGGTTGCCAAACCAAATTTACAGTTCCTACTGCCCGGACTCCAGCTTCTGTCTTTACTCCCTTGCAGAGCCAGGCAGGGGACTGGAGAGCAAAAGCCTAAAAACCAGCAGCCTCTGAAGCTGTGGCCTCCTGCCTACCCACCTGATGACCACCGGGAAGCGGCCACGCTGGGCGATGGGAGAGGATCTAGAACTTTCCCAGCAATGCTGTGCAAGGCAGAGCGTGGAAGGGACGTACGCTCTCAGGGAGTTAGAGAAGGGGGCACCAAGCAGCACAGGATCTTAAAGGTTCAGGTAACATCTGCCCGTCCCTCTTAAGACATTACGCGAGTCGTCTTGCCCACACAACAGCAGGCGTGTGGCAGCAGCATGCCGCTGCTCCGAGCTATTAGCTGAGAGCTCAGCCCTCTCGGGGGTTCACTGGGTGGAGACTGCACATCTCTGGAAAAACACGGCTCTTCTTGGGCAAGAGTGACTGAAATTCACCATTATCTACCCAACAGCAGAGCCTTCCTGTGCACCCTTGCCAGGCCCCCTTCCTGCTCGGATGGAGCTGCTCTCCCTGTTCCTGGTGGGTTATCAGCGGAAGCACAGTGTCTCCTTCAAGCCGTGAGACCTTGCCACTTGCGTTCGTGCGTTATGGCGCGCCAGGCTCCTGCCAGTGCCGATTCTTTCAAATGCAAATAGCTCCGACCCACAGGACTTTCGATATGAAGAAGGAAGGTGCAGGAGCTCTGTGCCCTGGTTAGCCAGGGAGCAGGAGGAGAAATAAAGAAAGGAGAACTCTGAAAGGCCCGGCCTGACCTGAGGACTGCAAGGCAGACGCTAAAAACCCTCAAGTGCCGCGAGATGAGGCTGCAAGGGCCCTGCGGAATCCCTGGGAGCTGGGGAGGCTTCTCTGGATCTGCAGCTCTCCTGCACTTCATTTGTGTTTCTGTGAGGGGGTGATATCTCCTCAGTTCGCGCTACCATAAAGCGTTTTGAATCAGGATGTGGGGAAAGACCTCGAATCTCACACGGAGCCACTTGGATCTCTCTTAGGTGGAAGGATGCTTGCCAGAGGAGGTCAGAAGTTCAGTTTACGCTCTAAACCAAATTCAAACTGCATCAAATCTGACCACACTTGTTATTTCCAGGAATATTCTGGAGCAGGAAGGAGGCCCAAATGAGTCACTTGAGCCATTGTCTAGCTGTGACGACGAAGCATGGCCCGGATACACTGTGGGGATACCCGTGCCCCTCCCAGGCCTGCGTCTGACGCTGGAGCCGAGTCTCTGCTTGGGCCACACGTACCCGTGCACGTCGTGACAGCCCCCCACGAGCCTCATCCTTTGCGGAATAAGCCTGGTGCTTCCGAAAGTTAAGGGCTAACAGAAGGAAACGCGTAAGCAGGGTCACTAACGCTGCCTCTCCCACACAGCTGAGCACAGCAGCGCAGCACTGCATCCCGCACCGGAATGGAGACCCTCGGGAGCGGGCGGCTGTCACGCCGGCTCGTGCTGTGCTGCGCCTTCTGGGGACTCTGCCTGGCCTCTTCGGACTACGACGGTGAGTGCGTGCCTTTGGGTGAAAAATTGCTGCTTCTTAAAGTACTGGATACTTGGTACCTTTGTAAGATCCCTGAAAACTCGTTTTTTAAAGCTATCGCGTGGGAGCGCGCTCTGATTGAGCTGCGTGCGTGCTCTAGTTGAAGCTGGAGGTGACAGGTGGTGATAGGGAAGAGAAAGAAATAGGTGGTGATAGGGAAGAGAAAGAAACTGGGGTGGAAGAAACTGGAAAGAAAAGTTAGAGCAGTAAAACAGAGAGCACTTGAAACCAAAACCTTTAGCTAAAAGTTAGACTCCCACAGCCATGACTTCACCTTGGGGTGGCCCCAGATCTTAGGATTCTTTTAAAAGCTGGGTGGAGGAATTGCTCTCTGGTTTCCCAGGCCTGCTGGTAGTTGTACAACACAGCAATCATCTGTGAGCTGTGGGAAACCACACGACGGAGGAATCGTGTCCATTTTCAGTAAGGTTGCTGATGGTTACTCCTGCACACCTCGTTATGTTAGCCAGCTTTTTGTGCCCATCACACAACAGTATGTTACAGAACGCTCCCACTTCTAGGCACCCCAACATAAAATGCAAAAGTGTAACCTTTGGGGTAAGCGCCATGTATGCAGCCTGCTCTGCAAAGTACCAGGGTAACTGCGCAAACAGCAAGTAACAGACTGCGTTTATCTGACAGATTACTCTCAGAACAGCACCAGCGAGCAGGTAAGGACGCCAGAGATCACACCAGTACCCCGAGCCATCCCCGGGGAAAAGGTAACCATAAACAACGTCACGTACCTGCGGATACACAACGCCACAGGCTCGCAGCTGGGCAGCGCGGTCACGGTGCTGCTCATCCCCTGCCTCTACGCCCTCGTCTTCCTGGTGGGGCTGCCTTCGAACGGGCTGGCCCTGTGGGTCCTGGCCACCAGGGCCGAGAAGCTGACCTCCACTGTCTTTCTGATGAACTTGGCTGCCGCAGACCTGCTGCTCGTATCGGTGCTGCCCTTCAAGATTTTCTACTATTTCCTGGGGAACAGTTGGCCCTTTGGGGAAGGCCTGTGCCGGCTCACCACAGCTTTCTTCTACGGGAACATGTACTGCTCAGTGCTGCTGCTCACATGCATCAGCGTTGATCGCTATCTGGCCGTGGTGCATCCTTTCTTTTCACGTTCTTTCCGCACCCCCACCTTTGCTGCCTGCATCTGCAGTGCCGTCTGGCTCTGGGCTGCCGTCCTCACCCTGCCCCTGACTCTGCACCAGCAGTCCTATCCCCTGTACGGAGGAGACATCACTCTTTGCCACGATGTTCTCCCCAGCAACGAGAATGAAGAGTATTACTTCTACTGCTTCGTCTGCCTGATCACCTGTGCTTTCCTCGCTCCTCTGGTGGTGATGCTGTTCAGCTACTGCTCAGTATTGCGAGCTCTCCTGGGCAGTGGGAAGCAGTATTCCTACTCTATGAAGCTCACAGCTCTTGTGCTGTTCACACTTGTGGCCTTCTACACACCCAGCAACGTCCTCCTCCTTGTTCATTACTCTGGCTGCAAGTCCAAGCTGTGCGACAACCTGTATATCAGCTACATGGTGAGCCTGGCCATCAGTACCTTTAACAGCTGCACTGATCCCTTTGTCTACTACTACGTTTCTGAAGACTTCCGGGATAAGGTGAGAAGGAGACTCTTCAGTCACAGAAAACGAAACACCACATCCCTGAAAACCTCCAAGGAAACGCTCCCTCAAAAAAGTTCCAAAGATTCACTGGTGTAAGCCGCCTCCACCCCAGCTCCCGGCTCCCAAGGCACTCACAATATACATTGGGGATGAGATGAAGACAACACTAGGATCCCACAAGTTTCATCCAGAGCAGCAAGCAGTACTTCCCAGCAGACAAGTCCTTTCTCCTGTCTGCATAGCTAAAACTGAATAAACCTGGACCACAGGATTCCTTGAGAGGCGTGGAGTCCAGATGCGATGTGGAGTGCTGAACATGTATAGATCTGTTACTGGGACAATGCATGCAACTTCTCATCTGGTCACATATTGCCAGGGATGCTCTTGCCAATATACCCAGGTCTGCTTTTCCTAATGCATCTTGGCAGACCGATTGCTATCTGTGTTCTATTTCTTTTTCTGCTACTGACTTGCTTGCTGTCCTTGAATGCATATTCTCTTCACCCAAAACTGAAAAAGTACAGGCACTTGCAAAACCAAATTTCTCAACATTTCAAAAGTACTAGGAGGTACCTTTGTGAAAGGTACTCGCCTGAGCTAAAATATTCTGTCAAGAGAATGGCTTTTCTAGCAAATACGTTCTTGGCTTGATTAGTAAGCAACACCGTAGTAATATCAGCCCACTGTTGGTAACAAGTGTAAAAATCCCATTTACTAATACCTATTTTTGCAAATGACCATAATTATGCATCCATAATTTTGGGGGGGTCAAAGATTGTATTAACGGATTTTTTTAAAAAATATTATGTCTCTTGAAGGGAAATATTAAAGAAGGAATTGATAAAACCCTCGCTCTAGAACGCCACACTTCTGTTGTGTAATGCCCCACACAATCAAGAGCTGTCTCTTATGACACCGGTGACTAAGTTTGTTGCTTATTGGAACCTGTTGCCAATATGACAAAATACAGCCAGCTCATCTCTCAGACACAACCAGGTCATATCCCAGTAAGCAACAAGGTAGAAAATGAGCAATAAACATCCTTAGAGTTCCTGAATTCTGTAGTTTTACTGGTACAGACATGACTTTCATCCTCACCATAACCTACGATCAAACAAACTTACAGCCTACAATATGAAGAAGAAGAGGCAGACAAGATTGTCTTAAAATCAGTTTTTAATAAAATATTTATCAGGATCTAAACCAAACCCTTTTCTGGACTCAGACTTGCTAAGATTTGTGTGAACAAACCAAAAATGGTCACAGAACTGTTTGCATGTACATGTATATGTGGGGGAGAAATGCAGGTGAAAAACTAGAGCCTAGCTCCTCTGGGTGCAGTACTGCACGTGCAGAGGATGTGCCAGCTACTGAACACAGGAGACCTGGTGTAGCCAGGGCTATTGCCACTCAGGAATAGCAAGTACAAAAAAAAAAAAAGAACCAACAAACAAAAAAACACCCAAAAAACCAAACCAACAAACCCCAAACTGAGCTGAGGTTTTCTAAATAGATGATCTATTCACAATAATGAAAACCAGGTTATTGTGCATTAAATGTCAATAGTTGACGTCAGCAAAGCAAGTGCTGTTGTTTCAATGATGTTCTTCAAGCAAGCTGAACATTCTTCTGGTATTTGTTTTCTACTGAGGCTGATTAAGAAGAAGGGAAAGAGGCAAGACCAAAACACTTGGACAAGAAAGAACAGGGGAACTATTGCTTTAAAATAAATACCATGGTAATGATTACTCTGCATAATGTACACTTACAAATATATAAATATTAATTTCATTGAAAGGATTGCAAGCAAAAATCACTGATAACTAGCACTGCTGCAGCTATTCAGCAACCTAACTTGATGTAAGTAGGAATCTCTGTGTCTTACAAACCCACTGGCACTTTTCTCCTTTTGCAATGAGGGACCATCAGAGAAAGGAGAAGCACCTCTCTGACAGAGGGAGGCAAATGTCTCTAAGCCAGAAACAGTTCAAAGCCCAAAGCAGCAGCAGGGCTGCTGTCCTTGCTGGCTTTCCACCACTGAGTTGGTCTCTTCCTTGGTGAGAAACATCAATCCCTTCTCTCCAAACTATGATGGCAGGTCTTCACAAAGCTGGAGCCTGCATTTTCAGTGCTGAGATGTCCTTCTGTTCTCAGGGACGTGAGCGTGACTGATAAGCTTCAGAGTCAGAACGGGGCCAAAGCCTTTGAATAACATCGAGTCTGATAAGGCTGTGCTGTGTCCAGTGGTTCTCATGGACCTAGTCCTAAAGAGTTTATATATTCCAAGTAGGATTTTGAAGAACAGAGGAAAAATAATGTAGGAAAATGTTTTCCTAGATAAGAATTAATGATGATTACAAGAAACATGAACAATAAATCTGGGACAGGGGAAAGCCATGGACAGAGGGACCATCAGTTGGGGTGGAGAAGACAGTGGAGACCTGCTCCTTTACTCCTGTGATAGGGGAGAAAAGGCAACTACAGCTGACTTGACTTGATTAGACTTGATTAGTCTAGAGTGGGCTTGGTAGTGTAGGTTAATGGTTGGACTGGATGATCTTAGAGGTCTTTTCCAACCTAGATGATTCTATGATTCTATGATTCTGAGTAATTGCAGGTTCCTATATTCAATTCCTTAAATAAAATGACTTTTTTTAACTACAGAAATGAGCTAGTTTGGTGTGGCAAGACTGGGGGGAGGCGGAGGCTGCCAAGAGCAGATGGACTAGTGATCTCCCTGAAAGTGCCAAAGCTGTGAAGAAGCACACAAGGTGAAGTCAAGCTCCAGGATTCAGAAACCCTGGCACGTTACCTCACTCACACTGTCCTGTTCCAACTGTCTCTATTTAAGGACTCTAAGGCTGCTCTGCCTTTGCCTTCTGAGGGTCCAGGTCTCTCTGGCTTTTCTCCTAGTTGTAAAACAGAAGCAAGACTCCTCTGCCTCAAACAGGTGAGTGCACCCCACAGAACAAGGCCACGATTGATGGGCTGGCACCACCACGAGGAATTATTTAGCTGGCAGCAATGGGGAGATGTCTGCGTCTTGAATTAGTACATTACGTGTACCAGAGCCTGAGGAAAGGGAAGAAAGTCAGGTTTAATACTTGGCTGAAATGCCCTAACTTCATCTCCTTGTCCCCAGTGGTGATGCTGTCTGACTGCCCAAGGATCTGTGAGAGGACCACGCAATATAAAATGACTTCAAATATCTATCCAAAAGCATACAATGGACAAGAAAAGGAAACTAAAGCCAGAAAGGGACAGAGGACAGGAGGCTGAAGAACCCGGAACAGGCCCCATCTTCTGTGGGAAGCCAGTCACACAGACATTATCAGGGTGACTAAATGTCTCATTCTCCCAGACTCAAAGCACTAAACAGCTGAGGCTGGAACCAGCAAACAGCAGGATTTGTATTATGCAGCTTTGATATTTAGAAAAGAAAAAAACCAAAACAAAACACAAACCTCTTGGTGCAGCTCACACTAGGTCTGTTATTTACCCAGGGGATAAATATTGACTCAGTCCTGTGTGTGTACACAATAGCCAGCGTCTGCCATGCCAGTTGCTTACAGGAGATGGAATTTAGTTTAAAGGCATTTATTTACCTGCCAGACAGGAATGCAGCCGCAAGTGCTTCTGCTGTGCTGTGCGGACACAGTGAGGACACGGTCTGTTCATGCACACTGAAGAGACGTGGCAAAAACCTCTGCTGAGAAGCAGTGGGTACATAGGGGCAGCGGCCACGTCAAGATCCTGTGAGGAGAGCTCAGAGCAGCCATGAAGGAAGGCTTGGAAACTTGCCAGCAAAGCAGTTCCGAAATTTCTGGGAACTTCAAGACCCAGACCTTCATCATGTCAACTACATTCTGCAAATAGCTGGCCCCAGACAAAAAGGACTGGAAACTACATATGCCCAACTTCTGGGATACCTCCTGTTTTGTCCCCATGTGGACATTTTTCTGGAATAAATTGCTTTTATTCTGGAATGGAATGTCTATACTGGGATATATTCTTGTCATGGTTCCTGTGTAAACAAGCCCTAAAAATGAATGGAGCTGGGCTTTTTCCTGTTTCCATTCACCAATAAACACCCTCAAAAGGAGTTTCCACCCCACTCTGGGTCCTGGTAACAATAGAAGTGGGAAGATAAAATATTAACACTATTTTGCAACAGGCAATTGCATGTAACTCCTCCAAAGAGAACAATGCTGCTCCAGGCAGGAAGGGAAACCAAAAAATCTTGGCTCCTGCACTTTTGGAAACACAAAGCTTTTGTTTTTAGTTTTACCACATTGCTTGGGGCAGGTCAGTCTAAGGGAGTCCAGCCTCTGTGACACCAGTGGTTTGTACTGGCCAGCAGACCCAGGGCCTATGCATAGATTACCATATCCAGGACAACCGCCGTACGGGGATCCTAGCGGAAGCAGAATAACAGCGACTGGTGAAGTCAGGCAAGCATTTAAAAGGACTGCGCCTTGGGTCAGCTTTATCCTCATGCCAGGCGGACAAGGAGGAAAGGGGCCGAGAAGGCTGCAAGCAGCCCTTAGCAGCACATAGTGCAACATTAAGAGGGCTCACCCACCCAGTCCTTGTCACTGCTATGGCTGGCAAACGCCCCACCTGAAGCCTGCAGCCACACGGTGGACAGTCAAGCCTTTCAGCCCTGACACTGGATTTCAGTTTTCTCTTGTAAAATGTACCTCCCAACAACTCTCCTGAACACGGAGCCACGAGGGAAGCTTTTCTCTTGTGGGACATTGCTGTGGGTACAATAGACTTATGGGCTGGGAAAGATGATTAGCCTCTTGCTATGTCATAATTAGCAAAACACACTGATTTTTATTATTATTATAATTTGAGAGAAAACTTCTCAGCCATCTTTCCTCAAACAGCAGTTCAGCTAAGCACAAGGCCTGGACTTAGCTTCTAAAGGTAGCTAGGAAATGGCATTTGCAGTATCCTGATAGTAGAGAAAACACATTGAAACGGTCTACAGGTTTGAATTCCAGCCCCTATTTTTCTCACCTAGAGGACACAGTATATTGGTCTCCCATCCTTGGAAGTAATCCAAAGAAGATGCACAAAAGGCAAGAAAATTGACAGAAAAATAACGCTGAGTGTCCCCCCTAGCGCTCCAGATCCCCCCCATGGGGCAGCAAAGCCTACAGTTCTGAGTGCATCAGGAAGTAGTCATCGTTCGGTTTCTGTTCTGCAGCAGGTCGTCTGAGGGAACAAACTCATACAGGAGTTGATTCTGAGCCTCTTCTCTTTATTTAAATTATATATTTCTGTTGAAAAGAGAACATAATGAAGAAAAGTCACTTCCCCATTACACATCTTTGTGAAACATCTCTGGGGCTGGGCTTTAAAGGTCACTTTTTATTCTGCTAGGGACGGAGACATTCAGGTCACAAAGACTTTTATATGCTGCCGTAGCAGGATCTTGTTCCTGGTGATTCCTTGCTAAAAAGGTTAGCAAGTCAGTTGTAAGAATGCCCCTTTTGAAGAATTGAATACATTTGACCCAACACATGAGTTAGTACATTATATGTTGACTGTCAAACGAGATTTATGATCCCGCGCTCTCCGGCTCACCATTCTACTGTGGTTACTACTTCCTGAATCTTGTCCACTTCTTTTAACATGCTTGCTGTTGTCAGTTCTGCCACATTCTCAAAAACATCCGCTTCTGACACATAGGGGTCTGGGTCATATTCATAGGAGTAGTATGACAGATCTGTCTGTAGCGGAGGGCCTTCCTCTGCTGGAAAGGAAACCACAGAGTCTCAGGTTGTGCTTTAGCCAAAGAAACTGCATTTCAGCACCATATATTGCATCATAGAGAAGGAGAATGAAATAAAAGGAAAGGAATGTTAATCAGGGAGGCAAATCAGGGGCCAAATGAGTGCCTTATGTGAGTAAAGGAGGCTACACATGTCAATGGACGTACAGGTGCATGCTTAGATTCACATGCAAGGAGAAAAGCTGCTGTAAATCAGAATTTTCAATTTCCCAGTATAAGACCTGGGCACTGGAAAAAATGAAAGAAATCAAAAAGGGGGAAGAAAAAAAAAAAAAAAAAAGAGGGCCATGTACTTGGAAAAATCTCAAAGTTTCATTTTAAAGTATCTAATCTTAGGCATTAACTGAGGTGCTTAAGTTAGGAACCAGTTCACACCAAGTCCTCTATACAGTAAGATAAGAGATATCTTTGGGAACACCAGATGTCACAGATGAGTTACTCTGCACCCTGAAAACACATCTCTCTCCTTTGACTAGGTCCAAGCGAAGTACCTCAGTTAAGGAGAGACCAATCCATATGAAGACGTGTAACGTGTGCATTCTTTTAAGCACCATTTTCTAAAAGTCAGTTACAAAGCTAAAGGGCAGACTGCGTTAGAGCAGTTTACTTGGCGCATGTCATGAAAAAGATCAGTCTAAGCAGCTAGATTTCTTTTCAGCCCAACCAGAATGAAGATTTTGGCACAACAGGCCAGGAGCTTACATCAAAGCCCTTCGCTTCTCCCTCAGCCTGAAATAGCAGTAGCTGAGATACATCTGCTTCAGCAGAGTCACATACCACGGAGAAACCTCCATCATTTAAGAGAGGAACACACACATCACAGGCAGAAACAGATATTTATCCTCCTTGCATTCACTCCAGTCTCTACTGAGACATTGGCAGGCCACTCACAGTACATATACCACTCAAAACAGGCTGTGCCGCGCTCTGGTGGGTAATTGCTCACTGTCCAGAGGGTAAGACTGCAAGATAAAACTTCTAGGAATATCAATAGGTCCCCATTTTCTAAACTGTTCCTCGAGCCAGCTCAGCTGTCCATCTTTCCTGTTTGCTTTCCGTACGCACTGCTCTAATCCAAACCAAAGCAGTCACTGAAACATAGTTGTTGTAAGGAGGAAAAGTCCCCCTTCTCCCTCCCTTCAAAATTGGCTTTATTTAAGGAGAACACTCGTCAAGGACTTTGAAAATGTTTGTTCTCTAGAAATAAAATATCTGAAGGCTCTTCCCTGTTGCCTCCCACATCCTCCCAGCAACAGGCTCAGCCCTAGGCAAGGGAACGCTTGCCTGAAAGCGGAGTCAATCTCTGTGATCACTTCTTCTTGGCCTTCTCCATGTGAGAACCTGCCAGATCATGAGCTCGTTCTATGAATGGATGATTGCTGTCCACCAGGGACAGAATTAACATCACAGACCTCACTCTTCCCAGGAATGCAGCTTTGGAGTCAAAGCAAAGATGAAAGGCCGACATTTCCTGTTGCACACAAACCACTCCCCCATCTCCAAATGTTTGTGCCTCAGCCAATGTTTGCCGAACACCGATGGGGTGAAAGGAAAAATGGCCCGTTGCCAGTTCAATCAGTCCTAAAAGAACAGCGGTCCTGTGAATAATGCGCCTGCCAGGGAGTGTTGCGAGAGGACTCCACCTGGAAGCAGAGCTCACGCTGATGTTCCTGTTCGGAGCTAGTGATGGGTGACAGCATTTAATTTTTTTTAAAAAATAATACCACCACCACCACCAAATAAAAGTATCATACTTCCACCTAGAATTTTCTTCCAGCTATCGGCCTTTCTAACTGCTGAAGCAGAACTGTACAAATAACGTGGCTCCAGCTGTGGGGAGAAGGCTGGGGGTCAGACAGCGTGAAGCTGGGTGGGCTGCGGGCTCAGACCAGCAGGGTGCAACACCGCAGCAGCACTGATACCACCGAGTACTGCTGCGCCACTCTTTCATACTGCTTTTCCATCAAATACATGCAGAATCACAACATTACCGTGATACCAACACACTGTCTTCCAACATCAGTGGCTATACATTTAGCACTTTTGGCAGACTAGGCAATTTCAGAAGAGCGTTAATGATCTTTGGAAGCAATCAAAGCACCACCTCATCAGAGAGATGGTATCAGAGCTACTGAGGATCCCCGAGGCTCTGAAATCCACCCACATTTTTGTAGCCTAGTGCGACAATGATGTTAGAAAAGCCACAGACAGAGGCACTCGAGATACTGATACTCCAGTTAGCAACCAAAATCCTGCTCCAGGAGCTTTCAGTCCAAACAAGTATGACTGAAGCAGGCTGTGAAAACATACTAGCAGAGCTTCAATGCTTAGAGGCAGACGTGGGTCCATGCTACTCATCAAAAACCTGATCCATCCCTCTGAGTCTCAGTAATTCACCTGTGAGAAAGAACAGCTGAGGAAGGGGATTCAGACATGAGTTGTTTCAGTTGAGTCCTGTCACCCTGCACACTTCCCTCTCAATCAAGAGAATATTTCTAAAGATGCACAGAGGATCTACCCATCTGTACAAAAAAAGGCCACAGGTTTAAGAGGAAACCTCAGCCATTCTGCCTCACTTGCTGCAACATCTGCTGCAGATTTTTGAAAGGCATTTTAAAATGCTTTGACAATACCTAGGTGCTGCAAGAAGCGCTGCAGCCTGATTTTTCAGGACCGTCTATATACAATTGCTTACCTTGAACAGTGTAACTCAAAAGCTGTTGCTTATTCTAGCAAGCTCACTGGTGTATATGGAACTACACTGCAAGTCTGTGTTTGCCAGAGTGAGCCCAAACACATTATGAAGTTCCCCACTGTTTGCTGGAAGGAAGCTGGCTCTCATTGTTTCCATTGCTGGGGTAACATAGACAAGAGCTAACAATGAAAGCATCAATCAAACCACGATGAGCCTGCACAAGTCATATGGCAAATACAGAAGGATTTCAGACAATATAAATACCACGAGGTTCTCCAAGAAAATGGTTTTCCCTGAAGATTAACACACTGAGGCAGTTTCACCAACCTGCCCTAAGCTTGATTTGTCTCCTGGAGTTTTGCATCCTTTTAGGAAATCGCAGATTTAGCCATGGCTCATCAAAACTTTCACTAGAAACCCAGAGCACCTGAGCAGACTTAAACCAATCACATGCTTCAATGCTAACAAACCAGTGAGCCCAAATGAAACCCGGGTATAAGGAGGGACTCATTCATTTGTTAAACTTTGATTCGTGTACTGTGTGGTTGACCTGAGAGGAGCCCAGAGGATTAATGAAAATCACATGCTGGGCGCTTTTCCTGATGCAGGATTTAGTCAGTTTTATTTCTGAATGCTCACTCTGCCATGGCTGTTCAGACAGCTCAGTTCAGAAGAGGTATCTGCCTTCCAGGAGACTCTCAACTTGAATGCTTACAGATCCTAGAACAAAGCCAACTCTAAATGCTTGTGCTTTGACAAACATATCCTTATGGCAAACGGGTTTGTTAATCTAACATCTGTATAAAAATGCCACACAAAAAAACCCCAACCCAGGATTTCCACTTTTGCTCTCACTGACAGCATACTGAGCCAACATTGCTTTTGTTTGCTGAGAACAGAAACCAGAGGGTTATTTTTCTCAGACAGATACTTTAATGCAGATTATTTCAGAAACACTGTTCTGAAAATTTTTGAATTGTGGACTACCGTCAAGTTCCACAGTTTTTTTCCCAGGTAACTATTTTTACTATAAAATTTTTATTAGAAAATAATGTAATTGCAGTTCCATTTTGTAGACCAGCAGCAAAACAGTTAGTATGGCCTTGCATACCAGCAGTGCCCTACAGGGCAGTTTGGGAATGCTGCTTTAAAGGGTTCAGATTGCAAACAGAGTTTCCATGCTGAGTACGCAGCATTTGCACAGAATAAAAAGCAACAAGCATTCATCTCAGTTACTCTAACAGACAGCAATCTTATACGTATACTCACACTAAGTCCAGAAACAAAGGGAGGGAAAACAGGAGAGATATTTAACACTGTAAGATCGAATGACCTATAGAAACAGTCATAATGGAATATTCACCATGCTTTTATACCTTAATAAGACAACTGGCCATCAACTTCTGTAGAGCAGAGGAAGGGCAAAGAACAGGATGGTCTCTCGCATGTCGGACACATGCTAGTCTGAACTCTGGTGCACAAGAAGGACATGAGAAGGCATAGAGTCTTCTCTTGAAGAATTAACTTGTTTTACCGATTTGTTAGGAGAGTTAGAGGCCAGGGGAAAATTAATGAGTGGAAAGCAGCCAGGAAAAATCTAGTCCAGTTTATTTACTAGAAACAGCATGAAACAAACTATTCTATTGACCCTCCACTGCTTCTTGGTGAGATTTATTGTGAGCCATGAGCAAGTTCGACATGAGTCTTGGAAAAAAGTGTATGAATATAAGCACTAAATAAAATGAGCAGCCAAATTCCTGGCTACTCCATCTACTGACCTTAACATTTTTGCTCACTAAGGCCCTTTATTCCAAACAGCAGCTCTGAGGGAATCAAGACTGCCAGCTGAATTTTTGCACAGAACTGCTAGAGACAAAGTTAATCCACCCGGATTCTAGTTCTTGCAATGGTTTGGTCTGTTGTCATGTCCTGTTCAGTTGTTTGTTGAAACACATTACATCAGCCTGGTTTTAAATGTGATCTTTCCAGCTTAATATTGAAGAAAAGATCACAAGAGTGTGTGTTGTTCAAACATACCAAGGCTGAGAAAAGAGGAGAGTCACTTGCCCACTCCTATGAACAATTACCTAAATCTTACCTGTGCACTGAATAGAGCAGATGTCACGCAAGATTTCCTGAAAGGAAAAGGACTAGAAGACCTAGTCTATTGTCAAACAGTTATCATCCTAAGTTTCCTTGACCTCTGCATTTTTTCTGATTTCTGAATGTTCTGTCTTTTAGAAAAGATGAAGAAATTCAGCATCTTTACTTAAATGTGCTTAAGAGCCATATACACTTTTATACAGCGATGGGATAAGCTTTAAACTTGCTAAAGAAAAAGGCCTTGGATAAATGCAAAGGTGTGATACTACCTGCTGGAGTTTGTTGAACACTGGGTTGCTCAGCTGTGTGGGAGTGCGTCTCCCTTTCTTCTGGCAAATTCTTGGCTGTAAATAAAAAGAAAAATAAATGCATTGGTTATACAATTTGTTAATGAATCTCTAGAAAACGTTTGCATTTCCAGAGGTGGCATACTCAGCTGACTGAGCTACTACATGGCACATGTTGAAAACCCATGCAGAATCTCTAAAAAATGTTGCATTTCATGGATGTCATTTTTATCTAGGATTATTCACTTCAGATAAAAAAGTATCACTAATTTTCTCTGAAGTTCATTCTGATTGGTAAAACATGTATTCATGGGAACAGAAAACCAGTTATTCTGAGCTACGCAGGAAGGCAACTGCTCTTGTAACTTAATCCCCTGTAGTATGAAGTAGCAAAATAATACATATGAGGTTTTGAATTCTCCTCTTTTTCCTACCACACGTACAGAATTATCGTTTGCTTAGACGAGGATTTGTAGCATCCTGCAACTAGATCATAACAGAAAAGGGAATTGAATGAAACCTACAGGCAGAACATTGAGACATGGGCATCTGTTCTATCCTTGTATTATTCCTGCACGATGCTACTTCCATCTGGCAATGGTTCGGGTAAATCTGTCCATCTGATCCACATACAGGCTCCCCGTCATAGCCACAGTCTCGCGAACACATGCATTGCTCAAAATACTCATCCTCCAAGCAGCCAAAAATGTTATTGCATGGTCCAGAGTGAACAAAGCCTGGAAAGTAAACAAAGGCATCCAAAGCAATATTTTTGCATAGCATGGGGAAGGGAAGACGGAGTGGCAATTTTCTATTTCTCTGATGTAAGTTTCTGTGTTGAATTCCCTAAGACTTCTGATAGGAATTTACAAACTTGGTAGAATAAAAAAGCTCTGGGAGTAAAGCTGTCTTTCTGAAAGAACCGTACTGCAGCAGATTCCAGATACAGGATAAAGCAACTATTTTGTATGACATAGACCACAGAAAGGAATGTATAGTTTCTGGGGAAAGTTATTCCTTTCACTGATGCATGAAATTTTTCAGTCTTCCTACAGTTAATTGTGGAACTCTATTGCAAGCTGTTTTAGAGAAAGAAAACCAAATTGCATTTTAAAGAGTTTTCACCTTTATGTTTATTAATACATCTCACCTTGTGCAGGTTCTTCCAGAATTATACATTATATCTTGCCTCTGAAGCAAGTAATAGTCACTTTGGTGACTGAAGAGCAGACTACATTGGTCTGTTTGGCTGTCATACATTTAATACCGCTATCCCACAAACCTTTTTAAAACTTCCACTAACACAGATAGTGAAATAGAGCATTTTTCTAAATATAATTTTGAGTTCTGAACTCCTGGAAAGTATGTCTGTGGGCTCCAATCTGCTTGGCTTTGGTGCAACTTACCAACCCACTGGCTAGCTGAGCTTTCCACCTCATTGCACGTTGGCCCATCACAGAGCTCCCGAGCCAGGGGACTGTTTTCACTCACGTTGTAGAAACGAGTTGCTTCAAAAGCTGCAGGCCAGCAAGAAGAAGAAATCACAACTGAGCCTTATGCCTAGAGCTCTAGGCCGAATTTTAATGCTGGCAAAAATCAAAGGAAAACGGGCACATACCTGGCTCATAGTAATCATAAACTTTGATAGGCACAGGAGCTGTTTTCCCAACTATATGCTCTCTGAAAGCTTGAAACTTCACACAGGTCATGCACTGGCTAGGAATCTGTATGAAATTACGTAAAAGACTCATTGTAACAAAAACTGCACTTTAAATGAAGAGAAAGGCAAATAAACATAGCATGTGCCCCTAATGAAACACGCTGTGCAAGACACTTGGGGAGAACAAAGACACCTGTTATATTAGGTATAGAGACAAAGATGATGAATAAAAGCCGAACAGGATTAATTAAAATATGTGATACTTTGCTGGCCTTTAAAGCACATACTTGCCATACAACAGTGTCAGAAAGTCAAACCTGAAACTCAAGCTGTATTCTCTGTCTTCCCTAGCACCACTCCTGCCATCAGCCAGCTTGCTAATGCAACTAGCTAGCAATTCACGGCTGAGGACCAAGCCAGGAGAGATCCCAGCTTCCACTCTCAGGTACGTGCTGAGACATCTGAATTAGACTGCATTTTCACTCTGTCCTTTCAGCAACGCTAGTTGTAGCTGAAGGTGAGATTATTTTGAGGCAAAAACTAAGTCATATCTGCCGAGAAATTCTATATGGGCTGAAGCTAATCACCTGCCTCTATTATGCTTTGGTTTCCAACCAAAACCGTAACACCCACCTGCTCAGAAGAGGCTCAAGCAACTGGCCAGTTAAAGCTGCACGGTAAAACTCATCTGTGAGGATCCATCAACATCAATACAATGTCTATGCCTGATCCACTTGTCATTTGCCTTTCATTGAAAAGCAACATAATTGTAAGAAACAAAGCCGTTACCTCATCAAAATAAAAAAGGACTTTTCTTCCATCCACTTCATATCTTTTTAATCCAATTTGCTTGTTCATCAGTAACTGGAGGGGGGGGGGAAATCAACAGGTTTAGTTTCATCTCATTTTATAGAAAATAGTTTGAAATTAGAGAAGAAAGATTTTAGACTGCTTAGAAAACTGATCAGACACTAAACCCCAGGGATTTCTTCTGCTGGAAAAGGATGTTTCAGTAAGAGCGAGGGGAAATGCAGAGAGGATTGCAGTTGCTGTCATACAACTGAGGAAAAAGCCATCTGTGTTCTTTTCTGTGACCTGATAAGGAATGTTTGCAAGGTGCACAACGCTGAGCGTTCTTCCTGGTCCCTGGTGCATTTATCTCCCTCAGACTACGCCTGACATGTCATCCATAATCTAATTGAATAGCTCCCAGATTGTTTTCAGTACTAAAGCTCAAGCAAGACCTCAGAGACCCCAAAACACTTGATTAAGTGTGTTATTTACACTCCTTCAGACCGCCAGGGAATTATGCTGCTGGATCGCACCAAGTATTAAAGGTCCCCTTCTCCCACCAGCTGAAAAATCCAAAACATTCTTCTGCCAGGAAAATTGATCCTTACATTTGAAAAGAGCAGCCATTTGAAAGAGCCCTAGGCATCCTCCCTTTTGACGAATGGGGTCAGGCCAGGCCTCTGCCACTCATCTTCTCTCCTTGAGGCCCAGGGATTTGGAATTTGCATTGTACCAGTCAGGCCCACAGACTACCTCTTCTTCTGCCTTTTATTTCTTAGGACAATCTGCATGTCTAAGGAGTATCAGAACACAGTCTAAGAGTACTTCCCACATCTGGGGTGCTACTGCCCCTAATCTACCCCAGCCTTGTAAAAATGCTCTAGCTCATCTCATGCTGACTGCAGGTCAGTACATATATCGTGATCACGGTCTTCAGAGGAAAGTGCAAGAGCCCTCGTTTACGGAATTACTGCACCACCTCAAAGAATCTAGTAACTCTCTCCCTGGTACAGAATGCTAATGAGTAACCACCAAAATATAAATGCTATCATCTGATATAATTCTATAAAGTTTTATTTTAAACTTTCCAAGAGAGTTACTCCTATGATTTTCCATATTTGGAATACTAGCATCTCAATATTATAACGATTGTCATGCTGTATGTACTTGATCAGTCGATCAATCATTACTGTTTTGACAAATGGTATTCAGAACACATCTATCATGGAAATCACTTAATCCAGAAGCCGGGAAGGATGATGGTCTGTGGAAATGGACTCTGGTGTTTTAATCCCAGTTTGGGGAGCGGAATAAGGGCCAGAGCAGATACCTTAATTCTATTCTCTAAACTGTTCTGTTACTTCAAGCTCTCTCTCAGAAAATCCCTTTTGTGACATAGGGATAATATTTCCTTGGCTTTTTCTTTTTTCTTTTTTTTTTTTTTTTTTTTTTTTAAAACGTTCCTAAGTTATTTTGAGATCTTAGAATGAAAACTCTGTGGAAAGGAGAACAAAGCATTATTATTATTATGTATTAGAAAGAATGACATGAAGCAGAAAGCATTTCTACTGAAATTTGCCCAAACCTGCTACCAACAGCTTTAACTGTGAATTTTTTCAGCATAGTGCTTCTAGTTGTAAAACTCTGCACACAGCTTCCTGCTATTACTGTAACAAGCAAAGGAACATGTGTTTAAGTCCCACACAATATGGAAAGGGCCAATTTAATTTGTCCTTATAATTTTAGGGGCCTGATGGTGGCTGTTATTACTCAGCAGTAGATGGCTGCAGACAGTCCTTTTATGAGGGCTTGGAGAGGCTGGCGCCACCAGGAAATGCTCAGCTCAGCTAAAGTTGCATTTTTCTGGTGAAGCTTGATATATACCAGCCTGTGGTGACCTCCTGACCTTGTCGACACCCAACATTATTAGAAGGATTTGTGGCTGCACAGCCAGGGGGGCTGCCCTCAACGTGCAACAGAGCAGTCATTAACCATCACTGCCCTGGAGCTGCACATGGGCCCGCTCTGCGCACACTGCTCCCTTGTGAGGGCAAACAACAAACAAGGAAATCTGATTTACAGCCCTGCCCCTCCTCGCCAGGAGGAGAGGGAAATGGCTAGGGTAACAAGAAAATGCAGCAGTGGGAATGACAGGGCTCTGCTGAAGGTGGTGTCCAAAATACAAGAGAAAACTAGTACCAGGTCTTCAGTGCAAGAACTTCACTTTTGTCAGCGTCGTTTGGATACACATTTGATAGCCATGAATAAATCACAGGGGTTGTATCTGCATCTTCACTGCCTACCTATATATATGCTTGAGCTTTGTCCCTACATTTCATTTTTACAGATGCAAAGGGCTTCTGCAATAAGAAAGATGGAATTCAGCTCTTCAAAGGGAACGTTCCCCCTTGAAGATGCAATATCCTTCCCAATTTAGCAAAATCTACTACTACCCATAGGAAGTAATTCTGTACTGGTTATGGAAATGGACTGCCCAGTGCTGAATCCCCAGCACAGAATCCTCTCTCCAAATCAAGGCACAAATTACAGAGTCTTTTGCCCAAAGGACTTTCAAAACGGTGGGTTCTGAACCAGCTCTTTTGTATCTGACAAGCACTGAAGGAGCAGGCACCGCATGAAGTACCTGGCATCCTTCTGAGATTTGCAAGGACTTAGATCAGATCAGCCCTGTCCTGCAGGAGCTCAGCCTTCCCAGTCATGGAAGAGAATCAGCTCCCTTTCCCACTAAGACAGGGGGAGAAAGGAAAACAAATCACCTGCCATTCTATGCCCAGAGACCCTATCAGGTAGGGCTACACGGTGACTCTTGCTTCTCTACCCGTAGAGGCAGGAACATGAGATCCAGACAGGTGGGAAGATGCCACAAGGGAAAGCACAACCACCTCACCTGCTTAGTGCTAGAGAAAGCCCAACATGCTGGAGAGCTCACCCAGCACCAAGAAAGTAACTCTTGGGCAGCAGCAGGGCAGCTTGCTCGTCCCCTCTGACTGCTTCCAGCCAGGCCAGGTTCAGGGATACGACAGAACGGCGAAGGCTAGGAAGCTGACACATGATGCTTCCCAGACATTGATGCATCTGACAAGCAGCACGGGAAATCTCCCTCTTTCTCTGCTCTAGTTTCCACATGCCCAGTGCTTGTTTCCAATTTAGGAGTGCTGACCAGCACCCGCACCTGGCCAAGGAACCAGCAGTGCTGCGGCACCAGCAAGATGGCACCGACTGTGACAGAAGGAACTCTGAAGTCATAAGAAACCAAACCTCGGAGGCAGGCTAGTGTCACAGAGCACAAGGGTTACAGCAACACACCAGAAGATGAGAGAATAAGAGGTACTGCCAACAGAAGTGTTCCAAAACATTATACAGCTAGTTCATTGGGGAATCAGAATCAGAGTTTCCTTGCAGAGTGTGTATCCTAATGGTAATCATATATTCACAATTGTCTTTGGTGTTTCCTCTACTTAGAATGTGTACAACATGCCCCGAACACGGGTTAGTGTAAACCATCAGCACAGCACAGGAGCAGATTGCTGTGTGTAGCAGCATTTTAGTAGTAACTAAATACAAAATAAGCATGTTTGCTTTACAGGTCTTTATCTGGGACACCTGTCTGGCCCAGCCGTGTAAACAAGCCTCATACCAGAGCACAGCTACCTTGGCAAAAAGGAAAAAAAAATCAGGGACTGAAATGACAGAACCCATGCGGTCCCTTGTAACACATGAGCTTATGGGACCTTCTCAGGACTCTCAGCCTAGAAACTCTTAACTCCATCCCCTGCTGAAACCGGTAAAGGAGGTAGTCACCGATGGGAGCTCCTATTTCTGTAGTTTCTTCTTAGCTCATTTCAGGAAAAATAAGAAGTACAGGGATTTGTTAATTAACCCAACAAACTTTCTGTTTTTCCGTAATGAAACGCCCTTTGCACTCTTTGTTTCAACTCTTTCCATCCCTTTACTCCTGCTTTTCCTCTGCTGATAAAACATTCCATGGGTTTAATACCACAAAGATATCCTGTTGTTCTCCTCCTGTCCCATTTCGAGTTCTCAGCCTAAGCCAGAAGTTTCCAGACGTATTTTTTCTGCCATTATTTACATGAATTACTGTGAAAAAGAACTTTGAAAGCAGTGCAAATGACTGTCACTCTAGCACCTTCAGCAGGAGGAGATAAAATAGTAACCAAACCCACTACAGGCCCCCTCACCTAATTTTCCTCCTTTCTCTTACCACAGGGATACTGGAGACCTCCTACTGGTGGTCTTGCCTCATCTGAATAGCCATATTCAGTTTGTTGCACCATTTGTTGCATGTGAGAGAGAATATCACACTCAAAGGTCAACAGGCAAATAAAAATTGATACATTTTACATGCATGCATTTGAAAACAGAATTCTCAACATGCAGCTAGTGAACAGATATAAAATAACTTTGATAATTCTCTTTACAGGAATAATTTCGTATCCGATCAACATGCGTCTCTGTACAAAAGTATTCCAGCACAGCTCCCTAATACTAAAAGGATGCAATTCTCTTCTCAGGGACTACTACACAAGTTTCTCTGGCTTCAATGACAGCCCAGGAGACTATCTGACAGCAGATTTTGACGTGGATTGAAAGCCCCTGAAGAGGAACATATTGGTCTCATTTTCTCCAGGAAAATGCAATGCTGTTTATATTATAAATTAGCCAAATCAAGTGAAATCCTAGAGAAGACAAAGCAATGTGCACTGTTCCTTGAATTAGGATGTCAAATTAAACTGCCTGGTCTTCACTATGACTCTACTTTTAAATTCTTTCCCCAAATCCCTCCCCCACCCAGTATAATGATGATAAAGTTATTAACAGAAGAGATCTTTTGGAAGCAAAATACTTTTTAGCTCTTTACCAGTTCTCAAGGATGCAAGGATTTTACACCTCTTTAGTTACATAGTCCTTAAAACCTCTTACTTGCAGCATAAAAACCAGTGAATACACTGTAATGCTTCCACAAAACATAAAGCAAAGCTGAAGATTACAGTTCATCTCCCCTAGAGGGCTGGCTGGGTAAGAGGCACATTCTGTCCACCTCAGTTTGGCTTGCAATAAACATGATGTTCTCCCAGAAGGAAAAAAAAAAAAAGGCAAAAAATTCCAAGACACAGAGCCTCCAAAGAAATGGAATCCAGATGTTGGAGATAACACAGCCCACTAAGAAGCCATAAACAGCTCCTGTTAGAGCACATTTTCACTTCAGCATTTCCAAATGGGTCTCATTTAATTACTGCGCACTGTGCTCAGTAATAAACCTTCATTTGGCCATGTTCGGTAAATTTGTTAATCTTGCTCAGAACATCTGTTTACTCACTTCAGATAAATATTTTTTGACAAGTGAAATCTCCTGCCCTCCCCCCCAGTTTTAATTGCATCTTTTTGGACAGTGCTCTAACATCCAACGGCATTTGCTTCCTATTGCTCCCCAAAGGGAATCCCTGCCCATTACAGAGCCAGGTCCTAGCCCGAGATCATGCCTTGCACTCTCATGACAGCATCTTACCTGCTCTAGGCTCTCAATATCTGCACGAAACCCTGAGAACAATGGCACTTCCAAGACAGCCATGTTAGAAGATCCAGAGTGCAGCCATCTTCCCATGAGAACAAAAAGAGAGAAAGAATGAAAACAAACTCAGGATCCAAGACAACAAATGGTACATGGACAACTCAGGATGGAGAACAACTGAAACAAACTTCAGAGGAAAAAAAATTAAAAGGATCTACTCTTCTTTGAAGGACTTGTTGAAAGCCACAGTCTACTTGGCTTTACAAAATCCTCTTCTCTGCTTCTACTCAACAAAAATTAAGCACAACTCACAGAGAGCAGAAGTGTAGGAGATGTCCAGGCAAATGGAGGCAGAAAAGCAGAAGGAAGGATATAGTCTCCTGTGGGGCTGCTTGCCTCATTTCTCAATTAATCACTGAGCAAATGCACTTGGTAAAAGGGAATAACCCCTTGGAGTAGAAGAAACTTCTGTTCTTTCCTAAGCAGAGGGCTGTAAATAGATTGTGGTGTAAGAGGAATGTTACTTCCCAATACCAGGCAGAGTCATTCAACCCTGGGGTTTCATAAACGGCCATTTCCCTCCAGCATCTAATTGACACCAAGAAAAGTGTCTTTGCTAATGAGTCAGCAACCTCACTCTCTAGTTACTACTGTTAAAGAATTCACTGCCTATATTGTCCTCTATAATATCAATGAAGACTCCAAAAAACCACTGAAATGCAGAGTTGTTTGCTGGAGTGTGCATTAAAAAAAAACCAAAACAAAACAAAACACACCACCACAGGAAGGGGTGGAGAGAAAGTTTATTTGGGCCACTGCAGAAGATTTCAATTTCTTGCTGCCTGGCAGAAGAGTCGACATCATAACAAAGCAGCTCCTGCTATGTCCAGAACAATGCTCCTTTTCTCTGCATTCACATATAGTCAGCTCTAAACTATCCCTCCTTAGCAGCTTACCTGTTTGCTGTTTAGTTGCACCACAAAGACAGTGAGCTGGGACCCAGGAGGGCTTATTAGCTCATGCCCAGCACTGAGAAAACACAGTATGCAGCTTCCAGCATCAAATTTGCCAGATCTGAACTGGCTCCTGCAGGGCTACTCGGAGGCCTCTATATGGAGACCTCCGCAGCGAGGGTGGGTGTGCGAGCTTGCTGAAGCTCTGCACAGAGCCAGCCTGGATGCAATGCCACACCCAAGCTCGTACGCCCACAGTAGCATGAGATGGTCTGTGCACAGATCCAGCTGGCTCTGTGTAAGACAGCTCAGGGATGACAGTCTCCCAGAGACATTAAGCCTTGCTAATCCTGATCTAACTCCATGCACCAGACTCCTTAAAAAATCCTGTAGTATCCCTTTACCTACATTTTTCCCCACTCTCTTATATCAGTCCTTTATTTCCCATACTGTTTTCTCCCTAACTCCTCAAAAGTGCCCCAAGGATTTCACTGAGCATGACATTTAAAACGATTACATTCTGAAGAACACCCTAGCTCAAGATACTTCAATTGTCACCCTTAGATGCACTCCTCTATTCGCATTGCCTAAATAAGATTATGAAGGAGTTAAGAGAGCATCGTTACAGGAAGAAGGGGCGGAAAGGGAAGATTTAATTTGCTTTTGTTTTCTTTCCAAGCAATCAATCTCCTTGGACTGGGCTTCCTCTCAAATTTCTGTCTTTGCTCCAGCAATTCCCAGGGCAGAAGTTTCAGGAATAACAACAGAAAGGTTGTGTTGATGCAGGGCAGCCTCCTTAGTTACAGGCATCTTCAAGGGACTGACAAGACTTTATAAGCCTACCTCCCCAAGACAAGCTGCAGCGCTGAGGCAGGGGGAGAAGAGCTTGAGAAAGCAATATTGTGTTATGTACAGCCAGACTGACCCTAGCAAACTTTTGGATGAGGAGTTTGAGTTGCTCATCACTGGCTGTTGTTACTGGAGGGAGGAAGAATTCAACTAGGCCGAAAAATGCCTGGCCCAGGATTTCACAGGCTTGTGGCAATCAGAGGCATCTGCCAACAACATGGCCATGTGAGCAAGAGGCAAGCGTGCCGACAGAGATAACAAGCTCTCATCTTTGCCTGGAGTCACTGCAACTGTTTTCAGGACTGCAGCCACTGTACCACATTGCCTCTGCAGGAAGGAAGGAGACAGAAACTGATAGGGGAGCAAAAGTTTTCCATTTCCATGAATTGCATCTGAGCTGTTCACCCTTCTGCTGTTTCAGTTCAGTGAAGCTGTACCCCATCACCTGCCATGCTCCTGGTCACAGATATGCAAATAGTTACAGTGCGCTTGGGAATGGTTTCTTCTGTTATACAGCAGGATGCTGTAAGCCCTCCTTATTTACTTTGGTTGTGGCTCTCCCTCTCTTGGGCCAACTTTCCAACAATGTCCTTAAAAACCAAAACATTTTGTAAGAGATCAGCAACTCCTGATAACTGCAGCAGTACTGATGTGTTTAAGCAAAACATCTAAGTGGACTGAATACAGGTCAGAAACTATTCTTGCTGCTGTCTGCCTGCAGGCAAGTTGTTTTCTCTTAAGTTTCCCAATCTGTAAAATGAGACGGAACGGCTAATGTCTTTGCAAAGTGCTTTGAGAGCTAGGAATGAAACTTCTGGAGGATGGATCATGCCATCTTTAAAAGTTATTTTAGATTTCTTGAGGCAGAATAAGGAGATAAGCAATGAGCTTTAGAGAGCTTATAAACAAGTATCTGCATATATTGTGCCTTTACTATAGATTCGAAAATCAGATCATGGCAACAAGCATCTGCTGTTACGTTTTTGGTATCCAAAACTGAAGAATAAGCAACTCAAACATTAAAGTCAAGTCAATAATATTTATGAAACTGTCAACACGTTTAAGATATGAGTTAACCAGTTGAAATTATCTAGCCTGTCAGGCTTTTAAGGAAAGCCTGTTACTGAAGACCTAGAAAATAATCCAGAACTTTTTATTTTCCACCTGATACAAGCAAATGACATTCAATTTGTCCTCTTCAGGTTTTGGAGAGGCAATAATGAAACTTAATAATAAAAACCCAAGGTGTTGCCCTCTTTGTAAATTTTGTTCTTGTTTCTCTACCTTTGACATACACTCAGCACTAAAATTATTAATGCCAGCAGACAATGCTTGTGAATGTCCATGCAATAACTCTGTCCTACAACCCACAATTATGGTTGAAATTCTGCATTTTGCATGCAAGGTGTTCTATCTTACACTGTTTGAGATATAGACGGTGCAGCAAGAAAGAATTTTCTCAGCAAGAAAGAATTTTTCCTGTATCAATGAATGTATCAGTGCAGCTGTGCTGATCAGCAAACTAGATGGTCTCTGAGAAACAGGCAGGACATTATGCAGACTGGCATTTCCTACCGAGTGCACGTCTCCAGTATGACTTTGTATTCCTGGTGGTCCTGATCTGAAGCTGGGTCATCATCATCCACCAGTGCCCTCTCCCTGTGCAAGGCTTCAGAGCGATTCTCATCTGGAGAGACAGACCGCAGGAGATTTGGAGCTTGAAGATACTGCTCTGACTTTGGCTCCTTCAGGTTAACCAGGAGCTGGAAAGCTGGTTTGGCAATAGGATCAGGTACATTGTAAGTGACATCAATCTGCAGCAGAAAGGGGAGGGGGGGAACGAAACAAAACAAATCAGGGCAGTTTGTTAGACCCCAACATTTCATAGCATCTACAAACGTTCCCCAAAGACTAGCATAAACACCAGATCTCTTCACAAAGAGGAAGCAGCAGGCACAGAGACAAGAGGCTTTGCAACACAGTTATATATATAGGTAAAGCTATACCAGAGCACAGTCACCCTAGTACAATCACATTTACTTCTATGAATTAAAGCAACACCATGCTATATTATTACTATGAGAGGAATTCAAAGTGTAATAGCAAACTGGGATTAAGGAAGCGGCAAATAGGCTGAGTTTAGAGATCACCTGCTCACATACTTTCTCCAGTCCCATGGCAACTTTACCTGCATCAGACAGCAGCCTTCACCTTTAGCACTCACAAACAGCCCCGTTGGAATACTGGGGATCTGGGGAGAATCCACAGTTAAGACACAGACAAGACATGGCACTGAGAATGGAAATGAATATCGATTTTAACTTTATTCTGTACAAAAGATCTTTCCAGTTACAAAGGAAACTGCAGAAGTGAGTATGGCTTACTCTTTTCAGCCACCTGCATTTAACAGTGGTAGAAACAAGCAGCAGCACAAAATAAGCATCGGGCATTACTTATGGCAAAAAATGCCTTTGAGTGCTGCCTCCTTCACATCAGAACCCAGCCATAAAACCCCAGAAAGTCCCAAGATCTCCGTGTTTAACTTGTGCTTTTACCATTACTGAACTTATCCGAGTTGTCATTCAGAACCCAGCTTATGTGGATCGCTTTAAAAATTTGGCTACATAAACACAAAACCACCTACCACTGCAGTCTGGAGGACTTTTTTATTCATCTTGTTAAGCTCAAATGTCTCCTGGTAGTCTAGATTAGTAGAAGCCAAGGAAATGGTAAGGTTGACTCCTCCAACATAAGAAAGGATAGCATATTCAGCCAGAGCCTGCAGGGCTACACACGTGTCCTAGGGATCAGAAGAGGAAGAGATCAGAAGAGAAAGAGATCAGAATAGTGAAGAATACAGGAGCATAGTAAACTTATAAACAAGCACTGTACTGTACGGTCATCAGCTTCTGGTAGCAGAATCTTCCTTATTAATTTGGATAGCAGAAGAAATATCAGGTTTTGTTCACTTTTGCTGTCAAAGGCATCTGTAAGGACAAAGTCTAGGTTCCTTTCAGATTATCAGTCCGAGAAGGAAGCAGTAAAGAGCACTGGAAAGTTTTTCTTCTTACCAGGACACAGACCATTTCTGTCTAGACTCTAGACAGAAACTCTGCATTGACCACTCCTGAATCAATTGATTTCTACAATTCATTATGCACGCATTGAAGCTACCTTTTTCGGAGGCAGCCCACCTGAGTAGATGAGAATCCTCCAAGTGCGTTCCTTTGCTGTGAAAGCCATTTTACTACTGGGAGTGCAGAGGCCACGTCTCCTAGGAGTGTGTACGTCAAAAGGGCGTAAGATGTCATTTCCACTTCTGCTGAAACAACTGAAGGGGGGGAAGGGGATAAAATAAAAAAAAAAAATCAAAATACCATCTAGAAGTGAGAATCTGGGCAGGTCTAGAGATAGTTCTATGAATATTCATTAACTGAAAAATAAAATAAAAAAATTAAGAGTCTGTAGAAGTAAACACAGGAAGAGAAAATGAAGTTAAAAGACGTCTGCGCCCAAGATGCATCATGTGCCAAAGATATCTCTGCTTCCAACATAAGTTCTTTCCTTCACACAATAGACAACCTTCTTTCTACTTGATTGTAGCCCATAAGTAACATCTCTCCCACTCCAGTTCTACTTTGCTGCTGCCCGTTCTGTATTCCTGTCCTAGACATTTTCATACAATATCCAGTTAGATCCCTCCTGAACACTGGTGCACCTGCATCATATTAGAAGAGCCAACGGCTTTAAGTGACTTGAAAATTATAGCATCATTCACTGTTGTTGTGGCTTTGATAGTTAAAGTCTATGAAATCAGCTGAAATGCAAGTGACTGCCAATAAAAGCTGGGTATACAATCCCCAGGTCCATTTGAAAATAGAGCTAAACAGCTCTAAAATTAAATGTATTTGACTTCTCTCAGATATCCATTTCAAATGATTCCTCCCTGATGGAATCCCATATGGCTCTCACTCTTCTGCATCACTCACTGTCTTTATAGAACTGGAGTGAAAGATGGTGAGATAGCTGGGGCTGAAGAGACAGTCCTGTCTTGACCACATCTAGCTCTGTCTCTCGTTTGCTCTTAACCAGCTCTTTCAGCATAACGTTACCTGCCTTTTATGAGCTCTCATTTCATCTGGACCCTGCCCTGACTGCCATTTTCAGAATACCTTGTATTATACAAACAATTCACTAGAATACACGCAGTCAGCAGCCTGCTGTTGCAGCCCATTCCCTTATCTCCGTCTTTGCAATACAAGTACCTGATTGAGAGAGACCATCGTTAAATCCCATGAAGGTATCTTCATCAGTAACAAGAGTTCCCGTCAAGCTCCAGTGTGTAAAGCCATCTAGAAAAATAGGACAGTGGAATATGTATGTTATTACAGCAGGACTGCAGCTAAGCCTCTGTACATGGGAAGAATCAAATTCTACTTCTGCCTTGACTCAAAGAACAGATTTGTGCCCTGAACTGCACTGTCCCTCCTTTTAGACAAGCATCCTCTGGGCAAGAGGCTCCCTTTGCAATTACAAAGATGGCTCAACATGACAAATTAGGCAATTCTTGGACTTTGGATTAAAATACACCCTCAGCAAACGTGACGTGTTACAAGGCAAACTCTGCCATATTGACAGGAAAGTCACTGCTGAGCCTCTGGTACGCTTGCCTTCCTGCAGCATCAGCTGCATGAGCGGAACTAAGGCACTCAGCCCTCTCTACAGAGAATTAGGAAAACCCTTGCCTTACAAAGTCAAATTGTGCCGTGAGAAGGACCTCATCTCACAGGCTCTATCCTCTCCAGTACCTTGAATATACCATTCAAGTAGCAAGGGCTGTTTGCTTGTTCCTCTAAGATTGCCAGTTCAGGGACTTGCCAGATTGGACCCGGGAGCACAGTACCTTGTGTAATAGCCATGCTGTTCATTTTGCGCAGCGCCACAGCAGCAGAGGGACTATGTAGCAGTGTCAGGGCATATGCAATCAAGGCAGTAGTGTAGGGGTCTTCTGCTGAATACAAGTTGGACTCTAAGAAGTGTTTTGCTTTGTCAACAGCTGTTCTTTCTTCCTACATTTAGGGGAAAGAGCCCAGACATATTACAGCCTCTATATCTCAGAAGTTAGAATCACTTTATTTCTCATTACTTTGTGTCCATTAAAAAAAAAAGAAAAAAGGAAAGATGCAGTTTCCTCTCTGCAGAATGACACTAATGCTTTCCTTTCCCTACGAAAAGCTGTGCATCGCAAATTCAAAAAAAAGCAAATAGCATAGCAAGAATGATCTAGACTAACAGAGACACATTTATTCCCCCCTAAAGCTGAAGAAATTTCATGCCCCTGCAAGGCAGCAGATGAACAGAGCAGAAGCGAGCTCTCTACTGTATGTTTGATTGCGTTCCTGACACTCTGGAGCGTCTAGCAGATGCCAGAGGATAATAAAGGCCAAGGTTCCCAGGGGTCCCTGCAGCCAACAAACATGTTTTATTAACTCCCTCAATGACCTCACCATGTAGGAACGTGGCTCTGATAATTTATAGAAACAATTTAATTGGACTTGATGTAATTTGGTTTCCTTTGATTTCCTTGTGGCACTAACCTTCCCCTTCCTCATTTCCTAGCTAAGATCATTAGTAACACTTGCAAATCTCCTCTAGGAAAACCATTAGATCCACATAAACTGCACTTCCAGCAAATAAAAATGCTATGGCTGTCTTGACACACAGCAGCCCGGGGAGAGCATCTCATCACTTCTTGGCGAGGGGGGACACACGACACTGCTGACAGGGAGGCAGAAAGTTACTCTATGAGCACCTGAGGATTTCCTAAATTTTTTAAAATTTTTAGTAAGATTGAAGACCTTCGACTCCAACAAGAACCGGGGGTTAGGGGCTATCTGTTGGCAATGGCAGCATGGTCTCACTCTTCAGCCTCTGCAGGGATGCCATTAGAAGTGCCAAGATTATCACAGTGTTTCTGAATAGATACTGCTGCTTGCACTGGCTGTTTCAAAGTCTCCAGAAACTCACTGGGTTTTGCCTGAATGGGCAATCCTTCTGCCCGAGTACAGGTCACCAAGACATGCTGCAATATCCACTACACCTCCTGTTTTAATCTTCCAGTTCTACCTGCACAGTCCTGCTCGCCCACCACCACTCTTTCCCCTGAAGAGCAAGTGAAGAACTGTATCCATGACTTGCTCAGCGCATCTGCAAGTGGACATTTTCCCAGTCCCAGTTAGTGGGAATGTTTAATTACGTTATCTGAGCATCTCCATTCTAGTGAAACCGCACACAGGCAAAATACAACAGAGGAGAGTTTTAAGAAGGAATCTCTAAAACGCCAGTTGTACTAGAAGCAATGGGGTTTTTTCCTACTTCAAAAATTATACAGTGTAATTGCACGTTCCTGTGTAGCTATTCTTTTTTTCTGTAGTGTTCTTGCTCTGTCTCATTACAAAGAAGAGAAACATTTTTCTCCAGAGTCCTCAATCCAGCACATTACAGGAGTGCAGCTCTCCAAAGATACTGTAATCTAACAGCAGTAGCATTTTGGCCACTGTAGCAAAGGCAGACCGCAAAAGTTTTCTGGATCCCTGAAGCCTGTGCGGCCCTAGATAAACTCCTGTTAGCACTAAGCTAGCTAGTTAAAGGGGTTTTTTGAGTACATATAGGCAAGCCACCAGTATCTGCATAGGCTGCAATCACACCTTGAAGTTACAAAGCGGAAAACACTTTTGGCAGCCGTTTCTGGGAGAGGTTGGGGGATAGGGTTGCAGGGAGTTTGCTCTGGTAGAATAAACCTTGAGCTGATGGCTGAAAGATGGGAGATCATCTTGAATAACTTCAGAATAGATTCCTTACTTTAGAATAATCTCAAGGCTTTCAAACAGCCTCCATTACCTGAATGCTATTATTCTGGTAAGCACAGAACCTTTGAAAGCGAACAGCAGTGAAATCAAGTTTAAAAAAAAAATAGAGATAATTCTTAGAATATGTAGAACGCGAGAGCTATTTTAACTAAGTTTTTATTACCTCCGAAGTTACACCTGTTTCCAGAAGAGATGCAACCACATAAGCTGTCAGGGAGATCTTACCGTGGATTCCACCCTGGAGGGCAACAAACACAAACCACTGGATGAAAACTAGAGGAAAAGACACTGGATAAAGACACTCTTGAAGCAAGACAAATAATATGTTATAAGAGCAGCTGTGGCATCACAGAACTTCTTTTCCTTTGCACATAAGGAGTACAAAATTTAGGAACCAGCCCCACATTGTAGCCTCCTTCCCTAGCAATAGCCTGAGAATACACTCAATGCACATAACTCCATACCCCGAGACATGATTCTGAGATGTTTTGCAAGACTTGACATCTTGCTTTCCATTCTCATGGGACAGCACACAGATACGTTCCAATAGACTTTTTTACTGAAATTCCCCTGGTTCTTCCTGTACTATTCTAGCCTGTCAAGTGCAATATTCATATTAGGCATAAGGAACCTGCAGCAGTGTATGCTTTGATAATAACTTTAAAAACGCACCTATTGCATGATTTTGAGTCTGTATAGTTTTTACCTGAATGTCCTTATTTAGAATCCTGCCCATAGCAGGAAAAGAACCATCTTCTTTCTGATGCTGGATGATCCAGTCTTTGGCAGCTGTTAGTTCTTTCGGGTCAATGAAAATAAACCCACGAGACTGTGCAAAGGACTTGAGGACAAAAGCTGTTAGCCTGTAAATACGAATTTATCATCTTTACTGAGAAAACAAATTCAGAATAATGTATCAGTAAAGGGAAAACAACGTTCTTAGAAAGCATAAGTTTTAAAAATCTTGTTGGGAAAACAGTACTTATTGTTAAAAAAATTAATGGTACATAAAAGCACCTGAACACTGTCCAATCTTCTGGATAAGAGCAGGATTAAGGGTCAACAAATTAAATTGAAAAGTATAACTGGAAGATACATTTGTCTTAGCTATGACACACTCTGAAATTCAGTTCCCTTTTATAGGTGCTCATCTGCTACCCAAATTATTAAAGATTTTAAATTAAGAATCAGTATCCTTACAAATATGGAATTATTTGTAAAGAAAAAAAAAAAGAGAGGAGTAAGTTTTCCAATTTTGTTACTGTCTCAACTAAAAAGAAAAAAAGAAATCCAGACCCATTGCTGAAGTTTGAGGCTGTGTTAGACTTTATACAGAATTAAGACTTAAGAAAGGAACAGAAGTGTTTTTGGAATTCTAAACCTCTGACATGCAACAAGTGCGAACTCTGGCCAGCTTTGGGAGATTGAATCATTCATTTTACAAGCCTCTGAGGAATGGGAGGGTAGAAAGCATGCTGCCTGGCAGGGGATTTTTCAAGTGTTAAGTAATTCTGTGTCACCATATTTTACATCTAGGGACTGGGAGATGCCAGATCTGAGATAAAAGTTTACTATCTTAGAAACAGTGAGGCAGCAGCATCATAGAAGTGGTACTTTCCCTCACATGCGTTCATGAAGAAAAATCAGTTTAAAGCAAAATACAGAGCAGATGGAGAAGTCAAATGACAGCACAAGCAAATGAATGAAGACAAGAATCTACTACATCTGAGACATTATAGTGAACTAACACGCTAATGTGATGTAACGTACAACCTTAAAGGCCATGGTTTCCTAGGGGGAACATTAGTGAGATGAGCTGATTTCTCAGTTTCATAATTTCTGGTTCTCATATTGTTTGACTTTGAAAGGTCCTGCACGTCAATTCTCAGGGCACAAATCCATACCATTCCATTTACACCCCCATGAGCGGATATAAAATAAAGCACTTGGGAGAAAAACTTCTTTGGGGTTTTTTTGGGTTGGTTTTGGTGTTTGGTTTTTTTTCTACTCTGGTGGAAGCCTCTGCCACTTCTAGAGACAGCAAGTTTCTCTGTACGTGCTTCAGGTGAAGCTCCATTCCCTAGTGGAACTAAGTACTCAAATACCCCATACGTTGCTACTCTGATTCCAGAAGACCAAATATGATCCTTATCTATAGCTTCTGTGCCTAAAACGTGGACATATTAGTAGATGTGACTATCTTAACTGCCCCTGAGTCTCGAAACAACTATAATACACCTACTAGAGTAGTATGAACGCTCAGCAGCACTGAAACAGTAAGCCTATAGTCATTGAGTATTATTTCTATTCTCCACTGTGTGCGATACCATGATGGAGGCTGGAAAATTACTCTTCTTTCCTTGCCAATTGTGTATTTTTCCTGTTTAGCAAACACTGAATTTTCTAACTCCGTTTTAAATAGCAACTCACCACATACTCCCCGAGGAATCCCTCTCGCCAAAAGCACTGTATGAACCATCTTGTCTCTTGTAGGTCAGCTGGCGCTGGTAGCCTGGAAGTCACAAAAGAACTGGGGGAGTCCAAAATCCTCACACAGAGAAAAACAAGTATGTAAAGTGAATGAAGACTCAGACCATCTGGCACTAGTGTAAGGGATTCTGCTGCCCGAGGCAACCTCTTATTTTGCTGTGAGCAATAGAGCCAGCTCTGTGTACGTACGCTGTAGCTTATTCAGAAGTCCATTCAGGCTAACATCTGTAAGACTACAACTCCTGCATTTTGGCCAGTAAAAATGCTAAAAATTTGATACCCTGCTGAAAAGATGCAGTATTGAAAGAAAGATTTTTGCTGAAGCATACAGCCATTCTCCTTCCATTTTACTGAAAGCATCATACAGATGACGTTTTTTTTTCCTTTAAGGATACACCTGAATTCAGACTTTTCTCCAAAGCTGTTGCTTGGGACAACTTAATGTAACATGACAATAACAGCTGTGATCGTAATGTATACGAACACTTCCTAGCTACCAGGGCTGTCTTATGAGGCTTGTTTTAGACAACAATTATTAACAAGTTGAATACTGAAGATAAGAACTCTCCGCCAGGATGTCTTCAGAGATTGAAAATAAAGATAGTCAAAATGCTCTTCCTATTAGGAAAAGAATTTGCTTCTCAAAGCTGTTTGTCTTACAACCATGAACTGCCCATCCTCATAAAGCACTCGAAGCCTCTATAATGAGGAATACAGAATACACGCTTTGATAAAGCTCTTAAATGCCCGTTGGGATCAAACCTTTCAGAATGGGTATTTCTGATAGGGAGACATGTCAAACCTGCAAGAAGACCGTGTCAAAAGACATTTAGTGCCTGCTTAATTCTCCAATACACGAATAGACGTTTTATTCCACACTGCATGATATTTTTAAGGGAATGGATTACTTTTTCATCTCCAGAGGCGAAGTTTCTTTGTTGACCTCTTCAGATACAGGCAGCTCCGCAATCCCCGAGCAGGGCCTGCCCATGACTCCTACACTTCTTCCTGTTGCTCTACAGCCTTCGGATGCATGTAGGGAATGCAGATAGAATGGTTTGAAAAATGGGAGGAACAAAGCCCTAGAGATTAATGATGCTCTTGTAGTAAAAACATCTTTGTGTGGGGGTTGTGGGATATATACAAGTACGTGGAAGAAAGCATAAGTAACAGTATTATTTTTTTTCCTCCTCCAAACAATGGGTGTTACATTAAATTAGATTGCTGTTCTTCTACATAGGCCTCAGATACAATTTACTACTGAGCACTTCCTCCTTAAATTGTTCCTAAGAGTTCATCTCCAGTGTGTTAAATGGAGAAATTAAGTACTCTTATTTTTATATCAGTCTTATAACTTTCTCTGTTCTTTTATCCGAATGTTCATTTTGAGTTGACTTATGCTTCATTGCTCTTACATTTATTCTTTGCTTGCTAGGTTGATAATGGCACAGGTTTATGTCTTGCTTGCTCTTCTGAAATCTTCTGTTTTCTAAACGCTCCTCTAGACGCTTGGACTCACTGGAGAGGTTCACCTTTCTAGTTTTCACCTGCTCACCTGCTTTTGTAGAACTGCATTGTGGGAAAGTAGAAAAATTACTGACTAGTTTAGCTCAGGCCACTTCTAAAGATTAGGGAATACACGGGAATTGTTGGGTATCAGCACTTTCTATGACGGATGACTAAGCGATGAAAAGTTTTCTGGCTTGGTAAGTCACAAAAGCCTTCTAGTGAGCAAACAGACTTTCCCATCTAAACCTTATACCTGGCAGGGCTCCAATAAACACAGAAAAGTTTAAAACTCTTGAGGATTTCTTCTATAAGGGTTAATTAGCAGGCAGAGTTTGGAGCCAAAAACCTGGAAGGTTTGCAGATTCATAAAAAGAAACTAAAGCAAATGACATTGCGAAGGAAACACTGACCAGGACTATTAAAAAATTCCCTTTATCTTACTGCTATCAGCAAGCACGAAAAAATTACAAGTGAAACAACTGTAGCAAGGCAAAGGAAGCAGCACTGGGCTTTTGCTGCTGAATACAAGAAATACATTACATATTACATTTTATATTTATATTTTCAGATGAGAACCACCTAATCCTGTCACCTCTGATTTCATGACATGACTATTGTCTGACTCATACACAAGACAGCTTTGTCCCTTTGGGTCATTCTTGTTTTTAACGACCTCTGATTTCTTACTTGTCCTGAGAATTGTATTTAGTTATAAACTATTTTGCACGTGGCTCTTCCCAAACAAATGCTGAGAAAAACAGTGCATAAAAAGATAGATTACTTTGAGTTGTTTAGTGAGATAGGACAGGACACTGAAAGGACAGATAAAAGCCTTTGTTATATGGCTCTAGGTTAAATACTTTGGATACTAACTTTTGATTTTGGGCATACTGTTACTAAGAAAATACTGTTAAAAAAGAGAAAGTTCAGAGAAGAGCCATGTAGTGACTAAATGACTGGAAAGACAATTTATGAATAAGGCAAAAAGCCCCTAAATACACAGATTTTTACTAAATTTAATTTTCCTTGACTTTGAGATGTTTAAACATAGAAATAAGCTGCCTAAGGGGGAAAAAAAATATAAATCAGTAAGCATGTAAACTAGGAGTTATTGAAAGGAAACACAGGCTACATATCAAGGGAAAACACATCTTGCCATCAAAATCTGTTAACCTGTGAGATTATCCTACAAGAAGTGATGAATCCTCATCGCTTGGGATATTCTTGATTAGAAAGTACAATGTGATATGAGTAAAACTCTCTTCTAACTCACAAGCCTTTTCTCCTTCTATAAATTTTAAGTGTAATGAGTTACCTTGAACAAGGTAATCAGTAGCTTCACTCTCCACCTCGTGACTGAGCTGTTTGGTTTTCTGCAGATATTTCAGGACAAAAACATTAGGAGCAAAATGGATCATGTTCTGCTCCCCACATCCAAATGGTAATCGCAAAAGATTGTCCAAGTTGTTCAATGTAGGTCCCATCACATCTCCTGTTTGAAAACGAGGCAGTATGTTCTGTATCAAGAAATTACACTTTACTTCCTTTTGATGTCTTGTGATTAAAACCCACCTGACTACACTAATTTCGATTAGCTACACATAGTCAGCTTAAATAAACTGTATCATAAGCTGGAAGCCCTTCAAATGTTAAGTCTTAGCCCTTCAAGCTTTTGCTGAAATAAAGAAATTTCCCATTTCAGAGTTTGACTATCCATGATTCCCCAATTTCAACTACTAGTTTAGAACACAGCACGATTTGTGATTATGATTATTATTAAATGAATACTATGAATTCTAACAGACAGTGCCTCTACAAAGCCCTCAGATAACAACTTTAAGTCACTGTCAACTCAAACACGGTTCAAACAACTGACCACAAAAAAAAAAAAAGTTATTTGCCCCAGAATTAAGCAGCATATACTTTTGTAACTGCCTATGACTAGCTTATCTGGTCTGTATTACTCAAACACTGATCAGAAGCAAGTAACAGCTGGAGCATCTCTTCATATTCGATAACTGGTACCTAGTGATATCTCCTCATAATTGATACCTATGATTGAAGCCGTAGCTCTTTCTGATCCTGGAATTATGTTGTGGGGAACTCCAAGAGTAAATGCTTCATTGTGATTTTCATCAGTCTCTTCTTTTCTCCAAATTTTAAACTCTCCCATTGACCCCCAGCCTGTGGAAAAGCCAATGTACTTCACCTCAAGCTGTTTGGGGACTGTCCACTCCACAATAATGGACTCGTTTAGCACCTGAGTACCATGGCCAACCTGAAAGGAACAAAAAACCATGCAGTTCCAAGAACCCACACATACGAACTCAGTCTGCCATGTGTCCTTGGACCCAGTAACTTACGTGTGCATGAGAGAACATTGCAGATGGACCTTTCTCTTTCCCACCCACAAAACAATCCAAGGAAGTTTAATGAGAATTCCACAGGCTTGACCTCCAAGGCTCTCAGCCCACTTAGCACTAAAAACATCGAAGACTGAGGTCCTGACAACATAATGTGGCAAGCAGCTATGTTCTGATTAAAACAGCCTGATCAAGACTTAATGTAGAAGAAGCAACAGGAATGAAGCTTTCGCCTTCTGCAACAAGTCTAACGAAAATCTGCCATATGTGTGCTCAAACTCTATTTAAGAAAGCAAGAGACTTCCAGACCGTTACATGGATAAATTCACTACCTGGATAATTCCATTTTTCCAGCTGATCCAGAAGCTGCGGAATTCATCCCAGGAGAGGATACCAGCTGTGTCCCTGCTGACCACTGGCTCACCCATTTTGCTTATGGAAATCCAAGTTTTAGTATTTTGCTGTCCACCAATAACAATCTCAGTCATCTCTGCCATGTCATGCGGGCCAGAGGACAAGGCCAGGTGAGCATCATTATGTGCTTTCACAGCAATGTCAAAGTGTGTCATCTGGGCAGGTTTCTGCATGTATTGGTACTCATATTTGTTAGGTGTAGAAATGTGTATTTTCTCTAGTCAGAAAAATAATGGAATGTTGTAAGAATTAGCGCTTAGCTCACATACTTCAAAAATAACCCATAGCTAACTACCAGAACTTAAACAAACAGACCTTTCCTAAGTACATGTTCTTTTTTCCAGCTTCTCTTAAACAAACTATGAAAGTATACTGATATTTCTTCCCATGTTCTATTTATACCCCCTTCCAATACAGAAGATCCTTCAATTCAAACTGTTCAGCTGGATTTCTTATGAAGTCTGTAAGTGATTTTTCAGTTCTAATATAGTGGTCAAAAGCATCTCTGTCTAGCTACTGGAGCCAACTTTGAGCTATCCAAATCTCAGGCAGAAAGGACATACTGATTCCAGAACTGAATCTTAAAACATCAGCTGAAAAATATACTACAGTCACAGTTACTGTCCACAGTGCTGAATACTTAAACTGTTTCATAAAGTAAAGGAATTTAATTGCCATTTCCAGAAATCACTTGGGCAGTTACAGCAAATTCATAATTAGCCAGCCAGGTAAGAAAGACTCTTTATTCAAAAGTTCCTCCTACACACCATAACTCATCAATCATAGAGAAATGGAAACGAAGATTTTTTTTTTTTTATTTTCCATGAGATGAAGCCACATGTTTCTATTTATAACTAAATCAAACAAACTTAATATCTCATTCAAATCATGAACTTACCATTTGGGCAGAAGAACACACTATAGGTGTATTCTCTGGACAGTCCTTCTGGCTATATAAAGACAGAAATCCATACATAAAAATACAGTGGTTGGATTAGCAACAGATGAACAGAGCAAGCTTATCCAATAAAATTTCTGTCCCTTTTCCTTCTGAACAGTACTGAAGATTCACCAGCATGAACTCAGAACCAAACGGGCCCTTTCTGTACATGTACAACAAAAATGGATTATTTCCAATCATGTAGACATACAATAGGTCAACCTGAAGATTCTTATAAACCTATTCATGTTTGATTAACTACCTAAAAACTTCCATGATTTGCCCAAGCATTTATAATTTTTTTTCTGAATTATTAAAAATTAGTATTTTCTTACCTCAATAATAACACTACTGCGAACATAATCCACTCCCACTGGGGTCCTTTTGTCCATATAATTGTCTTCTGAGTGCTTGCCATTCTTTAAGGTCTGCATCCCATCCTGACAGCAATTAGTTCCACCATAAGCAAAAGCTTTTGCTAAGAAACAGAAGGGAAAAGAAGCAGAGCTTTTGAGACAGGAAGATCTTCAGGAGTTCAAGTGAAGATCTAAACTAATTAGATACACTTGATTAACAATACATCAAGTGTTTTGTAATTACAGCTCTATTATCTTTATTCCATATTTGAACGGTCACATCTAAAACTGGACAATATTTCAACAGTCACGGGGCAACAGAGAAACTCTTTCCTAGTTTCCAGTGTTGCACAATTTTTATTGTGATTATTTGCTTGAAAGATGTACAGGATTTATTGTTATCCTCTTATTTAAAAATTTCCACTGATCTCTTCGGGGAGATGTAACAGGTCCAAACCTTACATGACCATATATCACACAACAGGAAAACTGATGACTAGGGAACCTCTTGAAGTTTATTCATACAGACTCTTCAGTTCATTACAGCTATAGAATCTGTTTCTGAGAAACAAATGAGGTTGAAAAGCTAAGTTGGCAGAAAGTGGAATGAATGATTCCACTTTGGGGTACTAGGGAAATAAGAATTTTCCTCTGAAAGAGGAATAAAAAGAAACACTTGTAAAACTCCTTCAAGCAGCAAGCTATTTTTATTTCTATACTACCAGTGATGTTGCTCAGTCCAAGCTCATTGAAGGACAAAACGACAGAGGTGGGTTTAGCTTCCCCAGGGGCAACGCACTTCTTTCTTGTCAGATGGTGTTTCCCAGGATGCCCAACAAACTTTATGCCTTTTGGAACAGAAATCTTCACGTGGACCTGTGAAAGTTTTTGAATGCCATTTATTGCAAATTTCAGCTGCAAAACCAACTGACACATGTGAAGAATCCAAACCCCACAAAATGCTTAATAAAATCATAGTATGCATAGATTATTCATTCTTCAAACCCTCTGGTAATATATTTGGCTGACAGCATTATTTTCAGCTCAGCAATTCTACAAGTAGTTCAGAATGATATTGCTGGAGCTAGACAGATAATGAGTTTGAGAAGAAAATATCTAGGGAGACAGGATTTCTCGAAGAAAAACATTCTTTCAATACAAACTACTTTCAGCAGCTTCCTGATTATGAAGGAAATTCTTCTCTGTGGTTCAGCATAAGCTTCCTAATTGTCTTCCCTATATTTTTCAATATTTGTAATTCTGAAGCGTTGCAAGACGCTTCAGACTACTACAGTTGTTTCAAGCTAAAAGTAAATAAAGCAATGACATTTATTCATATTGAAAAGCAGTATTTTTATTGTTTTCAAAGCATTTATGCTGAGCTTATCACTACATTATCTCTCTACCTTACCTACCGTAACTTGTACATCACTTAGGAAATTCTGATGATAAAGCAGAGTTTAGTAACTTAGCAACAGGAATAAAGAGGGCTGTTACCTCTACACAGACAGCTAAGTAATTGTAGACAGTCAATGGGATTTTGGTCTGCTCTCCCCGGATGACGTGGTATGGCAAGGTGAAATCAATGAAGAAAGGTTTAAATGTTTTCAGTTCGGTTTGACTGGCAATGCCCAACCCCTTCTGTTCAGACAGACCCACGGCTTCAGTTATCCATGTAGTGATGGAGTCTGGCACTTCCACGTGCAGCTGTGCTTCTCCCGATATATCACTACCAAAGAGAACAGGGAATAACATAGGTTGATCAGATTAATGAAATGCTTTGGAATGAAGCTAAAGCACACAGAGCCAAACATTTTGGGGAATTCCCTCCAAATCCAAACTTGCAGCTTTTATTGTCTGCTTTGAACAACAGCTTATAAAAGGCTCAATGTTTTCTATCAGGTTTCTTTGAGACCTATGCACATTTATAAGAAGCAGAACAGCAAGTAGTTGCTTCTGCAAAACAGTCTAACATACAAATTCTTACTGGATTAAAAGCTTTACAGGCATTTGCAGCCTCATTGTAGAGTCACTTTCTTAGAAGCAAATGTCTGCACTAAGTCAAAAAAAAAGAAAAGAAAGAATCCTAGGCTGAGGTCCTGGATAAAAACAGTTCAGCAATAATTTATTTAACAGCTAGTGAAATAAAAGTAATTTTTGTTGGAACCCACTCTCCTTGTATACATTGCTACATTGCAGACTCTGCTTGAACATAAGGGCAAATGAGAAATTTTCCAGACACCAAGTTCAGCAACTGCTTGTCCAGGGGAGCGTATTTTGATTCAGAAACATTTTGGTTGGTTGGCTTTTGGAATGCCTGACTCAGAAAATCTCCAAAAACATCATTTTCTTCCAATAAGGACTGAAACTAATTATCAAAAATCAAATTTCTATTCTGAGTATTTAGCTTTACTGTGCATACCACCACCGGATATCATAAACCCGGTATCCTCTTCCATGCTCTATAATAATAGAAATTCAATTTTGTTCTGCAGACTTTGCTATTTCCCTCCTGCAAAGAAGCTTTGGCCTTGCCTGGAACAGAAAACATTTCCTCTAAAGCAAGAACAAAAGCTATTTCATGGCTCAACTGGCAGGATGATTGGTACAGTTATGAGTACACCCTAAGGTTGTTTTCTCTCAAGTTCTTATTTATTCCCCAGAGCTTGATACACATGCTGCTAGCTCTGTAATCTTTTGAGAGCAATGTGCATCTTAGTTGGCATGAAAAACGAGAAAGCAAGATCTTCAGAATAAGCTCTGCGAGACTACAGCATAACATACTGTCTTTCAACACTGCAATGCTGCCTGATTTGCACCCAGGACAAACTGAAGAATTGCGCTTTCACTGCTTTTCAACTGAAGGTTATTCACATTTTAGGCACCAATGAAGTATCTTTACTTTCATTGTCTAAACCAACTGTTTGTAATTTTTAATGAGCCTAAGCTATTGTAACTGTCAGTAACTAAGCAGCATATCATGTACTGGTCTGGGTATTTATAGTACAGTAGGAAAAGGATTAAAGCAAACAGTTGCATGGAAAACTAGAGATCACTATGCCTTTGACTAGGCGTGTTGGGTTCGGGCAGTCTCCAAGCTCTCCGGCCAATGAATGTGGTTCCCCAGCTCAAACTACAGAGCGGAGAGCCTGGGAAATGCACCTGGCTTGACAGCACCAAGTTATTTGTTAACTTCCTTTAAGCACACTAGTTTCTTAATATTTAGGTCTTCATCCTGACTGGAGTTAGGTAGCTGTTACCTGCAATAAACTTCAGCCCTGAAGAGTAAGCAGAAGGGTGTCCTAGCTCCAGAACTGGCAGCATTCCAGTCTGTTTAACCGGACAATTTGTTGCAGCTGATGTTCTTTCCACTGGGATTTCAGCCCATAACCAGCATTAACATTATTTTCACACATGAGGGCACTTACTCTTCTGGGCAGGGGGCCAAAGTACACACACATTTCCAGCCATTAGACCCTCCAGCCAGGCTCTAGGAATTTTTAGAATTGGTTTGGGAAGTTGACATTAGGCTTTTGTTTCTTTTTTGAGGATTGTATATTATAATTATAAATGGTAGAAGAAAAAAAAAAAATTCTTCCTGTTCAAGAGAGTGGAAATCAAGGAATGCTCAACTCAGTTGTTTCTAATGAAATCAAGTGGAGAAAATGCAATCCGCAACTTTTTATTCCACACTCTCCCGCTTATAATTAACTGCCCCAGCTTGCTGAGGCCCCAGTGGACACTTCTGGAATTCTTTGTGTATTTCTACAAAGCATATCTCATGCTCAATTGAAGAGATTTGAATACACTTGCTGCAAGTTCCTGTCAAATTTAATTTATAATCATTTATTGAGAATGAAGTTTACTTGCAAACCTGGAAAAGCCTTTCAATAATTGCTTCAAATTATCCTAGATGTGCTGTTTCTGGGAGAGATTAGTTATCTGTTTATTTGGTTTTTTAGTTCCAGTTGTACCAGGTGGCAACCATGATTTATTGGGCAGTAAATTAAGGTTTGGGGGAGATGCTCTTGCATCAGATGAAAGAGAAAGAAGGGCTCTGTGCAATTTGAAAAGCGATCAATATAGAGCACTCACCAGTGCATGGTTAGGCTATACCGACATTTACAGAAGCAGCTACTCTGCCTCCATCTCCTCATACATATTACTCTGGGATCATTTTCCCACTAAAGCATACGCAGCAATTGATGCTAGAATAGGGGTGGAAAGGAAGAAAAACACTAGCACTTGTTGAAGCTGAGATTTCTGGATTACCCTAGGGTCCAAACACAAATCCAGACCAAGCTCATCCCCCAGTGTGAAGGGGAACTGGCACTTCCGCGGGGCGGGTCTTGCCTCTTGACTGTGAACTCTAGCGAGATTTCGCACTACCCTTTGCTCTCTTAAATGGTACACAGAATTCTGGTTCATATGAAGATTTTTAGCATAGAGCTAGAAGTGCATTATCGCTTTATATCTTACAATCCCTTTTTATTGCAAAAGCAGTCTGACTGGCATTTATTGTGAGGCAAGCTTATGCAACTTCCTCACAGAAGCTAACCTATATCCTCACTTGCTCTTCAATAACTTGTTCATGCACCCTTTCCATAAGTGAGTAAAACCTAGGAATGTGTTGAGTCAAACCATTGCTCCTTTTCTTCCCTGAAGATACTCCTCTGCTTGTGACACCACGGTGCATTACGCATGGGTTGCAATGTCATCACAACTGACAGATTCGACCTGAAGTGAGTGAATACACTTCAAGACCAGATGAGATGTTGTTACAAAGAAAGATTATTGATTAAACCAGTAATGAAGAAAAGCAACGGCAAATATCAGAGAATGCAAATGTAACTCCAGTAGGTTTTAAAGAGCTTTGTTTTCTGCAGTTGAAGAGGATACAACCCTCTGGGTATAATTAAGGGAATTCCCAGTCAATACCTGACATTGAGGCAGTGCCAAATCCATGTTTCGGGAAAGAAGGTTCTTTTTCTCTTCTCTGCTCTGCTAGAAGAAGAAATAAGTCCTCACATGACCAACCAAAACTCTAGCTAGTATAGAATCATAAAAAAGTGAATGGGTGTTATCATTCAGAACACAAATTACACAGTCTTTCCAAATGATCCCATTGTGCACACACATCAACCAGTCTGGAGACATAAATAAAAATCTAAAAAAAAATAGTATAAATGAGATAATATTATTCATACTAGTTTTTAAGATTATCTAAAAAAAATAAAGGCTTTATGATCCAAATTCTTTCACCAAATGAAATCAAAGGGAGCATATAGAGCATGTGACTTCCCACGATATCATATGGCCTTACTAATAGCAGTTACTACGATCACTACTTCATATTCCCCTCCATTTCTTCTCTTGGAATTATCCTGATCTCTAATTTTGTTCCATTTTTCTACGCCTGTGAGGCTTCAGTATCTGTTTCTCAACTAACCTCCAAAACTTACTCTGCTAAGAGAGGCCACCAGGTGGTTCGGAATACAAAGGGAAGGCACATCCTCCATTTGCAGTGTTAGTCATAGTACTTCATGCCTTTTCTTCCTGCAGTCCCTCACTGTATTTATTTTGACCACCAGCTGAATGGTCAAAATAATGAGTGACTCGGCAAAACAAGGGCTAGCTTGCAAATATTGAGGAGCAGCATCTAATTCACAGAAAACTGAGATACGCAAAGAGTTTCAAATGATCCTTTTGAAGAATATTACTTTGCATTTTTCCAGAATTAATTTAAATTTAGCAAAGTAGCATCAGTTATAATTTTAGTTAGGTCTATCAAGACAACAGAAGAGAGTTTCCCTACCACCACCTTGTCTAAACCAAGCAATCTCCTGGGGGCATGGAGGTGGGAAACAGCTGAGAATACAGAAAAAAAAAAAAATAGCTAAGTGCATTAGAGACAATATGCATGACAACAAAAATGTTACCTCGGTGCTATTTTAGAATGCATTGTAGCCACCAACGTCCCAGTATGCGGCTGAAAAGCTGGGACAGCCTCATCCGTGTACATGCCTCCATTCTGTCTGTGGTTTAAGCTAACTATATCAGTCATTACAACCAAGCCAGTTTCCTAGACAATAAAAATGAAGACCACAAAACAAAAACCAGCAAGGAAAAAAAAAAAAGAAGAATTAAACATGTACCAATAAAAATTTTCCTGAATAGAATCCCCCAACCCTATTCCAACATTTATGGGGTAAATTTCAATTGAAACTTGAGGACTTTTTAAAACTTTATATAAAAATAACTGTTAATGTGAAAATATACAGGCACTTTATAGGCAAAGGTTTTACGAGAAAGCTCTTGTTTGCTTGGAAAATGCATTTAAACCAGTATATAGCATTACTGGGCATGTGTAACCGTGAAGCAACTACAGGTGAAGAATTATTACACATATTTTTCCCCTAGAATATTACATTACAGCTTTTTACCCTTCCTAAAAGTTTCCAGTGTGTTCTGCTGCAGTTAGCAGGCAGCTCTCACATCAGCCATCACCAATTCTGCACTACCAGGAATGCCAAGCAAAATGGAAACTGTCCACACAGCTTCACAGTAAAAATACAGAATTCATAAGAAAGCCGTCTGCCAGCTCTGCCCCCTAAATGCACTTATTCATAAGAGAGAGCAGTTCCCAGACACCAAAGGGAGCATGAGCTTTGTTCTCTTTATATACACATCCAATTATTACAAATCAGGTATACAGCAACGCACACATACCAGCTATTAACATATGTATCTTTTCCTGAGAGTTTACGCCTCTCAATAAGGAAAAAAGCATCAGAACAAAAACCCCAACAGATCACAGGGAGAGAAGCAGCAGTGACTTCTGCAGCAGTGGATAGTAGTGAGGATTTACAGAGTTTATGATTAAGAGATTGAGGCATTGGGGGAATACGTGGAAGCCTATGGGGTTTGAGACAACACAACAGACCAATTTAAAATTGCAGAAAGGACAAAGAACGAAGAGACAGAGGATCAGGGTAACCTGATCAAGGATACAAAGAAAACATTACTGATCTTTCACACAGATGGCCACAGAAGCTGGCAGAACTGGGGCAGGAAAAAAGTTTAAAGGATTTCCAAAGGATGGTCTAAGAGGGAAAAGGCTGTAAGGAAGGACTCATGTTCCACCTTCCTTCCCTGTCAACGTAACTGCAGAAGAGATCTGCACACTCACCCATGCCTGGAGGAACCTTCTGGTTCCCTGTCTGATTCTCCAGAGCATCACCCAACAGGATATCTGGCCCTCTCATCAAGATTGGCCAAAATCAAAGCACGTTTCTCCAATATCTTTGCTGGAACAGCGTACTCTCTGTTCTCAGAAATTACTTTTCAGCCTACCCCCTGGAGAAACAACTCTGATGTGAAAAAAATAACGGCCCATGGAGCTAAAAATTGTCCTGCAAACATGAAAGTATGAAAGAGACTCCATAGAGAAGTGAGGCTGATTCTTCCTACTGTAAACGCGAAGCGAGCATCCTTGGTGATGTCCCAGTGCCAGGGAAAGACAGAAGATCTACGGCGTCTACGTGAGGACATGCCTGGCCACCAGAAGTGCCCTTCTTCCTTCGGAGCTCCAAAAGCATCAGATACATCATATTCTGCAAGCTCTTGAAAAACCTGCAGTGAAAGGGAAGAGACTGCTGTCCTTGGGTATAAAGGCGACTTACTAAAGGTAAAGTGCAGACAGCAGTATGAAGAAAAAGACACCAGTGCCTTAAGCTTCCTTTTACCTGACTGGCTGTCAGCTGAAAGCCTGTCTTCAGCAAGTAGACACTCTTGTCCACAGTGGCAATGCAGACACAGCTTGATTTTGCAGCTCTGACCTTGATGTTCACAACATCACCAGGTCTGGTCTCATTTGCCGAGAGAGCTACTGCAACCTAGGAATTTAACATTAAATCCCGTTATCTCGAGTCAGCAGCAGTCAGACAAAACTACGAAGAGTAACAAGATGCCACCCCACCCTCTCCGCTAGCTACACTACCAGTACCTGATTTTCAAAGGAGGACTTCACAGTGAACTGCAGGCTGTCTGTAACCCCTTCTCCATTCTCCCTGACATAATACACCAGAAGACGGCCCAAGGGAGCCATGTTGTGAACTACTGAGAACCGGAGGAACGTCATGCAGACTTCAACCTCTGCTGCAGGGATACTGGTAGGCACTAAAAAATAAATTGTAAAAAGGACAGCGTTATTTATCAAAATCATTCTCTTCCTGCCCCATCCAATTACTGCGAGGCACAGAACTCTCCACCCAGGACTTGCATCCTTCCCTTGTTCCTGTTGCACACGTTCTTCTTGAAGTCAGAACTTTCCCCTTCCTTTTTCTTTTCCTTGTGTAAGCTGACGGGCAATTAGCACTCATAACATAATGGAGAAGGTGGATAGAGAATGACTACCCAGTGTTTTTCCCAACGTAAAATCAAGGAAATATACAATAAGTTATCAAGCCATTTAAAATAAACAAGAGAGGGTATCTACTGCTGCAGAATGCTGCTGAGACAAAACAGTATGAGTGGGTTTGAAAAAGGATTATGCAGTTTATAGAGCATTGTTTCACTAGCAGCAGTTAAATAGAATCATAGAATGGTTTGGGTTGGAAGGGACCTTTAAGGATCACCTAGTTCCAACGCCCTTGCTGCGAGCAGGGGACACCTTTCACTACAGCAGGTTGCTCGAAGCCCCATCCGGCCTGACTTGAACACTTCCAACGATGGAGCAACCGCAATGTCTCTGGGCAACCTGTAAATACAACAGCTCAGAACCAACCTTCAGTGCAGAAAGTTATTACCAATTCTTAAGCCATTGATTACTAGAAGCTTGGTGGGTACATCTAGGGAAATTCCTTTTACTTTTTCCCTAACTGTCTGAAACTGGCTGCTATTGCAGACATGTTACTAGGATAGACAGACTTTTCCTTTGGCAGCTGTTGTATGCATCTTCCCAAGCATACCATTCTTTATCCCACTGTTCCCTGAATTCACCAGATTTGTATCTTTCTGTTATTCCCTGTACAAATTAGGAGGCCACACGTCATCTCCCTTCCCCATGCTAACTGCATGCTCTCCTTTAGCCTGATCCATGCTATCAGTCCATCTAACGGCCTCTTCCTAGTTTAAGCTCAACCAGCTTAGTAAACTGCCCCAGCCCCATCAAACGCTTCCCTACCACTCAGCTGATCCCAAGCCAAGCATATTAAGAAAGACCAGAGTTTTCTTAACAGAGAAAGACTACAGAAAGACTGGAGAAAACTCTTGCAGAAATTTATCTTTTTTCTATATGACTATGTGTGCAATGGATGTCACTATTTTTCTTGCACAAAATTATTCTATGCCCTTTAAGGAGCATCAAATTCAAAAAAGAGGATATTTAGGTTTGCGGAAAGGTTGTTTTTCCCTGAAAATAGGGGCAGGGTTGCATTTCTGATGCTAGCTACCTGTTCCTGGGAAGCGTGTGATATCAATGTTCTTCTCAAAGGGAAAGGTGGCTCTTTTGCTCCTCTGCTGGGTGATGTTACTGGGCTGCAGTCCTGAAAGGACAATGTTGCCTCGCGATGCCACTTCATAATGTAGAGTGAAGTTGCAAGGACATGTGGACTTCACTGCAATCCAAGCCTCCTCTCCTACCTGCACCCAGAGACAGAAAAGCAAAAGATCTGGTCTGTTACAATGCACGCTTTTTATTTATAAAGCACAGAAATCTATTTGGGTTTCAGCCCACAGGAGATGTGACCCCTCTCCTAAGAAACGTATGCATTGAAAAGTATACTACTATAGCACTGTTTTCATGGACTTTCTTCACAATAGAGGGGCCTGTGTTCAGCTCTTCACTCCCTGCAAATCTACAGGAGAATGGGCTGGGGGGTTGTATGCATTAATGAAAACAATGAAGGAATCTCTGGAATCCTGAAAGTTAAGCCTTTTGGCACAGAGCAGCTGTCAGAATTGGTTGAATTTTAGACACCCCTTCAGTAGTCCAGCCCAAAAAAGAAAGAGATGGGTGGGGGGTGGGAAGAGATGTGCGTTTGATAGTCTTTACAGTTTAATTGAGATTATACATGGTGATTACCTTCATATGGCAAATACTAACTCAAACATAACCAATGTGGCATGAAATTACTGGGAATAGATCTGAGGGAAAATGCTTTCAAATTACACAAGCCTTGATATTAATTTGCAAGTCTGGCACTCAAGGCGCTGTCAAACACACAAATAAACGAGAAGAGAGCTTCTTTTTTCTGGGTAAACTCACCTGATACCTGCACTAGGCTTCAGAGCAGCACACTGACTTGCTGCACTTTTTGTGCACTCCTATACCCAGAGGTACTCACTAAGCACTGAACCCCCTGGAGACAAAATCCCCCAAATGCCGCCAAACCCAACAGAACAGACATCGGTGCTCAGTCATGGGATTAGGACTGGGTCGTGTCTGGCTGAGCAATAAGCCTTCTGCTGAGCAGCCGACTTTCCTAGGAACACAAACTTCTTGCTTCTGGGATATGAGGAACAGCTAACACTTGTATTAAGTAGGATTTCTTCAGCAACTTCTACTCCTGATCCTCCTGCCATTTAAAGCATAGCAATGCCCAGCTAAGACTGAATAGCAATGTTAAATCCCAATGAAATCTTTTGAAAAACCTCTTTCTTCAGCACTTACAGTGTTATCTTTCCAGAATGTACATACGGTACAAACCAAAATGGCAAGTACTTGAATACAAGGAGCTGTTAATGGTTAAATACAGTGAAAATGCCACAGAGTCCAAGAAGTGCCTCGTGACATTAAATATTTGAAGTATTAAGAATTCCCCAGTGCAAATGATGAAACAATTCATTAAAAAATGAATGTAGCTAATTGGAACACCCAGTAAGAGCTGGCAAAGCAGGGAAACAGTTCCCACATCAGCTGGTCATCCAACTCCTAGCTTTCCCACAGAAGAATTAGTTCTAATCAGGTTATAATAAGAACAATGTGTTCAGATTAGCAGTGTATAATCCCCTTTCCATACCTCAGGAAACTTGTAAAAGATTAATTAGCCATTAAGCTACTATGAAATGCAATGATAAAAAAAAAAATGCTTTTATTTGGATACAAAGAGTCTGAAACCAACCTGATAGATCTGCTGATAATGGAAATCCAAGTGTGTATATTGCCCCCCCCCTTTTTTTTTTCCCCACAAAGCAATATGCAGACCCTCAGAGCATCTCTCAGTAAAACAATATGCAACAGAAACAATTGCTAAATCAAATCTTTCCTTCAGAAGCGAGATCATGACAACTTCTATATGGAAGGACTACATGTTTAAAGAGGCTCCAACAAAAACTACAAAAGAAAACAAGATTACTGTGTTCACAGTTTGATAACTGAAGACTAAACAGATCAAGCTAAGATTTCAACTGGAAATTCTAGTGAGACTACATAGCCCTAATTTGGATCCTTAGTAATTAAGCTACTCCTACTAACTTCACTTCCAGTCGTTCAGCATTTGTTGACCTGAACAAAAGCATGTCATTTTCACAAAACAAATCATATGTGAATGTTACTGGAGGTGCACAGAACATACATTCAAACATGAAAAACTTAAATGTTGTCAGTGCTTATATCCACCCTCTCTCCCTTGTCCCCACAACACAAAGGAGAATGAGATGCTGCACAAAGCATCAAAGGCACTTTGCTTAGAAGCATGTGCAGCCCACATTGAACAATTATTTGGTGGCTGAAGTGCAGCTACTTCAACTTTTGCAGTGGAAACAATAAACAGTCCACAGTCCCAGAAACAGAAATGGCTAGAAATATTTAATTAGCATGAGTACTTAAGCCAAGAAATGCAGTTGCTGCCATGATGGAATATGAAGCCAACGTACCTGGAAAGGTTTATCTGGTGCCTGGAGCTGGATGTGACACTTGCTGGGTGAGTACCAGCTACTGATGGACAAGTAGTTTGGCAGATATTGATCCCCAGACGGTTTCCCATCAATCGCTGTCACTTTGGTCTTAACAAAAGTTACATCTGAATGTTATGCATGCATAGAAAGCCTGATTTGTACTCTCTTCTTACCCTTTATCCCCATCTCCCATTATACTTTCCAGCTGTTCATCTCTTGTCACCGTTACATAGCAACAGCACTCTCCAAATACTGGACCCTTACTACTATGGTAAGCTGTATTTGGAGAAGCATCTTTTCATGATGGTTATCAACATCAATTCTACTGGCAGCGAGAAACAAAGCAAGTGTTTGCTGCATTTAAATCAAGAAGCTGAAGCTAAAAGGGACTGATTTCCTGTTTGTAGCACTGATTTATAAAGTGCAGGTTTGACAAGATTAGTTACATTAAAGCCCGCTAATCCTATAAAGAGCTTTCACCCACCTCCAGCCAGACATATTGGGCAGCTGTAGGAATGGAAGGGATTTCAAACTCCACCAGGCCATTTCTTGATACCAGTTCACTTGTATAAACATTGTCCTTTGGTGTGAGTTCAGCTTTAATTCGGATAGTGACTCTGTCAGCTGGACTTCCATCAGGGTAAGTGACTTCTACCTACAAAGTGTTTCATTTATGGAACAACAAGTTTTACACTATAGGCAATTCCAGTCAATGACAGAAACAGCAGGTGGGAAAAACACACCAGAACATGGTGTAACATCCTGAGATCAAGTTAGTATAATCTTACACCAGTCACACATCAGCGTCTCTACTTTTAATCTCACCTTTCCTTTGTAAGGCAGTCCAGGTTTGAACTGTTTTCTGGTATCCTTGGAGTACTTGATATCAATCAGCTGTTTCTGCACAGGTGTCGAGTCATCAAATGTAACCTGCTTGCTCCCATCAGAGGTGATCACTGTGGCCCAGATATTGACTGTGCCTCGAAAATGTTCCGGAACATCAGCTGGCATCATGTCTTTCACACACACATCAAAAACAGCAGAGCCATCAATCTACAAAGTGTGTTGGGAGACGGAATCATAAGTCTTCATTCACATTCAAAAAGCCCCTAGAAGCCAAATCTAAAGCGTAGGCTCTTGATAGGAGTTTGCAGCAGCATTTTTAAAGGATGTGGAGTGGAGGAAATTCATTAGGGAGTGGGTAAAGGAAGGAGGAAAGAAAGCAAGTTTCATTTTCCTCCCTTATCCATAGTCCGGACTAGCTCTGTCACAGTCCTCATTCTCATGTTCTCCGTCAGCCCCGTAAGATCTAAAACCAGATTAATACTATGCCAACAAATTCTCATTCCCCCAAATCACAAACATACCACGTAAAAATATTACATATTATCGCATTTATGCATTTATTTTCTGATCTCCCATTAGTAACATAAAATAGAGCTGTGGTATTCACTTCAAAGAGTACAGATCGGGCATTTTATCGCAGCTGACTCAATGGTCTCCCTCACCTGGGTGGTCTTGAGGACAGGGTGTCCCACTTCGTGCCTGTAGTACCCCACGCCATTTATAGTCATATTGACAATTAACTTTCCTGTCACTGGTTTTCCAAATGTATATCTGAAATAGAAAGGAGATTATTAATAACTTCCAGCTGTTTTCTGCTTTCTTGATTATATCAAGGCTAGTACCATGTGACCTGCACATTGAGAAAACAGGAAAAAATACCACAGACCGTTTTCCAGCTTGTTATTGTTAACATGTTTTATGAAGGCTCTTACATAGGAAAGCTGATGATGACCAGAAATCGTCTGTAAAGTCTGCAGCAGATGAGATCCAAGCTCCAGTGACTGCAGCATCCTGTGGCTGTACCACAATCCATGGTAATGAAACTTTATGTGGGACATGTTCCTACCTGGCATGGACAGTTCCTTTTTCGCACAGTGAAAGGTCACGAATGTAGCGAGGGGGGTCAATCAGCAACTCAAACTTTGGTAATACTACAATGAAAAGAAATAAAACAGAATCTTTTCAAGTAGATCTTATTGTCCAGATTGCAGCAAAAGCATACACCGTTCTGACAAGACCACTGCTTACGGTCAGACAAGGGCAGTGTAGCTAACATGAGGCAGGACAGCATGCAGCAGAGCATGAATCAACAGAAGTAGCAAACCAAGACCATCTTGGCAAGGTGACCTTAGCAACACACCCTTAGATTTTTACTTCTTTTCAGAGGGACCTGTGTTCCAGGATTTGAGCCCAAGCTTTTGCTCTTAGATACATGCTAAAGAGGACAACTCGCTACTGACTCCTCCACAATATGTCGGGAACAGAGCTGAGATATTAGCAGTTGTCAGTGTCTATAAATGCTTGTGTGATCAGATCAGATGCCATAAATGGTGTGCTGGGTGTAACGATGCCTACCTTTCATCAAACAGAGGGACTCTGAGACTGAAAAGGGGGGTAGAAAAAAAGAATTCAGTATTCCAAATAGGGCTCCGGGAAAGGAAGGAAAGCACAGACAGAATGAAAGCATCTTAAAGAGTTTTCCAAAGCAAAATTAAGTCTTTGTTACATTAATAGATTGTGCAACATGACACTCCGTTTCAGGCCCTTTATGAAATGTGGAGGACATGAACAAATGGCTTGGTTAAGTTGTAAGTCTCTATATCCCTGAAGTACATAGTCTCTAAAGAATTTTTCCTCATGACATTTTAAATGCTTTATTTCTCAGGTGTTTCATCTCAAGTAAAAACATTTCACAATGTTTTGTTCTTCCAAATGCGCTTGGGTTACAGTCAAAGCTAATTTGGATACAACTCACCATATTTCTGAACTTCAAAGGATTTGTTGTATGTGTGCCCCTGCATTTCAGCAAAGATGAGCCATTCACCAAACACTGGCTGATCAGACAAAGGAAAACTCATATTTACAACACCTGAAAAAGGAAACAGCATACTGTGAACTCTGTGTCACTCATCGGCCCTTGTCAGGACTTACTGAACACCACTGAGTATAAGCAGAAGCAAAGGCAAACAACAGTACACTGAGAAAAAAAAAAAAATCCAAAACTTACCACAACAAAATGGCTTCAAATTGCTCCACTCTATCATACGAGACCCCCGAGGATCCTGCATAGTGGTTTAGGAATGAGAAACATCACCGTGAAAATGAATATCACTAATACATTTAACTCAGTTTGCAACAAAGAACTTCATTTTGTAACACATACACTTCACTAACACCTCAAACGTAACTAACATCTGTCGAAAATTTTCTGAATGTACTTTACCGGGGGGTATTTGCTTTCTAGAATTCAGTACTCAGTTAGGGACACTGCTTCTACAGCCAATGCACACAAGCAAGCACTGTCAAGTGGCAGATCTTCCACCTATCTCAAGACACCTATTTTGGATGGGATGAACTGGCTTCTGAAGATGCTTTCTTTCTATTCACAGAGGGAGCTGTACAACTAGCAAGACAATTTTTAGATGACAAAGTCAGATGAAATTAATCTCGCTGTTTTCGTCAGCATTAAATCTGTGACTGAATGCAAACAAGAGAAGAGGGTGAATTCTTCTGCTTGCTGACAGCTAAAGAAAACACATGGTTAAAAAAAAAAAAAAAGACTAGACACAGAAGGAACCTCTCATTCACCTCATAAGGAAGAAGACAGGAGCACCCTTTCCTTGCCATGAATTTCTATTGTCCACTATCATAATGTTTGGGTGCAGAGATGAGATTGGCCCTGCTATATCAGCCCAGCCAGATGAAGGATAGGAGTGTGTCTGCATTGAAAAGAAGGGAGAAATTGAGTGGGACTGTTACATTTATAAACCCCAGTGAAACTAGCCAATTCTTCTCAGGCTGAAAAATGGGAATGGATGTCTGAAACTGAAGTAGAAAACAAGTATATTTGTTGGTGATAACAAGAAAAAAGCAAGACACAAAGATCAGTTAAAGACACAGGAGTAGAGAGAATGGCACAGGTTACAGTTGGGAATGGCCGTAATGGACTTGAAGAGGTACAGACGTGTGACTTGTTCCTCTTAAGGCTACAAGAATCTTGTGCCAGGATACATGCTAGATGATTGGCAGACAGATACTCACCACCACATAAGCTTCAATCTGAAAGGAAAAAAAAAAAAAAAAAGAATAAAAGGCTTTATGAAACAAAGCTACTTTTCTGTTTCTTGTGATGAACTGCTGAGTCGACATAAGCAAGGTATGACGCACAAAGTGACAAAGTTTAAACATCTCTTCTTTGGTAAGAGTAGCCTGAGAAACATACATTCATTCACACATCTAACTGCAAAAGTGATACTTTGTGCATTACTTAAATAGAGTGTAAGTCTCTGAAAAATTCTTCTAACTGCTTTGGCGTAGTTACACTCTACTTGCTAGCACTACAAAAGTGTGTGTTCTCCTTCAACAGTAATGTGACCAAATTAAAAAAAAAAAAAAAAAATTGTAAATAACAACAAGCAATCACAAGATATGCCTGAATAGATTAAGATATCCAATTATATTTCTGCATAAATGTACATTAGAATAAAACACAGGTTGCCAAGTATTCCATCATATTTTACAGTGTGAAAGAAAACAGTTTCCTTTACCCTGTCATTGACTGGTCTCAAGTCAGAAGTCACCATAAAGAGGTTTATCAACACTAAAAAAGGAAAAGAGGAAATTTATTAGTCATCACAGCTGACACTGAACAGAGTATCTCATCCTAGCATCCGCCCTCGAAAAAAAGTTTTGCTTGAAAGCAGCCCTAGCATCTAGCAAGTCCTCCAAGGTCACTTTACCTTTCTGCTTGGGTTTATAGACAGGTTTATCAGTCTGGATGAACACTGATGATCCCTTGCTATCAATGGTTACTGTGGTATAGTTATGAAAAATGTAGCCTTCCTCTGCTAGATGCCGGTTGCCCCAGACTTTTAGATGTGCTTGTCCACGAAGTCCTGAAGGCACCTAGAAAACAGACCGTGAGGTGAGGAAGACACAGAAAAGCCTTTGAGCTTTCTGGGGAATATAATTGACACTGAAGTGAGCAAAGAGCAGCCACCTGCTGCATTTCAGTGTAACTATGTGTTAGTAATAAAAAGAAAATGAAGAACATACTAGATCTTTTACAGTGTATAAACTTCAAAGGAAGCAAAGTCATACTAAAAACACAGCAGGAAATTCTATTCTTTCTTTATCACTCAAGCAAAGTGATATTTGATCTACATGTGCAGCTTTCACTAAAGAAGGTGTGTTACATGGGGAAATCAACCGTGCTATGGAAGACACTGCTCTACCAATAGAGGGGGGGAAAAAACCCACCAAAAATACCAAAACCAAAACATACGTGTTTGCACATTTTCAACCAGTTGCTCAGAGAAATAAAAGACTTTAAAATGATATTAGATTAAAAATTACAAAGTAAAAAATCTGATGATACAGAAGTATTATGATAATAGGTCATAATTTGAGACTGAAAAAAATGAAATAAAACAGAAATCAACAATGACACTGCAGGTTTTACTTAACAGTAAGCTAGTGTTTGGATAAAGAAATCTATAGCATTTGGTATAAACTGCTGACGTTTCCTATTACATAGGTCTATATTATACCTTCTTGAAATGAAAGGTACAGATACTTACCTATTTGTATATTAGCCCAGTAAAGGGGAGGAAGTATCAAAGCCTTTCTAGAACCCAGTTCCCAGACACAGTTTAACTACGGGCAGGACAAAGCAGTATCAACATCAGCCATATAGTAATTACAGAGAAGGCAAAGAAAACTCTGGGGTATGCCACCAAGGCAGAGGAGATCCAATCAGTCATGACAGACCATCACCAAGCTAGTTAGACTTCCATAAACCAAAGGCTTTAATTTACTTATAGGCCAACGATAATGTAGATGATGCAGTAGTGCAGTGAAAGCATCTATGCTGTGCTACAGGAATGCAACAGAACTGTTCCCAAATACCTGGATCCACTGCAAAGAAAACAGACCATTTTTCTTATGGCACTGCACAGAAAAGACTCATTCAGACACGACCGGCCTCGGTCAAGAGCTAGCGATGCAATATGGAGGTTTTTTTCCCCAGGGTCATATGCTACAGTGATTAACCTAGCATACTATCCAGAGCCTACAGCTCTGCATGGTACTAGCTACTGCTATTCCAGAAGCACATCACAATTTAATATTTGTATGATTTGTTCCACCCACCCCCCTACCTCCCATCAGAGGTTACAACTCCAAAGCAAGTCCCGACTAAGTTAAGAGATCTAACACTTTTAAGACTTGTTCTTCAGTCCGGCTCCATTTTGCCTCCATTTGAAGTAATAATCTTCCACCGCAAATTACTAAACATAATGCACCTCTGCCAGTTCCAAATGTTTTGATGGTGCTTAATCAACAGCAAGACTGAAAACTCATATCGCTTTGAAATTACACTTTTCAAAGCTCTAGGAAGAGGGATGGAGGCAAAGGTCCTGCACTAGCATGGAAGCACAGCCAAATTATTTCACAGAAACCATGAAAACAGCTTCATTTTTCTCTATATAGTATCACTTAGTCCTACATACAGCATAAACTAAATTACTTCTTTCAATGAACAGTGAACTCCGAACTGGTAGCATTTAGCTCACTCCTTGGCATGAGGAAGGATAACTGATACAAAGTGCAAAGCAGGGGAGATCTTTCAGAGGATGTCTTTCTGCTGTAAGAATGACTACCTTTCCCTGCACCCCAGATCTCCAGTATCCTAGGGATCCAAATATAGCCAGACGTTGCTTTAAAAAGTGTGACTTACTAAGGTAAGCATATGTCATTTCTTTTTAATGGCTAGTGGAACCCTCTGCCAGAATTGCATTTAAGTTCATCATCATTTCACTCCACTACAAATCCTCTTTGGAAATAAAAAGTTGGTTTAGATCCCTCCACCTCTTTAGCATGGGTAAGCTTCATTTTATGGACTATGCTGATGGCAAAAACATTACTAATGTCAAAGGCTAAAATGTAGACGAATCTGGTGAAAGCCTATGTTTTTTGAATAACATAGTAGTACCAGAATAACTAGCAGAGACACAATGTTCCATCATCTGCCGTTTCTATGGATTTCTGTGATCTGTCCAATGCTCTGCGTCACTTAGGTAGCAATATGTACCGTCATTCTTCCAAAATAATCACAACATAGAGCTTTATGTTGAGCAATGAGCCACAGATTCAGCCATGATTTTCTGCAGTCGTGTAAGGGCCTGACAGATGAGCTGTGAGGGATTAAGCTTTGTTCTTTTCGCTCTCCGCTCTTCCTCTTGCAAATGTTGCTTCCTTCTTAGTGTGTACACCAGAATGTGACCTGTATTTGTGCCACACCTGCTCAGAGAGCAACGCCTGATGTGGTTGAAGGCAAGTCCCTCATGTTTTCACCAAAAAAATCTTAAAATAATTGACACTCACCTTCAGTTTAATTGTTCCTTTATCTAAAATGAGAGAGAGAGAGACAATTATTCTTCTCAAGCTAAGGTACTAACGTTTTAGACATTTGCAGTTGAGTGAAAGGAGACGCCATGTCATAGAGCTGCTAACTGCAATACCCCTTCATTATGATTTCACCTGAAGTCACTTCCGTGCATTGTGTAAAACAATCTGCAGGGTGAACAAGTCGGACCTAGTAGAGTTCTCAAAAATAAACTTGGTCCACATTTATTTACACTTTTTGCCCAAGGTAAACTGCAAAGTGCTCTATGATTAGAGAGTACCACCAAGGCTGAGGTTTCAGCACAGGGCATCCTATGCTTACAGAAGTATTTTGCTGTAAAAAGAACCTGGCCTCTTTTGGGACTTGAATAATTCTCAAAACAAACACTCACAGAATCTATTTTGATTGCTGGATACAGCCATACCTAAGATTTCTCCTCAGCATATGTTGCCCACATGTGTAAGCATCACTCCCTTTGAATTACTTAGCAATTGTCAGCCAATTTCAAAGACGACAAGGGGAGGATAAAACCAGAGACAATCTGTTCCAAGAAAGGAAATGTCTTTTATATAACTCCCAGTTTTTACACAGAGAAGGGTTAAAACGTGATGGTTAAAGAGCCTGATTGCCTGAGCCTTGTCTACATTACAGCTTACACCACTACTAGCAGTGGTAGAACAGCACTACTGGACTTCATTTTCACTAATGTAAATTCATTTGGTATATTGGACGTAATCAAAACACTTCTTGTCTTTACACACACGACAGAGAGGTATCTGTCTTGTATTTTAAAGACTTACCCATCTGCACAAATATTACCACCTCTCTCAGCAGTACTCAGTCCTGAAGATGGGGAGACTGCATTTCCAGCACTCATTTTAAAGTAAGGGTAGAAAATGATGATGTTATTGTAGATTTTACATTTTTCTTTAAAGCCAACTTATTTTATTCCTTATACAGCTCCCCAGTATCAAACGTGCAGGTTTCAAAAGGAAAGATATTCACTATAGAACTCTTGAATATCAATTATCCAGGGTCTCTGCATGTCTTAGTGCTCCAGAATGATCGGCTTTGGATGTTTGAGATCACATACATCAAAACCACATTAGCACAATCAATCAACTGAGAATGTTTAGCAGTAGTCAATGAATTAAGTATTAGTTTGGTTCCAGTTCCGTTATCACCTAAAGCAATTCTCTAAGAGATACTGATGTGCTCCCACAGCACCTCAACTTACAAACTTGTTCTCAAGTTCAGAATAACAGAACTTACCCAGAACTGTTCCATGGCCTCGTGACACAGTCTCTCCTTTCACTACTAACTGAATCTGGACTGTTGTCTCCTTGACAGAGTTAAAGATGGTTACACTTATAGCTTCCTCAACACCAGGTCGGAAAACAGAAGGTGCTGCAATCAAATAGCCCCTGAGGAGCAAAATTGGAAGTGGATGGTCAAGAACAGCAACAAGAGCATGATCTTTATTTGTAAGGCACTTTATGTATAACAAAAGGAAAAGAACAGACTACTCTGTAACACATTTGCCCCCGTAGGGTCACATTTGTCTACGCCTATATCTAATATGTATAAAATGAACACACAAGGCACGTAGAAATGAACAGAGCCTAAGTGACTTATAAATCCTTAGTATTTGAATAAAGACAGTAATATTGATGTTTACTGCATATATATTATATATAAAAATGTATTTATATATTACATATAAACAAACTAAATATACAACTAGCCAATCATAAAAAGTCTGAAGTTCATGAAAGAATAAGGAGGTACCTGAACCTCCAGTAGAGTTTTATAGATAATGCTTTGTTTTGAAATAATTTAGACACTTCTGATGCTTTTTGCCTCAATTATTTTTCATGGCTCTGCTTTTATAGTTCAACTTGATATATTAAAAAAAAAAAAAAAAGAAGTGACTCTCAGTGCTGATATTCAGCACTTCCTAAATGTCAGACTCACATACATGTAACATGTCTAAACTTCTAATTTATATAGAAGCAGCCCAGAAACTGCAGTTACAAGATTGGGCTCAAATTCTCAGTTCTGCTACCACTCTTTTCTTCAAACAATTATATCCTGCAAGTTTAAAAACCCCAGCAAAAAGGAATTATTTTAGCAGGCACACACAGGGTTTTAAAGCCACCCTAGGCGACCTCCCATATATACTACAATCCTTGTGTTTCTGAATGGAATCTGTACCATTCCTCTGTGCTGAATGGCACCGTGCCACAAACTTGTCAACTAAAAGCATTACAGAGCTCTTTGATGCATTGGGCTGTAAGCAACACATTTATAGTCTCTTCATGACACACCTTTCTGGGGTTTTTTTCTACCCGAAAGGATTTTTTAAAATGAGGCAATTCCTCATATGACTCCTTAAGCTCAATTTCTCAGCCCATGCCTTTCTACAGTTCCATGAGCCAGGTTGCTTTAGTTCATGATTAATTATCACTTTGGGATGAGGATGATGGTGTTTTACAGCCCCCAAGTCATCTTTTATCAAATTCCAACCCCATGTTTCTCTCTCAGCAGGCCTCATTGCCATGGAGATCCCATTACCCCCAAAGGAAGTTCAGATCTCTGTGGCATCTGAGTTAAATTGCACGGGGTACTTGCAGATTTAAAACCTTATGGTTGCCAGGTTTGAAAATTCATCAGAACAATAATAAATAACAATAAAAAGTTACTACTTAGCCTGCAAATTCTTGGTAAGAAAGACATAGCTGATGTAGTTGCAGAGGGAGAAAGAGTACCATCTGCATCCAGCATGAAATGATTAGATTCAAACTGTCACATAAGCCCAGCACCGCAGTGCCATATGTGAAGCACATGTATTCACATTGTTCTGAACTGCTGCAACTCTTTCTGAAAGCATCAGTCCATTGATACGGCTATTTAAATCACTTAGTAAGTGGCATCTGAGTATGAAACATTTAATTTGGCCATTAAACAGTTAACCTGACAGTGACTGGACAGATCCTTTGAGCACATTTGACTAACAGCTTTGTCAGGTTACACCAAAACTTGGCAGGACGTGAAATATTTTCTAGTAAGCAAGTGAAAATAAGTTCTCCGCGGCACTCTTAATGCAGCTACTCACGATGCTGACGGGCTACAACGCGCTAGGGATAAAGAACAAAGCAAACCTTAATCAAAGTTAACCTGAACGCACTGGAACGAGCTGTGCGTTCAATTTCCAAAAGCCAGAGAACTTTCCCCGCAGTGAAACGTTTCTCCCCGGCTGATTTTCCCCACAAGAATGCTCCACATGCTCTTCGGGAGCAACCAACATTACCTTCAACCATCCCAAGCACAACAGCAGCCCCTGCGCAACACCCTGGATTCCTTAAATAATTGTTTGCAGATAAAAGCTTGCAGCCGCTCGCTGGAGGAGCCAGAGGCAGGTATTTCTAAGGAGTTTTGGGGTTTTTCTTTTCCCCTCCCCTTTCCCTGTGCTATGCGCTGCTGCACCGGCGAGTGCAGCCGTGCTGCTCGGTGCCCGACCCCGGCCCCCGGCGCGGAGCTGCGCCGGCTTTGCCAAGGGGCTGCTGCAGCCAGCCCGGAGCCCCCCGCAGCGCCGAGGGCTTGGCGCCCCCCCGCCCCCCTTCACGGGCAGGCTGCCCGCGGGGTCCCCCGCCTCCCCCCGTACTTACTGCCGCTCGCGGGGCTGCGCCGCGCTCAGGCTGCAGAGGGTCAGCAGGACCCCCCAGCCGCGGCCGGGCTCCGTGCGGGGCATGGTGCGGCGGAGCCCCAGCCCGCGGCGGAGCCCCAGCCCGCGGCGCTGCCCCAGCCCGCGGCTCTCGGCGGGCAGCAGGAGCCTTTTGTTCCCGGCGAGCGCAGCCCCAGCGCCCCCGCCGCCCCGCCGCCGGGCTCTCGGCTCCCCGGTGCCTCTGGCCGCCGCCCCCGCCGCGTCCCCGCCCCCGGGCCGCCCCCTCCCGGCCCCGGTGCCCGCTCGGCCCCGGCCCCGGCTCTTTGTCTGCGGCTCCCCGCCCGCTCCCGACAGCGTGCACCGGGGGCGGGGGCCGGGCCCCGCACCCCCCGCCTGCGGCCGGCCCCCGCCCGCTCCCAGGTGCGCTGCCCGCCCTCGCCCCCCTCCCCGCAGCCCTGACAGCCGGGCCGGGCCGGCCTGGCCTTCCCCCGAGGGCGGCGGTGGCACCGGCTCCGCTCCGGCCCGGCCCCGGGCGGCACCTGCCCGCGCTGCCTGCCTGCCCCGAGCCCCGAAGGCGCCGGGGCGGCTCCCGCAGATGGGAGCGGCAAGGGGGCGGCCAGGGCCGAGGTTCCCACAGCTCCCACCAGCCTGGAGCGGGCGCAGCCCCCCCTGCGTGCTCGGGTCCCGTCAGCTCAGCCTGGGCGCTCCCCGAGCGCTGCCGAAGAACGGCCTGCCAGCCCAAAATCCAGCGGGCCCTAATCTCCCCATCTCCGTCCCGGGCCCTAATCTCCCCATCTCCATCCATCCCGGGGCCCTAATCTCCCCACCTCCATCCCGGGGCCCTAATCTCCCCACCTCCATCCCGGGGCCCTAATCTCCCCACCTCCATCCCGGGGCCCTAATCTCCCCACCTCCATCCATCCCGGGCCCTAATCTCCCCACCTCCATCCATCCCGGGCCCTAATCTCCCCACCTCCATCCATCCCGGGCCCTAATCTCCCCACCTCCATCCATCCCGGGGCCCTAATCTCCCCACCTCCATCCATCCCGGGGCCCTAATCTCCCCACCTCCATCCCGGGGCCCTAATCTCCCCACCTCCATCCCCGGCCCTAATCTCCCCACCTCCGTCCCGGGGCCCTAATCTCCCCATCTCCGTCCCGGGGCCCTAATCTCCCCATCTCCGTCCCGGGGCCCTAATCTCCCCATCTCCGTCCCGGGCCCTAATCTCCCCACCTCCATCCCGGGGCCCTAATCTCCCCATCTCCATCCCGGGGCCCTAATCTCCCCATCTCCATCCCGGGGCCCTAATCTCCCCACCTCCATCCATCCCGGGGCCCTAATCTCCCCATCTCCATCCCCGGCCCTAATCTCCCCATCTCCATCCCGGGGCCCTAATCTCCCCATCTCCGTCCCGGGGCCCTAATCTCCCCATCTCCGTCCCGGGGCCCTAATCTCCCCATCTCCATCCCGGGCCCTAATCTCCCCATCTCCATCCCGGGCCCTAATCTCCCCATCTCCATCCCGGGGCCCTAATCTCCCCATCTCCATCCCTCTGTCCTGGCCCGCGGTTACGGGGGCTGGAGACAGGAGGGGGAGCTCTCACTAAACCAGCCTGCAGAAAGAGGGTGCAGCGCAAGAGCAGAGCTTACACAAATCCGGGAAAAGCATATCCAAAGCAACAGGAGAGATTCAAGGTGACAGAATAAATGCCATGTCCCACAGCGATGGATTAAACGCTGCATACAGATACCAAGGAATGATTTCTCTGATCCTTGCTGGAGACAACCCAGGCAAGCCAGACTCCCAGATGTGCTTCACCAGAGCTGAACTCTCCCCCCAGGAATAAACGAAAACCCTCAACGTAGGTAGTTTGAATTGGATTTTTTCTCCCAACACTACACACGTGGCTTACAGTAAACCACTAGGCAAACAAATTATAAAATACTATTTTCTTCTTTCTAGGTTAGCTCCATTATTTCAACCTCAGTTCCATTTCTTCTAAAAATCACTGATATGGAGCCCAGCATTTTATTTAGCAAAAATGCAGATTTGATCTAGAAGTCAACTCGATAGTGTACCAAAGGCCCTTTTGTCTAGCTTAGGACAAGAAAAACAGCAAATCAGTTGCTAAAGCTGCTAAACTTTAAATTATTTTTCTCCCTCTTAAAATTATTTCAATCACCATATATTTTAGCAGTATCATTATTAGCTAACACATTTTCTGCAAGTCAGTCCATTCCCTAAAAACAGAAAGTCATCAAAAGGAGGTTTCCCCGACTACTTCAGCAATAGGACTTCAGAGGCTGATCAGTCCATAGCCAGGAGAGCAACAAAACGGTGCCTAAATTTTTATCTTGTTTGAAACTTACACTAATTTTAAAATTACTTCCCTTAAAAAGAAAAAAAATCATTAGCTCGGTAGCTTTTTGATAAGTTCAGATTATCTTCAATAATGGCAATAATGGATAACACTGCTAGAAGTGGCTACATTTTCCTACTTGGGCCTATCTTATGCTAGCATTGTCTTATTTTTATGGAGAGGCATAAGAGGTGTAAAAGAAGAGGGAACAGATTTTGTAAAAAAAAAAAAAAAAAAAAAAAAAAAAAAAAGAAAGAAGAAAAGCTAGGCTAGGGCTTTAAAAAGTATGCCTCACCTGACGATTCTTTATACCAGACAATTTACCAGTCTCGGATCACAAGGACTATGTATTTTGCAAGGCTCATTAAAGGTTTTAGGACTGGACACAACAGTTAAAATCATAGCCAAGCAAGTTTAGAAGGTTTTAAAGAAATTAGCTATTTAAAACACTCATTACATCAACAATCCTTTACTAATGTTTGTCTACAGATCCTGTTTTAAGACTTGCCCTAGTTGTCAAGATCAGGGCGGAGAATTGAAGGAGTTTTATTCAAGACAGTAAGAACATCGGAATTGTGCTCTCACTACTGAACAAGAAGTTTTTAAAGATTGTTCACCACCTTGGGAAAGGTTATTTTTATTCATTTTTAATGGGATTTTTCTAGCTATAGCTCATCTGTGGGAGGAGTTGCAGAATGTCTTGGAGCAGCTTTCAGCTTTTAAAATTATGTAAGCTGAATCCATTTTGCTTGCTGCTGCGCTATTTAAGCACAACTGCTCCTCTCTTGCTCACTTCATTGCTCATGTATCTTCACATGACAAAACAACGCTACGAGAGCTACCAGGGGACTCTTTTGTTTGCCCAAAATTGAAGACACGTGGAAGAAAGCATGAAGTCAAAAAGAGGCCCTCCTAACACATCTTTTCTCTCCATCTTTAAAGTATATCAAGATTTTTCCTCTGATCTCCCATTCCTCAGAAATGTGTAATTGTACTCAACTGGTACTATTCTTGCACTAAGAGTTGTATTAGCTACGTACTAGCTTGTCCTGGCTATGACGGTCAAGTACATAAGTGAGGCAGTATCTCTAAGAAAAAGTAATGTGTTTTGTTAGATTATGTTAATTAGTTTAAGACATGAACACTCTCCACAAACCTTGCACCAGTATTCTTTGGGGTGATGTCAGTTCAACTGACATTACACTGGTTTTACATGGAATTAAATATAATGCTGGCCATTCAGATTTTTTAAGAGCTGTATTTTTCTACAAATGTTTCGCTAGAACATTAGTTTTATCTTTCTCCATGCTAAATGCAACTACGGCACAGCTGAGATCAACATTCACTTGCACCAACTCCATCAAACCTAGGTTGCACTTCAAACAGTTTATGATACTCTTAATAAAATAACTGTTTCATAACACAGCTTGGTCTTTGAAGCTTAACTAGAAATGGAAATAGCTGGACTGTCTACATTTAAAAGAGTGGATTCTTCCTTACTGCTGCATTCTCCTTCAGTTTATTCAAACTCATTCAAACTCTAGAACCACAGAGATTGTTTCCCAAGCAAACCCCCTAGGCTTTATGAGAAGCAACTTACTAGAAAGTACATTAAAGTGGGAATTTTTCTTTTTTTTTTTTCAATTGAGACAAACCAAAACATGCAAAGATAAAGCAAAATCTGGTAATTCCAAATTCTTTTTCAGCTTCATCATTTTCTCAGATACATCCACAGAACTCTGTATGCCTCAATATTCTCCTGTCTGCAAAGTAGCAACACTAACGTTAGCCTCCCTCCTAAGGGTAACACTTAATAGCACGTTGGAGTCCTTTGATTAAAGACAATAAAGAGGCAAAATAAAAATGAAGCACCTCTGCTGTTCCCATGGTATAGCAGCCTGTAACTGATGTACAATACCTCACTAATCAAAACAATGATTTGGCTAATAGTCCTGCAGGGATCAGGTATGTTTTGCATGAAACAGCATCGTGCTTTCAAAAAAGTAATTCTCTCTATACTTAATCCATACCTCTATAGAGCAAACCTACAAATGGTTCCTTACAGACTCACACCTGAGATCTATGGGCTACATACTAAAAAACCCACAAAGCGCCACTAAACATCCATTCCATAGTCATCCACATTTTATCTTTGAAAAAGCTCTGGGTACGGACTTCAGAGAAGCAACATGATTCAGCAATGAATCGATGAATGCAGCAGAGTACACTTCTAAAATGGAGCTACATCATCTTCAGCATAATACTGTAATATTTTGAACACAAACCAGTGTACTTCTGCATTTCAGAAACCACAGCTAGAAATTATCATTATGTGGAGTATAGCCCTTTTAAATCATTGTTAACATTTTTTAAAGGAGAGATTTCTTCCAAATTGAAGATTTTCTATTTGATAGTTACTGACTACAAGAAATATCAGGCAATTACAGTTTCTAAAGACTGCAAACCATCTTCTAATTATGAAAGTATGTGCAATCCTGTAAATGAGGCTAGAATCAGCTTGGTCTGAAAAAAAAGGCAGCTTTAGATATCATTTCAAACTATTTAGTTACTGAAATGGAATTTTCTGTGCCTGCCAAAATGAATCCTATTCAGTGTGATGCAACAGGTGTTGGAATTCCAGCAGCCGCCTGCAACCCACATCTGGTAATAGTTAGGAGTTTAAAGGAAGTTCTGTAAGAACTGCTTATGTATAAAAACTATTCATCAGTCAAATCTATGGGCCATATTCACCCACCGCTTGCACTGTGCATAGTTGGGATTTTTATTTTGCTTACAAAAAACGTAATTCTGCTCCTCATGAAATTTTAGGAATCTCAGGCAGTTGTCCAGGTTGAAAGTGTGCAGGGGATTGGCATGGCTACACCAGTGTGTCAGAAAGGTGAAGGAGGGACTGCAGTTTATAGAAGAAGGTGTGAAAACATCTATATTGGTTCTGACTAGATCTAATTTATATCCTGACTGCTTGTACATCCTCCTCATCATTACTCTGCAGAACAAAGAATTCCCTCCCCGGCCATGTCCCATCTAGCTAGTAAATAAACTATGTGCAACGTTAAAATTATCAGACAGGTACTTGCCAAACAAACAATAGAGTTAACACTAAGCTCTAAATAATACTAATTCTTGAGTACTGCTGCTCTCAGCTGTGCCTCCTTTTGCTTCCCCCCCTCCTCATTTACAAAATTCACATCAATAAGACTACTCACAAGAATCAAGTGGTAGGACCACACCCTTAATAATTAGCCCTTAACTGCCTCAGCATGAGTGTTATCATGCTAACCAGACCTAAAGACACCGGAGGTAATACTCACTTACATAAAGATTTTGAGAATACATGCGTAAATTGCGCACATAAGAAAAGATGCTGCAGTAAAAGCAAGGCTATTAATTACTTAGTTTTGTAATAAGTCCTGTACGCACTAGATTTCAGTAGATGGGTGGGGGGGTAAAAAAAAAAAAAAAAAAAGCAACACACAAGTCATCAGCTTTAGGGAAGCCAGAATAATTTGTCCCCCTCTCCCAATGGAAAAACATTTGCGTCAGTCATTACATACCACCAGACAAGAATAAGGTCTTAGTTAATTTTTACAACATTATATTCATGGTAAAAAACCCACACCCATTTCTTTAACTCCCAGTTTTGTTCTCCTTTTGTGTTTCTGTGACAGCCTCCTTTCTGTTAGCCAAACATAGATATCTAATGTAGAAACTGGTAACTGCAAAACAAGTGTCCTACTGGCTTTGCCATACTACTGCAAGCTTACCAGCAATGAGGATAACATCTTTTTACAGAAACTACAAACATCAGTCCAGGTACAGAGTGGTAGAAACAAAACTGATCCTGCCTCCTGGGAATACAAGCATCTCTAGAACAAAATTACAAGGAAAGGTTAATTAAAAGAGCACATTCAAAAAAAGAATATAATCTGAGTAGCATATAACAACAGAATAATTGAGACTATAGTTACTAAATAGTTCTGTCAAAAATGCCTACTAATCATCTACAGAACAGGAGAGGCTAATCTTTCAGTAGCATAACATTTTAATTCCTGACAAAATGACTGAAATAGTACTAAGAAATCATTAATATGTACAGATGCTGATTTAGAACAGGAATAGAACACTGCGCTTAATCAGAAGTGGCTGTCATTAAAACATTTACTAAGAAATTACTTCCCAGTTTTCTACTCAGCCTCTATGGATGACTGATGCAATAGAACTTTGTGCATAGTCTAGTGTTTGGTGGAAGTTTTATACATAAATAAGGGATCTACAGAGGTTGTGAAGTCTCCACACTTAAGAGTTCTACAAAATTCAGCTGGATGCCTTTATAACTAGGAATGGGTAGGTGTCCTTTTATCATACAAATCACATTGAGAAATTAGATTTTTGTTCAATTAGGCAGAGACAAATTTCTCGGGACAAAAAAAGGTAGCAAAAGAGTTAAGGGCTCTCAACATCTCTGGGTACTGCCTATACAGATACTGTACTTGCCTTCTCCACAATACTGAAGTTCTATAAATGTCCCAGCATGGCTCTATAGTCAAGCTAGTAAGCTTCATCCTGGTTTAGCTGGGGATCAGTGCTGCACTCCTATAGTTACTTGTTTACCATTTCAGCTACTGAAATACTGTCTAAATAAAGTTCTGAAGAAATACACAACAAAGGCTGAGTGCTAACAGTTTAAGTGCCACAGACAGAATATCTTTTTGGGTAGTAGTCCTGAAAAACTCTACTGTTCAAGCTGTTTAACTTCCCAGCCCCACATGCAGTCAATATTAAAACAAGGAATTAAGTTTTGAGATCCTACGGGCCACGTCCAAGCACACGTTATCTATATAAACAAAAAAATTAGTTATGTCTTAAGAGGCAAATTGTGTTTGCTTCCCTAACATATTAAATTTAAGATCCTGAAATAGCAGGAAACTCAATAGGTCTTGCATACACATTATCACAGAACCTTTTTAAAAGAAACTGATCAGAGGCATTTGAGACTACTCTGCAAACCTAGTCCTCCATCCCTGTGCTTGCTTTACAGACCACACACAAATGCAGCGGAAGAAACAACCTACAATAATTTCTATGAGTTGAACAGGAATGCTCACATAATCACTGGAAATGCTCTTAATTGGTGTGGCTCAGTGGTGCATTTCAGAGCTGTTAGATCCTCTGCCGCTGTGGAACTCTTTTCATGTCCTGGCAATCACAGTCCAGCCAGCAGTTTGTTTATCATATTCAGTATGAATTTCCGGATCTCCAACAAAGTGGTATTTACTCCGAGGCAGGGAAGACTGCAGTAATCCAATAAGTTCTCATTAGCCTAAAATGCAGAAACATCTGCTGGGGTCACAAGCTGCGTACTTGCTGTTGATGAGCAAAGAATCAGCTCCATTTGAAGCTAGTGTGAACAAAGAATTGTGGGGTTGGGGCAGGGGTGGTGGTGAAGAGACAAATGGGCCTCGATTATCTCCTAGGCTGCAGCTCCACTGTAGCGCACCACAGGCAAAGCGGGATGCTCCCTTATGTTGACCCCTGGTGACCCTGTGGCAGAGAGCACAGGAATTACAGCAAAAAATGCTTTAACTCAGCCCTCCTGAGCTGGCGGTCAAAACACTCAGGCAACACCAGTGTAACGAAAGAGAATGTGGTCAGAGGTCCCCAAGAAATACCAGAATCCAGGCAGGGAAATCTGTGCAGTGCAAACCTAGCTTAAAATTATCTTCACCAATTGCTTTTTAGACAATTAAGAGAATTTTGCAGGGGACGAGTACTTACATTTCTGCACTCCCCACTTCCCACCGAGGCTCCCAGACCTAGCTGGCTCATTTCACAATTGCCTTCAGGTTTTGGAAGAGAAAAAAAGCTTCCTCCCCCCCCAAGCACCTTAGGATACATGAATGTTAACAATTGGTCAATAAGAACTTATGGCCTAAAAGATGAATACATAGGTAATAAGTACTGCACAAGTTCAGACAGAACATAAATCTACATTGATCCAAGTTACAGAAGGGAGAACGCTACTCATTGTAGGTTAAAAAGAAAACAAAAAAACCAAGAAGAGATTGATAACCTGAATAAAAAGAGCCCTTAAGTTGTTTAGGACTCTAAGGAGATTCAGAGCATGTGACGTTGTCAGAAAATAAGTGGAAAATACAAAATAAGTGGTGTCACATCTGTTTAGCTCCTGCTCCAGTGATTCTGCCGTTCTTTGTTGTTGTTGTTTGTACAGCGTTAAATATGACAGAATCTAATGTCTGTGGCTATTTCAAGGTGGAGGACCCTAAAACACTTCTGCAAAGAGCCAAAACAGAACCACTTAGAAAGAATATTCAGGAAAATCAAGATGGAAAAGTCTTGGTTCAAAATAGTTTAAAACCCTTTCCTGGAGAGGCTGAGCTGCTTTATCTAACACTTGTTCTACCATTTGTACAAAGAATTACACAAGTGTTCAATTTAAGGAAAAGAATGGCCAGAATGCTCAAATCAATGCCTGTGATTCTTCTGAAACAATGAGTGCACATCCCCAAGCACTTTATTGTTTTGTACATGCAGTTGGCCTTTAGCTCCAGGACTCCCCCTTTGCCTTAGGCTTCTCGTATAGCCAATGACTGCCACCTGCAGCAGCAAGGATGAACTACTGCCCCAAAAGTTTCTGAGCCTTTAATCACGATCACAGCAAGCAGAACCTTCCTCTGCCACCCTTCTTCAGGGAAGAGAACTAATAGCATTCCACTTCAATTTATAGTGAAAATTTGTATTACTGTTTGTTGCTTAAATAACATTTGGGTGTATACATATACATACACAATAGTATCTCAATGGTAGAAAGTCACTTGACTGAAGACAATGGGTTTAATTTAAAAGTATTTCTTAAAAAAAAAAAATTTTTTTTAGACCAGCAATGGGGTCTACCATCAAGAAATTCTAGGAAAGACATTCTGACTTGCACCTGTGCAGAGACAGAATTATCAAAACACTATAAACTTGATTTTCATTTCATCCCTCCCCCCTCATATTTAAGAAGATGCCTCTTAACTTTCCGAGTCTCAGAGCGACACACTTACAATAAGCAGGTTAAAGACACGAGGACACACATCCTAGCAATTATCCAAACCTAGGAAAAAGTTGCTTGACCAGCAGTTTCATCACACAGGAGCCTTTTTACCAAGATCTCCCTCCACCAAAAATAAACAGACGACTAATTAACAGCTAACCTATGACTTGACTGCTTAGCGAAGTTCCCCCTCCAGTGGCCGACTTCGTAGGTGCCGCTCATGTTCCCGGCCCAGAGCATGATCCTGCTGCGTGCAGCACCTACGACTCATGGACTGAATGGCAGCACGCACGGGTGAACTATCAGGTGCAGTTCATCTAACGTGTTTGAGGAAGAAGAAATAACAGATTAATATCTTAAAACCACTCCTTGCTCTCCTACTGGCTCATGGATAAGTTGCTGTGAAAAAAAATGAGAGATTATATACAAGGACAGTCTTAATAGTTAGTTACATATTGACTTTTCACCCAGGGCACTGCACATCTTGCTGATGCAGTTACTACAGCTTAATTTACTCCCATTTTTAATAAAAGGAGACAAGAATCTAGTTAGACCCTTAGTAATACCAGGAAGAAAGCCTGAATAGCACTTTAAGGAGTGCAAGGAGAATGCTCCAAGTATTTTTTGAGCAGGCCAAAAAGCTTTATAGATACAGCTTAAGCCAGAAATGTAACCCTAAGGAGACAATGCAAAGCAAAGCTTTTGAAAAACCATCACAGAAAGAAGTTCCACAGGTAAAAAAAATACAGGATACAGCACGTCTTTCAGAGAGAAATACACTCCATGTACAAAAATGGAAAGTACGTTGAAAAAACCTGCCACATCTGGCATGTATGTTCATAACAGAGCACCCTCTTTCTCAGGCACTTACTCAGCAGTGCAGTTGGAGGTCTCTCTCCACATTCACACTCTTCTGGCCTCAGCACTTTGGGTGCCAGTAGGTTGTGCCTTGCCACTGGAACTGGTTAGTGCCTATAAGCCCATCACTGCATATATTGTGTAGCATTAGCCCTATGTAAGCCCAGATCGAAACAAAAGCTCCTGTAGGAGATCAGTGAAGATATTCAAACATGAAGGCTATTGATATAGCAGTAGATAATAGTCTTTATTATTAAAAATAAATAAATAAAGTCCTTAAAGAGAAGGTGTCAGGTTAATACAAAAGCCGTTATGATTTTAATAATTTGTTTCCAAGACAATTAGGCAAGTTACCAAAACTTTTCACTTGTTACAAGTGACCAGGCTCCTTCCGATCATCAGCCTCGTTACTTGCTACACACATAGCTTTTCCTCTCAGCAAATCCACAAATAAGGGACAATTAAGAGTTCCTCCAGAAGTTGTTCACTGAGTGACCAATGATGCTGCTCTACATTCCTACAGATCCTCCTGATGAGAACAGCAAGGGCACAGCACCACATACACAATTCCACATCTATATTCTGATATGTTGCCCTCTAAGGAACACTACTTTGGAAAGAGATGCAAATCAGTCTACTTGAAGTCAGTTCCAAGAAAGTAAACCAAGAAGTTTAAGAATACGTAGGTCATATTTGCTAAGAATAACATTTCTTATTATTTACCTTTCAGTATTGTCAAGGCAGAAAGTGATGAGTAAGGTGTCACAGAAATTCACGTTTAAAAAAAAAAAAAGGTGTCTCCTTACAGGACAGCATGTAGAAGAAAACTCCATTTCTTATATTAGTGAGCATACGTGCTGCTGGTTTCATATTCTGGTATAACTGAAAATTTGGACAAGTTGTATGTTCATACAAGAAGTAAGAAGATAACAAGTCTGCTGGCACTGATTCAGTATCCACCCGTTAGTAAAACAATACACAACCTTAGTCAAAATACCAGTGTTTCACAACATCTAGTCCATGATTCTCTTCGCATATTCTTTGGTTATGCAGAGAAACTTCTTTACTAACTTCAAATGACAGGTTCTGCACTTGTTTGAAGCTCCTGGAACAAATTAAGCAAGCTAAATCAGTTACTCTGGAGGATAACAACTTCTGCTTAACCCCAAAGGCTACGCGCCTGGACTTTCGTTATCATTCTCCTACCATGCAGCCACCACAAGAAGAAGAAAAAAAAAAAAAAAAAAAAAAAGTGAACTTTCTTCCCAAAGGCTAGAATTTGGAGGAGAGGAGGGGCAGTTTGCAGGAGGGGGAGATGCATGCCTTTATGGTCTATCAATCTTCAAGGATTTTAGCTGTAATCTCTTCTGGGGAAATGGGAAGGAAATTTATCATGTTTTCTCTCTTCCTCATGCTCTCAGTGATACTTTGTATTTGTTGAGACAACACTTGAGGGAAAAAAAAAAAAAAACCCAAACTTTTCTGTGCCCCTTGTACCTCCTAAAGGATTATATATTTGTATGGTTATTATTTAAGACATAGCACTTCCAGTTCACTTGTCTGTCTCCTGGAGTTCTCCACTCTCCTACATATTTGCACTCTACCAGGGCTGTTCTTGATCAGTGAAATTCTCACCTAAAGTGTCAGCGAATGGCACGCTAAAGTAGTTCACTTAGAATACACAAACAGAAAACCTCAAGCATATTTACTCTGACTGTAGGTAGGGTAGGGACAGAAATACAGATGCCTGCTACAAATGTAATTGAACTTAGTGCTACTATCCCCTCAATTAATCCTCCTCCAATATACATTCTGGATATATTCTGGCAAGATCTATAGATTTTCCTCTCAATATTTAGCCAACAAGTCTTTTCACCTGATTGTTGTAAATACCTTTGAAGCTCTTTATCCAGTTTCTGCGACACTTCTTTAAGCTCCTTCAGTACACTAAATGCTTTCGCACTTTCTTCTGAGTAGCTTGGCATAACTTCTGCCAGAAGTTCCTGTGTGACAGTTAGCTGCTTTCGCAGTTCATCTACAATATGAGATATGAAAATATTATTCTAAAAAGCATGCAGTGGCATCAGTTAATACAAGATTACTTAACAGGTGGGGTAACCACAGAGACAGGTGAACTAGATGATGGAAAACTGCTGTTTGTTCAGCTTTCACAAACACACCATGAGAAAACGGTGAAAGCTAAATTATTTTTCACTATGAAGACTAACACCAGCAACAGGCTATTAAAATTGCTAATCAAGCTCTCATTTAGAGTATGTCCAAGACTTTTACAAGACAAACGCAAGAGAAAGAAATTTTAAACATCCAAAATTCCCTGGCCAGTTACATATATCACTATTGGCACGGACCCCCAACATGAAATTTAACCAGTCCCTTCTTTTAGTGTTCACAAACCAAAAATACATATTTATTTCCTTTCAGGCCTTCTTACAAGAATTCTAAGTTCTTCAATAAACCTTTCCCATTTGTTTTAAAGTGCAATTAAGATTATCATAAATGGTTTAAGAATCTCATTTCTTCCAGACCAGCAGTTTAAAAAAATGTAACTTTTTGTCCAGACTTCAATACAAAACACAAGTACTAATTTATTAAACAAACATTCTGATTCAAGACATCACACAATATATTCAAGCTCTAGTCGTACCGGAAACATGAGCAAGCCTACCCATGTGACTTCATCCCTCAAACACAGAAACAAGAAGAGATCACGGTATTTCTACAACGCTACAACTTATCCATTAACAAGGAAGAAGGAAGAATGCCAGGAATACAGTTAAAAGATACAGAAACTTGCTAAAGAAAGTGTATATGAAGACTGCCCTAGTTTAGAAAGTTAATTTGTTTCCTGCTGCAGGACAAAAAACTTGTTCAAGCGCGGTTTAGTGGTTAAATGAAGACAAGAATTATTCATAGCAAAACATGTGACTAATATTGCAGCCCAGGGTCCATACAAGCTCTAAGAGCACACAAAATTCCTCCAGTAGCCACAGATAGATCTAGCAATAACAATGTAAGAATTTTAGCATACCAAAAAAACTCTATTTCTTCAAATAAATTTGATGAATCAAATTTTCATACCAAGGTATGTTAGCATATCTCCTTCTATGTGAATATTCTTTATGGGTAATTCATGTCTAGTGGCATCCAGGGAAGCTGCAAAACTTTTATATTGCTCTTTAAACTGTTTGCAAACAGGAACGAGGGGAGAAAGTACTTCCATCTGAAAAAGACACATGATGAACCAACACTTCTTCAAAAGCAGACATTTTGTTACTACGGACCTGGCTCAATACAGAAGGATAATTTACAAAAAAACCCAAATACCACTCTGAAATGCTTGTTGACAGAGGAATTCAAGAAGTTTGTGGTATGATACTCCTACCATGCTGTTTAACAGGTATTCCTCTACCACCTCAAAATTCCTAGGTCAATACCAGTTTCCTTGTTACTGCAGCTCAGCAGTATTAGCAACATAGCAGGCAAAGGGGTTTATATTTGATACTTTGACTGTGGTTAACAGTGTATTCTCCAAAAGACAGAAGTCTTGTTTAATTCTTGCAGTGCATACTTGTTAAAAGCAAACATAGGTTCAGTTTTGAAAATTAATTATTAAAAAAGTAATTATTCATTAGAAACTTGCCTTCTTACAACCAGGCCAGAACTATTGCTGTCTAGCATATAAACATAAGACAAATAAAGAACAGAAGGTGTTCACTTCTCATTTTAAGGCTAGCATCTCAGCTGTAGCCATAACTGTGATTGCACAACTGCAGGATGGTCACGTGGTTTTAAGGTACTTGCATCTCCTGTACATCAACTGTAAACTGCTCTGGCAACCAGTGCGCTATTGCTGCCCCTTGCTAAATAGCTCTAACTTCTCCTTCCTGCCTATCCACAAGGGACAACAACAAAAGGGACAAAGGCATTTGCTTAGGCTACTAGAGAGCATAGCATGCCACAACAGGAAGAATATATTTATTTTAAGATGCACAAAATTGTACCCCAGCAGGTCACAGAAGCAGAAGACTCTTCTCTGGATAAAGGACTACTTCATAGGAGAGCTTGTTTGAATATAGGAGAAGCACAAATTGTAATAAAGCCTACCTGTTTGTCTAATGCATCATCAAGTTTCTGCTCTCTCTCTTTGAGTAGGATTTCACGCTTCAACTTACAGAGCTTCTCCTGTTGTCTCGCCTTTTCTTCGCATAACTTTAACAAGTTTTCTTCTGCTTTTTTCTCCAGCGCAGCAAGATTTTTTCCTGCCTATTACATCCAAAAAATATTCACACTGAAGTAATGCTACATCTAAGCAATTAGCATATTCTGAATAAACAAACATAACCATCAGACCAGGTCAAAGAGCTTCAATTAACGAATCGGAGACCTCACGCAATAAGCACAGTACATTATAGTTAAACCCCCCTCCATCTTCTTCCCCCACTTCCGCTAATATTTTTTGTAAAGGGAAAGTATGCATATACAGTACTCAGTGAACCAAGAACAAAGTCACTGCTACAGCCTTGAATTCCAAACACCCTCACTCATGGTTTTCCCAAAACTTCTATACACCCCTACTTCATGAGGCACCAGCACCAGCTTCATAAATTGGCACTGAATTCACTCTAAAAGTTTTCAAAGCAAGTCATACAGTTTTACAGCCATAAACACAAAGTTACAAAAAATCTAACTTTTATGGATCAGAAAGCATAGGCAAAAAATTAAACAATTCCTCAATATGAAGTTGTTCTATCTTAAACACCAAATACCTGACTGACTCTCACCTTTACTCTTAGGTAAGTTAAAAGCAGTGTCTGAGATTCCAGCTCTTCCATCGGATCATCAGAATCATCTTCCTTCAGAAAAGAAAAGAAAATACTACATCAATTTTGGTATTTAAACAATTATTTTTCCAATGTTCAAATAAATTACTGAAAGTCCAATTTGTGCCTGGAATCAGCAGCAGCAGTCAGCTCGATGAAAAAAGTTTGGGTTTTTAAACAATGCATCTTAATTAAGTATACCTCTTTGTTCCACCACTTTTTATAACATTTTCAGCAGATTTTCGTAATACTGGTAGAGAACTTGAAGTTTCAGTGCTACGTTGAATGAGATTCCTATATAAAGCCTTCAAATTAGGTTAAATCAATGTTAGTTTTCTGAGAAAAAAAGTCAGAAAACATCTAAAGATAACGTGATATAATTAGAAATTATGGACAGGAATACAAAAAGAATCGACTTGAGGAGATGCTACAATTGGAGCAGATTCTTTACCACAAGAAACAGAAGCAAAGCTTCAGCCACTGTTGAGACATCTGATAAACAAAACAAGCATCACTAGCAGTAGAACAGACTTATCCTCTGACTTCTGCCAGAAGGCTTTAGATCATCTCAGGACCTCAAAGTTGTTATAAAGATTAAAGATAAACAGAAAATCTTCATTTCACACATTTCAAAATAAATACACTTAACAACGGAAGCAGTGAGACTCACCTCTTCTTCGGTATTTTGACTTGTGTCTGTATCTCCTTGGCAAGTAGAGTTTGAACCAGGAGTCTTTTTGCGGACAGTTTTATCTGTAACACAACAGAAAAGTTATTGCTCTCTTCTACCGAAGCATATAGGGTGGGTCAACATACCATCAGGTTCTTCAAAGGCAAAGATAATTCTGAAATTATTATGTATATCAGTAAAGATGACTTGTGCTCTATTTCTGGCTCTGATGATACTCACGAGAAGATGTGGATCATGTGAGCATTAGCTCTAAGTGACAGTTACAGATAGATGTGATACAATTTTCAGAAGGGCTGATAATCTAACAACCATCCGTTACAGGAACAAAGACTTGAGAGTACTTTGTTCTTTAACATTTGGTCTTAAACAAAAAGAACAGAGCACCCAAAATATACTAAAATCAACAGGTTAATTTAAATCCCAAAGGTCTTAACACCTCTGCTTAAAGACACTTAAAATAACATTCACATTATTTAACAAAATCTTTTTGTGCAGATAGAAGAATACAGGAGTTACTTATCATCAAGTTACAATGCATACATTAAAAATAATAAAGCAAGAAATTGAGTATGAGTGGAAGCTTACCATTAATAGCTGAAAGATCAAGGTCCGGTCGACTGATTTCATCTTCATCTACTAAAGTGGACTGCAAGGCCCCTTTCTCAAAAATACTCTGATGTAATGAGCTAGAGGCAACACCTGTAGAAAGAAGTTATTATCAAACTAAAAGAACAGATTCTGCACACATTCAAAATTATATATGCTTTCACTAACATGTGGCAACCTTACACAAACTTTTACACATTTACTTTCTATACACCATTTGTATGCTCCCTAATTTACCTAGAGATAAGATAGTTCAGAATGTTATCCTCTTAAACATTTCACAGTTAAACAACAACACTCAGATGTGAAAAGGGAATAATGCTGTTTCCTCAGGATTTTCAAGTCAAGTTAAGGGCTTACCAGAAAATTCTTTTGCAATTCTTGCAAAACAAATGAAAAATGGACTGTTTTGCAGACAGGGATTTTCAGTCACTTACACTGGGTTTTTTAAAAAGATTAAATGAAAAAGCAGGGCAATAGCGAGGGCATAGCAAAAGAGTAGTTCAAAGCCTTGTGCAGAAGGCAAGAGATATGCTTATTTCAGACAACCCAACTACTCAATTCCAGATTAGTTCTCTATCAGTATGTCCAGACAAAAGTTTAATGCACTTCAGTTTACAGCTCTCAATCCCACATCAAGTTTCTTAATTCCCTTTCTATACAGATAATAACTGGCAGTGAATATAAGTAATACAAAAGATCATCTCTTAACAACATTTTAGAGTCATTCCACAGGTTGGAAATACAAATTCACAAAAGAGCTTTTAAATTCTGTTAAAACCTACCATTAGTTTTACATTTCTGAGGAAGACCTGATCTTAGTGTAGTTGCAGAAGATGGTTTAGCAGTAGATGTCGAAAAGGAATTTGTTGAAGTATCCTGACAATCAAGAAACAGAAAAGGCTGAACGTAAGCAGCAACTGCAATCAGGAATATATCTTACCTCCGACTTGAATACTGACAACAAACAGCTACAACTCCAGGGCGTCTCGGTGCTTTGCAAGTCACCTGAGCACAGTCCCAAGTTCCCATCCCGGTCTGCATCTGGTCCTACACCACGACTTATACAGGCCTTATGAGGAGCGGCTGAGGGAGCTGGGGGTGTTCAGCCTGGAGAAGGAGGCTGAGGGGAGACCTCATCGCTCTCTACAACTGCCTGACAGGAGGGTGTAGTGGGGTGGGTGTTGGGCTCTTCTCCCACGTAGTTAGCGATAGGATGAGAGGAAATGGGCTCAAGCTGTGCCAGGGGAGGTTTAGGTTGGAAATTAGGAAAAATTTCTTTACGGAAAGGGTGGTCAAGCATTGGAATAGGCTGCCCAGAGAGGTGGGGGAGTCCCCATCCCTGGAAGCGTTCAAAAACCGGGCAGAGGTGGCACTGGGGACATGGTTCAGTCTGGCCTACCCTTGACTGGTTTAGTGTGGGCTTGGTAGTGTAGGTTAATGGTTGGACTGGATGATCTTAAAGGGCTTTTCCAACCTAAACTATTCTATGATTCTATGACTCCCTCATAACCCCAGCAGTGTCATTTTTTAGGTCCCGTTTCCACAAGCCCGCGCCGCCCCTCACACCGTTTCTATCCCTTGCTGAGCGACTCTTGAGCCCAGCAGCGAGGCGTCCAAGTACCTTCTCGGCGTCTGTCTTATCGTACTGCAGGTAGCGAGACTTCACGATTCTTCCTTCTGAAGAAGGAGCAAAGAGAGCTCAGCCGGGCCCGCCGCCGCGCTTCCCGCCTCGGCGACCCGCCGCGCCTCAGCCGCAGCGCGCTCCCCCCTCGCCCCACGGCTACCTTTCTGCTTAGACACTTCTCCGCCCGCCGCCGTAGTGCTGGAGTCGCTCACCAGCGCGGACATCCTGCAAACAGAGCGGGAGATGACAACCGGGCCAGGAGACCGGCGCGGAGACGCTCGCGCCCCGCCCCTCACGCGCCCGCCGCCTCAGCCGCCATCCCGTTCGAACGCCGCGCAGGCGCAGCGCCGCTCCCGCCCGCCAGGGGACGGGGAGCCCGCGCGCCCCCTGCCGGCGCGGAGGAACGAAACAAGCCGTCACCGCCCAGGCAGCGGCCCCGCCCCACGGGCCGCGCGCAGGGGGACCCCGCCACCCGCGCCGGGGGGCACCGCAACGCTCCCCTCCGCGCCAGGGGGAAGCGCGAAACGAGGGCCTGGCACCGCCCGCAGCACGAAGCGAGGGCCTGGCACCGCCCGCAGCGCGACTGACCCCAGCGCTGTTTCCCCCGCGCCGCTGGCGGGAGGCGGCCGCTCTGCGGCTTCAGCTGGGGAACCTCAGGAAGGCTGCGCCACGGCCCCTCCGCCCCGGCGCCCTGACAAATGGCCGGAGGGAGGCAGGGAGCGCCAGCAACACCGCCGCCTCCGCAGGAGCCCTCACAGCGCCGGGCGGCGGCGCTCCCAGCCGAGCACGGCACCGGGGCCCCCTGGCTCTGCCGGCAGCCCGCCCGCTCCCGCCTCTCGCCGCAGGGCCCCGCCAGCGAGCACCGGGCTCCCGACGAGCGCCCGCTCCCGAGCCGCAGGCGGGGCCGGGCCGGACCGCGGTCCGCAAACCCCGCGCGCCGCCTCCCGCCCCGCCGCGTTACGTCACGGTACGTCACGTCTCGCCGCCCGGGCCCGCCGCGGGGGTGGAGGCGGCGGGCGCATGCGCAGTGCGCGCGCGGCGCTGAATGGGCGCCGCCCTGCCTGCCCTACCCGGAAGTGGCGAGCGGGGCCTGTGGCGGGCGGCGGGGCGGGGGCCAGCGCCAGCGCTTCGCCCTCCGGCTGAGGTAAGCGGCGGCCGGGCGCGGCCCTGCGCCGCCGGTGGGTGCTCGTTCGCTCGCTCTCCCTCTCCCCTTCCTTTTCTCCCCTCCCGTTCCGCCTCTGTGGGCGACCGAGCTCCGTGCTGGAGGCGTCTCGGAGGGAGCGGGTCTCAGCGGGCCGGGCCGGTGCTGCCCGCCGAGCCCCGGGGCCGGTGCGGCGGAGCGCTGTGGGGCGGGCGGGGCAGTTCTCTGCCTGTGTATGCGCGGGGGGGGCGGTCTGGCGGGCGGGAGCCGCGGGGCTCCGCCGCTTCCCTGGGAGCCTGGGCGCCGGGAGCCGTGCCGCGGGGCGCGGGAGCCGTGCGCTGCCCGGGGCCGGGGTGAGGCGCGGGCCGGAGCTGCGGCGTGCCGGGCTCCCGGGCGGCTGCGTGGGCTCCTAACGGGCGGCACGGCGGGGGTGTTGCTGCTGGCTCGTGCTGCATCTGATGTGCTCGAGGAGCCGGACATGCCCGGGGGCACGGAACGGGCCCCGCCGCCCCTCCGCGCCCCCGCCTCCCGGGCGGTTTCAGGGGGAAGGTCGGTGCTTCCATCTCCTGCTTGCTGATCGTGTAGCTACGCAGCGTTCTGCTTTTTCACATGGTGCCTCTAACTCTCGGTATGAACAGCCCGTAAGCTCTCCTACAAATACCTCGGCAGCTTTCAAAAAATTCGTCAAAACGCTCTGGGTTCTTTTGTTTCTTTGTTTTACTTTTGGGCAGCTCTTGACAGTATCAGTGCTGCTACTGCACTGAGGTCGTGCTTTATCGTGGTGACCATCATTGCCCAATTCATAGATGCCTCCAGCTGGTTGTGTCTTGGCAATGCTGTGTCTTTTTGGTAAGTTTGGTTTTGTGATCTCTGGAAAGTAAAACTTTTGCAAACTGGGAACATCTCTTTGTTACGTGTTTGCAGACTAAAATCAGTAGAGTACTGTCCTGATTCCTGACTATCGGGCCGCACAGTTGATGTAGGCATGTGTGATCCTAATGTAAGATGACTTCCCAGTATAATTTTTAGCCTTGTTTCCTGTTACTCCGTAAGTATTTTGGCAAAATTCTTACCTGGCTATATTTGCAAGTCCTCTTTGTGAAAAGTGAGAAGTGCTTTGGATGCAAATGAGTTCAGTATTCTTTGATTTCCCCTTCTGGAAATGGGTGGCAGCGTAGCAAAGGGTTGGAGATGATCTCAGGCTTCTGGCAAATGCAATTAGCCTTTCAAAGGTGTCATCAGCATCCTCCCACGTTACTGCTAGAGGTAGATTGGTATCGGTTTGTCTGCTTAGCTGTTTGCAAATAAGAGTTTGTCATGGGTAATTAGAAGCTCTCTGATTTCAGGCCTGTTAGCTGGAATACATGGCTGAAGTACTTGCCCTAAAGTAACAGTGTGAGGTAACTCTGCATTCCACTTTAGTATATTGGTGTCCCACCCATCAAGTTTTAGTAAGTCTTTGGTGTCTTTAACTCGGAATCATGTCGGGAACAAATCCATTTAATGCAGGGGAAGCAATATGGGGAACTTCTAACACTTATATATATTCATATGAGCTTCAAGATTCATTGTGGCTCAATCAAGAGTTAATCTTGATTATTTTTGTCTTTGAACTATCAATGAGATTCTCTACCTGCTCTACATTTAAAGTCCTGTAACGTTGTCTGTGCTTTTCAGGATGATGCATCTAAGGTCTTTTCCTTAATCGTTAGTGTTTACTTATTAGCATAAAACTCAGGAATTACTGCAGTAATGTGACCGAACTGTTTTTGTAGAACTGTACAATTTGGGTTGTTTGGGGTTTTTTTTTTGGCACCCTGCTTGAATGTTTGTCTCAACAAAACCCTTTTTCAATAGTTGAATGTTGTAGTTTCTGTAGTGACAGGGCAGCTGTCTGTGGAACTGTGTAGTCTAATCAGAGTGGGAAGACTCACAGGTTTGTGTTTTTCTGTGGAACCTAAAATGCTTATAGAACTGAGTAATTTAGGAAGAGTAAATGCAGCTGATGAACAAATTAAATGTGGTTCACCTAGAAAGTAATGCTTTATACAGACTGAGCTTTCTGACAAATAATGATTCAAACATTAGACCTCTTGAATAATCCTATGTATGAATAACTGTTTGACTCATATGCATGTAGTTCAATATTACTTAGGCTAAATATGGCCTTTCCTTAGCTAGATGGTCAAATACCACGATTCGCATATCTTAGGCATTTAAAAAGGAAAAATTCCTAGAAGATGCAACAGTGTTAGCTATCTCAACAGTCAAGGAAAAGAGTGAAAAATTAGGATTCAACAAAAAGTTTATGGTTCAGTACTTTTTTGTGAATTTGAAGGCTTGAAGGTGTTTAATCACATTTGTAAAAAACAAGACTTACTTGTTCTAATGTCAAGAAGAAGTAAAGCCTAAGATGCTGATAAGGATTTATTTTTGTCAATAGATGGCTATTTTAATAGATTATCTGCCTTCTGAAAGGACTAGGAGTGACTTTATTTCAGAAAATGAAAATTCAGAGGTTTTGCCTCTAGTATATCATGTTTTCTTGATGTATCAAGTAACTTAAGTGTGGCTTGCAGAGTTGCTTTTATCTAGGCTTTATTGTGTTTGTATCTGATTACAAAATGAAACTTAATGCAGATCCTGGAAAAATACGCTCTTCCTTTAAAGATGAACGTTTAACAATAAAAGTGTTTTTAAAGGTATTTTTGACATGTGTACGTTCTGCTGATGAACCTCCCCCCCCCCTTTTTTTTCCTTCTAATTCACACAAAAGTTCAACCTGAAGTTTCTTAAGGAAATTTCTTATCAGTGTAAATGCAGCTTTAGACCAGTGAAATTTTTACTTCCTGTGTTGACAGCTGTAATGCTATTAAGGGTAAAATTAAGAAAACTACAAAAGGTGGTAGAATAGTCTCCAAGGTTCTTTTGGCTTACATTCTTTGCCTCTAACACTCTTGGTTGTTTTGCCCTCGTTCCTTGTTTTCTCAACAGGGCCACATTTTCATTTTCTCTGAATTATACTCAAGCATACACGTGTAACTCTGACATCACACTTTTTTTTGTCTTCATAGAATCATAGAATGCTTTAGGTTGGAAGGGACCTTGAGAGATCATTGAGCCCAACCCCCCTTTTGTGAGGTAGTAACATGTTACGGGCCTTTAATGTCACTGTAAGCCTGATAAGGTATCCTTGTCTTGAGGTTAAATTGTACATCTGAGTCATTAAGAGGAAGCAGAGGTCTGCATCCTAGGTGGTTTGAGGGTGTAGATTAGGATCAGGGTCTCAAGGGCCATCGGGAGTGGAGAGAAGGTAACTGAGGAGGAACTGCCTGTAATTAAGGTAATTTCTTTGACTTTTTCCTGTATTACGTTGCATTACTTGCATTGCAGTCCAGCTTCTCCTTTGTTAGGCAGTCTGTGGTGATAACTTCCCTGGCAGGGTTGATTACTAAGAGTAGTAGCAAATGTGTTGTAAATTTGTGTGCTCCATTCAGAACTACTTCTTTTGGAGTAGGAAAAGCTAAGAGCTTTTAGTCAAAGAAAACCAAGGATCTAAAGTTGTTTAGTCCAGCAGAATTTTTTAAGACCCAGAAAAATACTGAAGTGTTACTAGAATGCTAAGCAATTTTCAGGTAATCTACAAATGCCTGGAATACTGGAAAAAAAAAATACTTGTGCTCAACTAACAGCATGTCCTTATGACATGAGGTAGGACAAGGGTTGAGGCCTTTGCCTTACCTGTAATACACAGTGAATTTTGGAAACTTCAGGGTGTCTCTGTAGCCCGTTTTGCTGGAAATTCCTTGCTTTGGAAATCAAGGATAAGTAATAGCTGAGTATTTTTGAAATTGCCAAATGTTTTCAATTTGATCAGACAGAGGGGTCTCTTTTGGGGATGGTCATTGGTGATTCTGGTATTCAAGAATATTAGACGTTGAGTACTCGTGATACGTTTCTACTTTTGTGTTGAAAATTACTTGATGAAGAACGGGAGAAGCTTGAAGCTTTCAGTTTAAGGAATGCAGCACTGGAAGCGTGCATGAAAATGTGAAGAACTGGAATATTTTAAAGTTCATCCTCAACAATTTTGCTGTAATGGTAGCTTTCCCTTTTTAGCTTCGCTATGATTCATTGACTAAATATGTGGCTTCAAATTATGGCCTTACTTAAACTAAACAGATACCCCACGCTGATTGGGGCGAAGTTCTCTTCTAGAATTTTACTACATTATTAAGTGGACAATGTTTGCTTTAATGCATATTAAAAAATTAATTGGCTTAATGGAGACTTGAAAATACCATCAAAATTACCATATAGAATTGGAATTTTTGGTTTTCTATTTCTATGAACATTGTCTGAGCAAAAAGTAAAATTACAGATTGATGATAAATTATGTAGCCTGCTGCATTTCTTCTACAAAGTATTGAAGTCGTTACCTGAAATGTTGCCCTACTCAGTGATTTAAGTGGCAAGTATAATCAATCCTCCAGTGATGGACTAAATAGTGCAGCCCCATGTTTACTTAGATTATTGTTTGGTACTCCCAGTGGGTTTTTATTTTTTTTTATAAGCAAATGAAAGTACTAATTGATAGGTAATATAAAGATAAATAGGGCATTAGACTGTTGCCTTGTAAGCTTGTTATGTTAGTGCTGTTAACAGGTACACTGTAGAACTTGCAAAGGATGGGGTAGGGGAAAGTAACAAAATTCTGAAAAGAGATTTTAGATTGGTTAGACTTGCGTCCATTTTTCTAGACCTGTTGGAATTATCCTTCTAGGGTAGTTGAGTAAAGGTGGCCATAACTGGTAGCTTATATTTAAATTTGTCTAGCACTGTTCCAGATTTACTTCTCTTCAATCTCACTTGAAATAAGTACCATTAAATTGTGTATGTTATACTGGCACAATGAAAGCACTGTCTCAAGGGTGCAAATCGTATATCACTATATCCTTTAACGCACTAATCCCATGCAGCTGTTGCCCCACTCATGCCCGCAGAATTAATACAGTCTAAGGTTTTGAATAAAAGGTTAGAATCAAAAGTTTTGCATGTCTAACTTTTTTGTCCTGCCCAGCTTGCCTAACTCTGTGTTTGCATCTGTAAAAGAGGACTACGGTGAAAAATAATGCTTTGCTGTCTTTTGTAGATGCTGATGACTGTCCTTAGTAAATTTTAAGTACTGTATACTTGTGCTACGAAAGGCTTGTGCAAAGTCAAACATTTTAAGGAAAACAGGAAGGAGTCTGAATGTGAAGTCTAAAATTAGTTGATGTGCACCTAGTGCCAGCTTCTGTCTCCAACTTATTAAATTCTCCAACACACAGCTGTGTTTTCTCCCATGCATTGGGAAGGGGCTTCCTATTAGAAGGGTATTGAAAAAAATCGAGGTAACTTTGCAGAATTTCCATCTGCAGAAAGAACTCACCAGTAGTGGTTAGGCTGCTCTTTTCCTGAGTTTGCCGTTTTGCATGCTGACCAGTATGGTTTCATTATTACCTTCTACTGTTGTATTTCTCCTTTTTCTTCCAGTATTCTCTGCACCTGAATTCAGGCTTGTGCTTCCTTCATGAGCCAAATTACAATGAATAAATATTTCAATTGCTTAAAAGTTTTTCTTGATAATTACAGATCATAAAATTAGAAGGAGTCATTGTGATCATCTGGTCAGCCCACTCTTGACATAAATGAGAGGGTGGTACCTAATTAACTTTTCTAATTAAGAGGCACATCTGTAACTAGGGACTGGCTGATTTTTCTAAAAAGAACTTCAGCAATCAGGCCTCATGGTTAGTGTCAGTTAGGTTTTTGCAGTGTAGGGTAGCGTTCTGGTGACATTTATGCCTTCTGTTAGCCTGAGCTGGTCAAGCTTTGAATTCCAGCCGCTGGCTTGTGTTACAGCTTTGTCCTCCAGCCTGGTGATTGTTACCAAACTCTAGTTCCCCGTGCAAGGACTTAAACTGATATCAGTCTCCTCCGTGTTTCTCATAGACAAAGCTTCTAGAGTATTTTGCTGTAAGGGATTATTTTCTAACAGATTTTGTTGTTGTTGCTGTTCTTATCTCAGCTTCTTAACTGAATTTCGGATATATTCTAGCTGCAGTATTGGCCACGTACCTTCTGAGTACAAGGGTAACATGGCTGCCTAACTAAATATTAATTTGATGTATATCTGGGAATTACATTCACTGTGTTTGTGGTGTTACATTAGAGTACCATGTTTAAATGATTACCCGCTATGGTTTTCAAGCCTATTTCAGGGTAGCTCCTGTTCAGTCCCTCTGGTATGGATTGCTTCTTGGATAAATTTGAACTGAGCTGAAATTTGTTAGCATTTCTTTTCTTGCTCCTATACGACTGAACTATATAATTGATCTAGCTTTTTGATTGCTTGCTGCCTTCTCAATCTCTCTGTGATACATTTTTATCAGTAACTCTTTTCTTTCTTTTAGAACCATCATGAAAATGTTTACTTTGATGCCAGGAATCCAGCTTCACTAGAATCTAATCATCCAGTTGCTTGATGATACCCTGTCCTTAGTTGAATACTGGGACTCATTAGGTAACCAACTTATAATCTGTTCAGTGTATGTTCTTTTGCTTTTATATTCTAATTTGTTGCTTGAAATATTGTTTAGTGTGAAGTCAGAGGTATACCAAAGTCTCTCTTTTAGAGCAGCATTAGCATCAAATGAATTTGATATCCTTTCTAAGAAAATTCACAAGTAGTTGGAGAGCAGTGGGTTTTCCTCAGACTGCTATTTGTAATGACTAGATTTTCTCATTCTGATTCTCACAGAGAATTTAAGCATTATGTTATTTCTTCTGGAACTCATGTAGTACATTTTCAGGTAAATAAGCTGAGGTAACAAAAGCAGAATTGGTTAAAAGGAATTAACAGTAATTGGGTGCTACCTTTCCTTAACTGACTTCTGGAATATAATTTTTTTTTTCTTCTTAAAGCCTCGTAATCAGTATTAAGTGATTCAAAGTAGCATATCTGTTTTAAGTTCTTAAGTGAAAGAGCAGTCTTAAAGCTCAAAGCTGTTGAAAACAAGTAGGTAGTGTCTGGATTTCATATCTGGTTAAAATGGGGCAGTGTTATGCTGACTGTCTGTCTTGTTTACTGCTGATGTGACTGTGCATTGAAATCATGTTTCAGCAAGTCCTTTCTACTGTAGATTATCTTCCAAATCATTCCTATGGAGTGATGGATGCCTGCTTGAACTTCCAAGTATTATGATGACTGCATAATGTAGAAGTCTGTATGTAGCATAAATACATTAAGGTTGATGTCTGCATGTTGTGTTGTCAGAAATCTGTTGTCTTCAGGATGAGAGGTCTTTCTAGTTTTTCAGTCATACACACCTGAGCAGACACTACCAGCTATTGCATTGCTGCTTGCTGTAATTGGCCTGGGTTTTTCACCAGTAGAGAAGAGGCCGTCTGTGTTCTGGTTTCCTCTTTGGAAAGAGCGATATGGGAGTCTTGAGCAACGTACCAGATATGTATTGGTAGCTGACATGAGATGGGGTTAGGAAATGTCTGTCAGTAAAGGCAGAGGTCGGCGCCTAGGTTCAGCTCTTTTGTGTGGCCAAAAAGTTGGTGCCGCATTTCTTAGGGTGCTGGTTTGGTGAAAATGCTTACTGAGGGGACTTCCTCTATCACACCAGACTGTGTGTCTGAAACTAATTGCTAGGGGGGGAAAAAAAAGGAAGTTTGCACAAGACTGTCTCCCTTGAACTGGCTGGCTAACTTGAGAGGAAAATGGTCGCCGCTGTTCTCTTTTCTGTGTGTGCTCCAGATTAATCTTCCCCATGAGTAGCAGTCTACTGTCGATTCTACTGTATGTTAAGGTGTTTGAGCTTCTATAGATTAAGAATGCTTTACACTTGCATAATTACTTCAAAGGTACTTAAGACTTATTAGCTACTGGTCAGTGATAATTACAGGAAATGGAAGGGGACTTTGAGCTCACTGGTCCATCCTTCTGTATGATCAGGTTCTTGCAATAAGCTCCTCTTAATGAAGAATGAAATTTAATGGGGCAAAAAAAACATTCTTGGAGGGATCATACAGCTTGACCAGATATGTGCTGTGGTTTGCCTTGCCATCTGTGGCTTGCTCAGCCTTCCTTTTGATGAGTAGCCACTAAAATGATCCAGCTTGCATAACAATGTCTTCTGTAAGCTTACTATTCAGAGTTCCCTTAAAGCACAGCTCTCTACTCTGAGGCTGTTCATGAGGCAGAACTATGTCATGTGTTTCTGTGAAGTGATTCATTACTTGCAGTGGAAGTGGCAGTCAAATGCTTCCAACTCTACTGATTTTAATTTTAAATGATTGCTCTCTGTGGCCTTGTGCAAGTTCCTGTGCAGTTGTTTAGTGGCAAAAACCAACTTCCTTGGCATTTCTCTGCCCTTTTTTTTTTTTTTAATATATTCAGCATGTAAGTGTGTAATTAGAACACTTTGTTCTTGAAACAGAAATTGAACTGATATTCTGGGTATGAAGTTCTACAGACTGTTAAAACAAAGGGGGTACTTCATTATCTTTCTTTTACTACCCGTTGATAAGCTAATAAACTGTTGAACTAAAGCAGTGTAAGCAAACCTAGTCCTGGTGATCTGGGTATACAGAACTGCAGTTGAGAGAAAAATCACCAGCAAGGGCACAGAATGTTACTAAGTCTAAAGACTTTTAGATGTGGCAATAAGGAGGAGGTTGACTTCTGTGAGGTTGATGTTAGGTTGAAGTTAGATTGCTGGCCTGCATCAGGGATGAAAGGAGGAAAAAGCAATCTGAACAAATGGTTTTTGGAGACTCACGCATGAGGTTCCTGAAACCCAGCAGAGGAAAGAGTTGATGTGATAGATACAAAGGCTTGTGAAGGAAGTGGGTTATTTGGGATCTTGTTAGCCGAACTGAAAAGGAGTTGCAATAAGACTAATTTTACTTTGTTGCCTAAAATGGAAGATAAAAAGCATGTTCAAACCTTTCTGTAGCAAGGATGTGGTTCAGTCAAGTGACATTAGCAGTCTGTTGTCTGGGTAAATTATGCATGTTCAAGAAATCATTACGGTGTGCAGGGTCAGGAGTTGACAGCAGTATTTGTACTGGTCACCTATAGGCACTGTTTCCTTAAAGTTGAGTGGGGGTAAATACTGTGCCTGTCTTGTACCTTTCATGAAAAGAGGTCAGCTGGGGGAAATGAAGAAAAAAAAAAAAAAAAAAGCATGGATCTCAGTGCCAGAACTGTCTTCCTCCTTGCAGATACGCACTGCTCCTTCTGCCGTAGTTCATGGCCGCTCTAAGCGGTCACTGCTGATTTAAGACGCCATCAAACCCTGCTTCTACCTCAAGGTGCCTGTGCAGCTTTAAGGGAGGGTTTATGTGGAGGATGAATAAATGTTTGTGTAGCCATATAGTGAACCAGGTCAGGGAAATGATCTGGGTTAAAACTAACCTGAGGAAACACATAAGTTTTAATTTGGACATTTATCCCCATTCAGTTCGTTTTATGGCTGTATGAATGCTTGAATGCCGTAACAGGGAGGGAGGGATGGCATGGGAATAGAAGGAAAAATGAAAAGAGGATAGATGTTGTGGCAGCTATCCGCTCCATGGGATAGGCTAAGCAGACTGTTTGAAATATCACTGATGTGCATAAATAGTGCATTTGTTCTTTAATAATTTGACTATTTAGTACCTTTATTCTCATCCTCCAGAAAATAATACCTTGCCCTAATACCTCTTGTACACAGTTTTTTAACACCTGACTTTTTTTTTTTTTTTTTTTAATAGATGATGGGCACTGCATATTAAGCAGGAGTGGAAGACTGAAGCCCATTTGGGGACAGAATGAGTTTGAAAGATGCTGACAGTGCAGTTTGCCAGGTCTATAATCTTCATATTTACCCCCAACTCTCAACAGAAAGTGCTCCCTGCTGCAAAGTGACAGCAACCAAGGATAGCACGTCTTCAGATGTCATCAAGGATGTGATTAATATCTTAAACTTGGATGTCTCAAAACATTACGTGCTTGTGGAAGTGAAAGAATCGGGTGGTGAAGAATGGGTACTTGATATAAATGATTCTCCTGTTCATAGAGTTTTACTTTGGCCTCGTCGTGCTCAGGACGAGCATCCGCAAAAGGATGGGTACTACTTTCTTTTGCAAGAAAGGAACACTGATGGGACCATCAAATATGTCCACATGCAATTGCTTTCCAAGGAGACAGATGCTCGGCGATTGGTTGAAAGGGGTTTTCTTCCGTGGCATCAGGAGGACTTTGATGACTTGTGCAATCTCCCCAACTTAACGGAGACAACGCTCCTAGAGAATCTCAAATGCCGCTTTCTGAAACACAAAATTTATACTTACGCAGGAAGTATTCTGATTGCAATTAACCCCTTCAAGTTCCTGCCCATTTATAATCCTAAATATGTCAAGATGTATGAGAATCATCAGCTTGGGAAGCTGGAGCCTCATATTTTTGCCATTGCTGATGTGGCTTATCACACAATGCTTAAAAAACATGTTAATCAGTGCATAGTTATATCAGGTGAAAGTGGGTCTGGGAAAACTCAAAGCACAAACTTCTTAATTCACTGCCTCACGGCACTGAGCCAGAAAGGGTACGCAAGTGGTGTGGAGAGAACTATCCTAGGAGCTGGACCGGTTCTGGAGGTAAATTTATGCTAAAATTGCCTTGTGTGAAAATTGTTTCTTGAAAACTTCCAATAACTGCTGTTGAATACTACTTTTGAGAGTCACCTACTTGGTTTAGGCTTTAAATATCACTGGGCTGCATTAGTGTTTGGCTGTGTTGCTCGACTGTCTCTAATTGATTTTCCTTAATTCATCCTTCCGTTCAGTTGACTTCCTGTTGCTTTTAATTTATATTTGACTTAACTTTCCACCACTAAACACTAATATTCTGGGACAGAGGTTACCTGTGTTTTCCATCTTAAAGTTTTGATGACATTTGAATCAAATCATAAGTAAATGTTTTCATAAAAAGATTGTTCCACTGAAACATTAACTGCTTAGTGTAATCACGCCTTTGTGTGTAAGCATGTCCTGCAGCATTTTTATGAACTCACTTTTTGAGGGAGTTATTTCCTTTCTACAGTAGTTTGTTTTGAAGAGAGCAACATTGTTAGTTGGGGAGAAAGTATGAATCGGTTTTGGCTTTAATTACTACAGCATTTCCAACAGAAAGCAAAACTAAACACGTGAGAAGGAAGGGGTACAGCTTGCCTTGCGTTAGGTAATGGCAGGACAATCTTTTAGACTTCAGCCTTTCCCTTTTACTCTCTCATCTAAAAGGAAAAACTCTGAAAGCTTTGATGGATGTAATGGTCACGCGTAATAAAATCTTCAACAGCAAGGAGATTGAACGCATTGTAATTTTTAGGTTTAAATATTCTCAAATGTAACAACACTTTCATTAAAAATTAAGCTTTTAGGTAAAATGTGGAAAAGCAATGAAGTTAAACTTTAAAATGTGTTACATTTATAAATATGATTTGAAAGCTTTTCTGTAAAGAATGAGGAATATATGCAAGTTCTTTTTTGCCTTGCTTTCTGCTACTTGAAAGAAGAAGTAAAATTGTTTGAGGTTTTTTGGTTGCTGGAGTTAAAGTTTGCAGTTCTAAACAGAAAACAGGAAGGGGTCACTGTGGAAAGCACTGGTTGATCAGCTGATCTTTCTGCCTTTGATAAAATTAACTGTTTCAGACCCTAGTCTACCAGATGTGATGCAGCTGTGGCAAACCAGGTAGAGATGTAAAATTTTGTGTTGCGGTTTGTCCATCGAATGAGAAATGCACGTATCCCTAGATTCAAAATTAATAATTTTGCTGTTGTCAAAGGTAACTGTTGTATATGTCTGGGCATGTTCGTGAAGAGTCATTTGTGATTTTCTATAGTAAGATTTGTTGTCGTAAGTACTGCAGCTTCTTCAGACTTCCACTGAGCGTTTAGTAATGCATTGCATGAGAAGACAGTCTTGCTAGCTAGCAATATGATGGACCAATTGAAAGATTAGCTTGCAGACTTGCCAGATGGATTCTAACATGACTGTTGGAGTATATGTTGTCTCTTTTCTGAAATTTTCAGAGAAATTTCTCACTCCTTTGAGGGTGTTTGTCAGTCACAAATTGATTCAGTGTAAACTTGTCCTCCCAAATATTGCAAAAGATAAAGGGGTTTGTGACAACTAAATATAAAAATGTAGGAACATCTGAATCCTAAAATGTCTTTCAGAAGTGAATATACATTCTGTATTAAAATTATTATTCATTGACTTTGAAGTATGGAGAAAGAAACCTTTTTGAAACTTGGAGAGGCTGAGATTTGCCCAGGCTGAAATAAATCCCTGGGATACCTGTGCTTTTGGCACAACTCTGTTTAAGGTGGTAGAAATACCCTTCTCTGTTCACATAACTTCAGTGCGCATCAAAAAGTGATGCTGTGGTAGGTTTAGAATATAGAGAAGTAAAATCAAACTGTCCTACTTTGGGTACTGCAGAGTGGATTCAGTGGACAGCGAAGCTTCCATGTTTCCCAATATGGATGCTAGTGTGCAATTCCAGTCACTAAGCATAACTTTAAAAAAAACAAGTCGAATCTTGGGCTCGGAGAGGAATGTACAGAAGCTCACTTTGCTTTGTGGAAGTTAAACTGACGACAAACTCTTCTGTTAGTTGGTCACTTCTAAATCCAACTGTGGTGACTCAGCTGGGTTTTTACTTAAGGGAACTGAAGCGGTGAAAGGGAATTTTTCTTAAATGGATGTTTCAGGGGATTTTTTGCATGAACAGTTTTGTAGTGTGCCTAAACTATTTGAGCATGTTCTGTTTAATTTTGAAGTTTTATTTTGAGTCTTCATGAAAGATGGAAATGTACTCTTGACTGAAGTCTGTTTCCCTGGTTTTTATGATGTAGAAGTTGGTTGCATTTTGGCTCAGAACTTCCCCTTTTCAGTGACCTCTTATTTTACTGGCACCTAAGTAAAATGTGTCTGTTTATAGGTTGACCTTTTGTAAAAGTTCAAGTAGTTAAATCAAACATTTCTAGCAGAGAGAGGTAAGCACTGTTAGTGTTACGGAGGTGGATTTATAGTTTTATTATTGCATCCTTAGTGAACTTGGAAACATGTTTCTTACAGAATCCCGTTTCTGTGTTGGCTAACTAATCGCTGTTCAAATGTCTAATTTGAAGAAAAACTATTGTTAATAATTTAGCTCCTTGCTCACAATTTCTAGACTTGGAAGGTTGGAGTTATAGCTTGATACTACCTTCTCAAACATCTGAGAAATGAAATGCATGATACCGAGACAGTGTAGTTAAAAATTAAATATGGTACTAGCACAGTTGCTGTCACGTGCGCTAGCGAGGGGAAGGCTGGTCATGGGTTAGTCTCGGATCCTCAGATGCTTTTTGCTCAATCTCAGCACCAGTCTGAGCTGTTTATAGGATTCCTTGTAGGGGATCTAATAAGCAGAGGTAACTAGCACTACTTCTGATTATCTTTGGCACTGCTTGCAGCTTTGTAGAGAAAAAGAATCTGAAAGGCTGGCTGCTTCCCTGGGACAGTGATGCTTCAGCTCAGCCTAAAGCTGTGTTTTGTGCTGGTTTTTAACAGGTCATGAGACGTATAGCTGCCTTAGCTCTATAGGAATTGCTCTCGGGTCTGATTTTTTTAATCGTTTCTCCAGGCTAACAGATCATCTATAGTGAAGAGCAGTCTCCTTAAAACTGGTAGGAAGATAAAGACAGGCTCTGTTTTAAGATACTCCTGACTTTTTCATTCTCTTCTAAATTTAGTGATTATAGTTCCCTGACTTGGAGTTTTTTGCCTTCTTGTATTGACCGTTAAGTTCAGTTTACTTACGCTTGAAGTCCTAAGAAGGAATTTACATTTGGGAAGTATTATTTGGGTCAAATTGGGAATAGTGAATCAAACCTTTGTTTATTTTATAGAGTCTCAAACAAGATAATTAAACCTTTCCATATTCACTTAAGTTTCCAAGAAATTTGTATTTTCCCTTCATCGGGGAAAAATGTTTTCAAACGCATGTTTCAGATATAAAATGCACAGTGTGCAAGCTAAGACTTTGAACTTTAAGTTAGCTTTAGGTCTCCAAAATCAGATTCTTTGAGCCAATTAATTTAGTAAAGTGGCAGAAAATTGAGCGAGGGGATGGGAGCATGTGGCGAGGGACGTAAAGGGAATTGGAGCTTCCTCTTCTGGCAGCAAAGCTCCCTTGGCTTGCTGTCCGTTGTTAAATTCTAACCCTTAGTATCTTGGGTTTATTACAGAAATTATTTTCTTAGTGTGCTGAAGGTTCATTTCCCTCTGAAATGGAAGCTGAGGCATGGCGGGACAGGTGGAAATACTGGGGTTGTCATAACTTTTTCATGTATTATTTTGAAAAGCATTGCTTATTTCGATTTGGATATGTTCTTGAAGATTTTTTGATGGCACTGAACCGTTCTTTGAAAAGAATCAAGGCCCAAATAAAATGGAAAGTCCAACAGGAAGCATTCATAAAGTGGTCTTCTTTAGAAGGCAGTTGTAGCTATGAATTAATTAATATTGACAGCAGAGTCAGGTGGGTGGGGGGATGAGATTTTCTAGAACTCAGCATGTTAAAAGGCTTGTTAAATTTCACTGTAGAAAGTAAACCCTTATGCTTTACCATTCTGTGGAAAACAGAGTAAAGCAATTTGCTGTCAGCTCTGTTTTCTTTATTACAGTCCCATTGTGCTTGTGGTTTTGGTATAAGATGGACTTAAGCTGAGTGGTGCTTCAACTCTGGTTTTCATTTTTATTTGCCATAAAAGTCTGCATATAAATTTAGTGGGTGTAGTCTGTTCTATTTAAGGGAAAGTAGTTGTTTTGAGGCTATTATCTGCATGTGTTTGTTTTAAGAATCATAATCAGAGGAGGAATGGAACTTCCTTTTTCCCCTTGGTTGGATGTTACTAGGTTTTTTTTGGTGGAAATGTGTTGTTGCATACTTTTCCCTGCTGTACAGATCTCTTGGGGAAAAATCGCCTTGTCCTTTACACAGTCTTCTGTGGTTTGCTAAAACTTCCCCAGGACATTATACAGCATGCAGAATTGCAAAATTACCCTGCAACTTCTGTGTTAATGACTGGATATTTTGCAGCACTTTTGTGAAGACCACTACTAAGCTGAGTTCAACTCTGAAGCAGTCATTTCCTCTTCCAGGGTGTGTAATTTGAGTCTTTGATGTCATTTGGCACATTAAAAGATTGGTCTGTGCAGTGGTGGTTCTGCCATGGATTAGAGTGGTTTGCATAGAAACTCTGATAGCTTTTTCAGGTTTTGGCAATTCTTATGAAAGAATTAAGTGAGATTCTTAGTTGTGTTCCTGAGGTAGATGATAAGAGCATGTGTGTGGTTTAGGGGTTTCTTTTTCCAGCAAATAAAAGGAGAATTTGGCTTTTTTCCGGATACTTCTAAAGCTGCCACTGTTGTAGGAGTTTTGAGTAGCAGACTCCAGTGTTCGCCTCTTGCATTCCAAGGTAAGAGGATGGGTTGGATGACTTCCTGACTCCCAGAATAGGCTATCCCAGCTCTGATTCCTGCTGGCCTTGGTTGGGTATTTTTGACTCACATGCTTTTTATATAGCTAGTGTTCTGCATTGGAGAGATTTAGTTTTAGTTTTTTGGTTTTATCTGTCCCCTCATGTACTCACAAGGGAAAACAGTAAATGGGTTTGGTTATATAAATGATTATTTCTCTTTAGCGGAAATTGTCTCTTGTCCCCTCACACCTTCTGAATTTATTTTGTAGAGGCGTAGGTGGCTCTCTGTAAAGGCAAACCGGGGAGCCACTTCAGTTGAATTTGAGCTATGTATAGAGTACCTGGCTAGAATTACCTATGAAAGATGCTTTCCATGCAGAGCAGTGGCTAGGTAATACAGGAGCTTAATTCTTAGCTGTAATCCTTTCTTTGTAGGATAAAGCTAGCGTAGGTTAAAGCTATCTAACTGCTAAATACCAAAATATTTAACATTTCAAATTTTTGCACCTTTCTGATTTTAGGCAGGAATGTCACTTCTTACACAGTTAACTCGTGAAAGTGTATTGAAGAATATGGTAGCAGTGATTAGAGTTTAAAGTTAAATGTTACCCAAAAAAAATTCCCCACCCAAAAAGTTAAGCGACTTGGAATGTTCTTTAAAAAGTTGTAGATGTTAAAGGCTCTTATGAGGAAACCATTCAGTATGTGAAAACTTTCCTAAAAACTGGTAATATTAGATCAGCTTTTAAGAATTTGCTGTATGCTTTGACTAAATACCAGACACATGAGATCATAAGGGCCTTTAGTTTTAAACTGTATTCATTGCTTACATGAGTAATCACTAAGAAAAGTTTTTCAGGAAGCCTGGGTTATGGGATTTCTTAACTCTATAATGCCAAAATATTTATTATTTAAAAATAATGTGGAAAATTTAGCTATACTGTGTTTTGGTTTCTTTACTATATCTAGTAAACTGATAGTTAACTGGTGGCATAAGTTAGAAAACTTTCTAAAAAGAAGTTTTTCCGGAATCAATTTGCAGAAGCAGACAATTTGCTGTGCTGGTGTTACTGGACTTCCACTTTTGGTTTGGTGGTGTTTGGTAACTGTAAGGAGTTGACCTGGATTTTATGCGTGCATTAATATGCGTGTGTATGCAAAATGGACTCTAAAAAAAAAAAAGTGTCCGTAACTTGTTGGATAGTAGCTACAAAAAGATATTGATGACTGTGGTCAATGCTTGCTCTGAAACATCCATCCGTAGGGGTGCTGTTTGCGTTACAGCACGTGTAGCATGGCCTCTAGAAATTAGACGGATGAACTCAGCCTCGGTCACCGATAAGCGCTGCTGGGCACAAATCCTCTCTCTTGAGAAAGCCGTTGACTTTTCTGAAGTTGCAGGAGAATCACCCTGTGGGTTTTCACCGTGCACAGGAAAAGCCCCTTTAGCTTATTCCGTTAGGTCAGAAGTAATGGTTGTCTGAAGAATTATGGACGTTCTCCCAGTTCATAAGAAGTTTCTTGGACTCTCTGAATGCTAGGCAGCTGGCAAGTAGAAATCTACTTGTGAGAGCTGTGAGAAGCTATTTTGGAAATAGTGATCTATGTGTCACATTACAGTGCAGCTGCAACCCTTAAGGTAGCTTGAAATAAAACAAAAACAAAAAAAATGAGAGGGGAAGAGTTTCAATATACAGACAATATGACTGTCATGAAAACGGTACTCCCCCAGGACGTAAACCAAAATTGGGCTGGTTTATGTATGAACAGTTTAGTCCTGTGTTGTGTACAGTATTCACATGTCCATCGTTCTCCGGATGTGTGTGCGGAGGAAGAGGGTGGCATTTTTGTGAAATCATTCCACAAATGTTCTATATTAGGGGAGGCGGATTTCCTAATGGAGGCCTTAATTGCTTGGAACTTTAAGAGGAAGTATCTGTGGCAGGAATTGCTGGTGATAATCTACACCGAGCCGTGGATTTTTCCAAACAATTGCATTTTACACAGGGTTTCTTCTCTATATGCTGGATTGCCTCCTGCACGTTAGAAGGATGACAAGTTTCTCTTAACCTAAGTATGCATAGGTAAGAGTTGATAAAGTTAAGGACATTCCCAGTAACTAATTCTACTGGACTTTTAGATGTAATAAGTTATAGTTCTTAAGTGTGGCTCGTGCAGGGGATATTTTGTGTTCTGTGTGTAGTATCGGCTATCAGAGGGCTCATGATACAGGCAGAAGTATTAAAGAAGCACAAGTTTGTGCCATACCTGGTTTTTCCCCTCTCCTAACACCTCGTAGTGAAACTACTTTTTTTCGGTGTTGCGTAGCAGACTTAGCTGGCCAATGAGTATGACGTGGTTCTGTAAACTGCAGTTTGTGTGTTTATTGTGAAATTTTTGAGGGGGAGCGATGCATTAGGGAACAGGACATAGTGTTTGGTTTTTCTATGGGAGAGGCAATTTCATGGTAATTGTGTTGTCATCTTCCTACTGAACGTGCTCTCTAAGCTTGTAATTGTTAGTCCTTGAGGCCGATTTGCACTCTCTAGCCATGATTACCTTTCCTGTACTCTTAGAAATATCTAAATGCATCATTCCCCTTCCTTGGCCCCTCAAATATTATTGCATGGGGCAAATAATAAACATATATAGATCCGTGAGGAACAGCGGAGGCTTCCTAAGCTGCCTTTTTGGTGTTTGTGTGCTGCCGTTTCTGCAGTAATTCAAGTTTGTACTGCAAGCTAACAGGAGGCTGAACAATGAACAGAAGAGCTTGAAAAGCTGTGTGTTGGCATATTTCGTTTAATTGAAAATTAACTCATTTTGCTGTGTTACAGGCATTTGGAAATGCAAAAACAGCGCATAACAATAACTCCAGTCGTTTTGGAAAGTTTATTCAAGTCAACTATTTAGAGAATGGTATTGTCCGAGGGTAAGTACAGTATGAGGTTCTTCCGGGGTTGATCTCTGTGCTTTTAGGAATTGAAGACTGTTGTATAAAAATGCTGCCTTATTGAGACTCTTGTCATGTGAGAATAGCTTGCTGCTGTGGAGTTTTCGAGACTCTCTAACTGAGCTTTGTGGAATAATCAGGTGACAGATAATATTCCCACTTTGCTGTACAATCATATCAGTTTAAGATTTGACTGCTGCTGCATCTTTACCTTCATGCTAAGTAAAGGCTTTTTTCATAACACCTATTGTCCTCTCCATTTTGCAATTAAAACCAGAAGATCTGAATTTTTAAGAGGAGTTGGCGAGAAGTGAAATAGATTTGAGGAAGCCATTTTAAAGAAACAGTTTAACCAGTTATAAAGACAACTATAAAATTATGATTTTACTTACTTGAAATAGTGTGCTTCTATTGGAAGGTCAAATGTGAAATATTCTATACCTACATTTATTTTTTTAATATATGATAGTCACACCTGAGTCTTAGAATTCTATTTATATTTTTCACCCTGTAGTAGATGCTATAATGTCACATTACTGTAGTCCCTCAATATTAATCAAAGATTATGCTTTGCTCTTCTTTGGTAGTGGGCACTTTCACTTCAAGTGAAGAATTTTGTCCAAAAATTTTCTGTGATGTTAGTAATTTGTGTGCAAATACTTGTGTAGTTACTAACATCATGCCATAAAATCATTTCTTTCAGATCTGGCTTTGTAAAAAGCATCTTAAATTTTTAACGCTTGTATCTGCAAAATTTACAGCAGTATGTCACAGATGCTGTCAAGATGTACCTGTGCTAGTTTGGGTGCAATGCCGTAATACATAATATCGGTATGGAATTCAGCCTGAAGCTTGCTGCACTATGGGATGGCAGTAGCTGTCACTGACTTTGGTGTTCTAGTGTGTCTTTCTTTTGGGTCTTTTTCGTGGTTGCAGTTTACAAAATGGCAATAATTTAAATGACTGGAAACTGTACCGCATTTGCTTTGAGCGTTATTCTGAAAGAAATTGGCATCTTTTCAGATGAAGTCGCACTAGCTCAGGAGATTGGTACAATTTGAATACATTTGTTTTGTCTTCAGCATAAACTTTGGCCTCATTCATTGTATCCCATGTCAAGGAGTTGAGATTATTATTTAGGAGATTATTTTGTCAAACTGTAAGGGTTTTTCTGTCTGTCTGGCTTAGATTTTAGTCTGATGTGTATACCATTATAAAAATCTAGCAAATTTGTTAGATTGAGAATTGGACAGGTATCCAGTATATTTTTGGGGTCTTGTAGTCTTGGCATTCCTTGTCAGATAACTCTTAATCTCGGAGTAGATAACAGATTGTTAGCACTCTGCATATCATGTTTCTTCTTACAATTTTTCATCAGCACTTTTCTAGCTTCGTCTGCCTTTTTCCAGTTATGTCTACTAAAACCAAGCAGTAAAGATAGGTGTTTCTCTTTGTTCCAATTACAATATAGTGCATACTGAATTTTTTGTTTTGGGTTTGAGATAGTGACTAAGCTATTCTCTTGTATATTCTAGTGCAGATTTAATTATTTGAACTCTCTTGGCAGTCGCTCTCTGATGTTTTGTGAGGTCTTTTCTTTTGCCCTCATGCTTTTTTCATTTTTTTTATGGCTCTTCAGGGCTGTTGTTGAAAAATACCTGCTTGAAAAATCTCGTCTTGTTTCTCAAGAAAAAGATGAAAGGTAAGAGATTAGTACAGTTTACTAACACAATCATAATCAATGCAAGAGTTTAAGAGCATTTAAAGTATCTAGAGTAAAAGAAAAATCATTACATTTTAATGAAAGAGAATTGTATTGACTTTGTAGGAACTACCATGTCTTTTATTATTTGCTACTTGGAGTCAATGAGGAAGAGTCTAAAGAATTTCACCTCAAGCAACCTGAAGATTATTTCTACCTCAATCAGGTAATCTGTGACAGGGATTTAGCAATGCATTAATAAATGCTGTGTGTCTGTTGTGTTAAATATGAAAGGAAGCAGAACAGATTATACAGTTGTTTTCTTGTGATGTTTGGGCTTCGTTCTTTGCCTTTAATTATGGATCTCTCTTCACAGCATAACTTGAAAATTGAAGATGGTGAAGATCTCCGACATGACTTTGAAAGATTAAAACAAGCCATGGAGATGGTTGGCTTCCTTTCAGCAACAAGAAAACAGTAAGTAGAACCCTTTAAGCTTTTGTTCCCGATAGCTAGTTAATGTTTGTGAATTGCAATAAACTGTATGTGTGTTGGGATCACATTTAGTCCAGTAGAAAGAAAGGAGAGCTGAGTATTTGAGGGCTTACAGACAAATTCTTGAAGTAGAACTAAGTCTGCTAACCTGTTATAATGAACTTGTAAGAAAAATTCTTGTAAAATTCAACTTTTCTTCCTTAGGATTTTTTCAGTACTTTCAGCTATTCTTTATTTGGGCAACGTTACGTACAAGAAGAAAGCTACAGGTCGTGATGAAGGGTTGGAAGTAGGACCTCCTGAAGTATTGGACATCCTTTCCCAACTTTTGAAAGTAGAGTATTTCTCTTTACCTCTAACATTTGACAGATCTTTTTGTCATGCTCTACCTCAGCATTTTACTTGAACATCTTGTTGGCCAGTTTGCTATATCTAGATTTGGTTTGTGATACTTCCACAACACTTATCTTATGGGAGGGGAAATGGATAAAACTGGTGAAATTATTGGGATTAGGGATGGAATATAGCCCATAGCATAGAAGTAGAATTTGTTTACACAGTAATCATAGAGCTGAGCAGGAATAAATTTAGTGGAGATGCATTCTTTGCCACCATAGGGAAACATCTGAATGAATCTAGGATGAGAAAAACTTAAAGAAGTTGAAGAACTTGTAAAGCTATTGATGAATGGTAACTGTAGCTGTTGTGAAAGAGCTTGGGCTTCTCTGAGGAAATGGTGATGTCCACTGTTGCCATCAGTTTACTTATTGGGGAGCTTGAGGGTGACAGTAACTCTTGTTCTTTCTTGTTTTGAAGGTTAAACGAGAAATTCTAGTAGAAGTGCTAACAAAAAGAAAAACTGTGACTGCTAATGATAAGCTTATTTTGCCATATAGTCTCAATGAGGTGAGTGAAAGAACACTAGCAGAATTACTTTAAAGAATTAAACTTGCTTTTCTGGCTACAAAAAAGCTAATAAGGTACACTTTCGCATCTAGTGAGGGATGTCTGGAACATTTGAAGTTAGCATTAAAGGAAAATTTTGTTTTTATTTGTCTCTGCTAGGATTGTAACCTTTGAGTGACACTGGTCTGAAATAGAAATGCTTTTTTTTAAACAGTTATGAACATTGTTTCATCTGCAGGCAATAACAGCTCGTGATTCAATGGCAAAGTCTTTATACAGTGCTCTGTTTGATTGGATTGTTCTGCGAATTAATCATGCACTCCTTAATAAGAAGGACATGGAGGAATCTGTTACAGTAAGTTTCTCACAAAAAGAAGTCTTTGTAGACAGTTGTGTATTTAGAGCTATCAGAGAATGCTATAGATGGCATGTTCAGATAGCTGGGATAAATTTTTCTTCTGAAGTCCATGATAAATTTCTTGGTAATATTTAATCATCTCTGTTTTCACAATAGACATAACTGTTAACTGTTCAAAATCTATTAGCAGCATACTCTACAGTGCTTTTTGTAATGGTTAGCTGTTGTGGGTTAAGTCACTGTATGACGGATTGCTTAACTGGATTTCCACATCTTCTTTTAGTGTTTGTCCATTGGTGTACTTGATATTTTTGGATTTGAAGACTTTGAAACCAACAGTTTTGAACAGTTCTGCATAAATTACGCAAATGAGCAGCTTCAGTATTATTTCAATCAGCATATTTTCAAATTGGAACAGGTAAGAAATTAGAGTTGCTGAAATAAAAACTTGTTTTTATCAAGTGCTCATATATTATGCAAACTTAGCCACTATTCTGCAAAACCCCATGGCATAATTTTTATAATTGCTTGAATATATTTTCAAAAGTCTTATTTTTTAACAACTTCTTTTATTATTGCTTATTATGGTCTTGTTTGACAGTTGCAGCTTTGCTTATATTTAGTGCTCTATATATACTAATGACAGTGGGGTCTGTCTTCAGAGGGCTAGCATTAAGTTTCTGCTTGACTGTAAGAAACAAAAAAGACATTCAGGGAACCCAAGACAGAAGCCAGAGGAAACCTTGAGATTGAAAGTCTATAGGTGAGGTGTTTTTTTCAGGGTTTTTTTGGGGGTGTGTGTGGGTTTGGCTTTTTGCTTTTTTTTTTTTTTTTAATGGTAGGTGAGGTTTGTTTCAAGGTTGGTTGGTTGTTTGGTTTTTTATGGTTGGGACACAGTTTCTCTTATTTTTGACAGTTTGCAAATATTTAATAACCAGTTGTTGTTGCTTCTTCCACCTGACTGCATCTAGGGGATGCAACTGTATGTTGATATTAGCAGTAGTTCTGAAATCCTGATATTAGTGGCATATGTTGATTTACTTGTTCGCAGATGGTATAATCTTCTTCGAGAGTGCTTTGAGTGCTGCAAGAGCTAACATACCCTGTTTCTAGACTGAGGTTCGGGGGATTTTGTGCTCTAGACTTGGATTTTTTTCTGGTTTGTGCTAAAACGTTATTCTCGGGTCACTCTGCTGAAAGAAAGAAGTCATTCTGTAGTATGTGGTATTTTGTCAACAATATGTAGATAACTTTAAACAAGTGTTTTAAGGAGAAGAAAATTACCAAATATACCAACTTCATACGTAAACATCATGTTGAGGTCCCTGTTTTGTAACTTAGGACAGAAGTGGCTATCCAGGCGAACTAGAGTAAATAGTTACATTGTTTTCTTTTTTTAATGCCATTTTTCCAAATAAGCTTAATCCTTGAATGACCCATTTCCTGTATCTCTTGCAGCATGAGGGCCCTCGGGGGGATCTCTATATCTTTCTAAAGAAAGGCTTTTTTGTCTGTGGAAAATGGCATTTCAGTTCTGTAATGTGGCATGTACACTGAGCAGCCTGTCGTTAGGCAGACTGAATTCTACCTACTTAAAATAATCCATTTCTTATCATCGTCATATAGAACAGTGAGAGGTGCTCTTTGTCTCTTCTTAAACATAAAACTTTAGTTAATTTTCTGTGGGATTTTTTTTTTTTTACATTAGTACCTTATCATTTGCTTTTTCTGTGGGCATTTACAGCATTAAGAAAAACTCATATTTTGGTTCCATATCTTAAGGAGAAGCTTGTCCTGTCAAGCATTTGATGCATTGACATTTCAGCAGAAGAGCTTCATATTCTCTTGTCGGGGAGGTCCAAATTTTCTGAACCTTATCAATATACATTGCTTCCTTAGGGAAGTTCTGGTGTTGACGTTGTGTAGGGCTTAACTGCCTGTTTTTGAAACTTCGCCTGACAGTGCGATTTGGAAATTCTGGAACTTGATATCAAATATTTGTCATTTCTCATAATACAAGAACTATGGAAGAGAAAAATAGACTTAAATTCCTCCAATATATGTCTACCTAGGGTTTTAGTGTAATGATGTAGATGTAATGTCTAACTGCAAGTTCGTAGACTGCTGATTTCTGGCAAGGCACAGCAAAACATTCTTTTCACTGTTTTGTTTTTTAAATAGTTTTACCCCAAGCATCCGCTGTTGAGTGACTTGCCTAGGTGGACCTTTGATCTGATTCAATATGCCTACTGTTCTGTTCTTATATATAAATTTTCCTTATTTTTTTCTGCTGCCTGAACTAACAAACTCAACTTGCCATAGCTGTTCAAGGATGTCTTTTGAGCACTTAGACCACAGGACATCAAAGGTCAGGGTACTGTACTAATGAGGGAATTTTCTTGAGCTACACAGGAGGAGTATAAGAGTGAAGGGATCGCTTGGCACAATATTGACTATACTGATAATGTGGCCTGCATTCACTTAATCAGCAAGAAGCCCACTGGCCTCTTCTATCTTCTGGATGAAGAAAGCAAGTAAGCAGCAAACGGCTTCTGAAAAAAAATGTGTGGCAGGGAGGAGGGAAGGACTGTGCAAGGGAACAGAAATACAGCACTTTAAAAAGGAGAGGGATGTTGTGGGAAGCAAAGGGTCATCTTATGTCTATGATCTACACTCTAGTTTGCTTCTAATGACTCCAATATGGTAGTGATATAAATTGATGCTAAAATTGAACTTTGGCTTAAGCAGACTTAGAAACTTTGACTTTTGTGTTTTACCATGGAATTACAATTAAAGTAAAATGCATGTAAGTCAGTCTTTGGAACATTAAGGAGCAAATGTGGTAAATAGTTAATGTGGTGCTAACTAAACTTGGCTGGTGAGGTGGGAGGAAGCATTGACATACACTTGAAACCTCAGAATATTCTGCTATGCGTGGAGCTGTTTGGTTTTGGTCCAGAAATTAAGCCCATCTCTAATATTCAAAGCAGGTGTGTAAGTCTCAATGAAAGCATAGAGATCTTGGACAATAAAATAGTTTCCACAAGGATCAATAGGCGTTCTTCAGTCTGTCACCTTGCACCACAATAAACGTACCTATATTGGGAAAATATCTGACCTCTTTTGTTTTGTGTTCCTAGTTTTCCACATGCCACCAACAAAACTCTACTTGCAAAATTCAAACAGCAGCATGAGGAGAACAAGTTTTTTGTTGGAACCCCAGTGATGGAGCCTGCTTTTATTATTCGACATTTTGCTGGGAAAGTTAAATACCAGATAAAAGTAGGTGATAGATCTGATGGCCACAAAGAAGAATTCCTTGCATTTCTGACAGTGTTTTGTCAGGGTGTAGAAAATTTACTGGGAATGGGCTGGATCAGATGTGTCCTCAGATGTACTTTAGGGTTGGGTTTCTTTTTTTTTTTTTGTGGTTGTAGACTGGAGAATAATGCTCACTATAGTGAGAATTATTTAGAATAATGAATTATTCTGAACAGCAATTATATCTTGGGTCAAAACACAGCTTTCCTGAGAGCTTGTGTTTCAATGTTCCTGTTTTGCAGGATTTCAGAGAGAAAAATATGGATTACATGAGACCAGATATTGTTGCTTTACTACGAAGCAGTGACAGTGCTTATGTTCGGGAGCTGATAGGAATGGACCCTGTAGCTGTGTTCCGTTGGGCAGTTCTGCGGGCAGCTATTCGAGCAATGGCTGTCTTTGCAGAAGCGGGACGCCAGAGAGCTCAGAAGACTGCAGGTATGGTATGAAAAAACGCTCTCGAAACGCTTTTGAATACTGTACAATTGGTTAGTGCTTGTTGACAGCAAAATGTTATCATCCAGATGTGATCTTGGTTTGGTACCCAAGGACAAAACTGACTTGTGAAAATGGCTTAACATTCATACACCAAAGAATTGTCACTGAGAGCATTCGGACTTCCTCCTCCAATAAGTGCACCATTTCCAGCAGGCTGTGCCAAATTTGAAGTCCTATTTGTAAAAGTTGGGGAAGATATTACTAGTTCTAGTGTACTTGTCTTATCGCTGGTTTTGATCTTCCCAGACCTCACTGAAGTTTCAAATGAATATCTGGGATTAAATACTGATTTTGAAAAGCTTTTCTGAGCAGCTGCAGTTTACTTTCTAGTAGTAGGAGTTTGAGAAACAAAGTGGTCTAGCTTGATAGCTAAAGTACTAGACAAAAACTCCAAGCCCTTCGATAGATATTTTGCTTGTTACAGTTGGTGGGGTTTGGGTTTGGTTTGGGGTTTTTTTTGCCTGTTATGTTCGTATCTTTGTCAAAATTAAACTTGTTGATTATTTCATAACAGGAGTGGTACGTCAAGGACCCAGAGTTCCCCTTGGAGAACTCCAGAGATCAAATACACCAGTAGAAAAAGTTTATCGGTGAGAAACATGTACTTAACCCATATCAGGGAAAAGACCTGAATTGCTGAGTTGCATTTTCATATATCAAATATCAACTAGATATTTCCACAAGGATAGCAAGCTTTATTTCTTCTGCCTTGTTTTGTTTGGCCTTTTTAATACTATCAAAACAATATTCTAGCTTACTTTATGTAAGACCCAGTACTCCCAAATGTTGGTGACGTAGCCTCAGTTCCATTTACCACTGGGTTTTTGAGTTGTCTGTCTGTACTGTGTATATGTTGCTTTTAGCATTGTGTGTTCCTCTGCAGCCAGCCTGTGTCACTGGAGGATTCCTAGGAGCACTCCTGTTTTTTGCAGCCTTATGACGTGATTAGGAGGCAGGGCAAGTCCTACAGAACTGCCTCCACACATTGCTCTGTATAGGCGCATTTGCCTTTCTATGAGTATTTAGGTTTTATACATGTTCCTTTTGCAGCTGCTCAATGCTTGATTTCTCATTTGATTGTTCTGAGGATTTCGATATAAATGCTTTTGAAGACATCATTTCTTTTTATGAAAACAAAAAGTAAGTAGAAATAGGCCTGCACTTAAAGGCCAGGGAGGCACATTCCTGGACAGACTGACCTTCTGAGCGTGCTCTGTGTAAAAGTGAAGCCATGAAGCACACATTAAAGTAGTGACTGCATGGTGCTTCGTAATTGCTTCATCTTGGACAGTCTCTGTCACTTGTGGCAACTAAGAACTAAAGATACAATTCGGGTGAAAGGATTGGTCGTAGCGTAACATACCTGCTTCCTTGTGATATCTTAAAACAAAATCTTGATATTCAAAAATGTTCAGAGGTACTAAGGGAAGCAAGCAACTGTCTGTAATAACGTTGCTGCCTCAGTGAGCAGCTCAGAATGGTGATAGCATCTAACAGCCAGAAGTGATTCTTACGCTTCTGTTATTTTTGGTTTGTGCCTCTCTGGAGAATAAAGAAGGTAAGTTCTGTGCCAAGACACAACACTTCACAAGCACGCTGCATGCTTGAAATAATGGAATCTGCCACAAATTAGGGACCATCCCAGGCTTACTTTGAAAAGCTAAATGTGTGAATAAGTTTGAGATGGAAATGAAAAACAAAATTTCATCAAGTAGTCCTGTAATAGCTAGTTTTTAACTTACTTTTCTGATGTAAGTCTGCTTAAGCAGCCTCATTTTAGTAGTCAGATCTATATAAAAAAAAAAAAAAATTACTGCTTGATTATAAAGAAGCTTATATATATCTGAAAAGGCTACTTTGTTTAACAAAAAGGTTCCTTGCACATGAAGTACATTTTGCTAAATTTCCCTCTATTTTCTGAATTGATGGCTCAAGAATTTACATGAAAAGGTAAAATTAGAGAGTAAGTTTAGTAGGAGACACTGGTAATTAAATTTTAGGGCACTAACAGTAGAAAGTGCTGATTTGACATCAGAATCATTCATGCTTAGGAAAAAGTAGTCTGGGATTGACCTGCTACTGTTTGGAGCACACTTGGTGATGGGATCTCTTGGGTTTTTAACTCCTTTTTTCCCCTCTCTTATGGCTGTGTATCTTTGTGTGCCATCTTTGTTTTGCTGTGAGTCATTTTAGAGACATGCATGAACAAATCATCGCAAGTATAAAAGGACTTCCATGGCAGGGTGATGATCCCTGTAAGCTGCTTCGGTCACTCAGTCGACTTCAACACCGCTCCCACTTCATGTGAGTTCTGGTGCTCTAGGTATTGCTTTGAAAGTGCAACAATAACCAAGCAGTTACTCTAGTCCATGGAAAATATACTTGTCCCGAGTTTGTCTTCTGCAAAAAAGTAAACAAGACAATTAAGAACAAAATAATTCCTTCTAAAAAATATAAAGTCTATAGAGAATGCTTTGTTTCTTCATTGCAGTAGCTGAAAGCTAAACCTACTTTTCACGTAAACTTGCTTTAAAACCCAGGTATGTAGTACAAGCTTGTTGCTGCAAAATGTTCAACAATGAAATCTCTCACAAGTTACAGCTAATGCTTTCCTCAAATTCAGGATGCCAATGCTATGTATATTCCTGGGTCAAGACTCTTTACGTGTGCACACCTATGCACGTGTAAGAAAATCGATCTGTGGTCCGTTGTACAACAAGTAAATGTAAACTGGGTGGCATGGAGTTGGAACATGCCTTACATCACAGAGTTAACATGCTTAGAATTAGGAGGATGTGAACTACAGCCTTGTTTCTGAGAGCTTCCGCTTCTTGTTCACTGTCTGTGTGTGGATGAGAGCTGCGCCTGAGGTTTGTGTAGTGCCCCAGGAAGTCCTGGGGATGATCTCAGACGTATCAGAATTTGTAAGTGGAGCGCTGGCGCATGTGTTGTCCTTTTGTGAGCAGTTAAGTACTTTCACAGGGGTTCTGGTGCAAGCAGCAATAACTTCTGAATCAAATATTTCGATTTGATAGTGCCTTAGTATTATGACGAGAGTTCAATGACTGTACAGTTAGATAAATAGAATAACTTGCACAAAAACAGTCTATGCAACAGTGCAGTTCTTAATAGCTTTAACTTTACAAACAGTGTTTCACTTTTGAAAGCTCCCAATACCTATGGAATTTATTAAAAAAACCAAACAAACAAAAACTTGTTGTGAAGCAGTTTGCATTTCTTGCATTGATCACTTGTAAGAGACGTGCATGAACACACCCTGTTGCTGTTGTGCTAATTTTCTTCTGTCCTTCACCTTGCCTCATAAATTGCACCAACTTATGGCTTGCTGAAATAACTAAAAATCATGTGTATTTTTTTCTTAAATGATCTTTAATATTTTAACAGGAAAAATAGAGGTATCAAACAAAAGCAGATCATTCCCAAGGTAAAGTTATTCGGTAAATGTAGATTTCTCTTGGTTTATTGTTTGTTTTCTGGGTTTGTTGTTGGGTTTGTGGGTGGGGTTTGTTTTGGTTTGGTTTGGTTTTTTTACTGTGAATGTTAATCTTGATTGACAGAACTCACTTCAGAAAATACTGTTTCATAGTGTAGGGAAGTTGTGTCATCCTCTAAAACTTCCTTTTTGACAATCTAAAGGATAGGTAAATGTTCATCTTTATAAGAGTTGCTGAGCAGGAAAAAATTGTGAATTGGCATCTGTTTAGACTAGAGATGCCATAAATACATAAAGCCATTTCTAATCAAGTCATTGAAGGCAAACACAGTGATTATGTAATTCATCTTGTTCACCATACGCTCTTGGGATGGGGCAATGGAAAAGTTTCACTCTTAAGAAGATGCTTTGGTCCAAAATAAAAATAGGCATGAAGTGTAACATGGCATTGAATGTGGAGCTCTAGGTAGTTGTTTTCATTCTTACTCATTTTGATGCAGATGGAAATATTTCCCTAGTTAAGAGACTTGTACTTTGTTGATTATGAAAACTTTCTTCTAGAACTTGCTGGATTCCAAATCTCTGAAGCTCATCGTAAGCATGACTCTGCACGATCGAACTACAAAATCCCTCTTGCACTTACACAAAAAGAAGAAACCCCCTAGCATAAGCGCACAGTTCCAGGTAGGTGACTGATGTGGTGGTATGTGCATCTGGGTGTACCCTGACCTCATAGGAACAGACCTTTGTGGTCTGATCTAGGCTGATCTTGCTTGAAAAAAAAAAAAAAGGGTTTTATTCTGGGGATTTGTTTGAAGTAGGGTTTATTACTTGATTAATGTTAGACTACATTTAGGGACTACTACCCTTATGCTTTGAAATGTGTTAGTTCTCTGTACAATCAGCCTCATCCTTGCATGCAGATTTAGTGCTACTGTAACAGCATGTGCAAAGCCCACTTTTCATTATCCCGAGAAAAGGTAAAAACAAATAAGGGATTTGCTGTGCAGTACGGGAGAACCTCCATATTGGATGAAACAGGATTTTGTATAGCCATCAGACCTGAAAGAACCTCATTTCTGAGGAAGAAGCTGTACTGCTGTCAAATGCAACTCCAAATGCTGGTACCTGAAGAAAAAAATGTTTCTGAATATTTCATTTCAGACTTCACTTAATAAGTTGCTGGAGACACTGGGTAAAGCTGAGCCGTTCTTCATCCGTTGCATCCGCTCCAATGCTGAGAAGGTAAGACTGCCCTAAGAGCTGAGCAGATGTGACTGCTGAGGATGTAAGTCTTCTAGCCCTGTAAAATATCTCTTTTGACTTGTTCACTGTCATTCTGTATGAAGATAAAAAGTAACTAGGGTGTGAAAACAGAATGTGCTTTCTCTACTGGACAGAAATAGGACTCTCCAGGCAATTACTAGCTGTTGACTGCTGATCTTTTTCAGAAAGAGATGCTTTTTGATGAAGGCTTGGTGCTTCAACAGTTAAGATACACTGGCATGCTAGAAACTGTGCGAATCAGAAGGTCTGGCTACAGTGTCAAATACACATTCCAGGTACGTGAGGAACTGGAAGTGGATTATGCTTTCAGAAATACCTGCTCTTAGAAAAACACGCGTTGCCTTGGACTCTTTTGTGTCTCTCCTCATATGAAGCTCGTGACCACTTGGCATGAACTGTAAAAATTCATTGTAGTTTTGATAGGGCCTGCATGGTAACAAGTTGTGGTCTAAACTATTGTGCGAGTCATCTACCAGTAAGTTGTTCTACTTGTTGCATGAAGGAAAGCATTCTGAGTGCTGTATGAGGAATCAGTGCTGCACATTTCTGTCTCCATATGTGAATTGTTTTCTATAAAACACTCTGTGCGTGTAGCTTTATAGATCACATATAGGGGATATTTACTGTTAATTGGAGACTGAATGAAGCCTGCATTTTACAGAGTAGGAAAAAAATAGCTAAATTCAGAGTGAGAAATAAGTATTTTCAAACCCCTGTAGCTCAGATATCTTAGCTTAATTGTAGAAATCTAGTTAAAACTCTAAACTTGTGAACTGCCTTCTAACTTTGATCTCTTGCTGTCTCTGCTTTTCACAGGAATTCATAGACCACTTTCGGGTGTTACTGCCCAAAAATGCCAAAGCCTCTAAGGAAGACATTTGTATTTATTTGAATAAACTAGAACTGGATGAAAACTACTATCAAATAGGGATGACCAAGGTCTGTGAAACTTTCCATAAGCCAATAAGAAATACTGATGTATGCTGCAAAATTTAGCACGATTCATTTACAGGTGTTGCTTTTTTCTGCATTTTGTATTTAAATTAGCTATTTTAACTCCTGTAACTGTTGATACAGACATTAGTAGTTGCCTCATTGTTTTTGATGCCAACCTGTCGTCTTGCAATACAGTACAATTCTGTACTGTATGGATATTACTTCTGGGAAATTGTTGCTATTGGCATTTGTCAATGTTTTCATTTCAGAAGGGTTCTATGATTTGAAGGTTGTAAGTGTAGTTGTATGTTTGAGAATCTAAACACTGAGATTTGGTAAAACAAGAGGACTTTTACTTTTTGGGTGTGCTAATTGCTGTCAGCTGATAAGGTTTGGTTCAGTAATAAGTATTACCATTCTCATTTTTTAGCTTGTGGAGATGCCTCCAGTGGGGGCTGAAAGGTGCCTATTAACTGTTTATTGATGAACTTTTCTTTAACTGAGCAGGTTTTTATGAAAGAGGCTGAACGGCAGATACTACAGGATACACTATACAAAGAAGTGAAGAGGAAAATCATTCTCCTTCAGAGCTGGCTCAGGATGGTTTTAGAAAGGAGACGCTTTCTCAGAACAAGGCAGGCAGCCATTGTTTTACAGGTATCTTTGGGAATTGCCAATCTTCTTTTCCTAACAAAGAAAGCAAGCCCCTCAAATAACACTCCCCACCTTCAAGTACCCCTCCCTTACTTTAGAAATCTCCCTTCTTAGGCTTGCTGGCGTTCCCGTTGTGTTAGGATGGCACTGCAGAGGAATAATGCTGCCATTTATATTCAGTCAGCATGGCGAAGATACAGGGAGCGAAAATGCTACCTTCAGCAGAAGAGGAGAATTTGTCTCCTGCAAGCTATGGTCAGAGGGCATCTGCAGCGTAAGAGGTAAAGGAAGAGGAGCAATATGATATGAAAACGTGCATTTTAACCACTTAGCTACTCGGCTTCACCTGCCAAGCTCGGCTTCCATGTGATATGTTGACTTAGTAAACAACTTATGGATAGTCATTACCATGTGATGCTGCAGTCAGTACCAAATGGCTGGTGGTGTGTGGAAAATGGTTGAGAGCTTAGGACTTGAGCATTATTCAGCTGAGCTGCCCTGATGTGTGCCAGTCCTAATAAGCAGACGTCCATGCAGTCATGCTGGGATTGTAAGTGTATTTGTACTTTGTGTCTGTATTGGTATTTAGGCTGCATTTAAACAATTGGGTACTTTTCTTGACCGCTGTGCATTAAATGTTTGTGTTTTCATCTTACAAATTCTTAACAGATTTCAGAAAATGGCTATAGAAAGGCAGAAAGCTGAAGAAAAGCAGAGAGAAATGCAGGAAGATCAAGACGGAGAGAATGATACGAGGAAAGATGAGCACAGTGAACCAGCAACAGATCAGTTGCCTGTGAAACACAAGGCAGAGCTGGATCAAGCTGTTGGGGACAGAGATGAAACTCCAAATGAGCAAGCTGAAAACCTGAGCTCATCTGAAAAAGCCACCTTACCTCACAAGAACGTGACAGAGGGCTCTGAGAAAGTAACAAACAGCCGGGAGAAACGTGAATCTCGCCGGCAGAGGGGGCTGGAACATAACGAGTTACAGAATAAGCATGTCCTGTTTTCCTTCGAAGGACCATCTTCACTGTGCCATGAGGAACAAACCTCTTCTGAAGAGGCCCTGGAAACTGTTCCAGTGCCAAAGAAATCCACAGCACAAGATACTGTCCTTCAAGGAAGCAGCGAGGGAGAGAAAAGTCCAAGTGAAGAAAAAGCTCTTTCAGACACGCCACTGTCAAGCAAGATAAAAGAAAGCAGTCCTATTTCTGAGCAACCACCTGTATCAGAAGGGGAAAAAGTAGATGATAAGGCAGTTGACAGAATGAAGACACAAGGGAACCAAAATAACCAGATAAAAGGCAGCCAAAGCTTTAACTGTCCGGAAAGGCCAACAAATCTTGCACTGAATCTTCATAATACGCTGTCTGCTACTAGGAGCTTTCTAACTCCAGCTGAATGCTGGGCAGATAAAACTAAGCGTCCTGTTCAGAAGGCAACCAAAGATCTGGATAGTCCCACTTCTTCCCCAATCCAGAGATATGTGGATGACCCAGGGAAACTAAAGTACAAGAGAGAGAAGTGGAAAGGAAAGAGACAGTCTGATGCCAGTCAGAATGATATGCTGAGTCAGTCTTTGGATGAAAGAACACGTGCGGATAAGTCTCCTCAGGATCACCTACAGTAAGGGCAGCTTCCTAATTATTTTTACTTTTTCAGAAAACAGATATCTGTAATATTTTAAAATAGATGGAGAACTGATATCCTGTACATCTGGCTGTCTTACGGGGGAAAATAGAGCTACGAACAACTGCTGCTTTTTCTTGGCTCCCAGTGCTGCAGTTGAATCTGTATGGGTAGAATGTTTTCAGAAGCTAACAAAAGATACAAAGCTTGCCTTGCTGAATTAAAATTGGAGAGTCAGGGCTTTAGTTAAAGTAGTGTCTCAAATCTACCTTTTAAATAACCAACATATCAATGTTAATAAATGTTAAGAGGCTACAGACTTCTATAAAATACATAATCTGAAACTAATCTTGTAACATTGCAGAAAGAAGGGGAATTCATCTTCATTAAGTGATCTCTCAACCCTTGCCCAGTCTGTTGCCTTGAATCAGGTACTGATGCTATTGTGCATATTTATACTTAATAATCATTGTTTACAAATATTAAAGATTTGTGAAGAATTGCCTAGTGTGTTCTGTATGCCTGTGTTCATTTCAGGTTGATTTTTTTTTTGGCTTGATATCCATGTAAAAAAATTTCATTCACAAATATTATACAACAATTTGAAAACTTAATTTTTAATAAATGGACCCTTGATCAAAGCATTAAATATACTTGGTCCTTATATTACTAAGCTAATATCTATTGGGTAAAGTGTTTTATCTTGATGAAGCAAACTTTTTTCCTCATTTCTAGTTTTTAAAACCATTTAAAGAATCTATTTCACTCAACATGTAGTGTTTTGACTCCTCTGCTGTAGCAATCACCAGATACGATAGAAGAAGAAAAAGACAACAAGAAATATCCTGTGCAAAAGAAGCCCAGTGACCTCTTGCCTACCTCGGATGCAGCCGTTTCCCTGCAGTCACCAAGTCAGCAAATAGATGCCAAGTATGTATTCTGTGTGTGACTGGCCTACCTTTAAAGAGGAAAAAAAGAAAAAGATTTTCCACTGGTACTCTCACTTGAGACTGATTGTGGAGGGACACGTGTTGACATCAGCTACATGAGTGGCTGTGTTGCTCATTGACTTGATCTTCATGTTGATGTAAGCATGATATCTGAACCTGCTGAGGAGCACGTTCTCTGCTTCTTGCATAGCACTTGTCTTTGAACTGGTTCTTTTTAACTTAAGAACCACCATACAGGCTCAGATCAAAGGTCCATGTAGTGTACTGTCATCCAGACTGAGAAATAAGACACCAAGAGAAAAGCTTAAGAACCCAGCAAGCATGTAATGCTCTTTCCCTGGCCTGCTCCTCCAGCTTCTGCTGCAACTCGGGGACTTCCTGAGCCAGAAATGATGTCTTGGATATGTGACGTGTTGTCTCTGTGCATGTTGAAGGTAGTGCTCTAATCTAGTAAATACCAGAATGTCCAGATGTTCTTTCAGACTGTCTTTCCTTTTTTCTACTGCTCAGTTTTTCTGCAGGTTTGACCTTAGAGGAAGTATGCACATAGAGGTTAATCCTATTGTGGGTGTTAGCTGTACTGTTAAAAGAGCCTTTCCTTGTAGTAGAGCCAGCTTCCATTACTAATGTGACGAACTTGTGTCTGCTTTTGTGTTCAGGTCTGCTTTTAAAAGTCCTTTGCGTAGACTTCTGGGGAAAAAGCCAGACAAGAAAATTCCAAAGGAGAGTCCTGATGTGATTGATGAAGGAGATGGCCTCTCCCTTGTATCTTGTGTCCTCTTTCCAGAAACAGGAGGAACCCAGAAAGTTTCAGAAGGTTTGTGACTTAATCCCCAGCTTGTTAATATCCATCTTTTCTGTAATGTTTTGCATGGAAACAAATACTGCAGAATTCGGTCATCCTGCTTTAATATACAAATTAATTTATTTCCCAGCTGCTTCTGGGCAGCCAAGTCGCCTCCAGGCAGGGGAGCGCCATGTGAAAGAGAGCAGTAAAACAAAGAAGAACCGCACTATAAAGATCAGCAAGATCTCAAGTGTGTCTCAGCATGGAAGCTCACCAATTGTCCGTGAGATTGCAAATGCCAATGAACTGAAACATCTCGATGAGTTCCTCCTAAACAAGGTAAAAGGCTCTCAACTATGATAAAATTCAGGCCTGTGTTCACTGTTTGTGTGGAATTTTAAAGACTGCTTTTCTAGGTGCAAGTTTATGTTATGACTTCAAGCAAAGGGGAATCGATTTGATAGCTTGACCAAATTAGGTCTGTTTTAAAGCCCTTTCTATTCCTTTCTTTAAGTCTCTGAATGCATTACATTACATTAAATCCTGGTGGCATTCATGTTAGTTCTTCATCTGTTTACAAACAAGTGGGCGTGCTTAAAAAGATAAAGCATGAGTTGTAAGGAAATAGAGTTCTCTAGAACCTAACTACCTGACTCCTGTTTTTGTAATGCATCACAGTGCATTAAGAAATGTTATAAATAACTGGAATGGTCACAGATGACTAAGCCCAGTGACTGAAACTTAACACTGGTTGGATGTTCCTATTTGAATGAAATTTGATGCAGATGTATTTGCCTTCTAGATCAATGACTTACGCTCCCAGAAGTCTGGTATTGAATGTTTGTTTTTTGAAGCCACAGAGAAGTTTAGAGGAAACATCAAGACCATGTACTCTGCTCCTGTAAGTAGTAAATCTCCATAAACTGAAAAGTTGGTCGGTAATGAATGGATCATGTGCAGTTTAAATGCTTGACCTACAGCTCTTTAACAAAGCAATTCTTAGCATAGAATTCAAAGCTGAATGTTAGACTTGAAAATAATGTTTTACAGTTCTGCTGTAATCTTAAGCAGACTGTTTTGTTTCCTTTTTCTCATTCGCTCAGCTGTAACTTATTTTTAGAAATGGATGGATTTTGCTGTCTTCAGCCTCTTCATGTTGCTGTGTTTAAACACCAGAGAGGTGCCAACAGCTTTTCCAATATTCTTCTGACACTGCCTTGTCTCAGCCAAGTGCCCTTCTACGGTGTAGTAGGGAAGTGTGCTAACTTGTTTCTGTCACGGGCTGTTATCTTTTACTTTAATCATGAGCATGCTTTCTCACCTCTGAACTTAAACACATAAAAATATGAAACTGTCTCAACTGCATCCAGAAAGACTGTCTTCTGAACAATATTTGTTCCTTCTCTAGAATGGGCAAATCCATGTTGGCTACAAAGATCTGGTGGAAAATTACCAGCTTCTAGTTACAAATCTGGCCAAAAAAAGGGAAGAGGAAGAAGTGAAGCTGGTTTTGAATCTCTTCCAGTCCCTTCTGGATGAATTCATCAGAGGATATACAAAAAAAGAGGAGTCTGAGCAGCCCAAGGTATAAAACTTACTCTTTTACTGGCTTATGGGATGATTGAATGTTACTGTCGTAGGTTAAGGAACCTGTGTAACCTCAGAAAGCTTTTCCATAGCATTCTTCATTGTTTGGGAAATGCTTTCCATACACGAATCATGCGTATAACAAATTCTGAATGCTGATACACCTTTTTGGAACTGTTCATTATTTAACTTGCTCTTAATATTTTCAGAATTTTAAAATGCTTGCACATTTTCTTTAGTGAAAACTTAGGAGTTCTCTGAAGGCTTTAGAGATGGAATTGCTTTGTCATGAGGTAGTGAGCTCAACTGATTTTTAGGAAGTTGGCGGTGTGAGCTCACAACCCTCATACCAAGCTGAAGCTGCAGTATAGTGTCTCAGATGTCTAGAGGTGATATAGAGTCTGGGAAGCTGAATAGGGGAAGAAAAAAAAAAAGGGGGAATGGAATGTCTGAATTGCAAAGACTAATGCCAGTTCTGTACTCCACTGCAGCAAACCAAAGCCCAGAAGAAGAAACGAAAACAAGATCGTGCAGTAAGTACTTTTCTTTTTGCAATAATCTAAGTTCTCAGCTGCAGTCACAGAACAGAGAAAAACACTCTTGAAAGAGCTTGATTTTGTACTGGAGTTCTGTTTTATTTGCGTGCTAAATCACTTACCTCTTTTATGAAGATGTGACACAATATAACACTGTTTTCCATAAATCAAAGATCTTGCTTGTGCAGGGATAGGTGGTACTCTGTCATTTCCTTGCTTGTCCACAGCATCTTTTAGAACCTAATGGCTTTCTCAATGGGACTGTTTAAAGGAAAACTACTACTAAATATTAATAACAAACTATAGCTAATGTATTGCACTGATGAACTTTAACCAAGGCGGCAATGACTCAGCAAACCCAACTGCCTTAAGATAGGGTGAAATTTGGTTTCAAGGTCAAAGGCATCGGCTGTAATTGTAAAATAAAAATGGAAAAATCTAAGATAGGGTAGATAGTTTTATTAAAAATAATAACAATAAAAGTAGTCCATTAGTTTCTTCCCGTCTCCCATCAGATTGAAGAACACAATGGCCATGTATTCACAAACTACCAAGTGAGCATACGGCAATCGTGTGAACACTGCTCGTCCTACATCTGGCCCATGGAAAAGGCCTGTCTCTGCAGTGGTAAGGAAAACCACCTCGTTCTTGCCACTTAGTTTACAATATGTGCAGATTGCTTGTAACTGTGGCTGGTACAGATGGGGCTTAGTGAACAGTACGTGCAGGTTATATAGTAAGTGAATAAGACAAGATACTTAGCATTTTAATGTGATTTGGAATGCTTGTAACAGTTGCTCCTTTCTCTAGCTTGCAAGTTGACTTGTCACAAGAAATGCATGTCCAAAATCCAGAGCAGCTGTACATCCTGTGGAAAAAAGGTAAGAACTGTAGATCTGGGACATGAGTCTGTGATACTGTAAGTGATGCATGCAGAATGCTGGCTTTTTTTTCTCAGCAAATGAACAGTGGATGTCCAGGCACTGAATAAAAATTGCTTAAACAGTTTCCTTCTCTGTCTGCATATAGTCAGAGGCAGGCCCTGCAGTTGCAGAAACAGAATGTTCCTCTCAAAGGTGATACTTGAGCTACTTTGGGAACTCTTCCTTTAGAGTATGTATGGACAAACTGTTAAAGAAATCCTTCAATGTGTACCATAAAGTTTCTTTATTGCTGCAGCTCAGGAAATCTGCCTTATGGTCAAAGGCTTGTAGCAAGCTAGAATAAAACACTCAGCTTTTGTTTCTGGAAGTATAAGCTAATTGTAGCATGAAACAGTGGAATTTTCTAGCTTGGGTACAGGTATTCACAGTGCTTGACCTGTATCAATTCCAGAATGAAGAGGACGCAGAACGACGTCATTTTGGAGTGTGTGTGAGTTCCCTGACCAGTGAGAGAAATTCAGTCCCCGTTGTCATGGAGAAGTTGCTAGAGTACGTGGAGATGCACGGCCTCTACACAGAAGGCATTTACAGGAAATCGGGATCAGCAAATCGTATGAAGGAGCTGAAACAGTTGCTGCAAGCAGGTCAGGCAATGTTGTCCACCCTTGTGACTTCCTTGCATGATATCAGTTTTCCCTGCAATTCTCTTCTCTCTGAAAGTATCTGCTACTTTTTAGTGTTTTAAAAACAGCCTTTTGATGGCCATGCAGGCTATATTATTTTTGTTGGCTGGAAAAAGTGGCTTAGTACATATAAGTGACTATCAGCAGACTTTTTTCTTTTTTTTTTTTTTTTCTTCTGAATTGCCACTTGGATGCTGTGAATGGGAGAGTTGAGTGTTTCTAATCTTATTTCTTTGGGGTCCCATTGTGTACATCAAAGGAATGAACTGTTCTAAATAAAACACTTCTTTTCAGATCCAAACTCAGTGAAACTGGAGAATTACCCTATTCACACTATTACGGGGATCCTTAAGCAATGGCTACGGGAATTACCAGATCCACTAATGACATCTGCGCAGTATAATGATTTCCTCCGAGCTGTAGGTAGGTTTTAGAAATGTTTGAAGCAATGGTTTTTCTTTAACTTACTATGTCCTTGGGAAAAGAAACTCTAAGATGCTCCTGTTGGCTAAACAGCTTCCTTCCAGCAATGATTTTAGACATTTTATATAAAACACTTTTCAGGGAATTTCTCCTCTAGCTTACTTGTCCTTGCTTTAGGATTCCTTTTTTTTTTTGTAGCATAATGTCACTATACAACCACCCTTTCTAAAAACAGCAAGCATGTGAATAGGTTTCCCTTCATACTTTTTTTTTTCTCTTCTTCCTGATGTTCTGGACCAGATCTAGCTAGGCAGATATTTCAGATCTTTAGATTCATTTAATTTCAGTGGGAGTAAGGCACCCTAAACATTGTTGAAGATCTTGATGTATCACATGATGGTTGCTAACGACAGCAGCATCTGAAAAAGTAGGAAAATCGCAGTGCCATGAGGGCTACTTTAGCATCCAGTTATAACAATTGGTAAATGAAATGACAGTGTGGCTTCTAAGAATTTAGTTTCTATCTGTTGCAGACAGTTTGAGAGAATGTCAGAAAGTGCTTGGCGGCTTTCCATTAGTGTTGCACAGCAATTATGATCTTGTGCTTTCTCCCCTTGTGCAGAACTACCAGAAAAACAGGAACAACTCTGTGCCATTTACAGTGTCCTTGAACAGCTTCCACAAGCAAATCATAATACCTTGGAGCGACTCATCTTCCATCTGGTCAAGTAATGAGTTTAATTACTTCAATTGGAGAGAAACTCCATGTGACTTTTGAGTCCCTCTTGGAAGCTTTCTAAAAACTTAAACCCCTTGAGTGTCAGTGTAGGGATTGAGCTGCTGCTTTAGAAATGAAAGAATTGAAGATCTTAGTTGTGCTTAAAAACAGACACATGCTTACTTCTACCATCTGGTGTATTTGTATCAAATTGGGTAAGAACAACTTTGAAGGAAAGGTAGATCTGAAAGACTTGGTGAGTCTCTGAACACCAGGAGTTATATGGATGGGTACATAGCGAACTGAGGATGTTGGCGTGCTTGGTAGGGACTGCATAAGGATTATAAATGCTTGCACATAGCTAGTCTTGGGAGCAGGGATAAACAGTACTGGTAAAGGGGCTGCTCTTAACCAAGGAACTTGAGAATTTTCTGAGTGGCCCTCTGAACACAGGGGAAAGGGACTGTTAAAGAGGAGGCCAGACATACTTTGAGAAACTACCAAACTAGCTTAACCTGGGTGGCTTCCTGTTCCTTTTTTTAATGCATGAAATTTTGTCTACTTAGTAGGTGTGAAATAATTTTAAAACACTTCTTTGAACTGCTATACTTAGTACCCCTAGGGTACTGAGGTAAGGCCTCCTTACATGTTATTTGGGAACTCTGGCAAGGTTTGATTGGATTGCTTGTATTCTAGCACGGTTTGTTTAAAATCTTTTTTTTTTTTTTTTTTTTTTTTTTTTCCCTCTGCCCCCTGAACATTGAATTTCAGAGTGGCTTTGATAGAAGATGTCAACCGCATGTCACCCAATGCCTTGGCCATTGTTTTTGCTCCATGCCTCTTGCGTTGTCCTGATACATCTGACCCTTTAACAAGCATGAAGGATGTTTCAAAAACAACCATGTAAGTTTTAGCAGTCTGCTGCAAAGTAGTACTTTGAAATATGACGGAAGGCCAGTACTACTACCTGCATTTGTTACAGCCTTATTCATATCAAGCTGAGAAACTGAGCGTTAAGAGTTGCTAAATTCTGGCTCTGCTAGTGCTGCCAATTTATATGCCCTTCTCTGACTCCTTCCACCTGTCTCAAGTTTGCAAAGCATAAAGTAGGATGACTTTAGAAGTCTTAAATATCAGGTTTGTATTTTACATCAAGATAATCTTTTGGGGGGATTGTACACTAATCGTGTATATTTTGCCGAGATACAAGCCATAATAAACAGTAGGATATAGAATTAAACTCTCCTGCATACTTGGAAACGCCTGATAATTTCTTCTGTGTTGTTCCTTGAATTGAAGAAGGTTCTGTCCTTGATCCTCTTTGTTCTCCTCGCCCTCCAGCAGCTCTGGCTCTCTGAATGTCCCTCGCCATCCTCACTGCATGGCTGGCCTTGCATCTGCCTCCAATGAAAACAGAGTTTGAAAAATGACAGCTTTTTGTAACTTCTTACTCGCCCATGGGGCCATAGAGGTGGAAAAGGGCGGTTGCAGGCTCGTTCTGTACCTACCAGTCTGTTCCAGCACAGGGAAGACAGGTAGAAGAAGCAGTTAGCAGCCATGGTAATGTCTGTTTGCTTACCATTGTTGTGTACAGTCAGTGTGAGAGGCTCAGGTTATCCCAGGAAGAACATGTGCCATCACCTTTAACAGTCTTGTCCTGTTTTGCTTGCGGTGTTGGACTCTTCACCCTGTTACTGTGCAGTGCTACCCCTTGTAAGGCATGCCTTGGGAGACTCTGATTGCATGCCGTGTGTGTGTGTGAAACATCCACGAGCCAGGAGAGACATCTCATCCCACCATGGTTGTCCCCAGAGCTTTTATAGTATGAGGCTGCTCAATAAACTCTTGCCCTTTTGTCCAGGTGTGTAGAGATGCTCATAAAGGAACAGATAAGGAAGTACAAGATAAAAATGGATGAAATAAATCAGCTGGAAGCAGCTGAGAGCATCGCTTTTCGACGACTCTCATTGCTTCGGCAGAATACGGTAAGTGTTGAAATAAACCACAGAATGACACCACCCAGCAGAAAGCATCCCACCAGTTTCTTGGGAAGGGATGTGCTACTTACTTATCCTGTTCACCCCATTCAGTAAGTCAAAGATGAATTGCAAGGTAAGAAGAAAAGGGATTTGTACTTGCCCAAAGCTGTAGGTAGGAGCTGAATATACAGCTGCACTGGAGTCTGTTTGATAAATGAAGGGTGCAAGGGTGGGGATCTGCTCTTGCAGTGGTCAAAATCTATTCCCATGTAATTCAATCAGTAGAACTAAGATCGTTGTGTCTCTTACATGGCAAAGGAGTTCCTTCACTCCAGAGATGGATGGTGGACAAAAATATGCTGTGTTCTGTTAGGGCAAATACACTTTTTTCTTTTGTGTTTGTTGTACTGATTAAAACAAACCAAACTGTCTGATCAGAAGCCACATATAGTGAATTTGGTCTTCATCTCTCTCTAGCTCTGGCCTGTAAAACTTGGGTTTTCTTCCCCTTATGAGGGGATGCTGGTATGTACACTGCCTGTGTTCAGAGTGCATGGGGGTTTTTTTCATGGTACTGTTGCATGACTAAAATACTTACTACATATATTGTAACTTGGGTTTAAATACTCTTTTGAACAATCGAGACTGCATGTATTGGTGCAACTTTCTCCCCAGACTGCATGCAGTGCTGCTGACCTGTTCTGTCATGATTCTGGTATTTTAGAGACATTCTGAATGTAACTTGTATTGGATGTTATAATACTACTTACAAGTGACTACTAAAACTAAGCTGAGGCTGGCAAATTGAATTCCTGTGCTTCAAAAAAGGTAACAAAACCCCAGAAATCAGGTGAATAGAAAAATTTCTATTACCTTTTGAAACATTTATATGAGCAACTAACAGCTCTTCATCAATTCTGTCAGCCCTTCATTTGGCCTACTCATTCATCTTCCACCTTGCAACTAGTAGACAGTCAAGACTTTCGTAGCTTCTTACGACCTTGAAGTGTTACACATAAATTTGTCTTGCAGAGTAAAAGCTCACAGGTCAAAGGAAATGACAGTGGCAACTCAGAACTGGACTCACTGCACGAAGAAGAGGAAGTTTCTGAAGCTGATAACCGGGAAAAGGAGATTCTCATTGATCGCATACAGTCAATAAAAGAAGAAAAGTAAGTCACAGCTTTGAAAACCCCTTATCTCTGTAGGTCTTGCCCTTTGCAGTTGGAGGTAATGCAGATTGTAAAGCAGTATACTTTTTGTCCAAAATGATCTAGCTAATTATGTGCTGTAGGCCTTTATGAAGTTGAAAAGGAAACTGCAAAGGACTAGCTGAGAGAAAATACCATGAGAATTAATATTTAATGACTACATGCAGGAAGGTTTGCCTCTGAATACCAGATGCATAAAGTTGCTCGTATCAGAGACATTGTTTCTAGAGTGCCACAATCTCTGTTGTGATATAGGGAAGATATAACTTACCGGTTACCTGAGCTTGATCAGCGAGGCTCTGATGAGGAAAACGTAGACTCCGAGACCTCAGCAAGCACAGAGAGCCTGCTTGAAGATAGAACAGGACGGATGGATACCGAAGGTCAGTATTAAGGTAGTGTGTGTTTTGTTGTTTTTTGTTTTTTTTAAATTCTACATCTTTCACTGCATACAGCCAGCTGACCAGATGTTATCTGGTCACAGTTGCTTGTATCAAGTTACAGTTTTATGCATGCTTTCAGTATCTAAGTATCTTGTTTCTTTAAAGCAATTATTGGATTACACTGCCGTGCTCAGAGCTACAGTATGCCTGCCAAAGACATTTGCAAAGTGCCTTCTGTTTTGCAAACCTCTTCAAATTCTTCCTCTGCATCCCTGGCTTCAAGACACAGATCATCTTTAACACTGCCCAAGATTAAAGTGCCCCGTCGAACTCCAGTGATGCCAACAGCAAATATAAAACTTCCTCCTGGGATTTTCAGATGTACAGAATCCCAGGGCAGGATTTCAGCTAACGAAGAGTCTCAAATAATGGTGAGACGAAGGGAGCAGCCAGCAAGGCGAACTGATAAAATCCACTCTGTATACATTGCACAAGGGTCTGCAATGGCCCACGCTCAGGAACTCTTGGATGAATACGAACTCACAGCGAAAGTAAAACGGAGATTCTCGGACCCTTTCTCTCAGATTCCCTGTATAGAGAAGTGAAATACTTAAGCTGTCTGAACTTTTTTGAAGTTGACTGCAGCTTTGGCTTCAAGCCTTTAAAGTAAAGGCTGTGAACTTGTTCGTGTTCTAAGTGACTGCCGGGAAGGCAGCCTGAAAATGTACAGTACTGTAAGGGTTAAGCAAGGTTGTTTCAAACAAATATTCTTCACTTTACTTTCTTTGCAGGGTTTTAATTTAAAATTAGAACGCCTGTTGAGTGTAAGGCCCCTGATTCTGCTGCCGTGCCTTTCTCTGAGACCAAAATGTGTAAAAACGTTTAGTAATAAATTGCATTTTTAAAAAATACTTGTGTTAAGTTTATCAATGTCTCGTCTCATGAACCATTTCTTCCGAAGGAAGCCTTTAGTTGGAATCGCATACCTTTGTCAGTACTTCGTAAAGCATTGGGAAAGCTTTCTGCACAGAGGAAGCACTAAGGGCAAGCCTGGGGCGTCTCGTCAGAGCATTTTGGTGCTCTTGGAGCAAGCGCACGGCCCAGCATGGAGCCGTAGTGCTGGATCCTGGCGCTGCGCGGAGCTGCCTCATCCTCCGCAGGCTTCGCATCTGTGAAGTGAGACCCCTGAGGCTGAGGTGCGCTCATATATAAAAATGTTCTGAAGCGGCAGGCTGAGCAGCAGCCCTTCACCGAATTGGTCTGAAAGGGTCTTGGCCCTGCTCTGCGTTGGAGCGGAGGAAGAGCACCGCTCAGGCGCTCTGTCGCTGCCTCCGGGGCTCTGGCGATGCCACACAGCACTGCCGCAGTAGCCCCGAGCAGCAGCCGCCTCTGCGGACGTGCAGGGTTTGGGTTGATTTTGGGGTGGGTTTTTTTAAACAAAAGGGCGCTCAGAGCGCAGAGGCTGCCCGGCCCCGCCGGCGCCTCCCGCCCCTCCCTGCGCCCCGCCCCGCCCCAAGATGGCGCCCGCCGCCCGGAAGTGGCCCTGAAGCGGCTTCCGGCGGCCCCCGCGCGCCATGGCCGCGACGCGGCTGGAGCTGAACCTGATGCGGCTGCTGAGCCGGTGCGAGGCGCTGGCGGCGGAGCGCCGGGGCCCCGGCGAGTGGCGGCTGGAGAAGGTGAGGACCCCGCGGCTCGGCCCTCCGCGGGGGGAGACCGGCCGGGAAAAGCGCGGGAGGCTCCTGCCCCGTCCCCGCAGCGGCGCGGTTCGGCTCCTCGATAAGCGGAGGCAGAGAGTGCTGTGGAGTGTTAAAGCGCCAAGCTCGCTCCCAGCCGTGCAGCAGCCTCTGCCAGACGGGATATTTTTCCTTAATGCTGTCGCTTAAAGGCTTTTTTCTCCTCAGTACGTGGCCGCTCTTGAAGACATGCTGGGAGAGCTGAAGAAGCAGTCTGGGTGAGTCGCCTTCTGAAGCCCTGGGGCCTGCGGGTGCCTTCGGGGGTTTCGTTCGCCTCTTACCCGTGAGGCAGACGCAGCCCACCAGCACCACCGTGGCGCTTACGCTTCCCTGTGGAAATACCCGAGGGTGAGGGAGAAGCGGTGCCCGCAGAGCGGCCAGGACGCAGCCCTGGAGAGCCGCGCTTCCCTGCGTGGCGGCCTGGGCCCTGGGCAATGCCCGTGCCCCCGCGGCCTGCGGTGCCCGAGCTGTCAGGGCCTTGGAAGGGGATTTGCAGGGCCTTGCACGCATGTTCCTAGCCTAGAGGCGACTTCTGTTGGGTCTTCAAAGAAGCATCTTCTACGTGTTGTTTTTCTAATTTTATTTTATTTGGAAAGTCACCTGAACAACTGAAAACGCTGATAACTTCTGGTTTTCATATTACTATCTTTCAATTCCAATAGCAAGCCAGCTCCGGAACTGCTGAATGAATACTCTCGCAAAGTGGACTTCCTAAAGGGACTTTTAGAAGCTGAGAAATTGGTAAGATCTGCTAGTTCAGCTTGGAAAGATTTAAGTGTTCTGTGCTTGTATTCACCTTATTGCCTGGTTCCTACGTGTGCCTTTATTTTATGTCTCAAAATAACACTGTTTAAAACCTTACCAGGCAGTCCTTGTAAAAACATGAATAAACATACTGTGGTTTTGTATTTTGTTAAAAAGGGGTATTGTATGAAATCCGAAACCACTTTCCTCCTCTTCAAAAGCAAAGTACATCTTGCCTACATCCTTCTCACTTCTTTGATGTGGGATACAGGGGCAGGTACTGTCCTTTGGCCTAACGGGGTGCCACGTGCATCCGGAGAGCTATGAAATGCCAACGAGCTGTACCGCAATTAGTGCGGGTGCAGTCGGTGCTGGTGTTCAGACTGACTTCGCTGTTTCCTGGGAAGCAGCTGTGGCAGTGCTCTCTGCATCCTTGTTGGTCACACATCCAGGTGGTCTCTCACTGCAGAATGCGATATTCATGACTTTTCATTGCTTCTTCCTACTCACAGTCTTCATCAACTGAAAAGGCTCTGGCAAATCAGTTCTTGGCCCCTGGACGTACCCCTACAACAACCAAAGAGAGAACCCCAGCCACTAAAACAGTTCATCTGCAGACAAAGGCTCGTTGCACAGGCAAGATGAGGAGTGAGCTGCTTGGTACAGTATGTTTTGGTGCTGCTGCTTCTTTACTGCTAGTTTATGGATTGTCTCCTGTTGCATTGAGCTGCCTTTGGTGGCTGTGCCTCAGATGTGTCCCAGGCTGGGTGGGGAGTCACCTTTTTCTGGTTTGGATAGTTTAAATACTGGGTATGGGCACTATGGTAGGCCTGGAGGACTGTCCTTTATCACTGGCTCTTTGTAATCTTATGTTTTGTTTCTCTTTCTGCCTCCCAGGATCCCTTGGCTATCGATGGTAAGTTTAATCCGTTGTTTTCTCTAACTTTAGTTGACCTGAGTCTTACAGGGAGAGAAAGAGGAAGGTCGGATACTAGAGATTGGCCAAAGTGTACTTTTAATTTACTGGCTCACTTCTTCTCAAGATAGCAGATCTAAAAAACAAACAAAACAAAAAACCCTAATAGATGAAAGCCGAAGTGTTGTTATAGGTATGGTAGCAGGGACTTGCAAGAACCTATTTTTCCAGAATTTGTACAGAAACAGACATTCTAGTTACAGAATTAACTAGGACAATTTACCTTTATTGTTGCTTCTGTTCTCTTCTGCTCTGAGAAAATCATGTGATTTCAGGTGCTTAGAGTAGGCGTTGTTCAATTCCTCTTAAATATACAGCCGTGTTATTCATGTAAGGAAGTGGTAGGAATTAATTTGTGGTTTCTATAGTTACTGTTGCAGTGGTTGGAGCTAGGCCAATCTAATGTGTCCTGAAAGAGAACACTAAGACACACAGGCTTAAACTATGCCCTCAGGGAATATGATTCATCTGTTTTTTCTCTCCACCATACGTTTGATGTTATGTGTTGTCTTTTCCTGTGGAAAGCAGGTAGGCATTTGAAATCCATATTCCCTGGGGTAGGGGACCAAGTAGGATTTGGACATCTGAAAATCCCTTACAGAAAATTTGTTTCTTCAGCCTGTGGTTGCATGGGAATTTATAACATGCTAAAACACAAATGTAATTCTTTTTCCAGATTCTGAGGAGTTAAACGTAAGGAAGCGGAAGTAAGTGAAAATTTCTCATTTGGATGCTCGATGTTTTGGGAACTGCTTTCTCAATGACTTTTAAATCTCGGATGTACCTCTGTTTGGGTGAAGTGCCTGCTGGTAGAAACCTAAATACAGTGACTTCAGCTGGTTTAACTGTTCCTGTTGTCTTGTCAGAGTTGTGGAGTCTGGGGGGACATTGGGAGATCAACCCACAGGAAGTAAAAATCCCAATTTTTGTTTTCCTTATCTTCTTGCAGAGGCCTTGCATCTGATGAGAAGCAGTCAGCAGTCGAGCTGGATGCTGTGTTACAGCACCACCAGGATATGCAGGAGAAGTTAGCTGAAGAAATGCTAAGTTTGGCTCGGAGTCTCAAAAACAACACTCTGGCTGCGCAGAATGTGATAAAACAAGATAACCAGGTAGCGCATGTTAAAGTGCGAAGCTCTCAGTTTTGCAGCCTAGAAGGCTAAAGTGCTAATATGTTAAACACTACATCTCTAACTTGATTCGAGGTGAGATTAGAGTGGGGAGACTTGGAGGCAATACCTGTCTGCTTCTATAGTGCAATTGAACCTTCTTTTCTGTGGGAAGAAATAGTGATCAGAACTTCAGATCTGAGTTTAAAACCATTTGTTCTCTTTGTTCCCCAGACGCTGTCACATTCTCTCAGGATGGCAGACCAGAACTTGGAGAAGCTCAAGGATGAGTCTGACCGCCTTGAACAGCATGCAAAGAAATCGGTCAACTGGCTGTTATGGATAATGTTAATTGTAGTTTGTTTTATATTCATCAGCATGATTCTCTTTATCAGGATTTTCCCCAAACTAAAGTGATTTTTTTTTTTTCTTTAAATTTAAAACTGCCAGAAGTGCAGTTGGAAAGCTCAGCTGGTATGATGACTGTCAGCAATCAATGTCTGTGCCACCTATCACGTCTTTAAAGTGGCTGTCCAAGGCCTATCCTTGCATCTCCTTCTTGTGCAATCACTGGGTTCAGTGAAGAGTTTCGTGGGGAAGGCTTTCTACACTTGGATACTTTTTTTTTTTTTAAATTAATATTGTTGCCTATGAGGGGAGAACTGGGATAAAGATGACAATTTACGCTGAGCTGCTAACAAGTTCTTTAGTGGATAGATACAGTCCTGTTTTTAACGTGGCTGTGGCAAACGTTACAACTCCCAAAAGGCATTTACTCAATACGAATATGAGTAACAGTTGAAGTCTTACAATTTCTCCTGTCTTTTACAGCTTGACTGTACTGAAGTAGGACCTTGCTGCCAACAGGATATTTAATTACAATGTACGTACACAGCTGTAGGGTGTAGGAAGAGAACGCTGCCATTGAGTTGCTTGCCTGGCTCAGATTCAGAGAGTATCAACAGGTAAAACGGTTCTCAGGCTCACCTTTTTCCCAGATGGGTATTTGGGACTTTGGACTTTGCAATTTTCTTCAGTTTAGACTTGCTATAGAAGGGCTAAAGTTGCTTGCTGTTGCAATGTTTGCGTCCCTTTTTGTATGCACAAACATTCTCACTCATTGTCTGTTATGTTGATGCTGTTGCATCAAGGAAACACTGTGACCCTGGCACCGTAGAATTGTACATGCGGTACTCTCCGTATGGTATAGACCACCTTGTTTGTACACAAACATCTTTTGACTGTAAGATGAGGGCAAAGGAAGCCGGTGTCTTCAAGACAGAAATAATAATTTAAAAAAAAAAAATCACCATCACCCTTCACCTTTTGAGACAAGTTATTCTGGTCAAGAGTGTTTGTGTCTCACTTGTATTCTTAAGAGGTCACTACAATACAAAACGCTGCTACTGCTAGAAAAATTTAGAGCCTGCAGTAAAGCAAGGTTTGTTGTGACAGTGTGAGAACCATTTTTAAGTGCTTGTGGTAAGCCAAAAGCAAACCATTCTGCATCTGTGCTGTTGTTTCTGGAGTCTTCCTCTGGAAAGCGCCGGTGGTCAGGTGCGTACAGCTTCACGTTGAGGAAGTGGGGAGCAGCGGCTGTGCCCGAGTGTTCTCTTGCCACTTCTGTTGCTGTTGTGCGCCCCTGGATGGGGTGTTCGGGGCCAGAGGGAGGTGGGGGAAGAGCTGTTTGTCACAACAGCTGAGTTCTTAGGAAAATCCGACTGCTGCTTTGAACACATCCCAGAGTGGCAGGCTCTGTTTCAGAATTGTTCTTTTTTCTTTACAAAACCAGCTGTGTTAATGAAGACAGTTAACATTTTTTACATAAAGTGTCTTTGTTCATTTAACAGGATGTTTGCAACTTAGTATGCTGTTCACTTATGGATTATCAAATGAGCGATTACACTATGAAGTGCGGCTTTATCTTCTAGCTACTCATCTATGTGATATGCTCGTTCTGTTCGAGCATACTTGTTACTTACCTTGAAATTTATAGAAATTTATCATTGTAGCAATCCATTTCTGGACATTTCTACTTTTCCCAGAAGTTTTTCTTCAACTGTAATGTTTGACATTTTGCTGTGCTTCATTAGTGAATGCTGTGTCACCAAATTATTTTTTAATTCTAGTTGTTTACTACTTTCCCTGCAAGCGTTTTCAGTGCTGAGCTCTTCTCTTAGAGCAGAGGTTGAATGTAGTGCTGGAATGTTTTGTGTGTGTGAGATACTGGAATGTTACAGCATTAATTCTTCGTTGTCTATAACATTTTCCCCTTTATTACTTGAAATAAATTTTTTTTCTAGCTTGCAAAAGACTTGGTGCATCATTGCAGACAAGTTTAAGGCCGTGCTGTCGGCCCCGTGTTGGTTATAACTTTTTGGCACTTGCAAATTAGAAGTTAAATTGGAAAGACCAGAAAGGGAACTACTAGTGATAGCTTGCCCCCAAGAAAATACCCACCCCTCCAAGTCAACAGCAATTCCTTTACGAAGAAGCCTGCCAGGAAATCAGTTCAGAAACACGTGCTATTTAGCTTTTGACCGCTGACATTTCACGGGTGTGTGTTATTTTGAAGGATGAACTGCCAGCACTGAGACTGAATCCTGTAGCTACTGACACCTTTTGTGCTATCTGGCGCGACCGTTGAGCACGGTGCCGCCGGCGCTGCGCCGAGCCTCTGGCTACCTCTGACCCGGTGGAAGAACGTTACCAAGGGGCCGGATTAATTGCCTCAGTGGCCAGCAGTCTCCCTGCACACAATGGCTGCTTTGTCAATTGGCGGTTGCAGTCTTTGCTTTTTCTTGAGTTTATTTAGTAATTATAGTCATTCAGAAACACTTTGAGGATCGGTGCCAGTAGTATTTAGAATAAACAGTCGCTCAAGCCTTTGTGACTTTTCATAGATGGAGTGGCAGTTCGTATTTTTGACTAATGTATGGTGGTGCTGGTTGTACGATCTGCTACTTCAGCCCTCAGCTCCATTTCGTAGCGTGGGGCTCTGATGTGCTGCTCTCTACAGAATAACGTTATATAGAGAAACAGCTTTCTGTGAGAGTTGCAAACACTGTGAAGTGAGAATTGCTTAACTTTCCCAAAAGCTTGGGAAATCCAGATGGAGAGATGTTTATCAGGCATGGGGCTGGGCCTTGGTTGGCTTCTTGGCAGACTACCTACTTTCAGACAGCAAGTTAAAAAAAATTAAAAAATCTTCTGGAGGCTTGGGTCATGTCAGGCCAGTGAATGCACCATTTCCAAGCCTGGCAGCAGCAGTAACTATGGGTCAGTCTAAGCTTTTCTGGCAAACGTCCTTGGTGACAGAGGCTCCTTATAATACTTAATGTTTAAGCGGTGTCCTCAGTCGTGGCTAGGTTTGATGCTTTGGAAGGATTTTTACAGTAGACAGGCTGTCAGTTAGGATGCGTGAATGCCGTATACCATGGCTCCTGTGGCTGGGCAATCTCAGCTTGTTTTGGGCACGTGTTCCCCGGGCTTTACTTTGCAAAGCCTCTGTGTATCAGACTGTATAGGCTGTGAGCAGCTTTCCAAAAGTGGCAGCTATTCTGCCAAAAGGGGTTATCTTGTAAAAGGGGAAAAACGATGGAGTGGACAGACCAGGGTTCTGCTCCTGACTGTTCACCTTGTGGTACCGGGCAAGTCATCTCCATTCTCCTCGTCTCTGCTGTAAGCCTGACATGAAGCCTGGGAATCAGTGTCGTGATTAATAGTTACAAGCATGAAAAAAAACCCCTGTAATAATATAGCAGATAGGAGCAGAAAATAATAATAATAAATAACCAAATAACCAAAATAACCAAATTTCTTGGCCTACAGCAGAGTGCCGATGCCGTTCCAGAGCCCTGCAGCCCAGCGCAGGGGCTGGCTGGTAGCTCTTGTCTTGGTCTGCCACGTTGCTGAGGCTTGGTGTGCGCTCACCGTGTGTTCCCGCTGAACAAGAGTGACATTAAAACCCGACTTAGCTAAATCAATACCACCTGTCACATGACACTGCCGTGACATTTCTGGCATGAGCCTCCTCCTAATAGGAGATGGAAGTGGGAAGCAGCAGCAGCTAGTGAATAATGGATTAGATATGCCTGATTTGTAATGTTTACAAAGAAAGGGCGTGTCTCCTAGCTACAGAACAAACTGGCTGTCAAAATGGGAGCTAGAAGTCCTGTGTCGTCCAAAATGCAAAATGCGAGATAAAGCAGCGTGGAGCATACAGTTACGGTTTGCTGAACATCCCTACGCTGCCCAGAGGGCTGTCCCTCCAAATTTGAGTCTGGGTCAGCAAAAATGTGCTTTAGCGTAAAGAAATTCAAAAGAGACAAAAAAAAAGGGGGGGTAGGGGTGGTGAGCTGTAGATTAGCACTGGCGTCGGCAGTCCGTCGCCCGGAGCGCAGCATGCCCGTGCTGTGCTAGTGACGCTGCTGCGGCCGCTAACTCGCACGTGGCTGCTGCTGGAGAGCAGCACGCCTGGCAGCAGTGGAGCGCATGTGCAGACTCGAGGTGGGGCTGGCTTCGGTGTGCTGTGAGAAGCTGTGGGAAGGAGCGGTGGGCGAGGAGGCTGGAGGGAGCCGAAGGCCAGGTGTGGGTGTGCCTGGCTGTGTCGCGGCGGGGCCCCGCGTGCTAGGCACGGGCTGGGAACGCTGACTGCCCTGTGGTTCTTGCAGCAGTGGAGAAGAATCTAGGTTCTTTCGAGTTGAAAAGTTTGATGCTGAATTAGAACAAAAACATTCTGACAAGGAATAGAAAGTAAGTCTAATGTTGCATCTGCCTCTCTGAAATCCAAAAGTCAAACTGAGCAAAACCAGAAACCAGACCAAAAAGGATAAAACGAGGCAGTGCTGCAGTAGGCTGCGGAGAGCTGTGATTTCCTTTGCATCCTTCGTCTCCAGTTTCTTTGAACTGCATGCGGCAGAGAGATGCCCTCTGCCGTTTTCACCTTGGGCAAAGGTTATATCTGCTAATGTAACAATAGAATTCTCCAGAAGGATCTGACAGTGTTACCTGTTGCAACAGTAAAAAACTGGGGCTTCGGTCCTTAGCACGTAAAGTGACCGGATCTTCATCCTCTGAGCTTTCTCCCATCGAGAAGAGAGCAGTCACTTATCGGATTTGGTGTGGACGGAAGGAAGGGTAAGAAAGGAACTTGGTCAATCTATGACGTGAAATATTTTATATTAAGAGATTTGGCAAATGGTTCTGTGTGACTCCAAACAGGATGAGATAAATTTTCCAAGGTCAGCTCAGCTTTAGGTCTAGTCATTGAGAAGTCAATTCCGTAACCTTTACAGCAACATCCTGCCAATGATGCAGAGACTTAGCTATTGTTGGCTTCAACAGCAACTCTTTCTGCATCTTCAAAGGACAGGAGGCTGAATAATGTGTGTACTGCATGGTGAGAAACTTGTGAGCAGGAAAGTATGTTTGACAAATCAATAAAAATAGAGCAACCTGAGCAACGGGGTAACTATTTACCCAGGCAGTTGCAACCTGTTGTTAAGAAAAGGCCATATTGAACAGTGGATGAAGCAGAAAGTGAGAATTAGGGCTTGCTGTGTGGCTTTGGCTCACTGAACTGGTTTTCAGCTGGTTTGTTCTTAAAACAGAATTACTACCGATCTGCCTTCCTGGGCAGTCAACTGCTCTAAAGCTCCTTTTGGGTGCAAAGCTTTCTGTTCCTTGAATATTCCTGGACTGATTAATTAGCATGGAACTTTACTTTTGTACGGCTAAAAAACAAACAAAAAAACCCAACCAACCCCAAACCCACCCAAACACAGACTTCTGCATGTGTGTTTGGTTCCAGTGTATATGTCGTGAGAGAAGGATATATTTCATTTTCAAGACACGAAAGCTTGCAGCAGGCGCAGTATCTCGGGGGTCAGGAAGCCAAGCTGTGTTCTCTCGCCACGTGCAGTTGTGTCAATCCAAGGATGTGACTGCGCTCCAAGGGTCGCGTGCAAACGCTGAGTTCGGTGTACGGCGCTGCTCTAGACAGCAGGCCCTGGAGATAGGACTTTGAAGAACTGCATTCTTGGTGCCTAAACAGCTCAGTCTGTCTTAGCTTTGTTAACTTGGGCAGGGGAGAGCTAAGTGAAAATGGTAATAAAACTGGCAGTTTCAGCCCTCTCAGAAGGTAGGGAGTAACGTCCCGCCAGTTATCATCTCTATGTCATCTCTACTCGTTCGTGTAAAGGTGGTTCCTCTTCTAGGGATGTTGCTGCCAGGAATGGGCTTCCAAGGATTTTGATTCCATTGATGTGGAGGAGCTGGGATCTGATTCGGAAGTTGGTACGCTTCGGTTGGTTTCAAATGGAGGCATTTGTAGGGCAGAGCAGTATGAGTCTGTGTTTCCAGTCTCACAGAAAAGGAAGCTTGGGACACAGCTCCAGAAAGATTTTTCAGCCCGTGTGGGCTACAATAAACCAGTGCGCGTAGAACGCAAAGAACAAGTACAAGGTTTGGGCCCCCAATTTTTTTTTTTTTTTTTGTGCCAATATATGTCAAAGCCCTTCTTCAGGATCTAAAGCCATGCCGCCAGATGTGCTATGTAAAAGGAACATAATCTGAAACAGCTCTGGGCATGATAACAACATGCCCATAGCCCTAGACTATTTTAACCTTTATGTTTCTGTAGATTTACATTAATGAACAAAGGATCCTTATCTAAGGCCTGCACTTAGTTATTTTTTTCAAACAGTGAAGGCCGTTGTTTGGAGGGCACTGACCCTACAGACATCATGCACCTTTTGTAAGGAGGTAGTAGACATACAGCTTTAAATTGCTGTTTCTCTGGCTTTTTTGTACCCTTTTAGTCTGTCCTGTGATTCTTGGCAGCTGTGAAGTGACTGTAGAGCAAAGATGAACCCATGGGACGGCTCTTTTTTGGGATTTCAGCAGGAACAAGGCTTTTGATGGGGCCTGTAAATTTACTGCATTATCTTGTGATGTATTGCTTTCATACTGTATAATATATAGCACTTTAACTGTGTATTACCTCAGCTGAAATGCCAAAGATGACAAAAACTGAATGTGTTTTCATGAAAACACCACAGCAGGGGATCACCATTTTATTGTACTTTCAGAGCTGGAACCCAATATTTTGTCACGCTGATTTTCTAAATAGTTTAAAAAGCAAAAGATCACTGCCTTCCAAATGCATTGAGGATTCTGTAGGCACAAACAGTAGCCTGGCTGATACTTTTTGTACATTTTTATAAATTTTGTGCTATGAAGAATATCCTTTACCTGCTGCAAGTGTACACTGTTCAGGTATGTAATAATAATAATTTTCTGCATCAAAGAGGAAAAAATGTTAAAGGTCAGAAAAGAGAATATTATTTCAAAGTTCCATACCCATTTTCCTTGCTTTCCCTGGCAGTTGTTACTGGAGATCCATTTGAGTAAGGAAGTGACTAAAACAAAAAAGAAGTATTTGTGGGGTCAAATAGGTAGATACCCTCCGTTTCAAGACTCTGGATTTATTTTCTTAGGAGGATTCAGAAGTGAACCCCAAAAGTTTGTGTCACAGTTCAGAGCAGACATTCATCACTGCTTAGTTCTACGTTATTTTAACTAAACCATGAAACATCTGTGGAGGGGAGAAAGAAATGTGCTGTCGAAGAAAGGGGCCATTTAATGTATCAATGTAGTGATTTTAGTAGTTTCTTGAATCAGAAATTAGGGAAGAGCCTGCAGTGCAGCTATTGGAAAAAAATGAGTAAGCAGGTGCTGGCTTAGTTTCTTAGCGCCCACATTGCTACTGTCGGTTTATCTGATTGCAAACCTAGTGTACTGTGGCGTGATGAATATGTAGCGGTGAGTGTATGGGAAAGATGCTGGAAAGATTGCACCCTGATGTTCTTAATCAGTAATTAGAAACTAAAAATAGTATTTTAGGGAAAGATAATAAATCTGTAGCCTTTAATCCTCCTGTGCCAATCTGTAAGCTGATATCATTATTACATGAAAGGCAATAAGAACATAAGTGAGTAAGCAAAAGTAGGTTGCTATTACAGTCACATTAAAAATTCCACATAGCCCAAGCTGTCTAGATGATGTCTGGCTCTGTCTGTTTTATGCAAAGTCTGTAGTCATAAAGCAGGTTAATTTGCAAGCAGAGAACACATAGTTTTGTTGTTTATTTCCATTCCTTAACTGTCCTTACTTCCTGAAGTATTCAGAAATGAGTTAAGTTCTGAGTCTCTTTTGCGCTTGTGAGTTGAACGTGGTAGCGTACATTTGAGCGAACGGCAGCAGGAAGAGATACGTGGGGGGAAATCTTCCCGTGATGGCAGCTCCGACGCACCGACAGGCTGCATCAACAGCTGATGTGTGTGCAGGCACGCATCTTCTGGTGCTGGAATAATCACCGAGAGAGCAGCCCCACTTAAGCAGAGCCTTTCATCTAAGCATTTACATGGTTTGCAAATGCGAAGATGCAGCTGCTGTTCCACAGGTACCATCGCAGCTAATACTGCTTACGCTCAGGCCATCGACCTTACCCCATCCGACTGGGGAACCTCAAAGAGTGAGCCATGCCCAAATAGATGCGATTTCGTAGCCCGGTCCTCCTCCCGTTCACAACTACGCAGTATCGCTCTGCCAGCCGCAGCAGTTCTTTAAATGGAGAAGTAACACAAAGTATTTCAAGTAGTGCGAACTCTCTCCATGCAATTCGGTGTCTGGAGAAAGGAGCCACTGCGGAGTGGCCTGCCGGCAGCCGCTGCCGGCCTCGCGGTCCGTTGAGCACGAAATCAAATACAAGAGTGAGATCTGTGGGGTGAAGCTGGTGGGGGCAAGACTGGAAAGAAGAATGTCTGTTTTCCAAGTATCTTTGCATTTAAAAAGCTTTATTACAGCAGTCTGTAACTCAGTATCTTGCAGAAATGAGTGAAGGCGAGCGCCAGATAGCATGACTGGAAGTTGCCAGGAACCGGACTGTCGCGGCTTAGCACGACTACAACGCAGAGACGATTAGAAAAAGGAGAAAAAGGCATAAAATGGCGAATCCCCCTGGAAAAAGACAACCAGAAATTTGGGATGGCTGTTGGCACCGGGCCCTTCGGTACCGCAACTGGTACCGTGCCGGAGGCGGCATCTGCGCCCCGGCTGCGCTGAGCGAGCCCCGGGCCGGTCACCCCCAGCCGCCGCGCCGAGCTGGCTCTGGGCTCTGGGCTCTGGGCTCTGGGCTCTGGGCTCTGGGCTCTGGGCTCTGGGCTCTGGGCTCTGGGCTTTGGGCTCTGGGCTCCGGGCTCCGGGCTCCGGGCTCCGGGCTCCGGGCTTTGGGCTCTGGGCTCTGGGCTCCGGGCTCTGGGCTCCGGGCTCCGGGCCGCCGGCAGCGGCTGGGGCCGGGCTCCTCGCCGTTCCTCGCTCGCAGCTGCCGAGGCCCCAGCCGGCTCCCCCGGCAGCTCCCGCGCCGGAGCTCGCAGGAGCCTCCCCGGCCGCTCCCCGCCCCGGGGCCGCCCCCGGCAGGTGGATGTGGCCGCGGATGCCGCCGCCCCTCCCCGGGCCCGTCCCGTCCCCGGCGCGGCTCCGCGCCGCCTCTTGCCGCCGCCCCGCTCCCAGCTGACGGGGGCAGCCCCTTGTTTACTGGCCAGGGCGGCAGCCGCCAGCCCGGCCTGCGCTGGAAGGGGCCGCCGGGGCCGCGGCCGACGCCGAGGGGCAGGGAGGGGCCGGGCGCCCCGCTTCCTGGGCCGGCGGCCGGGCGCTATAAAGGGCCCCGCGGCGGCCCTGCGGGTCTCCCAGCGAGGATGCGGAGCCGGGCCCGGCCCCCGCGCCCGCCCCGCGGCCTCTGATTCGCCCCCGCCGGGACGCGCCGAGCTGCGGCGGCTCCGACGACGCGGGCATGGGACCGAGAGCGGCGGCGGCGGCGCTGGCCGCGGCCGTGGTGCTGGCGGCCTGCTGCGGCCGGAGCCGCGGCGAGAGTGAGTGCGGGCCGGGGGCGCGGCCTAGGCGGGCGGCGGGGCGCGGGCGGCGGCGGCCCCGCTCCGTGAGGGGGGCGAGGGGGGGCGAGGCGAGGCGAGGCGGGCGGCCCGGCCGCGCTCACCCTTTGTACCTGCCCGGGGCGAGGCGGGGGCGGCCGCCGCGCCAGGCCGCGCCGCGGGGGCCGGCGGCTGTGGCGGCTCGGCGGGGCCTGCGGCGGGGGGGAGCGGGGCCCGGGGCCCGCCCGCGGAGAAGCGGCTCGGGTCACCTTCACCCGGGGGCCGGCGGCGGCCCCGCGCCGCGGTGGGGCAGGGCGGGCCGCGATCGGGGCCGGGCCGGGCTGCGGCTGCCGCCGCTCCGCCTGAGGATCCCGCGACCGGACCCTCCGGGGCTCTCGCTCGAGCGGGCTTTGCGGCGCGGGGCCGCGCAGGGTCCGGCCGCCCCGGGGCCGGGGAGGGGGCGGCCGCCGCGGGCTCGGCCTGGGCCGGGTGCGAGGGCGGGCCCGGCCCGCTCCGCTCCGCTCCGCTCCGCTCCCCGGCGGCTGCTGGCGGGGCCGGGCTGCGCGCCCTGGCGCGGCTCCCCCGCCGGTTTCGGACCCGGCTCCGGTTTCAGAAGGGTTTAGCGCGGCGAGGCGCGGGGCTGCGAGCTTTTGTCTTTAACCGCGGGAGGACGCGGAGGTGGCCTTTCACATCCCCGGGCATTCCGGCGGGTGAAGCCCGGAGGTGGGGAGCGGAGTCTGAAGAGGGCTTGTAAAGCACAGACGGGGGTGCAGAAAGAGGGCTTGTAAAACACGGGACGGGGGTGCAGAGGCGTTGTGTCGGAGGCGACAAACTCCATAAATCCCCGGCTGACACGAGTTTAAGCCTCACGAGCTGTTTTGGTGGGTTACAGTAAATAAACTTGCTTCGGAAAGTCTTCTAGTCAGAGGTTTTGATTTTGGATGATGTTTACAGAGGCTTTTTTAATAAAATAGAAGTACTTCAAGAGAGCTAGCCAGATAGGTAAGTTGTCCGTCTCGTAGGCAGTCCCACAGTCTACCTGTTAGCTTTCCCATCAGAAAAGGCGATAGCAAAAGAATCGGTTCAAGTGCAGACAACGCAATGACAGGCACTTTGAACCCTGCACGATACTCGGGGAATAAAGCAGGATGTACCCTTAAGAGAGCCTCTTTTTTCCAGCAATCAGACAAGTGATATGTTTCAAAAATGCCCCACTTTCTTCCTCATGCATTTTTTTACACTAGAAGCCTTAAAATAGACGAGTGGTACGGTTTTAACTTGGGAGGGTAAGTTCCAGCTGGCAAGCGTGTACAAACCTGCCCCTTACCAACAGAGAAGTGGAAAAGGTAGTTGACATATAGCACTAATAATAAATACATTTGGTCCAGTGGTTCCTAATTTGAAATGATTATTTTTATTACTACTGCATTGAAGCTTCTTATTTATTTACTTCACATTCTGCTTTTTGGGTTGCAAGTGTGTTGCAAGTGATCTTAGCTCCGTAATCTTTGCTACGTGGTAGGAAAATACGCTCTACAATTCATGGACGGAGAAACGGGAGCGATGCGCAAGGTGTCAAAGCAAAGTCGGGGGGGGGGGGGGGGAATATTTTTACATCGTTCATGCAGCGCAAATACTTTGCAAAGTATTTTGCAGACAATTTGGACGATCAGGTCCCTCATTCAAAAGGGTTTTGATGTTTGACTCCGTTTTCTGAGGACGAGCGGATCACACAGCGCTGCGGCGCTGTCGGAAGCAGCACGCTAACGCGAAGGCCTGCATCAGCGTGGCTCGAAGCGTAAACGCACGTACAGTAGTTGCATAAGCAAACGAGTTGTTCCCTGAGCAACGGAACTAATGAAGTCTGCTTTCTTGGAGATTTGTGACCTGCGCTCTCTGCAGACAGGCCCCATGACAGCGCTGCTCTCCAGCGCCCATATTCCCCCGTCTCTGAGCCCAGCCGTACGCAGTTTTTCTTGCGCCCCGTGTCTGTCTCCTCCCTTTGCTGCTTTCAGGCGGTGTCAGGTAGGAGGCCGGGGGAAGGCAGCGTACGGTATGTGTGCAGCTGGTTCAGCGGGCAGGCTGGGTGGACGGTTTGAGTTCGCGCTTAAAGCATCCTTTGGATGGAGACGCTGAGTTTTTCCTCCTTAACCCATCCCCGGTTTTCACGGGTCTTAGAGGAGTGAGAACTCTCTTCATCTTCTGCACGTGACCGAAGTTAGTTGGTGAGTTCAGAAGTTACTGAGAGGAACAGAAGCAAGGGTTAAGGAAAGGAGACCTGACCTGCGCATAAAATGAAGATACATATATCTTGTTTTGTGAAGAAAAACAGGTTTGTGTAGTTTTTTTATCACTGTGTAAACATAATGCAACTTCTTGAAATAAATCTCACACATGACTCATGCACGTCAGTTCATTAGCTGTGGTATTTAGGGTGGGATTTACCTCACCTAGTTTTAGGCATCTATTGACTGAGCAACTTACTTTGGGCTCCTTTTGTGATTAGCAGAAGAGTGATCGATACAGTCACTAGAGTTTAGAGTACGCTTCCTCCCCTTCTCAACTCATCACCTGCGTTTGGGTGCTGCGTGCGTACTCCATTGCCTACTGCTGATGGTGGGGGTTAGAAATCTAGCTGAGATCTCTCTACCTAAATCATCAGGTGGGACAGACTTGACTTTGTGTTTCTGTAGTAATAGCCTTTTAAAATAATTTGCTGCTAAAGTATTATTTCTGGCTCATACGGATTTTTTTTTTTGTGCTGATAAACTCATTAAGAAACTGGTCCCTTGTTCCACCTCAACCCTGTGTTAATTTTTGATGTTGAGAGACTCGGTCTAGAATGCAATTTTGCTCCCAAGAGTATAAAGCAGAAAGCGTAAGTGCGGCAGGGCAGGGCTGTATCAAAACCGGGCAACAACCGCGTCGGTCCGCTGCCCCAGCGTGCCCTCTTGCTATTTTAAAGAGAGGTAGTACACCATCTCTCTGAATAATCTGTAAAACCCGCAAGCTTTCTGGAGGTCAATTTTGGGGTGACTGTCTTGCGGAATATAAATGGTGTTGATACTGGCAACATGTAAAACGTGTTCCTGTTGCCTCCGAAGTAACGAGGATCTTGAGGTCTGCTAGCTTTGGCTTCTGCCCGTGAGCCCGAGCGATCGCCCCTGGTCCTGGGGTGCTGTCGCGTCGCTGTCTTCTACCTTTGATGGGAAGCATAGCAGCATGAGTTGCGTTTTTTGTTTTGTTGAATGAGGAGAGCGTAATGATGTAGCAAACCAGGCTTTGCAGGGCAGACCGTGAGGTTCTGTACGCTTTTGGCAGTAAGGCGAGCGACCTCGGTGCCGGGTTTGCCCTCAGCTCAGCAGTGCAAGGGAACGGGTCTGCGGACAGGCTCGCTTTTGAGTCCGTGTCTCAGTCTCATTGCTCAGATCTAAATGGCTGAGGTAGAAAATTGAAGTTTAAAAATTAATATTTTGCAATTAGATATTTCTGTGTTTATTATACTACTGCTGTAGCAGGGTAGAAGCTGCCTGACAGTCCCTTCTCCTCACCTGTCACTTAGCAGGATGTTTTCCTGTCTCGGCTAACTGCTGAGAAACACCCAGAAGTCCTTTTTCCAGTCTCTTAATACCATTTCTAAAAGTCAGCCTTCTATAGAATCGCAAAGCTTTTGACTTGACCAAAGTGAGCGTAATTTTTCTTAAATAATTGCTTTATTCAAGTAGGCAGCGAACACTATAAAAATGCAGAATTAACTGCTAGTTATTTTAAATGGTTTGCGATCTTCCTGTGCAATGCCACGTTATCCTGGTCTTGATTGTTCAAGAGCCAGAGCTCTGCAGCAGTGAATCATTAAGGTTTGGTATCCACATGGTTTACTATAAACAAGGCTTAAGTTCCAGCTCTTCCCCTGTTAGACTGTCCTGAAAACCAGCCTCGGACACCAGATCCAGTTTCTTCATTCAGTGCCTCAAGGCTGTTACCAAGCCAGTTTGTTCGAGAGGCTTGGCGTCTCGGGATTTGGTTGCTTGGTTGTTTTTTAAAAAGCGTGCCTTGCAACGTTGTTCTTGGGGGTCTGATGAAACGCGTCTATCGTGATGTTGGGTTTTTTTTTTTTTAAGTGACTTTGAATAGCTTGGTAACTAGGGATGGAGGAGTGTTTCCTCTCTGGCAGCGTAATGCTGCGCTGCTGGACACGGAGCCTCTTTCTGCCGAAATTCAGGAATTTATGTTTAGTAGAGGTTTTGCCAGTAGTTTGAACAGGAACAGCGTTGGGCCTACTACTGGAGAATCGATTTGAGGTTTTTTATTTTCCTGAAAGCTAATTTATGTGTTTTTTGAAACCAGGTTGTCTGTCTTATAACTGACTGCTCAACTTTGCCCTCCTTCTTCTGGGATCAAACCTGCCTGGCTGTCGTACTGAATTGTTGATTAATTCCCCCGATTAATTCCCCTGTCCCTGCAGAAGAAATACTCTCAAGAGAAGCTGTGGAAAAATACTTATTGCTTTGCTTAAAACTGCTTCTTGTTGTCTTGGTAACAATAAATTTATGGGGTGACTTAAGCAGCTACTGCATGAACAGAAGATACGAACGGCTGAACGGAATTCAAAACCATTAAAAGATCAAGAACCCTCCATCAAAAAAACATTATTTTGTTTCGGGTATCTTTAACTCCTCAGTATTCTTGATCCTTGAGATGGTAAAAAAAAAAAAAAAAAAGAAAAAGGAGCTCAGATACCGTGGTGGTATTTATCACCTGAAAACCAAACTGCAGTAGAACGTGAGAAATAGTTTTTAAGTGTAATTTTCTCTAAATGTGGAAAAAATCTGTATAAACCCCTTTAATCTTTGTAGATTTACAATTATATTAGCCTTTTATTCAGTTGTTTATTTCAGAAACAAACCTCTAATTTGTTTTAAACTCCTCCTAAGTTTCTGTACCAGGCTGACGTCAGTGTTTGACGTCGCCTGGCGTTCGGACTTGCGCAGAAGCCCCCAGTATTGGAAGCCCTGAAGCGCAGCGGACGACGTGCCGGTTCCTTACATTGCTGTTGCTCAGCTTTGAAAGCAGCGGCGTTTGAAGAACTCGGGCCACGTCCTGGTTCGCCAGGCTGTGTGGCATCTCCCGTCTGGTCTGTGCTGGCAGCACTAATTACAAATAGCGCGTTCTGCATGGGAGCTGGCGAAAAATACAAAGGTATTTCTAAAATGCAAACAGCTGATGGGCTGTGGATGTGCACTTCCAGGTCTGGTAGGTTCAGATGATTATTTATCACTTGCCAGTGCTTCGCCGTTCGCTCCCAAGCTCCGCCGGCCTCTCCCAGCCGTGCTCTCGGAGCAGGGCTGGCTGTGCGGATTAGGGGCTTGTCGGGGGGCCGGCTCGTGGCCCGTTCCTGGTGACTCCCTGATTCTAGCCAAAACGATGAGAGACTCGGGTAATTATCCTTAGAGTATAGATGCATTTTGCAGCCTTGAGCCACAGTAAAAGCCTCGAGCTTTTACTCTTGAACGTACCTCTTAGTCTGTAGAGTTCAGCTGTATTTATTGACCTTTTGTGTTCCTTAAGGTCAGCTGTATACGTTCAGATTACTCGAGGTAGTACTTCATACTGTGATACAGCAACCGGTCGTGGGTACCACCTTAGCTTCCTCTATTTTGCCCTTGTGCTCAGCAAGCAGTAAATAAGAACCAAGACGCTGGATTTTGAATTGAGCAGGTAGTTTTAGCTGCACTGGTGACTTGTACGTTGAATTTCAGCGTTCGAGTTTTATTTGTCCTTCTGTTGTTTCTCCTTTCAAGAAGAAACCACTGGCCCGCCCTGTCACACGCTTGCTTCCTTGGAAATACCTTTCTTAATTGTTTAAAATAAATATTTACAGTACTTAGACTGAATCCGTTGCTCTCCTAGTTCTTTTAGCCCACGGTCGGGATGTGCAGCAAGACAGCTTACTGGCTCACTTCCAGTTTGGCTGCAGTTTTTCATGGGGTAAAGAGGTTGCTGCTAGTTGGTCATCAGATTTCCTTTCCCACTTCTAAAAAGTATATCCTTGATCTTTGAGGCACTCTGTGAATTAGCTTTTTCTTCCAGAAAGCAATTTATGAAACGACTTGGATATAGTGCCAAAAAATCCCATTGGGCAATAACATTGCTCCAAATCCTATATTAGTGTTGCCAGATTTTTTTTTTTTTTTATTGCGGTGGAGCAAATTTTTGAATAATCATTAAGATGTTTGCATAGAATTTATTTTTAACCCACACAGCAGTGGTTTGTGTAAAACCATGAGGAGTCAGACGATCGTAACTATTAAACATCTGTCTCTACATCAATTTTGTATGGCCTGATTATTGCTGCGTGATTTCTTGAAGCTGTGATGTGGCAATTTTGTAGTTGGTGAGCTTTACATACAGTGACAGAAATCCTGTGCTTTTAATTCTTCGGGGGCCAGGGGCTGTCTCAGCTATAGGAAAAGAGAAAATCCCTAAAGTAGATGCAGTCTTTAAAAAAAAAAAAAAGAATCCACCTGGACAGGACAGGGAACCGGTGGTTTTGCACCGTTGCATTGCCCAGCAGCCCTGCTTTTCCACAGGCTTCTCCCTTGAACATTAAGGTCTGGCTGTGTATTTCTATGAAGTTTGGTTTTAAAAGGGTTATCGCTGGGACTTTTGTGCTGTACAGGCATGGTGCTCTAAATTTCATTCTTGATTTCTTACCTGTGCTTAGAGTTAAAAAGAAAAAAAATTTCCTTATTCAGACTTTTTGCTTTCCGTCTTTACCTTTTGCTGGTGCCTGGATCCGTATTATTCTGTTTCCCTTCTAATTTACGCTTCATGCGATTGTTCACTTCGCCAGTTCTTTGGGTTGCTGGTTCTGCTAAATAAGCTGTCCAGAGAGTCAAGGCAGGGAGATTTGCAGCCTTGAGAAAATAACAACAAAAAAGCCCAAACACCTAATCTGAAAAGAATGCTTAGGACAGAAATTACCAGTGTAGTAAATTACTCCTGTCAGCAAAGTCTGGGCAAGAGTGTCGGCTGTGCTCTTGCGTGTGTGTAGTTCCAGGTTTTTCTGCTCTCTTCTGAAGCACTACCATTTCCTAGCCATTATTCTTTCTCTATCTTCCCCTCCCTGTAACCATTCTAATTACTCCCTCTAATCCACTGGCATTAATTGCACAATCTGAGATGAGGTAGGTGTGTCGCTGGCAGCTATCTAAAGAAAACAGACTCGGTTGCATAGACATCTCTTACTTTTGTAAACGCCAAATGACGTCTAAGGACTGGTGTTACAACTGCAGTCGTGATAGAGGCAATATCCAGAAACTCAAGATGGCAGAAAAAAATTATGAAATACTCTTTCAGTCTTATTTTGTAATCATATACCAGGGAATGTTCGCCACGCTATGTTTCTTAACACTTGAAGCGTGCTTTGCTGGAAAGGACCTCGTCGTGAATTCTGAGGGTAGCTATAGGTTATGGTGTGGTTGGACAAAACTCTGTGTTTGGAAAGCTAAACCAGTCACCTTTTCTTAAACAAAGAAGTAACGTTGTTCTTTGCCTTCCAGTTTGCAGAAGCATGGACATCCGCAACAATCTGACCCGGCTGAACATGCTCGAGAACTGCACTGTGATTGAGGGCCACTTGCAAATATTGCTGATGTTTAAAACCAAGCCTGAAGATTTCCGCGAGCTCAGCTTTCCTAAACTGACTATGATTACAGACTACTTGCTTCTTTTTCGTGTGTATGGCCTGGAGAGTTTAAAGGGACTTTTCCCTAACCTCACTGTGATTCGAGGAACTCATCTGTTTTTTAATTACGCGCTCGTCATTTTTGAGATGGTTCACCTGAAAGAGATCGGCCTCTATAACCTGATGAACATTACTCGAGGCGCTGTGCGGATTGAGAAGAACAACGAATTGTGTTACTTGTCCACGATCGACTGGTCGAGGATTTTGGATTCTGTAGAAGATAACTACATTGTGGCCAACAAGGATGACAAAGAAGAGTGTGGAGACGTGTGTCCAGGAACTGTGAAAGGGAAGAGCAACTGTCCGCCTACTGTGATAAATGGCATTTTCATTGAACGCTGCTGGACCCACGACCGCTGTCAGAGAGGTGAGTCTGCAGCGTGATGTGTGTCAGCTATGGGTTTACTGTCAATTTTTAACCTGTCGGATCTGCTGGAGGGCTCATAGGTACCTATTAGTCGCTACCTTTAAGCACAGGTTCCTAAAAGCAAGGCTCAAAATTGATGTTAGGCAGGTGAAGAGAGAACCTTTGGGGTGGGGCTGTTGTAGCAGCTCTTTCACCTCTGTGAATAATGTACCCAAAAATGTTGTGTTTGGTTTCTCTGGAAAGTTAGGGACTGCCTAGAGCCCACGAGTTGAGCAGACTGTGAGTGTACCTGGTGTTTTGTATAGTAGTTAGTGGCATTAGTGTCTCTGTTGGGGCTTGGGTAGGGGATGAAAAGCCCAGGTTGACTGAAGGGCTGCAGCAGGCAGAAACGGAGCAGCGGGGAAAAATCTTTATGGAATAAACCTGACTCTAGAAAGGTGCAGTTACATTTTTACTGAAACCTCCCTGCCATAGAAAGGTGTAAGACACATGGATGAGTGAGCAACGTCTGCACAGGGTAAGAAGCTGGAAGCGGAGGCAGAGCTGAAGGGAGGAGGAGGAGGAGAGGGGACGTGGACGGGGGTTGCCCATAGCAGGAATTCTGGGGAGCGTGAAGTAACTGGGCTTTGAGCCTGGGGTCTTGGTTCGGGGGAGGAGGTGCGTTCAGAAAGTTAGCTGCTGTTGCAACCCCTGAACTCCAGTTCTTAAACTGTATTAGGGTTGCTTTTAATTTCATACGGATTTGTTTCTTCCAAACTTGGAACTGACCTTAAGTTTAGTTTTAATTATATATTTACTTTGATTTGTGTTAAATCTGACTTGACGGGGAGCAAAGTGAATTGAGGTAAAACTGACACATTCAGAGTTGTCTGTCTTTCTGGAGGTAGTGCGTCCAAATGAAGCAGTGTGTCCTAGGATGAAATTAGGAAACTTGTGGGCTGGAGGGAATTTCTTGCCAGGCTTTAAAGGGCAACTCTGAGTGCTAAGTGCCAAATTTGAGAAGGAATTCCTACCGGCCTGCGTAAACTAATGAAATTAATGTGGTTTCCCCTCTGCTACTCCTCACCCCAAAATTGTCTAGCTTCCTTTTAAAGAACGTGGTTATTTTTCGTCGCCAGAATAACAGGGTGTGAGCACGAAGATGCAAGCGTGTATGTATGTTCCTTTTTAAAAATGAAAAATAAGGTGTAAAGCATTTTAGTTCATAAACTCTTTTGGTATACAGTTACTGTCAGCGCTGAAACCTGGTTTCTTATGCATTCATGTTTTATGTTTTCTGCTATTTCATAAGGTTAAAGGTCTGACTGAAACTTGTTCTGTGGCTAGACCGTTCATAATGTCCCTCATTCCTGTGAATTTTCTGGGGCTGTGCTACAGCAGAGTGGACTGTATGGTTTCTCTCCTTTATATGACTGCCTATTTCCATTAAACCTGTAGGAATGTACTATTTTACCACTGGGGCAGAAATCTCAGCTTTTGAGCCTGTCGTACAAATTCACCTGCGTTTGTTGGAGGATACCCATGCGGTACACACGCTAGCTTAGCTCAGTTACCCAAGGAAGCAAGCTAGTAAGTCCATTTGACTTGAAGTTGAAATTGAAATTTGAATTTGAAAATGGTTCCAAAAGTAATTGTATACAGATGCTCCCATCTGGATTTCTGTGTTCCTTGTAGAAGATAGAGAGAAGCAATGCTCCTGTGTGTTTGGCTGTAACTGGTACGCATTTTCAAAACCACTGAACAAGCCACGCTTACCGTTGTTTTGAATGCTAAGATTTGTACTTTTATTTATTGGTAGCTGGTGTTCACAAGAAGCTGGTGTCTGTGTTACGTTGTGCCTTGTGACACCTGCCTGTATGCTCCTGAAGTTATTTTAACAGCTCGGGGAGTCTTTTAGACTTTTTAGACCTTTTTGAGTAGCCTTCAGACTTTCGACACACATGCGCGCTAGTAACTACGGTGGCGATGAATTGACATTTATTTAGCGAACCTGTTGATGGAATCGCTGTGTTCTCTGTTCTTGTGCCAGGCATAACGTATCCCAAGCGTCTGTAATTGTTTTGTCAAGATGATTGTAAGCTTGTATGAATTGTACTTGGCTTTCCTTAGCCCAGGAGCCTCATAGCAGCTCCCGGTACCGAGGGTGTTAATGTCACCGTATCTTGCCCTCCGCACTTTTGCAGCTTATCTGGGAATCTTCAGCAGCTAATGCTGTGCTGAAGTCTCCCGTCCCTCTGGTTTTGAGTGTATTCCCCTCTTTTATTTGTGCTCTTTTATCTTTTAACCAATGCTGGAGGGAAATGTAGGAGTTTCGGTGTAACTTTCTTGGGGGAGGTTCGGGTTTGCGTGTTGTTTCTTTTATCACGGGTTATTTGTATCCCTATTTTTTTTTTACAAGACTCGCTGTAGAATCTCCTGTTTGCTATTTTTTGGTTTGCATCTCTGGGTGGGAAGTTGGCGCTGTCTAAGCTGATAGCACTGCTGCCCTGACTGCGGGTCAGGGTATTTTGCTTGCTGTTTTGTCTAAGGAAAAGCCTTAAAGAAGATGTAAATAGTGATTGTTTCGATGTTGCCGTGCGTGTGAACCAGCAGAGAGGAGGCCGAGCTGGCAGGCTTTTCCAGCCTGCTAGGCTTGGGGTCTTGCTGGAGGAGACGCGGAGGTGGGCAAGAAGTTTGAGAGCGCGCATGTGGGACGGCTGAAAGACGTCACAAAGGTCTCGTGCGCGTGGCAAGGGGGTGGCGGCGGCTGGGGCCGCAGGGGGGTCCCTGGGCGTCCCCCATCTCTCCCACCCCCGGCCCTGCCCTTCCCGCGGCGGCTGGCTTCGCGTTATCCCTGCCGCATCTCACGCTGGTGGGCCTTCGGTGTTTCTTTATTTTAATCGGCACAGATATCCCAGCTAACTCCAAAACTAACTTTCAGCTATAGCGTATAATTATCTCTGAGGCACGCATCCAAGTCTCTGAATCATCCTTGCAGCTATAACTCCAGCCCAGAAATGTTTTTCAGTTGGTGATAACATGTTCAGGACAACAAAGTAGAGGATCTTCGTGCAGACGTTAGAGCTAAGGTTGTGGATGGAGCTCTTTGGGAGGAACTGAAATGATTTGGGAGCAGCCGCGCTCCTTGAGAAGACGGTTGCGATATTGAGGAATCTGTGTCTGGGTGCGAAGATGCGTAGGTGGATATGCCGCAGATTGAGATTGGTCGGGGTGGGTTTCCTGGAAGCTTTCTTTTCTTTTTTCTAAACGACTTGTGGTGGTGTGAAAAGCAAGTCGGTTCAGTTAAGGCCAACTCGTGTTATATTTTGGGTAGGAAAGGAGGGAAATAGGTAGTCTGTTTGGAATTTGGGTCTAGCCTTATGCTGTTTATGGCAGCCAAGTGCTGTTCCTGTTCTGGAGGTTTTGTACCTTTTCAGCCCACATTTTTGAAAGATTTGTTTTTACATACGTACTTACTCTTATTACCGTAAAAACGTAGTTCTCGGTTGGATGCAGCATGTTCATGCAGAGAGCATTTTTGCTGAAGAATGCAGACAACAAAAATGCTGGAAATGCCACGTCCTAGACCTCAGTCTAGATCTGCCAAACATGATTTTCATATTTTGCATTTTTTTCCGTGTGCTTTTTTATGTAATGAAAGTGCTATATGTCTGTCACTCCACTTGCGGAAGGAACAATTCCCTCTGAAATAGGATTTCCTGCCAATTCTCTTTGCAGTCAGTCTTCTCTGTCCATACATAATTTGAAGCCGTCTGATGTTTTTGACGGTCTAATTATAAAGGCGGGTTCAGCCTTTTACTTGCATATCGGGTCATCTGGAGGTGGAGTAAGGTAATAGGAAGGAAGAATGGAATGGCAAAATAAAAATGAACAGGAAAATGATCTGCAATATCAGACAGTCCCCTGGTGAATATTGGAGGGCCACATTCCTGGAATATAAAGATGAATTATCTGAAATACGGGCTTCGTTCCTTGGACGATGTGATGAAACTCACGTTCTCCTCTTCATCCTGAATGAAACGTTTGTAGGAGTCGGTTATCTTCTTGAACTTGGGACTTCACGCTACCAGGAAATTTGAGGTATTAAGAGTGTGGGCTGTTTCAGGTTTGTAGATAGACTCTTTCTTCAATCTGTTGTCTTGCTTTATGCGATAAAACTGAAAGTTGTGTCTCTCATCAGCGCGATCTAGAATTTGTTGTAAAATATTAACCTCATTAGAAGAAAATGGAAGGTGTATGAAACCATTTGGGCCAACTGAAGGAGATGGTAAAACGGAGCTGATGGAAGGGACAAGAGTCTGGAGTAATTGCCATGCAAAGGAGCTGCTAAAGAAAGGTACCGCATGAAAATAATGACGTTTGTCCAGATTTTTTTTTATGATGTTGGGGAGGCAGGTCTGAAGACTGGGGATACAACAGAATCTCACTTTAATTTTCCTGTTACTTATCTGGGGAAAATTCTGGGATGGGTAGGGGACAGGTAAGGAACTGCAGAGTAGCTTTAGTAGCTGGCTTTGTTTCCTAGTACAAGCAACACAACAAAGGACTCGGAAAAACATTGCTCAGCCTGAAATGTCTTTCAGCTGCTGTGAAATAGCACCGAGCGCTTTTAAAAAGACCGGTGCCAGAAGAAATTCTGCAACTATGAACATCTTCAAGGCAGGTTTGAATAACAAAGTTCAGAGGTGTGTGTGGGAAACGTTTTGTGATGTTTACTTAGGTAGAAATATTACTTAGCAACAGCTTCCTGTAATTTTTATGTGCTGGGAATTTCTGTAACCATAAGCTTAGTTTTATTACCTTTGTATGGGAAAGGGGTCTCGAAGCACTGAGCAGACTTAGCCAACCTCAAGGGCAAGATATTTTTAAAGCTTCAAACACAAAAGAAATTTTTCCAGTTGCTACCACATGAAGTGGAAGTGCTCCTTTTATTTGGAGATCTGATAAGAACTGCCTTTTTCCCCCCCCCCCCAGCTCTGACAAATGCCAGATGGAAGTTGACACCCGATAATCTCACTGGGGCGTCTGTTCTGAACCTTGCCAAGCGACAGCTTTATTGAGTGCATGTAGTGCTTGTGGTTGGGGCTATTGTGGTGCTTGCAAACGGCTAGACATCCTAAACTAATTCACTTCAGCTTATTAAGAGTAATTAAGAGATTTATGGTGCTTGGTGGTATGATACAGCCCAGAGTAGGGGGAAAAGGGGCGGAAACAATCACTCCATGCAAATGGCTATTTAAGAGTATACTACTTGCTTTAAAAACGCCAAACAAGACTTGGGGCTGTGAAGAAGCTTCTAGTTAGGCTTTCCTCCACCGGCCTGGGGTGACCCAGGACCGTAGGATTTCAGTACTTAACAGTTTCAGCTTGCTGAGAAATCCCCACGCATGCAGCTCCCATGGTCTCACCACACTCATGTTTCTTTGGCTTCTTCGCTGCTGCACCTTTACTTAAATGCAGGGGGGCTGAAGATTTTCTTCCCCCACCCCAATTCCCAACCAGCACTTTGGACGGGAAATACTGTCTGATCCATTCCATCTTTAGAGCATTTGAACAAGAACTAATTTTTAGCTCATCCAGCAGTTAATAAGCAGTAAATATAGAGAATTGTCCCCAAAGTTAAGATTATCTTCATTTCTGTACAGAGGTCTTGTCAAGGCAAAGGTTTTTGATTAGTTAAAAAGCAGAATGAGGTATTTTGCTGCTGATACGGTGAAAATTGGAAAAGTTTTTATCTTGTTTGCTCTGAGTTGCCATTTTAATTCTTTCATCCTTAGCCCCTTCCCCAGAACACTTGTTATTTAAGCCAGTGCCTGGGCTGTTGAGGAGGCTGAGAGGAGTTTAACGCGTCCCATGCAGTGGTTCAGCACTAACGTTACTGGAAGATGTTTTAAGATCTCCGTTCAGTCCTCAGTGGTGACGTCGACTGCTTGTGATTTCCAAGGGTGGCGTGCCAAGGGTACTTCAGGTAGAATACTTATTTTTCCCACTTCAAGAACAGGTCCAGGTTACCTTGTTTGCTTAAACAAGGGAACCTGCACTGCCCCTTGTTAGACAAAATATAGAAGACTGACTACACTTGGCAGACGTATTTGTTGGAAAATCCTGTTGTCTGGGCATGGATGTAGAAGCAGGAAGTCACGGAATGGAAAAAAAAAAACCAAACCCCAAACAAAACAAAAAAACCCACCTAATACCGAGCACCAGGGTTAACCTGTGTTAGTGATGCCTGAATGGGAGAGCTGCAGATGGCTCACCTGGCGTGCTGTGTTTGCTCGGGAGGAGGAGACTTGCTTCATTCAGAGCAAATCCTGCTGAACGTTGGGCGTGCTTTGGTGCCGTGAGTGACGAGAGGGAACTGGCCAGTTCATGTATCCTGTATGTTTTTCTCCCTTCACCCCCCCTTAATGAAGGCAGAACAAGGATTCTGTATATTAAATCTTAAAAATTTTAATTAATTGTGAAAGTATTCTAAATTAAATGCAATTCTGATGCTCCTCCTCAGATTTAGGCAGCCAGAGCAAAATAAATTTAAGGTGGGTGCAATGGTATAGATTCCTTTATTTTGTGATGAAGGAACTGGAAATCCTTCTTGTAAAAGGCTTTGAAAGGATTGTGAACCGTTGAGTCCATACAAAGGAGTATATTCAGTGTGTGTAAGAAGACCAACCAAAATATGTCACTTGGCAAAGCTTTCCGAAACATCTTTCTCTACCAGGAATTGTATTTGACAGGGATTGCCTCTGTAAATAAATTTTGTGTTTAAAAAAAACCCACACGCAAAACAAAACACAAAAAAGGTCAAAAATCCCCAGGTGTGCCCAGTGCAAAGATTGTTTCTAGCTGAAAGGTTGAGGATTTCAGGACCTTTTGGTTAATGACGGAGCTGGTGAACAACCAGCTGTGTCCTGGAGGAAGCAACGCTAACCCTTCTCTCGGTCTGTAACAATAGCTGGTTAAAAGTTCAATGATCATGCTTCCCAATTATATCCTATAATTGTGTGCAAGTTCCTATTGGAGGGATGTGAATGAACTCGCTGGGGTGTTTATGCTCCTTAATTAGGGCTGTTGGTTAGCTGAAGGAAGGCAGCGCGGGGTAGTGGGAAGTTGGTGGGGTGCTGGCTGGGCTGCCTGGCAGGGGCTGAGCTGCTTGGTACGTGCCTGTAGTTATTTCAGTTGCTGCTTGGATCCAGAGTTTGTGGCTGGCATTGCGTAAGCGTACGAGCCAGCGCGCTGCGGCTCGGTCGCTGAAATACTGTAGATTACAACTGTGTGCGTTCATCGTCTTTATCTAGATTTTTTTTAGATGAGGGTACCGGGGGGGCACTGCGCTGGCTGGGCTGACATTGTTTGAGAGTCGTCAGCGTAGCTTTTATTTTGGCTTGTGACATTTAAAACAAACAGAGAATTAACTTTGGCTCTGTGTAGCGCTTAAATATTGGCTAAGCGAGTATAATGTTTTCATTTGAGTCTGGCTTCCTTGTGAATCTGTGTTTAAATGAACTGAAAAAACAGGGCAGGGCACTTGGCACCTGTTCATGTCCCAAAAGTTTTCTAACGTGGAATTTCCTTCTCCCTTCTTCAAAATAGGGTCAGAATTGCTATCGAGGAGATGGACACGGGCAGGGCAAGAGGATGCTCTGTACAAACAAGGAGCTTCTCGCTCAGTACCCTCAGTATGAATTCTTTAATTTGAGAGTGGCTTTCAATTTACCTGAGGCTGCCTCTCCAGCACCTTGAGAGGTTGTAGGCTCTGAGGAAGAAGGTGTTTTGAAGGAAATCCCACAAAAGAGTTGGAAAGAAAGTCTGGTTAGAAAAGCATTCAACAGAACGCTGGGATTCATTTTCTTCTACGCATTTTTAAAGAACTCGGGGTGCGCGTGGTTTCGCTGCCATCACTTCAGCGTGCTCCAGAAAAATAAACGTGGTTTTAATCTTGTGTGTCAGGTTAGAGGTGCCCTTTTTTCGAGGATGCCAAGAAATACCGCTCTGTTGCAATTGTAAATCAGGCAGTTTCAGCTTTTGCGGGCCCCCACGCTGTAGTCGCTGGAGGTGCCGGGCAGTGGAGCTGTTACGACCCTTGCTCAGACGCAGGCGCAACGAGGGTGACGGGTGTCTAGCAAGATCGGTCCGATGAAGACTGTGTAAAATTTGCAAGGTCTTTTTAGTTGGGGAAGGGGAATTTCGTTAATCTGTTTGTGGAACTACTCCAGTCTTTTGTTTTATGTGCAATTTGAAGGCTGCTGGAGATGTACGCATCTTCTTGCTGGTCTCTTGGGACTGCTACAGAATTGCTGCTGCTGGTGGTGGTCGCGCTGGAATTTCAGGGCCCTGACATGATGAGCTGAGCCTGAGCTCAGTTTACGGGGAAAGACTGATGGTTTTTAAGTCAATGCACGGAGTTAAGGCAGCGTAGGTAGCGAGCTTGTCAGAGATCAGAGGAGATACCTGCGTACCATCTGCAGGCTGAGCAGCAGAAACGTCTGAGGTTGCTGGCTTTCAGGTTCTTCGTGCTCCTCAGCTCGCTTTAGCCTGACCCCCGAGCGTGATGGCTCATTTAGTGTTTTTTCAAAATGTGAATTGTCTGGGGCAGGGAGGGAGGAGGTTGGTCTAAATTTTTTAATCAAAATAAAGCCTGCTGGGCTGTAGGATTGTAAGGAAGGGAGGGTTTGTAGGGCAAGGGAAGAGGCACGGCTCGGAGTTGCGTAGCCATAATTTCCAACTCAATTTTTGGTATCTCCTCTGGTTTTGTAGCTGTGGGGATTTTGTTGTATTAACAGCACGCAGCACTGTGGCACCGTAAGGCTTTAATGCCTGTGGGCAGGGGCAGCAGGCGCGGTGGAGGGGCCGCACGTACGATGAGGCAGAGGTTGGGCTCTGCGCGGCGTTCCGGCAATGCGATGCTTTTCCTGCCAGGAGGAAAGAGTTCAGTGCCGAGGGGTAGCGTGCCTGTGTGGCAAAACGGCAAGGCAGCTTGCACGACACGAAATGGGGTGCCTGTATGCGGGCTGGTTTTTCCGCTATAAATGCGAAGAGGGCCGAGTCCAATCCTGTGTGTCGGAGGGAAGGATCACTTGGTGTCTGCGGGAGAGCTGCTGAACTTGGCAGCCTTGCTTTCGGTAATGTGAGTGAGATGCCGTTGTTGGTTGTTCTGAAATACCTGAAAATAGTAACTGAGGTTTTACTAAGCAACCTGTGGCAAAAAAATCAAGTTCCAGCTATTGCGCTGAACTGAGCGCCTGGAAATCTCCCACGCAGAAGCTTTAGCCGTCATGCTAAAGCTGCCGCATCGGCAGCTGTTTGTGATTGAGAAAGTACATAAGGAATACTTGCACTTGAAGGTGGGCTTGCACCCTGCTGCACTGTTAAAGACACGATTAGAAAATCCTAGGAATGATGCAGGAAGCTCTACCAGTATTGGGTTTCCTAGGGATAGGGCACGTGCAAGTCAGCAGACATCACGGGATAACTAAGCATTTTTCTGTCACTATTTTAAACTTCATTAGGCATCCATGTTGCATTACGACACTGCAAGGATTTTAATACTTCATGAGCAATATGCATTAAAATTTAGTATCAGACAAATATTTTTTCTTGTCTTTTCTGCAAAGACAAACCAGTTATATTCTGTGGGTCGTGAAAACATAACAGCAATGATTTAATAAAACTTTTTTTTATTTATTTATTATTTTATTATTTAAAACAATGATTTAATAATGGGACTTGGTTTTTTTCTGGTATTCAGTCTTTTCTGAATGTCATCTTTCTGAAGTTAGACTGATTGCACTGGATGTGTTTACACAGCTTCAGTTCGGGATGAATGAGTCCAAGAGTTCCCTGTAAGTACCCCTCAAAAGCTCCCAAAAGCCAGAGAGGAAATGGAGCTCCTCAGTCTGATGTCTGACTGTCTGAAAGTCTTGCCCAGTGGAGCCTTAACACAGCTTAAAGGAATAAGGCTTTTGTTTTAAAACTGTGTTTGAAGGGAAGCCTTTAAAGCTCAATAAACTGCTGCTCTGTTCATTCAGTTCTGTGGATTTTAGGCTCGGGGAATCTTTGCACGCTCTCTGTTTCTGGCAGACCGGAGAGCGTAACGTGCGGTAGCAGTCTTACCTGGACACTCAATAAAAAAGCAGTTATGTGGAAACTGGTGCTTTATCCGAAACTACTTCTCACCTCATCGGCAGGTTTCTACAATTATTAAATTGGCAAAACAAACGTGATGTGTAGATTACCTTTTCCTTAGGCTTCTCTTCCACGCTCCAATAACCTTATCTCCAGGGCTGCCTAAATAATTTGTGTAGTGTTTGGCTGCTCTTCCAGTGCTTAGACATCAAGTTTCCAGTCCACAGAACTGGTCGACAAGTCTGTTAGAGCTAGGTATCTGCATCAGGCGTCAGTGTTTGTTCTGGGGAGTATAAAATGTTCGCTCTGAGCCTGTACAGTGCGTGAATTTGGTGGGTGTGATAAGAAAAACGTCCTCGTGTTTTGCATGGCTCTGTTGGCGAAAGGAGGAGCTGCTGCATGACGGTTCTTGTTGATCCGCACTGGGGAAGAGCGTGTTGTTTTTCCACATGCTCTAATCTGTGATAAGAAAAAGAACTCCAGATTGTGTTTTTCAAGCAGGCTTTAGGTCTCCCGGTGCTCAGATTTGCCAGTGGCTATCCGTTCCGGTAGTACATCCATCCACCCCAAGCCTCCTTTGAAGTGGCACGGTTTCAAACACGAGCCTTGCTTCGATACCGAAGGAGACCGAGCAGGACTCGGCAATAAACAGTCAAGTGTTTCGCTGCGTACTAAGTATTTTGCAGAGGGTTGCGTGCTGGGTGTGGACTTTGATACCACCGATCTCTTCTGGGCGCCGCCGCTTGGCTCTCGGTGGGTCCGTGCCCCTTGCCGCGCCGGCTGCCGGTACCGTGGGGCGGATCGGGCGACCTGCTGACCAGCTGGACCTCAGAAAACCAGGCGGCGAGTGCAGGCAGTGCCCCGAGGCAGGATTTCAGATGGGTTTAGACAAACAACTCTCAGAAATGTCTTAGGTAAAGTATTTGATCTGGCCTTGGACAGGTGGATGGACTGGGCGGCATCTCGAAAACTTCTTCGGCTCCCTTCCAGTGGAAGATTGCTTTCACTGACAGCAGCTCTGCGCTGAGATTTGAAACCTCCATAGTTTGCTTAAGAAAAAGACTCTTTGTCCCTGCAGAAACTGATACGGCTTCAGATTTCTTGTAGAGGAGAGTCCCAGCTCTTCCTCTGTCTAGATGAGGCTGGTTTGTGTAATTTTTTTTTCAGAGGACTCTCTCCACTGTAAGATTATTTCCATAGGCTCCCCCCCCAGTAATTACCCCATTTCGGGATCGGCAGGTGTCGTGGCTCACGCTGTGGGATCAATTGGACCAGCTCTGAATAGTCTTAATTGCTCCGAATTGGACAATGCTGATGGAAACTGGTGATTAGACCGTATCTTGGCTCCCGTGCTGAGAAACACCCGTGAAGCTGAAGCTTTTTAGCAATGGTGGCGCGTGCCCGCGCGGTTCGTGTTGTGTAGGCAGATCCTGCTGCCCTCGACGGCCGAGCGTAGTTTAATGGGCGGATAATGAGACTTTTGCTACCGCTGTACTTCCTTATTATTGAACAAAGTGACTTCAGTGACGGTCAGTTTTATTTTAAGACTTACCATGGCAGAGGCAGGAAATAAAACAGAATTTTCACAATTCTGACAATTGGCAGCTGGAGCCATTAACTACTGTGGAAGAAAGATGAGAACCCAAGATCTCCCCCGAGTTTAACGTAACTTCAGAAGATTCAGTTCCCTCATTGTTGGCCTCTCCTTGTTGGGATGGCACAACTAGTTTGGGATTAAATTCCTTTAGATTACCACTTTCTCTTGCATAATTTACAAGGAGAAATAGATTAATAGCCGCTAAAGGTGGCTTGTGCAACGGAGTTAATGGTTTTTGTACTAATCTGTAGCCATTTGTTTTTCCTTAGGGTTGTATTTGTGGGGCTTTTGGTTGTTTTTATCACTCCTCCTTTGGCACCTGGATTAGGGAAGCAGAGCGATGTGGCACAGCACGCGTCCTGTAGGTCAGAGCTGTAGGGATCAGTACGTTTGTAACCAGAAGCCATTAAGCAGCTATATACCTGGATAGAGCCGAGTTGGACACTTTGTGTGGGGCCACGTGTTATCATACAGTGAATTACTTGAAAATGGGCCTTGCTGGTACGCTGAAGATGACAAGGGCAAGTAGTAAATAAAAATACATTTCATAGAGAGGTCTCAACTGCTTGGCTCTGGGACTGCAAGCAAACGGTATCTATTTCAGTACTGCTAAGTAAATTCTTATACCTAGAAATAAACTGTGGAGAGCATACTTACTGCTTTAGGGCAAAGAGAGAAGGGTGTATAAATCAGTGAGCATGAGCTGATGAGGCCAAAATGACTAGAGTAGTTGGGAGAGTATTATATGGGTGTGTATAATCTATGCATTTGATACCAGTCTGCCTAGTAATGAGATACTGCATACATTTCTCCTTTCCACAGTTCAAATACGATTTTGAAAAAAATTGTTGTAGGTCCAGGGAAAACCATGACACCTATTAAATTACTGGAAGCCATGCTTTACAATATTTAGTTTTGGATGTACCTATGTGGGAAGCAGATCTGGTGGCAGAGGGACGTATGCGTTAGCCCCTTGGCGAGTCCTCCCGTGCGTTGGCTGCTCTCGCGGGGCATGAGCGCTCTGGTTTGCTTCCTGCCAGGTTGCCTGCTGCCGGCCTCGGGCTGTGCTGGGGAGCAGGCAGCTGACCAGCAGCGCTGCTTCCAAGGGCGCTGCCTGCGTAGAGGCTGCTGGAGACCCGGAGTCGCCTTCCCTCTGCTGCTGTCTCCGGTAGTCAGTCTCTCTTGGCACAGAGTGGAAACCCTTTACCCTTGGAGTGGCTGCAGTGGGACACAGACCGGCATTGTGATCCGACTCCCACCACAGCCGTTCCACGTCTAGCATGGATTTGGGCAGCATGCTAAATGACCATGCACTGAAACAGTTTATGCATCTTGAAGGCTTAAGAAAAAAAAAAAAAATGTGGTTGGTAGAGCTAGTTAGCTTTGCTTCACGGGAAAACTCATCCTCTAAATATTTCTTTGCACAAATGGCCTTCAGGTGATACTTTACCTTTCTGTCTCCTCATCCTCTGTGGCTCGCTGGGAGGTGAGGCGGGGACGGGGGGATCTGGAATAAGCTGTGTTCCTTCTTTCTCTCTGGCTTCTTTTCAGTATCTTCACCCGCAAACACAAACCCAGCTTCAGTGTCTATATTTACAATTCATGACTATGCCATGAAACCTGTCCAGATTAAAATCTTAACCTCTGTCTGACATTTCTGTGTAGATCATTAGTTATCAGCTTAATCTCCCTGTGGTTAATCTTGTACTTCCGCCCGTTTCATTACCTTTCTTGCTACGGACAGCTCCGCTTTCCTATTTGCTGTAAACTGTATGTCCTTTTTGGTATAGATGTATAGATTTGCTCTTATTTTGTGTGTCCAGGTTACATTTTACACGTTTTTTCACATAACATACCTAGAATGCAATCTTCCTTATCCCCACAGAGCTGAATGTGTCAACTTAGCTTTCATTCTTTCATGGCTTGTTTACTACAACATCCTTCTCTGTGGCCTTGAGAAAAGTAATCTCATCCCTCTCTTATCTTCGCAGAAAGCAAAGGTTATATATTTCGCCTCAAGCTTTGATTGTATCGCTCTTCTTTTTCAGGACAGGGTTTGTAGGTAAAAGTAATAGCTTGTGTTCGACCTACATTTGGAAAAATGAGATGAGACCTTGTTCTTAGACCATCACTGTACTTTGAAGCGCTTCTGCATATCTTCATCTGTCTCCATTTCTCAGTAGGCCAGATATAAACTTATCTTTTATGGCCTGTCCTGATGCAGCATCTTCTCTCATTTGGCACTAAGCTGCTGACTTCTTATTCTGGTCACTCCATGCTGCCGGTCACTAAAGAAATGAATTGGTCTGGTGAGGAGCTTGCCCCCAGCACTGTGCTGATACCGTCACCTGGCTAGTTCGGAGAGCTGAATTCACAGTAAAGTATGGACAGAGACTTTACATGCAATTACACTTATTTTTAGGACATCTGTGGCTGCCTGGACCACCTCACTGTGATTCTCTGGGGTCTTCTGGGTTCGCAACGTGAGTGAGCAGGTTTGTCAGGAGTAGGTTAAAGTGAACAGGGATGTTTGCAAGATGCTGTACATCGGGAAGAGTAATATATAGTTAAATATTAACGTGAAGCTTTCGTGAGGCTCCCAGGTGGCGTGTCAACCATTGAATGATAAAAACAAATCCTTCGGTCGTAATAAGGATTGAAATTTAACAAACCATAACAACAAAAAAGCACCCTCGTACCTGTGAGTAAAACAATGAGCAAAGCTTTACAGAAGAAAATCCCCAAATTAACATTAAAGATTCTGGTCTTGGTCTAAATTACAAATCCTCTGTTCTGAGGTACAGAATCAAATACAGTATAAGGTGGCTGATGTCCAAACTACTTTAAAATTGCTCATTACAAATCTCCGTGTCCGGCCAGAGGTTAGTTATGCTGAATGTTTCTGTCCCTTTGTATAGGGAGACGGATTTCACGTAGTGGCTCTGTAGCAAATTACTGTCAGAAGGATTGAAGCTCAGAAACTTCTGGCCTGCCAGTCCTCAGGTACCCAAGGGATAGGGGTGGGTGTGGTGGCTGCTTAATCTAGTTCAATTACAAGCCACCCCAGGGACCGACAGCGGCAAAGCCTGGAGGTAGGATTGATTTGCACAGGGGCATTATATTTAGTCGTAACTGGCTGGGGACTCCGGGTTTTGCCTGATGATGTGGTGTCGTTTTGGGGGCTTGCATATTAAAGAAAAACAAGCGAGCAAGCAAGCAGAGGCTGGTGGTTGTTTCCAATCCCTTATGCTGCGCTAAGCTCCCATCTAGTCTTGAACACAAAGTACAAGGAGCAGGCTTGACCTGCTTGCCAGAGAATGGCACAACAGCAGTGTTGTAGACGCTAGGTAAAGTATTTACAACTTCTCGTCGCCATCCTTGCGTGCACTTTGTGACACTTGTTCCGCCTTTAACAGCAGTGCCGTGTTTTCGAATCAAACTCCATGTTTTGATATTTTGAGCTTGATTGCCAGTGGTTTAGCCAGATTTCTGCAAGTTGTTTTTACCTGCTTGGGGAATCAGCTTGATTGAAAGGTACTAGGAGAATGAAAACAGACCAACTCTTGAGTTTTAGTTGTGGGTTGTTTTTTTTTTCCCCCCAGCTTTGTCCCCTAGCTCTCATCAGAGAGAGATGCTTTGCTCTGTGACTTCAGGTCATGAGGGGCTTGCTGCCGTTGTGTAAACACCGCGTGCGCTGCTTAAAATGCATGAAAAGAAAATGTTTCTTTGATCTTTATTCTATCTGGGCAATATTAGGCATGCCCAAGTGGGAGGCATCTGCTTCTCTGTTTAAATAGTTGAGGTGACAAAGGAGAGGAGTGAAAACCTTCAAGGGAGAGAAACGGAAAGGTCTAGAAGATCTGTGAGCCTGTCCTGAAGAATTGCTGGGGAAAGGTGAGGGACTTGCATAGCTGGGGTTTGTAGCCCAAGATCCTGTTCCCAACAAGAAGAGATGATAGTTGGACTGGCTTACTAACTCCAGCCACGGAGCCGAGCCATTGAATCTGAAGTTATGCAGGGCTTTGTATGCCTGGGCACAGTACTACGCTGTGTCCTTGGTGTAGCAGCTGGAGAAACTCGTTTGCAAGGGTTATAACTTGTTAAGAACCTAGAGAGAGAGCGAGCGTTGTCGATCCATTGCGGTGAATGACTTCCTCCAGGCTTCATCATATTAAGACGACTGAAATATGGGTTTATATATTATATAAATAAAAGTATGTATATATACATGTGTATGCATATATGTATGAGTTCCTCCTTGGCATAATTCACATATAAGTAAATTTCTCTATTTCCAGAGAAAAACTCCACCGGTAGTTGTAGCACAGAAGATAATGGATTACTCCACAGTCTAAACAGCAGAAGGTTGGCATGGAAGAGACTGTGTTTCTGGAGAGACCTCCCTTTATCCGCTCTTTTCCTCTATCAACAGCAGAGCTCAACCTTTTCCCCCTATCTCCATTCAACAACTTCTTTCACAGACCTCCATATCCTCCATTATCGCAGCTGGACAAGGTGGCACACAACTCCGAACCCTTTTATCTTTTCTCAACTCACATTTGCTGATCCTAACAGGTCCGCGCAACAGCACCAGCATCTCCGTCGGTTCTAGCTGTGGCGGCTGTCCTGGGCTAGGAGGATGACTTGCGGAAAGCAGCCAAATACACGGGGTTTGCAAATGGCACCGGTCCCGTTTCGGAGTATTTGAGGCATTCCCCGTAGCTCCAAATGAGCACGTAACTTGTGCAAAGGGCTGGGAGGTGAAACAAGTTTTTTCTTATCCTTGCTGATAGATGAGATAAGAGTTGTAACGTCGTCCTGAGAAATGTCAATGGGAAGAGTTTCCTTTACGTTTTAGTAACAGTGTGTTGTTTTTGGAAGTCACTGTCTATGGGAAGGGAGGCACCTGCAGTTAATTTTATCCGTGTAAATACAGACCTCCTAACATTCCCAACTCGCGGTTCAGTGGGGTCATGGCATTATGTACTGTAGTATCTTATTTTATAAATAACACTTTAATTTTAGTGCTGATTGTAAAACCTTGCATTTATTTGGCACTTGCTCCTTCCCGAGCTGGTGCGAAGAACTGAAATCCAGTGTGTGGTTAATAGCATTTGAGTCGATGCGTTTTGGGAGGGTTGTTCCCTGAACGTCTTTGGTGTTGGAGAAAAGGGAGGGATAAATGTTGTTAGAGCAGTTGAGCACCGTGAATAAGCGATGTAAAGTTTACTTGGACATATTGTGATATTTCCTGAATTTCGCTTGATAACTACAGCCAGCATCAGGCGTTGCTGGCAGTCTTTTTGTAGACCTTTGTAGAATGTTAAACTCTTATCTTCTGTTCTAGTTCCTCCACTTATTTTGTAGATTCGAGGGGATCTGGGGGAGGTGCTGCTGTTAGTCACGGAGGCAATGAAAAGCCCTTGTGCTCTTTGCAGTCCAGTGGGCCTCTGTGACCACGTTCTTCCCAGGCACGCTACTGCCGTGGCAGTGCCGCGGGAGCGGTTTGCTCTCTGCAGCCTACGGACCGCGCCGGTGGGGTTTCGGGTTTAGGTTTCTGCTTCTCTGGTCTCGGTGACATGAAGAACTGATCGAAGGACGTAAGCCCCGGTGCAGAGGGGTTGGCAGCACACTGTTTTTCTTGCAGCAGCTCTCTGTCAACCCACTCTGCTATGGAGTTTTTTATACCTGCTCTCCACAGGACACGGTTTTATTTAATCTTTAATAGCTCTTTTCAACCTTATGCTACACTAATGCACTCGGATTAGGTGTCACCTTGACATGTTCAGATCAAATAAATGCTCACAAGAAAATAGATGATTGTGAGTGAAAAAGATTAAAAATGGTTTTACAGCTAAAAATTAAGTTATAGAACTCTGAAACAAGCACAATACTTAACAACTTAGCGAATTGGGAGTCTTCTTGACAGGAGGAGAATGAGTTAATCTTGAGCAAAAGTGATCAAGTACAAAATGTTATGTACGTAACGTGATTTAATACATAGTTTTATAAGGAGGTGAGACTCCTATGGATTTCAGTGGAAGCGATGCTGCTTGGCACTTGCAGAAATTGAGGAAACAAGCACAAACTCTGTAGTGCTAAATTAAGATCACATGCTTGCAACACACACTCGGAGGAGTTACTGCCATGGGCGATTAGTCCTTGGTTTCCTTTTTTTTTTCCTTGTCGGTTTTGTTTTTGTTTAGAACCGCAAGAATCCATTTTTGTGGAGGTCATTATCGCGACTATACAGTTAGGAAATTAAATTACAGTTCCCCCTGCAACTGTAACTCGAGTATGATTGCGTGTGTCTGTGTGTGAGACTATTAATGGATAAATTTCTATGACAGATACTGCAGCCATTTACAGTAAGAGAAAAAAAAACACAGGGAAATGCAGAGCTCTCCGATACTGTTTCTGTGGGACTCTGGCTTTGAATTGTACGCGTGTGTATGTCATATAACATTACACTAAGCTAAGCTCTGGCATTGCGCGATACGCATCGCAGCCAAAACAAGCCATTTTGAGCTGTGTCAGTGCTGCGTTCGTAGTGGCTTCCTCCGACGTTTTGCTCCTGGTTCGAAATACGCCTCAGGAATTAAATGCTCACCGTGAGCAGGGCCGCGCAAGAGGCGGTCAGATTGCGTTGGCCTGAGGAGTTTTGCGGCAGCGTGGGCAGCGGGCGGCGCGGGCTCCCGTGCGAGCAGTGGGAGGCGAGGGCTCGTTTGGGGAGCCCCGTTTTGGGTGGCGGGCAAGGGGTTAAGGCGTGTTTGCCTTGTGCAGATAGAGGAGCGGTTGGATGCCTCCCTGTGCAGGCAGCAAATGCATTGGCTGAGGTTGAGGGCGGTTCTCCTGCCGCAGTTGTTTTCTGTCCTGGACTTCGTTGGATCTGGAGCCTCCTAATTGCCTGGTCTGCAATCCAAATACAGCTTGCGTGCTTCATGCAAAAGGCCCTGACGGCGCGGGGCGAGTCTGCTCCTTGCCGCGGGCTCGTCCGGTGGCCAAGAGGAGTGGCTTGCACGGGACACGGCTGGTGGCCCCGGCCGGCCGAGCGGGCCCGTGGTGGCCTGGGCTGCCTCTGCTGGCCCACGTTCCCATGGGCGGCTTGTCATTGCACGGCAGAAAGATCGTGTCGATCCGTGACAAATCCGTCCCAAAACCGTGTGGGAACACCTGTCCCTGTACAGCGCATAGGCAGCATCTTGACGTTCATACGTGCAGTTTAGAATTTCTTCTTAATGAACTGTATGCCTCTTAGGGTACCCAGACCACCATCCCATTGAATGCCCAGCTCGGCTCACCCAGGACATTGCTACTTAAACCCATCCAGCGGCAGAGGATCCCAAAGGAACAGCAGCACCTACCCTGAGTGATTAGCTTTTTTTGTTACCTTTTCCTGACAAATCACTGGTAATGTTTTGTTAACAGAAAGCAAGAAACAGAGCTAACACAAATACTTTTATTCATACCTCAGTATTCGACAAACTGTGTTTGTTAGCTGAACAGCTTAATGCTTGACCTGCCTGTTGAATATGGATCTCCTGGTTACCTGCGCTGGCTTGGGAATATGTTTACAGTATCGGTGTGGTTTGTTCCCACCTGGAGCACAGGGAAGTGGTGAAACGACGGGAGCGATCCGCAGAGGTAGAAATTCCTTTGCGCTGACTCTGCTGCCTTTTGTCCCCCCCAGCTGGGCCTCAGCAGCATGAAGAAATGTCAGTTTGAATCCATAATCAGAAAGGTTTGTAAAATGCATTGTTTCCTAAGTCTGTGGAGCCGCTCTAGCTAGCTAGTTAAATATTTATTCACCCCTGGAACAACAGGTTTGAACCTCTGTGTCGGCTCCGTTTCTCCCCCATCCGGGGCAGATTAGTTAAGCGTTAACGCTGTTTGTCATCTTTAGGACAGGGATCTTAAAAGTCCCGTTCTTAAAGATCTGATGCGAAGATGTTCCGTGGCCGCGATGACCGGCCTTGCTCCGGTGCCGGCGCCGAAGCGCTAGTTCCTGCAGCAGCTTTTGCAGTGCGGCGTGGTAGCTCCTGCCCCTACCCCAAAATAGCTGTTCCCTTGTCTCTGACGAGGATTCACGAAGTTCCCTTTTGACTTTCTACTCTCCTGTGAGGAATGAGGAGAGTTTACGTTTTCCCTGTGCCGAGAGGGAGGCACCGCGCGGTCCAGGAGTCCCGCAGCGTTGAGCAGCGTTGACCGGAGGCTGGGGCTGCGTGGACGCTGTGTCTGAGCACGCCCTGTGCCGCCGCGCTTCGTACCGCACCACGCCACAGCTCCCAGAAGTGCGGTTTCATTGCAAAGAGACGAATCTACGTGGGCCAGCGACAATTATTGGAGTCTGCAGACCTCGATGCCGAAGGGGTAGTGAGGTGCGCTTAGTCAGCACAAACCATTCAATGTTGTCCTGCAGTGAAAGCGTAACATGGCAGCAAAAAAACAAACAAAAAGCCCCATCTGACCCATCTGGAGTCATATAACCTGGTAACGGCTAGAAGAAGTGCTAGTGAAGATACGTGGAGAGGTTTCTACGTGACTTTCAGGTGCTTTCTGGCGTGCATACTTTGCTAATGTCAAGATGACATCTCATCGGGATCTCGTGTAATGAGGATTTGCACAAAATAGTGATTGATAATTTCTGGTCTTGAGCGCTTAATGGGAAAAAAAGATGTTGCCTTGGCTGCTTTGCTTTCTTCAAGCTGTCTTTTAGACATCAAAAGCTCGTAGAACAGGAAAAAGAAAAACGTTAAGAACAGTTTAAAAATAGTTTAATCGTAGCTTCTAAAAAGCTTTAGAGTTGAGAATTGAAACAGTTTCTGCCCTGTGAATATTTGCAGCTGAGTTCAAAATGTGTAAATAAGCATAGGACTTTGAAGATTAGTTTCCATAACAAATGTAAAAAAAATATTGTGTGGCATAATGTTAACTAGGTGCCATGTGTCACTGGGTGTTTTGCATGAGGGCCAACTTTTCCAAATTACCTGTCTGCTCCACTGACTCCTTGAGAAACAAATGATGTCTTCTGAATATTTTAAACTTTGTAGTTCGTAAGCATGAAGCAGACCCAGGAAAATACCCTTTTGGAGGACGTGCCGCCGATGAGCACTGTGACTTGCGCTGCCAGCACGCACCCTCCAGCTTGCACAAATCGTTCCTGCACGCCTTCGCCGTGGCAGTTGAATTCCCGGCTGGATGCTAACCCCACCTCGGGGAGGTGTTGCTGCAGCGAGCGCTGGTACTAGGCAGTGTGGAGCTCCTCGCAAGACAGCGGTGTGTCAGTGCTCGCTTAGGAACCGGGGGAGGTGTGCGAGAAATAGCCCAGACCACCTTCCCCCCATAAACCTTGATATTTTAGACAGGAATTGGTAAAGTTTGATAGTGTTTTGGACTAAATTCCGGAATTTTCTGTCTCGTGTTTTTCTACCAATATTTCTAATAAACTACAGCCATGACATCTGTTGGTAGACCGTGCCCCATCTGTGGCCTGGTAAAGAATGTATAACCACGCTTTTAAAAAAAGCTTCTCACCTTGTATTGAGCCTAACACAAATTGCTTCTATCTGGCTGTTGCATTTCGATCAGTTACTATTTGTGACAGGTTCACAAAATAAGACCCATTGCTAGAGAAGGGCAAAACGTTGGTCAGCGTAAAAGACACTCCTGTGTTTCTTGTTAATGATGAATCTTGAGGGATGCGCAGAGAAAATACCTGCAGTGAATGAGTGCCACGGAAGCAGTAAGATATTTGAGATCAAATTGACCTTGTGATAGAATTTCAACCTTATCCATTTCATACTTCTTCAAAGGATTTATCAGGCTGGAACAAACCAGAGGTTGCTCATCATTGCTATCCCGTCTGCTGCAGCTACTGCTGCTTATTCCAAGAATGGCATTAACCACTTTAACACACTTAATTCTGCAATCCTTTAACACGGGGTGGAGCGCGGCAGAGGGGGATTTTCTCCCTAACCGCAGCTGGGGATTTGATCATCAAAACAGCGGTAGCATGCCGTACTATGTACATGCTGCTCATTTGGTTGAGTAAAACTAGACCACGTTCCACTATTGGTCTGCTCACGCACATTAGCCAGAAATTAAAAAAATACCATTTTAGCCCCTGACCGTCGGTGTGTCTGGGACCTCCCCAAATAAAGCCCCTCCTGCTTCAGCACTGAATGTTGGACAGAAAGCTTGGGAAACGTTGAGGCAGGCGGTGTTAATGCAGTGGTTACTTGGTCTGGCCGTGGCAGGTCACGGCAGGACCCTTCTCTGTCTTCCTTCACCACGGGCGCCCGGGCAGGACGTCAGGAGCCATTCCAGTGTGCCCTCAGACAGAGCTCTCTTTGGCGAGAAGGCGGCGATGTCTTGAGCCGCATCTTGGCAATTCACAGCTGTAGCCCAAAGGCTGTATGTCCCCGTGCGGATAAATCCGGGCCCATGAACCCCGTCCCTCATCTACAGTTCTTCCTCCTGCTGTTTTAAATGGCTGTTTCAAAGCCATACTTGGCTTTGGTGCTTGCTCTTGTAGTGGTGATTTCAACTTTGTTATCTCTTTTCTGACTTGAAGTTCTGTGGCGTGTTCTGGATGAAGCAGTTGGGTGTAATCGGCTCAGCCTTGTTTGAACCGTTCAGACCGAGTGCCAAGGTGCCGAGGGGCACAACTGTCCTGCCCTTCCGAGCTTCTCCGGGTTTGCTCAGCCGCCCCTCCAGCTCCTTGCTCAGCATTAGTCATGGTGTTTGCTCCGAGCTATGCTGCTGCTTGCTTTCTATTTCAAAGCCCAAACCGCTCATTAAAAGTATTGTGAGGTGCTAAGTAATGGGTAATTAAAAAGCAAACCATAAAAACCTCAAGCAATAACACTTGTGGATGCCCTTCTTCTTGGACTTGCTGGGAGAGTCACCGAAGAGCTTGTACGGGGTGCCAGGGCAGCAGGCTTCCTCCAGGGAAACCGGAGACAGGTCGGTGCACGGATTGGAAGCAAATCCTGGTAAAGCTGGAGGGCTATGTAAAAGTCTTGTTGGACATGCATTATTTGCAGCATTACTGTGGGGAAGCTTAGTTTCTTAAACTAAGAAATGAGAATCTTCTGGCTGAAACTGGCTATCCCAGGCTGGGAAGCTGGGAAGCTCTCACTTCTGGGTTTCAGAAATAATGTTGGAGTCACAAGAGCACTCCTGGGAGCCTCATAGTACTGGGCCAAGAAGAGGAAAACTCGGGTTTCTCTTTTTGAAGATGAGCGTTAATGAATTGTGAGGGTGCATGGTAACGCTCTTCAAAAATGTTACTAAAATTGGGACTTTACACTGAAAAGTGGAGATGAGGCAGGTATCTGCGCTTCATGGATGCCTCTTTGAAAAGAAATTTGCCAGGCCAAGCGGGATGAAGTGTTGTTGCTGATGAGCTTTTCACGGTCATACATCGTCGGGTTGTCCTGTGATACTCAGTTGCCTTTTATCTTTTCTCTTTGCAGTTTGTCCACCTGCCTGCAAGTCCCAAGGCTGCACCTCTGATGGTCAGTGCTGTCACAGCGAATGTCTTGGGGACTGCACGGAGCCGAACAACCCTGAAAAATGTGTGGCTTGCCGCAACTTCTACCTTGAAGGCAAATGCGTGGACACCTGCCCACCTGGTTACTATCGCTTTGAGGGGTGGCGTTGCGTGACCTTCAGCTTCTGCCAGGAACTGCACAACAAGTGCAAAAATGCCAGGGAGTCGGGGTGTCACGTTATCCACAATAACGAGTGCGTTCATGAATGCCCGTCAGGGTACATCATGAATTCCAGCAAGTAAGTACTAGTGTCTGCAGGTAAAGAAGCCGTGCTGGAGGTTTTGTACTGTGCTTTTCTCTCGCTTGGGCAGAGGGTTTGTGTTCTGTGTCAAGAGTAAGAAAAGTTTCCAGTGTTGGAGTGGCTGTGACAATTACCTGGTCTACTTTAATATGATTTGCAAACTAATACCTTGCTCATTCAAGCCATTAAAAGCAGACAGGTCTACCTACCATGTGCCAGTAGTTTATTCTTCCCTTGGCTTCCCTTGTTTCCTCTCAAGTTTGGAAAGAGCGGGAAAGGGAGATTGAGAGCGAGGACAAGGCAGAAGTTGGACGGGTCTTTCTGTAATCGAGTGGGATGAGGGAGATGGGCAGTGGAGAGGCTTTAGTAGCCCCGCTTCCCTTCCCCTCCAAAGCAGACCTCAGACTAGAAAGCCTTGCTAGTAAGCAGAATAGGGAAAAGTCGTGCCTAATGAAAAGAGCATCGCGTGTTTTGAGTGGATCGTTCTCAGAATATCTGTCCCTCGTCCCTGTAATTACTTTCATTGAGCAGGTTCAAGCTGTGCCAGACATAAATGGACAATGTAACAAACAAGTGTAGCTTGAATCGAAGCAGGGAACAGCCATTCTGTCTATTCCCAGGGTTTTTCGACAAAGGAATTAAATAATTTATGTTGCTGAGCTGTTTATCACTGAAAAGTCTCTTGTTTGTCCCACAATAACATTATATATTGTGATGAGTCAGATTTCCTATGAATATTGGTAGCTTTGTGCTCGCATGTATTTGCTCCTGCCATAATAATTTCAGGGAATTCACTTTAACAGGACTTTTTATTCCATTTCCTGTTTTGCTTTTCAAAAGAAGGAACTAGCAGCCCCCAAAGTGGATACGCTGCGTGTGTAACAGCAGCCATCGCCTCTCTCCTGTGCTTGTTCCAGGCTGCTGTCAGTGGGACCTCACAACACTACTCCGTGCTTTTCCTAGAGCATTTATTTCCCTGAACTAGTTGGGAACACATTCTTGTGGTGTTATGACCAGGGCAAGCAATCATCTTGCTGCCATTTAAGAAGTATCTCCCCAGAGCACAAAGCACATGCTTGCGTGCCTTTTTTTAAAGCAGCTTTATGTACAGTCCTTCATCAGAGGATTCCCAGGTGAACAGCCAGCTCTCCGCTCATCAGGTACACGTCTGGTTAACGATCTTGGGATGGACACTGGGCCTGGGTTTCTTGATCTCGGAGCCCCTGGTGTGTGTAGCACTGAGCTGCATCGTGGTGGATGGGCTATTCAAAATAGTCAAAATCACTTCACTCTGATTTCTGTTATGTAGGAAGGGACAGAGCGATTAGCATTCGAAATGTGGAAATGACAAGTTAAAGAATTATCAGCAGCTATTTGGAGCTCCTAAGAGCCGTGTGCTGCGCACTGCAAGTGAATCCCGTGACATTGTCAGGACACTGTTGCTTTGAATTGATTACTCTGCTTTTGAGAATTGCTGGGGGACGCCCCAGGCGACGTTCTGCAAAAGCATCACATCTCCGTTCCTGACTCTTGTTTTTCAGCTTGCACTGTACGCCCTGCGCAGGGCCCTGTCCAAAGGTTTGCGACTATGGGAAAGAGAAGACGATCGATTCAGTGACATCGGCCCAGGAGCTCCGTGGCTGCACAGTTGTTAATGGAAGCTTAGTTATAAATATCCGTGGAGGAAGTAAGTTCTGCATGAGTAAGGGGGTAGGGAGCACGGGGTGTCAGATCAGTGAATATGACACCGGCCATGAGCTGGGGCATTTCTCTTTTGCTTTGACCACTCTGATTCTTGGAGTGATTCAGAAAAATAACGGCCAAGGAAAGGCTCTTGTGGTGTTCATTTGGGGTTTTTTGCTAACTGATTTTTGTAAGGTCTTACGAATTAATGTAAAGCAGTTCTATTTAATATAATCTGGGCTCCCATATCAGTGTTTTTCTCTGTGATATCAGAAAACTAAACCCAATGTTTTCCTCTCCATAGATAACATAGCAGCTGAGCTAGAAGCGAATCTTGGCTTGATAGAAGAAATCTCAGGTTACCTAAAAATTCGCCGGTCTTATGCCTTGGTTTCTCTTTCTTTTTTTCGTAAACTACATCTGATTAGAGGAGAAACCCTAGAAGCTGGGTGAGTTCTTTCAAGAGATACTTTATTTTAATGTTTTGAAGCGTAAGGATTGCCAGTGCTATCAGGGTGATTTGTATTGGTAAACAATTCCTAAGTTATTTTTAAATGTTCCTCTGCCCATGGCCTATGGCCTACCAGGGAAGATAGTCTGCATTCGTTTTTCTTTGGTGTCTGGATTAGTGCATGAGGAAAAAAGAGTTTTCAGTGGATCCCCTCCCAATCCACATTTTCATTCTCTGCTTTCAGGAATTACTCATTTTATGCCTTGGACAACCAGAATCTTCGCCAGCTCTGGGACTGGAGCAAACACAACCTCACTATTGCACGAGGCAAACTCTTCTTCCATTATAATCCCAAACTGTGTTTGTCGGAAATCCACAAGATGGAGGAGATCTCTGGGACGAAGGGGCGTCAGGAAAGGAATGACATAGCCCTGAAGACGAATGGTGATCAAGCCTCATGTAAGAAAGTCTCAGAAGGCAGCGAGGCTTGCATCATTTTCCTTTCCCAGTGCCTTGCTGACCTCATACTCTTACTTCTCTCAGCCGAGCCCATGATGTTTTTCCAGGGACTGTCCTTGTCCTTGTGCACTGCAGCGACACTGTCAATGTGCCATGAGTAAAAGTACTTACGGGTTCTACATCTGGCCAGGAGCCTACCTTGCCAACTTTGGTCTTCAGAAGTTTGTTCTTTGTGTGCTCAGCTGTGAGTTTTTCAGGGTTGAGTGTACCGTTGTGTCTTTTTGAAGAGCTGAGCACAACATAACCTCAGTCCAGACTGGGACTTTGTGTTGCTGCTGAATACCTGCTTAATACTCATAATCATCTTTTCCCATGCCATGAGGCGACAGCGTGCACGCAGAATAAACGTAGTAAAGAAACAGGATTTCCACCCATCTCTAGAGCCATGTGAGGCAGTTGCTATGACAACAGTCAGAGAAATTTTTGCAACAATTTTTGTTAGGCTTCTCAGAGGTTTTTGAACTAACAGCTCTCTTCAAGAACAATGATAAGACAGTGCCTGTGTCAGCACGACTAAGGAGCAAGCGCACAGGGTTGCTTTATGCTCTAACTAAAGTCGTGCTACTGAAGATGTAGTTTTGCAGATGCTTATTTTGGCAGCAGTACTGCCACAAGCACATCCCTTCTGCACCCCCAGCCCTGCTGTTTGTCCCCGTTCTATGCCACACACAATCCCCTTTCCCTCTTTGTGCCAGTAGAACTCTTACAGGGCTGCATGGTGAACCAGACTGTAGAAATAACCTGGGGTAAAAAATAGCAAGCTTTGTTGGTTTTAGCTTGTGTCATCTCTCTGCTCTGATTTATTGCCTAGCCCCACAAAGGCAGGAACAGGAGAACACACAGGTTAACACATGAGATGCTTAAGCAGGTATTGCCACCAAAAACCCGGCATTAATTGAACTATGATTTCAGTTTCTTGCATTGCAGTTCCTTGCTCTTTTCACAGCTTGCAGTGCAGCTTAGGTCATCCTGTGGCTACGCTGTTTCTCTGCATTTGGTGACAGCGCTGCTTAAACAGCCCCTTTCCTGATTCTGCCCCCGTCGTTACACTGCTGTAGCTATTTGTGAACAGACTGAGAAAGTGAAGATCTTTCAGCTGAATCAGTTTCCTGATCTGGTTTGCCACATATCAACACATGCAGCCATGCCAGCACAGTGGGGAGAGGGGAACGTAATGATTGCCGGCCTAAAAACTGGCAGTACCAGTGAAAAAACCTACAGAGAGCCGCACCCTGGGGGCTATCACGGCTCTAGCCTGGGCAGAGTGAAGGAGGTACAAGGAATTAGCTGCCTGTAAAGGTCATCTCGTCCCATGAGACAGGAACAAGCTCTTCCCACATTTGGGGATGAAACGATTTGGGGTTCAAATCCAGCTCTGTCATGTGGTTGTGTGCAGCTCCCGGGCTGGCTGGTTGCTTTGTTTAAAAGCAACTGGAGGAGATGGTTGCGCTTCTCTTTGCCAGCTTTAACTCCACTCTGCTGAGCTGTTCTCTGTGCCGCCCCCCCACCTCAAATCACAGGTTGCCAGTGTGTTTGGCTTTTTGTTTGTTTTTACATTTCAAGTCTAGTTTTCACATTGGCAGCATCCTGTTTACCAAAAAAAAGGAAAAAAAAAAGCCCTTGTTTGTTCTGGATGTGGTGCCAGTGAAATGAGTGTCCCTCCTCCCTTGTGCAGCTACTCCAGGAATGGCAAATCCAATCAGAGCCTACACAGTTTGTCCTTCTTGGACTGCTTGGACATACCGTATCGTAATGCGTCCCTTGAGCCTCAAAACTCCACCCTCCTGCAACTGTTTGTCGTCCTTCCCTCCTGTTTGCAAAGGGACCATGCTACTCCCAGGCAAGGCTGGGAATTCACGCACTTCGAAGGCAGAGGCTACAAAAGCTATGCAAACCGTGTTACTGGGTTCAGCTATATAGATTAGCGTGAATTTTAAAATATGTTGCCTTTAGATGTCCCACTTAACTAGAATTTAGTTCAGCTTTTCTACAGGGTCATTTTCATAAAGTCATAGAAAAGCTTAAAGCTGGCAGGAACCTTAGGAGGTCATCTATTCCAACCCCCGGCTTAAGGCAGGAATAGCGTCAAAGTAAGATAAGGTTTTAATGAGCAGCTCTTCTGAATGCCAACATTCTCATATTTATCTGTGGAGGAAAAAAAAGGTCTAAGATAATTAAAAATAGAAACCTTTCTTTTTTAGCATTAAAAAAACTGTCTCTCTTGTTACAGGTGAAAATGAATTGCTGAAATTTTCTTCCATTAGAACATCTCATGACAAGATCCTGTTGAAGTGGGAGCCGTACTGGCCTCCCGATTTCCGTGATCTCCTGGGATTTATGCTTTTTTACAAAGAAGCGTAAGTGATCCACCATTAGGTTACAAAATAATAGCCATTATAGCCAGGCTTCCACAAATGGCAGTTGGCATTGAAGAGTAGATATTAAACATGCTGTAGGCATAGCTATTTAGTCTGTGTGATTATCTGGCTCCTACACTTAAGTTTCCAATGTTACCCTTATATAAAAGTGTTCATTAAGATCCCTGACTTACCTGAGTAGTGTACAGTCAAAATTCCTCATTTAAGAGCAATCCAAACATCAGTTGTTCCAACTATTCTAGACTTACGTACTCTAACCATGGAGTTTATCATCTCCCGACTATCCATGGGATGTTGAGGGTTTTATTCCCTTTGAGGTGGGAAACATTCTTTTAGAACCAAGGTTACTGAGCTGATTTTCATAAAGCTGAAAATATTAGCCTGGATTTAGTTGTTGGGATCATCTATGGAGCAGTACCCGATCTGCAGTGCTGTTAGGAGACCGGGTTGCAAAGCTTCCTGTGCTTCCTTTTCAGAATGCATACAATGAGATGGTTATACGTTCTCCAAAGGGTAAAGGATTATAACTTTCAGTGATGTCTTTGGAAATGTTGTTTTTAAAAGCTTGAATTAGGATTCTGTTAATTTGAGGCTTTTCTTCTTTTTCTAAAGTCCATACCAAAATGTGACAGAGTTCGATGGCCAAGACGCTTGTGGGTCAAATAGCTGGACAGTTGTGGATGTTGACCCACCCCCGCGGTCAAACGAGCCCAAAGCCCAGGCCCAGCCAGGCTGGCTTCTGAGGGGCTTGAAGCCATGGACACAGTATGCTGTATTTGTTAAAACTCTGGTCACCTTCTCAGATGAACGAAGAACATACGGTGCGAAGAGTGAAATCATCTACGTCCAGACCAACGCTACTGGTCAGTATCATTAAATTAATGTTGCCTTGCAAGTGAAAAAGAAAAATAGACCTAAATAGTCTTCTGCCTGGTAGTCATGATAGTCCTGTATCTGTGAAACTTCCCACTGCCATTGCTGCTCTACTTTGGTAGGAAGGTATTCCTAAACAAATAGAAGAATGAATACTTCCCTGCGTGGGGAGATGGTGCCAACGCGCGCTCCTTCCGTCAGGCTGACGTGGCCACGTGTAAGAGCTTGCGTGCGCACCGGTGTGTCCTGCTGCAGGACTGTTGGGTGTCGGTGGGCCTGCTGTGGAGACCACTGGTTATTCCCATGGAAACGGAAACTTGCCTGTGTTTGTTCCTCCTTCTGTCAAGCTCTTGCAGAGCCGTGGAAGTGACCTCTGTCTCTTTTCCCACCCACACAGTTCCGTCAGTCCCATTAGATCCAATATCTGTTTCCAACTCTTCATCCCAAATCATTCTGAAGTGGAAGCCACCCTCAGAGCCCAATGGAAACATCACGCACTACCTGGTGTTCTGGCAGCAGCAGGCAGAAGATAGCGAGCTTTATGAACTTGATTACTGCTTAAAAGGTGAGTGTGTGGTTCTCTCTCTGTGCCTTTCAAGCTATCTCAGAATTGTCTGGGGATTGTTCACACACTTTGGAGGTGCTCTGGATGCCTGATTTTGCTGTTTTCAAGAATGTTGTTCAAGAGACAGGCTGAGATGCAGCTGTGTTCTCCCACTGTTCAGTTACATTATACATTAAGTGCTACTGCCAAGTTATGTGCAGAAGCTCTCCAAAAACATTTTTTGCAAAGTAATCAGATATTTTTTCCTTTGGGGATCTCCCTTCTGCACTTGTTCCTTTTAAACTGAGTAACAATACCAGCTATGGAGATAGTAAGGGAAAATATCTGTGCTTCTGGAGATCAGTGGCCAGGTTCATTTTTGAAGGCATCCTGTACCTGTTTTCGAATTTTTTCAGGATGCAGAGTTTCACTGAGGACTCCCAGAATCGTACCTTCTGACCTGTGTTACCTAAACTGAGAAGAACTGGGGTAAAACTCTGTTTGACTACAGCAGCATCTGAGCTCCATTTCAAAAATAGCAGAGTTTCAAATCAAAGGCCAGTCATAAGAGAGGGAAAGCTGCTCAGCCCTGGATATGAAAGCTCAGAATGCCCGAATGTGCTATGAATCTTGTGTGCACTCGTTTTGGATCTTTGTAGGATCAAACATCTGCTTCTGCCATATCAAGCTTGAGTGATACTAAAATTGTTTTGTCCACAGGATTAAAGCTGCCCTCAAGGACGTGGTCTCCTCCTTTTGAATCTGAAGACCCTCAGAAGTATAATCAAAGCGAAAACGAGGATGTCAGTGGAGAATGTTGTTCCTGTCCTAAAACAGACTCTCAAATACAAAAGGAGCAGGAAGAGTCTGCTTTCCGCAAGACATTTGAGAACTATCTTCACAACGAGGTCTTTGTCCCCAGGTACAAATATCAAACAGCGTTGCGCAGGTGGTCTGGGGTAGGGAAATGTAATTGATTCCTAAACAAAAGACTTGGGCTGGACGTGGCCATATTGCCAGTTTCTCTGGGCGTCCATCAGACTGTCTGGTCCAGCTGAGCGTGTGTGTCAGAGACTGGGGAGAGCGGAGCACCTACAACTGGTGTTACTACAGATTTGGAAGATCCTGCTCTTATTTCCTGTCTCAGCTTGAGAATGAAGTGAAAATCCTTAACAAATAGCTAAATGCCTGCAGCTCGTTTCAACTTGTATGATGCCAAAAATAGCTATTTTTTTTCTGTCCTAAAATTTTGTGGTCTAGCTTTTCATCCAATTGAAAAGAAGGGGAAAGAAAAAGGGAAGTTTACCGTGCCACAGCCTTGTCCTTTAGCGCGGTATTTGCGGTCTTCCTTGCACTTAGTCTGGGAAATACCTCCAATACCATGAGGAATGCGACTGCTGCGGGTGGTGAATGTTCTGTTTTGAATGGCACACGCAGTGTCACATTAAGTGGTATTGAATGTCTTCACACTTCATATGCAACTTACAGAGGAAGCACTGGGAATCAGGTTAGAGTCTGTAATGATTTAGCCTCTTCACTGTCATGTATTTTGTGCTCTATATTTATTCTCTGCTTACTGCCCTTAGCTAACAAACATTTATTTGCAGCTGCTTGACAAAAGCTACATTACTGCACTGAACATTTTTTATTATCGAGTGTATTACTAGACAGTGTCTCCTCTCTGCAAGCCTGCAGTTGTCACAGGGAAGCTTGTGCAGAGTCCCTTCTTTTGCTATTTCTTTGCTGTTAGTGCAGATCAGAAGGACAAGTTTCAGTGTACAAAATGACGCCGGGACACAACATGTTCAAAAGCAGAGGAGAACCAAGCCATATACAAAAGCCAAACTCCTCTTTATGTAGGCAGACAATTCTGACAATCTGATTTCTTTTTCTTTTTTTCTTTTTTTTTTTCCCCAATTTTATTGTGCAGCCAGCCCAGGATGCTTCTCAGGCCAGTTTCTGGGGTATGTACTTTAGGAAGAAACCAGTCACCAGGATGTGCCACCTTGTCAGCCCGCTAAGGAGAAATCTCCACTTCCCCTACTATTAAAACTAATCCTTTTAGTACAAGCCCTTTTTACTGTTATAAGTCAGCAGTAAAGATACCTTCCTGCTGACATGCATCCTGCTTGTCTTTTCTGACAGGCTCCAGGCTGTGGCAACGTAAATCAGAATTAATTTTCCTGTGAGTACTGTGCCTATTGCCTGCTCATAGGGCAGCCTTTCTAGAGCCTGGCAACTGAACATGAAGTGTGTTTTACTTCAGGTGCTTTTTCTGTGGCTCCTGATAGCTTACTGACCTCTCTCCAGGCACTGTGTGGACTCCCCTTGAGGTTAGAAGCCTTCTGCTCTTCAGGGGGAGGAATCTCACAGATGAGGATACGAGGGAATATGAGATGGCAGGGGTGCAGAAGACAGAGCAGTTGAAGCTACTTCCCCTACGTCTTGTCTCCTTGTTTTCCATGTACCATTTTTCTCCTCCTGTCCTCTTCCCAGCTATCCAATCCCTGTGCAGTATCCAGTCCGTACGAGGCGCTGCCGCAGATCTTCCGTGCTCTGCCTTAGTCCCGGTCTGATCAAGCCTGGCTTGCTGAGAACCCCTCTGGAAATCATAGAAGCTGTTCTTTCCCCATGTGCACGGTTGATTACTCCAGGAGATAGTATCACAAGTCTTGTGGGTTAATTTGCTCGGACACTGGCAAGGCAAACTAGAAGTTTCTGAATGCTTCTTGCCATACCCACCTTCCCAGTTGGAGGTAGCGGGTATCTTTACATCACGTGCTTTGTAACCTCCCTTCGTAGCTGAACAAAGTGGCCATCAGAAGCTGATGCTTTGTTTCTTCTTTCCTGTGTTACTTGCTCTTACATTGGAATGAGTTTCGCACAGATTGGAGCAAACGGGTGATTGCACGCTGGAACAGGGTGCCCAGGGAGGTTGTGGAGTCTCCATCCTTGGAGATGCTCAGCACCTGACCAGGCACGGTCCTGAGTAACCTGCTCTAGCTGCCCGTGCTTTGAGCAGGGGCGTCGGGTTAGACGATTTCCAGAGGTGCCCTCCAACCTCAACCGCTCCATGACTCTGTGGAAAGCATGGAAAGATTTCAAAAGTAATAAAAGTCCTGAGAGGCAGAGGGGAACTAAATGGCTGCTATTCAGGGTGTAATTTCATGTATACTCTCCACCACGGCTACTGCAGGAAAACCAGTCTCACTCTTCTCTCTGTCTCTATCCTCTCTCCCTGTCTCTCACACACGCTTGTGCCATTGCAAATATTAGTAGGTTACAGAGTGAACAAGATCTGGGAAATGACTCACATTAAAAGTAACTTTTTTTTTTTCCTTGAACTTGGTTTCCTAGTTCAATCCAATTAATTTGTACAGAGAAATATATAAAAGCTTTTGCCAGCACAACGGGGAAGACAGGCCAGCTGTTCCTCTGCTAGTTTCAGGTGTATGGAAAAACTTGGCTTAAGCTAGCTAAGGCATTTTTAAAGTCCCCCAGCACAGGCCATACGCATGTGGTGGGTTGTCACTTCCCTCCTTCCAACGGAGAGCCTTCGCACACGCTGACAGTCTCTGAGAGGAGGAGGAGAAGGCACCTGAATCCGAGTATTTCACAGGGAAGGTCAGTGGAGCTACTGAAATGGCCATAACAAAAATGGCACTGGAACAACTATGGGAAGACATCAGATGTTTGAAAATACAGAGAATTTGGCAAGAAAATTGCTGCAAATCTAGGATAATAAATATGTGAAGATTGGGGTTTACAGCTTCAAAAGGTTTTCTTGCTTTCTGTTACTTGAGAAGGAAGAAACTGTTCTTGCATTTTACTCTGTTGCATCAGTGGTCAAATTACTGTTTTACTCGTGAAAAACAAAATTCTCGTAAACATGAGGAAAAGCTGAATCCACGCTTTGTAAACAGTGACGCGTAGCTTTGCTTTTAAGTCCAAACAAGGTTCTGGTTGACCGTAAAGAATCCTTCCAAAGGAGGGAGGTGGCATGACCCAGACCTGGGGCTCTGAACTCTGCCCCATTGTTAGGGGACACTGTTCAGAACAATGCACGAGCTGAGATAACAGCAGCTCCAAAGTGAGTTAATTAGTAATTGGAGAAAGAGAAAACTAAAAACTGGAATGTGCTTTGCTCAGCCTGCCGTTTGGCATCCCGTTTTTTCATCAGGTGGATGAATGTGCTTACGTTGTTGCGTACAACCTGATGTTTAGTTTGAGGAAATCTGAAAATCTGCTTTCCAGCTGGTTGCATTTGCTGTTGGAGGAGGAATAACACCAGGGAGGGGAGCTGGGGTTTGCAAAGACCTGATCGGCACAATCCTCCGTTGTAGCTGTGGTTGGCCAATCATTTGCCTGGTAGTCAGAAGGTGGCAGTGGAAAGTTCAGTTCAGCAGCAAAGATTTGCTTCAGCAGCCTGTTACATTTTTAGAGACTGGAGATGCCTCAAGTGTGGGTTCAGTTCAGGTCAGTCTTTGTACCCTTTAATAGCTGCACACACATGCACACACAAAAAAAGATCATCATCCCCTTAGAATACACCGTCCGGTTTTCAAATGGCATTAATTCCTTTTGTGTAACTAAATACTATTACTGATTCACCACGTTGGTTAGTTCCCGACCTGGAATTCCTCGTGGCAAACGTGTGGCAGGACATAAAGTGTTAGAACGAGGAGTTTTGTTTTGGTACTTGTTGCTTTCTTTTTTTCCCCGAGAAAATGAAATTTGTGAATGGTTCTTAATTCTGTTGAACTTACTCTGTTTGTTTACTGACAAAATCTGACATTAAGGTTGGCTAGTAGTACTCATTGCAAACAGGGGAGTTGACAGGATCACACTGCCAGTTCTGTTTTTACAACTGCAAAAAATTGTTTTTCAAACTGAAGTGCAATAATTTGAGAGGCAATATTTGGTTAACAAAACCACACAACTAATACGTAATCTGAATCTGTGAGTTTTAAATGCATCTGTTGAAAAGAACGTAATAGATCTGGTCTCTCAGGAAAAGGTTAAAATTATCTGTCTATCTAGATTCAGCCTTAGGGTTCAGAGTGGCAGATGTGTTCCGATGAGCTGTGAAACTGGTCTTACGCTTTATAAATGCAAGTTTATGACACTTAGAATATGTGGAACATCTAAGGGCATCAGAGTTGGGGGCTGCGATATGACCTCATTTGCTAGAATGTGTAGGAGATGAACTCTGAAGCATTGCAACACTGTACAAGGCATCCATGAGGCAACCTAGTGAAGTTGTATTCAGCTGAGAGGATCCAGAAGAACTTGAATTCTCAAGCAAATACTTTAGACTTGGATTATTTCTTAATTTTTTTTTCCCCCTTGTATGAAGTTGTGCAGGGAAGGAGTCTCAGGGATACATAATTTTAAAAAGCTCTGTGCGTTACAGGGCGTGAGACAGATTTCTTGTTTTTAAAAAAAAAAAAAGTCCTGAATTTCTTTGTTCCATTGCAAATAGAAGGCTTGAATTTGAGTTTTCAGTGGCACTCTGAGCCGTCCCATTTTAACTCTTCCTTTTCAGATGAATGTGTTTACATTGACTCTAACAAATAACAGTAACCTGTATTATTTAATAGGCCGTCAAGAAAACGAAGAGACCTTGGCTCTGTGGCAAATGCCACTGTGGTGATACCCACCATCGCGTCCTCTCCAAACAATTCTGCAGCAGCGTCTGAGAACGCAGAGGAACAGAAACCTTTTGAAAAAGTTAAGTCTAAGGAGTCATTGGTTATCTCAGGCCTGCGGCATTTCACCGGGTATCGCATTGAGCTCCACGCGTGTAACCATGATGCTCAGGAATCCCGATGCAGTGTTGCAGCTTACGTCAGTGCCAGGACCATGCCAGAAGGTAATTCTCTTCCTGAGCTTTGTTTTGGGTCTATGGCTGTTTTCAAAATATTGCTTCTCCTGTGGGAGCCAGCTGCAAGACAGAAACGTCATGTGGGACTGGTGTTCTCTTTATGTCCTGACAAGAAAGGGTGATAGATGAACTATTGGCAGGTTTGAATTTTGCAAGAGACATGAAATAAGACTATAATTTATCATGACCTTGGTTCTAGCTAAGGCTGATGATATCGTCGGTCCAGTTACCCATGAACTGGTTGAAAAAAATACGGTGCATTTGAAGTGGCAGGAGCCAAAGGAGCCAAATGGTCTTATTGTGCTGTACGAAGTGAATTACGGACGTCTTGGGGAGACAGAGGTGAGAATTTCTGCTTGTCCCTTAGCACAGCACATCTGGAGAAGTAGCTCTGCCTGGAAGTCCAGGACAGTTTAGTCTTTAATAGTCCTTGTGCATATGGTGTTCTCTCCTGCCTGGTTTTCTTGTGGACGAACCAGTGTGACGAAACTTTACGAGTGAATTTGTGTCCTCTGGAGGTCTGTCTGTGGCGACACTGAGAAATAAAAATCTGCCTCTATGGTGCCTGTTTGCCAAGTAAGCCTGTCTAATCTGCCAGCTTTCTGCGTGGAGTTTTTTTAGGAATTTTGTTTCACAGGAGGACAGAAAACATACATTTAGATTTAAATTGCTTAGAGAAATGAAGAAAGTGTTGAGCAGCCAGAGATGTTGTGGGCAGCCCTGCTGCCCGTGCAGGATGCCAGTGCCGCGTGGGTGGGAGGGCTTGCCAGCCCAGGTCAGGTTTCGGGGCTGAGGTCTAGTACAGCAAATGGCATATGCTCTCTGTAATCTGAACTGCTAAACTGTAAAATGCAAATCCAGGACAAACCACTATATTGGAAAAGACCCGAGCACGTGACAGCCCTATTCGTGTACGTTTGCCAGACGAGGAGGTGAGGCAGAAATGCTGGTGTGCTGTTACAGAGCTCTGGGTTGTCGCAGAGGTAGCGTAACGCAGCCTTCCTCTTCCCTCCTCCCGCAGGAAGCACACTACTGCGTTTCCCGTAAGCATTTTGCCAGCGAGCAGGGCTGTAAACTCCGTGGACTGCAGCCTGGAAACTACAGTGTCCGTATACGAGCTACATCGCTGGCTGGAAATGGCTCATGGACAGAACCTACTTATTTTTATGTGGCAGATTATTGTGAGTTCTTTTTTTTTTTTTTTTTTTTTCCCCCAACATTTAATTCCTGATAGAAGCCCAGGTTATTTTTGGAAGATGGGGGTTTAGCAAGCAGCGCACAGGGAGCTGTAGGGGATCGTAAAATATTTACCAATGCATCTGCTGAAATTACTTAGAAACGTGCGACTGTTCTTCATGTAGCTGTTGAACAGCAGTTTGAGTTCTCATTCTGACCAGCCCTGCATTCTGTGTCTGAAATAGCCTCTAGTTTCATATTTGCTCCAATTTATTCAAGGGGGAGATCTTATTGGGAGAAGACTCGGATTTTGGACCTGTATAATACCTCCAACTCTCTCTTTCTCTCTTAGTGAATGCTCAGCCTAATATTGCTGTTATAATTGTTCCAATTATTTTTGCCATAATAATTGCTGGAATTATTGGAGCTGCTTACGTGCTTGTGAAAAAGAGGTGAGTGCAATTTTACGTTGTTTCCACCAGAACAAGCAAAACTCATACCCAACGATTTTGTTTATTTGTTAGAAGTAACCCTATGTTTATTTTATAATTTAACTTAATGACTGCAACATTCATTTAGGAAATAGTTTGTGCCTTTGGAAATTGGGACAGTTTGTATTTGCTGCATGCTTTGGGAATTAATCAAACTGCCTTCAGTTCTAATGTGTCAAAGGCTGCAAACGTGCTGAAGAATTTGTGTCTCTCTTGCAGACAAACCGAAGGACCAACTGGACCACTCTACGCATCCTCTAACCCTGAATATCTCAGCGCCAGTGATGGTGAGAGCAATGAGGGCTTTTTCAGTGCCTTATTTCTTGGATGGTCATTCAGGCAGTGCAGCAGTATGGGATTCACATTGTCTTTACGGAGTTTTTCTAGTCTTTTTTTTTAAATTTATACCCATAGTAACCTGTGGTAGTGCTACACAAGGCTGCTGCAGAAATGTCTTTCAAAAGATACTAGCTCAATTCAGAAACGTTTCCCTCTTGCTCAACAGTCTACGTCCCTGACGAATGGGAGGTTCCACGAGACAAGATCACTCTCCTCCGAGAGCTGGGACAGGGCTCCTTTGGCATGGTGTACGAAGGAATCGCCAAGGACATAGTGAAGGGAGAGCCAGAGACTCGCGTAGCTGTGAAAACTGTTAACGAATCAGCCAGCCTCCGCGAGCGCATCGAGTTCTTAAATGAAGCTTCTGTGATGAAAGGGTTCAGCTGCCATCATGTGGTAAGCCCCACTGGGTGCCTCGGATGATTAGCAAGTCCCATCACATAACTAACAGTTCTTTGGTGCTTCCAAAGCTTGACGCTCAGCTTACAGAAGCAGCCCTTCTGCAGAGGCAGTCGATCAAAACGAGCTGGGATCTTTCATATTTTATAAAATGCATCTTTCAAAACTTCTCATCATGACAGGGCTTTGTGGTGCTGTTCTGAGCTCTTGTTCGGGAGGTGTTGGCTTTGCTATGTCCCCCTCTTTTCAGAGCTGGGCTCTGCCCAGTGTGTTTGGACACAACCTTGAGGGAATTTCTCACTTATTTTCCAGGTTCGCCTCCTCGGCGTGGTCTCAAAAGGACAGCCTACTCTGGTGGTCATGGAGTTAATGGCACATGGAGATTTGAAAAGTTACCTCCGCTCTTTGAGACCTGATGCTGAGGTAAAGGCAGGAGAGAGGGAGTCTGTTGTGCAACAGACTAACTTGATTTGCTTTTTAATACTTCCTTATTTATTGTAGAATAACCCGGGTCGTCCGCCACCGACACTGAGAGAAATGATCCAGATGGCTGCAGAGATCGCTGATGGCATGGCCTATCTGAATGCCAAAAAATTCGTTCACAGGGATCTTGCAGCTCGTAACTGTATGGTTGCAGAAGACTTCACTGTGAAAATTGGAGGTGCGTAGTGTGCGATCGGAAGATAATTCGGTGGGTCATATTTGTTGTAAAGGCAAATACATGAAGCCCAAGACCAATGTGGCAAACACAGGTGATTTTCACTGGCTCCCTTTGCAAATGTGGCAAACTTTCCTCTTTTTCTTCCCTGTGAAAGGATTGTGTGGACTTTAGTAAGAAAATAATCTCCCTTAGAGCCAGAGCAGCTTTTCTCACCTTCTCTATTCTCAAACCTCTATCCAAAAAGTTTATTGCCTTTCCAGCCTGAGCTGCCTAGGGTTATCTCACTGTTCTTTGCTTTCATGAGAATTATGACAAAGAAAGTGTTGGGTACAACAAACCAAGTGTTGATAATCCTATCATTAGGTCAGGTGCCTTTTAAAAGTCATTTGTCTTCCACAAGAACCAGTTTTTAACCCAAGCCCTTTTAGAAATAAGTAAATATAACATTTAAAAATAAAGCAAAACTCCACAGCGTGGTGGTTTTTCAGACCTCGTTGGACTTAAAGCCAAGGCAGTGGGATTTCAGGGCAAAGACAGCTCTGTTTTACTTAAAGGGGGTGAATAAAAATAATGTTTAGTATAGAAGCTGTCAGTAAAAATTTTAACTCTGGAGTCTCCATCACAGCTCTGCAGAAAAAATGCAGGGAAAAGGAAAATGTTTTGCATGTTAATCACCAGGTGACAAATGACTGCAAGTTGGGCCATAGGAGGGTTACAAAAATAGGCTGGTGTCGAAGGAAAGGTTCATCTGGAGATGTTGCACAGTAAAAGCAGCAGAGAAGGAGAGACGTTTAACGCATCCCAATTGCTTTTCTCAGACTTTGGCATGACCAGAGATATCTATGAGACGGATTATTACCGTAAAGGAGGCAAAGGACTGCTGCCTGTGCGGTGGATGGCACCCGAATCGTTAAAGGATGGTGTTTTCACTGCTTGTTCCGATGTGTGGTAAGTTGTACTCTGCAATCCCAGACGGATTCTTAAAAGTATAGTCATATTCTTTTAAAGTATGTGTTCTCCAAAATCAGACCATCGTTTGTACATCTCCAGGATGTTTTATTCTCACCGGGAGTCTTCTCTCTTTCTTAGGTCGTTTGGTGTTGTCCTCTGGGAAATAAGCAGTTTAGCAGAGCAGCCGTACCAGGGACTCTCCAACGAGCAGGTGCTAAAGTTTGTCATGGATGGAGGATACCTGGATCAGCCGGACAACTGCCCGGAGAGGCTGTAAGTAGTAAAGCAGGGGACAATCGACCAAGCTGCGCCCTTTAGCTGCAGTGTGGCCAACAAAGGTGGCCCAACGTGTGGCACTTCTTAACCCCTTCTCCGTTGGGGAGGAACAAAACAGACTTTAGTGAGCCACCACTCACAGAAATTCAACCAGTGCATCCTTAGTGATCCAGGAATTAAAGAGCTGAGCCAGCCTGTTTCACTAGAAGGGAAATTAAACCAACCTGGACCTTACATCGTGAGTACAGATTCAAGAGAAGGAAATATAGAGCACAAGAAAAGCTTAAAAGCTTAAAATACAAATAAGCACTCTATCAGTTGCCCAAACAAAACATTCTTCCTCCGCTGCGGACTAGTGGATGGCAGTTGGCTTATGTCACGTGGCAAAGCCTGGCCACGGTCTGCATCCACGTGGCCGGAGAGGCTGGAGAGCAGCTTGTTAATCCCAGGTCTGCTGAGGTTTTCTGTAATTCATCTCCTCTATACTATGTAAATAGTCTTGAGAATTACAACAGCTTTTTACTGCTGATTTTCAGAAATCCGATTTATGGCTAATGAGGAGGGAGAGGCAGGAGAATGCTGTGCTGAGCCAGGAGCTCGTGTTTATCAGGTCCGAGGCCTTTTCATTTCTGTTGCAGACTCATTGCCCCACTTAAAGTACAAGGCTAGGCTGCCTGCAAGGTGAGGGAGAAAAGAGGGCACTGCGTGAAGACGGTGAAAAACACCTCGCAGAGATTACCAGCTGAAGCCAGACGTTCCTCTGCGCGGGGTTAAGGGTTATTCTCTGCAGCTGCTCGTGACATTTGCTGTCTGGAGGTTACTGCGTCCCCAGGTCTGCCAGCACGGCTGCATACCCAGATGCTCCCTAAGCTGCTTCTCAGAGTAATTAAAAGAAATCCCATTACCAAGTGTTTAACCTGAGCTCGGGTGTTTGACAGAAGGGTGTCGGAGCCGCTGCTGAAGCAGCGTGCAGCACTGGGGGCACCCTGGTAACCTCTTACCCCAGCCCACTTCTGGCCAAAACAGCACTTCCAGAGTCAAAAAATAAACATGTTTTGTGAGTATCGTTATGAAAGAAGCCTGCTGTCCTGGATGTTTGTCTCTTGTGGCCAGCTACAAACTCCAGTTTGAAACTTTATTTGTACTTGTAAGTTCTTTCTCCATGGTGTCTGATAACATATGACCTCTTGCCGCAGCCTTTCTTTGGGTGGGGTGTTTACAGGACCTCTGTCCTCTGCACAGCCTCCTATTTTCCTTGAAGTTTTAGGAGCTTTGTTATCTTTCAGGCCGAGTTAAAATTAAAATTGAACGAATTAAAAAATTGTGACCTGGCTCTAAGTGCGTGCACGCATACACAGAGTATGTGAACTGCAGCCCTGTTTCCTTCGGAAGCAGAGTTAAGAACAATTGAAGGAATTGGAAGGAATTTTTGATCTAGACAGAAATAGAGAAAAAGGAGTGTCAGGATCTACAGGCAAATACGGAGACTGGAAAGAGAACAAACAACTCAGAGTGTCAGAGGAGTAGCGTCTGCGGTGGGTGGTCTGACACGGATACCAGTCGCGGTCTGTGCCAGCCCTGCCTACGTGAAGTTGTTTCTTCCTACCCCTGACTCTCGTTTGTCCTGATCTAGGCACAGCCTGATGCAGATGTGCTGGCAGTACAACCCTAAAATGCGCCCCACCTTCATCGAGATCATCGAGATGCTGAAGGAGGACTTGCACCCCAGCTTCCACGAGGTCTCGTTCTTCTACAGTGAGGAGAACAAACCTCTGGAAACAGAGGAGTACGAGATGGACTTTGAGAACATGGAGAGCATTCCCCTCGATCCCTCCTCGTACTCGCAGAGGGACAAAGTCCTGGGACGGGACAACGGGCCCTCCATGGCCCTCAAGGGGAACTATGAAGAGCACATACCTTACACTCACATGAACGGTGGCAAGAAAAATGGCCGGATTCTCTCCATGCCCAGGTCAAGTCCTTCCTAACGCTTCCTGTTTGGCCCAAGGGTTGTGTCTGCTTTTTTCCCCCTCCACAAATCTCAGGACTCTTGTTATTGCTGCCACAGTGTATGACACACATCTACAAACTCTTCAGATTTTTAATCATCTTATGATTAATACTTTTTTTTTTTTTTTTCCTGCCAAGTTGACTGGTTGTCAGTGGACTTATCTGTGAACATAAATGGAAGAGGTCTCCATGGCTGCTGTCCCTTCTGTAACCATGGTTTCAAAACAGGAAGCGACCGTGTAAGTTAAACTGAAAGAGGAGCATCCACGTTTGCCAACAAAAGACGTGAAATTTGCTGGTGTCTGAGCTACAGCGTAACGGTGCGGAACAAAACTTCTGCAGGACAAAAGCATTTCCAGTAGAATTCCAGGCTTTCAGGCATAATCTTCACTACAGCTGAAGGATTCAACACATCAGTCGGACGCGCCAGATCCTCAGATTGACCAATAGCTGCTGCTTTCGTACTTTTTAAATGGGTTAAATCCCAGGGGTGCGTGCGTGCGTGTGTGTGTGCGCGTGTGTGCAGTATATATATGTGGGGTGTATATGTATAGCAAAATATACACTTCTTTTTTTGTACATAAGTTTTGTATGTTCTCACAGAAGCTTTCCTCTTCTTGGAAGTGTGTACTTATCTTTTTTCCCCCATTTCCCTGGAGTGACTGAATCCTAAACAGATTATTTTTATACTAAGGACTCTTGGGAGTAGGTTTTCTCTCATTAACAAATGAGGAAAATGTGCTGGGAGCCAAAGGAGCAGAAATCTGAGATTTGTGGGTACTTTCAAGACCAAACGAAGTAGGAGTCCCCTGACCTGAGATACGGAGTTTTCTGTCCTTACAGCATTGAGTATATATATTGTTTGTTGTAACATATTTAAAAATGTCTTTAGTTTAAATTTTAACTTCATATAAATTATTGACTGTTTATGATCCTTTCGGGGAGGGGAGAATTTGGGGGATTGTTTGGTCTTAAAGTGGTCCAAAGATTTCAGAACGAACTAATTTTAGCCAATTACCCTTTTAGGAGCTATGAAGCACGTGTTAAGTTTATACTTGACAAGGCTTTATCCTACAGTTTCATGATGTATTGTGCAGTCAGCTGGCTCCAGTCGAAGCCCTGAGACAAAGTGGTTGGGACTTCGCTTGGCTGTGGGGGCTGAAGGACACCGGCGCGCCCCGGGCCCGAGTCCTGCTACTCCTTTGCCCCGCGTCCCTCGCTGCGCCGCGGAAGCAGCCGGCGAGAGGGGACGAGCAAGAACTCTGACCGGAAAAAGAGACGCTAAAGCCGATCCGAAGGGAGGAGAGCACGAGGCTCTTGGCTCTGCACGTGAAGCAGAAGCTGAACGTGACTGTGGTTAGCTGCCTGCTGCCTGCCTGCTGCTGCTCGGGCGCCTGGCCTCGTGCTGCCTGCGGGCCTTTGATGTTTTCCCGAGATACCCGCGCTGCGTCCCACGCGCTTCCCGGGACGCGTGCGTTAGCCCCTGCTTTCAGCTCGTCGGCGTGTCAGCTTTCGCCTTCTGGACTGTGCTTTGTTTTGCTGCTGTTTGCGTGAAAGGCAGAGCTGGTCAGCGTAAGACGTTAGAAAATAATTGTGAAACTAAACGTGTCTCGTAGTGATGAGGGAGTGCGCTGGCAGGGAGAAGTGCCGCAGCGAGAAATGGAGATCATCGATGCTGCAGGCCCTTGTCATACGGGAGGCGGGTTCGAAAGGGGAGAGAGGTGCTCAGTCCTCCGCGTCTCCTCCTGGAGAAGTCCGAGAGCCGGTTTGTGCTCTCTGCCAGGAGAAAATGAGCTTCTCCCACCTCGGCGAGAGTGGGGACGCCGAGCTGGCGCGTGAGTTTTTATTCCAGCCCCGGCGGTGCTGCCGCTTTCTCCCTGTAACCGAGGGAAAGGGGCTGGAAGCGTAGGGAAGCGCCGCTCCGAGCCCGCTCGGCTCCGCCGCGCTGTAGCCGACGGTGCCGGTGCGAGGGCCGGGGAGGACGATGGACCGCGCAGCGCCGCGAGCTGCCGGCCCTTCGCGCTGCTGGGCCTGGTGGGTTCGGGCAAAGGTGGAGGGTGCAGGGTGCTCGCAAAGCTGGATGGAGAACGGGCGGTCGGGCGTGGGGGAGAGCCTTGGATCTCAAAAGGCCTCGTTTACATTTCTTCTGCTTTACAAAGTAGTAACTTCAGCAGCTCTGTGCTACACTGCAGGAAAGAAGACATATTCTCACACTTTTCTAAGGAAGAGAAGTTTTTCTTATTAGAATTTTTTTATTTATTTTAATATATAAAACACTGTTTTAAAAAAAAAAAAACACAACAAACAATTTGTTTTCTTAAACACACAGAACATGTAAATTTGTGTCCGTAAAATCTTGGCAAGTGGATGTGGTGGGATTATTTTTGTCCTGTTCTGGTGCAGTCTACCTCAGTGTTTCTTAAGGATATTTTTAATACTACGCACCTCTAAACCTGTTTAAATATTCTGGTCTGGACCTATTGCGGATCGGGGAAAATCAATATCAGCTGATTCCAATACTAGGGACCATTCGCTGAAGGGAATGGGTGGGAGAGCGGCTCGTCACTGTTTATTGCTAATCCGAGCGGTAGTGACCAAAGGAGCCGATTTACAAATTTGGATCTGATATTCCAATATCATCCTCTTAGTTCTGTTGTGATTTTTTAAAAAAAAAAAAAAAAAAAAAAAAAAAAAAAAAAAAAAAAAAAGAGCCATTTAAATGTTTGGACTTTAGCGAACTAATGACCTAAAAGGAGGAGACCGCTTCCTTCTGGAGCAGTATTTATTTGCCAGCATGGAGCCGGGACCGTGACCGGCCCTGTCGGAGCGGGGTACCGTGGTCACGGCCCTTCTCGCTGCGCACAGGTAATGCAGAGTCCTGCCGGTGGGATGTGACCTCCTGAAATAAACCTTTCCCAGCACGTCCTTGTTTTGCTAACATTTTAAATCGCAGTGATCGTAACTGTGGGAATAGAAGATCTTTTATATAAACAGACATTGGAACCTTGTATTGGGTCTGGCTTTGAAATTTAGTTGATATTGGTTGGCCCTGTGAGTACACGTGATTTGCAACGCTCAGATCACCGAACAAGGGAGTACGTGGTTTGCTTTGCGGACAGGCAGTCCATTCACATGGCTCGTATCGTCATCTTCGCTCTGCACCACGCCGAGCAGTTATTTATACCCAGCGCTGCGCGTGCAGATTATTCCAGTCATCCTTTCTGCGTTGTGCCGAGGGTGAGGAATGGTACTAGTGGTGAGGCGATCGTTTTTCCCCTTTTTAAAAACCAAAAAAATGACACTAGCGGGTGCCACTCGGGGCTGTTAAAGATTACGCTCACCCAGCTGCAGAATTAGGAGGAACAAATGAACCTCAGCGGTAAAGCCCAGCTCTCACTTGGGGAAAAGCCCTTACTCTCAGCCCGCAGCTGACGCTCTGGTCTGTTGCTGGAAGCTCCTCGCCCCGGGGGTGCCGAAGTCCCTGACTTGGATCTCGCCGGTACCTGTTGAGAGACACCGGGGCTCGCGTACAAGTTGGGGTAGCACGTGCTGGACGAAACCTGCTCTAGGCGTGGCGTGGCGGAGGACTCCTGCCCGGGAAGCTGAGCTGTGCAAGCGGGCGCTGTGCCTTCCTCGGAGCTGCTGCCGTTTGCTCCGGCACGGCCCCTGTCGCGGTGAGAATACCGCAGCTGCGGTGGAAGCAGCGGCGGTCGCTGCTGCTGAGGGGCAAGGAGGAGCGGAGCGATAGCGCAGGAAGGCAGGAAGAGCGGCTGCAGGAGGGCAGCCGTGACCAGCTGCCGGGAAGCTCGCTCTTTTCTTGCGGTAGCATTTATTGGAGGGTTGGATCCTGCCCTTGGTGGGCAGAGGAATTCCCGCTCGCGGCACGGGGCAGCAGGACGGGCTCGTCAACGCGTTCGGGGGCAGCCGTGGCCTCCTGTGCGCGGTTCGGGGCCGGGGAGGTACCGCCGAGTAGCCAGAACTTCACTCTCACGCTGGTGAAGCAGGAGGTGGCAGGAACAGCTTTCTGTGCTCCGCTGGGTTTTCACTGAGCAGATGTTCGAAGCGCGAGACTGGAGAGGTTTCTCCGAAACGTTTGCACATTAAATTCAATTGCCACTTCCGGAACGCCTCTTGCAAATCTGGTACTTCTCTTGCAGCACAGCGCAGCATCGCAGAGCTTGGCTGCTGGGTTAGAAACGTGTCTTTCTTGGCTGCTTGTAAATACTCTATTGTGTTGTAAAGTAGAAGAGCTAATAAACTCCGCGCCAGCGCTGGGTTGGGGAAGGTGATGGGAAGTAGACCACGCTGCAACGAGGATATTTTCTGTTGATCGTAAAGCAGCTGTGTCGGTATGGAAGAGGCTGCTTCTAGGTTGCTAAAGGGTGCTCTTAATTTATGGATAGTGTATCTCTTTCCTCCTAAATTTGTATGATAGCGATGGGACACTTTGCTTAATTTTAGTATGTTGCATATAGTGTTGGTATCTCTTTGGAAAAATCTCAAAGTCGCTTACTGCGTTACTGACCTAACTGCTGAAGGCAAATAGGGAGACGGGAGCGGGGAGGGTGCTGCGTCGGTTGTTCTTGAGCCTCCGTTTTAGGGGAGCGGGGGAGGCCATCGAGTTCCCTCTTAACGTCCCTGTGACACGAAGACGGACCCTGAGGTACTGCGGGCCCTTCACTGCGAGCAGCGATTCCTGATACCAAGACTGGAACCTTGTTTTGCAAGTCGGAAAGTGAAATATCTTTGTGCCATAAAAACCTTACTCAAGGCTGTGCTAGGTGCTCCCGTGTGAGATCGGTTCAGAGCCCGGAGTGAGCAAGGAACTGCAGATAAACCCTCTGACGCTCGCCGCGTCCCAGCCGCCCGCGACGCTGCCCGGCGCCGTGCGGAGACGCGGGCGCGGCCACGGCGGGACCCGCTCCCGCTGCGGAGCCGCCGATGCCCCTCGCACTTCCCTGTGGTCCAGGGAAAGGAGCTGTTGAATGGCTTGGAATCGAGAAACAGTTACTTCTGAAATACACGAAATCAAAATAAGATTAGTTTGGTATTTGTATGAACTTAACTGAATTTGGCCTTTTTATTACCTTCTGCTTGGCTCTGTGTTAACTCTGCTTGGATTCTGTGCGTGACTTGGTGTCGGAGCATTAACACGTTCAGCCTGTTCTGGTCCCGCTTGCCTTGTGTCGAGCATCGCAAGAGTGAAGCCAATCGCACGGTTGACTTTGGGAGGAACCTGACTGTTCAAAAGCAATTCTAAAGCTACCGTTTTTAGCAAATCTGCTGTCATTAAATGTGTATTTCTTTTTAAAATGAAATTGCTTGTCCTTCTCGAAAGTAAGCACTTATTCTTGCGGTTTCAGCAAATTAACTGCAGCACAATGCAAGCTCTAAGGGGACAGGTAGAGAAATGACTTTTTAAATATTGTATAATAAAGTTAGTATTAACTCCTACAGCGTTGTTATCTTTTTTTTTTTCTGCCAACAGCTTTGCAATCGGCAAGAAATTATGGTTCTGGTAGTCGTTTTGTTCCGAGTCCGGTGTTCTAACTGATGGTGCTACGTACTTTGTTTTTCTCGGTCCAGAAAGTCCCTGTGGGAGCGGGGCTCCCGGCTGGGAGGACCCGGGACGGTTCTGGCAGCTCACGAGGAGCCATCGGCGGAGCTCAGACGTGGGCACGGAGGCTCTCGCTTCGCTGGGTCCCAGCCCCTGTTAGGTCCCAGCGTCACCAGTAAGGCTTGAGCTCAGGACTGGTTACCTGAGATGCCCGAGCTGGGCTCCGTACCAAAGCTCTTCTGTGAATCCAGTTACTCCCAGCAGCATCCAGCAACGCTCCCACCATCCCAGTGTCCGAATGCTTCTCCCATGCCGCGTCCCATGACAGCTGGCTGATGGAGAACTTCAGAAAGGCCCCTTCTAAAGCTGAGATGGTGGAATGTTATTTAAAAAGGAAAAGCGTTGCCCTTTGCTTCAGCTGGGGCAATGATTTTATTCGTGGAGTGTCAAGGCAGTGGTTTGTGTTTGAGGACCTGCATGGGCGGGGGTGCTGGACATCGGCGTTATCAAACACAGCCACAAGCAGATGCTTTCTGCTTGCCATTGGATAAACTGAAGACGGTTTCGGTTACGTGTTAAGTGATGTTCTGTGAAGTCTTTTTTTTTTTTTCTTTCTGTTTAATCTTGCTGCTCCCACTTTACTATCTGCATCTCTAAGGTTGCAGAATACAAATAGTATTGCAGATACTTCTTGTTTGAAATAAAGGATCAAATGTGCCATGATTTTTTTTTAAAAAGGAAGAAAAAGAGAAAAACCTTCCCCCCTTGATTTATTTTTTCAATGTTTTCATATATGAGCCAAGCAGTGACATGTACGGAAAATATCTTTGAATATTAAGGAAAAAACAAATCTTGCTGTGTGTCAGGATATTGAACAATTAACTGTTTATATTAAAATTCTGAATAAATTATCCAAGAATAACTCTGTTCGTGTGTCTGCTGTCTGTGCAGCACTGAACGCTGCTTTACCACAGAGAAAGCACTAAATCTGTAGCTTGGAATAAGCGATACTTTCGCTTGCAAAATGAATGGTGTTAAGAAAAAGAAAATAGCGATCTGCCAGTTCCAGGGTTGTGGTCTGAAGCCAGTTCAGCTCCTCTGCCTGACGACCCGGGCCGTCCGTGCTGGGCTGCGTCCTCCCCGATGCCGTCGGGTGGGCGTTGGTAAGGGGATTCCTTCTGCCTGAAACAGCGAGAGCTGCTTCGCTGTAATCTAAATCTGTTCTTTCCACATGGACGGACCCAGGCTTCCCTCCCCGTAAGGGGACAAGCGCCTGCACAGGCAGTTCTGAAAAATAGAAGTCGGGGGATCTGCTTCATCCCGGTCCCGCGGCTGAGCAGCCATAACCGGCTTTGCACCAGGAACCGTCTCACCGGCTCTGCAGCCAGCCGCTCTGGAAGCTAAAGAATTTCTTAAATCTTCTTTTGCTTCACCAGAGGCGAGATTTCCTTCCCGATCAGCTGCGCCAGCAAGGTGGGGGACTTACTGTTGCTATTTTTCAGACGCCCTGCTTTCCTTGCATTCAGCCAAACCGTTCGGTGGTGCCGTCGTTCCTCGTAGCCTTGGGATTGCCACCGCCGGCGTCTGCAGGAGCTGCGGCCGATGCGGGCCCCTCGCGGGGGCTGACGGCCGGGCCCGATGGTGCAGCAATGCAGCCGGTGGAATGAATAGTTTCGGCGCAATAGTTCCTTCCCCGCGGCTCTGTCCGGCCGCGGATGATTTGCCCTGGCTGACAGCCTGCGCCGTAGCCCTGGCTCCTCACGCCTCGGCCCCGGCGACGGTCCTTCCCTGCCCGCCCTGAACGGTTTGGGGCTGCTGGGATCCCGCGGGGAGCTCTGCCCCTCACCGTGCCCAACCCGCCCCCCGGGAGGGCCCCGGGATATGGTTTGACGCTCGTACAAGGAATTGTTATAAAAGCGAGTAGCGTGATTTTCTTTTTGCAAAAAAGCGCTGCTTTTTCGGAGGGGTGGAGGTGAATCCTCGCCCCTGTCCCTGACAAGTTCCAGCAAGTTCCTCAGCCCAGGGCTGGCGGGAGGTGCCGGTGCTGGCTGCGCAGAAAGCGCGCGGTGCTGATGCCACCTCGTGCCCCTGCACGTGGGGCTGGACGAGGCACGCGGCGCGGGCCCTGCTCTGCCCGCCGCCCCGCTTCGGGCACGCCAAGGAGCTCAGCTGGGCTTCGGCGCTTCTGTAAGCCCGTCAGAGCTCTCTTACCGTGAGAGTGATGAGAAACAAACTGGTATTTTAAGATGTTTTGGAGTTGCTGCTTCTGGCACAGGCTTGATCTCTGGGGAATCCTAAAATGCAAAATTAAGCAAAGCCACGGAACTTGAACTTGCTGTCACGGGAGGTTTGCTGCCTGCTGGGCTCTCTGGGATGCTGTGGGGAGGCTGCAGAGGCTCGGCCAGCCCTCGGGCCGTCACCCCTCATCGCTCTTCCAGGCTGCCTCCACGGCTCCCCTTCGGGAGCCCCCAAACCACGTCAGGCATGGGGCAGAAGCTCTCGTCCTCGTTTGAGCTGAGGACAACTCACCATCCCGTCAGCTGGGGCGGCTGCCTGGTATTTAGGAGCAGCCCCGATCTCTGATAGTGATCCAGCTCTTGTGGACTTCAGAGAAATTAAACCTTAATTCCTCTTTGCTCTTGTGGTTTCCTGGAGCACGGGGTAATTGCTATTCCAAGCGCTGCCAAAGCTGCGGTCTCTGAGTAATTGGAGTGTGAGCGGATCTTGTTCTGATTAGGGCTTGGCTGGGGCTGGCGTGCGCTCGGGGCAGCGGGACGAGGAGCGTGCGCTCATCAGCCCACGGGGCTCGTTGGGAAGGAGCGAACGGCCGTGCCGAAAAACCTGAGGCCAGGCTGTGCCGGGGGCTCTGCCTGCCGGACCGCACACGGCGAGGGCAGGGGGACCGCTGCCTCATCCCTCACCCCACCCGCTTCGGGAGCTGAGGGGCCCGTCTCTCACCTGCACGGACTGTGGCCAGCACAGGCATTTCCGTGCTTTGCTATCACTTCATCCCGTGTAAGACTGAGACCCGCTGGCCTTCGGGGTCCCCGTTGCGGCCCAAGGTCAACCCATGACAGCAAAGACGGAGGACGCGTTAACAGGAGCCCCGCGTGAGGCCTTGCTGCCCCTGGCAGGAGGCTAACGAGGGATGGTGCAACGAGCCTGTGGGCGCAGCCCGTGTGCGCTGGGCTCTCACGGCGCACAGATCGGTTTTTCTCTGAACGGAACAGGAAGCAGTTTGCGGCAATTGCTGTCCTCGCAGCCATTGCTGGTTCGGCAGCTCTCCGGGCCCCTGCACCGGGTGCTTTGGGGTCCGTGCCCCCCCAGGTGATTCTGCTGGACCCTCCCAGAGCCCCAACCCCTGCGAGGGTGGGAGCGAGCGCCGGGGCAGCAGTGGGGATGCCGTCGAAGGAACTGCAGCATGGGCGAGGCGGGTTGGTTTGTGCCATCGGAAAGGGGAAGTGGTGAGATGGTTGAGCCAGAGGCCCCCGTGAGCAAACCAGCCGCACGGCTGCCGCTTCCCTGATGAGTCTCCGCTTCCCGCTTTGCTCCAGCAGCTGGAGAAGAAGCCGGGGTTGTCAGGTGCAAAGCGTGCACAGGGAACTCGCCAGAGAGATGCCTCCAGCCCTCAGGGTAAGTCGCTCTCTGTACACCCTCCATCCCGCGACAACAGCGTTGTCACTCTTCTTCCTCACGGCCTTGAGAGGAAGCAGCTTGTCTCGAAGGCAAAAGTCCAAGCGCTGGGTTTTGTTCAGCCTTGCCCTTGCACACGCTTGCAGGCAAAACGTGGGCTGGGGAGCCTCAGCCTACAAGGAGCTTTGCTCTGCTGCGAGTGAAGAGAAGCTGAGGTCAGGGTTCAACCCGCAGCGTGTCGCCATGGCTGCCTTTGGGGCAGTGCTGGGCTGGCTGAGCACCCTACGGGTGCTGCTCGTGGCTCCTGCTGCTGCTGTGCCACAGCGGAAGGTTTGCAAGGACACCTTGGCACTGCCCGCTGCTGGGTTTGGGCTGGGCACAAGAGGGGTCCGCGCCTGGGCCCCCCAAATTCCCCTCCACACTGCCCGCTCCAGGGCTGGGCACCTGTGTTATCGTCGAGATCAAAGCACAGGACATGTGGGGAGGGCTGCGCTGGGCAGATGACGCTTTGGGGTTTGGGGCCAGGCAAGGGAAATGCTTTTCGCCACCAGCTTTTGCATAACACCAGCCCAGTGTGGGCTCCATGCCGTGGAGGTGCCTGTGGCCATTCCCAAACTGGCTGGGCTCTGCTCAGCGAGGCCGCAAGTGCAAGCTGAACAGCGGGGAGAAGGTTCAGGCTGGCCCAGGAGCCCAGCAGCTGCACAGGGGTAAAACTCGGGTTCTTCAGCCTCATCGAGGGGGTGGGAGCAAAGTTTGGAGCCAGTCTGGGCTGTGGGGCTGGTGCCAATCGGGAGCAGTGGCCTTGGAGACCTCAGGGTGGGGAGTTTGGTCTCTTGGGGCAGTCTGGAGATAGCTGAGATGGCTCCCACCTGTGTGGGAGAGCTGAGAAGGGCTTGGAGAAAGGTCCGTGCGTGGGGATGGGGACTCGCCGCGAGCTGCAAGATGATGCTGATGTTGTGGACGGACAGGGTCTCGCACCTTCCCTTGCAGAGGCTCTGCCACGGCACTTGAAAACGGTGCCAAAGGTGCAAATATCAAGCCTGTGGTCTTAATTCTTACCCTGCGTTACCCAGGTAAAGGTTCTGCCCCTGCAGAACCACCTGAGAGGTGATGGTTTATCAAGCCGACAGCTGATCACCATGAACGGAGCAGGGAGGTTTTGGCAGCGAGGGGAAGGGGTTATGGTGCGTTAACAGCTTGTTTTCTGTTTCCATCTGCAAGCCTCGAGCAGCGTTCAGGGGCTGCGTGTGCTCCAGGGCCACTAATCCCTGGGGCCCCGCTGTAGGAAGTCACTGACCCATCACACAGGTGGGAACGCTAGAGACCAGGAATTACTCCCTGGCTACAGCTTCCATCAGCTGATACTTCTGACAAAACACTTGGCTTCTCCACTCCCCCCTTGGCAGCCCCTGGGCTGCAGCCTGCAGTGCTGCCTTAGACCGCGCTGAGCTCTGCCGTGCTCCGTGCTGTGCTCTCCTGCTTGGGGTTATACCTTGCGCAGGGCTCGCAGGGCTCCCAAATGTCAGACTCGCTGCTCAATCACTCCTGGCCGTCGTTCTCGAAGCGCTGGAGGAAGAGATGGTCCTTTAAGCGAGGTAACGGCCTGCGCACGGGGAGAGCGGTCTGAGCCGTGTGTCGGGAGCTGGGCTGCTGCAGGGCGGTCGGGAGAGCCTGTCCCGGACGAGCAGGGAGCAGAGAGCGTTGGGGTCCCGGGGCAGAGCTCGGCGTTGGGTGCACCCCGCTCCTCTCTGCAGGGGACACTGCTTAAGTGCTGGTTAACGCTTTTTCCTCCTGTTTCATCTTCTTTTCAAGGCACATTAATGCTTTTAGGAGCTGGGTAATGGGTTAAATATCAGCCTTCTGGTTTTGTAATAAATTTGTTTCGTTGCTGCCAGTGAGCTGGAGGTCCTGGTGTTTGCAGACAGCTGTCTCTGCACGGCTGCCTGGCGAAGGCTGAGCCTTATGTCAAGAGTTTGGTGTTTGAGCAGATGCTGGGGAAGATTCCTCCAGACTTTCAGAGAGGGCTGACGAGCAGAGCGCCCGTGTTCGGAGCACAGTCTGAGCCGTGGCGGTTTGTGTGGCACCAGCTGGGCTTCACGGTGTCCGAGAGCAGGGACGGGAAATGCCAGCAATGGTGTGAACTGGCCTCATTCCTGCACGCAGTGCCGTGACTTGGGAAGAGGGAAGTGAGAGCCCCGGGAAGCGGGATGTTTGCAGTCCCGGAGGAGCTGGACACTGCTGTCCCTGCCTGCAGACACTGCCTCAGGCTGACGCTTTCGGGTGCCTTTATCTGCGGCATTAGAGCTCCTGATGCTCTTTCTCCCTCGTTATTCCCCACCCCTAGTTCTTTTCCGATGGGGATGTGCAGGAGACCAAGACCCAAACTGAACGGTCAAAGGAAGGTTAATTCAGAGCAGGAGGCAGGGTCACGCAGGCTCTGAGCCGTGGCGAGCCCCGAGCCCGGCTGGGACACCCCACTCAGCCTCACCCGCACTGTGCCTGCTGCGGCGTTACGGGCTCGCCGGGAAGGCTCAGGTGGGCTCATTTCTGTAACAAATAAATCAGCCTCGCGGTGCTTGCGAGCACTGACTGCTTTGGAGAGTGTCTCGGTAGAGCCCTCTCCCCCCAGCATGGGCTCGCAGAGCAGTTTGTCCCGCTGGGGCTTCTGCTGCGGGCACAAAACATTCGGGTCTTGCTCAGCTCCTCTCCTGGCGCTGGCTTTCTGCACCGTGGCACTCGCCGCTCCGCGCGGGACCTTCCCTCAGCGCCCGGCAGAGTCACTGGCGGAAGCTGCACGGTGACTCTTGGGACTTGGAGAGCATCAGAGGGGCTGCAAATCCTCTCAGCCCCACCGAGACCCTTCGGCTGGGAGTGAGCTGAGGACTCCGCTGGCTCCCCGCTCCTCTGGCCCTTCACGCCCAAAAACCAGGCCCCAAAGGCAGTGATAAGACCGCAGCTCGCTGTACAGTATGTTACAGTGTTGGACGGCTTATCTCCTCCCCTCCTCCAGCCTGGGCTGCAGGAGCCAACCCCCAGCGCTGCCAACTGCCGACGATGTGGGGCCCAGACCAGGCGAAGGACTGCGCTTCATCCGATTTCGGCACAGCGAGTTTAGCACTTGCTTTACAGAGGTTTTACCCTATAGCTCCGGATGCGGCGCGGGGCGGTACGTAGCGGGCAGCTGGTGCGGGGCCAGCAGGGCAGGAGCCAGGAGGAAACTGAAAAATTTTTGTTTCTTGTCCGTGATGCTCTCTGTGGTTTCCCAACAGTCTCTACCCCTGATTTCTGGGAAATGCCCAGACGCTCTGGTCTTTCCTTCCTCCTGGGATTGTTTCATGTAGCAGAACTGACCAGTGCCTTTGTCCCGCCGCGTTTGGTGTGGTTTTCCCCAGTGGAAACGCAGAGCGTTTGATGCTCGGAGGACGTGACCGGCATGGCGAGACCTCGCGTCCACGTTTCCTCTGATGCTTCCCCTGCCAGCGCCAGCCTGGCTCCGGGGCGACTCGCGGCCCTGCAGCATCCTGCGCCGAGCAGCGGGGCAGGCGGGCGAGCACGGCCGCAGCGGAGGCCTTGTCCCAGCGCGCTGCTCTGCTGCCGTCTCCCGCTGTGACGCTGGCGGGTGCATCTCCAGCGACCGGCCCGTCCGAGGGAAATCAGCAGAGGCAGTCGCAGGAGGGAGGTTTCGACTGTAGGTCTGAAAAGGAAATATTTAAATATTTGTTGGGCTCCCGGTGGCCTTGCACGCAGTTAGAGCAGCATGGAGTTTTCCTCCTTGAGGCAAACCAGCTCAGCTGACTGATCCCACTGTTCCCATGGTGTCAAAACCCCCGAGACTCTCCCAGCGTGTTACATGCAGTGGATGCCTGTCACTGCTTCCTTCCTCCCCACGCAGGAGCCCAGCCATCATGTGTCGCCTGCTGGGAAGCTCTGGCGAAGTGCAGCAGAGCCCCGCTCGTGTGCGGGGACCTGCCCGGCCCGGGCCGCGACGCTTCCTCCCCAGCTCTGCCCTGGGAATTCCTCTGATGCAGCTGCTCCCTGCAGCAATAACCTTTTATGGTTCCCAGCCAGAGGTGAATTAAGCAACTGCAATACCAAATCTGCTTAATGTTCCCCTAAAGCAAACAGCCTATGTTCTTGAAAGTGTCATTTTGTCATCCCACCTCCAGCTTCAGCTGAGTGAAGGTGAACGCTGCTGCCTGCCCGTGCCTGGGGATTTAGGATGCCCCGTCCCCTTACCACCACGCCGCAGCGAGTCGGAGCGTGGCTCCTTCCAAACAGGCTCGAGCGCGGAGTCCAGGAGACTCGAGAGGCTCCAGAGTTTGCCTGACTTGCTGATGTATGGGTGACCAACTCAGTTGTGGACGTAGGGATGTCCACAGCCCCTCAGACCTGCCTGCCTCCTGCGCGTGCTCCACGCTGGCCTTCCCTTGCTCATCGTGCCAGAACCTGATGCCTGAAAGCGTTTTAACCCCGTGAGCCCCTCCAGCAGCCCCCCTTGCCCACGCGTCCGCGCGGCTCGGCTCTGCGCGTGGTGCCAGCCCAGCATCCACCGGCTGAGGCGTTAGATGCGGGGAGCCCTGAATTGTCGCGTCTGGTGCTCGCACATTGCCTAAAATGGTCTCCCCATCGCTGCAGCCCCGTGCGCGCCGCGCGCTGCTGCCTAACGGCCACTGCTGCCGAGTTCGCCGGAGGCTGGCTGCAAAACTGATTTATTGTGTGTTGAATGGGAGTGTCTGAAGTCTCCGAGGAGGATATAAGTCGTTTGGTGGGCCTGGAGGGGGTCTGTTGTCTGCAGCCTATGCCTTGGCCAACTCCCGAGCTCTGCATGGCACAGGCAGAGCACAGGGAATATTTTCCAGGCCTCCAAGGAGCTGACTCTGTTCCAGGGATCCACTTCAGAGCCGCAGCCTGGAGCCTGGTGCGGGCCCAGCGTAGCCTTGGCAGGACGGCCGGACCCTGCTTGGGAGGAGAAACCCTCTTTGTTTGAGCTAAACCTGCGGGCCAGGGCTCTGGCCTCTGTCGGGCCACGGCGCCCGTCAGCTCCGCAGCCGCATCCCTGCCGCCTCTCGGGGCTTTGCTGCTTTCTCTGCGGCGAGCTCGGGATGGTGAGGGCAAGGAAATCTCCTTTTTCGTCCTTCCTTTGACTTGTATGAGGGGAAGCACCATTTGTCCTCGTCCCCCTGGGGCCCTCCCCACCGTGTGGTTGCTCCCCTCGGGTCCGTTCTACCTTGCCTCCATGCCCGCCTGTTTTGGGGGTTCTGGGGCTTTTACTGCCCGCTGGCATCTTTGGCTGCTCCGTTCCCTACAAGCTCACGCCAAGACCTGCGCTGGGTCAAATCTGTATTCACTTCAAAATGCTGATTTTGTGATTGCGAGCTGACTAGAGGCAGCCCAGGTGCACCTGAGGAAAGCGAAAGGTGATGTTCAGTAGCTCACTGAGCCTCTGCCAGTTTTACAGATAAGAGCATTATAGATGTGGCTCAAGGACAACTGGGGCAGGAATTTGTTTATTAATTAAAAATGTCTTGTGAAGTAAATTCTACAGCCTGGCTAGAAAGCCTGTTTCAAATTTTCCCTGCTCTTACAGTTAGAAAACCCTTAATTAAAATAGTGCCTTCACAGAGTGTTTTCTTTCTATATTATTTATAGACCCTCACTTGAAATTACTGCACACATTTAAACACACCAAACGCTCCTTAAAACAGAAAATCTGGCATCTGCAGTGTGCAGCAGGATCCAAGGAACAAACCTCCAAACTCTCCCTCACGTTTGCTGCCTTTTTCTAGCGGGCACCACACAATTTCTGGCTGCACTGTGTAGCATTAAAACCCACAGCAGGATGCAAGGTTTCCAAGAGTGTGTGTTTTAACAATATCTTCCTCATACTGATTTTTTTATACTTGGCTTTCCTGGAGCATGATGGGTTTCTAGCAGTTTCTTGCCGTTTTTTCCCATCGGATAGATATGGCTGCTTACAGTCTCTTGCTATTGTTCTCTGCATCTTCGGAGATCCACCACGGTGCTTCGGCCAACAGCCTGGCTTTTTTCCATTCGCCTCAGCTGTATGCATCTCGAAGGAATAAAAGGCCTCCGTGAGTCATGCGATGGTTTAGAGATCGTGGCTAACGTTTACAGTGTGTCTCGTTACATAGGAATGTGCTTCAGTCAGCTGGACGATCTATTGTACCATGAAACAGGTCCAGACCTTGTTTTTGTTTCTCAATGAGTTATCAGATGGTGTACACACGCTCAGGTTCACACTCGCTTAGCACTCCTGCGTGGGGAAAATCCACGAGTGAGCCGGCACCGGGAGAATTACGCGCTCCCGCTATTGCTCTGCGTATCCAGTGTTGTCTGGAGTCACTAATGTGCCTCCAGTTTGGCCTCCCAGTGGCATCCTTCATTCCTCACGGATGAAAATAAAATCACTGTTGGTATTTTTATTCATAGATTTCTGCTTTAAAGGTCCATAATTTCAATACCAGCCGTCAAAATGTGCTTAACTCTTCTGTTTTACTGTGGAAACAGCCTCTGCAGCACAGGATGTCCTACGAGTGTCTGGCTGGGATGGTGCAAGCCTGGTCTTTGCCCTTGCGTGTGCCATGGCTCGAGTGATGAAGTTTCTGTTCTTAGGGGACCCCTACACCAGGTTCCCACAGGATCAAGGCTGCCAAGGTCCGGAGATCGCCTGGCAGTGCCTGTCTTCGAGGGGCAAGGGAGCAGAGGGCCGCATGGAGCATTGCAGTGCTGCCTAAAGCCACCTCTCTCTGCGTGGCTGATTTTTACATCCCTCCTGGCCATCTGCTCACGTGCTGTGACCTTCTCTGTCTTGCAGGGTCCGACTGCAAGCCATGCTTACAGGAATTCACTGACCACAGCACCCCTGCTTTGGAGCATAACAACCCCAAAAGCTTCCTCCCATCCCTGACTGCTGAGGATGACACCTTCTGCACCAGCATGGCTGAAGAAAAGGCAAGTGTCCTCTTTCCTTCTGCTACGATCGTGCGAGGCAGGAGCCAGGGTCAGCAAACTGGGTGGTCAGCACCATATTCAGAGGGGCTGTGGTGGAATAAGGATGGGGGAGAGGGGTACCGATCCAGACTATTGAGGAATACAAGGTTATATTGCGTCTGCTGCTGGGAAAAACCATACCTCTGTGCTTCGTATTGGCGTTAGGGGAAATAAGGCACAGAGGGATGGAGGAAGCCGAGCTGCTGGGGCTGGGGCAGGTCTGGCTGCAAGGTGCAGGAGAGTGCTACTGTGAGAAGGTCTGCTTCGAGAAGCCCAGCTGCAGGCCTGGCCCTGCTCGTGCAGGTGGGCTGTTTGCCGTGAGAAAGGAAAGCAAAGCAGCTCCAGCTCTGCAGGGGAGGTGTCCCCTTCGCAGGGTGTGTGCAAGGCTCTCAGACGGGATTTCTGCGCTCAGGCTAAGCTGTCGCTGCTTTTGCAGGAGGACTCATCTTCCACAGAGCTGGATGTCCCAGCAGCAGACTTGCACAGCAGCATGGAGGATCTCCTCTCAGACTCTGCTCTCCATGGCACGGAGTATTTCAGAGATCTGGGACTCCTGAACCCGCCAGTTGCCAAACCAGCACCAGAGATGGCAGCGCAGCTGGAACAAGCAGCCCAGGCTGTGTCTGCCATTCACTTACTGGAAGAGAGACCAGGGGCTGTGAGCAAAATGTCTGTGGATGTTGCTTTTTCCAATCCCATTTCCTGCTCAGTACGTTACGGCGAGGCCGACTGCCACTTTCTGAGCAAAGGCCACGTTTGCTCCTGTGCAGCAGTGCCGGAAGATGGTACCAGCTCTTCTGAGTGTCCTGCAGAGGCAGACAAAGAGCTGGACCTGCCGGAGACCGAGGAGTCCTTCCCCACGCTGGTGAGATCTATGTCTACCTCTCGGAGGCACAGCTGGGAGAGCCCTTTATCACCCGTGGACTGCAAGCGCAGGTAAAGCAGGACCGTGAATAGTATTTGATATATATATGGTATGATGATGCTGCGTGAGGCTGGAGCGATCGCGCTGCCCTGAGCTCTAGCTGCTGCTGGGTGGTCTCCCTCCCTTGTCAGCTTCTGCCAAAGCAGCTGGACGCCTACTGCTCACGTTGGGTGGGATGTGGAGGAACAGATGCTAGGGCAGCAAGAGGCTTTAGGATCTCCTTGGCAGTAGGAAGACCCTCTTTTTCTGGTCTTAGGGCGGGGAAGAGGATCTCTCATCTGGAGAGAGCTCGTTTCTGTCTGGAGGGAACCTTGAACAGCATCAGCTGCCCTCATGGCCTCCATCCTCTAGCTCAAAGGGAGCTTTGCCCACCCCGGAGGGATTGAGAGAGCTCTGTCAAATCCTTTTTCTTCTTGTCTGTGAGTCAGCTTGGTGGGGCCTGTGCCTGCAGTCGCCGCAGTGTCCTCCAGCCCTTTGTCTTCCACGTGGCTGCAGAGCAGAGTGTATTTTGTGGCGTGACGCTGAGCTCTGGCTGGGAGCAGCTTCCAGGCTTACTGCCGTGCTGTGCTCTGCCACACGAATGCCTTGGGCTCCAGGTTCCTACACGCATGCTTTCCCTGCTGGCAAATGTATTGATCTCCCGGATGACTGAGAGTTAGGTGCAAGCCAGCGGGGACTATTTTTATCTCTCCTCCTTATAAGGTACCCTAAAATTATCTCAGCCTGAAATCTTGGCAGTTCTTTATCAAGCTCAGACTTTGGTTCTCAGCCCTATTGTTGTTCCATGTGCCGTGGATCATTCACAGTTTATGCTGCGTAACAGGCACACGGGCAACGGCGGCACAGGGTGGCTGTCAGCGTCGGGGACTTGTTCGTCCCCTCGCTGGGTGATTAAGCATGTGTGAGTGTGGGGCCAGGGAAGGGGAATATGCCCAGCTGTCCCCTAAGCAAATGCTTCCTGAAGCCTGTCTCTGGCAGCAGGAATGAAGTGACAGTGATCTGCAGACAGAACCCATGCAGACAGTAAGATTTTCCGCTGAGCCCTATCCATCATTTTGCTCCTATGTTGTTGGCACTGCAACAGCACTTGGTGTTCAGGAAACCGTGGGGCACTGGGGTAGCTGGTCCACCCCTCATTTCCCAGAAGAGGATTTCTTTTTCCTTCCTCGAAGCTGGGCCCCAGTGGGAGCAGGATTTGTGACATGATGCCACAGTGATGATTCGCTAAATGACAACATCTACCATTTCCAAATGCCCAGAGGGACCTTCCTGGAAACGCAGCTAACAGGGCAGCAGCTCACTCGCAGGCGAGGCAGGCTGCTGGCTGGGTGGCTGCTCAGTCTCAGGGGTTGCTAAGAGATCAGTGAGAGCCGTCCGGCACTAAACATCCTGGGTGACCAAGGAGCTCGTGGACTCGCTGATGGCAGCCAGGGAAGCTGTTTTTAACAGGCTCAGGACTTGGTGTCCAGGCTGATGCTTCCTGGCATTTCCTTTTCAATGTGCTTGCTGTGGTGACCTTCCTTGTTCCAGTTGCATGAGCTCTTTAGGGCTGTCCACCCGAGGCTTAGGATGTTGCAGGGACTGTGCCGTGCCTGGCACAATGAGACGGGCCTGCTAAACTGCCTTGTTCTTCTTCCTCGAATTAGGTTCAGCCTGGATGCCACAGAGATGGGCAGCGACCCAGAGCAGGAAGATGTGGAGAAGGGGAGCCAGTCCTGCCCGCAGCCTCGCGTGTGCCTTCAGCTGCCCAAAGGGGAACTGGAAACCTGGAGCAGCGGTGGGGGTGGCATGGTGATCAAAGTGGAGATAGAGCCGCTGCGCCCGAACCTCACGGTCAGCCCTGGCTTGGAGGAGGGGGTGAGTGTGCGAGGGCTGTGTGCGTATTGGCAGCAGGGTGAGCTGGGGGTGCAGGCGACACACGCAGGTGTCAGCTGCAGGCTGGACTCCTTCGATGCCAGTGTTGAACCAGGTTTGCCAGGAGGTCTGCGGAAATCTCAGCAAGGATGGGCTTTCTCTGCTCTGGGACGAACCCCTTCTTGCAGGATAAAGGCCCTGGGAGCTGGCTGACGCACAGCCCTCTTTTCCCATACATCTAGCTGGAATTTCCCTTGCTGCAACCTGGGCCTGTTGCCTCTCGCCCTGTCACTGTGCCTCAATGGAGGCTCCCTTGGTGCACAAAGGACCAAAGATGTCCATGACTTTTTACTTCTCCAGGAATGTGGCAGCAACGGGAAAAGACTGAGGTCAAAGTCTGTCCCATCAGCCTGCGAGACGGTTGCCGCCCCTCAGATACCTTGCAGTTTTGACACCTCTCTTCCAGCCGTGGAAGGTTGGTATAGACTATATATGTGGCATTAAATGAGTTCAAGGTGTTTGTGATTAAGAAAATTAAAAACTGGAGATGTAGCCTCTGCAAGCCTAGACAACCTCTGCCCTTCCCTTCTACATGGTCCCAGGAGCTCCTTAAAAAAAAAAGTCAAGCTGACTTTGAGTCTGATCCTGGCTGACAGCGTAGGCTAGGCGCAGACATGCCCGTCCCCAGTGACACGTTGCCATACAACCTCTCTGTGGCTGGTGCATTGGTCACTCCCTACTCGCACAAGGTGAAGGTGGCATCCTAGGAACAAAAGGCACTGCTTCATCTGCCTGGGTTTAAATGTCCCCTTTCTCCTGTACCCCAAAGAAAGGGGCAAACATGGCCTGTGTGCAGGCCCCTTCTGACAGCAGCGCCCTTAACTAACCCACCATGCACAGCTGGCAGGGGAGCAGGCTTTGGGACAAGGCTGTCAGGTTCTGGTTTCTGCACTGAAAGCCGAAGAGCCTCAGAAAAACAGAGGCACCCTAGCTCCTGTAAACTTAATTTTGTCCTTCTCTGTGCTGCTGGAATCCATTAACCTCTCCCACCTGTCAGGACTGCCCCGGGGCAAAATGTAGAGACTTGTTAAGAGCACAGCCTGGGATGTGGAGGGGAAGCTGGCTGTTATGGGGAGGGTCTCTGGGGTGGTATCAGCTCCTACCCTCTAGCTGCAAGCAGGATCCTCAGAAGTTAATGTAATACAGACTGGAGAAGGGAGGGGAAACATAGAAAAGTGATGTAGCCTTCCTCTCCCTCACAGAAATGCAGTGCAGCCTTTTCCTCCCTAACTGCTCCCGGCACTTCTCCCTCCCCATTAAAGGCAGAGTGGGAGCCCTGCGAGATTAATGGGGTCCAATCGCATAACTGGCAACATGGTGCTCTGCAAAGGCAAACCAGGATCTCTGCTGAGAGTGTTTTGTGTTCCAGGTATTGAACCCCCTGCTCTGGAGAGGCTGGAGAAGGACCACGTGTCCCCAGACCACGTGTAGGTATTGTCGGTCCTGGCTGTTTTGAGAAGGCTGAGATTCTTGAGTATGTCTGAGCTACTGGAGATGTAGCAGCAAAGGAGATCCCACTCCATGCTGGGGCACAGCTGAGCAGTTGGTCGTAAACCAGCGCCTGATGCTCTGTGGGGTGCAGAATGTCTTTGCAAGGACCTTTTCTAATCTCTCGTTTTTCTTTTGCCCCATCCCTGGTAGGCTAATTGTCCAGCAGGTACTTCAGGAGCTGAAACAGTATCATGGGTAAGTGTGTCTGGGAGAGGGGTGTGGGTGGGAGGTCATGGGTCTGCCTAGGACCCCCCTGGCAAATGACACTTGGTCCCCTGAGGGACAAATCCCCCGGGTACCAGAATCACTGTATTCCAGTGAAACTAGGGTAGAATTGCAAGAAGTAGCATTTCACGTGCCTTTTCTATAACTCTAAACATGTTCCTGCCCCGTCTCCAAAGATGAGCCTTTCCACTGACCCAAAAGTTCTGCTCTGGTATTCTTTGCTGTGCATCTGACATCTTCTCCCCGTACAGGGCGAAGCAGAGAGCTTGTGTGCAAGAAGGCAGCGATTCTTCCCAGCAGAACCTCACCTGGTTTGAGTTCCTGTCTAATGAGTAAGTAAGGTAGACGGTAACCCACACACTTCGTGTGAGGCTGGTTTCGAGCCCCGCTCCATCTAAGGTCTAGTGCCCTGCTAATGCTGTGTGCAGGACACTGGCATCTGCAGTGGTTTGGCCAGGATCGGGGCCTCGTTGTGCGTGGCACTGAACAAAAGCACAGAGACAGCCAGAACTCGCACAAATAATTTGACAGTTCAGCTCCTCATCTGCAAGTGTCCCATTAATAAAAGACATGACTGATGCAGAACCAGATCCTCCAGGAGATGGAAAGCTCAGAGATGGGGTCCTAAAGTAATGCTTCAGACGAACTTCATCAGTGACCTCCCTGAACTTAGATGGTTTTGGTCTTGTTTCAGAAATGAAGACAGTGGAAAGAGCGATAAAGCAGAGAAAGGCACGAAGGTGATGCGACGTCTGAGTTCCCTGCGGAGCCGAGTCACCGGCTCCTGGCAGAAGGATAAGGTGAGGGAGAGGTGCTGAATTTGTGGAAGGGACTGTTGAATTTTTCAAGTAGAAAAGGGGATCTGACCCCAGGGACCAGTTAGCTGGGTCGCTTTTGGATGGCTGAGGCCTCTCTGTTGGTGAGCAGGTGCACTGTGACCCCTAACGTAACGCACTGGACGGAGTGATCCCTGACGTTCAGCCCACCTTGCTCCAGGGCACGTTCTGGCTGCTCTCATGCTGTCTTAGCCTGAGTTGTGCAGACCAGGAGAGAGTGCTTTGGCTGGGTGACTGCTGGATCGCCCACCGTGGCAAGGAGGAGAGCCTGCGGAGGCACAGACACATGCCGCAGTGCTGCGTCCTGCCCTCCGTCACGCATGAGCCTAGCCTGGAGGGACTGGCCGGAGCCTCAGGAAGGCGTTTGGGAAAAGCACTGCCATCCCAAAGGTTCGGGCACAAAGGTGCCCGCTGTACCTGCTGCACATCAGCTTTCTGCGTGCTCGTTTTTACCGGGGGGGGGAAGGAATGTGTGGGCAGTGCAAGGCCTGTAACGGAGCCGTGTTTTTTCTCTCCTTCCAGGGTAAGAACAAAGAGCAGCCAAAAGAGAGAGAGAAGGAGAAAGAGACAAAGGAGCCAAAAGAGAGGTGGAAAGAGATCAATAGGCACCAGCTTGTGCCAGGGGTTTTCTCCAGTTGCACCAGCTGCTCACTGTGTGCCAAACCTCTTGTGAATAAAAGTGGTCTGCAGTGCCTGAGTGAGTATGGCTCTGGCTCTGACCCAGCCTGCCCGTAACCCGCTCCCCCAGCCTCCCCTCCGGCCCTTCCTCTGCCTAAATCAGCCTCCTGGACTGCTTCGCTCTTCTGCCTGGCTTGACTGTACCCCACCACCCTGCTTGGCCTGCCTTGGTTGTTTCTCCAGATAGTCTAAATGGTCTCTAATCCTGCCTGGCAATAGGTTATCCTCGCTTTCTTTGGCCGCTTGACCATTTCCTGCCCCTTTCCCCCAAGGAAGGTTCTAGGTCAACTTTTCCTTTAATAATTTTTTTTGCAAAACTCTTCTTTGCCCAAGCAAACATCCGTGCTGCCTGAGTGAAACTGGATCTTTTAGGCTGTTTTTCGCACATGCAGTGGTGTCTCAGCTCAGCATCTGCCCTATGAACGGGCACAGGGATTTCTAGAGCATCCAAAACTTTATTAACTAACACAACAGCCAAATGGCACCTTCCAGAGCCTGCACGGGTGTGATTGTTGCTTTTCAGATGCAAGTAGTGCACAGGAATGGCAGCTCCTCCTTTGCTGGCGTGCATGGGACTCTGTCCTCCCACTGCATTCACTGTGGCATTGCTGCATGGCTTTGGCTGACGGACAAAACCTGTCCCTCCTCTTTGGGGCAGGTACTCAGGGCACTGAAGAACATTTTCATTCCCAAGGGATTGTTCTGTGGGCAGAGAAAATCTTCTGAAAATGAGAGAATTGTTCTCTTTCTCTACCTTGTAACCTCAAGCAATGCTCGCTCTCCAGTAAGGGTCTCTCACAGGCCCTTAAGGTCAGTAAAACCTTCCTGGGACATAAATGAACCGGCTGCCCTTGGGCATACGCTGTGAGAAGCGTATTTTCCCTTCAGGGCAGCTGGAGGGAAATTGAAAAGGACCACAGGCCTAGCGGTTAGTCAACATTTTTCAGGTGTCACAGCAAAAAGTAGGAAGCAGCGAGCTGCATAAGAGCAAGTGCTTTGTGGATGTGTAGAGAGAACCCAAATATTACGAGAGGAGGCAGAGTTATGCCTTGTCGTTCCTGTCTGAGGAACATCCTAGCAGAGGGCAGAGGCTCTGTTTGCAGTCCTGCACGCTGCTTTACAAAAAATATCTGAACCCAGGAGGATACAGACAGTCCTTGATGCCCAGTGCACCAAGAGATGGGAGCCACGCTCTGTACGGGCTCGGGAACTCTGAGGTCGTTGCCGGCGTGAGTGATTCTTTTCTGGACAACTGCTTTGCAGATCTGTGATCTGGAGTGCAAGGGGTGGGAGCTAGCTGTTGAAACGGGTGTGCGGCTCAGCATATCATTTTGCATCATAAATGTGCGGGGGGTGACAGGTTATAGTAACTTTTACCCTGTTCCTCAGCCCTTCCCTGAGGAATCTTGTGTTCTTGAGTCTTGCTAACATTCAGGAGAAAAACTCCAAGGTGGCTGAGGAACTGGTATGCGTTTGGGACCCTGTGACACCTCCTTTGGCTCTCTGGGCTGCTCAGGGATACGCTGCCCAGGCTAACATGGGCGGCAGGGCAGCAGAGCTCGTTTTTCCGTGTTCCCTTTGTGGTGGCTTGAACTGAGGCGGAACAACTGGGCAGGATTCTCAGATGTTCATTAAAATTAATGGCCTGTGCGTGGTCAGATCTGGATCGGGACTTGCTGTGTGACAGCTGTTAGCCTGGGAATGCCTATATGTGGATTATGCTGGGCTGAAACCTCTGCAAGCCGCTTCTGGGCGGCAGAGTCGGTAGTTGATATCGCTAGCTCCCGTTATTGCGGCTAGGAGTAGCGCGTGGTCCGCTGACAAGGCTCTTGAAAAATCAAGCTTCGGGGCCACCGTGCAGCCAGCGCGGCATGCCTGCTTTTCAGAAGCGCGAACTGCCCTGGCAGGGCTCAGGCGGGGGCTGTGGTTGCTGCCAGGATCTGAGGGCATTTGGCTGCTCCTCTTGTTTTCTCCTAATGAACTCGCACTTCACCATCCCACAGGCTTTGGCCCTCGACCAGCCCCGGTCAGGTGCGGTTGTTGGGGTTCTCGCCGGGGTATTTTTAACTGCAGCACCACCACCATGTGGCAGCACCCAAACCAGGCTGGCGGGAGGGCAAGGCAAGAAAAGGTGGTGGTTAAAGAAAGGGATGAGCTGAAGCCAGGGGGAGGAAGGATGGGGAAATGATTAGGGAGTCTGAGGCCTTTTCACTGTCCTGTGGACACAAAAAGTCCAGTGGCTACCGTGACTGTGATGGAATAGAGAAGTGAGAGCTCTTCTTATTAGAGAAAGTAACAGCAGGCGCAATTCTGCTTTTCATTCGGAACAAGGAATGGGCGTTCCGCTAGAAACGCGCGCGCGAGCTGTGAAGAAGGTGGGCAGCCCGGGTGGCCCTGTACATGGCAACTTGTTTCCCTCTCCCACCCGATTCCTCCCATCTATCCCGACACCGTGCAGCACAGAGTCTCGGAGGGAAGGAGGCTGTGGTGTGCGCTGAGAGTAGAGATGAAGGAGAGTTTCTGCAGCTCCAGTTTCAGAGTCTCACAGATGTGACGTTAGGAGCCTGGCAGGGATGAAAAACAAAGGGGAATGTTTGCAGTCACTGGGATCTCAACAACAGTGGCTACCCAAACGTCGCTGCTACATAAACTTTGAGCTGCGAGTCTCTAGGTTTACTGTTCACCTGGAAATGGAGAAAGCTCCTTTTGAGCCTTTGCTGTCAACAGTGGAGAAGGTTCTGCGCCTAAATTAATCCTCTCTTTATAAACATGCTTCCAGAGTTTATGCAACAGGAGTTAGACGAGTCCCAGGAAAGCCCTGACAGGAGGAGAGCTCTCCAAGCAGGCTGTGCCGTGGAGGCGAGCCAAGGATATGCCGTGGAATACGGATGGCAGGAGGATTGCTTCCCTCCTAGCACCTTGAGCTTGAGCACTGGGGTAGCGGTGGGTCTCCTACATCTTCTCTAGTTGAGAGTTACACCTCTGTTACTGTATGGGAAGCTAGAGCCCTAGGCCCGTAGGGAGGTCAGATCGATCATCCTCTTCAAAAGAAAACCTATAGCTGCAGCCAAAGCGTTCGGTAGGCTTCAGACAAATTCCTCCTCTTTAAGAGAAGGTGCTCAGTTTAATGAATCTTCCCCAAAATTACAGGCTGTCTGGACACCAGACTGTCCACCTGTCCTAGCCTGACCCTTGCTGGCCACTTCGGTGTACAGGCTGATTTATAACAAATTGCTGTAACAACTAGTCTCTGGGACTTATTTAAGGCATGTTGTGAAAGAGGTTTGGAGAGCTGTTTCCTTTCTCGCAACGGTTCTGCGGGTAAATGGAGGACATGCGTCTCTGCAGTTTGTCAGGCAAACATCCTCCACCCATGCTTTTTTATCAGTAAGGAAATGAGGCCGGAATGGCTCTTGGTTTTGACTTGAAAGTCAGTGTGTGAAATTCACCTCTCGCTTGGCAGTTGTGCCTGCATGCTTTTGCTTTTAGGATTCCCAGTGCAGCACCAATAAGCTAATACGGGAAGGAGAGTTTTGGCTTGTAATAAGGAGGAGTTACATGATTTTCTATCCTGAAATTTCTGCTCACAGCCCACACAGAGTCCTGAGAAATCTGAAAAGCAGCAGGCAACCCGAAACTCTGCATTTCTGCAGAGAGACATGGCCGCCAAAAAGCTTCTATTTTGGGGGAAAAAAGGAGGCTTGGCTGCTGTAACATGATGACAGTGATAAATGGACTGGGAGTCCCACTTGGAATAAATGATTACTGACAGGAGTCCAAATAAAACAGGCGAAACCAGAGCGACTGCGATAGGCTGTGGGTTAATGCGGTTATAAGCCAACGAAGCAGGATCTAAAGCAAATGTGAAAGTGGTCTGCAGCGCTGGTTTCGGAGGGAACAATGACTGAGCTGTGAGTCTGCTGACAGAGCTGGCTCTGCCGAGCTCTAGAGGTTTTAGAAAAGGAAGCTGACGAACATACTATTGTCAGTGCTTTTCCTTTTCTGCTTTTCACTCTCTTTTCATATCTGGGCACTATTGCCTTCATCTGGAACACCTCCAAGGCACTGCTCCGTGCATGCCCTGGTAAAACTGCAGGGTCTTGTACACTCGGCCTGACAAATGCATAAGGCTGCGTGACGGTAATCTACCTGCAACTCATTCAGAAAGAAATCTTTTGTTGTTATAGAATTAGATAGGATTAGAAAATCGGTGCTATTCTCTTCTTTGTAATCCAAACCTTAGCTCTAAGCTACGGAGTCGTGCAGCTGGCTGCTGTGCCAGGTTTTGCACTGATTTTGTGGAGATGCCCTGAGGCCAGCCGCACAAAAGCACAGCACGTTCTCTCCGTGACAGCTGTAGTTGGGCAATCGGCAATGTTTTACTTTAATATTATAGCGAAGCACAAAGTTTGAAGTGTCTAAGGATTAATCTGTCACAAAGTGACAGCCAGCTGTTTACCCCCAAACCGTTTTATTTAATGATTATTTCTCTGTAGTGCTGAGAGGCCCCGATAAATAACTGGGACCTTATTGTACTTAGTGCTGTACAGAAGCAGCACAAAAGAGAACATTTCTGAAAAGCTCGCAACTATCAGATGAAGAGAAAGAATAAAATTGATTAAACAGGTCGCAGTGTGGAAACGAGAGACAGTATCGGTCCCATGATATTCTAGGATTTCAGCACATTTCCAGCCCAAAGGGCGGCAGGTTCTTTCAAAGCAGCGTGGGAAAGCTGTAGGGCAAATTTTGTGAGGGAAGTTTGTTTTGCAATTGTGTACGTTGCATTTTCAAGCTCGGCAGGAAACTTGACTGTGCACGATTTAAAATATGACAAACTTGCGATGGAGATCAGTGTTGTAAAGCCTCGCAGTGAATCACAGGTCAGGAGGTAAGGTTAGGTCATGAGTTCTAAGTTTTCCTCCCCACAGAGAACGCTTCAGCGGCCTGGTGCTATACTAGGTCAAACCTTACTGCTGTCAGGGAAAAGGTGTTTTTTCCAGCAAGCAATTTAGTTATCCAGGTTGGCACATGAATATGCTGATAGCGAAGGTAATTCCCCTCGGCTTTCGCTGTTTGTCGGCACAGGGGTCACTCGTGAAGGCCCGGGGAGGCACTCGCAGTCCCGGGGCAGATAAGGAAGCCAGCGCCGGGCGCCCCAACCTCGCCTTGGCAGGAGCGGCCGTAAACACTCGGGCAGGTTTTGCATGGCGAATCCCACCAGGCTTTCAGTAACCAATTATGTATTCAGAGTAAGACCCGGGCGCTGCGCAGATTGCATGAACTACCACGGTAAAGCCGTCGCTCGGGACGCGACATCCCACCCGTTAAAGGGCCTGTTTAGTCTTTGCCTTCCAACCTTAATGATTCCTGGTTTTTACTTTCATTAAAAAATAATCCAGCCACCAAGCCAGGAAACATGAAAGCCCTGCTCTGCCCTTGATTGGTTTAGTGTGGACGGTAGTGTAGGTTAATGGTTGGACTGGATGCTCTCGAAGCTCTGTTCCAACCCGAACGATTCTGTGGCTCCGTGCTCCCGCCGCAGCCGGGCGCTGATGGACGGCAGCCTCCCCGGAGCCCCCCCGCCCTGCGGGACGCTTACAGCCGCGGCTGGGGCAGGGAGAGGCCGGAGCGGCGCTCGGGCTCGGGGCGGGCGGCCTGGGACCCCCGTCAGGGAGAGGCCTGGGGGCTTCGACTCCGCCCGCCTGCCCCGCGCCGGGAGCGGCAAGCGGGGGAAAGCGGGGGCCGGGGGTGGTGGTGCCCCCCCCGAGGGGACGGGGGCCCTCCCCCGAGGGACCGGGGCCCTCCCCTGAGGGACCGGCCCCCCCCTGAGGGGACCGCCCCCCCCCCCCCCCGAGGGACCGGGGCCCTCCCCTGAGGGACCGGACCCCCCCTGAGGGGACCACCCCCCCCCCCGAGGGACCGGGGCCCTCCCCTGAGGGACCGGCCCCCCCCGAGGGGACGGGGCCCTCCCCTGAGGGACCGGCCCCCCCCTGAGGGGACCGCCCCCCCCCCCCCCGAGGGACCGGGGTCCTCCCCTGAGGGACCGGGCCCCCCCCCCCCCCCGAGGGACCGGGGCCCTCCCCTGAGGGACCGGACCCCCCCTGAGGGACCGGGGTCCTCCCCCGCGGGACCGGCCCCCCCCCCCCCAGGGACCGGGGCCCTCCCCTGGGCGGGCCGCAGCGCGCAGGCGCGCGCCCTCGTCGCCCTTTTGCTTCCGGGACACGGGGGCGTTTCCTGTTGCTGTGGCGGCGGCTCCCGGGACCGAGAGCGCAACCGGCGGCTCCCCGGGGAGTCCGGTAAGAGAGCGGGGTGTCAGCGCGCCCGCCGGCGCCCCGACCCTCGGCTCCCCGCGGTGCCACCCCCCCCCACGCCCCCCCGGCCTTAGCGAGCCCCGCCGGCACCGGGAGCCCCCTCCCCGGGGCAAGGGGCGGCCGCGGCCCGGTGAGCGCCCGCCCCGCCCCGGTCCCCGCTGCCGCCGGGCCCTCGCTGAGGGGGGGAGCCTGCCCGCCCGCTGCCGCCCAGCGAGGCCCCGCCGCCGGCGGTTCCGCGAAGCCGGGCTCCTGCGGCAGGCGGGGGGGTGCGGGGTTTGGCCGGTCTGTGCCCCCTCCGTGGCGGATGCTGCGGGGCTCACGGCCCCCCCGGCGCTGGCAGCTCGAGGCCCAATGTGGGGGCCGGGACGCTGCCGTGGGGACGCAGCCGTTGTCTTGTAGCGGGGTGAAGGGGGAGATGAGGCAGCTCCGTGAGGGCGGGGAGCCGCTGTAGCCCCCTGCGCGGCTGGTTCGGGGCGAGCCCCGGCTGGAGCCCCAGGAGCCCAGCGCGAAGGAAATCTGCGCCGCCCCGCTTGCTGACACGCGTGGCACTAGCGCGGGGCTGCAGCCGTGAGGAAAGTCCGGCAGGGACAGACAAAGACCTTAAATGTGTCAGGGGGGAAAAAAAAAATAATAGTGAAACCTTCTCGTTATCCCCAGTTGTGATGACTGACCCATTTTAAATATTCCCCAGCCCTGGCATCTTAGGGAGAGGAGCGGGAGATGCTATCAGATTGTAGGCGTAGCTTGTCTGTGCTGGAAAGGAAACCCTGGCAGGAGTGGTGACAGGTTTTGGAGGAGGCCGGGGGAAACAGGGAGTGATTCGAACAGAAGTAGCTTTCTGAATGTTTCTGGTACCGTGCTTGGTTTTGCTGCTCGAATAAATACACAAAATTTCTGAATACTGTTTGAAGATTTTGTGCTGTGGTTTTGTTACTGCGGTATCTGTGTGTCTTCTATGGAAAACCAAGAGAAGAAATGGCTGCTTCTCAGTTCCTTCTCTCTCCTCTCTTCAGAGGGAGTTCTGTAGGTGGCTTTTTGATTTGGCACTTTCTTTTTTAAGTTTATAAAGCTGTAAGGTAATAGTTTCTCTTTCGTATGGTAAGAAAAACAAACCCGTGAAACATGGCTCTCAAACAGAAGCCATCAAACATTGTGTGTTGTAGTTCCACCTAATGTTTACCTATGAAATATTTTAAATACCTTTTATGATTGTCATAGTTGCTGCTTCAGTCCTGTAGCGTTCGTGTAGAACGGGGTAAGGGTTCAGCATGAGAGAATTGAAATGCTACTCATATTTCTCTTAGGATAATATGCTAATTTTACTTTGCATTGTTTAAAAAAAGAAACATCAGTTGTTCGTTTGTTCTGTTTTGGGTTTCTGTGTTTAAAGAAAAGCCCAAGCCCACCAGAACTTGCAGTGTTGGGAATGACACAACCCCACCCCCCATCTGTCTGTCTGATATTTTGACAATAAAACCAGATGCAGGGAGAAAGTAATTATAGGTTGTTTTTGGAGACAAGGAGGAATGCTTTAACAGGGAAGCTGAAACTTGATAATTTAGTGTTGTTGCTCTCTCGCGTGGACTGTCTCTATTTCAGAATGCGAAGTATCTCATCACCCTGCACCCTTCCAGTTTTTGGTTTCTTACTAACTCGCCTAATTGCATAGAGGCAAACAAGTAAACACTGGTCACCAAAGCCAGTAGGGCAAAGTTAAATCTCTTCTGAGTTCCTGAAGATACCTGACCTGGATTTACCGAATACAGAAACTTCTTCATGTTCCAGTGAAACTCCTCCTCTTTCCTGAGGAGATTAATCACAAAGGCACTCTGCTTTTTCTGGAATGCTGTAGTTGTTTGAAATGTTTCTCAGTGGTTACGTTATGTATCCTTATGTATAAATTCAGGCATATTCTATATTAGTTATTCATACGCAAGTTGTTCAGAACCAGACGTTTTGATTGTCGGCTCAAGAGAGAGGAATTACCTTGCATGGTGTAAGGTTGAGGAAGGAGGGAGGAGATTCTCCTTGATCTGTGAAGCATGGGACATTTGAAAACAGAAAAATCATTAATTTTACAAGAAAACTATTTTGTCCACAGCTCTCTTCTGCTGGTTGGATTTAACAATGGTGGATAAATCCTTTGCATTAAAATAGCGCTTGAACTCCTTGTATCATTATAATCACTGTTAAAAGGTGTCCCTGTCTGAACTTAGCTGTTTTTTGAAGTTGTGGTGTTTGGTTTGTGTTTTTTTTTTTTTTTTAATCTGCCATTTAAAAAAAATGCCAAAAAGCCACGTGCTTGAGGGGAAAAGGAAGTCAAGAGTTCAATTTTTGGTTAATCACAGCGTGTCTGACTGTTAGTTGTAGTTGTTTGCAAATGGCCTTTTAAGAGTTATTTTACTGGGCAGTACCATCGCAGACCAAAGGTCAGAGTCATAATACTCATAATATCTGGTGAGTCATAGATTTGTCCTGGAATCCAATTCTGGGAGACATTTATAGGACATTGCCAGTGTCTGATCCACTGGCAGGTATTGCAGCTGGGGGAGAAAATGTATTCGCCAGCCCTTTGTCAGCGAGGTTCATTGCCTTCTTGCATACTGTGAACCGGGGTTATGCTTTGGGCATTGTAATGCGTTGTCCAGTAAACTGCCCTTCAGTTGCAAATTGGTTTCTGTGAGCCTTTGGGAAAGCATCTCATTAATAAGGGAAGGGGTTTTTATTATATTGGATATTAATTGCATTATCCTCAATTGTGAACAGGATCTTTTATGATGTTTGTGAGCCTCTTGGCCTTAAATATTTCTTTGCTGGATGAGGCCCCTGTTTCAGCTGGCCTGTCAATGAGCAATAGGTCATCGCTGGCACTAGCCCATGCAAAATGCTTCAGAGGCAGTGACAGTCCCTCTAGTAAGCAGATGTGGGATAATGTCATGCTCCCAAAATTCTCAGTCTTAATACCAAAACTGTTGATTTAAGCCCAGAAACAACCACGGTGGGTTTGCTTAGTTTCCATGCTCTGTGTGGTATCGATTGCTGTTGTACCTTTAGCTCTAGCAGTGGTGGTCCTGTCCCCGTCCAGTGGAGGTAACCCAAATCCTTGCACCTTCCAGGTCTGTAGGCACTTTAACTGGTATTCTCAGCGCTAGCCAGAGCTGCGGCCCTTCTGCATGGTCTGTGTCGAAATGAAATCCTTTGAGGGTCTGTTTTTCCCTGCCAAATTCATCTTCTTGCAGTTCCGGGGAGGGAGGGAGGGAGAAGATGGGGAAGAGGAAGGGAAGAGCCTGGGTGGCAGTCCTCTTGAGTTTTTAGCTCTGTCCTTCAGGAATACCTTCTGTGCCCCTCCAGTTTGAGCAGAGCTTGCCAACAGAACTGTCTGCTTCATTTTTGTACCTTCCCAAATTCTTGATCTGAATAAGACCGAATGGCACCAGTACTGTAGTGATGGTACATGCAAAAATATTTTTCTTTGTGAGTTTTGAATTTACCAAAGCTCCTTTTCTTTGGCTGGTCTCTGTGGTGGGTTGGGGTTTTTTTCCCTTCTTATCATAAAAGGAAAAAAATCCTCCTGTCTGTGTTTTCTAAGGTTAGATATCTAATATTTCTATACACCTATAATGACCTTTCATACTTATCTCTGCTCTTAAATACCCATCTCAGTTTGTGCAGGTTCCAGTCACTTCTTCACTGTCCTCTGTCCCTCATTCTTCTCTTTGCTGTTTTCAGTTCTCTAATACCCTGTTCAGAGAGGCTGTCCAGAAGAATAAAGAATGCAAAGAGATCTTACATGCAGAAAAAGGAAATAAAATTCCCTAGTATTCGAATGTTTGTTCTCATCCTTAATTGGAGTGTACTTGGTTCAGCACTGTCTGCAAAAGTGTGTTGAACAGAGAAAGCTGGAGCGTATTTTATAAAATTAAGGACGCTTATAAAATAGTCTGATTCTTCTGTCAGTTTTCAAAATTCTCTTCTGTTACATGGGAAAAATAATGCCGTTTGGAAATCATTAAGTTAATTGCATTTCAAACAGTCTCTTAGAGGATCAAGTCCTTGGATTCACCTGCAGTTTTCTGAGGCTTTTCTGTAGCATTTCCCTGTTTTCTAGTATATTCTCTCCTGTTGGGTAAAGAGTGTTTCAGCAGCATAGGAAACTAATGCACAGCACTACTAGATACATCAACTGATTAAGTGAAAAATATCTACCGAGAGCGATATAAGCTGTTATCTTTAACAGAGCAAGTATGTGGTTTTAAAATCGAAATATATTTAAAGTTGATATCCCTTTTACAGTGAGCTTAATAAGGTACCCAAGTTTTTGAAGTAGAATTGGTCCGACTGATCTTTAAGAGGAAGATAATTATCGAATGTAATCACTGAAGATGTGTAAATGTCTAGTTAAAGTTTGGGAATATGTTTCTAGATGACTCTGTTACACAATTCTAGATGAATGAAGTGGATTTCAAGAGGAGAGGCGATGCCGTGGGGCAGGGCAGCAGCCGTATGAACGCTTCCCTCCATCCGTGTGCCTCTTCTGCCCTGAAGGGAACCCGCCTGTAAGCTAGGCTCAATCCAGCCCCGCCTGACGTCATGGAGATTTTTTTTCTATTTCCTTTTGTGTGGTGATTTTTGTCCTACAGTTTGCTCCTTTGTCTTGGGAGGAAAGGGATTTCCATTGTCAACTAGTTGTTTGTTGTTGTGGCGTGTCTTCTAACAAGCTCCTCATTTTCTGGTGGTGGGCGGAGGCCTTACAGTGCTGGAATAGCTGATGCATTTGTTGTCCTCTGCCTGGTTTTAGCAAGTGAATAATGGTACATTTTTATCATACATTTGCAGAGGCACCTGCACTTGCAATTGATATAGTGCCTTTTGTTTTGTGGCTGGGGCACGGTATTGGTAGAAATATCACAGATAAGAGAAGTTGTGGGAGGTGATTGTTTTTGTGGAAATTTGCGTGGCAGGCACCTCAAGTGCAGCGTTCCGCTCTTCCTTCCCACGCTTGTGGAAGATGCGTAATGTGTAAGCGTCTTTCTCTCAGTCTTGTTTTTATATCTATCTTAATTTATTTGTGTTTAAGGCCAAGTAAGCATTTTGCTCTTGTTCTCAGAGTTTTACTGTAATTATGGAAAACATTTAAAAGTGAGCATCTACGTTAGCCAGGAGCCTTAAAGCAGATCACCAGTCTTGGCGCCAGGCGCGGGTGATGGTTCTGTTTGGATGAAGAGACCTTAAATAGTTTTTTCTCTGTGCTTTAAACATAAACAGGATTTTCTCTAGCAGATATGGTGTTAATCTTCCCAGTTTTGTTCTATTTCTCTTTTAACAGGCATGCCTGAAATATATGGGAAGAAACAAATCCTGGTTTCCTTTACTGTCTGAGTTGCTGGTGTCCTGCTTTTGATGAAGGATCATATTTTATAGATGTGCAGAAAGACTGCAGAAAATATTTGACGCTACCAGTTGTCACCCTGTTTTCTCAAGCGGTAGTTATTATAAGCAAAAAAAGAGATTGGATTTTACTGTACTATGAATGGGTTTATGCCTTTTGGCAGGGCTGCTTTAGTTCCTTTACCTGGAAACAGTTCCTTTGTGAAGCTAGAAAAGTAGTAATGCTCTGATGGTGGTAATACTCTGATGATTCCGTGGTGCGTTTTGAACTTTACTGTAGTTACTCCAGCTCCTGCTAACACTGCGCAGAAAGGCAGCTATTCCTATGGAGCCAAATAAATCGCTGCCGCCTTGAATGGCATCAGTTTTGAATTGTGAGACACAGAAATAACCTTTGCAAATATGAGGACAGCAGCAGTGCTCTGGTTGAGTGGAGATTAGGCAGAATACTGTTAGTGCATTGAGTAGTGCGTCTTTGTGCTTGCATGTGTGAATTGCATTATCAGTGATTCTGAGTCTTATTGAAAAAGCTTGAGTATTTGGTGTAAAATCGCGAACAGGACATGCACAACAAGGATGCTCGCTGAAACACCTGAGCTTGCTCTGCAACTCTTCCAAAGTTAAGATCTTTTGTGTGTCACTCTTCCTTTCCCTAGATGGGGAATGACGAGAATAATTTGAAAACTGGTGTTTTTGTGTGTGTGTTTCAGATTGTGCAGTGAATGTCCATAAGAACTGCAAGAGTTTACTGGCTGAATGCAGCAGCGTCAGACCCAAGGTGGGTTTTAAAATTTGTTCTTCTTTTATAATGACAGTGCTTGACATAGTAAGTTTAATTTAGTGCGAGTGTTTTAATTTACATCAGTACAGAATCTTGCCCTACATCTTCAAGACATCGAATAGTTATTAACTTGTCGTTATAGTAATTTATGACAACTTATGTAGGGAAAATGAAGTGAAATGTTTTATTGCTGTGCTGAAAATTACTTACCATTGCTTGTGTCTGTCAGAAATGTGACTAACCCCGATAAGAATGCTCAAACCCATCGCTTTTTGGGGGAACATAATTGAATTATATGGTACCTCTGAATTTTGTGCTGCTGTATTTTAACAGGTTGTACCATCTCAAAGCTGATGGAAGAGTGTGAGGGGTGGAGGGGGATTTGGTTATAACAGTTGCATATTATTTATAAGCTGAGCAATGCAGAATAAGTTATCTCATTTTTGAACTGTGATGAACTTCATGTCTTGCTAAGCTGTTCATTTTTTATCTGTGTCACCATGGTGCCTGTGATTGCATGTAAGGGCACAGGTTGGTTTCAGATAGCTGTCTATCTCTCAGGTTTTTTATTCTGGTATTGGTTTTGAAAATCATTTCCTCCTCCTTATAACTAATTATACTTGAGGGAGTTTTAGTTTGTTTTAACCTGCAAGTGTTGATGATTTCAGAGACTAATGGCAGATTAGGGAGTACTATGAGGGGGGAAAAGAGAGCAAAACAGCTCAAACCTGGGCAATTAGAGGTTAGAGGAAGTGCTTTCAGCCAACAGTGATTTAGAATGTAACTCTTTTGAGGGCAGAAATGTTCTTGTGGGGTTTTTGATATATATACTTTTAAACTTCTCGAGGCATTGTGCATTTTCCTTTTAAACCTACAAATTCACTTGCTCTGGTGCTTTCATTTCCACTCTTTACCGTCTCCCAAACTTTCAGGGTCAAATGAGCCCTTACAAACCACTCCTGAAGAGAGCAAAGAGGGAGTGGTAGCACAAAATGGTATGAGGAATGAAGTCAGAAATGAGATCCTCAAAGTGAAGTGAGACTCCCGAAAAGCCATCTGTTACTGACTGTATTACTTAACTTCTTTGCGTCTTAGATAAATTGTGTCTCAATGAATTGTAATATCCTAGTGTTGTAAGATCGAGAAAGGTGTACAGGTTACCAAAGGTGCAATTTTAAATGGGCAGTGTAAATTTTGGTTGAAACTGGCTGGGCTAGGTTAGTTAGTATTGCTGTAAACTAAATGGCAACAAAGTGTAGGTGAAGACTGTCTACATAAGGGTTTGCTTTCATTTAATAGATTATTTATGATCATAGCTTTAATTCAGCTGTAACTTTGGTTTTGGCTCTATTTCAGTCTGGTTTATACTTGATGGGGTTTTTATACAAGGTCTTAATGTCTGTATGCCATTCTTCTGGAATGTGAGAAAATCAAAACTGTTACTGTGTCAAATCTTTTACACTTTCAGTATACAGCTCCACTTACACTTAGTGCTGTATGATAGGAAAAATATGATTCTTTTTGGACTGAAAGTTTGGTCTGTATGTGTAAGAATATTGTATTTTTTCCTATAGCAGAAAGATTTGCAGCACAGACCTTCTGGATCTCCACAAAGTTCGCCCCAGTGCATTTCCCCAGGTTTGTACTAAAGAATGATTTCTGTGCTCAAGGCTTATCTGTTCGATTGTATTTTTTTTCTTTAATATGTTTTAAAGGCTATACACAGTGTGTTATTGAAGTATAGAAAAGGTCTCTTTTAATAAGATGGCTTCATTTTTTTTTCTACTGGGAATGGCTTAGAGGCTCCTAGCAATCTCCTGTGTGTTTTTATCTTTTTATCTTTTTATTTTTCTTTATACCTTCTTGCTGTGTAACCTCAAAATATCATGGTGAAAAGGGATCAATAAGCTAGTTTTTCATTGATTGTCTATTCTCTGGCCTCTGAAAAGACTAGAACTGTGAACTTTGTTTTACATCAGATTTTCATAATTGTCTATTTAAAACTTGCCTGCAGCTAGTGGTTGCTAGAAATCTCTAAGACAAGCTAGCACTAATGGTCTGAACATAAATCTTTGAAACGAAGTGGGAAAAGGGATCTGGGAGAAAAAAAAACAAAAAGAAAGAACAGCTCTTATTGCAGCGTAGGCTTTGAAATAGCTTTTTGCTACTGGAAAAGACCACTGCGGCCACAGGTGTATGATTTAAATGGCATTTTAATTTGTAGATGTTACGAGGTCTGCATTAACAGAACAGGCTTTTTGGCTCTGAGATGATTGACCGTGACTAGAGCAGAATTATCTTCTGCCTTGCAGTTGGTCCATTCGGTTGCTTTGATGGCTGTAAGAAACGCGGTTGACGTGAATGTCTGAGTATTACTATGTGTGTTTCATCTGTTTCTGTTGGGTATCATTTGACTTGCATTGCAAGGTGTACTTTTTTATGAAATGATTCTTATCAAGAGGTAGCGCAAAGGGAATAATTGTTATAAGAAGATAAATGTCTGTTTGCGTATTGCGTGCATTTAGGGGAAAGTGCAGCGGCTAAAATAGGAAACAATAAGGAATAATGAAAATAGGAAAAGTTGGCTGTAGGGCTTGTCGTTGAAACAGCTCTGTGGTATACAGTCTGGTCTGGTGTGATAGGTTAACAACGATCGATACAGACTCTCAGCAGTGTGCAGACAGTGCTAATTGAACTCAGAAAATGGCTTTTTGTTGGTGCAGACTCTGCTAGGCAGCCAGTACTTATTTTCCATAGTCAAAAGCAGAAGCTGGAAGTTAAAGGAACCACTAATAGCATGGGCATTGTATGTCTTTACCCACAGCATAACACTGCCGACTGCAGTGCCCGGCAAAAAAAGCCAAAGGTATTGTATCAACATAACAGAAGTACATTTTAAGAAAGGTACAAACTGTGTTGGTTGTGTCCCCCCCATCCCTCTCCCCATGTTTTGCCTCTGGAGATTTTTAGGTTTGGCCTACCATTGTGAGACAGAACTTTATGTTCTTGGCTTGTGGAGCACAGAAAGAGAACTTGATGGCTGATGATTTCAGTACTTCCCCAAATGGAAACGGGAGGGCATTTATTATTAAGCCTTTGTTTCAGAAATCCACCTTTACAAATCTTGCTGATACCTGCTTAGTCTCCTCTTTCGGGACAGTGGGCTTGGAGCTCACCACTGGGAGATGGTGGAAGAGGACTCAGTTTACCCAGTTCGTTGTAGGCTGAGAATGTGCTGTGTGTGTAGCCGAGAGATTTCAAACCCAAACAGCTATTGGGAAAGGTATTTACAGCAGGAAAAGATGCAGTGATATAATTCCTATTAAATGTCATTGATGAAACTTCCCCTGCAGCCCTAATACAATTCTAGTCAACTGTTTCAAGGAAGATGAAATGAGAGACAAGCAGATACAGAGTATGGGATATCAAGAAATGTGGAAAAACCTGTTTTATGAGAAGAAACATGAGTACCTTGATTTAGCTGTGTTTGGTTGAGTAAGGCAGAAGTGGAGGGAGAGATGATTGTTAGCAGAGGTACACCGAGGAGTGCAGACTGAGAAAGGGGAACTTTTGGGGATGGGTAGACACCAGTGTTTTTACAAGAAAAGCTGTCAATTGGCGATGCATAAACCTGGGCTGGGAACTGGAGACCCTCTTGAACGGCTACAACAGCACGGTCCTGAAGCAGCCTCCCAGACACAGTACTGGAAGAGGATTTTGGTCTGGGTGTAAGACAAAGCTTCCTTGCAGTGGCAGAGTCCTGGGTTCAAGGATCCATGAGATCTCTTCCACTCCCATGTCCTTAAAAGCACTTTGAAAAAGGGGCAGCTGCAGACCTTGTCAGTGATGAGTTTTAAAGATTGTCTGGCCGATTCTTCATCTTTGACTTCCCTGAAGTTCCTTTTTTAAAAGGATGTATTTTGTCTCCTGTTCCTTATCATTCGTTACAGACATTAGTGCTAAATAATTGTATCCATTTTTTATAAGCCTATTACAGGCTTCCATGTATTGTGTAATAGTGATTAAAGTTTTAAATATCTTTCCAGTTCACAGTCTGGCTAGATTTAAAAAGCATTAAAAAGCTGCAGTATTAAAATTAATTATAGCTCTGGTATCTATTACGTTCAGTGTGTGTGCATGCAGATATAAATCACTGTGTAGCAATAAGCATTGCAAAGAACTTGTGGGTTTTGTGTGATCTCAGATTTTTCTTGTTTGCCATGAAATGTTCTGTGCCCTTATATGGTAGGGTGTGAATAATTGTGTGTAGGTTCTGGTGTTTTACTAAAGGAGAAGATACTTTGCAATTTCCACACTAAATGGGCACAGTAGGGACCAATTTCCTGCACTTCAGACCTGCTGATTTAGCCAATACAGTAAGTTAAGTGGCAGCTTTACATTTCTAGAAGGATCACAGGTAGTATAAAAACAGTGCATCTCTGGGGCCACTTTACTGTGCCAAGTCTGAGGGCAGCCAGTAGTGAGCATGGGGAATACAAATTCAAAAAGCAGCGGCAGAAGCAATACAATTCCAGCTCATCCTGAGCTGTCTTTTTGTGGTTCCTTTTCAAGAAAATGGAATGAGAATGTTTTTTTGGACAACGAGCTCTTGACATCCAAAATCCTGTCTGTTCTCCGTCCGCACTCAGAGAGAGGTTTGAGAGCAGGCGATCTGCAGTGCACACCTCATTTTCTGAGTACCAATTCAATTTTTGCCTCTCTAGCCGCTTCTTTGAAGGAGCAGCCCCGAAGTCTTCTTCTGGGACCGGATGGCACCCCAGTACTATCACGGAATCTCGGTATGACTATCGCCCAAAGAGGAAATTCTCAGTCTTCACTGAATACTGCTGGAGCTGTTAATAAATTTGGGTAAGTAGACTGCTTCTCTTGTAATTCACTAGCTGCTGCTGCCCTCCCCTTCCCCCCGCAGGGTGAAAAGAAAAACAATTACAGAACTAAAGCAAGAACTCACACTGGTTTTCAAGCTCAAAACAGATTTATTTTCATGCTGAAATTCATTTCCCTGAACCGTAAGCCTTTTTTGTTTGTTTGTTTAAATCACCTTGTCTTTAGTCCCTCTGTACTATGTCACAAAAGATGTCATGTAAAATAGGGCAGTATCTGAATATCTCTGTCTAGATTATGGTTTTCATGGATGTATTTGTCTTCAGACTTGCTGAAATTCGGTAATCTCTTCTGAGTTCAGTTATTCTAGGTTGTGCTAGTTCTGACTAGTGTAGGAGACAGCAGTGTTTTAAATTGCAGGATACCGTGATTAAAATGGTAAAACTCAAAGCTATCTGCTGTTCTAAGTAGTTGTTTACTTTTTATGTGCCACAGTTACGCTCCCTTCTCAGTGAAAGTGCCCTTTGTACTCTGAACTGGCTGTGGCTTGTCACCAGGTGATGCCTTTTAAAATGTCATACCAGGAGTTGCAAACTTGCTCATGCTGCTCTAATTAAAACTGTAATATTTTGGTGATAGAGTTGCTAAATTGATTTGACTATTTAAAGTTGGAGTGCAACAATAGTTTTTATATATTTATTTAAAGTTAATTGCACTATAGTTTAGGAAGGATGCTTGTTAAAGTAGTTGGATTTTTTTTTTGTCAAGCAACTTAAAAAAATGTTAATGTTCTGTTTTGGTCCCTTATTTAATTTCTTTGGACATTTAGACTAATTTCAGGAGACATGGATGAAGGGGATTCAGGCTTTATAAAATTTAAGCAGACTTCAGATGATGTTGTCTCGCTTGCACCTTCAACAGCAGACTCCATTTTTCTGGAAGGTATGGAATTTCTGTGCTTTTCAGGACTTTTTGTGCAATTTCTTACACAGTCTTAAAGCAGCAATGAGATGTTTTTATTCTTGTTGTTAGTGATGGTAATGAGGGATATGGTGGAAAACAATTTAATAATAATTGAAATTTAATGTGCTTTTGGTCTAGATGCATATTCTGTATCCCTCCGAAGTGAAACAGAAACAGACACTCATGAGTTTGAGGCAGAGTCTTGGAGTGTTGCAGTGGAACAGTCTTATGCAAAAAGGCAAAAGAAAGACATAATAAAAAGGCAAGATGTCATTTATGGTAAGACTATTTGTTATTCTTATAACTTCTTCTATTTCATAGTGCCACTGTTTTGAAACAAAGCAGAAATTTTTATTGGCTCCCATTTTGACTTGTGCTTGAAAAGGAAAATTGTGTGAAGATTTTCAAGTCTGTTATGTGTCTTAGTGTGCATAAGTCTTCCTATTAATGATTTTAAGCAACCCATAGTTCTCAGTATGCCTGTGTAAGCAGCAAAGCCCAGCTGTACAATTAGGGAACAGCTCAACTGCAACTGGGAGGTGTCATTAAATAAGTAGGGTCAGTCACTGTTTGGTTGGAAGATTAAACAGGGCAAGTTTAGGCACTTCACATCAGTGATTTGAAGAAGGTGGTGCAGAAGATGATGGCTTTCAGAGCCTGTTCTTTTATATCTCACTAGTCACTGCACAGCATATAGATGACTTTTGATTTTTTTTTTTTTTTTTTTTTTTTTTATTTCCCCTTGCCCAGAACTAATGCAGACTGAAATGCACCATGTTAGGACACTGAAAATAATGCTGAAGGTATACTCCAAAGCCATGAGAGAGGAACTGCAGTTCCCCAATGCAGTCATCAATAAGCTCTTCCCCTGTGTGGATGAGCTGCTGGAGATGCATGGGCAATTTCTGCTCCAGTTAAAGGAGCGACGAAAGGAATCCTTGGAAGAAGGCAGTGACCGAAATTACATAATCCAGAACATTGGAGACCTCTTGGTAAAACAGGTGTGAATTAAATTCTACCAGTGTTGTTGACACTGTTAAATTTCTAAAAAGCTAACTGTAAGGTTAAAGTTATGTAATGTAAAGATTGATTTAATACTGGGTTTAAGATTATCTTCCCAGTATAATGTGTGAGCATGGCTCCCAGGAACATATCTGGTCACAAATAATATGAAATGTTCGTTAAATGTTCTTTGGGCATGTGCATATGCATGTTGTGGGATATGCAACTGCAGATGGTTTGGTTCTATTTTTCATCTGTTCCAAAAGTAAAGTAACATCTTCCTGGTGTCCATCCCAAACATGGCTCTTGTGCATTTAATGCTGAGCTTCTGGGTTCTGACCTTTTAAAAATGCAGTAAAGATCCTTTGAACTCGTTACTGCTTTAGCACCCATTCTGGTATGGAGTGGATCCAACAATTTCTTTCATATTTCATGACCATTTTTTGCCCTTCACCTTTTACAGTCCTCAGTCTTTTTAAGTGCAGAGGCCCAGAAATCCTTCTTAAAATTCTCATAATGATAACTATAATTTAATATATGGTTATCTTGTGGTATTCCAAGCTCTCAGATGTCACACTGCATAAATCTCTCATTTCTGGTACAGAAGAAATTGAAATATTGAAGAAATGTCTCAGAAATCAGTTACCATAAAACCATGTTAAACCTGGGTCTTGTAGCGGAGGTAGGTTTACTCTTAATGATTCTTGTCTTTCATTCTTATATTTCCAATTAGTTTTCAGGTGAAAATGGGGAGAGAATGAAAGAAAAATACGGTGTGTTCTGTTGTGGACACAATGAAGCTGTTAGTCACTATAAAGACCTGCTCCAAAGCAATAAGAAGTTCCAAAACTTAATAAAGGTAAACAACAACCAGAAGTCTCCCATTCTGACTGTGCAAAATATACTTGACCACTTTAGGTTTTATTTTGTTGTTGAAGATCTCTTAAATTTGAATGAGCAGGGTTAGAGGCATATTCTCGTTATTTGATGGGTTGTTAGCTTCTTGTATTTTAGATCTTTTGAGCTGTTTGGACACGAAGCCACAATTAGCAGGTGTTAAATTTGAGGCAGGCTCTTGAGAGCACATAGGACTGGGGAATACTATCACTGACTGCCCTGCTATGCGGCCATCTCTGTAAACTGGCTTGATAATAAATTAAATCAATGATGAACGCTGTTGATGAACTACTATAGAAAAAGCAGGTACCCTAAGTCAAGTTTTGCCCACTACGTCATCTTTCCAAAACCCGAAGATTGGCTCCAGGGTGGTTTGTTTATCTGCTATACACTGTAATGTGCAATTAATAGGAAGGGCTGAAGAGGCACGGCCAAAGTGGAAGCCTGTAACCTAAATCTCAGCTGGCATTGCACAGTCCTAAATATTCTCATTTTCCAGTCATCAGTAAGTGATACTGTGTGAACTTTCCAACATAGCTCTATACTTATAGCTCCTCTTAATTTGGTGTCTTTAAAAGTGAGAATCCCTTTACTTTCAAGGAACTAAATAAGTGCCCAGAGTTTTAAAATACATAGTCCTTGTAAAGAAAGATCTTGGTACTCTGTTCTGCTGTCAGGATTGTTCTGTACCTGCAGTCAGACTAACCAGTGGGATTCTGATGCTTTACAGTCTTCCCTTTCTAAACAGAAATGTGTTTCTGTAGATCAGCCTACTGGTGAACATACAGTGGTAAAATAAACACTTAGTTTATTCGTTATTGACCTGATTTGGCTGTTAGGTTGCTGGGTCATAGTACTTTTCTATGTATTTAAGGACTGATCCTATTATAAAAGGCAATCAGTTAGCAAATAGGCAGTCAAACAGTTCAGATTGGAACTTTCTCTGCTTGGCTTCAGACAGTAGTTGAAAATAATACCTAAAATATTTTCCAGTAATAAAAGCCTTTTTTTTTTTTTAATGTTATCAGGAGTTTTGCTTTAGTAAAAGAGTGCAGGTGATTTAGTGGGGCTATGCCTAATTGTACAAAAATGTTTTGAGACAAAAAATGTGTGAATGGAGAGGCGAGGGAGTTAGAAGAGCAATATGTACAATGGACGTGAGGAGTCTGTCTTGTTTTCTAGAAAATCGGCAACTGTTCCATTGTGAGGAGACTTGGTGTTCAGGAGTGTATCCTTCTAGTTACGCAGCGCATCACCAAATACCCAGTCTTGGTGGAACGTATTATTCAGAACACAGAAGGTAGGTTGTTTAATCTTTCCTAGAAGCCTCACAGTTGTCTGCTGATCCTTTTTCTCCCGTGTTTTGCATGTTCTTTCCTCAGACAAGGAGGGGCAGGCTGGTGCTGCCTTACACCTGCTTTCTCACTTCTTTGCTAGCTGAAGATGCCATTCTAGATGCAGATCCAGATCAGTCTCACCTCATCAGAGGGTCAAGAGCAGTGTTCAGTTTCAAGTCTGCAACCACAAAACCGTAGTAGTTAAGCCTGTCAGTTCATTAGAGATTTAGAGCTTTAGGATATTTTATTTTATTTTTAAACTTAAGCTCTTAGGAAATACGGTTAGATGTTCAGTATGGAACCTTCATGTTAAAATATGTTTGGGTGGGTTGTATCTTGCATTCCAGAGTTGGAAGTGTGACTGACTGCTACTCTTTGCTCTTAGCTGGAACTAGAGATTACGAAGAGCTGACCCAGGCCCTTAGTTTAATTAAGGACACAATCACTCACGTAGATGCCATGGTAAATGAGTGCGAGAAGGGGCAGCGCCTTAAAGAGATTATGCATAAAATGGAGCTAAAATCATCTGGGAAATGCAAGAATGGGCTTTTCTTCCGGAAGGATGACATGGGACAGAGGCGGCTTCTGCTGGATGGGATGCTGTACTGGAAAGCTGCATCAGGGCGACTCAAAGGTAAAGGACCAGGAAGGAGGAAAGTACAACTAGGAAAGAAGAAATATATATATTTTTTTTAGTAACTTTTTATTACTGATCGATTGAGTATAAAATAAGATAACAATAACCTGCTTGTTTAATAGGATATTGGAGGAAAGAACACTTGTTCTATTCTTGGCTTGTCCAATAAGCATCTCTGTAATAGTGCATGATAAGTTCCTTACGCTGTTTGCTTATTATCGCTCTGATCTGCTTTCCGATTCAAGAGGGAGGTCTTTAGACAGACGACAAAGCTTTGAGTCATACTGACTTAGTCTCCTGTGGAAAGGTATTATCTTGTGCGAGCTCTGGTTCACACTTTGAAAAATTGTGTCGTGTCAACCTCATGACACCTTCATTCTGCACGATGTCTGTTTTGCCAGAAAATCAAAACGGTGTCCATCAGTGAATATTTTAACAGCTTCATTGCTGAAGTATTCAAGGAGAAGCTTCAGTGGCACATAAAATGCAGCCAAGAATAGGTGGTACTGTGAATGTCTGCAGTTCCAGAAGAATCTGCCGTTGAGGGAGACACGTTCCCTCGTGAGTGTTGGAGTCGATGTGTAGGATGCCTGCGCAGGTGTGTTCAGGCTTTAAATCAGCTGTATTTGTATTGTGCTGGTTCTGCACGACTGCAAGCTGTTTGTGGACAACCCAAGTGGAAGGCAGTAGCAGACCCAATATTGCAAATGTTGATGTGCTATTCCCTGACCCACAGGAAATTTAAGTGATTTTGAGTCTGGAGCAGTCTTTCTGCTTTTAAAATCTGTTTTGGTTTTATTGGGTTTTTTTTTTTTTTCTTTCCCTTCTTCTCTCTTGTTACTGTAGATATTCTGGCAGTCCTGTTAACCGATGTACTGTTGCTCTTGCAAGAAAAGGACCAAAAATATACATTTGCATCTGTGGTAGGTATTGTTCTCCTTATTTAATATATTAACTTAGAGTATTTATGAAAGTGACGGTAACTACAGAAGAAATACAGTTAGAGATGTTAGATACTTGTTATGGTAGGTTCGGAAGGAAAATTGAGTTAATAAACCAGCCTGCTATTATAGAATCACTTTTTCTGAAGCTGTTTTGGTACTTGTTGAATCCTTCCCGCTGTCTCTTAGTGCAAAACAGCGTTCCCTTGCATCAGCCAGTTCTAGCTGCCACATCTCCTGTGGTTTTCTGATGCCCTGAGCGTGTTCTGAGGCTCACTGCTGCTCTTCTTGTGCTGTGACTTTCCCTTTCACTGAACTTCGTTAGGCTGCTGTTTTATACAAGTCATATATGTTAAACATGCTAGAACTGTGCTTTGAAAGGCACTTGCAAGTAGGGTCTGCTTCTGTTTCTTAATGCGAAGGGAAAGATTCTTCCATTTCAGTTAGGCTACTCTGACCATGGTTACCATGTCCCTAAGATTCACTGGGGGCAGAGAACTTTCCTGAAGTAAACGTAGTAAGCACTAAATGCAAATGTAATTACTGTGGCACTCTCGAACACTCAGTGGATTTGCTTGCTTTTCTAGGGCATTTCCACAGGTATCCTCAGAGCAGTTAATTGTGTACATTTTGTCCTGAGACAGTTCAGTTATGGCTGTAATAGAACCAGTAGCAGAGAAACTATTTTATGTAATTGTTTTCTCGGATGTATTTTTTCAAGACATTAACATTAGAGCTGAATTCTAATGGCAAATGCTGTTTTGATGATCTCAGGGCTGCAAAAGCAACTGCTTTGCACATTAACCACCTTCTAATGCACAGAATGGGGATACTTTCACAAATCAGGATGGCTGGAAGCGTTTCCTCCTGAACAGCATTTGGTGAATCTTTGAACAGAAGTTAATTTTATGACATTGACTCTGATAGACTAATTCTGCCCTGGTTTCCAAAACACATCTGAGCTATGAGCAGAAGAGCAAGTTCATAGAGGGGAAGAACATACATGTTAATGTACAGTGTCTCGACTGTTGCAGCAGTTTTCCATATGACTGCTGTTGCTTTGAGACATGTGAGTAGCTTACATCAAGGCTAAAGCGTTGTCCCCAAGAAATAAGAGCATGCATATATGTTCTTGGTCACTGTAGCTGTTCCACTGCAAGGTCACGCCCTGGTTTCTGTGTCCCCTAGTAACTTTTCTGTGAGCACGTATCACACGGCTGCTTGTGACAGTCCCCAAAAGCTGATCTCTGCTACATGGTGGGGTTTTTGCCCTCCAGTAATGTGCTCTACAGTTATGGACTTTCCAATTTTTTGCATCTTGGTACATATACAGTTCATTTGAAATTCAGATACCACTTTGCCATAGATAAATCAAGCGAGTGAGAGGAGCAAATGGATCTGCTCAGTGATTCTGTTTTTCCAGTGACCTCTGTTCATGGCTTGAATTGCAGCACAGCTGCTCAGAGAAGTTGGCAAAACCTAGTGTTCCTGATGTCTGTTTCAGCGTTCAGTTTTCTTACTGTCGCTCTAGATTATGCTGTGAAGGTTCAGTAGTTACGAAGAGCTGTTTTCTTCTGGGAAGGATCTTTCTAGGCTACATATATTGGACCTGTGCTGTGTGAAGCATAGATAGGTTTTTAGTAACTAATATCCCTCCTGTAAACTTGTTTTCATTGCAAAGACTGACAGCTAATCCGGTTAATCCTTAGTTATACAATATACTATCTGTCACCTTGTTTTATTATTCACAGGGCCTGATGGCATACTGTAACACCTCTGCGTTGTTTTTATTTCTTCTGTAGCTAACTTGCCAACTTAGAACTTCTAACACTTCCTTCTCTTCTTTCACTTCACGTGTGTCATTAAGGTTTTTGTTTCCTTTTTCAAATTTTGGTTTTGCCTCTTTTTGAGCAAAATTTTTGAGCCTGTTCTTGACTTCTGGGACCCAGTGGGAATCCTCAGGTGTTTAAATTGATGCATGCTTTAATAGTCAATCAGGTACCAAGACCTCTTGTTTTTGAAATGTACATTCTTCATTCCATGTTTTGATCTATGGTTGATGAGTAAAAAATTACAATGTCAGAAATGTCATGCGAAGAGGCCATAGGAGTAAAGTTAGTGTTGCGATGTTATGGCTCATGGTGGCCCTATATAAGTAGCAAAACGGGGGAGCTAGGAAGCACAAACCCTGAAGAACGTATATAATGTAGTGCAATAAATTATATTTTGTTTTACAGGACTCTAAACCACCAGTTATCTCATTGCAAAAGTTGATTGTTAGAGAGGTAGCTAATGAGGAAAAGGCAATGTTCTTAATTAGCGCTTCCTTAAAAGGACCAGAAATGTATGAAATTCACACAAGCTCAAAAGAGGAGAGGAATTCCTGGATGGCACATATCCGCAGAGCTGTAGAAAGGTAAATTATGAGTGAAAGCTGGAGGGCTTGTTTTCTTGCTCATCAGTCTTCTCTTTGCAGGACTCATAGGTGTAAATGTATTGTAAAAATACACTTGACTATCTGTCAACTTTCTTTGTAACACTGAAGCGGGCAAATTGTGTTCGTTGGGTAGAAGCCACTCATAAAGATGCAATAAAAACCAGCCAAAGACTTTATTCTGCTTTTTCTAAAAATAAACAAAAAATGTGGTTCGCTGATGTCAAATGCGACAGGGCTTTGGATAAGGGAGGAAGATTGACATGCAAGATAAACCACATCCTAGGCAAAAGCTTCAGGCTGAATCCTGAGATGGTTTTAAGTTATCTAATGCACAAATCAAACATAGATCTTTCTCCTCCTTTGTACAGCTGTCCTGATGAAGAAGGAGGAACATTTAATGAACCTGAAGCAGAGAGGAGGCTGGCTGAAGCAAGAGCTGCTAAGTTAAAAGATTTTCAAGGTAATGACTTGGTTATATATTCCACGAACTGCTTCTTGGCATCATTTGTGATTTTTTGACTGTCTTAGTCTTTTATCACATGATCAAGTTTCTCCTTCATAAGTCTTTCAAGATATTGCAAGATTATATAGAAATAGTTAAGTTAAATAAGTCTAAGAAGCTTTGTATGCTCCGTGAGTTTTCCCCTTAATTGTTAATTATATCTCTGCATTTGATGCTCTGACCATAAAATGAATCTTCCAACTTGAACATTGTACTCTGACAGCGATTAGGAAGACAGAACTGAGTTTGTTTCTTCCTTTAGAGCGTTTGAACATGAAAGATGACCTGATTATGCAAAGTCTAACTGAGAAGCAACAGATTTATCTGGAAATGTCTGAAATGAATGGGTTTGAAGACCATTCCCAAGGATCCCGATCTAGGCTACTTCTTCGGGGGGATATCTCAGAAAATCTGCAAGGAGAGGTTATTTTGAAGTCTGCAGTGACAGAAGGTAAATGCAGTGTGGGAATGTGTACACATTCACTCAAATGCAGGGGTGGGGATAAGCACATAAGATCTAAATACAGATCCTGAAAATCATCCTGTAATAACATAATACTTTTATGTAACACTGTTCAGACTTCCTTATTCTCAGAATCAATCTGCAACGTAGGTGAAGTGCACCTGTGTTTTTAGGTAGAGGACCTTCTCACAGCTTGGATTTTTTTATTTTTAAGGATCAACCAGTGGAGTCTTAGGTTGAGTCTATTCGAGTGGGTAACTGAGTGCTCGAATAATACACTAATCCTGAAATATAATATTACATGAGGGATATAGATTAAAATAGCCCATCTAAAGATAGTATATTTAGAAAGAAAATAAGCACAGGCATAACTTTTATTTTCGGTAAAAACACCCCACCAAACAAACAAAAAAATCCCACTCGGTGCTTGATAATCTAACTTGCAATCAAGGAAGAGGTCATCTTTATATGTGCAATACATAAAAGAGCTGGTAAAGAGCTAGTCATGAAGGAAAATTCCTCTGTACTGCTGGAAATCTCTCAAACTGCCCGATCTTTTAATGTACTTGATGGTTGCAATTTTTTTTTTAAATTTGTTAGCATGATGCACTTGTCTCGCTGCATAGACATGGCTGTTTACATGACCTGTTCTCCTCTTTCCTAGCTGAAAATCTCCAGAACCTTATCTTCACTCACTTAGGCAATGGATCCTGTCAGCCTGAGGATGGCTCTGGGTCAGGACTCCTCAGGAGAGCAGAGACCTTTGGAGGATATGACAGTAGTCCCTCACTTTCAAATAAAAGTAAGAAAGGGACCATTCAGCATTCTTCTGAGCTGCTTAGCACTTTACTGTGTTTCTCTGTACAGAGAGATAAGATAAGAACAATGAATTAAGTGAGGCTTTGATATAAGGAAGCTTCACCAGGCTCTAAGAGGAGGAGAAGAGCAAATTTCTAGCATGTGGTATTATCATGTTGTACCTTTTGCTTCTGATACCAACACTAGAGAGCAGAGTAGGGCTCTCGGTGTTACGCTAAGGGCATTACCTTAACCCATACTTTCTAATTATCACAATTCCACACAGAATTTTAATTTTCTTGAAAAAAATAAGCTTGACCTAAAAACCTAGGAAATTTTAATTCAGCTGCCTGCTTTTATTATTGAATTATTAAAGCTTTTTCCACTTCCTTTTGTATCTGCACAGTCACTAAAGGATTGCTGAATCCTTAGATAATATAAATTGTCCTTTTGGCACAGATGCTTTATCAGTTAGTTAATGAAATGAGTGGAAATACTAGATATTATTTATCTCTATTTTTGCTTCATGCATTTATTGAAAAATAAAATGGTCTTTATTTCACTGGTTGTTAATTTCTAGAATTCTTTTTCTGTTGTCTATGAAAGGCTATCATACTATGAAAGTCTGTCATACTGTAGGTGCTTTATACAGTGTGGTTTCGATCTCCCCCTGTGTCATTCCATGCTTACAGTGGTGCTGCTTCAGATAGAATTTCTCTACTAATAAGTATTCCATGTTATGAGCTTGCAATTGTGGTAGCCACAGATGATCATTTTCATGCATACGTTGTGGTTGCTTCACCTAAAATAGTATAACGTAATTTGAACTTGCTCTCCCTGTTTATCTTAACCCACTCTCCTCAAGTTTTCATACTTTTTTGAGCAGTCCTACTTGTCATTTTTGTCTGCTCTTCCATTTTGAATCAGCATGGATGAGCTGTGCAGTTGCATATTGGTTCTAACTTCAAATTCACTTTTTTTTTCTGCTTGCTGTGTTATGCAATAAGTTTTCACAGGCCCTGTGCTGGTGTGAGCTACTCACGCTCCACTCTTCTTTCAGGTGGTAGTTTTAGGAAGAACAGTGGTGGTGACCAGAGACAGTGGGACTCGAGAGGCCCTGCAGTAAGCTCAGATGTGCAGCTCCACGACCTCCCTTCTGATGCAGAAGAAGGATCTCAAACAGTATGTTGAGCTTATGCATGATTTAAATGCATTTCCTCGTGTTCCTCTTCATAATGGTGGTGCAGAACAAATCTCATCAAGTTAAAAGTCATACAGCTGGTAGGGCTAGACTGTGACAGAGTTCTGTCTGTCAAATTACTAGACTCTATTAAGGATGTTTTGTGGGGCGAGTTGATAGCTTAGCACTTGAGAAGCACAATAATTTGGTTTCATATTTATTCATTTGATGCTGTACCATTAACGCTAGCTTTAATCACCATGCGTCTGTTTCAGCCTGGCCTCTGATTTAAGTATTTTTGATATGTGTCCTTCAGTGCATGGGAGCAATCTCTGCTCCAGTGGCAAATGCTGTTCCCTAATGAGATGAACCCTCCCAACTTGTGCTGGCAGCACTACCGATGCCTAACAAGTGTCCCTAGCGCAGATGTCGTTTTTGTCTTTTTTACAGAGCGATGTAACAAGGCTGGATGACAGCAGTGGTTTTCAGCCCACCATAGAGTCTCAGGTATGTTTTCTGCTATTAGGAAACCTAGTAGCAAATAGCCATATTATAATAATAGCATGCAAAACCAAAACAAACCAACCAACAGACCCCACCAAAAAACTCAGTATTTTTAATGTCTGTGGAACCACAAGCACATTAACAGCCTATACCTTATGACTTTAACGTATTATGAATGCAGAGATAAAAGTCCCGTTAGAAAGCAAAGATGAGTTCTGGTTATGTAGACACACGTTTCAAAGAGCTGGCTAACAACTTTTCCTGCACCTTTGGCGGGATTGCATGTTCTCAGCTCACTGACAAAACTTGGCTCCAAATCTCCTGTGAGTGCTATACCTGGGCAGTGATTCGGTGCTGGAGCGTGGGAGGAAGTGGTCATTAAATAGCTCATGTGAAGAAAACTGGTGATGAAGATTGCTCCCTGGAATCCCTGTGAGATTTGCTGAGCGCTGATTTACATCTGTGCAAGGACTAATAAACTGAAATTCATCATGCCCGCATATTGCTCTATTGGTTGCTACTGTGTTAGAGTACTCTTGTAGCTGGGCTTCCATTGTGTGGGGTTTTGTACAGATACCATTTAAAAAAAAGTCTAATGCATCAAAACAGAGCTCTGTTCAAGTGTCTAATGCCTTTTTTCCTCCCCTTTTCTTCAGCTTGTCCAAAGGATACAAACACTGTTACAGTTGCTCTTCAGTCTTCAGGTAAACCACTATTCACTATCCAAAAGGTTTGTAAGGCATTAAATGTAATAAAATTTATGCAAGTGTGGAGAGGAGCTACCTTGAAAATATCCCCTAAAGCTGGAGTGAAGTGCAGAATTTAAGACCTGAGACTCAAGGAAACAAACACTGTATCTGGTATTTTGAAGGAAGTGTTAGATCTGTTGTCTTAAGGAATTGTTTCCTTTTTCCTGCTCACTTAAATGCAGTTCTTTTGCTACTTTGAGCTCCGTCTGCTCTCTGTGCTCATTTCTTCTTAAAATTGTTGTAGATACACACGTGTGTATGTATTATTTGTTTTTACTGTGACCTTGTAATCAGCAGTATTTTGACTGATTGGATTCAGAGTAATAATTCTAGGTGCAAGAAATGTTAATTTTGATGTGTAAGCATAACTTACTTGCTTAGCCCATCTTTAGTATCATGTCAGTCACGATGAGCTGTACAAGCTGGAGGTTAGATCTGCTCTTGAAGACAAAAGTCTCTGTGATCTAATCTGGTAGATGCTGTTGTCTTCTGTTTAGCTGCGCATGTGTTTTTTGAACCCATGTGCCTTATGCTGAACTTCTTATTTCCCCTCCAGGCAGTGATATCTCAGCAAGACAGCTACATTGAGATGCAACGAGCCACCGTGGTAGACCGGGAGAAGCAATACCGGCTGCAGTCTACACGAGGCAATCTGCTGCTAGAGCAGGAGAAACAACGGAACTTTGAAAAACAGAGAGAAGAACTGATGAATGTACAGAAACTTCAGAGCCAGCTGAAGCTGGAGCAGCAACGCCTAGAACGGGAGAGGAGTCGGCAACAGAGGGAATTTGAAAGCACAGAAGCCCGGCTGCAGGAGCGTGAAGAGGAGACTCGGCAGCTGAGAGAGAAGTTGAATCAGGACAGGGAAGAACTTGAGAGGCAGCGAGAGGCCTATCAGCATGACCTAGAGAGGCTGCGGGAAGCTCAGAGAGCAGTTGAGAAAGAGAAGGAGCGTGTAGACCAGCTAAGGAAGCTGAAGAAGCAGAACACAGTGTCAGGCACGTTCTCCCCAGAAATGGGACAGGTGAGGAATTTTTCTTGGAGTTTCATTTCTGCTAACTTGCTTGCCTCTGATGGAAGGTTGCCCTTTTTGCAGCACTAACCCATATTCACTTTTTACCAGGCTCCTTGAACCATCATCTGAAATAGCTGGTGATGGCTACTGTAAGAGAGATCAGAGCTTGCTAGTTCCCCAGTGTCTGTGAAATTCCACCTAGACATTTGGTAATGAGAATATTTTTTAAAAAGATAGAAATGGAGAATAAGTTATTTTTGAACGTGGCTAAGGATTTTTTTTTAATACAGGAACTGCCTTATTGCGGGCACATGATTGCAGGAGGTGTGCTACATTTTGGCAGCATTTTGTACAGTTGATTTCTAAAAACATTTCTTCTGTTTCAAAATGTGAATTTTGGAGTCTGACTAAATTGGCTCATTTGTTACTGTCTGAAAGTCCTGCTTTCCCTCCATCCTATCACCTAGCGCGGTCTGCTCTTGCATTCCTTTGCTAGGCGCAATATTAAGCAGTCTGGAGCCACTGAGGTTCTTTTCAGTGTTCAAGAACTTACAGTCTTGCTCTTCCTTCTGTTTGCCAGCATGCTTTAGGCTTCGTCTAACCTGTTATATTTTTCACTAGAAAGTGCTTTGTGCTCTCAGGGCTGAGGGTGGTCTCTCCTGGTTGTATCCAAGAGGGTGAAAATACCTGTTTGACTTAGAATGCCTTTTTCCTCATGTAGAACCAGATGCTAAGTCATTCTGTTAGCTTCAACGGAGAAGGGGTGGAACCATCTCTACCCGTCTTGAAAACCTCTGTGAGAGTGAGCATCCCTGGGATGGATTACCTGGAACGGCCAGACTTGGTTCGTAGGGACAGTACCACCCTGGAGAATCGTCCGGTTCTTGCATTGAAGAACGAAGTGCCAATACATCTCCTGAGTGCAACTAATCAGATACAGAAACCAGCTGCAGTCCAGCAGCAGATTCCTACGAAGCTGGCCACATTCACAAAAGGAAGCAAAGAGAAAGGTGGGAAGAACAAAGCATCTCATAGGACAGACAGTTCAGGTAAGTATTTAAATGCATTTCTGATCTCTGCCAGCATCACAGGGAGACAGAACACTGTAGTTGAAACCTCTGGCTACCTATGTGGAACCCAGAAATTAATATGCTACAAATTGTTAGCATGCTTACTGCAGTTAGTAGGCTCTTAAAATCCTTAAGTTAGGAGTTACATGCGTATACTATTTAAATTGGAAATATAGCCCAAAGGGATAATGTTGAAAATGGAGTTCTGTAATCCAGCAGGACAGAGCGATGGTAAGAGTTTGTAAACACGGATGTAAAATCTTCTTACCTAACTGTAGTGTTAAAGGAAAATAGCAAATGTTTTGCTTGTTCTGCATGAGTGGAATGTTTTGAGGCTGGCTTAACCTTTTCTTACTATCTGTCTAGAGTTGTAATGACATTGAATGCAATGCCTTTCTTAGCACCGGTCAGTCATTAAATACAGATTTCCAGGCCAGAATTGAGATGCTGTGTGTGTTGTAGAGTTGAAAGAGGCTAATTTTGTCAGAAATAGAAGCAAGTAAAAATACAGTCACCCTGTCACAGTGTAATTTCTGCTGCTAACTGCTAGGTACTAAAGTCATGATCTTTGCCAATGACAGGCGCAGTAAAAACCACTTTTTCTCTACCGCTTAAAATAGCCTTACTGCCAGCTTAGGAGAATGGCCTATAATTTTAAGTTACAAAATTATCTTTTTAGCTTTGTATAGGATTCAGACTTGGCAAGCTTACCCGTCACTTGGGCCTACACTACGGTAGCAGACTGAGGGCCAAAGCTGTCTAGGGAGAGGAGGGGGAAAGTCTTTTGTGCATTGTAGAAACATCTGTCTCTGTCGTACCCAAAGTTTAGTACAATTACAAACTGGCTTATGTTTTTGCACTTAAATGAAGCCTAATATCCTCTTACCCTGAATACCAAATGCTGGTAAATGGGAAAATAAAGCTGTAATACCACATCTCCTCAACTTTATTTTTTTTAATAGCTCTTACATAATGATCTCTGCAGTGGAAATGTACTTAATGGCGTTTTTCTGGAATTTATATGAAAGGTATAAAACGCAAATATATTGGTCTCTATTCTCTCATGAGCATTAGTGGGATGCATGCTTGTTATCTGCATATGTGGATCTTAGAATAAAATGGAACAAGACTTTCTGTACCAGAGGCAAAATACTGTGTATTGAATTTGGTTTTTGTGACGTGTAAGGAATGTGCACTGAGAGGAGTTCTTTGGATGCAGAGTAGCCGTTTCATGAATTGCTTTTATTGTTGAAATTAAGAAACTGGCAGACCATGACACCAGAATCGATGTACTCTGCTGCTGAGCAGCTGTGAGACAGATGGAGAGCAGAGCAAAAGTTCATCATAGTTCTGCCTGTTAAAAGTAGCACAAATAGCCATTGCTATTTGAATGCTAAGGATGAAGATTTTTTTTTTTTTTTACCCTCTACTGTGCTTTATAATTCTAGATTTTTAAATCTGTTGGTGTCAGGGGCTGCTAGTAACTGAATTAGATGTCCTCAAGGAAGAGGAGAAAGTATTCATGGTCTAAACAGCTGAAGAGAAAATTTAAGTAACTTGCACCAGCAATTTGTGGTATAGCAGCTTCCTTGGATATGCAAAGGTGTCAGTACAGCGGGCCCCAGCATGAGAAAATGAAATTTGTGAAGTACTGGTAGCCTCAAATACTAATTTGTAAAATATTTTCTGTAGCATCTGCTGATCAGAAGCAGCTGCTTCCCCCAAGGCTCGTTGGACGAGAGGAGGGTGTCCTGAGAGGCAGACGATCAGCAAGTCCAGTCCTCCCAAGCAGCCAGACCGCTGCACTCCAGCCAGGTATGTCTTGACCAACTTGCATGTCCACGGAAATGCATCAGGCTCTCTGTGCAGTGTCATGAATATGTCTTCTTCCATTTTTTTCTATAGAATTGTATGGCCCTACAGATGCTCAGCCGGAAGCACTTTCATCTGCCTCAGCAAGCCTATTCAAGCCCAATAACGTTCACGTTCAGACCCTGGTGGCCTCTCAGCCAAGTCTGTTAAATGTGCAAGATGATACCAGCAAAGAAGATGTAATTTTCTTCTAATTACTTCCATTTGAAGATTAATCTTCTGACATACTGTTTCAAGAACTTGGGCCCCAGCGTGCAACGTGACAGAGACCTGACATGGATGTCTCTTCGTCCCTGTCCCGTTACTACTAGCAAGGACCAGACCAGGATTACTGTTCTACTTTGTTGGCTTCTCGGCCAGCAGCTTAGAATGAGGGCACAGTAGTAATAATTTGCTTTTAAATTCTCCAAATGTGGAAATGTATTGACACATGGCATGGGTATATAAATTCAGAGCATATTAAAATGCTGCCACTTATTGTAATGTGCTCTTTTTGGAGAATGTACACTCTTTGTGGGCACCATCTTGTAAATTGTTATAGTTGATGTTGAACCGCCCAGATTTTTATGTGAAAAGTTTTAGTAGTAGGCCCCAAAATGGCTGCGAATTTTTAAACCCGTTTTCACAGGTATGTGGTCAGTAATGGATTATGCTAACAGTGTGTTGATAACTAGCTGACTAGCAAGCCAGTCTCCTTACAGCCAGGCATGACAGACATCGATACCCGCTCAGAGGAGCCAGACTAGCGTCTCTGTTTCTTTAGTGAATTCAGTGGAGCACATGCTCGGTGGCCAGGTACAGCGGAAGAGAGAAGGTAAGCTTCTTAACAGAGTCTTCATGGGTCAGGAGCTCCACCTGCTTGTGGATGAGAACGGTTGGACATGTGAGAATATACAACGGTAACGAAGAGTTGGACTAAATGCACATTTCATAGGCCGTCAGCTTGCACTGGGATACCTGTCTCCTTGGAGACGCTGGGTAGCTCTCCGTGTTCGTGAGAGCGGTACAGGTTCCCAAGCAAAACTCGTGAGTTGGTTCAGAATGAAGTTAGAGACTTGGATTTTGTTCGTTGCTGAAGACATGTATAAGAAGCATTTGAATGCAGTAATTTATTGTCTTGTTTAATCCTAAGTTTTCTGCATCTCTTGTTTGTCTGCTAACTTGTTGGGACTTTGCTCTACAAGTACCAGAAGATATCAAAGCTGCTGTTACTGCAGAGACTTCTCTGCAGCACTGTGTTAGGAATGAAGGGAATAAGAACTGTTTGGTTTTAAAATTTAAAAAAAAAAAAAAAAAAAACCACAAAAAAACCCCACACAAAAAACCCCAAACCACCTCTTAGCTAAACCTGTGTTGATTTAGCTGCTCACAGCTAAACCAGCTTTGATACCTCTTGTTAAACGGGTCAGTTCTTAATCATGGAATGGTGATGACATTGTGTTCTGCTCAGAAGGCATTATTCCCCTTTGTAGTAATTTGCACAGTCATTTTGTCGTATTCTATTACTTCACTCTGTATGTCAGTTCTTTATTACACGCATCACCTAAGGATGTGTATTCCAATATGTGTTGAATGTGACCGGTCAGATGTATTGTGCACAGGAGAGATTGTTTAGAGGGTATTATTACAGAATTAAAGAAATCAGTATCTCGGAGCTTAAAAACTTGGGTTAATATCTTTCAGAACGTGATTGATAATAGGTTTTTTTCATACCTTTAACCCTGGTTTAAAGTGATTTTTAGCACCAATGGATGGAGTGCCTGGTCAGTGCTCCATCCAGTCGCATGGCAATGGCATCAAATGGCAATTTGTCAGTCTCTTCAAGTCATTGATGCTCAGTGGTTAGGCCCCGTGTGACGTTAATAATGTTGTTCAAAGCTGTAACTTCACTTTGCTTGAAAGTTTTAAAATTGAGTAGTTACAGTGCAAGAAACTGTATAAATTTCCAGCAGAAAATACGGAGTTTATTTTCAAGTGGTGGTAATTTGGGTTATTGTCTTCAGACAAGAAGTTGTAAAAACCCAAATCTACTGGTCAGCGTGAGAGGGAGAAGATAAGCTACAAAATACTGAATTGGTCTTAGGGAGGAAGCACTCCTTGCTGTAACACTTCTTGGATTTAAGGTCTTTTTTGCTAAGTGGTACTGGTATAAGCCTAAAGCAATGGCACCGAGTTCAGTGAGAGGAAACGCCAAACCACCTGGCTTGTTACCAGACTGGTGATACTCCCCCACCCCCCAACAGATTATTACTATGAAATTGGACACACTTCGCTATAATACCAAAGGACTGCTTGGTAAATTGTCAGCCTCACAGAATTTACACAGATTATCAGTGGCTGGATTTGCAGAAAACAGTATGGGGAACATAGTGATTTTTGCATTGTTGTGGGGGGATGATGATGATGATTAGAACATAGTTCTACCCTATATTCATTTTTCGCATTCCTAAAAGCTAGGTTTGAATGGAGGGGAATTCTTCTTAAAATTAATGTAAGTTCTGATCAGGCCAGCATGTGAGATCCAGCAGCTCTATAGGACTGATTTTTTTCAGTCAGCTGATGTGGAGACTCCAGTCATCTCGATACCCGTGTAATTTCTCCTGTAAACACACAGTGAAGCTCCGAGAATGCACAGCATGTTCTCTCCTTCGTGCTGTGGTTTGGGCCACTCCTAGTGAAAACTCTATGCCCCTATTGCCTTAAATTACCAGGTTTTTAGGAGTTTTAGCCTAAAGCTAAGTTGCATCAGGGGAATAAACCACCTCAACCAAAGAGGGATGTCTCTGGGTATTTGAAAACAATTTTTGGAAACATTTATTTGGTTTAATTTTGTGCGTGTCCTAAAATATGGGAGAGAGTGTTCTATGGACTGAAGGGTTTATTTGTCTGCTTTCTTCTTCTGTGCAATGAATGAACTCAGATATAGAACAGTGACATCTGGAAAATAAAGTCTGCAGTGAGGTCTTATTTCTTCTGTTTTAACTTAAACATAACTGGTTTAATGCTCAGTGTCAGCAGTGCTTCGAATAAGTTCTGGCTGTTAGCAAATGGACACAGCACTGTTACAGGCCAGGCTGTTGGTTCAGCTCCCCAAAAGCTCCTCGGAATATGGGTCTTCAGTCTGTAACTGAGAAATCACCTTGCAAGTCGTTACCTGTCCTCGGCACACCTCTGGCTGCAGCTAGCTTTATGAAAACTGTTTTCACCTTGAACAGAGACTGCATCTCCTGTCACCTGGGTCAAAATCATGCAAGTGCCATAGTAGGTATTCGTGTGGCGTCCTGTTCAGTACCATACCCAGCGGGGAGAAGGTTTTAGAATTAGCAAACGCTGTGGTACCTCATTGCTAGTGCAGAGTTTACCATACCAGAGTATGGTAGCATTATTTGTAGAAGGCTGAGGGAAGCAAGTGAAAGATTTTCTTTAAATGAATAACGGGTCATCTCTTCACTTCTGCAAAACTGAATCTGTGAAATTGTTATCACTCCAGTCTGAGTGAACTAGTTTTGGACTCTTTACTTCTTCCTAGAAAAATAACTCTTCTAGGCAAATTAGATTGCAAAACACTGCTGTGTCCTGCGCTAAGTAACCTGCTATTGATTCTGAGTAATACCCTTTCCATTTGACTTTTTGATTACTTCAGATAAAAGCTTCCTTTTAAGCGATATCTGAGGGTTAGCCAGTTCAAAACTCTGTGCCTCCCAGGTGCCTTCTGGCTTCTGAGCTGGGGTGTGGAGGAAATGACAGCACGGGCTTTGAACTGCCGCCTCCTTTGCTTTGTGTCGCAGCCTTAAATTTATTGTCATGTTTGTCTTTAAGATTGTGATGTGGCAACGTAGGTGCTGTTTCTGTGGTTCTCATTTTCACTTTTAACTCTGGTGTAAAGGATGCTTCCTCGTTCCCATTCGGACTACGGTCATTTTGTATTTCAGACTGAAGATCCCTCCGTATTCACTAGTACCGAGCGCATCTGCCCCGCGTGTGTTGCCGATGCTTTCCTAGTTTTTAACTGTGCTATCTGTGGATTGTAGCTGTGGCATGTCCCACAAATTGAGATCGCCAATCATTTCCCAATGTGAGGCAGAAGAATTGGTATTTCTAGAGGTGCTTGCTCATCAAGGTAATAGCATTCCTGCAAAGGTAGGAGTAATTCTACATAATTTGTGGACAGGTCTTTCTGAGTCAGAAATAGTCCGATGATCCTGCGTACATGGAACTTGGTGTTTGTCATTTGCATTTACAATGAAAGTTCAAACTTAAACTAGGAAGGGGTTAAAAATACGTATTTTGTTTCGCTTCTACTTTCAACTCTGCGGAGCAGGAGCTAAGGCTCCCCAGTGCTGCTCAGTGGAGTCCCTGTGTGCTGTGCCCCTGTGCAAGGGAATCGGGAGTGTTTTGTTGTCTTCCTCAGCACTTCTCGCATTTACAAGAAAAAAATCTTGACTCCAGGTTATGCATGTGCTATCCTTGCCTGACCTTCTTGCTGAACAGGTCAAAGAAAAGCCTCTTCCCCTGCCCTCTCTTTCGAGGCCAGACCCGACGTCTCTGTAACCACTGGCGGCTCTTTATCATTCACCATCAGCATGTTCTTCACCAAATACCATTTGTGTGAGCTCTGGTCCGTACCACTTGTGCCATGTTTATAAATCAATTTTTTATATTTTTGTACTGAAAGAAATTGGAGCACTTTTATTTCAAATTCCATTTCTGTGTGTACCTGGAAGGAAATCTCTCATGGCAGTAGATCCTGTTGGCGTAACTGCGTGCATGTCGCTCAGAGCTGTGAACTCTCTTGATGCTCTTTAGTCTTAGGTCTGGTTTCTAGGCCCACCTTGCACTGTAAAGATTTAATAAATAATCATGGTCCATGGTTAAATTGACCATTTTGTTGGGGAAGCGTTTGTTTGGTTTTTTTTTTTTTTTTTTTTGCTAGGGTGTAAACATTGTAAATAATTCCTTTACTGTTGATACTGCAGTAGCGACATCTTTGTAGTCCTTATTTTATTTGTAAAGTGGATGGTTAAATGTTAATATTCTGTTGAATTGTGCACTCTTGATTAATTGTAAACTTGATCTTAGCACACCAAATGATTATTTTTACGATGATTGCAATGTTTCTCCACTGAAGGATTTCAGAGCTGCAATAGGACTGAAACCAACTTCTAGCAATAAAAAAAAAGCATTTAAAAACTGACTGCCTTTATATATATATATATATATATATAAAAAAAAAAAATTATGTTCTATTTGAACTAAAGATCAAAGCAGCAGCCGCTTCTCACATGCTTCTCACTTTCTACCCTGGACAGAAATAACGTGCCATAGGAACAAAACTGACGGTTTTCCAAAGGAGAGGACGGAGCGTAGGAGGCATTAAGTGGAGGATGCTAATAGCTGCAGACCTTGCCAGCGAGGTGAGCACCCTAGGAAAAAAATCAGCTGGTCTCAAAATGTCTGAACCCAGCATACTAGTGAGAGAGTGCACTTAAAATTGCTTATATTAGCATGTAGGTACTTTGCATGGTGCTAGTCTGAGACATGCCTGGCTCTGTCCCAGGCAGTATCGGTTCCCATTTGGAACAAGTATAACAAAAATAGAAACTTTCTGCCTAGTGCTTGTGCCAATTTGGCAGCCCCCGCTCCCAGCACCATCCCATAGCCTCTGGCTGGTGCAGTGCTTCCCAGCTCCAGAGTCAGCAAGTTGCGTTTCCTGGTAAAATCCCCACGTGTGGCGTACCGGCACGCTCGCCAAAGGCTGTAACCTCGCATAATTTCTAGAGATTAGAACAGAGGCAGAACTGGGGAGAGAGGGGGAGAACTGGGACTTAGAGCGGTGCTCTCAGAGGAAGAGAGATGATTTTTATTATCGGAATCCTGCGCTGTAGCCAGCGTTGAGGAAGACCCTCGGCCGGTTTTGGATGTGACGGTGCCAGCGGGACAGCCTGGGAATCCCTTTGCGCAGCGACAAGTCTTTGTGTGTATCAGAGCATCTTTGGAGGACCGGATTCTTTGGGTACAGGCGTTGGTGGAATACAGTCTGCGTTTTTCAGTCTCTGAAGCGCGGTTGACATCTGGGTTGTGGCACAAACCAGAACTTGATTGGAAAAACATGAGTTTTTCTACTTTTCCAATGTATGTAAATGATCAAAACCTTCTAGGCACACCAGTGTTTAAAATATGACTTGATCTTTATGGGAAGCAACAGACTGATGTGTTAGCAAATGAAATTTTCAAGTGTGTGTGTGTGTAGGCTTTTGCTTGCACTTCCTTTACGAGGAAATTTCTTACATCTGCTTCTGCTTTGTTCGGCTTCCAGGGAGCTGAGCCGCAGTGGCCGCTGGAGGTCACTGCCTCTGCGCCTTCGCACCTCGCTGTCGCTGGAGCAAGGCGTGTAACTTCATGTCCATGTCTAAATATTTTTCAGCAGCAAGATATGAAATCAAAGCGATTTCATGGGGGGCAGCTGAGAGGGACAGTCTAGGCCAGAAGTTACGAGGAGCTGCTTCCAGAGCAGTGGGTTTAATTTTTATTTTTCTAATTGCACTGTACTCTCCTGCAGCCGTAATCGTGTGTCAGACCAGAACTGTTTCTGGAAAGCCAAGAGCCTGGATCCAGGGTTAGCGTGGCCCGGAGGGATCCCTGCAGCACCGGTTCCCGCTGGGAACTGCCCGGCCGCAGCAGCCCAGAGCTCCGCAGGGGCAAGTTGAAATCTCAGGCAGAATTTGCATCTGTTAGAAGTTTGGTGCTGCTGCAGCCATCGGTGCTCAAACGAGTGTGGGCGTTTCTGTGTTACGCTTCAGTTCTTGCCGCAGCGGCGGGGCAGACGTTCCTTTGGTGATTGCAAACACCTTGACTGACAGTATCATCGATAATGCTGTCGCTCATCTATGAGACGCGTTCTCCGTTTTTCACAAGGAGGGTGTGATTTCAGGAGAGGCTGTGATTTCGGGACGGATGGCGGTGCCTTCAGAGCTGTTAACTTGCTCATACCGGTATTCAGCAGCTCCGCCCTGCCTTGTCTCTCTTGAAGATCTGTAGCTAATTAACCCGAAACCCAAACCACATTCTTTCTATTCGGATGAATCATTCTGAGGCCATAGGCAATGACCAGCTTTATGCTAATGCTTCCTCTTTCATGTGGGTGAGACACAGCTGATGGTTCCCATACATGCGTCTGAGATTCATCGGCAAGCCAGATGCTTGAGGACAAACATGCACAGAGGATATTGGCTCCGTAGGGTGCTCCGACAGTGGGAATGTGCTGTTTTCTGCCTTTCCCTTTCCTCGCTCCTGTGACTCAAATCCGGTTTGAATCTCTCATCCCAGTGACGGGGCCAGCCCAAGGCTCAACAGACAAGGGCTGTGGGGTCTGCCTCGTGCGGTGCCTACGTTGTTCGCTGCTTCTGGGCCCGTGGGATCTGGCAGAGGATAAAAGCCAAACCCTCTTGGAGCTGGTAGCGTTGGAGCGTGCGACGCACGGTCCCTGGCTCTGGCACAGCCTCGCACGCACAGGAGGCTCGAACACGGCAGGGATCGCTTTGTTACGGGGCTCCATGTACGCAGGAGCGTGAAAAACCCTCGTTTTGCAGCACGACGTAGACGTGCCTTTCCCGTGTCGGAGCGGCAGCTGGTGCCTTTTCGCTGCACGGGGCACGGTGTGTTGCTAGGCCTGAAGTTATCCCAGGGGACTGTGTGCGATACGGACATTTTTCAGGGGATTTCAGCCAGGTAGATGTGTAATGTCCTTTGTCCCTTCTAGAACGTTGAAGTCATGGACAAAATCATGCTGTGTGTAGTGAGCGCTTTGTTTTCCCTGGGCTGCCATGGATTGTCGTCGTAACAGCAGCGTGTACTCCAGCTCCTTGCTAGATGTGTGGTGGGGGCACTGCAGAGCATCCGAATGATCCGCCCGCTCTTAGCCAGAAAAAGGGCATTTCTCAGTTCCTGCTGTGCTGGTTTTTTGCGGATGGCCAGCGCTGTTAATTGCAGTGGAGAAGGGAGAAAGGCTGTGCGCTGCCTTGGCACTCCGGCAGCAGGGGCTGCCGAGCAGAATGCAGCCACGACCGCGAGAAGCCGTACATTTCACTGAAAATCAGCGCTGGCCCCTCCGTCTTGTGGCCGGGAGGGAGGCGGGTCGGTCTGATGCTGCGTTTCTCGGGCTATGGTGGCTTGCAGGCTTTGTGTGAGAAGACGAACATCCCACGGGAGAGCGATGTCACGCTTGGGTTGTTTCGGCTTTGGGCCTGGTGATGCCCGTGTGCGTTGCCTCTTCCAGATATGACTGTGGGCTGGGGTCTTGCTCCTGCAGCTGGAGGGGTGCAGCCACGAAGCGGGGTCCTGGGCTAGGAGGAGAGGCCTAGGTTTGAGCTATGGTGAGATTCTAAACGATTTCTATTAATTCAGGAGGATTTCTGGCCCAGTAATCAAATTAACCCCTAAATGAAATTCCCCTGCAGCCTAAATCCGCCGGCCCCGGGAACTGAAGTAGTGGTTGGATCGATGCATGGAAATGACAAACTGGGAAAACAGGTCTGCTGGGAGGACATCAAGCATGCAGGAGAAAATGGTGTCTCGTTTTCCCCAGGGGTGCTCCCTGTGCTGGGAGCGGGTTCCTGCCAGGAGGAGGTGGAGCGGAGGGACAGCGCGGGGCTTTCTGCCAGATGAAGGAGGATGAAGGCAACGAAATGCAGCTCCGGCTTTGCTGCCAGCAGCGTGGAGCCGCTGCAGAGCGGCCAAGCCCAGGTGTGCTTGAAGTGCCGGTTTTCCCTGAGAGGCAGTTAGCTGTAAGTATAGTTTGAAATGAGGAAACAATTCCCAGACGCTTGCAAAGGCTTCAGCAGCAGGGCCGCTCGCTCCCCTGGCTGAAAATGCCGTGAGCGTGGCTCAGATGCCATCCCAGCGCCAGGAGCAGAGGCAGACAGAGACCCACGCTGCTAGAAGCAACTTCATCCCCGGTGCAAACGGCGGATGTGGCCGGGAGCCAACGTTTATTGCTTGGCAGCAGAAATAAAACAGCTGCTGCTCAAATGGCCATGAATGAAACCTCCACTCCTCTGACTTGCTGAGCAAAGTCGGACTTTGTCCGACCCTCAGGAATTGCTGCAGATATGCTAAAGGTGAAGCGGGTCCCTGCTAACAGGGATGGAGATGCTTCCTGCTGGCTTCCAGTCCCAGCCGTGTCCTGCGCTGGGACTTTCTCCTGGGCTGCAAGCTCGCGTGCCTGCCCGCGCTTGCGTGTGCGAGGCACGGCCAAGCTGGGAGTTGCCCCACGCTCCAACTGCTGGATGGTTGGATGCGATGATCTTAAAGGTCTTTTCCAACCTAAATGATTCTCTGATTCTATGCTGCTGCCCGGGGTGCTCCGGGCCGGGTTTGGGGGGCCCCAGGATGCTCCGGGCCGGGTTTGGGGGGCCCCGGGATGCTCCAGGCTGGGTTTGGGGGGCCCTGGGGTGCTCCGGGCCGGGTTTGGGGGGCTCCCAGGATGCTCCGGGCTGGGTTTGGGTGCTCCGGGCCAGGTTTGCAGGGCCCTGGGGTGCTCCGGGCTGGGTTTGGGGGGCTCCCGGGATGCTCCGGGCTGGGTTTGCAGGTCCCTGGGGTGCTCTGGGCTGGGTTTGCAGGGCAGGCTGTGGGCTCGTCTCCCTGCAGCCTGGTGCACAAGCCTCCCCTCGGGCTTGGGAAGCGATGGAGAGGCAGCACAGCGAGGGTAAATGAAACAAGGCCCAGCCTGGGGGCTGAAAATGGCAGAAAACAGGGTGGAAGTGAAGTCAGTTTATCTGCTTCAGCCACCGGCAGCAGGGCAGCTTGCTTCCTTCCAGTCTTGCCAGTTCTTGCCTATACTAGCAGCTAGGAAGGGTTGTGACATTGATTTATTTAACTCTGAAATTGAATAATGGATCACGCCCAAACCATGCTTCCGTGGTGAGACAGCCAGTTGCACCTTTGGTGCCCGTTGCCTCTGACCGTGCTGGTTCCCGTCTCACACCTCCCACCCCAGCAGAGCTTTTCCTTCCACCCACGGCCCCCACCATCGCCCGCAGCACGCAGCCCGCGGGGAGAGAAGCGGCAGCGCTTTCCTCCATTCTTTTTGGCAGTGAGGAAACCCAGCTCTGCGGAGGACGACCAGAATAGCTTAATCGTTGCAGTTCTAAACAGATTTGTGCGTCCTTCAAAGCTGGAAAGCAGTACAGGACCTGAGCTTTCCCGAGTCCTGTGTTACAAAGGTACAGGAGGACCTGAGCCCTCTCCGGCCGACGAAGCTTTGGACTCTCAAGCAGGGAATGCTCTTTGCTACTTTTGCTAAACATTATCTCAAGTGTGGGCTGGGAAAACTTGCAGCTTAAGCGTACAGACCAGGCAAGGGACACAGTGGATTTTATTCAGATTTATTGAAGCAGCTCCAGGCTGAGTAATAAACACACACAACTGCTGTATATTAAAAAAAAAAAAAAAAAAATGTACAGAACCAGCCCATGGGCAAAGTATTGTCATGTGTTAAGGCATTTCAGGCAACTGCCTCTGGTGCTGCCCGCATTCCAAGTCACAGCAGGGCAGTCCAGAGCCTGCTGCCAGTTACTTAAGAGCTTCCTTTGTCCTTTCCAGTAAATATCACTTAAAACAAGATAGTAAATGAAAGAAGTAAAAAATACTCTTCTGGTTCCTGCTCTGAGATCACATGAGTTAGGAGAAAACTTGGGAATGGCGCAAGCTGCCAGCCCAAGGAGGTCCCTCGGTGCCCGTCCCCTCCCCGGCCTGAAGGAAGGGGATTTACAGCAGCGGTTCCAAGGCAGAGCCGTGCTGCCGTGAGCCCTGCTGATGCTGCCAGAGCCACGCAAGGGCTGGCGTCCGGGGCAGGTCACAGATTTGCTAGGTAGGAGGAGGCATTCCTTCTGCCCGGGTCTTCTGTCCGGATCCTCGGTGAAGCAAGACACTGGCAAAATCAGGCGTGAAGCCTCGTAGTGCAGAAGGAAGTATTGCGAGAGCAGCGTGCAGCAAACCCGCCAATGCTCCCCAGGCCTCAAAACCTCAAATGCTCCTATCGTGGAGTGACGGCGGCTTATTTCCCTCTACATCCAGGAATTGTCTATAGGTATCGCAGGGTACTTCATTACAAGTTCATCTGGGTAGTACATCTCTCAAGGGGAAAAGATAGAAAACCTGCAGAGAGCTGTGATTTACTGGCATCTTTTCTGCCAAGAGCCTTTAGAAAGGTTTAATTCCAGTTGCAAATTTTTAAAAACTTAATCGCGGTGTAGCAGGAAAGAAATGGCATGAAAGGGACACCAGAGAATAATTAGAAGAGGAGAAACCCTGTGTTTATATGTAGACAGGGTTTGTCTTACAAATGCAATTACCAACCATTCTGGGACTAAATCCCAGCTATAATCTTGTTCTGGCACCAGCTCACAGCCCTCACGTCCCACAAGACATTTGGGTGCCACGAGCAGATTAACCGTGGCACCAGGAGGAGGAGGCCGTGCTAAAAGCAGCAGCCGGTCCCCCATGGCACCGTGCGGTCTCCCCCAGCTCCTGCAGACAGCCTGCCTGGTAACACAATTATCGCCTCGACGAGCTTTCCGAACCGGGGGCGACACCCAATCCTCCTCGCAGAGAGCATTCCCCAAAATCTTTGCATAGGCCAAGACTCAGGGGAAGGGCTAGGATGCCAGGTTAAGTGTCTTGTTATTTATACTAATCTTCTCCCCGCAGCATTTCAGCACCTAAAGAGATGGGTTTTTTTCTCTCTCTCCTGCAGGGTTTTAGATCCCAAACTACCAGCCAGGAAGCATGTTTCTGGAGCTGATGCTCGCACAAGGCTGTTCTCTAGGACGACTCCAGTCCGGATCCACATGCGTCTGCCCCTCAGGGTTTAACCCTTGTGCAGCGCAAAGTTATACAGAGGAGCTCTGGGTTGATCCGCAACTATTTACCTTCCAGATTCTTCGCCGCACCGTGACTCAGGCGGACAGGTACTTCCAGGTGCTGACGAAGGCGGTGGGGATGAGGGAGTAAGGCACTGTCGTGACGCTGCTCCAGGTGTCGGATGATGGGTCGTAACAGTCCAGCGTTTTGCAGCGCTGAGCCCCGCAGTAGCCCCCCACCACGTACAGTCTGTTACCCGACGTAACGGCGCGGCAGCTGATGCGCTTGGCGGTGACGTCCCCAAATTTGGACCACTGGTAGGTGTCGCTGTGGAAGCGGTAAGCGGAGCTGGCGGAGAACTCCGTGTCCCCCCCGATGACGATGATGTGGCTGCCCACCACGGCAGCGGCCGTGTACCTCCAGGGCTGGGGGCAGCTGGCGGGCACCGTCCAGCGGTTCTGGCAGGGGTCGAAGCACTGCACCTTGGGCAGCTTCTCCTGGTTGGCGCTGGTGCCGCCGAAAACAAACAGCTTCATCTTGGCTCCCACCACGGCGGCGTTGCTTACGCCTTCTCGGAGAGGGGCCACCAAGGACCATTTGTCCAGCTGCGGGTCGTAGTGTTCGACTTGCTTGAGAGAGACGGAGGGAGAGGCCGGGAAGGCACCGCTCACTGCTGTGTGGCCCCCCACCACGTACAGACAGTGGTCCAGCTCGGCGGAGCCGTGGCCAAACCGCGCCACCAGCATGGGAGCCGCTTTCGCCCACTCGTCGTGGAGGGTGTCGTAAACCCAGACGTCTTTGGAAGCGCCGTTCTCGGAGCCTTTGCCGCCAGTGATGTACACTTTGCACCCGATGGCGCAGGCACTGCACTCTTTACGAGGGCTCGGGATGTCGGCACGAGGAATGATCTCCCTGGTTTTGTGATCCAGCATGTAAATCTTGTCGCACATGAAGGTCTGGCCGCCGAGCAGCAGCAGGGCCTGGCTGACCTTGCGGGGTCGGGCACAGCACCCTGTCACAAGGCCATCGTTTTGCAGGATCTTCATTTTGCATCGTACGGCGTCGGCCACGATCTCCTCCCCCAGCTTGTGGCTGGTCACCAGCTTCTCGCAGGCCACTTGCTTCCGCAGGTAGGACTCGGGCAGAAGGGCCAGGCGGACGGAGCGCAGCAGCTCCGGCAGAACTTCATGGCGCTGGGGCAAATCGTACCGGATCCAACCTATAACAGCTTCGTAGACCAGCGTCTCGTCCTCTACCTCCAGCTCTTCGCTCTCCACCAGCTCCAGCAGCTTGTCCTTGGGCAGTCGGAGGAAGTCTTCAGTCTTGCAGAGCGAGGTGAAGTTGGCCAACGCCATCCTCCAGGACAGCTCCAGCAGCCGCTCGCAGCAGTGGGCATCGGACAGCAGCAGCATGTTCAAGCAATTCCCGGGGTAGAGATTCTTCTCCAGGAAGTCGGCCGAAGCATCCCGGATATCCTGAAACTGCAACATGTCCCCGGCCTCCAGCAAGGACTCCGCGTTCTCCTCGTTAATCAGCACCCGGGCCGAGTAGGCGTAGTCCAGCAGCAGCTCCAGCACCTCGGGGTGGAGGGAGTCGTGGAAGTTGACTTCGGCGTCCCTGCTCTCCTTCAGCCCCCCGCTGAACATGGCGTCGAAGTAGCGGCTGCAGGAGGCCAGCACGGCCCGGTGGCAGTGGAAGGCCTGGTTCCCCGCCCGCAGCACCACGTCGGTGAAGAGGTGCCGCTTGCGGAGCAGGTTGAGGTGGGTGAGGAGGCTGTCGGCGTGGCCCGGTTTGTGGAAAAGGTGGATGTTCATGGAGCCGGAGCTCGAGCGGGATTTCCGGTTCTCGTGGCTGCTGACGGACATGGTGGCGAAGCTGCTCTGCAAGGGAGAACCGGAGTCGGCAGGGTAAGCCCGGTCAGCGGTGCCCGGGACCGGCGGGAGCGCGGCGCGGGGAAGGGGAGCTCGGAGCGGGCGTCCCGCGGCGGCGGGGCTCGCCCAGGCGGAGCGAAGCGGGGCACCGGGCGCTCCCGGACCGAACCGCCGGTGCAGGGCGCGGCCCCGCCGGGCGCCGCGTAGTAGCGGGGTGTGGTGGGGGGCGATGTGCGCTGCCGGTGCCGCCGCGGGTCCCGCACCCCGCCGGGGCTCGCTCCGGGGCCGCCGCGATCGCCGCTCGCTCTGCCGCCGCGCCCCGCCGCCGCGTGGCCGCCCTGCCGCCGGCCCCGCCCCCGGCCACGCCCCCGCCCCGGCCGGCGCGGCCAATCAGCGGCCGCAGCGCCCTCCGCTCGCGCTTTGTGAATGGGAGCCGGCGCCGGGCCTGCGCATGCGCCGCCCTTAACCCCTTCCCGCCCGGCCCGGCGCCGCCGTGCCCCCCCACCCCCGGCGCCGCAGCACCGCTCCCCGCCGCAGCAAGGCTTGCGCAGCCGAAAAGGGGGCGGGAGGGCAGCCCTGAGGCTCCCGAAGCCCGGCTGCGGCGTCCCCCTGCCCTGCGGGGCCGTGGGGGCCGCGCCGGGGCCGGGCGCTGCTCTGCCGGGGGTGCTGGCGGGCGGGGGGGGTCGCGGCCGGAACAAACCCCCCTGCTCAGCAAATGTCTCCTGCATGCGGCAAAGCAGGGGCTGAGTTGGGCTGATGCCGCGGCAGAAAAGAGGGAAATACCACCCCCCCACCCCCCCCCCCCAAAAAAAAAAAACCAGGTTTTGGGAGGGTCGGGTCTGCCCGCGCAAGGTCTTGGGCTAAAAGGAAAAAAAAGAGCGAGTGCTGCCCTGGACGGTCAGCAGCAGCCACTGTAGGTGCTTAAATACTGCGTGTCACTGAGGGCTAAAAGCGCTCTGCAGAAAATAGGAATTTGAGAAGTTCTGAAGGACCGGATTTCACTTTATCTTTGCACGGTTTGTCCTGCGCTTCACCAGCTGCAATTTAAATATCGCTCGATGAGGAAGTGGGGGGAAGCAAATGCCCTTAGACCAGGTTACAGCATCCTTTCTCTAAGTTAAAATTAAAAGCGTGGTTTAGAGTTTTACTAATTTGGCACCAGAGCTGTGTGTATTTGGTGGGGGGTCTTTTGTTGGTTTGGGGTTTTTTTTCTTTTTTTTTTTTTTTTTAATTGCTATAGCTCCCCTTGTCCCATGCTAAGCAGGAGAGCGTGTTCTGAAGGAATGGTTTAACAAGCATAAGAATATGAAGAGATAGAATCTGATTTCTTATTTGAAAAACACAAAGCTGCAGCAGGAGCCATCGCAGCTGGTGACAGGACCTGGGTGCTCCACCTGTTTGGGCAGCAGGCCTGCAACGTGCCTGGAGAAAAACCAAGAGTCTCTTCCAGATAACGCTTGCCCACACTCCCAACTGTACCAAAACCTGTAATCTGACAGCAAATTCTGAGCCCAGACAGGAAGGCGTCCTCTGTGGCAGAGCTGGCACTCTGCAGGGTGAAGGTCTGGATAAAGAGCAAGGACAGGGCAAAGGATAAAGAGCATCAAGACCTCGCTCTGCTCTTTGAACACCGGCAGGAGATAGCTTCCCATGTCCATGCAAAAACAACAACAAAAAAAAGACGTCAAACCTCCTGGAAACGCGGTCTGTGCTGTAGCGTGTTGCAGGGAGCACAAGCACTGCGCAGACTAAGCGGAACAGTTTTCAAAAGATGCCTCTCGATGACAGTCAGGTGCTCTGAATTATTTTGGGAGACGGAACGCTGGTAACAGAGAGGGAGCTGCAGCCAACACAGCACAAACATTTTCTGTCACCCAGGCGCTCTTTGGAGCTTTCTAGAACCAGATAAAGAACATTTGCCTGGTTATCAGAAGGACTGATCACTCAAGGCCACCTTTGAAGCTTTCATCTCGTTTATTATTGGCACCGCCTAGAAATATAACTGTAAGACTCAGCTTGGCATTGGTTTTATTGGTCCTTTGAAGGTGATTAATAAATTTGCTACCTTTTTTTTTAAAAAAAAAAAAAAAAAATGTGCTGGCTGCTGCCAGAGCCTGGTGGAAGAGCTCCACCCGGCGGCACTTGGTAAAGGCACAGCTGGAGGCCCAGCGCGGCTCCTGGTTTAACTGGGAAGTCTCAAGTTCCACGATTTTTCCTTAAATGAGTAACAGGAACTAGAAGAAAGCCGGGCAAGGCACCGCTTACAGTTGCTATTTCTTTCTAAAGAAACACAGCCATCACAAACAAAACAACCACTTGCTCCCGTTGGCGCTTGCAGCATCGCTCTGGGCTCACCAAAACATCTGATGGAGAAACTTCCACGAGAGGGGTCACCTGATGAGGCACCAAGCGCTGAGCCTGGAGCTCGAACTCGCGGGATCCGTCCCTTACAAGCTGTGTGTGACAGAACTGTGGCCGTTTCTCCGCCTAACGCTGACTTTGTGCTCTTTTAAGCGACAGCGAAGACTGGAGGGTTGCATTTGTCTTTTGGGACACAGGAAGGAAGGAAGGAAGTGACTTTTTTTCCCCCTCTATCTTATCAATCCTAGGAGACACCTTGATTTTTTCAGAGGATTCATCTGAAAGATTTCTCTGATGAAGAGTGATAAAAATTGTTAACCACAAACAATCCTCTCTCTAGCAGACATCTTGAATTCAGTCCCGATTACAGGATGCTCAGAATTACAGTCATTGACATCCAGGCAAGTTAAAATACACCCTGCCTCACTAAAGGCATTTTTACCATGTAAAAATGGGGCTTCTGATGCTTAGCGATGGTTTATACAGCTTCAGAACTTCCTCCTCTAGATGCTTGGTAGATGCCAATCAGGGAGGATATGGTCCCCAGGAGACCTACTAACCATGGAGGAAAGCGCCCTGCCCAAAGGAATCCCGGAGGCAGCCAGTGGATTGCGTTGGAGAGATCGGCCATGTCCGTGAGGATGCTCAAAACTTCAGCCTTCACTTGGGCTTGCGTTTTCTTCCGACTCAGAGGCGAAGATGTACTGTTGGAAGCAAAAGTAACATCAGTGATAGCCCACAATGTAATAATAATTAGTGATAGCTCACAAATGAGAGCAGATATATTTGGGTTAAATCAGCTGTGTAGCCAAGGAGGGAAATCATACCACTTGTGCTGCCTCAACTTTCTTCTTAACTGGAACAAGATTCTCAGGGATCTGAGAGCCAGACAACAGAGTTATTTCTCGTATAGCATCAAAGGGGAGGGGTTTATCCCCAGCATTAACTGCATCTGTGAGGAAGAGCACCCTTCTGCAGCTGAGGGGGTCCTTCGTTTTAGCCTGATCACAGGGAACACAGTTCATTCCCCTCCGTCTCCTTCACACCACGGACTGCAGCACCCTAGCCGGCCTTACCGCAGGATGCCCAGCAGCAGGGAGAAGGCCCAGAGCGCCGTGCTCAGAGTCCACCACTTCTGAGAGCCGACGCGGACGATGCCGGCGTCGGCCGCCCACGCGATGTGCTCGCAGGGGTAGTAGAGCTGGTTGGCCAGGTTGCAGAGCACCGACAGCCCCCGCACCAGGCCGTCCTCGTCCTGCGGGGAGCACGGGGGGACACGCCTTGGCACCCGCGGCGTGGCTGGGGAGGCCGCTGCCGCGCCCCGCACCCCACGCTCACCTTGGGGCCCAGCCCGTAGCCGCAGCTGTAGCTGAGCATGGCGAAGTCGTCGAAGAGGCGCAGGGCCGTGCGGCAGGCGCTCAGCTGGGCCGACACGGCCAGGAGGCTCCCGGGCAGCCCGGATGGCGGGGCCTGCGGCCCGGCCAGCGCCCCGCCCGCCAGCTGACAGCCATAGCTGAGCGCACGGACCTGCGGAGGCACAGCCCGGTGAGGGCCCGGCCGGGCCGGGAGCACCAGGGCCCCGCCGGGCCGCTGCCGCCACTCACCGCCCGGTCGCGGCCCCGGTAGGTCTCCAGCGCGGCGACCAGGCCGCTGAGCGCGCCCGCCGCCATAGCAACGCTTTCGGGAAGTGACGTCACGCGGCGGGGGCGGGGGCCCGCCCGCAGCTGGCGCGGGGCTCGCCGGGAAGGTGGTGGAACCCGTCGCCATGGCGACGCGGCCCGGTGGCGGCCGAGGCCCGGCCGCGGCCTCCCGCCTCCCCGGCGATGGCGGCCGGCGCGGTGCCGGCGATCCCGGCCCCCCTCACGGGCCTCCCCTTCCTGAAGGCGTCCCATGTCCGGCTGGGCGCTGGGCGCCGGGCGCCGGGCGGCGCCCGTCAGCCATTTTCTCACAGCCAGTTCCCCCCGTTCTGGGGGGTTCACCGGCCGGCGCCGGCCCCGCCGCCCCGCAGCGGGCGGGTGCTGAGCCCGGCCGGGGGTGGCGGCGGGGAAATAACGTGCTCGGAAACTCGCCTGGCGTTTCCAGAGAGGCCCCTGCAGCCGGTGGCCCCGGTTGTTCCGCCGGAGTCACGCATCTGCATGCACGCGGATCCTCGCATCTGCGTCCTCGCCTCAGCGACGAGGGAGAGCTTCCCCTATCCCCACACCCCTCCTCAGAGACCCCCCCCGCCCAAGGCCGAGAAATGGAAGGATAGCATTCCTTGGGGAGATGCAGAGAAAATAAGGCTCCCTCCCTCCGTCTACACCTTCTCGTACCCAGCGCGCGACACCCAGCCGGCGGCCAGGCCACGGCCCTCGCCCCCGGGTGAGCCATTTTACAGACCGCTCTGGCCCCAGCAGACCTTCCCTGCCGTCCCTGGTGCTGCGCAGACTTCCTGGGCACCAGGGGGTTCCGTGGCTTGGCTCAGAGTCACGCCGCGAGCAATTAAAGCTGTTAGAACCATTTGGATATTCTGCCTTCTCTTTTTATAGCCGAGTAAATCAATCTAATGCTCATAAACCGGGTTAATAGCACTAACTGGAGCCACTCGCCAGCCAAGCTTTTGCTGCGCAGCCTTTCCAGCTGTCGCCCGCGCTCGCTGTATCCTCGGATGCTGCAGTTTTCACAGCAGAGCTGCGTCGCTTCTGATGCACCACATCCGTGTTCTGCAGCGTTGTGGCTCGCCTTACCCTCAACCTGGTGTCCGTTGCTTTGCCATTTCATGATACGAAATAGATTCAGTAGTACTAAAATGCTAAAAGAGCAGCTGCCTCGAGATTGCAGCTTCGATATCATTAATATTTCCTTACAAGGGTAAATAGAGCATTTTTTAGAAATAACACCGTTCATTTTCTCCTCTGGCTGCTTGGCAGGATGTGTTCCCACGATTAAAGGGGATGGGCAGTCCTATTACAGCACTTCTTATCAAGCACAGTTTAAGGGTGAATGGAGTCCACCTGCAAAGCCAAGTGAAAAGGTAACAGCATGATTTTGGGGAGGACCAAGCCACAGTTAAAGGGCAGCACGTTCCCATGTTGAATTCTGTCCTGAAAGGGGTGGGATCTGTGCAAGTGAAAACCAGATGGATGGAAAGACAGAGAGGGGAAACAAAGGGATTGTGCTTTAAGTGGCTGTTCTGTAGCTCTCTTGGCTTCCCTTCAGCACGTGTCTCCTATTAAATTTGGGGATCCCAGAAGCGGTGGATCTACGAGCGAGCAGAAACATGCCTACAGTGCCCCAGACAAGAGGACACGCAGGTATGAGCAGGAGAACCTGATGGGCATCCCCAGGAGCTGCCCTTTCTGATGAACATTGCTAGTTAAGCAGCTCATATCTGGTATCTTGCAGAGCCTATGACAAGGAGCGTGCTGCCTCCCAGATTCACCGCACGAACCTGCAGCTGGGCGATGGTCGCACCAGGTTCTCCACCTCGACATCAGAGCTCTTCCCAGTACGCAGTCTAGGTAGGGCAGGTCTGTGGGCAACGTGTACAGACCACAAGCTGAACAGTAGGCTTTATCACTTGGTTTTAATGATACAATTATAGATAAAGATATAATGCATTCATATAATATGTATATAATTTTATATTTTTAATTTTTTATAGTTTTTATGTACTCAGCATCAGTGTGTCACTGTGAGGCTCACTTTCATCCTCACTCCACTTTCCTGGCAGGTTAAATAGCTGTATTCATTCCCATGCTTTATTGCGTGAGGAGAAGCTGCTGTAGCTCTAAATTCTTCAGAGGCCAGAGTTCTCTGACATCCTTCACTCTCGCTTTTGCCAGAGCCTGTAGCTATTGCCCGTCCAAACAAATATGCCTCATCCATCCCCAGAGGCGATGAGGACCCTGAGAGAAATCAAGCGTTGGCAAGAACTACTACTACGCAGCTCTTCCACCCAGAGGTCTGTTCCCAGCTTTGCTGCATGGGTGTTTCTCTGGTGGAGACCTTCTCTTCTTTTATGTACTCTACTCTGGCACCTAACGCCGATGCTGTTGTCCCTTCTCCCCTCCCCGCTCTGGGCTGTGCAGGTGTAAGGTGCGTTAGGGCGCCTTTCCCAGCTACAGCCTGTTTCTGTTAAAGCAGCTCTTGTGTTCTCCAGGCTGACAGGTGGAACCTCGCACCAAAGCCTGACTTGCTACTGCAGAAGCATCAAAGCAACGTCTGCTTGGGAGATGAGCGTTCAGGCTCCCGTTTCTTCGGCACAACGCAGCAGTCAGACTATCGGCCGCCCTGCCAGAGCCAGAGGGTGATGGCAGACAGCAAGAGCCACCGCGAGAGCCACATCCCCTTCAACTACCACAGTAAGGCCCCGTCGCTCAGACTGTCGTGGTGGCAGATGAAGCCTGCCGAGGTTCTCCTAGCTCTGTGCAAGGGACAGCGATGCCTGGTGCCCTGGGAAAGGAGGCAGCCCAGGCATCTTGGGTTGGAGATGGCAGGAAGGCACTGGTGCAGGATCATGTTTTGAGTAAAATGAGACTGTTACCCCAAAACCAGGCAGGACAGCTCAGCCCCATGCCTGCTGCTGCTGGTTCTCACAGCGACTGCTAATCTTGGGCACTTTCACCTCCCCAGGTGACATCTCACTCATCAGCCACCTTGATGCCTGTGCCAGCCATAGGCATTCACTGCCATCGTACAGCAATGTTTAGCATGTTCAGGTGACAGAAATGATTTCTGGGACACGAACCAGACGCTTGATCTTTCTCCCTTGCTACATTTGTTTTTAGAAGTTGCTTTGCATTTATGTTTGGGAGGAAGGAGAAGATTTTGATCAAAAGCTGTACTTACGCAACCTCAGGAAGGGATGTGGTTAGAGCTGGTCATGGAAGGCATTAACAAAATCCTCCTCTGACGTTGCCTCCTGTTTCTGATGGCCAGTACTGTGCAGCTGAGAGGGAGTTCCCTTCATGCCATGTATCTGGTTTTAAGCCATTTCTTTTATTAAATGTGGAACAGATCACAGTTGAATTGATCTTCTCCTTGGCCCCAGACCTCTGGAGCAGCTCCATAACTAGCATATGGAGTGATATTCCTGTAACTTTCATGTGAATCTCTTCCTTTACCTCCTCACCCTGAGAACTGTTTTCTGCCTGGGCAAAGGTTTTCAGCAAAGTGCTGACAGCAAAGCCTGTCTTTTCCTCTCATTAATGGAGATGCATACAGATCTGTGACTGCAAGTCAAACTGCAAAGCTTTTCTGATATTGCCTCCTAATTTACTGGCTTGAATTTACTTTTTATTTCAATTCCATCTGTCAGCAGATGAAAGCTCTGTCACAACCACGCAGGCCATGCTGGTCCCACACAGACAGCAGAAACAACAACTCTCCACAGACGTGCTACAGCAGGTACAGCCTTAATAGGCTTGGATTTACTACGGGGCAGCTTGGAGAAGCGGGATTATATCAAGTGAAGCTGTAGCCTCCCCATTTACGTCATCGGATTTGGTGTGTGCTCTTGAGCCACTTGAGATGGGACAGCCACGCATCAAATCCTGTCTGCCTCCGGTCTCAACTAAACGCTCTGTGGGGAGCAGAGTCGTAGCTGAGAAAAATCTTTGAAGGGAGAGGGATAGGCAACCAAGTCCCTAAGCCAAGGAACGTTGGAGGGAGGAGGAAGGTGATTCTGGTCCCCCACAGAGGATGAGAGGAGGAAAATTGGCATGGCTAGAGGCGTCCAGCCAGGGTTAACTTCTCTTTGCACCACCAGCAAAGAAGGCTGTGCATCGCCAGAGAGAGAGGATGTGGGCAGAGACTGCAGCTGCCCAGGGGGGTGACCCTTCAGGTAGCAACACGGGGCTCGGATGTAGGAGCTGCCAGGTTCCACGTTACCACCAGCCTCCTCCCCACCCCCGTCCCCATGTGCTGAAAGCTTTTCTCTCTCCTCAGATCAGATGCTCACACCTGGGGCTACCCTGGAGGGCGCAGGACCTCTTCAGGACTGAGCAGAAAGATGAGTTCACGCCCAAGTCCCGCAGCCCAGCAGAAATCCGAAAGGCAAACTCCCAAGTGAGCTGCGTCCCGCTGGGGACCCTGAAAGGATACTGTCCCCAGAGGAAGGTGCTCTTCGCACCGTGATGTTCTCCCTTCTTCGGTGACCGCCCAGAACTTGCTGTGCTGTGGACTGCCCACACGTCGCGTTACCTGTTAGCCATCCTGGTGCCCTGCTCTTGGCCTGTCTGTGCGTTATTACAGGGAACATTTATTTCACAAGTTGAACGAGGACACAAGAAGGTGTTGTGACAGCAAGAATAAAACACGGGGAGATTATCCCAAAGACATGGGTGACATCTCTGTGGATTGCAAGACCCACCGAGAGCCTCTTGGCAGGAGGAAGCAGATGGGGTAGGGGGGAGCTCAGAGAAAGGGCAATAGATCAGAAGCAAAATCAGAGGCACTGTCAGGACTGTGTGTGGGCTGGAATATTCCCTTATTTTGTGTTTGGATTTTGGTGTCAAGGCCTGAAACCAAAGGTCAGTGAACAGTAGGGCAGCGAGGTAGCCCTCCCCAGCTTATGATGAGTGGGCTGTTTTCCTAGAGGTCAGCCATGTATTTTTGTTGTGTTGATAACTCACACGGGTTTCCTGGATGCTGAGCTTGCACTAACTCTGTTTGGGTTACAGGTATTTTAAAGAGGGAGCAGCGTGGGCTGGCCGGCCAGCCCCCTCCCTTGGGAGGCCGAGTGAGCGGGGTCAGCTGCTGCCTTCCCACAGCCGCCCTTCACAAGCTCTCCTCGGCCTTTTGATGCAGATGGGCTTGATTCACATGTGCTGTGAGCCAGCACCAAAGGATTTGAGCCTGGGTTACTAAAACCACTTCCAATTGCTTCCGTCTGTGTGCGAGCAGTGGCTGGGCCCACGATCCCTCTGTGCTTTCCTCTTGGGATTTGACTCTACATCCCTCAGGAAAGGGACAGTCTTTGCTCCACGCGCACTTCAAAGAAGCTGCGTACTCAAGTCTTGCGAGTGCACGCAGGCACCTCACATCTGTATCTCGACGTCAGTATGTTGCAAACACCTCGATTCAAACACCTAGATTGTATCATTTGGTGTAGTAATGGGGACTTGCATCTGCTACCGGTCTGCCCCATTACTTTTATGTCACCCTGAGGTGACATTGCTACCTGTGCTACCACAGAAACAGCCACGGTTCACTGGGCATAAATGGTGAACGTTACCCTTTTGGTGGAACCAGCTGGCTGGGGAGCTGTTGCTGGGAAGACCCTGGGGTTATTCACTGTCTTTTCCATGTCGATTTTGATGCAACTTCAGACACAGAAAGTAAAACTGGCTTTGGGGGTAAGGGTCTTTGTTTTCTAAACTCCCATCGCACCCCTTCCAGCAACACCCCAGGAATCCCTGAAGCGGGAAGGCCAAACAGCGTTTCTTTGATTCCCCCAGCTACGTGAAATCTGCCAGCACAGCTGGTGGTGCGTGACGCCCCTCCCTGCTGCCAGAGCCATCAGCACGTACCCGTCGCACGTCGACGGTGTCTGTGACTCAGAGATAAGATGAAGTCATGTTATTTCTCGATCAGTTTGAAAACAACGTCACTCGTCTCCGCAACCCCATCCTTGGCACGGCATCAGCCTCACGCACGTGAGGTCAATGCTAAAGCTTCCCTGCAAAACAGGGTCTCAGTCCAACCCCGGGGAAGATCAGGCCTGCAGGGTTGGGCCAGTTAGGGGCAGGGGTAAGTTAGGGGATCTCGGCGTCGCCTTTGCTTTTTCCTCCCTTCCCTGGAGGGCTGCACAGCTGCCTGTCCCGCTCGCCTCAGCCCAGGTGGGGAGCAGCTTCCTGCAGCTGCCGGATAAGCGGGGCCAGCAGCGATGCAGCCCCTGTGGTGTGTGCAGAGCTTGGTGGTGGAGCTGGAGAACGGGCGAGCGTGGGGCGCCTACGGCAGCGGGGAGCTGCTGCACGGCCGGGTGCAGCTGCAGCTCCGTGGCGCGCTGCGGCTGCGGGCGCTGGAGGTGTACGCTCACGGACGCGCCAGCGTGCGCTGGGTGGAGAGCTACAGCACGGGGCTCAGTGTCATCTACCATGACTACACAGCCTACCAGACCTTCCTGCACCGCCGCTGCCAGCTCATCCCCGGTAAGGCTGGTGCACAGGGGTGCTTCTCTGCTCCGGGGAATTTGGGTTGGGACCCCCTCGGGCTGCAGGCCTCCCCTCCAAGAGGACCTCTGCCCCCGTGGGCGCTTACCAACCCAAGCAGGGTTGTCCCTCTTGGACACCCTCTTCTCGCCTTTGCCGAGGGTTTCTCTGCTGCTGGTTTCTAGGAGGCTGCCTGCAAACTCGGGGCTGGTGAGCACAACAGGGTTGTGGCTTTTGTTCTGTTTGCACAGGGAAGTGCAAATAGAAGTCTCTGTTCGCGAGTGTGGAAAGAGCACTTAGTAGTTCAGTAAATATTTGGTTTTGGTTTCCTGATGCTGGGACCTCATGCCCAGCTGGTATGTTGCTTAGATCTACTGCGAGAGGACAAGCCACTTGAATTCTTTGTGTGGTCGGGATGAAATGATCCAGAGCCGAGGGATACGGGGCACCTGAGCTGTCCCTCCACTCGTTAACTCCGTCTTTTCTTGTGAAAGTACATCTCTTTTATCCTTTCCCCCCAATGACAGTTTACTGTCATGGCTCTGTGGCCTTTTCCCCCCCTTTCCCTGCTTTTGACGGCCTTGTTATTCCCTGTGACACAGCACTATGTGCCGCCCAGCCCCAGAGATGGCCGTGGCACTTCACTCATGCTGAGGGCATTTAATTCTGTCAGTGGCCGAGCGCAACCCAGAAAGTCGTGCCAGCCCTAGCTGGCAAATGTAGAGGTTGGAGGAGGAAACTGGAGTGATGGAGTGAGGACATGAGCTGCCTTCCTGGAGGTGTTCCTGCCTCTGGACGGCACTGGAGGGTCGTATTCGCTGTTTCTGGATGACCGTACCTTGCCATCCGCTCCAAACACCTGCACGGCTCTGGAGTTTCCCTCTTTTGGCAGTGGCTCTTCCGTGCTGTGCCTAAGGCTGGCCCCTTTGCAGCTGCAGCTGTGCTAAGTGTCCTGATTACAGCTAAGGACGTGGGAGAAGCCCTTGCCCTGAACTCCAGCAGAGAAGGTCCTGAGCCCTTGGTCACTGCCGTGTTTGGATGGCGGCCGCATTAGCTGTAAGGTTACAGGGTGAGTTTTATTCCCCATTATCCCTGCAGTGAATGTCTGTAGGGAAGCCACAAGCTGCTGTAGGCGTGTTTGGATTTTGCTGCTGGGATTGTGTACGATAGAAGCTCTTGGAGCCGTCTGGAGAAGGGCCAGGGGCTGGAGGAATTGCACGAGCTGCTCGGCCTCGCCAGCACCCTGCACTCCTGTAGCTTGGAGCTGATGGGTTCTGGCCCTCGCCCACCGCACAGGGAGAGTTGAACTGCGCTCCTTGGGGAGCAGAGAGCCTCGCCAGAACTTGTGGGCTGGGATTTTATTGTCTCTGTCCATATGCGGATTCCTTTTCTGCTTTGTGAGGGGGACACGGGCGCGTGATCACAGGAGTGTTTTAGGGGAGTGAAAGCTGTGGGCTGCGGAGAAGTGCTGTTCCGCAGCCAAAATCGCTTCCTTCGGATCCCGCTGCGCCCTGCTCCGTCCCGCTGTCCCCAACAGCAGTGTGAGGACCTTCCTCATGTCAGCTAGCAAGAGGCTGCTGAAAACGTGCCATCATCCAAAAGTCCCTGTGACTGCTCCCTTCTTGTTGCTTCTCGATGAGATCAGCCGCGTCCACATGGTGTTTAAAAAAAATGCAGGTTTTGTCATGGTAACAAGGCAGTGCGGAGGAGGGAAGCCAGGCAGAGGCAAGAGCCCTCCCTTCTGCTCTCCCCTGAGCTGAGTTTAACTGCAGTTTCCTGGCAGGGTGGTGAGCGCTGGCACCGGGGTGCTGCGCTGTGAGACAAGAAAAAGGGTGAAAGAAGGATGTTCAGGCTGCGTGGCAGGGCCATTAAACGTATATTGTGTAATCATCTTAGGGAGCAGGAAGAGAGGAAAAGACAGGGGTTTAATGGGCAAAGGCAAGGCAAGGAAGGCCCTGGACTCTTCTGCCTGTGATGTGAGAGAGCCCTAGGAAACATAAATGCTTTTTGTGCAGTGATCTTTTCTGTCCAAAGATCCCGCAGCACTTCCCGGAGGTGTAGGTCCTGCCCTGGTGAGAGGCAAACATCTAGAAGCCATTTTATTTTCATGGAGGCATCCAGGAGAGTTATGGTGCACGGACTAAGAGCGTGTCAGGGCTCCTGTTCCGTTTGCAGGGCGGCCCCTCCATCAGCACCTTAATCCTGGTGCATGCGCAACACTCACAAATCCGGCAGGGACGGAGCTTATTCCTCAAGCCGGGAGCGCGCGCTTGTGCAAGGCTCCGTGTTGCCCCGTCTTGTCCCCACATTGGGTTGGGGCAGAGCTGCTGACTCGCCTTTTGACCTGCTGCATCCCCCTCTCTCAGGCTTTCCAGGGACCCTTGTGCGGCTCCAGGCTCAGTGGGGAGAAGGCAGCGGGTCCCAGCAGCGGGTCGGGGAAGGAGAAGCCCCTTCTGAGCTGGGCTGGGTGTCAGCTCCTCTTGGGACGGGCTTAAGCCTGGCCAGACTCTAGGTGGGGCTGAAGAGTTGGAGATCTTTCCTGCACCCAGCCTGGCCTGGGTTTTAGTTGGGTTTGGGCACCCAGGAGCGTTCCTGAATGGAAAGCCCTTGGCCGTGGTCCCACAGCCCCTGCACCTGGAGATCCCGGGAGAGAGGAGAGACCGTCTCCCGGCGCCGGGGTCCCAAAGAGGGCAGAGAGGGGCTTCCCACCCCACGAGGAGGCAGCGAGGGGTAGCCATGGGCATCTCGTGCGGCTGACACGGGAGGGAGGTTTGCGGAGATTCTCATCCCGTGGGCGAAGGCTGAGTCACGGGCTGAGGGGTGCGTGCCGACAGGCGGGAGGAGGAAGATGCCAAGCGCGGGATGGAGCTGCCTCAGCCTGGCCCAGGCTCCGGCCCCTCTCGAGAGCCCCACCACCCCTAATGTCGCCGTGCGTCGCGGCAGGGACACCAGGCACCTTCCCAGAGCTGGCATCACCCGTTAATTCATGCTGCGACGTGCCTTCCTTCCTTCTTTCCCTCTCCCGTTGCTGCCGGGCTCCCTTTACAGCAGTTGCTATGATTCATGTTTGCTTGTGGCAGCAAATGGTTGTGCGCATAAAGTAAACCACGGTCCCCTTCCCTTGGGGAGAGAGACAGACAATTCCAGTTAGCCTTTGGAGACAGCTAAAGCTTTGCAAGGCTTCAGCCCAGCTCATTTTCGGTGGCTGAGATCAACCCAATTCAGCACAGCAGGTCCTGCCCAGCATGGCTGGGAGCAACTCGAAAATCCTCAAAACTTTGGCGGCCAAATGCTGACTAACATTTTTAATGCCTGTTTTGTCTTATCCCCAGCCCGTGCCTGGGGTGGAGAGCTCTGGTGCTCTGCAAACGTGACAGTCATGATTAACATGGAAGTTTCTAAAGCTGTATTAACCCTTTTGGGGTGGGCGTAGACCCCTTTCTCCTCCCTTTGGCAACATCTCGGGGCGCTGCTAATGGCGATGCCCGCACTGAGACTCACCGGTTCTTAGTTTTCATGCCTTTACCCCAGCTGAGCACCGGCAGCAGCAGATGCTGCGGACAGAGCGAGTCCCCACGCCGTGCCTGCCCACGCGAGGGGTAATTTGTCGCTGGGTTGTGGAGCGGCACCACCCAAACTCCAGTACGAGCTGGTAGAAAACCAGCGCTCGCCTGGTTAAAAAGCACAGGGAAGATGTATTGCTCACTCTGTAATTGCACAAGCTGAACGGGAGCCAGTTCTTGATTTCTTAGAAATAAGCAGAGCCATGTCCCAGACCAGTTTTCCCTTCGTCGCCAGTTGGCCGGGCCACGCCACGCGAGGAGCCCAGATCCAGCTGCAGCCTGTTCCGACCCCTGGGAACGGCTCCTGGGAAAGGAACGACGTGGATCCGTGGATCCGCATGCGGCGTGGCCCTCGCGTGCGGAAAGTGGAACCAAGGGACTGTCGTTCCGAGTGGGAAATCCCCCCCGTCGCAGCCGCTGGCTGTGACCCTGGGACGGCGCCGAGGGTGGGACGGGACGGCAGGATGGGGGCTGCAGGGGGGTTTTGGGGGGCACCGAGCAGCACCGCAGCGGACGAGGGGGGTTACCCACGGCAGGGCGGGCAGCGCTCAGCCCCGGGAACCCTCCGGGGGGGTTTTGGGGGGCACCGAGCAGCACCGCAGCGGACGAGGGGGGTTACCCACGGCAGGGCGGGCAGCGCTCAGCCCCGGGAACCCTCCGGGGGGGTTTTGGGGGGCACTGAGGAACCCTCCGGCTCCCGGGCGCGTTCCCGTGGGCTGCCGCGCTGCAGGACACCCGTGGGGACGGGAGCGGCGCGGGGCAGCGGCGCTGGGGTGGGACACGCACCCCCACGGCCCAAACCCCCCCGGCAGGCCCACGGGGCCGGGAAGGAGGGGGCGGGCCGCCCGCACATGCTCCCTGCCTTGTTTTGCAGGGCCCGGCGGGGCCGCCCCGTCCCGTCCCGCCCCGCCGGGGCCGCCCCCGGCCGCGCCGGGCGCTTAAAGCGGTGCGGGCGGCGGCGGGGCCGGGCTGCGGCACGGGCAGGGCTCTCGCCATGATCTTCGATCGCCTCAAACGCTTCTTGATCGTGCTGGAGGGTGCGGAGAGGGACGCGCCGGTCGCCTTCAGCCCCGGGCAGGCGGTGTCGGGCCGGGTGGTGCTGGAGCTGGCGGCGGCGGCGCGGCTCGGAGCCCTGAGGCTGCGGGCGATGGGCGCTGCCCGCGTCCACTGGACCGAGTCCCGCAGCGCCGGCTCCAGCACCGCCTACACGCAGAGCTACAGCGACCAGGTGGAGTTCCTCAGCCACCGCGACACGCTGCTGGCACCCCCAGGTACGGCGCCCACCCCCCCGGGGGGGCTCGCAGGGCGGGGGTGTGGGTGCACCGGAGACCCCAGGGGCTGAAATAACGGGTGCGTGGGGCGGCCTGGGACGCTCCGGAGACCCCAGCCTGCTGCAATCTGGGTGCTTGGGACACCCCGGCTGCTGGGTGCTCTGGAGACCCCAGCCTGCTGAAATCTGGGTGCTTGGAACACCCCAGCTGCTGGGTGCTCTGGAGACCCCAGCCTGCTGAAATCTGGGTGCTTGGGACACCCTGGCTGCTGGGTGCTCTGGAGACCCCAGCCTGCTGAAATCTGGGTGCTTGGGACACCCCAGCTGCTGGGTGCACAACACCCCAGCCTGCTGAAATCTGGGTGCCTGGGACACCCTGGCTGCTGGGTGCTCCAGAGACCCCAACCCACTGAAATCTGGGTGCTTGGGACACCCTGGCTGCTGGGCACACAACGCCCCAGCCAGCTGAAATTTGGGTGCCTGGGACACCCTGGCTGCTGGGTGCTCCAGAGACCCCAACCCACTGAAATTTGGGTGCCTGGGTCACCCTGGCTGCTGGGTGCTCCGGAGACCCCAACCCACTGAAATCTGGGTGCTTGGGACACCCCAGCTGCTGGGTGCACAACACCCCAGCCAGCTGAAATCTGGGTGCTTGGGACACCCTGGCTGCTGGGTGCTCCGGAGACCCCAACCCACTGAAATCTGGGTGCCTGGAACACCCTGGCTGCTGGGTACGCAACACCCCAACGTGCTGAAATCTGGGTGCCTGGGACACCCTGGCTGCTGGGTGCTCCGGAGACCCCAACCCACTGAAATCTGGGTGCATGGGACACCCTGGCTGCTGGGTGCATGACACCGCAACCGACTGAAATCTGCATGCATGGGGCGACGCCCCGGCTGCTGGGTGCTCCGGAGACCCCAACCTGCTGAAATCTGGGTGGCTGCTGGGTGCTCCAGACACCCTGGCCAGCTGAAATCTGGGTGCCTGGGACACCTGGGCTGCTGGGTGCTCCGGAGACCCCAACGTGCTGAAATCTGGGTGCCTGGCACAGCCATATGGGCTGAGCACTCTGGGGACTGGGGGAAAAGGTCCCCTTCATGCCCCCCCAATGCTGAGTGCACCCTGGGGGGCACAGCCAGACCCTGCTGCTCTCCAGGGCACCCTGGTTAGGGACTGGCCCCACCCAAGGCTCCCTCTTTGCTGTGGGTGCTCCCTGGCAGGGAAGCAGCATTGGAAAACTCCTGTGGAGGTTTCAGAGCTTGCTTTGAGCAGGGGCGGTTGGACTAAATGATCCCCAGAGGTCCCTTCCAACGCCAGCCGCTCTGAGCAATGCAGGCAGCATGGGGGTGCAAAATCTGGGGGCCCTGGGGGGCTTGGCTGCCCCCGGGAACGGGCTGGCCACCCTCCCGGAGGGCATCTCGGGGCTCTGGCTCCCGAGCCGCCGTGCAGGGTGGCCGCAGGACGAAGCAGAGCCCACCCGGGGAAGCTGCCCGGCTCTCGGAGGAGGTGCCCCTGGGTCATGTGTGCCTGGAGACACGTGGAAAGCAGAGAGTGCCCGGCACCCGCGGGACGTGCCCAGCTCTCATGTTGCAGCTGTGTGACCGCTGCTGCGGTTTAATCCTGGCAGAAGTATTCCTGTGCCACTGTGCTGCTCTTTTGCTGTGTGCTGTGTATCTCTGCCACCAGTTTGCCCAGGGAGGAAGTTCTGCAGGAGGGAGATAATCGTCTTAAATCTGTTTTGCCCACAGACAATGGTGAGGTCACCGTCTTGCAGGCAGGAAGGCATGAGTTCCCCTTCACCTTCCAGCTCCCTGAGTAAGTTGACTTTTTTTGTTGCCTTAATGCAAAGGGGGAGAGGAGCCGCTTGGTCTGTGACACAGGTCCTGGGGCACCTCGAAAATGAGATTCTTTCAGCAAAGCCCTTCTGAATTGCTCATTACTTACACACAGGACCCTGGCTACCTCCTTCGAGGGAAAGCACGGCAGCGTTCGCTACTGGGTGAAAGCCAAACTGCACAGACCCTGGTCGACAGTGAAGAAGGTGAAGAAGGAGTTCACCGTGATTGAACCCATCGACATCAACACGCCTGCGCTGCTGGTGAGTTCCCCCCACTCTGCCTCGGGGCAGCGGCATCCAGAACTTCCCTGGGAAGCCCACGGGGAAGGCATCTGCCTCCCCTCCGGCATTACAGTGCGGGCCTGATTTCCAGAGGGAATATTTACCCCCTGTAACTTGTGCCCTCCAGTGTTACCTGGACTGGGCAGAGGTTACCTGTGTCTCTTAGTTTCTGGAAACTTTAATGCATTGCGACAGCACCTTGCATCAGATACCTAAGAAGTTGCTGATGCTCCCCGGCAGGTTCCCAGTACCAGGGAGGTGCTTGCTTTGAGTTTCATCCTTTCTTACTAAATAGCTTAAATATTTCCTTTTCTCCAGGCTCCCCAGGCAGGTGCTAAGGAGAAACTTGCTCGTGCCTGGTACTGCAATCGTGGCCAGGTTTCTGTGACTGCCAAGATTGACCGAAAAGGCTACACCCCAGGTGAGGCGACATGCTGGTGCCCTTGAACCTCTGTGGGCCTGGGGTAGACTCCAGCGGGAGGGGATCTGGGGTCACTGTGAGCTGGGCTCTTGACTTCTGGCACGAAATCAGCCAGAGAGCTTTAGTGTGCGCACCTGATGCGGGCAGCCTCCTCGGGACGGGCTCCTGCTAGCTTAAACCTTGTGCCTGCGGTGCAGGATAGCATGCGCAACCCTCGGTCAGCCTATGCAGGAATTCTTGGGGCAGGACTGGGCTCCATCTCCCCTCCTCCAACATGTGCGTCTGTTGTGGTAGGTGAGGTCATCCCTATCTTTGCTGAGATTGACAACTGCACCAGCCGAGCGGTGGTGCCCAAGGCGGCCATCATCCAGACTCAGACCTTCATCGCTCGGGGCACCAAGAAGCAGAAGAAGCTGGTGGTGACCAGCATCGTCGGCGACTCCATTGCAGCGGGGAAGCGGGAAGTGTGGCACGGGCGGGCGCTGAAGATCCCGCCGGTGGGTCCGTCCATCCTCCAGTGCCGCATCATCCAGGTGGAATACTCCCTGAAGGTGAGGGGCCTCCCGGGGAGCGTTGCGGGCGGCTCAGCTCAGTGTTGAGCGTTTTCCCCTTCTCACTGGAGCTGTGTGCTCGTTGCGCCCGCTTTGGGCCGCTGCAGAGATTTTGGGGCTGATGATTTGTATAAGGTCTTGGGTTCCCCCTGCGCAGCTGTGGCTGCTCTCCCCGTTGCCGCCCGTGCACGGCACGAGGGCTCGTGCAGGAGCATTTGCATCTCCCTTTGCATCCCGCTGCAAGAATTCCCTCTCGGCCAGCTCGAGCCAGTGCTCTGGGGAGATATCTGCCCCGCCAGACTGGGAAAACACCAACAGCTTCCCTGCCGTCTTCTGTCTCTGAAGGTTTGTGTGGATATTCCTGGGACGTCCAAGCTGCTCCTTGAACTGCCGCTTGTCATCGGAACCATCCCGCTGCACCCGTTCGGGAGCCGCACCTCCAGCGTCAGCAGCCAGTACAGCGTCAACCTGGACTGGCTGAGCTCCATCCCGGAGCAGCCGGAGGGTGAGCGTCTCCCTCTCCCCGGGATCTGTCTGGGTGCTGCAAACCCCCCTGGTCAGCCCGCTGTGGATAGCAACGGTCGGAGCAAGTTCCCAACCTTGTCTCTTGCTCCAGGACCAGCTTTTGCTTTTTCACTTAACTTTTCGGCTGTGGTGCTGCATCTCCTGGGTTCTTTCCCCAGGGAACTGGGAGGGTTTGGGAAATGGTGCATTTCAAGCCTTTTACCTGCATGTCTCCCATTAATGGAGAGTGTTTCCTGTTCCCTGAGGGTTCTCTTCTCTCTTCAGCTCCCCCGGAATACTCGACGGTTGTGTCCAGCCCGGAGGCCGAGCAGAGCCTGGCTCCGCCATGCCGCAGCGAACTCGGCGGCATCCTGGAAGGTCCCTTCTTCGCCTACATCCAGGAGTTTCGCTTCCGACCACCTCCGCTGTATTCAGAGGTAACAAATCCCCCTGGGCTGGGAGAGCTGGTGCAGATGGCTGGGATGCGCCTGCTGCCGAGGTTTTTGACTCTAAACTTGGCTTTGCAGATTGATCCAAACCCCCCTTCAGACAACATCCGTCCGCGCTGCATGACCTGTTGAGAGAAGCACATCGGATGCAGTTGACAGCGTGGTGATCCCTTGGGATGAAAGCTTGTACCCTCGCAGCACTTCGGTCTGGAAATGGGGACGTGGCGGCCGTGAGACCAGAGCTCCCGCAGCGCCGAGACCCCGGCTCCGCTCGCTGCCCTCAACTGTTCTTGCTGTGACTGTCCTGCGGACCGACACCAAGCGTGGTGTCGTGGACTTGCACATGGTAGGAGAACACGTGAGACTCCGCGGTGCAGAGTGGCTCCGTGTGTGGTTGGGCCGGACGCGGAGGGTTAATAACCACCCCAGGATTTTGGGGTTCCAAGGGGGGGATAGTTGCTCTCCCCTTGCCTGCAGTGGCCGTGCTCTGGCAACTCCTGTCATGGAAAACAGGAGCTTGGAGGTATTTCTCAGGATTACTAGAGAATATTTTAATCTTGCTCGGGTTTGAGTCCCGTGGTGACGCAGGTGCAACCCTTTTGCTGTAACTCACCAGGACTGCAGTTCCCTAAAAAAGTAACGTGTCTTTTTCTGGCCAGATGAAGCAGAGTCTTCGTCTGCTGCTGATAATTTTTGCCACGAGCCTGGTGATGCCTGCAGGGGGAATGGTTTGAGCTAGTGTACTGAACCTGTAAAGGCTTCCATGGGCTGTTACCAGGGCAGAGGACGCGGGGGACAAATTTGTGATCTGTGGCAGCGTTTTGGTGCCGTTTACCAAGAACAGGAAATGTGTGTCGGCACCAAACCTGCACAATGTGCTGATGCTCCCCCATGATGGGGCTGAAAACCAACCCCCAAACTTGCGGTACCACCTCGGGGGTGTTGGAGCTGTGGCTCTGGCATCTCCCTGGTGCACAAGGAAAAGAGGAGGAAGCCTGGTCCGAGGCTGGTGGCAGCCACAAATGCTGGTGGGAGATGTGGAGTTGAAATGAGTCCTTCAGGGCCAGGAGTCCTGCTCAGAACGGGCTTGATCCTGCGCCCGTAGAGGGGTCGGTGGCCCCGGCACGGCGAGGACACAGCAACGTGTGCTCACCAGCGCGGGAACCGGTGAGCCGGGTGTCCTAGCAAAGACCACTCGAGTGTGCGTGCCGGGGCTGACCCCACTCGCTCCGGCATGACCTGAGCGGAGTTTGGGTGCTGAGGACCTTTGCATTCCCTCACTGAGACAATCCTGCCTGCGGGGCCGCTCGCTTCCCCGCGCGTAACCAAAGCCAAGCGTGCCTTAGCCTCCGTGCTGGGGGCCGCGCTCTGCTCGCTGGGGATTGTTCAGATGACTTTTATATCTGTGAATACTTTTGTAACGACCACTCTTGCCTCTGATCATTCTTTTTGTATGACTTTTTGTTTGAAATAAATTCCTTAACGCAGATGTTGCCTGGATATTTTTCTGTTGGTCTCTTTCTGCTGGATCTGCTCACCAGCTCTGCCCACACTTCCCGTTGCCCGGAGCCACGCAGCTCACGTGGCTGTCGGGATGGCGGAGCGGGAGCGCTCCCTCCCCTCGCTTCATCACCCTGCGGGCACCCAGCTCCACCCTGCGCCCAGTCCCACTCTGCACTGGGATTAACTGGGTCACTCAGCCAGCTCTGCTCCCCAGCAGGATTGGTCCCCCGCGCTCGCAGCTCCCCTGCCCAGATGCTGGGCTCCCACAGCGAGCACTGAGCGATGCTCCGCGCCGTGCCTCCAGCCCCTCCGCCTCCATGCAGGTTTGCCCTTTTTCCTGTCGCTGGCTTAGCGGGGCTGCGAGCGCTCCTGTTCAATTTTCCATGCTCGCTTCCTGTGTATCCGGGCTGCCGGAGGACAGATGCACTCTCCTCCACCCCGAGAGCCCAGCGGGGACCCAGCAGCTCCCACTGGCATGGAGGAGCCGGGATGCTCCCGCAGCAGCTCGGCTGTTCCGAGGAGGGTTGGATGCCGGCTGGGAATGGCCGCTGCTGTGTTGGAAGAGCAGAGGGGCTCCTCCACCTGCTTCCTTGTGTTGAGATTTGGTTTTTAACAGCATGTCTGTGCTCTGCATCTCTGCTGAGCACAGCAAATCTTGGCACGTGCAAAACAGGGCTTGGGTCGGGTTTAGTTATGTCTTCCACAGACCGTGCTGTTTATAAATATTGCTGCTGGAATGTGATTCCCCCCCCACTTCTTCTTTTTTGTTGTTGTTTGCCGAGCTGCTCAGCGCCGCGGCTGCGTCGGAGCACGTCCTCCCACAGCGGGCCAGGCGCTCAGCTGCGGCCCAGCGAGATAACTTACGCCGTGTTTGCCTGCGAGAGCCTGGTGCGTGTGCAACCTTTATTCAAATCTGGTTTTTATTTGGCATCCCTGGCCGCACCAAGCAATCTGCCTCGGAAGAGGATTAACCGGCCTCGCAGTGAATTTGTTTGCATCCTCGTTTGGGGCGATGCATGCCTGGATCTGCCGCTCACGGTAGCGGTGGCCGGTGCTGCGTGGCCGAGCCACGAGGCCACGCAGGGGCACGTCGGTGACATCAAAGGGCACAAACCGCAGCGCCGCAACCCCCCGGGATAAAGATGCCTCTGAAGGAAACCCTGTGATCAGCCCCGCCGGGGCCGGCGTGCAGCCAATCTCCGCCACGCCGGGGCATGGCACAAGGGAGCCATTCTCTGCCGGCAAACGCCAAGCGGCAGAGACGGCAGGGGGCTGCGGGTCAGACCCCGATCATCTGCCCTGGCCACACAAGGGGATGCTTATTCCCAGGGCCCGAGGGGGAGGAGAGCCGCCAAGCACCCGTCCGTGCCGCTGCGCCTTGCTGGGAAAGCACGGCACGCCGTGACGGTGACAGTCACGGGGACAGGCCGTGCCGGGCTGGGGAACCCAACGCCGGTGGGCACTGCTCCCGGTCCCCACGTGGGAGGGATCTTTCCAGCAGGAATTCTTGCAAATGCCTCCAGGTTTTTCTTGTAAAGCCGGACAGTAGCGCAGCAAGGCAGCGGGGGCAGAGCCCGTCTGGGTCTCGTGCCAGTAAAAGGGCTGCGCTCCTGAATCCTGAAGGGGCTAAAAATACCCTGTCTGGATATTCGGAGCTGCCCCGGAGCCGGGGTGAGGCACGGACCCCCTCCCGGCAGCACTTTCACAACTGCTGGCTGTGCCGCTGGTGCTCTCTCCAACCTGCTGTTGTTTACCTTCCCCAGCTCCAAAGTCCTCGTCGAACAGCACAGCCTGCTCCCCTCTTGGTTGGCACGGGGGGGCTCGGGGCACGCGGGGGCTGCCTGGGGGTCTGCTGAGCCAGGACAGCCCCGGGCCACGCGCGGCGGTGCCGGCCGCGGCACCGAGACCCGATGCCGGGCAGGAGGTGCGTTACACGATTACAGTGCCGGGGGTATTTATAGCTCTTGGCCCCGCGTGTTGGAAAATGCTTCCCAGACCACCCAGCAAAATCTGCTCCTCATGAGGGGCATGGAAACTCCCCCCCGCCCCAGCTCTGCTCCTCTTTCTTTTGCTTTTTGCCCTTCAGTCCCAAAAACCTGCGGGACCCCTCTGCCCCGGGCACTGGGGTGCCAGGAACCCCCGCTCCGCTGCGGCTCATGGCTCTGCAGGGTGCTGGGACACCCTCCCCTGCAGCTGCCGGCCCTGCAGCCCCTTTCTGCAGCGTGTCGGGGGGCTGCTCCTTCCCCCCCAGCTCTCCCCATCCCCGGAGGATGCTCGGTCCCGGCACGGTGGCCGTGGTCTTCGCTCGAGGCTGTTGTCCTCCGGCGCAGGGTCAGTGGCAGGGGGCCAGTGCAGCCGTGCTGCGGGGACAGTGACACGCGAAGCTCGCGGCCGTCCCAGCGCTGGCAGGGACAGAATGTGCCGGTGCCGGCACAGCCTTGCGAGGGCCGGGGATTAGCTGCGCGGCTCCTGCCTCCCAGCCCGGGCGTCCATCCAGCTCCCAAAACAAGCGCCGCCTTCCCCCAGCCCAGCTGGGCTGAGCCCTGCGGGGTGCAGCTCGCCCCAAAACACCCGCCATGGGGGCACGGGGGGCTGGGCTGTCTGCGGGGGGGTGGTCGGTGGTGATCAATATGGATTCTGTCCGAATGGGGATGCCCTGCTCCGTCCTCGCACTGCACATGGGGACGACGCGCTGCCCAAATTCAGCATCGTTGCAGCCGGGGGGCCGCTGGGCTCGCACCCTGGGGAGCAGCGAGTCAGCGCTGATGGGTGCTCAGGAGCACGGGGACCTGCTCGTCCCCGGGTTACGGGACCCATGCTGTGCCAGCGGGTCCCTGAGCACCTCGGGGACACGCACACGGTCCCCAGCAGCGCTGGGCCTTGCTTTGGGTTTGCTCCAACCCCCGGTGCTGCGAACGGCACAGCTTGGCCCCGGCAGCGTCTCCGGGGTCCCCCGTCGCATGGCGGTGGCAGAGCTCTGCCGGGGCGCCGGGAAGCAGCCATGCACCCTGACATGCCAGGGCAGCATCGCGGCCGTACTCCGCCCGCTGACTCAGCCGCCTGTTTGCCGGAGCCGCTCCCACCCACGAAAACCACAGGCAAAGTCCCCATATCCCTGCGCCGGGGCTTTCCCCGCCGGCTTGACAGGAATTGCAGCTTTTCCCCAGCGCGGTGGCCGAGCTGGCGCGGGCAGCAAGGGCCTCCGGGTGCAGGCGAAAGCTGCGGCGAAACCGGGGCTGGTTTTATGCCGAAAACCAGGGTGTGGAGCAGCCGGATGGATGCGTTGCATGGGCCATGTGTGCTGGGAGCATCGTGCCGGTGCCAGCAGGCATCGCGGTGCTCACCGAGGCACCCCGCAAGCCCCGATGGCGGCAGGTGCTACCGGTGCAGCATTTACCGCAGGGCCGGCTGGTGCCGTGGGCTGCCGGGAGCAAACCGCTGCCTTTATTCACTACATGGAACCCAACCCCTTGTTTCTTTGGGGCCACCCCCCCCCATTTGGGGTCCATCACTGTGGGGCTGCCCGCCCCTTCGCGCGGTCACTGCTCTGACCCTCGGGCAATGGAAAATTTTTATGACTTTTTGACTTTTATCCAGTTGTTTGGGAGAGAGGAAGGGACCGGGCGCCGGGCACAAACATGTCTATGTATAAACAGCGGGGACCATGGCGGGGGGGCTGGCGCCGCCGGCGCCGAGTGCTGGCGGGGACCCACCCCACCGAGCCGGGTGTCCCCCCTCCCACTGCGACCCCAGCGCAGTGTCCCAGAGCCGTCCCCGCAGGGATGCAAATATTTTGGCTTTGTTCAAAAAAACACCACCACTAAAATAAAAAAAAAAAAAAAAAAAAATCCCCCCACCCGAGTCATCCGCCGGCAGCATGTGATGTGTTGGCACACAAACAGGGCGCGTGGGGATGGCGCTGGCCCGGCTGGGGACGCGGCACAGCTCCCACGCCAGCACGCGGGGACGGGATGGGATCTGCGGCTGACACGGCACGATGGGACTTTGCTCCCGGCGCCGCTCCCCACCCCGGCCATGTTTGCCGTCACTCCCGGGCGCTGCTCCGCGAGTTGTGCAGAAACCCCCATCTGCCGTGGGGTGCCCGTCCCCTGCCACGTCTCGGGGGATGCGGCGCAGCGGCACCCCGTGCCCCGACCACCGCATCTCCCTGCGGCTAAAACCTTGCTCGCGCGGGGCATTTGGCACCAGGGAGGATGCGAGCGGCACCACTGCCCTGCTGGCGGGCTGCCCTGGTGCCGGTGGGGACGCAGCCGTCCCCAGCTGAGAGGCGAGGAGCCGTCACCGCTGCCCTTGCTGGCGGGCTGCTCCGGTGCCCGTGGGGACGCAGCCGTCCCCGGCTGAGAGGCAAGGAGCCGTCATCCCTGCTGCTCCCTGTCGCCCGCCACCTCGGCCCCGCTCCCAGCGTGGCTCCTGCGATGGGGCGACCCTGGCAAACCCCACCGCTCCAATCCCCCCATCTGCTCCCCAGTCTCAAAGTCTCCAGAAATAGGGTTGTGCTCCTTTTTTTCTTCCCCTTTCCCCCCCCCACTCCTGCCAGAAGCAGCAATTCTGAGCTGGTTTCACGAAAAAACCTTGAGCCAAGCCCAGTTTGGAGGAGGGGAAGACTGAGCCAGCTTGTAGGGATGCCCACGCCTCACCAGGTGCTTGCAATGAAACCCCCTCCCCATTTACTGACCTCATTAGCAAGCCTGCACCCAATTACTTTTAAATGCACGGGTTTATGTGGAGCAGGGAGAGGGATTTTCCTGCCTGGCAGCTGTGTAAATGCCACCATATCCCAGCACGGTGATGAAGGCGGTGATAGCCTGGGGGGTTCCCAGCTGGTTGGAGGTGGCTGCGGCGGGCAGCGCCGGTGGGGAGGGCGGCCACGGCTCCACCAGACGGTCCCAAGCCAGTTCGCTCCGCTTTCCTGGCAGTTTTGTGTGTGAAAAAATAAGGGAGAGTCAATCTGCTTGAAAAGAGCTGGTAAACACCGGGAGAGCGGATCGGGGTGGGCGGGATTGCTCTTGGACCTGTATTTATTGCTTGGCTGGTTGCTTGCTCCGGGATCGGCCCTTTCCCTGTGTGCATGGATGGGGGTTTGCTGCAAAAATGGGATTATTTTGGGAAATGGGGCTCTCTGGTTCCTGCCAAGCTAGCTATCCTTAGTTCAACCCCAGCCGCCTGCTCGAGCAAAATATGTTTATGCTGCAAACCTCTGGACGGCTCCGCTGCCAAGCGGGCGGTGGAACACGTGTGCTGATAAGGGCGCCGCGTCCTCGCCTTCCAGATCACCCGATAGCCGGGGAAGCCCAGGGGGGTGGCTGCCTGGCTCCCGATGCCCTTGGTTTATGATTTCTTTTACTATAATAATAAGATTTTGGTTGGGGGGGTGGGAATTCAATAGCTGTGGCTTTGCTGCACCAGGCTGCTGCCAAAGCCTGGAAAGCTTCTGCCCTGCCAGAGGCTGAGCTGCCCCTGGGGCTGCCGGCCCTGAGAGCAGCCATCCGAAAACATTAAAACTGAAAGAAAATATTTCCTGCCATCACCCGGGTGTTTCCCGCGTGGCAGAAGGAGAAGATGGTTTCTAACTGCTGCTCCCGGCTCGCGCACTGGGGCTTGCAGCATCCCGGTGGGATTTTGCAGTGGTCTGAGCACCAAACGCAGCCCCGCAGGGGATGGGGCAGCTCTGAGCCCCTCTCGGTGGGGAAAAAACATTCACTATTCAATTTTGATGTTGCTTCGAGACATTTTCCATTCTTGGGTTTGGAAATAACACTCGCCCCGGTGAAGCTGTTGCAGCAGGCGAGCTCAGCCTGACGCGAGCAGGAAAGAGCTGGGGGTGCTGGGCGGCCACGGGCCCTGTTTGCAAAGTAAAACTGCAGTTGTTGTTGTTGTTGTGACACCCTTACGGTTGCGAAATGTCGGCGCTGAAATACCCGTGACTTTCAAAACAAGCCGAGCCCAGCTGTGGCCAGTGGCCATCTGTCCAGCTGCGGTCCCTGCAGCCCCTTCCCCGCTGCACGGGCACAGCTGGGATGCCTGTGCCAGCGATGGTTGGCGGGGAAGAACCCCAAAAGCCTTTCTTAGGGAGGAAAAGCAAAAATTCCCCAGCTGCAAGGGAGATTTTTCTACCTGAGGGTCTGCCGGGCATCCCGGCCGCAGAGGCTTTGCAGTGCTGGGACGGGAGATGAGCTGCCTGCCCCTTGGTGAGATGAAACCTTGAATTCTGCTTAAAGAATTAAAAAAAAAAAAAAAAAAAAATCCTAGGGATTGGTTTGTTTGCTTAGAGATTAAGTCAGAGCAGCTCCTGAATGGTCACCCAATCCCCCCGGGAGTGGCTGGCATTGTGTAGGTGGTGGCAGCGGTGGCTTTTTGCCCGGCAAATAATCCAGCTCCCTGCCATGGCTCGTGGTCCGGCTGGGCTCAGGCACCTCGCTGGCATCGGCTCCTCTCGGCTCGGGGAGGGAGAAGGGGTGTGGGGAAGGGGCTGCGAGAGGGACAGACGGACGGACGAGGGAAGGGGCTGCGAGAGGGACAGACGGACGGATGAGGGAAGGGGCTGCGAGAGGGACAGACGGACAGATGAGGGAAGGGGCTGCGAGAGGGACAGACGGACAGATGAGGGAAGGGGCTGCGAGAGGGACAGACGGACGAGGGAAGGGGCTGCGAGAGGGACAGACGGATGAGGGAAGGGGCTGCGAGAAGGATGGACAAGGGAAGGGGCTGCAGGGTTGCAACCTTCTCTGCTGCCCATGCTAAAACCAGGCTGCTGCTCTGCGGGGCTGCATTTCCCCGGGGCTGGGAAACAGGTTAAACCCCTCGATCCGGGAGCAAGATCCCAGCCTGGACCCGCAGGGATGGATCCTGCCTTCCCCGGGGGCTCAGACCCCCCAAGAGCTGGTGTTGGTGGGGCCATAGCAAACCCCTACGGCTGCTTTATGGTTTTCCTCTGGTGCCGGCCTGGGCATGAATCCCCCAAAATCAGGGAGCCCAAAGCAAATCCTCAGGCTCCGAGCATCTTCCCGCAGCTCCGGCTGGCTGCGCCGCGTGCTTTATCAGGATGCAGCGCTGAATTTTCCGCTTCGCAAAAGCGAGCCGAGGCAGCGCGGGGTAAATCCACCCGTGCGCATCCCTGATGCCATTTGCTTTTGGGGCCACGTCGCCGGGACTCTGCGGAATAGGGAGGGAATAGGGGGAGGTTTTTCCCACTTGGGGCAGGGATGCTCAGTACTCGCCTTGGCCGGCAGCACCCTCGGCATTTGGGCAGCGGTGGCACCGGTGGGTGTAAACAGCCGTACAGAAATAGTTGGCGTATCAGGCAATATAAAAAGGCATCGCAGGACATAATCAGATGTTGTCCTCTAAAAATAAAAGGCAGTGGGTCTTAAATTAGCTGCCTGTAAAGGTGTCAGGGTACGCGTGTGGATGGCTGCGGCGGCTCTGCTCACCCGGGGGGACCCCAAAGCTGGGGGGACCCCACGGCTCAGGGTGCCTTTGGGATTGATGCCGGTCCGGCCACGCTCCCGCCATCCTCCCGTGCTGGGCTGAGCTTTATTTTCCCCGTGGCGGTGGCTTTTTGCCGCTTACCCCAGAGCTGTCTCAGGAGGCGTTGCCCGTTCGGTGTGATGACTTGCCCGTTCTCAGGCAGCGCGTGGTGGTGGCTCTCGCCGGGCGTAACCGATGCCCTGCGGCACGTCTGGGTCCTGCGCGGCGTCGGATCCGGATGGAGGAGCGGGCAAGGTCACATCCCGGCTGCAAAAGCTGACCCAGCGGCTGTCCTTGGGTTGCTGGGCTGAGAGCAGCTCCCAGAGACTCATTTGGAAAACAGTCCTGTGAAATTTAAACTAATTAGAAAGTCCTGAGCCGCTTGCTCACACTAATTGGCAAGGCCAGCTTAATTAGTTTTCCCCGGCACATCGCCCGTGGGCTCTGCGCGGCACCGTGTTCCCAGCAGAGCACCGGCCAACTCGGGACATGTGTGGGAAAGGATGCGCGGGGCCGTCGGTGGGGACGGGGCTGTTCCCGAAGGCGTCGGGGGGGACGTGAGTGGTGCTGCGGGTGGGATGGATCCCCGGAGGGTGACCCCACGGGGGTGATGGGGGGGTCTCCCGTCCCCCCCCCATCCCCAGGTTGTTTTTAACGCAGCAGTCGGGACTGGCTGTCCTGGCATGAACTTGTTCCATGAACAGGAACGATTAACCGGCGGCGGTGCTGGCCCTGAGCCGGGCAATGTGTTTACCACCACCACCACCCAACTGTGCCCAGCCGTGATCCCGGTGTCGCTTCCTTCGCTGCTCCGGCCCCAAAAACAGACGGTAAACAGGGGCTGGGGCTGAAACCTGAGTGCGTGCTGCGCTGAGCTGGTAACTGAATACTTCCTCTGCACGTGGCTGGCCTGGTGTGCTCCGACGGCGAGCCCGGCATCGCCCAAATCCCAGTAAAATTCCTAAATCTGATCTCTCCGGCTGGGTTTCAGGGGCCGGGGGGATGCTGGATCCCCAGCCTCCAGCCCATCCCCAGGGATTTAGGGTGCAAGGGTGGAGGCTGTGGGTGACGCAGGGGCCCATGGGGTGGTGTGGCGGGGAGGGAAAGATGGATTTGCTCTGCCGGGAGGTGAGGAAGCACCGCGGGGATGCGGGGCTGGTGCCACCTCGTGGCTCCGCCGGCAGCGGAGACGCCCGGGACGTGCGGTGCCGGACACCGGTGGGCACGGTGGCGGTGGGCACGGTGGCAGTGGGTCCTGCACGCACACAGCCGGCCAGGACCCCCAGCCGTGGGAGTGACGCCATCGCAGCCGTCCCCATCCGCAGAGCGCCGGGAAGAGCCGTAAATCCCAACCCACCCACAGCTACCAGAGGTCGCGCGGGGGAACGTGCCGAAACACAGCCGTGTGCCGCCCCGGCTGCGCTCCCCGGTGCATTATCTCCAGTCAGCATCAGCGCGGTTTCCGCCCACGTGTGCCGGTGCTGTGAGCATAATTTTGGTGAAATCCCTTGCAAAACACGACCGGAGCTAAAAGCAACAGCAAGGAGGCTGAGCTGTACGCCAGCAGCTGCGGCAGAGGCACTGCGGCTCTGCCGGCACTGCCTTTCCCACGGACTTCCCCGTGCTACTAACCCCATTCTTTTTTGGCTTTTTTTTTTTTTTCCCTTTTTTATTTTTTGCACTCTCAGCAAGTAAACGCTGACGCCTCCAGCCCCTGCACGCAGGGCAGACAAAACCGCAAACCGCTCTTCGTCTTCAGCAGCATCTCCAGTTCTGGCCCAGATAAGGCCCGAGGCGGCGGCGCGGCCCCGTGCAGGGGTGCTGGGGGTCCCTGCCCGCGCCGCGTCACCCCAGCTCTGCTGCCTGGCTGCATCCTCCGCAGCGCCGTGGATCGCCCTCAGTCTAAATCCTTGCTGTAATCTGCCTGGTCAGGCAAGGGAAGCCATCTCAGCCCTGCTGCTTTGTTCATTTATTTTAATTTTTTTTTAATTTTTGCGTGTTTTTGACATTTTGGAAGTAGCCGGTGTTTGGTGCTGGGGCTGTTTGTGCCCCCTTCCCGCAAGGGCTGGAGATGCTGGCCCCAGCTGCGGCAGGAGGCAGCCAGCCGGGATGAAGCTCTGCCTCTTCTCCTGATCTGGCCGAGGAAATACCCTCAGCCCCGGCTGGACTCCGCAGCCGCCTTCCCGCGTTATTTATTGCCAGTGACAGGTTGGGCGTGGGAAGTGCATGGCCAGATCCTGGCTCTATACAGCGCTGCATCTGGAGGCATCGCCTTCCGTGTCCTGGAAACCAGAGAACTCCCTGAAAGCGCTGGTGCGACCACAAGCCCGCGGCGTGGGTGCTCAGCATCCCATGGGATCCCCCCTCGTCCCCCTCCTGCCGTCCATCCCCGCTGCCCTAGCCTGGCGATGGCTACAGCACCGGTTCTCCAGCGATGGGTCCCATCCTTCCTCATCCCTGATGATGATGGGTTTGTTGGAGATGAGCAGGGCGATGGCGACCGGCAGCTGGCGCAGCTCCTGCCTTCCCTCCTCCTCGTCCTCCTCCTCATCCTTGTTCTCCTCCTCCTCCTCACTGGCTAGGCAGCTGGAGCAGCTGGTGCTGCCAGGTGGTGGAAATCCGGCCGGGCTGAGCATGTCCTGCCTCCGGTAGGCGAACGACAGCTCCTTCTCGCAGCCCGCCGGGCACGCCACCGCCGGTTCTTCAGCCACGGGGCTGGGCTGCAGCGTGCCGGGCTGTGTGCCGGTGTCGGTCATCTCCTTGCCGGGGTTGAGCTCCGTTAGCAGCAGCTCGGCTGGGCTGAAACTCTCCGAGGGCTCCACAAAGCCTGGCCGCGGCTGGCCCTAAGGGTCGGATGTGTTTGGGGTGGGAACGCCCCATGCCGGGGCCGTGCACAGGCGCCTGCTGGGGTGCAGGATCCGGCCCCTCCTGCACCTTGTATCTCACCTGGCTCATTTCGCTGGCGGAGAACTGGATGGCTTTGCTGCCCACGGGCTTGGGCAGGGGTGGGAAGAGGAGGCGGCGAGCCCTGGGGAGGGGGTGGTTGGTGACGGGGTGGGTAATGGGGGGGGTGGCCAGAGCAGGGTGGGGGTGAGGGTGCTGCCGTCACCTCTTTTTGCTCAGCTGGTAGATGGTGGCCATGGCGGGGAGGCTGAGTGAGATGCCCAGGTACTTCAGGTTGGATTTCGGCGCTGCTCCCTGGGGACCTGGGGACAGGCACGGCTGGATGGCGGCATTTCTCTCCCCAGCACCCCGCGTGGGACACAGGAGCCGTTTCGGGGCAAGGGTGAGCACCCCGCGGGGAGGGGACGGGGTCTCCAGCCATTACCCAGCGCCTTGGTCTGGAAGTGCCGCCAAGCGCTGCAGGTCCCCCCGCTCTCCGCCGTCACCTCCCAAACGCCCACCCTGTAGGCTGTGCCGGGCCGTAGGTTTTGGAGGGTGTAGCGCGACGCCGCGGCGTCCGCTTCGCTGTCTGGGCAGACGATAAGGAGCAGGCGGCAATCCCGCAGGTTGCCGGCAGCGCCTTCCTCCTGCCCGCGGGGAGCGGGGGTCCCACTCACAGGTCACGTTGTCCCCCTCGGCCACGTGGCAGATGAGGTACTTGGCCAGCGCCCCGGGGCAGGCGGCACGAGAGGACGGGGTCCACCACAGAACGGCGGCATCCTCGGCGCTGGCGTTGATGCGGATGGGCACGGCCAGCGAGGCTGCACGTGATGGTGGGGGAGTGCAAAAAAAAAAAACAAAAACCCAAAACAAAATGGGGGAGCATTTTGGGAACCCCCCTTTTTGCAGTTAAATCGGGCGCAGGTGCTCTGTATTTCCGTACGTACCGTTGCTGGCGTAGTGGTGCTGCAGGGCGAAGGTGGACCAGCCCCGCGCTGGGTCCCAGCCATGCACGGCGAGGCGGTAACATGCCGGTACTTCCAGTGCTCCTGGGGCAGGAACCGGGGAAGCTGGTTAAACCCCAGCCAGGATCCGGCCCCAAGCAAGGGAGATGGGCGGGGACCTTGGGACGCTCCCTTGCCTCTCTCCACATGGATGCTCTTGGCAGGGAAATCCCGCTGGATGCAAAAGCCCTGTTTCAGGGCTCCTGGCAGCAGCTGCCGTTCGAAGCAGTAGACGAAGCCAGGGCTTGGTGCTTCCCACCACACCGACACGGTGCCGCCGGACACGCTGATGTCCTTGAAGCCGAGATCTGGGATGAAATGGGAGGTGCGAGGGATGGCTGGGAAAATAATTCCCTCGAGGCTGCTGGGGCACTCGGTCCTTCCGCGGGGCAGGTACCTGCACGCAGCTCTGCCGGCACACGGAGCTGCTGCGCCGGCCCCGTCCCGGCGGCGTTGGCCACTGTCAGCAGGATTTCATACTCTGCTCCGGAGAGGGTGAGGTTGTGCGCCGTCACCTCCCTCCCCAGCACCACGGGTTCCTCCTCGGCCGGCTCGGTGCAGTGGCACGCCAGCATGCGGGCGTGCAGCGTGTAGTTGACGTCCCCCTGCTCCTTGGGGGCTCGCTGGGGAGGGAGAGGCAGCGGCTCGGAGGATGAAAAGGCGGGGGGACGCCCAGGAGGGTCCCAGGGGATGCTGCCGTACCTGCCAGCGCAGCCTCAGCACCCGCTGCCCATCTGTCCCTAGTTTTCCCAGCTGGTAGCTCAGCGCCGGGCTCGCCAGGATTTCTGCGAGAGGAATGAGCCCGGCTGAGCCACCAGCATTTTCAGGGGCTGTTGGGATCCCACGCGCTTCCTCTCTTCTTCCTCACCCTCAGGAATGAAGATGGAGCTGCTCCAGTCACTCCAGTAGCTGCTCCAGTGGGGGGGCTTGTACCGGAGCTGGACCTCGAAGGCACCGGCCCCCCCCAGGGTGCAGGTCACTAAAGCGGGGTGGCAGGGTCAGGCGGGGGGTGACACCCCCCCCTTTTCCCCAGCTTTTGGCCGTTGCCAGGTGATGGGGGACCAGGGGGGAGGATGGGGCAGAGCCCCCCATCAGGACCCGGCAGCACCGCCGGGAGATGCTCGTCCCATGCATCCCAAACTGACCTGAGCCATCCTTGTCTGTCACTGTCTCGCACATCACCTGCGGAGAGACCCGGGACGGAGGCACCCGCCCAGTAAAACCGGTACGTTACTGGGACATGAACGCAGATGCTGCCCTGTGTCCCCTGAACATCCCAGGGGCTGGGAGAGCAAAAGGGGGTGCAGGGGACATGGTGGCTGGGAGGGTCCCCTTGGCCGGGGGACCATGGCTCTGGCCCCAGGACCCTCCTGGCAGCAGTCGAGAGGGGTGGGGGGTCCCCGGCTGCAGGGGGTTTCGCTGGGGACGAGCGGCCAGATTTCATCCGTCATCGTCATTAGTCTAATCTGGGGTTTTGCCTGTGTAATCCCCATGAATCGCAGCCTGATCCTGTTACGGGCGGCAGCGGGATCCTGTGGCCAGGAGGATGGGGCAGAGCCGCTAACGCCGCGAAACAGATGGGACACGGATGGGTTTGGGGGGGGACGGTGGCATCACCGAGCCCCTGCGCTCTCCAGGCTGCCGGGGCTGCCACAACGCTATTGACCGCCCCGTCGGTCACTGCCGGCTCCGGCAAAGAGCGTTTTTACCTGTGTCCAGCTGTGGTCACCCGTCCTCTGGAAGCGAGCCTCCCACTGCAGCGGCCAGCCCCCACGCTGGCACAGTGACCCCGGCACCCGCAGCCACAGCTGGCCACCGGTCTTGGTGAAGGGCATCCCGGCAGGCGGTGGGTCTGGCTTGACTGCAAAGACGCGGTGGTCTCGTGGTTATCGGTGCCGGTGCTGGCACCCAGCCCGGCCCCACGGGCGCTTACCGGCCTTGTCGAGGTACAGCGTGAGGTTGGGGGTCCTGTGGACGCGGTCCCCCCAGCGCGCCTCCACCCAGGCCGTGGCGTTGGTGAGGACATAAACGTGCTGATGCTTCAGGGTGTACGTCGTCCTCGCGCCCGCCTCGAAGTGCTGGCACATCCTGGGCGTCACGTAGCTGCGGGGGGGGAGCGGGCGCAAGGTCGGATCCGGGTGGGCAGCTCTCGCCCTCTGGGTAGGCTTGGGATGTGGAGGGTACGTGTCCCCATGTGTCCCGGTCCGGACACATCCCATGGGCTTCCCGGGACGCGGTGCCCATCCCCACCACGGTGCCTGACTCACCAGAGCGTCAGGAGGTAGGAGGTGTTGCCGGCGGGGCCGTGGGGTGGCCAGGAGCAGAGGAACGAGCGGGAGCCACATTGCCTCCAGCAGGAGAAGCCTGGGGCCGCAGCGGTGCCTGCAGGAGAGGGCAGCGGCTGGTGGCTCCCACCCCTCCCAAACCCCGGCGGGTCAGGCAAGGCTGGGATGGAGCAGCCGCGTAGCCATTGCCCGATCACCGCGTTGCTCGCCCGGAGGATTGGAGCAGCCACGCTGGTGGTTCTCACCCAAAAAACACCATTTCCCCCCTCCCCGGGGATGCAGCGCTGGCCAGTGCTGCTCGCCCCGACTCCCGCCAGCCACCGGCGGGGATTCACCGGGCTTTACTCTATCCCTGTGGTTTTGGGTGAGCGTCTCTCTCTCACAGCGACAGCTCCCCGGGCCTTATCGCCCCCGAATCGTTCATTGAAAGTTCTCTGAAGTTATCTCTCATCTCCCAGCGCCGCAGGAGCACTTACCGCCCCACGCCAGCGCCGCCAGCAGCCACCCCAGCATCAGGCACCCGGGGTGTCCCACGCCAGATCCGGGGCTCCGCTGCCTGTCCTGGCTGCCCGCTCCCCCAGCACCCGGCGGGTGTCCCCCCCCAGCTCGGCGGCAGCCCCGGCGCTCAGTGCAGCTCCTCGCACCCGATGTTTCCTCTTCTAAAAGCTTGCCGAAGAGCGGCTGTTCCCAGGCAGGGCAGAGCGTGAGGTGTGATTGCATACCTCACTTTTACCAAAACCAAAAGAGAAAGCAACCAAGATATCTCCTTTTTCTGCCGGCATGCTTGCCGGGACTCAGCCAAACCCTGCCCCGGTTGTGCCGCGTGCCCCAGCCTGGTGAGAAGTGCAAGGTAAGCAAAAGAGATGTCTTGGGGTTTTGAGGGTTTTTGGCTTTTTGGGGTTTTTTTTTGGTTTTGGGTTTTTTTTTCCAAACGGCATGTTTTTGATCCCTTGCCCGTAACCGGGTGAATCTCAAGCAGCTGCGCCAAGGTTGGGGGTTGTTCGGGTTTTTGGCTGCACACGTGTGCGCACGGCTCTCGCCGAAACCGGGCTCCTGTGCCCATCCCCAGCACGGTTTGTCCCCCGCAGAGGCGAACAAAGCCCCAGTGAGGCAGGAGAGCGCGGTGTCGCTGGGACGCCGGCAGCCGCGTGACGGGGCGGGTGACCCCGGGACGGCGGAGCCGGGTGGCACCGAGGGCCGCGCACAGAGTCCCCTTGTTCCCGCAGAAAGCGTCCCCTTGTGCGGCTTTTGCTCGGGGCCGGAGCAGCGGTGGCGGGAGCGTCCCTGTGCCGGGACAGCGCTGCCAGGCCCCCCTGTCCCGCTGCCACAGGCACGGCCGGGGTGGGAGCACAGAGGGTCCCCTGGCACCCCCTGCCCTCCCGCCTTGCTGTGTGCACCCTCCTGCCCTGCTAGCTGGGGGTTCACACCATGCCGTGCCAAACTGTGCCATGCCAGGCTTTGCCATGCCACAGCATACAGTAGGACCATGTTGTACCTGGCCGGGCTGTGCCATGCCGTGTTAAACCGGGCCAGGCCATGCCGGACCATGCTATGCCAGACTGGGCTGTGCCATGCCATGCTGGACTGGACTGGGCAGCGCTGGGCTGTGCTGTGCCAGCCATGGCACAGATTTGGCCTGGACCACACCAAGCCAAGGGGCCTGTTCCCACCCTGTGCCCTGCTGTGCCAGCACCAGGCCGTGCCATGCTGGGCTGTACCGGGCCAGGCAGACTGTGCCAACCCCGGGCTGTGCTGTGCCAGCCCTGGGGCATCCTGTGTTGTGCCATGCTGTGCCGCGCTGTTCCAGCCCTGTGCCGTGCTGTGCATACCAGACCTGTGCTGTCCTGTGCTATGCCATGCCGTGCCAGTGCTGTGCCAGCCCCATGTCATGGCAGTGCTGTGCCAGCCTTGGGCTGTGCCATGCCAGTGCTGTGCCAGCCCCAGTCTGTGCTGTGCCGTGCCAGCCTGTGCCATGCTGTGCCAGACCCCACCATGCTGGGCTGTACCGAGCCAGGCAGACTGTGCCAGTCCCAGCCCATGCCAGTGCTGTGCCAGCCCATGCCAGTGCCGTGCCAGACCCTGCCATGCTGGGTTGTACTGAGCCAAGCAGACTGTGCCAGCCCTGTGCCATGCCATGCTGTGCTGGCCCTGGGCTGTGCCATGCGGTGCTGTGCCAGTGCTGTGCCAGCCCTGGGCTCGGTGCTGTGCCAGCCCCATGCCGTGCCAGTGCAGTGCCAGCCCTGGGCTCGGTGCTGCGCCAGCCCCAGGCTGTGCTGTGCGGTGCCGGCCCCGGGCTCGGTGCTGTGCCGGCCCCAGGCTGTGTCGTGCGGTGCCATTCCAGTGCCAGCTCTGTGCCATGCTGTGCCATTCCAGTGCTGTGCCAGCCCCGGGCTGTGCCGTGCTGTGCCAGCCCCATGCCGTGCCAGTGCTGTGCCAGCCCATGCCAGTGCCGTGCCAGACCCTGCCATGCTGGGCTGTACTGAGCCAAGCAGACTGTGCCAGCCCTGTGCCATGCCATGCTGTGCCGGCCCTGGGCTGTGCCGTGCGGTGCCGTGCCAGCTCTGTGCCAGCCCCGTGCCGTGCCAGTGCTGTGCCAGCCCCGGGCTCGGTGCCGTGCGGTGCCGGCCCTGGGCTGTGCCGTGCGCTGCCATTCCAGTGCCAGCTCTGTGCCAGTGCTGTGCCAGCCCCGGGCTGCGCCGTGCGGTGCCAGCCCCGGGCTCGGTGCTGATGCGCGTCCGGTGACGCGGCGGGGCCGCTGGGCGGCGCCCCGGGCGCACCGGGCGGCCCGTCCCGGTGGCAGCGGGCGGAGCGGGCGCAGCGGGAGGCGGCGGCGGGCGCGGCGGGATGGACGAGCCCAGCATCCTGCGGCGCCGGGGCCTGCAGGTGAGCTCCGGGCAGCGGCCGCGGGCAGCGGGGCACCGGCGGCGGCCCCGGGCACGGCGGGGCGGGGGCGGGAGGGAGCCGGGGGGAGCCCGGCCCCGGGGAGCCCGGGGTGAGGTGGGTGCTGTGGGTGCGGGGCTGCGAGGGGGGGGTGCTGCGGGGGCGGGGGGTGGGTGCATGTGAGATGGGTGCTGCGTGTGCAAGAGGTGGGTGCTGTGGGTGAGAACCGGGTGCTGTGTGTGTGTGTGCAAGAAGTGGGGTGCTGTGTGTAGGAGTTGGGTGCTCTGGGGGGGTGTGTGCAAGAGGTGGGTGCTGCAAGCGAGAGGTGGGTGCTGTGTGCATGTGAGGTGGGTGCTGCGTGTGAGAGGTGGGTGCTGCAAGCGAGAGTTGGGTGCTGTGTGCATGTGAGGTGGGTGCTGCGTGTGAGAGGTGGGTGCTGCAAGCGAGAGGTGGGTGCTGTGTGCATGTGAGGTGGGTGCCATGCGTGTGCGAGAGGTGGATGCCGTGCGTGTGTGTGAGGTGGGTGCTGTGTGTGAGAGGTGGGTGCTGTGCATGAGGGGTGGGGGTGAGCAGCGTGTGACAGGTGGGACAGGAGCCAGGCACCCAGCGCTGGGAGTGGGGCAGGGTACAAGCCCCAGCCACGCCATGGGGTGCTGGGGGGGGCACCCGCCTGTGCAGGGGCTGGGGGCTCCCATGGGAGCACCCTGGTCCCTCCAGCCCAGCGCACGATGCCAGTCTGTGCGGAACCGCTGTGCCGGCACCCATGTGCCCCTCCGAGCAGCCGCCTGCTCCATCACCCTGCGGGCCGAGGGGCACCCGTCCTCCCTGTCCATCCCGCACCCGCTCCCCACAGGGACCCCAGCACCCGCTGCCATGCTTGGAGGGCAGAGCTGAGCGCTGAGCCCGATTTTCCGGGTGAGCTCACACCTCCGTCCCCATCTGCAGAGCGGAGCCGCAGTAACCGGGGCGCCCGGCCCGAGCTGTCTGGGCGGTTGGAGGATGGCACGGCGCTGCCTTCATCCGAGCTGGCAGCTCCGCGGGGCAGCCGTGCTCCGCCGCACGCTCTGCCCGGTGCGGGAGCCGCATCCCCACAGACGCGGCCGGTCGGAGCCACGGCCGTGGGGTTCGGGGTTCTTGGCCGTGGGTGTCGCTCCCAGCAGTCCCCGGGGACAGCAGGGGACCATGGCCGCGTGCCCGTATCCCCATGGCGGTGGGGTGGGAAGGGGCTCCCGGCAGGGAGCTAATCCCAAAGCGCCGAGCAGTGCTGCCGTCCCTGACGCCATCCCCGATGCCATGCCCGCAGGGATCAGCTGGTGGTTAATCCTGGCTCCCACCGGGACCTGCTGATGGGAGATGCACTGTGCTGGACGGGCGCATCGGGCACCCCGTGGGTGCTGGCCCCGTGGCGCTGCCCCACGCGGGTCCCCAGGGCCCTCGGGGGATGCTCTGGTTGTCCCCAGGGATGCAGTGTGGCCGGAGAGCCCCCGGCAGTGATGGGTGCTGGGTGCCGCAGGACCACTCTGCACCCTGGCACCCATAGATGGGTGGGGAGGCTGCACCACGGGGTGGGGGTGAGCGTGGGGGACAGGGGTGTCTGTCCTCTGTCCCACTGTCCCATCTGCGCCTGGCTGAGTAAGTAAAACCCTCGGCGTGACCCTTCCCGGCCTCTTCCTCTGCTCAGGGGCCGGCAGCACGGCCCCGGGTGTGGGTGGAGGAACGGGCTGGGCGACAGCAGGGCCCGGTGAGGGTGCTGGGGGGCTCCTGCTCCACGCAGAGACCCTGCACCCCCTTCCCCATTCCCGGGCCTGGGGTCACCCAGCGATGCTGGGTGCACTGGGACACCCACACCCGCCCCGGGCACCCACCCCCTGCACCCACGCCACCCCGGGGCAGACGCACACCCGTGGGCCCCGAGGCTGCCGAGTCCCTGCGTGCCCAGGCATGATGTCACCCGTTGCCATAGCGATGCTGCTGCATCACTGCGTCGCAGCGTGCCCCAATCCAGGGATTTCCGCGGGGGCTGCATGGCGTGGGTGACAGCAGGATGGGGTGCAGGCACCCCGGGGGGGTGTGGGATGCATGGGTGCTGCTGCGTGCCCCCTGATGGGGGGAGCTCCCTGCCCCCGTGGGGAATGTGCCCACGCTACTTAGGGGTACGGGGCTAGCAGGCAGTGGCAGTGGGCGCAGGATCAGGGCGGTGATGGGGCATTAGCCGGCACGTGCGCCCACCACGTGTGCCAGCATCCCGCGGCGTGCCGGGGCACACACCGGCCTGGTCACGCCGTGCCCCTCGCAGCGTGCCGGTGGGATCTGTGCCGCGCTCTGTGGCGTGCCCAGTGGCACACGGGTGGGTGCTGGCTCCGTGCCGGAGCTGGCCAGTGCCCACCGCGCCGGGAGGATGGCGTGGGCCAGCGTTCCTGCCTGCACAGCTGCCCTTTGCCCTGTTGCACCACCTGCGAGCAAACAGCTCTCGCAAGAAATATTCCCAGCGGGAAAAATAAACAGCGCAGGGGCTGCCGGCTGCTCCCCACACCCAGGGTCGGGGGGACGGGGTGAGGGACAGGGCGCAGCCACCGCCCCGGGGCCACACTCCAGCCAGGCGGCTGGGTGCTGCTCCCGCTCCGCCACCCTCGTGCCCTTGCTCCCAGGCCTGGCCACGGGGCCACCAGCCCTGGGGACCTCGGAAGGAGGTGTCCCCTTGTGCTGACCCCGGGCGAGCGATTTCTCACCCTCCCCTGGCCCGGCAGAGCCGCAGCACCCCGGGCACGGTGAGCGGGGACCAGTCCTGCGGTGACAGCCCGGTGACGGGGGCCGGCTGCAGGCAGTGAGGATGCTGCCGGGCACGTGGCCACGGTTGGGACCCCCCGATGCCGTGGGGCCACACTCTGACCCTGCTTCTTGCTTTTCTCGTTGCAGAAGGAGCTGAGCCTGCCGCGGCGAGGAAGAGCGTAAGTCCCCGAGCTGGGCCACCCGGGGTGCAGGACGGGGTGTCACCGGGGGGGCCACGCTCGGGGACGTGGCACTGGCACTGTGGGGGGCAGCGGGGCTGGGCGGCGGATGGCACCGGGGCTTGTCGTGCCCAAATCTGGGATGGCATCGCCGTGTTCTCCGATACCGGAGGGACCTGATGTGCGTGTGCTGGGGTGCCCTGGGGTGTACTGGGGTGTGCTGTGCTCTGCTGCAGGTGCATTGGGGTGTATTGGGGTGTGCTGGGGTGTTCTAAGCAGTATTGGGGTGTACTGGGGTGTACTGGGGTGTGCCGTGCTCTGCTGCAGGTGCATTGGGGTGTGCTGGGGTGTTCTAAGCAGTATTGGGGTGTACTGGGGTGTACTGGGGTGTGCCGTGCTCTGCTGCAGGTGCATTGGGGTGTGCTGGGGTGTTCTAAGTGGTATTGGGGTGTGCTGGGGTGTTCTAAGCAGTATTGGGGTGTGCTGGGCTGTTCTGGGGTGTACTGGGGTGTGCTGTGCTCTGCTGCAGGTGCATTGGGGTGTATTGGGGTGTGCTGGGGTGTTCTAAGTGGTATTGGGATGTACTGGGCTGTACTGGGGTGTGCCGTGCTCTGCTGCAGGTGCATTGGGGTGTGCTGGGGTGTTCTAAGTGGTATTGGGGTGTGCTGGGCTGTTCTGGGGTGTACTGGGGTGTGCTGTGCTCTGCTGCAGGTGCATTGGGCTGTACTGGGCTGTACTGGGGTGTACTGGGGTGTACTGTGCTCTGCTGCAGGTGCATTGGGGTGTACTGGGGTGTGTTGGGGTGTTCTAAGTGGTATTGGGGTGTGCTGGGCTGTACTGGGGTGTACTGGGGTGTGCTGTGCTCTGCTGCAGGTGCATTGGGGTGTACTGGGGTGTGTTGGGGTGTGCTGGGCTGTACTGGGGTGTACTGGGGTGTGCTGTGCTCTGCTGCAGGTGCATTGGGGTGTACTGGGGTGTGCTGGGGTGTGGTAGGAGGCTGTTGCAAAGCTGCGCTGGGGTTGTGCGTTGGGGTCTGTCGGAGTGTACTGGGGCTGTTCCGGGGTGTTTTGAGGTGTTGCAGGGCTAATGCAGGGGGGTCTTGGCGCTGGGCTGGGGCTGTCGGGGGTCACGGGGCTGTGTGCTGGGGGGCGTAGGGGCTGTGCTGGGGGGACACTGGAGGGCACTGGAACAGTACCGGGGCTGTGTTAGGGAGGCACTGGAGGGCACTGGAGCCATACTGGGGCTGTGTTAGGGATGCACTGGCGGGCACTGGAGCCATACTGGGGCTGTGTTAGGGATGCACTGGCGGGCACTGGAGCCATACTGGGGCTGTGTTAGGGAGGCACTGGAGCCATACTGGGGCTGTGTTACGGATGCACTGGAGGGCACTGGAGCCATACTGGGGCTGTGTTAGGGATGCACTGGAGCCATACTGGGGCTGTGTTAGGGATGCACTGGCGGGCACTGGAGCCATACTGGGGCTGTGTTAGGGATGCACTGGAGCCATACTGGGGCTGTGTTAGGGATGCACTGGAAGGCACTGGAGCCATACTGGGGCTGTGTTAGGGATGCACTGGAGGGCACTGGAGCCATACTGGGGCTGTGTTAGGGATGCACTGGCGGGCACTGGAGCCATACTGGGGCTGTGTTAGGGATGCACTGGCGGGCACTGGAGCCATACTGGGGCTGTGTTAGGGATGCACTGGAGGGCACTGGAGCCATACTGGGGCTGTGTTAGGGATGCACTGGAGCCATACTGGGGCTGTGTTAGGGATGCACTGGAGGGCACTGGAGCCATACTGGGGCTGTGTTAGGGATGCACTGGAGCCATACTGGGGCTGTGTTAGGGATGCACTGGAGGGCACTGGAGCCATACTGGGGCTGTGTTAGGGATGCACTGGAGGGCACTGGAGCCATACTGGGGCTGTGTTAGGGATGCACTGGCGGGCACTGGAGCCATACTGGGGCTGTGTTAGGGATGCACTGGCGGGCACTGGAGCCATACTGGGGCTGTGTTAGGGATGCACTGGCGGGCACTGGAGCCATACTGGGGCTGTGTTAGGGATGCACTGGGGCTATACTGGGCCTGTACTGGAGCTGTGCTGGGGCTGCGGTGTCTCAGCACCGCCGGTGCCCCGGCACATCCCGGGAGCGGTAACGGATCGGGGCCGCTGCTGCAGCGGGCCGGGCGCGCCGGGGGCTGCCGAGCCGAGCCGTGCTGTGCCGAGCCGTGCCATACCGAGCCGAGCCGTGCCGCAGGGGCGGGCCCGGGCCCGGCGGGCCGAGCAGGGAGCCCCGGCGGGGCCGCCGCTGCCGCCCGCCCGCGGGAGCCGCCCAGCGCGGGGGCAGCCGGTGCGGCGGCGGCGGGAGGGGAGCGGAGCGGGGCGGCGGCGGCGGCGGTGGCATGAAGTCGCGGCGGGACAGGCTGAAGATCCCCTCGCTGACCTTGGAGTGAGTCGGGGACGGGGCTGGGTGCGCCGGTACCGGCACCGGGAGCGGGTGGCGGCACCCCGGGACCATCCCCCGCCCCGGGACCATCCCCCGCCCCGGGGCATCCCCCATCCCGGAGCATCCCCCATCCCAGAGCATCCCCCATCCCACTGCATTCCCACCCGCAGGCCGCAGGTCCCAGCCCTTCCTCCCGTATCCACAGCCCTGGACCCACCGGTGACCCCCACCCCCTGGCAGCACCGGACCCCTCAGTGTCGTGTCCCCCCCCAGCCTTAGGCCCCGCAGGTCCCTGCTGTCCCCTGCGCTCCCCCTCCAGCTCTGCCCCCCTCCCCTCTCTGCCCTGCCTGCCCCCCAGCCCTGCTCCCCGCTCCAGCCCTTGCCCCCTCCACTGCTGGCCCCTTCCGGACCCCCCACCCCAGCCGGGGGGGCTGTGCCATCAGGGTGCCCACCGGCACCCGCTGACGCCGCGCTGGCACGTCTTGCCTTGCAGCTTGTCTCCAAGCAGCCAGAGCCCGACGCTGCTGAGCCCCTGCAGCCCCTGCAGCCCCTGCAGCCCCTTACTAACCCTGCACCCCTGGAGGTAAGACCCCCCCAAACCCGCCCCAGGCACCGCAGCCGCCAGCTCCGGGGCAGGAGGGACCGAGCAGGGAAGGGGGAGAGGTGGAGATGTGGGCAGCAAGGTGGGACCCCCAGCATGGATGCCCCACGGGGGCCCGAAAGCGGCTCTGTCTTCTGCAGGGCGCATGGGGCAACACAGCTGGGGTCTGTCCCCAGCCCTGTGCACCCCGAAAGTGGCCTGGCCATGCCAGTGGGCTACCAACCGGTCCATTTTGGGGACCCCTGATGGGAATGCCATCGCCGTAGCTCGAGCTCAGGCTCTGAGCATCCTCGGTTTTTGGGGGGGATTGCCTCGAAACTGGACCAGGACAGGGCATAGTGATGGCAGCAGGGTGGGAGCAGGGATGGCGCCTTCCTCCCACACGGGAAACCTCCCTTGCTGTCTTTTCTGCTCTGCCGTGGGGGAAGGGGAGGGGGGGCTGCTCTGGGGGACAGGGGCCCCCCACCCAAAATGCGTTGAGCCCCTTGCGGTGCCCTGCCGGGTGCCGCCGTCGCAGAGGCGGGAGGCCGGACCCTGCGGCGCGTGCTGGCTGCGCTCTGCCCCGGGGACAAGGTGCAGCGGGTGTGCTGGCACCCGGCGGTCACGCCCCGGCCCTGTGCCCCATGGCACCCGTGGGGCAGAGCTGCGGCCTGCCCAGCACCCATGGGTGACGCCAGATGCCTCCATCCGTCTGTCGGGGCTGGCAGCGGGTGAGGAGGAAGCAGCAGGGAGCTCTGCCGCTGCTCAGCAACAGGCAGAGCCATTTGTTGTGGGCAGGCGGGAGCCAGGGTGCTGCCTGCACTTTGCCTGCACACCGGGGTCCCTGCCTGCTCCCCTCCCTCCACGAGCCCTGGCTGGCCACCCCTTGCCCGCAATGACCACGGCACGTGGAACAGCAAGCGCGACCACGCGGTTGCTCAGTCGAGGCCTCGGGGAGGGCATTTTTGGGATGCTCGTGGTGGGGATGGAATGGGGACGAAGACAGGGACGAGGATGGGCAGTCTGGCAGCGCCCCGGGTGCCTCCACGTGCTGGCATCTTGCAGCTGCTGGGCAGAGGCGAGGGGAAGCGCGGTGCTGCCAGGCTCGGTGCTGCCCTTTCGCCAAGCTGAAACCCTGCCCAAACCCACCGTGGTTGGGATTTCTGGCCGTGGCACTTGCCAGCTGCCACCCGGCAAGCGTGGCAATGCCGTGCCAGGCAGTTCAGGAGGCTCCGCCGGCCCCGGCGTGCCACCGCATGGGTTTTTGTCACTGGTGCTCAGGAGGGTGGATTTCACTGGGTCTTTGCTCGGGATCTCCCCAATTAAATATGAAAGCTGGCGTGGGAGTGAGGTTGCGGGGCACTTGCCGGGGTGCTTCCGGGCAGTCGCCCTCCGAGCACGGCATCCCGTGGGCCGCAGGACGCTGTTAGGAGAGCGCTCCCCCCCCAAGGGAGAGCCAGGCTCTGTGCCCACCCCTGCTGACCTGGGGGGATTTGTGCCCCTCGACGGCAGGAGTGGTGGATGCTGCGTCTCCAAGGTAACCCTGACCCCCTTTCGGGGTGCTGCCCTGTCTCTATGGTAACCCCAAGCCTGCATTTTGGGGTGATGTCCCATCTCTGTAGTAACCCTGACCTCATTTTGGGGTGCTGCCCCATGTCTATGGCAACCCCAAAGCCGTTTCGGGGTGCTGCCCCACCTTTATGGTAACACCAAGGCTCCATTTTGGGGTGATGTCCCATACCTATAGTAACTGTGGCTCCATTTCGGGTGCAGCCCCGTATCTATGGTAACCCTGACCCCATTTCGGGGTGCTGCCCCATCTTTATGGTAACCCCAAGCCCCCATTTTGGGGTGCTGCCCCGTCTCTATGGTAACCCTGACCCCATTTTGGGGTGCTGCTCCATCCCCATGGTAACCCTGATCCCGTTTTGGGGTGCTGCCCTATCCCCATGGTAACCCTGACCCCATTTTGGGGTGCTGCTCCATCCCCATGGTAACCCTGACCCCATTTTGGGGTGCTGCCCCATCTCTGTGGTAACCCCAAGCCCCCATTTTGGGGTGCTGCTCCATCCCCATGGTAACCCTGACCCCATTTTGGGGTGCTGCTCCATCCCCATGGTAACCCTGACCCCATTTTGGGGTGCTGCCCCATCTCTATGGTAACCCCAAGCCCCCATTTTGGGGTGCTGCTCCATCCCCATGGTAACCCCAAGCCCCCATTTTGGGGCGCAGCCCCATCTCCACGATAACCCTGACCCCATATTGGGGCGCTGCCTCCTTTCTATGCTACCCGTCCCCCCCCCCTCCCTTTTGGGGGTGCTCCCCCCGTCTCCATGGAAACCCCGGCCCCGTTTCGGGGCGCTGCCCGTCTCCATGGCAACCCCGGCGCCGCGGGGCGGGAAGGGGCGGGCGGCGGCGGGAGGCGGCGGCGGCGGCGGGAGCCCGGCCCGGCCCCGCTCCCGGCCCCGCTCCCGGCCCCCGGCGCCGCTCGGCCGTGCCGGTGGATGCGGCCGGGCCCCGGCGGGGCCGAGGCGCCCGCGATGTCGGACCCGAGCTGCTGGGGAGCCGTCCCGCCCGGGTACCGGGGCCAGCGGGCCGCCGGCGCCCTGCTCCAGCGCTCCAAGAGGTACCGGGCGGCGGGGGCCCTGCACCGGGCCGGGGGGCACCGCGGCCGGCGTGGGGTGGGGGGGGGCCTTGCACCGGGGGGGTGCCTGGGCTGGGGGGGCTTTGCACCGGGGAGGGCACCGGGGGGCGTGGGTTGGGGGGGCGCTTTGCACCGGGGAGGGCATCGGGGGGCGTGGGTTTTGGGGGGGGGGTTTGCACCGGGGGGGCACCGGGCTGCGTGGGTTCGGGGGGGGCTTTGTACCGGGGGGGCACTGGGGGGCGTGGGTTTGGGGGGGGGGGGGTTTGCACCGGGGGGGCACCGGGCTGCGTGGGTTGGGGGGGGGGGGGTTGCACCGGGGGGGCACCGGGCTGTGTGGGTTCGGGGGGGGCTTTGCACCGGGGGGGGCACTGTGTTGGGGGGGGGCTTTGCACCGGGGGGGCACCGGGCTGCGTGGGTTCGGGGGGGGCTTTGCACCGGGGGGGGCACTGTGTTGGGGGGGGGCTTTGCACCGGGGGGGCACCGGGCTGCGTGGGTTCGGGGGGGGCTTTGCACCGGGGGGGGCACTGTGTTGGGGGGGGGCTTTGCACCGGGGGGGCACCGGGCTGCGTGGGTTCGGGGGGGGCTTTGCACCGGGGGGGCACTGTGTTGGGGGGGGGGCTTTGCACCGGGGGGGCACCGGGCTGCGTGGGTTGGGGGGGGGGGCTTTGCACCGGGGGGGCACCGGGCTGCGTGGGTTCGGGGGGGGCTTTGCACCGGGGGGGCACTGTGTTGGGGGGGGGGGGCTTTGCACCGGGGGGGCACCGGGCTGCGTGGGTTGGGGAGGGGGCTTTGCACCGGGGGGGCACCGGGCTGCGTGGGTTCAGGGGGGGCTTTGCACCGGGGGGGCACTGTGTTGGGGGGGGGGGCTTTGCACCGGGGGGGCACCGGGCTGCGTGGGTTCGGGGGGGGCTTTGCACCGGGGGGGGCACTGTGTTTGGGGGGGAGCTTTGCACCGGGGGGGCACCGGGCTGCGTGGGTTGGGGGGGGGGCTTTGCACCGGGGGGGCACCGGGCTGCGTGGGTTCAGGGGGGGCTTTGCACCGGGGGGGCACTGTGTTGGGGGGGGGGGGCTTTGCACCGGGGGGGCACCGGGCTGCGTAGGTTGGGGGGGGGGGGGGGCTTTGCACCGGGGGAGCACCAGGCTGCGCGGGTTCGGGGGGGACTTTGCACCGGGGGGCATACATGGGGGAGGTGCGCACCGGAGTGCATGGTTTGGGGGGGTGTCTTTCCACCGGGGTGTATGATTTGGGGGGGGCTGTGCAGCGGGGAGGGCACCCCGGGATGCGGGGGGGGGGGGTGCAGCGGGGGGTGCACACTGGGGTGCATGGGTTGGGGTGTCCTTGCACCGGGGGTGCACCCTGGGGTGTGTGGGGTGGGGGGGGAGCTGTGCACCGTGGGTGCATCTTTTCGGGGGGTGCTGTGCACTGAGGGTGCATCCTCAGAGCTCCGAGGTTGCCTGGGGTGGGCTGTGCCCTGGGGGGGGGGGGGGGGGTTGGTTGGGAGCCCGGTGCCATGGGGGGTGCAGAGCTCCGGGTCCCGGGGCATTAGGGGATGCACATTTTGGGGTGCTGTGCGCCAGTCCCAGGGGGTGTGGGTTGGGGGTCTTTGCAGCGGGGTGCGTATTTGGGGGAGGGTCTTGCATGCACAAGGGTGAAATACCCCTGTTAGCCCCTGTGCCACGGGCACCGCACCAATGGGTGACGTGTCCTGAGCTGGGGAGAGGGTCCCCGGGTGCCCGGGGGGTGGGAAGGGGCCATTCCCTTGCAGGCAGCCATGGGCAGGACTGCAGGGGGGCCAAGGGCTCACACCCCCTTTGGCCGTGGGGCTGGGGGCTGTGTTGGGGGCTGCTGCATAAATGGGGTGCTAGTGGGGCTGCCCCAGCTCTCCAGCTGGGCTTGGCACAGGTAGGTGGGACGTGTCCCCGAGGAGGGGGACAGGCAGCACCGCCGGCCCTGGGAGAGGTGCAGCGAGCACCCGCTGAGTCCCCGGGGGCGGGTGGTGGAGGCTGGCACCTCCATCCAGCAGATTTGGGGTGCCGTTGCCAGCCCAGGCATAAAACCCTTCCACAGCTTTATATAAAAAAAGGTGTTTAAGACAGCGCGGAGGCAGAGGGGAGATGTTCCCATTGTGAATGTCTTTTAATATTACTGTGGGCTGGCACGAAGCGACACGGTTGCTTAGCAAACGTATCCATCCAGCACCGATCCCAGCCGCGGGAGGGTACCTGCCTCGCCCGAGCTGCGGGCATTACGGCTGCCAGCACGTGAGGCTGGGAGAGCAGGACCCTTAATAAATGAGAAAAGGCGTTGGATGGGGTTTTCCAGCCTGGGGTGGCTGAGCCAAGGGGGCCCTGGGAGAGATGTGTAATTGGAGAGATGATCCAGGTGGTCATCTGTCTCCAGCTGAGCATGGTGAGGCTGTAATTCTCATGAAGGGCAGAGGATTTGCTCTTCTTTCACTGGTATTCCTAGAATCCACGGCGAGAACCGGTCTGGCCTATTTTACAGCGGGCAGAAAGCGTATGGTGTTATTTAGTGGGATTAAGAGGTCTGAGAGATCCTAATTTCCCGCGGGGGGATGCTGAGGTGGCCGATGTGGGGCAGGATGGTCGGTGGTTTGGTGGCTGACGGGGCTCTTCTCCTCCATGGATGCTTCCTGTGGCTGTTCACACCTCGCACACCGCAGGAAAATGTGCCAGCAGACCTAACAGGTACCGCTTCCTACCCACTAATGGGAAACTGCGGCACAGGGGCGTGCAGGGATGCGTCCCGAGGAGCAAGGCAGTTTCTTTAGGTTGTTTTCTTGCAGCGCAAAGAAATAAATAAGTCTTGACGTGACTTGGTACCCCGCAATTCCCTGCGAGGATTTGGGATTGTGCTCTTGGGAGGTGCCCAGAGCGGTGCTCGGTGCTTGGGGGCGGGTTAATACGAGCAGCCGCAACGCCAGGCTTTCGGCTGGGGTGGGAAGAGGGGCCAGGGCGGCTCTGCGGGGCGATGCCGGGTTCCTGGTGGGGGTTGTGAAGATGTGGTGGGGGTGTGCGTGGCCCGTGCCAGGCAGCGCGTTGTATTTCATCCAGACCCTGGTCCCCAGCCTCCCCCATCCCAGCCTCCATCCCCGGCGGCAGCCGAGCTCAGTGCTGTCAGAAGTCACGGAGAAGAAATGTCATGGCGGAACTGGGGACGCAGCCACTTTGTTCAGCAGGTTTCAACTTTAAACACAAACTTATCCCACTGGAAAGAGATTTTTCCAGGACGTGGTGATCCACAGCACTTCCCCAAATCTCCAGGCACGTGAGTGCCTTGAGCCCTTTTCGGGGATATGGAGGAAAAAAGTTATCCACAGCCACATGAAGAAGGGAGCCGGGAGCGCCGGCTCATGCTCTTAATCACGCGGCCGGGAGCGGAGCCGCCCGCTTGTACTTTGAGACTGCGCCTGCTCCCTTATCGGCCTGACCCTGCCCTCGCAGCCGCGCTGCTCCCACCAGCCTGCACCCGCTTTGCCCCAAACCGCGGGCTTTCTGCCTGGTATTCACCGCCCGGCAGTGCCCAGCACTGGGCTGGCATCTGACGGACGACGCTCTACCATCCTGGGAAGTTTTAGAGGTCGGATCCTGCGGGAGAGGACCAGGATGCTGCGGTCCCTCCACGCGTTTCCCAGCGACGGCCCTGCCTACGGCCGGGTGGTTTAGCGTGACCCTCGCTATTGCACGGTGCTGACTCCTTGCCACCCAACGCCGCTCGCCCAGATCCTGGCGGAGCCGTTTGCTGGATAGAAACATCAGCGCTGTGCTGCGCAGCCGGATCCTGCCCTTCCCACAGCTCCGAGGAGGCAGCCTGCGGGAAGCTGCCGGATTTTGCTCCATCTCCTGCCTGTGGGCATCCCGGCCGTGCCGTGCCAAGGCTGGGTGCCGGTGCAGGTGCCGGCAGGCGGTGGGAGGTGCCGGTTCCTCCTGGCAGGCAGCCTTGGGACGGGTGACACATTATTTTGCTCCAGGCTTCAGGGTCACACCGGCTGTCATACACTTTCCGCATCCTTTGAAATCAGTGCTGGATGGCAACGGCAGCGCCGAGGTCGAGGCAGCCTCAGCACGAGCAGCGCGGGAGATGCTGACGGCAATTTTCCACTCCATTTTTGGTACCGAATGTGCAATTAAGTGATGGAGGCAGAGAGGGCAGCAACCCTAGCTCCTGCCTTCAGGGCTCGGCAGCTCATCTCTACCCCGAGGCTTGTTTCTAGCCCGAGGTTTCCGTGCCGTGAAGGATGGGAACCAGCTGTAGATGATGCATCAGGCGAAGGGGGGTTAAAATGGTGCAAGATGGTTGCGGAGCCGAGGGTGGAGCGCGCGGAAACAGGAAACGTCGGCCTCCCTCTGTGTCACCATTACTGGAACTTGCTTCGTTAAAGGTTTGTTTTCACTTCCAAAATGAAACCGAGCAAGCAGGAGCGAGCCCCTTGTCCCCTGGGATGTCCCCCGCTGCAAGACGCAGATGCACATGCACCCGGGTCCCGGCGGCAGGACCGAACGGCGAAGCGGCACCAAAGCTGGCTGCTCTCTGCAGCCCTCCTGGTTAACAAACCTCTGCTCGTGCCGCTTCAGTGGCAGCGCGGGTTCGCTCGCAGTGCTTCGGTTTCCCATCCGTCACACGGAGCCGGCGGTGGCGAGAGCCTGTGGTTTGCTCTTGCTCCAGGGGTGGGTGCTGGGCTGTGAGCTCGCAGCTGTAGGTGCTGCAATCGATGTTCAAGGCTGCGTTTAAGAAAGCAAACCAAATGGAGGGGCCCGGCAGGGGCGGGAAGGGGTGAATGGGTGTTGGGGGAGGTTCTGCTTCCCCCCCAGCACCACGGCTCAGCGCCGGTGCTGAGCAGGAGGCTCCGAGCCCTCCGAAGCCGCTGCAGCTCTGGGTGAGCTCGGGGCAGTCGGGGGGGTACATGCCCCAGGAGGGCACCCAGGGACCCCTCATCCAGGATGCAGGGAGGGTGCAGCTGGCAGAGGAGGGTTTTGGGGGGGCCCCAGGCAGCCTCCCCAGTCGCCAGCTTGGCCAAGACCTTCAGTCTCGAGCAGAAGAGTTGGGGCTCCTGGTTTTACGGTGGGAGCGGGAGGAGCCCCGGGTGGGGGAAGATGCCAGCAGAAGGTGCCGGGGTGCCGGGCATCGCGTGCCTGACCACGTGTGGGGAGCTCTGACCACGTGTCGCTGAGGTTGGCTGTGCATCGGCGCTGTGTACATCCGTCTGGAGGGACGGCGCGTTGCAAAACGCCGTCCTTTGCACGCCAGATACCACTTCTGCCGTTCGCTTCTGGTTTGGGGATCCGGGGAGAATCCCCTCGCCTCGGGTTCATCCTCTGGATTTTGCATGTGTACCGGGCCGTGGCGTGATGTTAAACAACGTCCTCTAATTAGTGACATACAAGCGGGTTCCTGCTCCCAGCCTGGCAAGGAAATTCAATGTCGCCTTTGCAGAATTTGCAGCCCGAGGAAGCGCAGATAGAGGAAAGGGGAGGTCGTCCTCATGCTTGCATGGCAGCTAGCACCAGGTTCTGCTCCGCGCTGTGGTTATCTGCAGTTCCCTCTCTGCAGAGAGTGAAAGAGAACTTAAATGAGCCCGTCATATTTTAAACAGGGTTGAAAGGGGCTGCGTACGGTGGGAGTGGGGCTGCAGCATCCCTGCGGGCAGGTGGGCTTTTTGAGGCTGGGCCATGCTTGCAAGGCAGCCTTGGGCTCGGGGCTTGGAGAAGGGCTGAGAGGAAAGGAAAAAGGAAATTCCTGCCAGAAGGATTGAAATCTTGTGAGTTGGGAAGGTGGGAATGGAGACAGTGAGATGGAGACCTGGTGCTTGCAGATGTGGTCTTCCAGTTGTTCCAGAGAAGCTCTGCGGGATGCTGGGGTGCGGCACTGGGATAGCAGTTTTGGGGTGTTTGGGATGTTGAGGTGCCGGCGCTGTCGGCATGGACCTGTGTGCGGTGCTGCTTTTCACCCGGCGCCAGTGCACGGGGCTTCCTCCTGCTGCCTGCTGGACCTCTGCGGAGCCGGACCTCTGCGGAGCCGGACCTCTGCCAGGCCACCGCAAATGCCCAGCGGCACTGCAAAGTCTCAGGGGGTCGGGGACCAACCGTCCTCCCCGCTGTGACATGGGGACCACCGAGTGTAGGGAGGTTTATAGGAACCGGCGGCATTTTCCATGCGATGGAGCAGCTCGGGTTGCGGCCGCTTGGCATCTCCATCGCTTCCCCCTTTTACATCCCTTTTTCTATTCCTGCCCTCGGCGCATTGCCCAAGGGGCCGCCTGCCTCTGCCTTCCCCAGCAAGCCAAAACCAGAAGTGGGACCTCGACAAGACAGTTCGTCATTAAAAATAACCCCGTCGGCCTGTCTCCGGCAGCATTGAACCGGGGATGGATCTTCCCTGTGGCAGGAGATCTGTAATCAATGGGGTGATGGCAGCCGTGTCCCCTGGCACATGGCATCACGTACAAACGGACTCGTACGTGCCCGAGCCCGTCCAGCCCTGCCCATCCTTTGCTTCCCCAAACTAATTCCCTCTTTTTCTCCCCTAGTTGCCGAAGCAGCAATAGGAAGAGCTTAGTGGTGGGCACCCCGTCTCCGACCCTCTCACGGCCTCTCTCCCCCCTCTCCGTGCCGACAGGTAAGGGATGTCCCCGGGGACAGGTTGAGCATCTCCCAAAATTACCTGAATATTTTGGAGGGTAACCCTTCTGCTTCTGCAGCACCTTGTTAGCAGCAGTGGGCTGGCTCCTGGCCGCGGGTGCCTTTTCCAGGAGGGAATAGCTTGGGAAGCGATTTACCCACTTTTTCCCCTGAAGGAGCAGCCCATGGCACTGCGGGTGTCGGGGTGACTTTTCCCCCTTTCTCCCCGCAGCCGGGAGCAGCCCCTTGGACAGCCCACGCAACTTCTCCGCCAGCACCTCCATCAACTTCCCCTTCGCTCGCAGGTGAGCTCCCAGCTCCCCTCCCAGACCATTAATATTCATTAATAGTAATAATTATAATTCACCAGCTGGGACTGTTCTGTTGATCTCAGGTGATTTGTTTTGATTTTTTTTTTTTCCTTCTTTTCTCCCTGATTTGTGGTCTGATGTTTGCTCTGCCATGACTGCTGCCTCCCACCACCCCAGCCATGCTCCTCGGACTGACAGGCGAGTACCGGGCACGGGCTGGGGCTGCGTTCCGGGGAGATGTCTGCTCTGCACCGGCATGGCCCTTCTTTGTGTGCATCCCTGGGTGGGAGATTTTGCTCTGGGGCCGGGCTCCCTGCAGCTCCAGGAGCAGAAATATCCCTGTTCCCATCACACCGTCCCCGGCCATGAGCTCAGCCCCGGCTTGGAACTGCTCCGAGCGCTCCCGACAGATGCTTGGCAGATATCTGGGGACGGATGCTCGGCCGGGTTCCTGCAGAGGCAGATCTCGCTGCGTCCCCTCCCCAGCCTGTGCTGTTTGAGATGCAGCCAAAATCCTGTTTAATTAATTAGTTAATTGCACACATGGGGGTGGACGGCTGATTTTAACCCATCGATCGTCGCATGGAAAAAAGCTGGAGGCTTGCGGATGGCTTTCACGCTTGTAACGGAGCGAAAAGCCAAACTGTGGGGCCAGGGGTTTGCGAGCCTGCCGGTGGCGAGGGCACGCGGTGGTGCCGGTGCCGGATCCGGCGCCCTGCCAGCTCCTGCCGTCCTTGGCCCCGCACGGGAAGCGGCGGCGGGAGGTGAAGGGCCTCCTCTTGACCTGGACGTTGCCCCATCCGTTAGAAACGTCTCCAAGAGGAAGCATTCGCCTACGTATGAGCGGTTGCCTTCCTGTTTATAACCGGGCTCTGCTCCGTGGCGCCTGTTGTCTCAGGACGGGTCTTTAGGAATCCTGATTTCTCACAGAACAAAGTCCCAGAAGGCTGAATTTTGCTCTAATTAAAAATCAGATTCTCGCAGGTTGGTTTTTTTCTGCCTGAAATGGATTCACCACCCGACCGAGCCCCAGTGCTGTCCCTTTGCGGGGACCCTGCTCACTGTCACTGTCCCCGTGGGCGCCTGCACGCCGGGGTTGCAGAACAGCCCCTGTCACCTGCAAACCCCTCTTACTTCACCCAGTTTCAGTCCATTCCGAAAAGAGGTTTCAGGGCTTTATTATTCAAGCCAAACCTGCATCCTCTTCCCCATCCTTATCGCTCTGACGTTATTTATTTGCATTTAGATGTTGGTTTTCTTCCTGTATGTGATTGGCACATTTGCACTCGCAGGGCTGATGGCAGAAGGTGGTCACTGGCTTCGCTACCCTCCTCTGGCTATGGGACCAACACCCCCAGCTCCACCGTCTCGGTAACATTTGCTTTCTCGTGACAGCAGGCAAGACGACCCCAAACCCCTTGATTTTTGGTGAAATGCCTCTCAAAGCCCCGTGGCGTCGGTTCCCAGACAGCCCCTGCATTCCTAGAGGACCATGTGCTTTAGCTGCATCCTGCTTTCCAAGTGTGCTTTTAAGCAAGCCACGGAGCTCAGCTAATGGCTTACAGCATCCCTGGGCGTTACAGCATCCCTGGGCGTTACAGCATCGCTGTGTGTTGCAGGTCGAGCGTGCACAGGGCACATCCCGACCAGGCAGGGGCACGACCGGGCAGGAGCCGCCTGGGATGCTGTGGGTACAAGGGATGGGGGGTCAGCGGAGCTGGATTGAGCGGGAGAGCGGGAGGTCTGGGGTGAGAGTGGGCAGCGCAGACCTCCCCGGGCTGGCCTTGCCATCCGTATTTCACGTTACCGAGCACAGTGTGCTGCCTATCAGTGTTTCCAGCCTCCTAAGAGGCTCCGAGGAATGTTTTCCTCGTGGGCTTGCTGGTTTCCGCCCCGCTGCTGGGAAGCATGGATCCATCTTCTGATCCCCGCCATGTCTGTCCTTCTTTCCAGTCATCCTCATCCTCCCAGGAGCGCCTGCACCAGCTGCCGTACCAGCCCACCCCCGACGAGCTGCATTTCCTTTCTAAGCATTTCCGCAGCACGGAGAGCGTCATGGACGAGGAGGGGCGGCACTCACCCTGCCTGCGCCCACGATCCAGGAGCCTCAGGTACGGCACCCGCTGTGAGGAGCACCCATGGTGCTGCCGGGACAATGCACTGGGTGCCGGCACATCCAGCGCATCCTCTGCCCTCTCGTGAGCTGTTCCTGGGATATCCCGGTCCTGCTAAGCCTGTCCCAAGGTGTTGACCCCAATATGGGATTTCCCCTTGCAGGGGAGTGGAGAAGCTATGACTTGAGGTTATAGATGCCCCATCCCTGGAAATATTCCAGGTCAGATTGGACGGGGCTCTGAGCAACCTGATCTGGTTGAAGATGTCCCTGCTGATTGCAGGGGGGTTGGACTAGATGGCCTTTAAAGGTCCCTTCCAACCCAAACCATTCCATGAGTCTATGATCCTGATCTCCATGATTTTGGGCATTAGGGTGTGGTTCTCAGCATCTTCTTGGCTGTTGGGATGTGGCATTGCTCTCCCGGCAGCAGATGACACCTAAGAGTGAGTTTTCCTGGGGCTGAAGCTGGAGAAAGTGGGATTTGTTCCAAAATAGTTGTTTTGCAGCTTGCTCAATTGTCTCAAAGGTTTCAGTGGAGAGAAGGGGACCGCTGAGCCACCCAAGTGGTGGCTGTCCTTGCAGGGCATGGCTGGGAGGCTGCTGGCCTGACCTGCCATTAAAAGGTTAAAAATCCCATTTCTGGGCTTGAGTCAGGAAACATTACCTGTATTTGCTGGGGCTGAGCGTCAGCCTGGTCTTTGCCTCTGCAAAAACCAAGGGGCGCAGGTGGCCAGGCATTTGTGGGCTGGAGAGAGGAAAATTTGGAGAGACCATCAAGCTGGTGGCCATAGCATCGTGTGAACTGACCCTACGGACCTGCCAAGCTCCGCGTTTTTGCTCCAAGACCATGTCCCGTGCAAGGAGCCGGTCACATTTCCGCTCGTCCAGCACCAGGAGCTTGTGCTTTTTACAGGGGATGTTTCAGTTAAATCCTTTTTTCCGACTGAAAAAGCTCCTGACCCTCTTGCACCGGAGGCAGAGCCATAGCCCTGCATGTTGCCGGCTGAAATTTCATTAAAATCAGATTAATTATCTGACAGGATTTTGTAGGTGGCAAAGTTTTCACCAAGGAGATGCCAGCTCTGCGGTCGGCACAGCACAGCAAAGGCTGGGCTGGGGCTGGCAGTGAGCAGCTTGGGTCTGGTTTTAATCACCGCATTTATTATATAGCAGTTAATGAGTTGCTGGCTGCTCCTGCGACTTGCTTTGCATAACGGGATCATCAGGCGGGGGCCTGAGAGAGGCAATGTTGGGTGAGGGTAAGAGAGAAGTCTTGTTTAATGAAGGTCCCCACGTCCACCACTGCATTTGATTGGGGTTTTTTTGTGGGTGAGCTGCAAGAGGGCAATGGTGGCAAGAAATTGTGGGATCCAGAGGAAGGAAAGGATGAGCTCGCTCTTCAAAGCCAAATGACTGATGCACCAGCCTCTCAGCTCTGGATTTTCAAGTGACTTGAGTTTGGAGACCTGGGTCTGCAGGAGGTTATCCTTCCCTGGTCCAGGTTCCGGGGATCTCCAGATCCATGCACAGTAGGAGGGATGCTGCTGGAAGTGCTGGCCCAAGGCTTATGGCTCCACTCGGATGAGCTTTAACTGCTTGGGATTGGGAGTTAGGAGGAGGGAACAAATCGCTTTCCAGGGGTAGTAGCTATTTGCATAGATGTAAATGACTTGGACTTTGTAACGCAACTGATTTCCTCCCTCCGCAGCCCTGGACGGACGAGTGGAACGTTTGATAACGAGGTTGTGATGATGAACCATGTCTACAAGGAGCGGTTCCCCAAGGTAGCTGCTGGGACTGGGGAGGACGAGCACATTAGTGCCTCTGCAGCATCCTGACAGCATCTTCCTCAGAACAACCTCTTCTCTGTGCTGGAATATAGAATGCATGGCTAGATATACCAGGGGGTGTTGGAGAACACTGGAGACATGGTCATGAACTGGGGAGGCAGGGACCTGTGGGTCTGCATCATCACACATGCAGAGGTCTTTGGAGACTTTGGTGGAGCTTTTCCAGCCTGCTGGAAGCTGGGTCCCAGGTGGGGCCAGGATGTGCACGTGGATATTGGAGCTGTGGGAGGTGGTAGCATGAGATCCTGGCTGGCCAAACCCAATGCAGGAGGTGGTAGCATGAGATCCTGGCTGGCCAAACCCAATGCAGGAGGTGGTTGCATGAGATCCTGGCTGGCCAAACCCGATGCATGGTATGGGGGCACACGTTCCCAGGCATCACCATCCATTCTGCCTTGCAGGCCACGGCCCAAATGGAAGACCGTCTGCAGGACACCATCACAAACTTCTCTCCAAGCAGCACTCTGCCACTGGCAGACGGGGTGCTGGGCTTCATCCACCACCAGATCATCGAACTGGCCCGCGACTGTCTGGCAAAGTCCCAGGGAGCTCTCATCACCTCCCGCTACTTCATGGAGCTGCAGGAAAAACTTGAGAAGATGCTCCGAGATGTAAGTACGGGGCAGTACCCTGCCTGATGTCATCTCCTGAGGCCACTGATAGATGCCTGGCTTCTGTCTCCTCTCTGGCAGGCTCAGGAGCGTTCGGAGAGCGAGGAGGTGAAGTTTATTGACCAACTGGTGAGGAAGCTGCTGATCATCATCTCCCGTCCTGCTCGCCTTCTGGAGTGCCTGGTAAGACATGGCAGCTCCTGATGTGTCTTGTCTTTCATGGTCTGTGCCCATCTTTTTTCCGTCAGACATGGACCATGAAAGACAAGGCATCTTCTCACCACCTTGCCTGGTCCACCATGGGAACTGCTGCTCCTCACCATCCTGGCGAGGCTATAGCAAGGAACTTAGACCATTCCTAGCATTGAAGCCATTTCTCAGAGGGGAGAAGCTGGTTTTTCCTAGCAGAGTAGGGAGATGTGAACTTCTTGGCAAGCTTTCTCATCCATTTTCTTTTTTTTTTTTTTTTTTTTTAACTGTTGTGCTGAATTTCTAAAGCACGCGCCTTTGTGCTGTCATTCCTGCAGCTGGAAGAAGGAGCTCATGGGGCTTCATTTTTTTCCATCAACCCTTTACATTGGGAACAATGGTAGAAACAGGAGCAGAGCATTTAGCTTTCTCCTGCAAGCATCCAGAGCCTGTCCCCAGTTACAGATGTCACCTTCAAGGCTTAGAGGAAAGGCTTAACTTTGCAAAGTCTTGCTCCTCTACTGTTTTTGGTTTTCCCTGTCCAGGAGTTTGACCCGGAGGAGTTTTACCATCTCCTGGAAGCTGCAGAAGGACATGCCAAAGTCGGCCAGGGAATAAAGACCGATATTCCCCGATACATCATCAGCCAACTGGGGCTTGTCAAGGACCCACTGGAGGGTAGGGAACAGCTTGGGTTGTGGTGGCCCCAAGGTCTGCAGCAGGATGTGGACTCCCAGTTTGGCCACTGGCAAGGGTGAACAAGCACTGGGAGGTGGCAGGGGGACCAGCAGGGCTGAGCTGGTGTCATGGGGTGGGTCACAGTAGGACCAGGAGAGTGTCCAAGTCTCCCAGCCAGCCCCACATCCCTCATTATTGCTCCCAACACGTTCAGCAAAGCAGATTAAGCTCAAGAACGCTTAATCCATAGGATGCCATGGCCTTGGGGGGGAACCATAATCCCTGAAGAACATGGGAATGACTATGGAAAAAAGAGAATTATATAAACATTTAACCTCATGTTGAACCTCTTAACGCCATGACCTGAATTTCTCCATAGCTCAAGCAAAGCGTGTGGCTAAATCCCGGCGGGTTCTCTGAGTTTGGAGGGAAAGTGGTTGTTGGGGGTTTATTTTGATGGGAGGTGAGCATGAACAAGGTGAAAACCATCCCTGTCTTTTGCAGAAATGGTCCAGCTGGATCACTTCGACAGCGGGAACACCATCACACCGGAGAATGATGACGCCTGTGAGGTGAGTGTGGTCCTACCTGTGTGTCCCACCTACTGCCTCCAGCTTCGTCCTGCCTCACCCCGCACCAAAGCTCCTTGCAGCAGCTCCTCCACTATCTTAGCCTGGGAGATGTTAACTCAGGTTGTCCCCAAGGGTGGCTGCTGTATTCAGGCATAATATCTCACAGTCCCTCAACTGGCTTCTTGAGTGGACAGAGGTCAGAGTAGGTTCTTGATTTGCAGAGCATCTTGGTCTTCTGGTTTGGGGTTTGTGGCTGGAGAGGGCTCAGGGAGGGATGTCCTCTGGCAGTGAGGAGCACTCAGAGGTGATATGTGATGGTGCTCGGTGAATTCCTGCCTGCAGTCAGAGCACTGGCACTCCAGGAAACATTAAAAACCTTCCAGGAAACATTAAAAACCTTCCGTGTCTTCTTCAGCACCAGCCTTCGGCCACCACTCCTCGGAGGAAGCCCTGCGAGGGGGACTTTGAGACCATCAAGCTGATCAGCAATGGGGCTTACGGGTGAGTTGGGAGATTCCTAATGCTTGTCTCCATCTGTAAACATCTCCCAAGTCCTCCCTGTCCAAGCCCTGCAGTGCTGCGTGGTCAGTCCTGGTGGTTGGAGGACATGTTTTGAGGTCCAGCCATTTCGTTTCTCCTAGGGCCGTGTACCTGGTGAGGCACAGGGAGACGCGGCAGCGCTTTGCCTTGAAGAAAATCAACAAGCAGAACCTCATCCTGAGGAACCAGATCCAGCAGGTGTTCGTGGAGAGAGACATCCTCACCTTTGCGGAGAACCCCTTTGTGGTCAGCATGTTCTGCTCCTTCGAGACGAAGCGACACCTCTGCATGGTGATGGAGTATGTGGAAGGTGAGAATGGGATTTGGGGCTGGAGGGAGGGGGCAATATCAATGCCTGAGCACTGAGGACACCACCCGGACATGTCCTGCCCTGCTTTGCTCCAGGGATTGGAGGGAAGCGTGAGGAGATGCTTTGGTGATCCTGAGTCTCACCTTGATGAAGGTGGTGCCTGTGCTCACCTAGGAGAGTGTTTGTGCCCCAAGCCCAGGGATCAATGCTGCTCCAAGGAGGGGTGGGAGGGTCTGGCTGGGAGCCTGCTTGGCAGGAGAAGCAGCATAGCCCTGCCTGCTGACCTCCCTGCCTTCTCTGAGCTCCCCATGCTCAGGAGGACCCGTGTCCCCATAGGGGGGGATTGTGCCACATTGCTGAAGAACATGGGCCCACTGCCCGTCGACATGGCAAAGATGTACTTCGCTGAGACCGTTCTCGCACTGGAGTATCTCCACAACTACGGCATCGTCCACCGGGACCTCAAACCCGACAAGTGAGGATGTGGGTCAGGTCTGAACAGGGACAGGGTTGGGTTTGGGTGGGGATGGGAGAGGGATGGATCCAAGGCAGAGGGTAAGGCAGAATGAGATCATGGGTTCTGGTGCCCAAAGACCTGGTTCTGTGCCGTTGCACCAGGACCCTCTGGTCTTGGGGTCCGGCTGGTCCTGCCCAGGTCTCCCCAGAAGCAAACGGCATCATCGTGGGGTGTCTGTCTTCTCTTGCAGTTTGCTCATCACCTCCATGGGCCACATAAAGCTGACAGACTTTGGTCTGTCAAAGATCGGCTTGATGAACATGACCACAAACCTCTATGAAGGGCATATGGAGAAGGACACTCGGGAGTTCATGGACAAGCAGGTACAAGGTCCTGCTCCGCTTGGCGGATCTGCTGTTGCTGGGGACCGGGATAGCCTCGGGACTTGTTGCAAAGGTCATTGCAGAGGTGTCAGCCGCTGCTTTCCACACAGGTGTGTGGCACTCCAGAGTACATCGCCCCAGAAGTCATCCTCATACAGGGCTACGGGAAGCCCGTCGACTGGTGGGCCATGGGCATCATCCTCTATGAGTTCCTGGTGGGCTGCGTCCCCTTCTTCGGAGACACCCCCGAGGAGCTCTTCGGGCAGGTCATCAGCGGTGAGTGTCGGCGGCAACTTTGCTCCTTGGTTCGCTCTTCCCAGCAGTCATGGCTTGTGCTTAACACGCGGAGAGCTTCATTCCTTCATTTCATACTCGGTTGAACAGCAAGGAGGCTCCTCAAGCTTTGATCTCCTGGTTTGGGAGGATGCTTTCATCTTCTGTGGCTCCTGGGGGACTTTCCTCTTGTCCAGAAGTGACTTCTCCTGCAACCTCGCATCGTCACAGCCCCTGTGGTGTCCAAACACTTCCAGCCACACCAAACTCCTTTTCCTTTTTCCTTGCAGATGAAATTATGTGGCCAGAAGGGGACGAGGCTCTTCCCACGGACGCCCAGGACCTGATCACGCAGCTGCTGAGACAGTGTCCCCTCGAGCGCTTGGGCACCGGTACGCGTGGCAGCCCCCGCACAGTGCTCAGGGGGTGACCTGGCGCCCTAATTCATGTCAAGCCATTTTCTGAAACTGAAGTGTGTCCTGCCATGTTGAGGATGCCCGGAGGAGGTCCCCTGCTCGGGGTTCACCCTGGGAAGGCAGCACAGGGATCTGATCCATCCTATTTTAAGCCATTTGCTCTGCATGGAGGAGAGAGCGTCGTGTTTGGGATGGAAGCGGGAGCATCCCGGATCTTGCCCCATCCCTCCAACACAGGGTTCTCTGCCTGGCAGGGGGTGCGCATGAGGTGAAGCACCATTCCTTCTTCCTCCACCTGGACTGGAATGGGCTGCTGCGGCAGAAGGCTGAGTTCATCCCCCAGCTGGAGTCAGAGGACGACACCAGCTACTTCGACAGTGAGGCCAAATCCATCCCCTTTTCCCCTGCCTCTGCCAATCCGTTATCCCGGCTGCAGGTTGGATGCTCCCACAGGAGATGAAAATCTCCTGGGTGAAGTCGGTCGCTTTACAGCCGAAGTCATGAAACAGATGCAATCCTGTTTCCAGGCTGCTCAGCCTTACCAAAGCCCTTACTTTCTCACCCCAAAACTTCCCTGGGATTTGGGAGCGGGCTGTCAGCCACGGTACAGCTCCCCGTGGCTGCAGATCCCCCCGGGGCTGCGCGGGCAGGCAGGACGCGGTGTGTTGCGGGCAGGGTGACAGCCCTGCCTGCTCCCGCTCTTGCTTTCAGCTCGCTCCGAGAGGTACCGCCACTTGGATTCGGATGAAGAAACCAACGACGAGGAATCATCCGTGGAGATCGGGCAGTTCTCCTCCTGCTCCCATCGCTTCAGCAAGGTGCTCCAATCCCTCCTCTGGCACCCAAAATGACGGGCACCACAGCCAGCGCGGTTGTGCCGAGCATCAGTGTCCTGGCTGATGCGGGAGCGCCTGGATTCCTGAATTTCTGCTCCTTGCTGATGGCTCGTCTCCTCCTCAGGTGTACAGCAGCTCTGAATTCCTGGCAGCTCACTCCAACCTCAGCCTCTCGTCCTCCGATCGGAGTCACAGCGAGGACAAAGAGGAGCGATGGGACAGGCACTCGGGAGACGAGGACAGGAGCCGGCTGGCGGGCACAGAGCCCCGGTGCGTGGTGAGACGGACGGTGCAACGCTGATGTGGCTCTGTGCCAGCACTGAGGGTTTGCAGCGGCATCAGTGGGACGTGACCTGGGGTTCTGCAGCGGCTCGGGGCTGTCCCCCTCGCCCATCTTTGGTTGTCCCGAGCCCTCCTGCTCTTCCTGCACAGGCTCCGCTCCTGGACGTCCTGCAGCTCCACGCCGTACACCTCCCAGCACGAGCGAAGCCGCAGCCCTGCCGCGTTGCCCAGCACCTACAGCCTGGACACCATGCCCAAATTTGCCTTCTCCTCGGAGGATGAAAGCCCTTGTGTAGCATCCTCCAAGCCGGAGAGACCCAAGTTTGTGCTGGGAGACCCCGACGCAGGGACCGGAGGCGCAGTGAAGCCGTCGGCGTTATCCGGTGTGTAGGCTGCAGGCGCTGGTGCGGGATGCTCCAGGGGTCCCGCACAGCGTGGGGTGGCTTCTCCACATCCCCAAACTCTCCCTCCTCCCCTCTGCACAGCCGATCTCATCAGCCTGAACCGCATCCGCCTCCGGAGCAACAGCACCGGCACCAAAAACTCAACTCCCCGGGGCTTGGAGCCGGGTGGGAGCCGTCGGCTGGGCAGCCAGAAGGACGTGCCGGACAGGCAGAGAGCTTCTCCGGGTGGCCGTGTCCCCAAATCTGCCTCCGTCTCAGCCCTGTCCCTCATCATCACATCAGGTCCGTGTGCCACGTGGTTTATCCTGCCGGATGGCGGCTGCCGCGTGGTTTTCCCGGGCTGAGCCAGCTTCTCTCACTTGCAGATGACTTCAGCAGCGGCGCCCTGATGAGCCCCATCTCCCCCCACTCCCTCTCGTCGAACCCCTCTTCCCGTGACTCCTCCCCAAGCCGAGACTCGACCCTCGCCATCGCCAGCCTGCGGCCCCCCATCATCATCCACAGCTCGGGCAAGAAGTACGGCTTCACCCTGCGAGCCATCCGCGTCTACATGGGGGACAGTGACGTCTATACCGTCCACCATATGGTCTGGGTACGTGGCCTGGGCTCCGCACGGGGAGGGACCGGTGGTGTCGGACACCGTTTCCCGATGGGAAAACCCCGGGAGGAAACTTAGGCTTGCATCCGAATAAAATCTTGGTCTTTTGATTGCAGAGCGTGGAAGAGGGGAGCCCTGCGCAGGAAGCGGGACTGAGAGCGGGCGATCTCATCACACACGTGAACGGCGAGTCGGTGCTGGGTTTAGTTCACCGGGACGTCGTGGAGCTGCTGCTGAAGGTAGGTGACCGGTGCCACGCTGTTCGCCGGGCCAGCCCCCAGCAATGGTGCATCAATCCAGCGGCTCCCCGGCATTGCCTCCGCTGGCAGCCAAGGCGGGAGCCAGTTCGGATCCGGCGCTGGGATCCGGCATGCTGCAGCACCTTGTTTTCCGTCCCTCAGAGTGGGAATAAAGTGGCCCTGCGGACCACTGCCCTGGAGAACACCTCCATTAAAATCGGCCCCGCTCGGAAAAACAGTTCCAAGACGAGGATGGCACGGAGAAGTAAGAAGAGCAGGAAAAGGGACAGCCAGGACAGGTGGGTAGAACCAGGGTGGGATAAAATGGCGTTTGTCCCGGCGTGTGCCATACTAGGGGGATGCTCCGGCTCTGCCATACCGGGGGATCCAGCGGGGTCCGCTCCTGCCAGCACCAGCTCGGCAGACTCAGGGCCACCAGCTTTAAGGAGAAGCCAAGGCTCTTCCTGTCCCCACCACCTTTGTGTGTCCCCCCCCAGGAGAAAATCCCTTTTCAAGAAGATCTCCAAGCAGTCATCAGTCCTGCACACCAGCCGCAGCTTCTCCTCCGGTCTCCATCACTCGCTGTCCTCCAGCGAGAGCCTCCCCGAGTCCCCCACGCACAGCCTGTCCCCGGGTCCCGCGACGCCCTGCCGCAGCCCCGCTCCCGACCTGCCCCCAGGTACCCCAACCCGCGGCGGGGCGTGGATTTTAGCTCCCGGCACGGCGGGGATGCCGTGTGTCCCTCCGTCCCTCGCGGTGACCTCTTTCTCTTTGTGCAGCAGATGCTGTGTCCCCGCAGAGCACCTCGCCCTCCTCCAGCACCCCAACGTCACCCGCCGGCCACGTGCGCCCCAGCTCCCTGCATGGGCTGGCACCCAAACTGGGTGGGCAACGCTACAAAGTGGGACGTCGCAAATCCACCAGCAGCATCCCTCCCTCGCCCCTCGCCTGCACCCCTTCATCCGCCCAGCGCCCGCCTTCTCCCCAGCGCTCCCCATCCCCGCTCCCAGGGTACCCCAAAACCCCCCATTCCTTCCAGGGCAAGACCCTGTCCCCCCCCACCATCGTCCGCCAGAGCTCACGACCCCGCAGCGCCGACTGCCCCCGCTCCCCCCTCCTCAAACGTGTCCAGTCGGCCGAGAAGATCGTCACCATCCTGGCGGAGAAGAAAACCAGCGTGGGCCGCAAGCTGGGGCTGGAGATGCCTGCGATGGACGGGGAGGCCATCGGGGAGGGCGAAGCACCAGCGTACCCTGGGGAGCATGGTTATCACCCCGCCGGCTGCCGGCTCGGGGACAGGCACGACCGGGACCAGGAGGTGGTGGTCATGCGGCGCTTGAACCTCTCCGAGCGTCGGGACTCCTTCAAGAAGCAAGAAGCGGTTCAAGAAGTGAGTTTTGATGAGCCGGAGCCGATGCCGGCAAGTGAAGACGGCGGCAAGAGCGAAGCCGGGCAGGGTGCAGCTCTCCGGTGTGGTGGCACGGCTGGCACGGAGCCGAAGCCAAAGCCCAGCCCGGTGCCGCAGATCGCAGTGCAGGGCTCCGAGAGCGATGAGCAGGAGCCGGCGGGGGCCGAGTGGGAATGCCAGGGCTCCTACCCCATCGGCAGCGCCGAGCAGCTGGACGGCAGCATCTCCTTGCTGCGGCGGGATGGATGCGAGCATCGGGACCGCAGCTCCCGGCAGCACCAGAACTGCGGAGAGAGCGCAACCGGCCAGCGGCAGCTGCCGCGGGTGCCGCCGGCGCTGCCAGCGCGGGGCCAGGAGCCGGCGGGTGCTCAGCTCCCCGCACCCCGGGGCAGCGCCTGGAGCGGGGCCAAACACGCCTGAGCCCCGCACTGGCACCCGGGGATGGTCCCGGCTCCCCGCGGCATCCCACCGCCTCCCCAAAAAACCCCATCCTGTGCGGCGTGTCCATGAGATTTACGTCCCTGGAGCCGTTTTGGACGTCGGCGCTGGCTGCGCCCCAGCACTTCGCCTCCCCCGAAGGCTTTTTGTACTCCCCGAAAGATGCTCATATTTTTGTAGAGACGCAGGAGCTTTTCCGGTGGCAGCATTTCCCCGGCAGGGCCCCAGCCTTTGTGTATAGAAAGGACTCGATGCAAATATTCCTTAATTAATTTATTACTTTTATAAGCTAAACGGGCAGTGCAGGACCGCCGCAGGGTCCGACCCGGCCCTGGGGGGTCCCAGGCTTTTCCGTGCTCTCCCAGCTCCCAGCCGGATGACGCAATGTTTTCTAACCTTGCAAAGACCTACTTGCTTTTCCCCACTTTTTAACTTCAGTTTTAGCTGGAAACACCCCAAATCTCCTAAGAAACCCCCGTCAGGGGGGAAATTGTAATATTTAAAATAAAAAAAAAAACCCCAAACCCACAGCAACATCCCCCAAACACTGGCGGTCCGAGCTGGGATACGTATGGGTGATTTTATATGCATGTGGTTCATCATATAACGATGCGTATGGTTCATTTTATAAGCGCATAGCGGATGTAAAGGTTTTAATTTTTTTATTTGGAGCCTTTTGGAGCCACCTGGCTCCATCGGCCCTTCCAGGTGGGTAAAGCAGAGACCTCCCCGCGGGGTCAGCGATCTAGTGCAAATATCAACGGGATTTTTAGGGTCGGTTTTTGCTCTTTGCGTTTCTTCTGCCACCACATCCCACAGTGTTGGTCAGTTGGTGCACACGGACATCCGTAAAAAGTCAATGTTTCTTTTTTTTCTAAAAAAACCCCAACCCAGTGAGCACCTGTGCTGCTGCTTCATTTGTAATTTGGAAATTTCACCCCCTCTTCCCCCCTGTCGCTTTTATCCAACAAACTACAGCTCAACCAGGCATTTCCCCCCCCATTTCTACGGTTTTCTATGATATAAATGTTTCCATTTGGTAATGCATGTACCGGCTTTTCCCACCGCCGCTGAGTGCGTCTCCTAGCCCGAAGCAGCCGGCGGATTTTTTGGCTGCGTGATGGGTTATTTTGTGCGCGTGCACTTTGTGCCGTATCCTGCTTCTCCCCCCGTTAATCCGGCGCCGTTTACCCCCCCGAAACAAGCAGCCGGAGCTGCTCGGCGTTTCCTTTGCTTCTTCCTCCAGTCTCAGGAAGGCAGCGGGGTTTGGGGGAGACACCAGGCACCCCCTGCCCACCGGCAGCGCGGGAAGGGGGGCTCGGCTGTGCACCGGTGACGTGGATACGGTGGGAAAAGGAATTTTTTTAATGGGAAATGTCTTAAAAGCCAAGGGGACCGTGTCTTCCTGCCCAGCGCCTGGCTCTGTTCTTACCTTCGGGAACTTTTATGTTGTATTAAAATTGTTCCTTGCGATGACCCACAGCATGGTGTCTGCAGCCGGGGGGGCTGGATTCGGCGCTGCCGGCACCGGAGCAGGTCTGGGTGGGGAGCACCCGCTGCGTGGGGTGATGGCGAGGGGTAAACGGGGGCCGGTGGGTGACGGAGCTGCCCTGGCTCGCCCGGGGCTCTGCTCGCCGGGCCGGCGGGAGGGCTGGGGGAACGTGGCCCCCCCAGCAGCACGTCTGGCACCGAGCCCGGCTCCCGGGCCTGGGCTGTGGGTGCCCGGTGCAGGGCCCGGTGCCCCATGCGGTACCCGGTGCAGTACCCAGTGTCTGCAGCACCCACTGCAGCACCCGATGCGGGACCTGGTGCCCGGTGCAGTTCCTGGTGCAGCACCCGGTGCCCAATGCAGTAACCCAGGTCCACAGCACCCCATGCCCAGTGCGGTGCCTGGAGCCCGGTGCAGTCCCGGTGCAGTGCCCCATGCCCGGTGCAGCCCCCGTGCTGTGCCCCATGCCCAGTGCAGGCCCGGTGCAGCCCCGGGGCAGTGCCCCTTGGCCAGTGCAACGCCCGGTGGCCAGTGCAGTCCCAGTGCAGTGCCCCATGCCCGGTGCCCCATGCCCGGTGCAATGCCTGCTGCGTGGTGCAGTCCCGGTGCAATGCCCGGTGCAGTCTCGGGGTAGTGCCCGGTGCAGCCCCAGTGCAGTGCCCCATGCCCAGTGCAATGCCTGGTGCAATGCCCGGTGCAGCCCCAGTGCAGTGCCCCATGCCTGGTGCAATGCCTGGTGCAATGCCTGGTGCAGCCCCGGGGCGGTGCCCCATACCCGGTGCAATGCCCGGTGCGTGGTGCAGTCCCGGTGCAGTGCCCCGTGCCTGGTGCAATGCCCGGTGCAATGCCTGGTGCCCGGTACAGCCCCGGGGCGGTGCCCCATGCCCGCTGCAATGCCCAATGCAATGCCCGGTGCCCGGTGCAGCCCCGGGGCGGTGCCCCATGCCCGCTGCAATGCCCAATGCAATGCCCGGTGCCCGGTGCAGCCCCGGGGCGGTGCCCCATGCCCGCTGCAATGCCCGCTGCCCGGTGCCCGGTGCCCGGTGCCGTGCCCGATCCGCGGTCCCAACCCGCCGCTAGGGGGCGCCGCCGCGCTCTCCCGCGGCTCTTCCGGGCGAGGGGCGTGGCCCCGAGCGAGGCCGGCGGCCGGGGGAAGGGGCGGGGCCGCCGAGGCTTCGGAGAGGTTCGTTCTTCTCCGTCAGTTGTCGGGTTTTTCCGGGGCGGGTTCGGGCCGTTCCGGCGGCTCTCGGGCCCTTTCCCAGGCTGCCGCCGGGCCGGGAGGCAGGAGCGGGCTGGAGCCGAGCGGCGGCGGATGGGGCCGGCGGAGAGGTGGGCCGAGGCCGGGGGGACCGGGACCGGGACCGGGGGAGACGGGGGGACCGGGATCGGAACCAGACCCGGGGCCTGGCGGGCGGGCCGGCGCCGGGACCCGCGGTGAGCGCGGCCCCTCAGCGTGAGGCGCCCCGGGGGCCCTGGGTGGGAGCGCCTCGCCGGGCCCCCCGGGCCGAGGCTCTGCCCCCTCCCCGGGGGCAGCACCGGGGGCTGTCCCCGGCCCCCTCCCGGTGGTGCCAGCGCAGGGTGCCCCGCTGCCAGGGCAGTGTCACCCCCGGGCCGTGCCACCCCCGGGCCGGCCCTGTCCCCCCGCCCCGAGGTGCGAGGGCAGGGCCCCTGTGCCGGAGCTGGGTCCCCCACCGTGGTGTCAGGGTTGTCCCTGTCCCCTCGCTCTGCAAGGGCTGTGCCCCTCGATCCCCCCAAGCTGTCTCCGTCCCCAGCAGTGCCAGCACGGGGACCTCTGTGCCATTGTCCCTGCAGTGGTGCCAGTGCAGGGACCCCCCCCGCCTTGGCAGGGGGCCTGGGCACCCTCTCTGGGTGGCAGAGCCGGAGAAACGCGACCTGTCAGGGCTGCACGGCTCCAGCCTGGGCTAAGGGCTTGGTCCCACCGCCGTTCTGCCCCAGCAGACCTAAGGCTGGGGCCGGATGGCCCAGGGATGCCAGAGGCCGGCTCGGGGTGGCTGTGGCTTTGCTGGCTCTAGACACAGTTGCCCGCAAAGCCCTGGCTCTGGGACGGTGCTCAGCCCACCTCTTCCCAGTGAGGTTTGTGCCCTGCGTCTTTTTTAATGCTGGGGACGTTTCTCAGCCCCTCGAACAGGGAGCTTCCCGTGGTCACGTACCTCCCAAACTGAGGGTCCGTGTTCAATGGGACATAAAAGCTGGGGGGAAAACCTGTCTAAAATGAGCTCTGCGAGAGCTGCAGAGAGCTGGAGTGGCACCAGCATTGCGCCTTTTGGCACCCCTGCCCGGCGTGGCAGAGGAATGGCCGCCTCTCCTCCCCGTTAATGCATGGCTTTTATTTCCCAAGCAGCTCTTAGAGCCACTGGGGAACTGGCCCTGTGACTTTCTCTGTGAGAGCAAAGAATGGAGACAGCTGAGTAAATATAGCCTAAATCACTGCTTTCCTGGCCATTTCCCCGCCCTTCCCTCACATGCGAAGGGCTGGTGTGTCCCCGAGGCTGGGTTGGCCTCTGCTCCAGTCATCGACTCTTCCATGATGTGGGAAAGTCCAAGCGATGGTTTGGTTTCTTTGGTGACTCTCTTCTCTGACGTGGGCAGATCGTGCTTTGATCTGCCTGTGCAGTTCATGGCGAAGCTTCGGTCCTCCTAAAGGTGATCGCTGCCCCAAACCCTCGGTTTCTAACTCTCTAGAACAAGGTTTTAAGCACGCAGGAAAATCCTTTCTGCCCGCAGTTGGGTCTCGCTGGACAAAAGCTCTGGGTTGGAAGAGAAACCGTGGCTCAGCTGGAATGCGGCGAGGAGCAGAGTGGTTTGTGGAGCCAGTTTGGAGCCGTGTCAGAGCGCCGGCGCTTCGCTCCGAGTGCTGGGGTGTGTTTACAATGAAAAAGAGTATTTATAATATCGAGGGCTCTTTTAATTCCTGTGGGAATATCTGGAGCCGCAGCTTGGAGCTAAAGTAACCGAGTAATGGAAGATAAAAAGCAAACAGAGGAAGGAACAGTGGATTTCTCAAGTTGGAAGGTCTTACCTCTCTCAGCCAATACCCGAATAATGTTGGTCTGCTAGCATGGTTACTGCTCACCTTGTAGGCTACCTCATCTGATTGCTGCGCTGTGCAGAGCTGCTAATAAATCATCATATAAATTCCAGATACCCTGGGGAGTGTGATTTTAAGCAGATGAGTTAGCAAGAGCAGTTGGATTTTTTTTCTTTTTATGTACTCAGTTTTTTTACAACTGTAATTTTTGAGGGAAGTAGCCAAAATATGGCTCTTGGGTTTGTTTCTGGGGGGAAAAAAAGAACCCAAGCCCTAAATCCTGCCCCATGAATGGTCCTAAAATGGAAATAGTGCGTTCTTGCTGCTTGGGGGCTGGTGTAAAGGGAGCCTGGAGCAAAGGGACTGTGCTGGTGTAGGGCGCTTGGTCGCTCTCTGCTCGGTGCTGGTGTGTAAAAGTCTCTGGCCAAGTAAAAGGCTCCTGTGATGAGGAGGAGAAAGTACCCGAGGTGGGTGAGACAGGACGGGCTTCAACTGAAGCCAGAAAGTCCGATGTCAGGAGAAACCTCCAGACAGTAAGAGAGGTCTTAGAGTAGGTCTGCAGATTGCCTGAGGCGCGCTCAGATCGTCCAGCCTTTGAAGAGGAGGTCGCTGAGACCTCCAGTTGTCTCTCGAAAATGGGGTAGTTATCGGTCGTCCCGAGGCAGGGATTTATTAGGCTCCTCGGGTCCCTGCTAACCATAACATTTACTTTTTCAGTGAAACGTTTCAGATATTCCTTCACTTCCTTGGGCTTCAGTGAAGAAAGCAAAATATTTAATGAAAAGTAAGTCTGAGCAGCAAATGCTCTGTATCCCTGGCAAAGGGCAGCCGGTGGCCGTGGGCAGGATGCTGCTGCTCCTGGGGCTCTGTTGCCGGCTGCGTGGGGAGCATTTCTTGGTGAGAAAAGAGGTGAAAACGGCCTCAGCTGCCCCGTGCCTCTGCTGCGATGCGGTCGCTCTCAGGACAGCGGGGCTGGCTTGGCCACGACTCAGGGTATAACTCGGCTCCCCTGCCGCTTTTCCCTGTTTGGAGGGAAATACCAGCTGGCTTGGCAGCGCCGTGGCCGTCGCCAGCCCGGCAGCGTGAGCCCCCGGTGCGGCTCTGGCTCTCCCGGCTCCTCTGGCCGCTTCCCCGGGGGCAGCCGGTGGGACGTGTCCAGCTCTGCCTCCCACCCGTGCCAGCTCCCCGCGGGCTGGCCCCGCTCCTTCCCCCGCGGCTTGTCGTGGCATTGCCGCCTCCGCCACGGCCTCGCGTGTGGCTCGAGCCTTTCGAGGCCGCGTTCAGGCTCTTCGGCGGGGCCGGGCAGGGAGACGGCCTGGGAAGCTGCCTTGGAGCACAGGGGATTGCTGCGCTGTCTGTCCCGAATTGTAAACCAGGGGTTCCCAAGCTCTCGCCCTCTCCGCCCCGGTGCTGCTCGGTGGTTCGGGTGCCTGTGGATGCAGTGTGACCCACAATGTGCTTGGTACCGCCGGCTTCTGCCGCTGCGGCGGGGTGCGAGGCCAGCGGAGCTGCCTTGGCTGCGTAGGTCGGAGAGACTCGATGCAGCAGCAGTTATCACGATAGGGCACGATGTGGCAGGCGGTTCCGTGTCCATTTCTATTTCCATCCCTAGTTGCATTGTACTATTTTCTCCTTTTATGAAAGGAAAGGTTTGTTTTCATTGTTTGTAACCCGTTAACATGTAGCATTTTACAGTTCAAAACTGGATTTGGTGGTTTTTTGCTTGCTAAGGATCTGATGTAACTTGGAAAGATTTGAGCTCTGTAGATCGTTGTAAGCATATTCTTCTTTTAAATATTTTTATGCATTCTTTGCCTCACTGGAGGGAAAGTAACACACTCAGTCTCACTTCAAGTCAAGCTGCACTTTGAACTGCGCTTGGAACTGGGTTAAAAAGCACAGGAACCACATTTGAAACATTAAGATGCTTCTATTTATGTGCTGGGCACACACAAAAAGACTTGTAATGTGTTTTTTGTTTCAAAACGATGTATTAAACAAAGAAAGTATTGACAGCAGTTAATGAATCAAGAGATTGTTTCTGGGCGCTGAGATAGATTTACCGAAGGTATTTAGATGTCTGATGCATGGGATTTTCAGAGCAGCCTAAGCAAGCGCTCGCCAGCGTGGACGCACAAGGTTCCTCTCCGAGAGCTGAGCGAACCTGGAGCCGGGCCCAGCTGAAATCTTTTGGCAAGCTGCTCCCTCTCCTGCGCACACCGAGCCCCGGCTCGGAGGTGTGCTTCCAGCCGACAGGCTCGTGCGTGTCCCGGGTTCTCGGCGCTGCCTTCCCCAACTCGCCTTCCCTCCAAAGAGCTGTTTCAGGGCTTTGGGAACTGTGCGTTCCCTCTTCCCAAAGACACGCCGATTCGGTCAGCTGCTCTCCGTGGGGTGCGGAGCTTTCCTGACCGGCGGCTGCCGTCCCACATACGCAGCTCAGCCTGGGAAGCTGCTCGCCGGGTCCGTGGCAGGACAGAGGACAAGTGTTTCCCCCAGAGAGGACAGCGCTGGCGGTAGCCATGTGGATTTGGGTTTCCCGGGGGGCTCCTCATCCCCACTCGTGGACACTTGATCCCCGCGCGGGCTGAGCGTGGGGAAGGCAGGTGAGGCTGCTCCGGGACCAGGCTGGCTCTGAGTATTTTTTTGTGTGCCCAGTGACCCTCTGGGACGTGGAGAGCGGAGTGGCACAGAGCTCTGCATTCCCACCACAGGGAAGGAGGCTGGAAGGAGTCGCCGGAGCTGCGGGACCTGCTCTTTGGAGAGACTTGGTGCTCCGGAGCAACTCTTTCCTCTTCCCATCCCTCCACGCAGGTCTGCTTTTAAAAGCTACTGAACAAGTTTGCCAGGGCTGAGCATTTTGTCCTTCCAGCCTCTTCGGCTGCACCGGCTTGTTTGAGGCACCTGGAGTCGGGGCTGGGATCCACGGGTGGAAGCTGGGGAGGTGCCTGCACGCGAGCATCGACCCCGCTGGGTTTGGGCTCTCCTGCCTTGGGGTGCGTTACGGGGTCTGTCCTTTCTGGGAGGAGCGGGAGTTGCCGGAGCCTTTCCCGGCAGGCAGCGGCCGCTTGTGCCCGTGGCAGTCAGACAGTGCCCCCGGCGCTGCCGACTTGGCTCCGTCAGACCCTGACAGGCAGCCTTCAGAGGGGCGAGGGGCAGGCAGTGAGCCTGGTCATAAATCTCTCTTTATATTCTGGATTATGAAGTAATATTTTCCTGGCCGGGGCTGGTTGAATTGGGGAAACGCGGGCTCTGCTGCGAGTTCCCTGCGGCTGCCATCTCAGCACAGTGGGAGCTTGCACGGCAGCTGTGCTGGGATGTGCTGCTTCTCCCGCAAACACCCCCTGTCCCCAGGGCCTCTCCGTGAGTCCTGCAGCCTGGTGTTGCTCCTGGAGCTCCGGAGAAGCTCTCCAGTGACCCGGATCAGGCTCAGTCGCATTGCCCACCCGCCGGAGCCTGGCTGCAAGTGTCCTACCTCCCCAAGGGCAGCGCCTGCTCGTTCATGGCAAAGACAGCCCAGCTGGGACGCTTGCCCGAGCTCGGGCAACTAGCACGGGCCCTGGCTGCTGCACGGGTTTCGTGTACCACGGCCTCTTTGTGCCTTTCTTCTTTGTCAAGGGAAGGAGCCCGCAGCGCGGTGCTGGGCTGGAGAGCCTGCCTGCAGAGAGGTGAAACCGATTCCTCACGGGGCACTTGCACCGATCTCAGACTTTCTGGTAGCGTGCAGGGGTGGTAGCACGTGCAAGGGGAAGAGGGGGACTTGTAGCTGATGTGAACTGTAACACGTCGCTGGCCCGAAAGGGTTATTTTGAAATACTGCAGATCACCAACATCAGTGCATCTTGCAGAGCCCAGCCAGCGGTCGGAGCAGCCTTGGCTCCGTGCCGTGCTTGGTTGTGCATTGACCCCGCCGGGAAGGGTGCCCTGGCTCCCTTTGCCTCCTCGCCTCCCTCTGCAGAGGCTCCCGCAGCCCTGAGAAGCGCCTTCCTGCTCACTAATAGTTTTCAGATGAGACTCGAGAGTTTGAGCTGGGTTTGGTGGTTTCTGGGCCAAAACAGCTCAAGCCATTAATAGGACCTGCAGCGTTTCAGCAGGCCTAGGGTGTCCCTGGGAAGGCTGGTTTCTGGCTGCCCCGGTGCCTTGTAGGTCTGGTCTTTGGTTGCATGCTGTGGCTGCGGGAACTGGAACACTGAGATTTGCCTGGGGGAGGTGGAAAACTGGCCCGTGCAGCCAGGAGGGGATGGGAAAAGAGGACGTGCTCGGCTGGTGGGAATGCCCCAGCTCATACATCCCTTCAACAACATGTTACAACCCAGGTTTGTTCTTTCTGGTGGATTTCTGGGCAGGGCAGGCAGCATATTCTTCAATTTCTCTCTGCATAGCTGAAAGGCAGTTAGCAGCTCTAAGTAGACTTCAAGGCTTCTGAAGATTATTTTCACTCACCTCACCTCCATCTCTGCGAAAAGAACCCGTGCCCGCACTTGATGCTGTTGCTGCTTTTGAAAAGTTCAAAAATTTACTTTGCTCAGAGCAAAGCTTTGAAGTGCTGCTCTGTGGGAATGGCAAAAGCATCTCGAAAGTCTTTTGCTGAAAGCTTGGTTAACCTACATTTGTGGGCAACTAACTTCAGAAAATGACTTTGGGGGGGATTGCATGGGGGGATGTAAAGGTGAACTGTGAAACTTAATCAATTTAACAAGGAAAGGTTAAATCTGTTTGTTTTGCTCCTATTCAGGGCCTCCAGCTGGTGGGTGCAGGGTCACCCTTTTCTGTATGCAAAAGTTCCTGCATAAAGGCTGTTTTGTCCCACTTGTTGTCTTCTTGTTTGCATAAGTGCTGCGAGGAGGGTAAGCTGAAGAAGCAGGAGTGAACCTCTTTAAGATGCAGAGCTGGTGCCTGACTGTAGCAGAGAGGAGGTGGCGTTCCTGCCCGCAGCCGCTGGCTCCTCTCTTGCTTTTGGGAGTGTAAATTGGTATTAGCATGTCCTGGTTGGATCCAGGGCTCGGCATCAGCTGGTAGGCAGGAGAGGAACGAGTCTTGCCTCTCTCAGCTGCTCAGATGAACCCCTACTTTGAATGCTGGCGTCTTGGGAGGGTGCTGGGTGCCTGGCTGTGCAGTGACAAATCTTCTTCTCTTTGCAGGCACTGGAAAGGGAGACGTAGCATGCCCCGCTGTTCTGGGCTGGAAGCGTGCCGTGCTTTTGCCCACCAGACTCCAAGAAACCTGCTTCTTTTTTGGTGAAGCAGACCCTGATCTCCTGTTTCTTTGCTGCATGCCCACTCACCAGTGCTGGATTATGTTTGTCTCCTTCTCCCTTTGCTCCATAATTTGGTTGAATCGTGGTTTCAAGCTAAGGAAAAGGGGCTGCACCTAAGCACGCCGGGGCACCCACACCGGGCTCCTGGGGTGCTGGTTCACACAGAGACGTTCAGAGTGCTGATGGGGGAGAGCTGCCTCTGAGACCCCTCCTCTCCCACCCGAAACGTGCTGCCTCGCCGTTCAGAGCCATTCTTCCCGCAGCAGAGAGAATGGGCAGCACCGATGGGTTCCAGTACCGCGCTCTCTACCCCTACCGCAAGGAGCGCGAGGAGGACATTGATCTGCTGCCTGGGGACATCTTGGTGGTGAGCAAGGGGGCCCTGCAAGCCTTGGGCTTCAAAGACGGGGATGAGCAGACCCCCAATCAGATCGGGTGGATCCTGGGCGTCAACGAGCGGACCAAGCAGAAGGGTGACTTTCCCGGCACGTATGTGGAGTACGTGGGACCTGTGAAGATCTCCGTCCCTTCTCACCGGCCCCGAGTGCAGAGACCCCTGCCCGCCACACCGGGGGCCAGCGGCTGCCGGCTGCAGGAGGCTCTGGAGCAAGGTAAGCCCTGATGCCTGCCGTGTTGCTCTGAGACGCCTCCGCTCCCAGCGTGCGGCGGACGAGGGGGTGTGAGTGGCTTTGCAGGACGGCGGTGAAGCCCCCGGCTCGGCAGCGCTGGAATGCCCTGCCAGCAGCGGTGTGGTTGAGTTGGCTGGGAGTTGTGGGCTCATGCTCGGTCCTGGCCAAGAGAAAAGCACGTTGTTCCTCCAGCTTATTGATCTGCTTAGCAGAGCTTCTCGGGGTGAGCCTTGTCCCACTCTTACCTCTGCAAGATCCTCCTCCCTCTCTGGCCCGTGAGCAGCCAGGATCCCCGTGGTCCTCGGTCCCTCTCCCTGCGCCGCTGAGGGTTTTGCCCCGCTCCCTCCCTTTAGGAATAAGTCCTGACCTCTCCCAGCCACCTCCCTGCCTCTGCCTCTGGAGCGCCTGGGGCATTGCTCCCTGCCAAGAGCCGCTCAGCCCCGCTGAGACACACAATTACTTGTCTCTGGGCAAGAGGAGAAAAGTCAGGGTCTAAAAGAGTATTTCCGAGAACTGCAGCTAATTGCTTGTCTGCCTGGCACCCGTCCCTCCCTGCGGATCACGGAGCTCTCGCTGGGGCTGGGCAGCCGCCCTCGGGCAGGGCATGGGCTGCCCTGCACCTGCGGCTGCTTCCCAGCCGGCGCTGTGCTTGGCACGGACCCGGTCCGGGAGCTGGGAGAGCCGCCATGCCTCGGCGCTGCCCATAGAGCTGTTGCAGCTGCCCTCTCTTTGCCTATTTTTTTTTTTTTTTTTTTTGCTCCCAGGCACATAAGCCCTGCAGCAGGGGCTCAGCAGGCCCTGGGCGCTCTGAGATGGCAAACAGGCGTGACAGCCGCGCTTTGCCTTCCCGTGCCTTGCGGAAGACCTCGTGCTGGTGCACATGGGAGGAGTGGGGTCAGCAGCAGGAGCTGGCGGGCATCAGAGCATGCTCCCAGCTGGCAGTCCTGCGTCCTCCCTGTCCCTCTCTGCCTGGGAGCCGTGGCTATCCCATCAGATGCTTCTAGCTGTGTGAGACATCTCTGGGGTCTTAAGGAATGGAAAGAAGACCCTGTCTCAGAAACCAGGGTGGTGGGGTTGGGTGCGTGGCTCCCCGTAGCTGCCTCCCGTGCTCCTGCTCCCGGAGCCGGAGGGGCAACCCCAGGAAACATCTCCGCAGGGTGGGAATGCAGCCGGGCCGTGCGTTTGGGTTGGCAGCAAGAGCCGCTGACCTGAGTCATCCCACTCGCAACCTGCCTTTCCAAGAAAGCAGCTCCTCTTGGGAGCCTGGGGCATGCTCTGCGGTGGATGCATCGGCCTTGCCTGCATCCAGCCCTGCGCTCCCTCGGGGGCTGTATTTATGCCTTCGTGGGCTCTCTCCTCTTCTTCTCGAGCAGGGCTTGGTGGAGGTGTGTCTGGGTGGTCAAAGCCGCTGCCCTGCGCGGGGGTGGGGATCTTTGGGATGTGGAGGAAGATACGTGCCAAAGCTCCCGACACACAGAAAAGACGCGGTTGGGAAAGAAACCAAAAGCCAGCCTGTCTGCATCCTGCCCAGGGATGGAGCAGAGGGAGGGTCGGGTACTGGGGCATGCAAGGGGGGTGCCAGCCCGGTCCCTGTCCCCTTGGGTGCATCCCCGCAGCCAGCCTCCACCCTGGGCACAGGCGGGGCGGCAATTCAAACACCCGGGGCCATTTCACACGCAATCTGCCGCGATGCTGGTGGGGAGACGCATTTTTGCAACTGAGAAACTGTATTTAAGCCAAGCCCGTGTTATTTCTTCGTGGTCTGCGCTTCGGGAGGTGCAGAGATGTTTCCTGGCTGCCCCACGAAGCTCATAGCTGGCGGCATTTCTGCCCTGTTCCCCAGGTCCTGGCCTGGCTGGCAGGGATCCCGTGGCCCCCCCAGCATCACACGCGGAGTGGGGCCAGTACCACGGCTGTCACGCAGCCCAGGAGCAGGGCTGGCCCCACAGAGCGGTGAGACCCGGCGCTTTCTGCCGGTGAATTTACGAGCTGCTGGTGTTTGCCTTCCGCAGAGAACGCGAGCGGAAAATGCGGCTCGGAAATATTTCCGCAGCTGCCCCGGCCGTGCTGTGAGCGGCCTTGTTCGCAGCGGCCCAGCCCGGAGGCCCGGCAGGCTCGGGAGCTGCTGCTGGCTCCGGCACAGGCTGCCTGATAAAAAAAGGCAAGCTGCTGCCTGCTGAAGCAGCACATTCCTGTCCAGGCCACGTGGGCAGCACCAGTATTTACTCTCCCTTCAGCCCTTCCCAAGGGTCAGGCTTGGAGCTGCCAACCTGGCAGCTTGCCTGCAGCTTCCTTGCCCCAACCAGCACCGCGCTGGGCCCTTTCCCGTGCCCGGGGGCTCTCTCCAGTGGGGGGTTACCCCCAGCAGCACAGGCCCTTGCAGAACTGCTGGGTGCCTGCTCCGCGGCTGCTGAGTCGAAGCACCGACACGAGCTGCTCCGTCTCCCTGCAAAGCCATGGGTGCAGGAGGCTCAGCTGGGTGCGGAACTTCGGTTTGCTACGCCTTGTGGTGAGACCACACCGGGCGAGTTCAGGTCACATCCATGACAACAGAGCCCTGTTTCGCAATGGGGAGCAGCCTTTTGGCTCTGCCTCCCCAGAGTGGAGCATGCCGGGTGTCCTCACCCACCGTGGGCTCCCCAGGGTCTGCCCGGTGCTGTGGGCCGGCCCGGAGAAGCCTCCCGCAGCGGCTGGTGCTCGGTTGGATGCAAGATGGGGCCTGGCACCGCTCGTCCTTCGGCAAGCCTCCCGCTGGCAGCTGCCCAGCCGGGCCTGCGTGCTCCTGCCCCGGCACGCATCACCCCTCCGGCATAGGGAAGGGGGGGTGCCCGGAGCCAGGACCTCAAGATCTCCTGGGGGTGACAGTGAAATGCCACACGATGCGGGGCCATAGATCCCCTGGGAAAGGGGGGGACGCCGGTCCCGTGCCACGGGCTGTCCGCGCCCTGTAACAGCTTGCACAGAGGCTGTGGGCTCACGGGGAGGGGGAGGCAGAGGGCTGGTTTCCATGTTAAACGAGCAATCAAGGGCAGGAATTTGCTGACATGGCGTTCTGTCTGAATCGTTGGATTAATCACAGCTCACCACCGCGAGCGAGCTCCCTGGCCGTGCTCCTCCGCCAGCCCTGTGCAGCCCCTGTGCTGGGCAGGGACCGAACCCAGCCTGAGCTCCAGGAGCCCCGGTAACCCCTGCGCTGCCTGCCCGGGGTGCCCAGGGAGACGCGCTCTGCCTCCCAGCCTCCGCAGGGAGCAGCAGGGATCTCCCTGCGCACACCCCATCATCAGAGGCTCCGAGCGAGGCCAGGCTCAACAAGTGCTGTGCCGGTTTCTGGGCCAGCTCGCAGGTTCCCTGCTGTCTCCGTGCGGTGTCCGCGTGGGCTGCGGCCTTGTGGCAGGGGCCACAGCTTTTCTTACTCTCAGACGCTGCCATTGGGAGCAGCGTTGGTCGTGCCTCGGCCTGGCCCTGCTGCAGAACGTCTGCTGGGGGCTGAGCTGGGGCTGACCCCTTCTCTCCTTCCCTCTCCCCCAGGGTCTCCTCTCCCAGAGTTGCAGGAGCAGTTCAGCCCTCCAGAGATTGCGCCGCCGCTGATGGTGAAGCTGGTGGAAGCTATTGAGAAGAAAGGTAAGGGGGGGACACTGAGCACCACGGGGCTGATACCCCCCCAAAACCCCCCAACGAGGGCAGAGGGGGAGGCAGCTGTCTTTAAAAGCTGTTGGTGTTGGACCCAGCTCCATGGGACGTGCAGGACGCAGCTGCCTGCAGAAGAGGGGGGCCTCACGCTCCTCCCTGGCTTGAGTTGCTGTTCCCCAGGGCCAGGCTTGACCCCGCTGTGTCATCCTGTGCAGAGGCCTGGGGTGAGGGCACTGGGTCTGCATGCAGGACGCCTACGTGCCCCGGGTGGGTGCTGGGGTTTGGGAAGTGCTTTCAGCCCAGATCTGTGCTGTGGGGGAGAAATGGGGCCACCGATTCAGGTGTCCTGGGGGCTAAGGGGGCTGCAGCAGCATCTGCAGGTTGGCTTAGAACCCTTCCAGGCCTGGTTAGCCGTGCCGCAGCCGTTGCCCGGCCGGTGCACGGCTGCCAGGCTGGCACCGAAATGGTGTGTGCGCTGGGAGCTGCGCGGCTCACAGCTAACAGCAGTGTCCCCGCTTCCGCAGGGTTAGACAGCGAGATGTTGTACAGGACATCTGGCTCCGAACTGAGGCAGGCGCTGAGAACCGGTAAGAACCAGCTCCGCGTGGTGAGGAGGCGAATCGGCTCAGATGGAGGAGATTAGTGGATGTGACAGCGCCAGCAGTAATGCAATCCAGGCCAGGCTCGCCTGTCCCCGGCAGTTCCTGACTCCCGGCACGCTGCCTGTGGGGCTGGGCCGTCCCCGTCCCGACACGTTCCCCTCTCGCGTGGAAGGGACAGGAGAGGTGGGGATTCCTGCCACCATCCGTGGGCTGGAGCAAAGGGATGCAGTGCCGGCTTGGAGAATCACAGGCTGACAAATGAACCCCTGCGCTTGTCTCTTTGGGGTGCCCCGTTCTCAGGGTGCTCTGTCGATGGGCTGGCGGAGGCTTCTCTGGCTCTGTCACACCGCTAATAAGCAGGGGAGGATCTTTCAGCTCAGCTTGGTGGCCGGAGCCTTGGCTCCGCTGTGCCGACAGCTGATGTCTCTGCCGGGGAGCCTTCGGAACTGTCTGCCTCTCGTCTGGGTTTGGGCCTCATCCAGCACCGCGCTGGCTTGTCCCCTTCCACAGACGTTCTTGCAAACCCCAACTACGCGGTGCCGTCAGCTCTGGCCGCGCTGCTTTTGGGACAGGCTTTATGTGCCGTCCCGACAACCTACGCCTTGCATTCGTGGGACGACATGGTTCGAGGGAGACGTTTTCCCCGTTGGGTTCAGTGTGTGGCTGGTCAGTCTGCACTTGTCTCTACCAGCAGCAGGGAACAAGATTGTGACACGAGTCATGCGTGCCCAGGATTCCTGTGGCAGGGCTCAGGGAAAAGGGTGTGGGCACCCAAAATGACCTCTACCCCCTTCCAGGGGGGACCTGCCTGGGTTTCCAGAGCCAGCTTATTTCTGGGATGCAGTGGGCACTTCCAGGCATCCTCCCTCGTGCAGGCTGCTCAGCTGCCTGAGGCTGCCTGAGCTCCCTCGTGGTGCCGGGCTGCCATGTCCCATGATAGCTGGCCAGGTGCTGCGCGATGGTCTCTGGGTGCCCAGTGCTGTGCCCACCATCCAGGGAAATCTGTGTCCTGGCAGATTGGACCCTGGGTGACCTGGAGCCCTTCGACGTGCACTCCCTGGGCGAGGCGCTGCGAGGCTACCTGCAGGACCTGCCCTCCCCCGTGGTGCCGGTGTCCGTGCACGGAGACATCCTTCGCGTCCTGCAGGGTAAGGGCTTCCCCTGGCTGCACTCGGGAATGGGTGGCTGGGCGGGACAGACGCGTTTGGGGTCTTAAAATAAGACCTGTCCCTATGGGGTCTGGCACGTGGCCCCTGCTGCCGACAGCGCTCCCACGCTGTGACATAGCCAGAGCGTGGAGAGCGGTGCCGGCTGTCCCAGCCCTTCCATCGTGTCTTGCTCTCTCCCCAGAGATCCCCCAGTCGGAGAATTGCCGGAAGCAGCTGCTGCTGGCCCTGGAGTCGCCTGCGGTCCCACTCCAGAACACGCTCACCCTGCAGTTCCTGCTCCGGCATCTGGGGAAGGTATCGCAGCAGGCCGAGAGCAACAGCCTCCACCCTCGGGCCCTGGGAGAGATCTTCGGCCCCCTTCTCCTCCGGCTGCCTGGCGCCAGGTACGTGAGGCTCTCGGGCTCCGGCCGCGTACCAAGTGTCAGCCGCTGTGCGTGCCAGGACAAGGAGCCCAGCCTATAACAGCAGGGCTGCCCGCAGCCCCTGCCTCGCTGTGCGTGGGATTAAACTGCTGGCAGCGCACAGCGGTGGGACTCAAAGCCAGGGCAGAGCTCTTGCTTGTGTCAGCCTGGGATCTGGCAGCTGGGCCGCACGCTGCGATGAACCAGCCCGACCCTGGCTGCCCCTTTGCCCGGCGGGCACGGGAGCAGTGCCAAGATCTCCCCCGCAACCGCTGATCTTGGCTCCTCTTTCCCTGCAGCCCAGAGCTGAGCCCTGACTTCTCCGTGCTGTTTCTGGAGATGCTTCTGCAGACAAAGGAGTTGGAGCCGGAACAGTTGCCTCCAGGTACTGAGATGCCCCTGCCTTGGGGCTCGAGGCGCTGGTGTTTGTGCTCCGTGGGTGCAGAGTCTCTGCCCTTGTGAGCGCGTTGCCGAGGACTTTTTCTGCAGCTCAGCTGTGCCTGGAGGCTGGCTTGAGGCACCCATCTGCTGCTGTAGACGTGCCTGCAGCAGCTTCTGGCATCACGGTGGCCGAGGGGGGCTTCCCAGGATGGTCCCTGCAGGGAGAGGGACTCAGTGCTCCAAGGGATTACCCACGGGGAGCTGGGACTTGGGCTCACCCTGCTTCAACACTCTGTCTCTTACAGCCTTGCCTCCAAAACCACCTAAGCCAAAGCCCAGTGCTGCCAGCTTGGCCAACGGGAACAGCATGCCCTTGCAGGACGCCGAGTGGTACTGGGGTGACATTTCTCGGTAAGGGGGTGGCTGGCAGCTCACGTCCTGGGTGCCCTGTCCATCAAGTGGCCTCAAGTTGTGTCAGGGGAAGTTTAGATTGGATATTGGGAAAAATGTCTTCACGGAAAGAGCAGGCGAGCATTGGAACAGACTGCCCAGAGAGGTGGGGGAGTCCCCATCCCTGGAGGTGTTCAAAAAACGGGCAGAGGTGGCACTTTGGGACATGGTTTAGTGGGCACGGGGGTGTTGGGTTGATGGTTGGACTGATGACCTTAGAGGTCCTTTCCAACCTTAGTGATTCCTAGTTTTTAATTTACTTTCATTAAAAATAATCCAGCCACCAAGCCAGGAAACATGAAATTCATTATTCCTCTCCCCTTAATTGGTTTAGTGGTGGACTTGGTAGTGTTAGGTTAACAGTTGGACTGGATGGTCTTAAAGGTCTTTTCCAACCTCAACAATTCTGTGATTCTGATTCTAAGTTATCTAAGGGAGCTCTGGTTGCACCTCACAGGCCATGACAATCATGTTCCTTGCAGGGAGGAGGTGAACGAGAAGCTACGGGACACTCCAGATGGTACTTTCTTGGTGCGCGATGCCTCCAGCAAGATCCAAGGGGAGTACACACTCACGCTCAGGTAGGGCGCTGGGGTCCCCCGAGAGCCCCCGCTGCTCTGGTCTGGAGCTGCCGGCACCAGTGACTGCGGCTGCCCGCACGCCCAGACGTCAGGCTGGTGTAGGGTGCTGGGGTGGTGGTAAGTGCCCTCTCTCCCCTCCCCGCTACAGGAAGGGAGGCAATAACAAGCTGATCAAGATCTTTCACCGGGATGGGAAGTACGGCTTCTCGGAGCCCCTGACTTTTGGCTCAGTGGTGGAGCTCATCACCCATTACCGGCACGAGTCGCTTGCCCAGTACAACGCCAAGCTGGACACCAGGCTGCTCTACCCCATCTCCAAGTACCAGCAGGTGAGGCCTGTGCCACAGGGATGCGGCTGGCTGGCACAGCCTGAACCGGGGGCATTTGCTCGTCCATCCCCAGCCCTTTGGTAGATGTCAATGTCCCACCCCTTCCCCCGTGCTGGGACACTGCTTTGTGGGGCGATGGGGGGGGGGGGTTTGTGGGACCAGCTGCCTTGCTGGGGGGGCTGCTGTAGGGCAGGAGCAAGTCCTCACTGAGGCTGTGCATATGGCAGGACCAAGTGGTGAAAGAGGACAGTGTGGAAGCCGTCGGGGAGCAGCTGAAGGTCTATCACCAGCAGTACCAGGACAAGAGCTGGGAGTACGACCTGCTGTATGAGGAGTACACGCGCACTTCCCAGGTATGCGGGCGCTGCCTTCCCCCTGGGCTGCCCTGGCATCCTCTGATCGCTGGCAGCCACGCTGCTCTGCGCAGAGGAGAGCAGAGATCCGGCACCCGCTGCCCCATTTGTCTGCTCCCAGACTTGAGGGACTCCCCAGAGAACACGCTTTGAAGGGGGGGATATTTTGGGTGCAGCAAGGACAGTGCTGCTTTGGGGAAGGAGGAGGAGAGGATACGAATGGGCAGAAACCTGCCCAGATGCTCCCCCTTCCTCAGCTCTCCCCTCCCTTCTACTCAGGAGCTGCAGATGAAGAGGACGGCAATCGAGGCCTTCAACGAGACAATCAAGATCTTTGAGGAGCAGTGTCAGACGCAGGAGAAATGCAGCAAGGAGTACATCGAGCGCTTCCGGCGGGAGGGCAACGAGAAGGAGGTGCAACGGTGAGGAGAGGGGGTGACGGTGACCTGCCCTGCCTGGGGAAGGGCTCTGGGGACTGGAAGGATCATCCCGGCCCAGCGCAGAGCCGAGGCGTGCGCAATCCTCGCCTCTCCAGCAGCGTGCTGTGGCTGGAGCTGGCCCGCTGCCTCCTCTGCCTCCCCCACTCTGGCTCGCAGCCTAAACCCCCCTCCTTCTCCCAGGATCCTCATGAACTCGGAGAAGCTCAAGTCTCGCATCACAGAGATCCACGACAGCAAGATGAAGCTGGAGCAGGACCTGAAGAAACAAGCCTCGGAGAACCGGGAGATCGACAAGCGCATGAACAGCCTCAAGCCAGACCTCATGCAGCTGCGCAAACTGCGGGACCAGTATTTGGTGTACGTAGTGCCTGCCTCTGCAGAGGGCTGGGAGTGGGCCCTGCTGCCCCTCCAGCCCGGCCTGGGAGCCATCTAGCTGGCTCCTTGAGGGCTTTGGGGCTTGTCCGACCGGGCTTGCGGGCTGCTCTGTGCAGGAGCGAGCCCTGCGGCATGCAGCCTCGGCGCGCAGCAGTCCCTCAAAGGGGACGGCTGCTGCCCTCTGGTGATGGCTGCACAAGCGGCGTCTGGCCCAGATGCCGCAGGCCGGGCACACCGCCTGCGCTGAGCTCTGCCTCTCCTTCCCCAGGTGGTTGACGCAGAAGGGTGCCCGGCAGAAGAAAATCAACGAGTGGTTGGGCATCAAGAACGAGACGGAGGAGTGAGTGTCCCTGCTCGCGCGTTGTGGGGTGGGGGGGGGGCTGCAGGAGCGCAGGCTGCGCAGCCGGTTCTGCCTGCTCCGGGGCCGCAGGCAAGTCCCAGCTGCCTGCCTGGGAGCTGAGGACGCCTTCCCTGCCGGGTGGGGTGGCGGCAGTTAGCAGTGGGAGGGGAGGTGTGGGGGCCGCATGCCCAAACCGAGGGGCTCTGACCCTTCCCGTGCTCGACTGCAGCCAGTACTCCATGATGGATGACGAGGAGGAGCTGCCCCACCACGAGGAGCGGACGTGGTACGTGGGGAAGATCAACCGCTTGCAGGCGGAAGAGATGCTGTGCGGCAAGCGGGACGGCACCTTCCTGATCCGCGAGAGCAGCCAGAAGGGATGCTACGCCTGCTCCGTGGTGTGAGTACCCCCAAGCAGACGTGGCGGGACGGAGCTGGCATGGGCTGTGTGCTCCCGCATCGCTCTGCCCTTCTCTTGCCAGATGCTGGAGGCTGGCGGAGGCGTCAGCTGGCAGGCTGGGCTTCTCCAAGGTCTCCCATCTGCCTTGGCTCCTCCTGCCAGCGCCAGATGTATCTTTGGGCTGCCTCGGTGACGCCCGCTTGTACTGTGCTGTCCCTGTCCCTGTCCCAGCGGGGCTCCCTCGTGCCGCGGGGCACTGGCGTTGCCGCTGACCTGTGCTCCCTTGTCTTCCTGGCAGGGTGGACGGTGACACCAAGCACTGCGTGATCTACAAAACAGCGACCGGCTATGGGTTTGCCGAACCCTACAACCTCTACGCCTCCCTCAAGGACCTGGTCTTGCACTACAAGCACACATCCCTGGTGCAGCACAATGACTCCCTGAATGTCACGCTCGCTCACCCGGTCCTTTCCCAGCCACCAGCCAGATGAGCAGCCCGTACACAACACAACAGCTGCCTTCAGCTTCTCCCCAGGGCGCTGCTTTCTGGCTCTGGACTCTTGCACCCTGTATAGTTGAGTCTCCGTGCTCCTGCCCCTCCAGAGCCTCTGAGATGTCTGTGACCGTTCCTGGTGTCCCTTTTGGTCTGTAGCTGAAACCCGTGTTGGCTGATGGGACAAAAAGGCTGGGGCTGTTGACTCCCAGTGGGCTCCAGCCTCTAGGAGGTGGGATCCAGTTGTGATTGAATTACCGTGGGCGAGCACAGCCCCTTCCCCTTCCCCGATAAGCAGATCAGATCCCCTTCTTGCTGGCAAGTCGCCCCGCTACGCATCACTGTAGAGCTAGATTTCCGATTCCTCGGTGCGCTACGGCGTCGGTCACTGCCCCGGCCGAGCGGCCGCGAGCGCTGCTCTGAGTGAGGGGCTCCCGGCCTGGATGCCGGAGGAGGCAGAGGAGGAGGCTCTGCTGAGCAGCTGAGCGTGTGCATCCTCCACTCTCACTTCCCTCGGCGATCTTGCAGGCTGCAGTGGTGTCTGGTACGAGGGGTGCTGCTGTTCCGTGCAGAGACTCATTTAGACAGGAGAAACCCCACCTGCCATGGGGCTTCTCGGCCGAGGTCTCTGCTCCGTGCCGTGCCCCGCCTCACCGTCTTGTTCCCTGGTGTCATAACCACCTCTCGAGTGTTGCTGTCTGGGGAGGGAGGATCTGGTTAGTGATGAATCTCTCGCCTTAGTTGTGCCAACTAAGCTGTGAAATCCGTGTTGGTACCCGTGTTTTTCCCAGCAGAATATGTGGGATGCACAGCTCGTTGTTTCCGTCTGTCTTCGGTGAATCTCTGCAGACGTAACCCCTTGAAGCTAACTGTAGCTCTGTAAATACGGTTCTTTTCGTAATCGGCTGCTTCCCTAGTACTGGTGTTTGCTGAACTCCCACTACGATACGCAAGCGCGTGGGCGGCAGCTGGCCGGGCTGCTGCAGGCTCGGGTCCCACCAGCTGAAGCAGGAGGGGGCCGGAATCCGACGCACACTACGAGCCCTACACAAAATGAAGGACCTCTCCGCTGCAGGAGGACAGTGTCTCCGCTGGGCCAAGGAAGGGCCTTAGCACCTAGAAATGTATATGCATGATGTCAAACTATGTATGCAAAGCACTTATAATCATGAGTACTGTATGGGGACTTGGGGTGAAAGAGCCGGGGTTGCTGTAGTGCTGCCCATCGCAGCTGGCTGGCACGGGCAGGGCTCATTGCGTCTTTTCGGATAATGCTGAGTTCAGAGAGCTCGAGGGCAACGGAGGTGGCCCTGGAAGAGCTTTAAAAGTTGAGGCCATGGTGGCATTTGCTTTACTGGGTTATCCTGCCTGCCCGGCTTGAAGAAAGCATTAATTGTCCTCCTGATTTGCTGGAGAGGCTCCTTTCCCTTTTGGAGGCCGCGTCCTCAGGACGGGCTGGTGGATGCTGTAGGCTTTGACGCTTCTGTTTTGTGTTGTGACTCGGGCTGCGCCTGATCTGCGGGGTGCTGTGTGCTCGTGCTCTGCCTGCGTGCTGCCCTCGACAGGCTATCTGCGTCGGGGACCGCGCTGTCCCTCCTCTCCTGGTCAGCTCTGCTGCTCGCCTTGCTCCGGGCCGGTCCCCAGATCCTTTTGGATCTGGAATTGCTGGAGCAAACGTCCCATTCCCGTTGCTTGTGGCAGCTCTCCTATGCCTGGCTGTACAGACCCCATTCCCTGCTCTGCATGCCCTCTCCGGGTCCCGGCCGTGTTTTTTGGTTCCGGTTTCTCGGCGTTTGGCGCTCTGAGGACGCAGGGCAGCGGTGCCGTCCCTGACCCATCGCAGCCCAGGAGTGCGCTCGGGTGCCGAAGTGCCCCGGAAGGGGCAGGCGATGGCTCGGGGAAACTGTGGGGCACGCAGCCCGGGAGAGGCTGCGTTTGGCTTTGGGGATTGCTTGGCAAAAGCTGTCGGGGATAATTAAGGAAATAGTTTGGGCTCGGGCATGTGAGAGATGAGAGCACGTGGAATGGGGCAGGGAGGTCTGGTGCTCATAGCCCTCTCTGCAGAGGCCTCCCGGCGTCTGTGGGGTGGCCGGGGGGGCCCCGCCAACACCCCAAAGCTTTCTGCCAGGCTCCTGAACCAGTTGCAGCGGCACATTTCCAGCCTGGGGACTCTGTGCTGGTCCTGCCCGGGTCCCGTGCTCGTCCCTGTGTTCCCAGCACGTCCCTGCCCCACAGGGCAGGCTGCAGGCGGGTAGGATCCTCCAGCCGCTCACCCCACGGGGGCCATGTCCCCCCACCGCCCCACCAACGTGAGCTCGGGACCGCTCCTGCCGGGGGGGTTTGCTCCCGGCTCGTGCCAGGGCCTGCCGAGCGTCTGGGAGAGTCTCGGCTTCAAGCCGTCACCGGTTGACACTTCGCTTGGTGCTCGCCCCGGCTCTGCTAGCCGGGGAAATTCCAGCTTCTCGTGACAGCGTTATTTTTACCCTTTCTGCTGAATTTCTGTTGCTCTCCCCGCACTGTCCCTTCCTGCCGCCCAGCTGCAGCCTCTTCCTCCCCAGCAGCGTGGGCAGCTCGGCGTGGGCACGCGGGGCCACGGTCGCCCCTCTGCATCCTCCAGCACCGCCGTTCCTGCCTGCTGGCACCCATCACCGTGGCCCATCCCCGACGGGGCTCTGCTCGCAGGTCCTGTGTGCAATGAGGAGGAAAATGCCCTTCCCCAGGGCTGCCTTTCCCCGACGGTGCTTGTCCTGGCTCCCCGAAACGCAGCTTTGCCCTCGTCCCTCCCTGGGGCGGCAGCCCAAGCCCCGAGCTCCCTGCCTGCAGCGCAGCTCCTCCAGAATAAGCTAGTTGTGATTTGTCCTTTGATGCTTTCGCTCGTGCTGTTTGCGCCGCCGGATGAACCCGGTAACGATGTGTTTTGAGGCCCTGGGCTGTGCTTTGCTGCTTGTGACCTCCCTCCCCTCCCCACCCCGTGTCCCCAAACCCAGCCACGCACCCACGTCCCGTGGGTGCAACGTGGCCGTTCCCGCTCCTCGGGGCACAGCTCGGATCTTGTCCCTCCGTGCCCCAGCTCAGGATGCTCCCTGCTCCCCGGTGTAACCCCCCCGAGGGCTCTCATCACCGGCGGCTTTGTGCTCGGAGAGGACGTGGCGGCTGCCTGAGCGCTCCTGAGATTTTAGTTCCTAGGTATATGCAATAATAAATAACTTGCCACTTCAGCTGTTCGTTACCAGCAGTAGTTCTCTATGCTCTTTCTGTCGATGTTTACTAATGTAAACCCAGTATTTGTTACTGTAAGAGGATTTTTTTTTTGTACGGTACTTCAAAAAAACCCACAAAAACAACAAAAAAAAGGAAGAAATAAACAGAATTAATGAAATGGCTGCGGGGATTTCTGTGGAGGGTGTTACGCCGGGGGAGCGGAGGCGGGAGGGTGGTGGGGCTGTGCCCCATCTCCTGGGCTGGGTGCAGGATGTGACCCATCGCTCGGCTGGCACCAGGCTGTGCCAGGGCTCTGCTCCCCAGGCTCTTGCAGGGCTGGGGTGCATGGGGGCCAGCCCCGGGCTCGCCGGCTGGGCGAGCAGGCAGCAGCTGAGCCCGAAGGGGCAAGAAACAGCCGGAAACGGCGGCTATAAACAGTGGGGAAAGTACGAGGTTCCTCCACGCTCGGCCCCAGAAATGAGCCCAGGGGCTGTTTTAGGCAGCACCCCCTGCCCGCACCCGGTGCTGCCGGCCTGGGGGTGCTTCAGTGCCTGCACCCAGCCCCGGGGGGCTCGGCCGACAGCGGCGAGGGGCCGACACGGGGCTGCCCCCCTGCCCGTTTGGGAGAGGCCGAGCGCGGGCTGCTCAGGGTTGGGTTTCTGTCCCTGACCTGTCGCAACCTGTAGGGAAGCGGCAGCGGCCGGGGTGAGGGGCTGCGACCCCAAAGCCCCGATTCGGGGCAGCGGGGACAGAGTGGCCAGAGCCGGGCGGCCCCGTGTGAGTCAGCAGCGTCGGCGTCACATGAGGAGGTCGGTCGAGCTGGGCAGGAAGGGCGCGCGGAGGCGGGCGCAGCCGAGCTTTAAAAGTCCTCGCGGGGACGGGTTCGCCTCTGTGCCACCCCACCGTCCCCATGGCCCACGCGGTGCTGCTGGCTCTCCTGGCGCTGGTGGCTCTGCCGGCCCCCGGGCTCGGGGTGGCCTTCCCCGGCTGTGACTACCCAGCCCACCTCTGGTGCAGCTCGCGGGAGATCGCCGTCGCCTGCCAGGTCAGAGCCGCCGGTGCCAGGGCTGCCGCGGCCGCCCACCCGTGCTGGCAGCCCATGCAAGGGCAGGGCTGCCCGGCACGTGGGGACACGTCCCGCCGAAACGGCACGCGCGGGACCGGGTACCCGCCCGGTGAGCGGGGCTGGGGTGCGCGGGGACGATGTCAGGGCATCGCCCGGTCGCGGTATCTGGTGCGAGCGCCAGCTCTGAGCATCCCTGCGGCACGGGCTGGCACGCCACAGGGATGCGCAGAGCCCCTGTGCCGCGCTGGCACCGTGGCGCTCCCTGGCATCCCCGGCGAAGCGCCATGCCACAGCCGGACCCCAGCCCTTCCCCGGGCACTGCTGGCACTTCTGCTTTTTCAGCATAAAACAGCTTTTCAGCTTATTCCGCCCTGAACATCCCCGGATGGTGACACCGCTGTGATGGGGGCGTCCACCAGCGCCCTGTGAGCCCCGCGGGGCTGCAGCCACCACCCAGCAGTGGGTGCCGGGCTGTATCCCCACTCAGGCATGTCCCGGCCCCACCGGATATGTTTTCCCCCAAAATATTTTGGGGAAGTTCCTGCGGAAAGCCCCACCGCTGCGTACCAGCAGCACACAAGATCTTGAAGCTGCAGGAGGCCCCTGGCCGCTCTCACTTCCCTCCCAGCCCTCCACACCCTCGTCCCGCTCCTGCCCCACATCCCAGGAGCTTTGCCCCAGCCCCTGCAAATATGGGGAGGGGGGCTGCAGCCGTACACCCCCCCCCCCAAAAAAACCTTCCCGCATGCAGGCAGAGAGCCGCTGCGCCAACCTCTCGCGCCCGGCGGCTGCGCCTGTGGAGCTGAGCCTCTACTACGAGAGCCTGTGCCCGGCGTGCCGTGAGTTCCTGGTCCAGGAGCTCTTCACCACCTGGCTGCTGCTGCCCGCCGAGGCCATGACCATCACCCTGGTGCCCTACGGCAACGCCGAGGTAGGAGCTGGCCCGAGCCAGTGCTGTGGGCGCCCGCCCCGGCGCCGCCGGCCCCGCTCAGACCGGTTGGTCCTGCAGGAGAGGAACGTCAGCGGGAAGTGGCACTTCCAGTGCCAGCACGGCCCAGAGGAGTGTTTGGGCAACATGATCGAGGTGACGGCAACGGTCCCTGTCCCCACGGTGCCGGCATGGGGCAGGGGTCCGGCAGCCCCTCACCACCCACCCCGTCCCCACAGGCCTGCCTGATGCACGAGGCCCAGAACTTCAGCACCTACTTCCCCGTCATCTTCTGCCTGGAGTCGGGCAGCTCCGTCACCAAGAACCTGGAGGCCGTACGTGCCCCTCCCATCCCCCCACGCGCCCGCCACGGGGTTGTCCCCGTCCCCCTGAGCTCCCCGCTGTGTCCCCCCCGCCTCTCCCCGGCAGTGCCTGCAGGTCTACGCCCCGCAGCTGGACGGGGGCCGCATCGCCGCCTGCGTGCAGGGGGATGCGGGGGCCGCCCTGATGCACCGCAACGCCCAGCTGACCCAGGCGCTCGACCCCCCGCACCAATACGTGCCCTGGATCGTCGTCAACGGGGTACGGCGGGGGGGAGAGGGGGGTGCCGGGGGGTGCCAGGGTGCCAGGCAGTGCCGCGGCACCGCAGGGACCCCCCTGAGCAGCCCCATCTCCCCCCCCACCGCAGAAGCACACGGACGAGCTGCAGGCGCAGGCGCAGGCCTCGCTGCTGGGGCTGATCTGCCGCCTCTACCAGGTGGGACAGGGGGGCCGGGGGGACTGGGGGACGCGTCCCCGTCCCTGTCCCCGTCCCCGCCGGGGCTCCATCAGCCGCTCTCTGGCAGGGGGAGAAGCCCGAAGCCTGTGGGGGCTCGGGGGCCCGGAAGGCCCCAGCCAGCTGCAGGCGCTGAGGGACAACGGCGTGGGAGCACCGAGCGAGCAGCGAATAAAAAGGATGGTTTTGTGGAAAAACAAGAGGCTCCGGATTGATGGGGCGGGGGGGGGGGCAGTGGGGAGGGGGCGGCCCTGCCCCGCCGCGGTGCGGGGGGAGAGCGGGAGCTGGGCCCCGGGGAGCCGCTGCTGCCCCGGTGGGTGTCATGGCGGCCGCCTGCGCCTCGGTAGCTGTCATGGCGGCCGCCTAGACCTCGGTAGGTGTCATGGCGGCCGCCTATACCTCGTTTGGTGTCATGGCGGCCGCCTATGCCTCGGTAGGTGTCATGGCGGACCCGGAAGCGGAAGGCGCCCCGTTACGGGACGCGACCCCTCTTCCGCGTGCCGGTGGCGGAAGCGCGCGTCGGTGAGCCGGGGGGGTTCCCGGGGGGGTCCATGGGGGGACCGGGGGGCACTGGGGGAGTCGTGGCGGTGCAGGAATAACGGGAGTGAGTGGCGGGCGTCCGGCGGGGGCACCGGGGGGCCTAAGGGAGACGGGGGGCAGCGGGGAGACTGGGGGGGCACTGCAAGGGTAGCGGGGGGACTGGGGGGACTGGGAGGGGACAGCACGGGTAACTGGGGGGCACAGTGGGACTGGGAGGGTACAGCAGTGCGAACTGGGGGGACTGGGGGAACTGGGAGGGTACAGCAGTGCTAACTGGGGGGACTGGGGGAACTGGGAGGGTACAGCAGTGCGAACTGGGGGGACTGGGGAGCTCGGCATGGACTGGGGGGCACAGGAGTGACTGGGGGCACTGGGGGGGGTTATACCCAGGGTACCTGGGGGGCTGGGGGGAGCTCCATCCCCACTGATGCCCATGGCAGGGGGCCGGGGGGAGCTGCCCCCAGGATGCCGGCATGGGGCCGGCAGCTCCTGCGCTGCTGGAAGCCACTCTTCACCAGTCGCCTGCTGCTGCTGACCAACACGGCGAGCTCCGGCACGCTGCTGGCCGCTGGCGACACGCTGCAGCAGGCCTGGCACCGCCGGCGGCACCCGGACGCTGAGCCCCAGTGGGCCCGCACAGGTGACAACCCGGGGGGGACATGCATGAGCTGGGGGGTGACGCAGGGCAGCCTCGCACAGCGATTAACCCATGCTCGGTGTCACGGGGGAGCTGGTCGACAGCGGCCGAACATGAGCCAGCAGTGTGCCCGGGTGGCCAAGGTGGCCAGCAGCGTCCTGGCTTGTGTCAGGAGCAGTGTGGCCAGCGGGAGCAGGGCAGGGATTGTCCCCTGTACTCGGCAATGGGGAAGCCGCACCTGGAATACTGTGTCCTGTTTTGGGCCCTTCACTACAAGAACATTGGGGTGCTAGAGCGTGGTCAGAGAAGGGCGATGGAGCTGGGGCAGGGTCTGGAGCACAGGGCTGGTGGGGAGCGGCTGGGGGAGCTGGGGGTGTTCAGCCTGGAGAAGAGGAGGCTGAGGGGAGACCTGATCGCTCTGCAGCTCCTGACAGGAGGGGGCAGGGAGGGGGGGTCGGGCTCTTCTCCCAAGGAACAAGTGATAGGACGAGAGGAAATGGGCTCAAGTTGTGCCAGGGGAGGCTTAGATTGGATATTAGGAGAAAATTCTTCATGGAAAGAGTGGTCAAGCATTGGAACAGGCTGCCCAGAGAGGTGGGGGAGTCCCCATCCCTGGAGGGGTTCCAAAAATGGGCAGAGGTGGCACTTGGGGACATGGTTTAGTGGGCATGGGGGTGTTGGGTTGATGGTTGGACTGGTGATCTTAGAGGTCCTTTCCAACCTTAGTGATTTCTAGTTTTACTTTCATTAAAAAAAAAAAATCCAGCCACCAAGCCAGGAAACATGAAATTAATTACTCTCCCCTTAATAGGTTTAGTGGTGGACTTGGTAGTGTTAGGTTATGGTTGGACTGGATGATCTTAAAGGTCTTTTCGAACCTCAATGATTCGATGACTCAATGATTCTATGAACTGGGGCCGCATTCCCTGGCACTACGCGAAGCCACACTCCCTTTGTGCCTTCCCCAGAGCCGGATCCGCTTTCGGTGGGGGGGCCCGGCGGGGTTGTCCCATAAATAATTCATCGGTCGCCGGGGCGGTGTTGTGTTGCAGGGCGCATGTTTGCCGTCGGCTGCAGCATGGGCCCGCTGATGCACTACTGGTACCTCTGGCTGGACGCTGCCTTCCCAGCGCGGGGCGTGCGGGGGCTGAAAACCGTCCTGAAGAAAGTCCTCATCGACCAGCTGGTGGCATCGCCCGCCCTGGGCGCCTGGTACTTCCTTGGTACGCAACGGCACCCGCCCTGTGTCAGCAGCGCCAAGAACTGAGCGTGGCCCACGCTGCCGGTGACGTGTTACGGCGCGTGGGCACCGGCATGACACCCGTCACCCTCCCTTGGTGGGGTGGATGTGGGTTTCCCGGGGCTCCCTCCCTCCGGCTGGTGCCGGCGCTGCCCTTCCCTCCCACCGTGGGGGTTTTTTTTTGGCATTTTTCGGTGTCCAGCACAGCTGAGATGGCAATTCCCAGCCACGCTCCCCCACGGGGAGCCGTGTGAGCGTTCCCATCCCCACTGACGTCCGTCTATCCCTGCAGGCATGGGCACACTGGAGGGCCAGTCTCTAGAGCACAGCTGGGAGGAGCTGAAGGAGAAATTTTGGGAGTTTTACAAGGTAAATATCCCCCCCCCGCCGAGCTCTCCCTCCCATCCCGGTGGGGACCAGGCTCCGGCGGGGAGTGCCTGGCTGCTCTTTGCTCCCGGCAGGCCGACTGGTGCGTCTGGCCGGTGGCGCAGCTCGTGAATTTCCTCTTCGTCCTGCCCAAGTACCGGGTGGTTTACATCAACGTGATCACGCTGGGCTGGGACACCTACCTCTCCTACCTCAAACACAGGGTGAGTGCCGGCACCGCGGTGCCACACGGCAGCAACGCCTCGCCGCTGCGGCCAGCCGGGCGCGTGCCGAATGTGCCGTGTTTCTCTTCTTTTCTAGCCTGGCAGCCCCCCGGGCGCCGAGCACAACTCGCCGCGTGAGAACCAGCGCGATGCCGGGACGTAAAGAGGCAGCTGCTCTCGGCGGCTGCAACGGTTTCGGAGGCTCCTGCCCGCGGTGAGCGGTTTTTCTGGGCATCGCGGCGGACGCGGCTCAATCCACCCAAGGACTGCGCTAGCCGGAGACCACCGCAACCGCCCTCTGCGGCTCTTGCTGATCAGCTCATCTACTGATTGCAGTCGTGGGCTTGGGTATTTTTAACGAGTCGCGTGTCACGGGCTAGCCTGTAAAGCGATTTCTTTTTTGTATTCTTCCACAGAGCCCGCGCTGCCGGGGCGGGGAGGAGCTGCTGCAGCTACGCTTTGCCTTCAGCACCCTGGGGAAGGTCCCCAGTGCTCTCCCCTCCGCTGCAGCCAGGGTTTTGGGTTTTTTCCCCTTCTCCAGGGCAAGGCTGGCCCCTTGCTCCCCTCCAATGCCCTCCTCTGCTCTTCTGCAGAGCCAGCACCGCTGTCCCTGCCTTGCTTCGGCTGCTGGGCAGGGGGGTGCTGCCCCTCTGCTCCCAGCGCAGCTCCTCAGCCCTTTCCCCGCTGCTTTTGTCTTCCAGCCAAAGGGAGAAGTCATTCGGCTCCCCCCAGCCTCCGCCTCATCTCCCCTTCGCTCCGCTTTGCACCCACCTCCCCGGCGCCGCGCGTGGGCTCTGCAGCCACCCGAGGTTTATAAAAATAGCGGCGTGATCGCTGCCGCCTGCTCGCCGCCGTGTTTGACGGTGGCAGAGTCACCATGGAGGTGGTTGGGGGTTTTTAAGGCCAAGTTTTTGCAGGATTTGGACCACAGCTCCCCTCTCCTCTCAGCCCTGCAGCTCCCCAGGCAAGCTGGATGCTCGCTCCATAACCTGGGAACTTATTTATTTCCAGCAGCGATGAAAATTGCCTAAAAGTGATCTTTTTTTTTCTTTCCTTTTTTCTAAAGCCGTGCCTTACAGCTCTTTCCTCATCCCTCCTGCCACACATCCCTGGGGGATGCCAGCCCTCCCACCGCAGCAAGCCAAGCTGCCGAGCCACAGCAGGAGCCATTTGGTGAATGCTAATTAAGAAACCAGATCATTTCTGCGCCTCTCCGGCAACGAGCGCGCCAGTGCAGGGCGGAGCAGAGCTGAGATTATCGACACCGAGCAGAGGGCCTGCAATGACCCCAAGGAACCGGTGATCAGCATTGATTTATTTCTTCACAACATTTCTTTAATACAGTGATTTTTAGGAAATTGTACTCTTTTGACACTTTTGACATTTGTACAGTACAGTGTAACTCTTCCATAAGTAAACTTCACAAAAAATAGGAAAGGGGAAGGGGGGGGAGGGGGGGGGCTATCATGGTTGGGGAGCAGGGAAAAAAAAAATCTGTAAAATAAAGACACAGCGCTCCAAGAAAAATAAATAGAGGGCAGCAAGATCTCCGGGTCCGTCATCGCTACAGGAATATCCACTTATTCACAGTCTCCACAGAAGCACGGTACTACAGGAACACACGAGGAGCCAAAGGCTCTGCAGCAAATTAGCAACGCTCCTCCGAGCCCCGCTCGCCCCCCACGAGCCAAAAGCGGGGGCTCTGCAAAGGTCCCCGTCCCTGAACCGGGGCTAATTTGCTACAGTGTGCTTGGCTGGCCTCGCTCGTGGTTTTTTTTTGTTTTTGTTTTGTTTCGTGGTTTTTTTTTTTTTTTAAACTTTAAATAAGAGATTTTTTTTTTTTTTTTTAAAAGTGATATTCACAAGCAAGGTTACCACACTGAGAAGAAAAAAAAAAAAACCAAAAAAAAACCACAAAAAAAAAAAAAAAAAACAACCCCTAAATGCACCAACACAGCCACAGCACAGCAGGTCACGCGCACAGCGTCACTTCCTACGCCTATTTACAAGGAGATTTTCTTATGTACAAGGAGGAAGACGGCGGGAGCATAAATTAGCATCTATTTATACAAATAAACAAGTTAGGAAATATCCATCCATCTGCGGGGGGGGCGGGGGGGGAGAGCCGGGTGCAAAGAGCCCCCAGGAGCTCTCCGGGCGGGCGGGATCTCCGCCGGGCTGGGGAGGGGGACACGGGGAGCCCCAGCGGGACCTGAGGGTTTGGGGTCCCAGCGCAGCCCCCCCACCCCGGGCAGGGCCCATCCCTGCTCCCCGGGGACCCCAGGGAGGGACGGCACCGGGGGCAACGGGAGCTGGCAGCAGCGAGCAGAGAGAGAAAATAATATTTCTTGGAGAGTGGGGCTCGTGGAGCGATTAAAAGCAGAACGGGGGGAGTTTTCTACCAGCCCAGGCTTAAAAATAAATTAAGGGGGGGGGGCACAGCCTAACTGAACGGGGGGGAGGCTCCTAGAGGGGCCGCAGCCCTTTCGGAGTATCAGCAGCAAAAGCCCCCGCGGGACCCCCAAGAAGAGGGGCTCGGGGGGGGGGGTAGGGGGTGCACTGACCGATTTTTGGGGGTATGGGGGGGGCTGGCCCTAGCAGGCGCAGTCCTGGTGCGGGGGGGCCTGCTGGTCCGTGAGCTGGGGACCCTGCTTGGCGCCGGTGACCGCCGGGTCGGCCGTGTCCAGCGACTCCGACATCTTCTCGCAGATGATGTCCACCAGCCGCTCGAAGGTCTGCTTGACGTTGATGTTGTCCTTGGCGCTGGCCTCGAAAAACTCAAAACCTGGCAAGGGGAAGGGGTGGGGGGGGACACACATCAGGGCTGCAAACCCCCGCCCCGCTGCAGCCCTGCACCCAGCCACCGTCAGAAACCTCTCCCAGCTCCTCCTCCCCTCGTTAAATATTGAAGGGCTGTGTGCGCCGCACGCCCGGACCACCCGGCTCCAACCTGCCCTGCACCCACCCGGGGACGCCCAATTTTCCTCGCCCGGCCCCTCTGGGCAGCGGGGCTGTAATAAAAACCAGCATCACACCCTGGAGCTCACGGCTTAATTACACCTTTTTTTTTTTTATTTTCTCCTTAGGTGACAAGTCACCGCTGCTATTGAAGCAGAAGAATTAGAGCGAGGGACTTCAGCCCCTAATTAAATTATTTGGGGGAAGATGGCTGCGCCGGGCTGGCCCCCACGACTCACCCAGGTGCTCGGCGAGCTGGCGGCCCTTCTCCGAGGAGACGACGCGCTCGTCCTCCATGTCACACTTGTTCCCCACCAGCAGGACCTGGGCGTTGTCCCAGGAGTAGGTCTTGATCTGGGTGGACCTTCGGGGAAGGCAAAGAGGGAAATCACGCCGGGGGGCAGAGCACGGCGCCGGGGGGATGCCGGGTGGGGTGGGGGATGGTTTTGGGTGGGGGGGGTGTCCCCGGACCCCTGCCCAGGCGCTCACCAGTCCTGCACGGCGTTGAAGGACTCCTCGTTGGTGATGTCGTACATCAGGATGAAGCCCATGGCGCCACGGTAGTAGGCGGTGGTGATGGTGCGGTACCGCTCCTGGCCGGCCGTGTCCTGGGGCGGGGGGAGAGCAGCACGTCACCCCCGGGGACGCGGGGACACCGGCGGCTTGCAGGGTCCAGCCACCCCTCGGGGCGCTCCAGGCCACAGCGGGGTCCCCAGGGACACGTCGTCGTCCCCACCCCCCAGCACCACAGCCCAGCCGAGGCTGGGGGCACCCCCGGCATCACCCCCGGCGCTTCCAGCCCCGGCAAACGGCGGAGCAGCCCCACGCCAGCCATCCTCCCCGTGCCGCGCACCCCCGTGCTGGCGCGGGGACCGGCAGGGACCCCCAGGGGGTCTCACCCAGATCTGCAGCTTGATGCGCTTGTCGTTCCTGTAGATGGTCTTGACCTTGAAGTCGATGCCAACGGTGCTGACAAAGGCGGGCGTGAAGGAATCGTCGGCGTACCGGAAGAGGAAGGAGGTTTTCCCCACGCTGCTGTTGCCGATGATCAGGATCTTGAACATGTAGTCGAAGTTCTGGTCCGAGGATTCCTTCTGCCCATAGCGGGAATCGGTAGCGGACGCCATCTGCAAGGCGGAGGAGAGGCCGTGACGGGGACGGCGCGGCAACAGCCGGGGTGGCGGCTGCAAACTCGCGCGACGCCGGGCTCCGGCTGGCACCGGTGCCGTGGTCCGGAGCTGTTTCCCACCGGCGCAGGCACGGTTGAATCACATTTTGATTTGGGGCGGGTGAACAACGCCGAGGGCGAGGCACGCTGCCGTCAGCGGGGCCGCTCGGCCCCGGGATTGTCCCCGAAGGGCTTTGCCGGGCCGGCTCCTGTCACCCCCCGGCGCAGGGACCCCGGGAAGGCGCCCGCAGCCAACGCGGGGTGCACGGACCCTGCGGTTGCCGTCACGGGGCGGGGGCTGCCAGCCTGGCAGGGGTGCAGCTGGGGCGATGCAGCCTCTCCTGCATCTCCCCTGCAAAATGGCACCTGCAGCGGTGCCCCCGCATGCCGTGCCCAGCCCGGCCACCGCTTCGGGGGTGCTGCGGGGTGCTGCGGGGTGGGTGCTCAGCGTTCGGGGCGGGGGGGGTGATGCCGGGCAGGGGCTGCACAGAGGGTGCTCGCCCGGTGCTGCAGGCGCTGCGGAGCGCAGGGTGCTGCTGCTGGGGGGGCTGCACAGGGTGCTGCAGGGTGCTGCGGGGGCGGGGGTGCGCAGGGTGCTGCAGGGAGGGGGTGCAGGGTGCTGCAGGGAGGGGGCTCAGCCCCCACCCCTCCCCGCAGGCCCCAGCCCGGTGCCCCCGGCCGGTCCCCATCGCACCCCGGTGCACCGAGAGAAGCCCCCCCCGCCCACCCTGCAGCTCCCCCGCTGCATCTCCCCCCGCTGCAGCCGCCCCCCCCCCCCCCGCTGCAGCCTGCAACCCCGCCCGCCGCGCTGCAGCCGGTACCGGGGGGGTGCCCCGGGGGGTGCCCGGTGCGGAGGGGGGCGGGGGGGGGGGGGGGCGCGGGGGCGCGCGCTCACCTCCAGCCCGCGCTCGCGCCGCCGCCTCCTCCTGCAGCAACTGCAGCAGCGGCGCGCGCCGCCCCGCCGGTTGCAGAGCCCGGATGACGTCGCCGCGGGGGGGGGGTGGCGGGGGGGGGTGGAGGGAGGGGGTGGGAAGGCGGGGCGCGGTATGTAAATGTAGCGTGACGTCAGCGGACGGGCCCCAGGGGGAAGCGCTGATTGGGCGGCAGCGCGCTGTGACGGGCGGCCGGCGGGTGCCGCGCCGGTGGGGCGGGGAGGGGGGAGCAGACCCCCCCCTCCCGGCGCGGTGGTGGGCGCCGTCCCCCCCCCCCCCCGCAGCGCGCAGTGGTGCGGGCCGGCGGCGCCCCGAGGGCCGGGGGCTGAACCACCGCCTCCCCGGGCGGGGGGCGCGGGACGAACCATTCCCACTCGGGGGGGGGGGGGGGGGGAAGCCATCTCCGCTCAAGGGACAGCTTCCCCTGTCACGATATGACCCCCTATCGCGACGGCCAGCGCGGCCCTCCTCAGGCCTGCAGTCGCGGGCAGCCTGCCCCCATCCCCTGACAGGGGCATGAGCGGAGGCCCGGTGCTCCCGCTGCCCGCAGCGCCCGGCCCAGCTGGGGCGGGGGGCGAAGGTAGGCGGCCATGTCCTGCCCGGGCCCCCGCGTCCTCCCTCGCCCTGAGGCGATCGCGGGGATTAGGGGCAGGCAGCATATGGCGGCCCCGCGGGAGGGTGGCGGGGGCCCGGCCGGGGGCTCCGCAGGCCCCGGGGCAGCGGCGCTGCCCTGCCCGCCGGCCTTGCCCTCGCCCGGGCCTGCCCGGGCCCTGCCCGGAGCCCCGCAGGCCCCGGGGGCCTCCGAGGCCGGCCCTGCCCGCGGCAGCGCCTGGGGCCTGAGGCACTCAGGGCCTCTGTCGTTGTGCAGCTCCTCGCTGCCGCGGGGCCTCACCGAGGACGCCGTGGCCCATGGGAGGACGGAGCCGGGCACCCCTGGCTTGCTGGGGCTCTGCCTGGAGCCCACTGGCCACGGGCGGGCACCCTCCGGGTGGGCGCTGGAGCCACCCGGAGCAGCACCCACCGCAGGGGCAATGCCCAGAGCAGTACCCACAGCAGGGGCATGGCCCGGAGCAGCACCCACAGCAGGGACATGGCCTGGAGCAGCACCCACTGCAGGGGCATGGCAGGGGTATGGCCCAGAGCAGCACCCACAGCAGGAGCATGGCCTGGAGCAGCACCCACCGCAGGGGCATGGCAGGGGTATGGCCCAGAGCAGCACCCACAGCAGGGGCATGGCCCGGAGCAGCACCCACAGCAGCGGGGCGGCACAGGCAGTCCGTCAAGGCATGCAGCAATGGATGCGGCCACCATTGGGTGCTGCTCCCCACCTCCTCCGGGCTCCACCACCCTCCTTGGTGCATGGGTGCCGCAGCCCCTCAGCCAAGCAAGGGGTGAAAAGGGTTTTTTCAACCAGCTCGTGGCCTGCTCCCAGCCCCAGATCTGAGGGCAGCATGAGGCCATTCGGGGAGCTCTGGGAGCACGGAGCCTTGTCTGGTCCCTGTTTCTCCATTGGGAGATTCGGGGTGATGCCGAGCACCCGCCTGTGAGGCAGGGGTGGCACAGAGCCGCCCGCCAGCCCGTGCGGCACCCGGCACTCCCGGCCAAGCCCTGGAAACCAGCTGGGCTGGGAAAGGAGCATCCGGCTCCTGCAGCCCCACCGCCGAGGGGGGAGCACGGGGCCGGCAGCGGGTGAGAGCCGGCGGGGCCCTGCGTGCCAGAGCAGTGCCACGGGTGGGGACGTGTTTGCAGATATAAATCACCGTTGGGAGCAATGCGGAAGAGCGGGGGAATGGGCTCTGTGCCGCGTCAAGCCGGCGATTAAATATTTACCTTAGCCGGTTGTGTTTGCCAGTGATGGATCGGCGTTTCCAGGGAGGAGCTCGCTTTTGTTCAAACACAGAGCAGGGCCCTCCCCGGTACCCAGCAGGAGATGGAGCCACCAACCATGCCAGTCCCTGGGGACATTGTCCCGACCGGCGTGACCATGGCTCCCGCGGCAGCGGCACGGTAAAAAGGTACTTGCAAGGCTCGCATTTGGGAGGGAACAAACCAGGTTTAATCTCTGGAAGGTGAAAGAAGAAACCAAAAGGACCCTGGGGGCTGCCCCGGCCCCTGCGGAGATGTTGGGGGGGGGTCATGGCACCCACCGGGGCCCAAAGTGCAAAGTACAAACGCAGCATTTTGAGTGCGGATCGCAGAGCAGAAACTTGTCTTTCTGCCACAGGAACGCGTGTGAGTGCACCTAGGTGAGGCTCATATTAAAAAGTGAGCTAGAAAAGGCTTTAAAAAGTGAACCTGTCTCCAAATAAATAAATCACTGACTTGTGCCCGTGCCGTGCCCCGGTGCCTGGCCACCCTGAGGTCCCTCGTGCCGGGGGCTGTCACCAGCAGCCTTCGCCCACCTCGCCGTCCCGCCGTGGGGCTGCTGTTCTGCAAGGGGCTGCCCGCAGAGACGCTGAAATGCTTTCGGCTGTGCCTGGCCCCGTGGGGGACCTCTCCCCGGAGCCCTGCGGGGCGTGATGTCCCCAGGGCTGGGATGGGGCAGGAGCACAGCATCCCCAGGCCCTGTCTGAAGGGGACAGGGACTGTTCCCGGCAGCTGTACACAGGGACGCTGGGTGGGAGCAGGGGACAGTCGCTGGGAGAGGGCGAGCAGCGTCCTCGCACCCATCAGGACCTGCCCAGCTCCCGCACGGGGACATGCTTTGGGTCCCTCCGCATCCCGGCAGCCACGGATCCCACGGGCAGGGAGCACTTTGCTGGGGCAGCGCCTGGTCCCACATCCCCGTGGCAGCGAGGGGACCCACCGGCCGGCGTCACTACGTGCCCAGGGGCAGGAATGTGACGTTGCCCTCCGTGTCCAGGCACAGCCCCTGGCTGCCCTCGGGCCCCAGCACCGAGTGCCCGCCGCCACTGCGGTTCTTCGGCAGCGTCCCCTCCAGCGCCCGCTGGTTGTCCACGTCCCTGGGGTGGGTGACAGGCAAGTCCCGGTCCCCAGGGCCCGGTGACAGGTGCTCGGTGTCAGCCAGCTCCGAGTCATCTGTGGCTGGCGTCTTGGAGCCGCTGTTGTCCTCGTCCAAGGGGCTCTCGGCCCCCTCCGGCTCCGTGTCCAACTCACCTTCCTCCTCCTCCTCCAGCGTCAGCTCGAACTGGAACTTGTCGGTGGTGGCAGGGGACGCTCTGGGCCCCTCGGGCGGTGGGGATGGGCTGCGCGGGATCATGCTCTGGTACCATTCCCGGTTGTCCTCCAGCGTGTCCAGGATCTCCTGGGCATCGGGGTGCACCAGGTCGGCCCACGTCTCCCACAGCGGGTGGGCGATGAAGTCTATGAAGCCCACCTGGGGAAAGGCAGAGCTGAGCCCCGAGCCCGGCCCTGTGACCCCCGCCCTGGCCCTGCGCCGTTGCCCCACCTGGGACTTCTCAATGGAGGCGGTGTGCTTGTCGCACATGGGGCTGATCTCCATCCCCTTCTCCCGCTCCCGGTCGCCTTGGCGGAAGAACTCCACCATGATGCGGTCGGTCCATTGCCGGTACAGCTCCAGGGGCTTCGTGGGGTTGCTGAGGTCGGCGCAGTGCACCATGTTCTGCAGGACCTGCAGACGCAGCCATGGTGTCGCTTACCCAAAGTCCTTTGTCCCCCAGGGCCACCACCCCTGTGCCCCAAACCCCCTTGGCCATGGCCAACTGGGGTTGGGAGGGGTGGTGGCACCAGACAGGACGTGCCGGCAGCCCTGGCCCAAGCCAGGACCAACGCCTGCAAGGCCAGGAAGGTTTCCCCACCCACCTGGATACGGTCGGAGTAGTTGTCCAGCAGCAGCACCCCCAGGCTGGTCACCTTCTTGGTCTCCACCATGGTTTTCAAATCCGCCAGCAGATTCATGTGCTTGGACATGTCTGTGGCCAGCACCTGGGCAGGGCAAGCCGGGAACGGGGCTCAGCCTGACCCCACCACAAAGCCCCCCAGCCCCGACCCCCCACCCTGAGCTGGTCCAGGCCCGCCCCGTACCATGTCGATGGCCATTTTGCGGAGTGACTGCCTCTGCTTCTTGCTCAGATTTTGGAAGATGTCGCAGTTCTCCTCCTGGAGCAGCTTGAAGCCCACGGCCAGGTGGTGGTTCTCCAGCACCGAGGCATCATTGTACATCAGCGCCAGCTCCGAGTCTGCGAGATGGCACCGGTCACCCCGGGGTGGCTCCTGGACACCGGGGTCCTCATGCCCCCCCAGCTCCATCCTTGCACCCCGGCTCACTGGTGTTGATGAGGAACTGATTGGAGACACCGGGGTGGTCAACATCGTGGATGGCGCTGGCAAAGATGGCAGCCATGATCTCCAGGTCTGTGAAGACAGCCTAGGAATGGTGGCAAAAGGCATCGCAGATGTGTTATGGCCCCACCAGACACACTTGGTGGCCTTGGATGACCTGGGCTCACCTCCAACGCGGGCGTGGAGAGGAGGACATGGGTGGACTGAGCCACGTCGGCAGCGTGGATGTTGTTGTGGTAGGCCACGTCAGCATGGTAGTGGTCCTCCAGCGTCAGCATGTAGGTGATGAAGGTGTTGACGGGGATGCGGAAGGTCTTCATCAGGTCGCGCTCCTGCGGAGAAGCGGGAGGTGGCTTGTCCCCATCCGGGCATGGGGACGGGGACATCCCGTTGGGATGCTCACCTGGAAGATGCTGTACATGATGACCGTCAGCGGGCGGTTGCCTGAGTACTCAGCGACTTTAAACACGTTGAGACCCCACTTATTGGTGTCCTCCAGCTCCTGGGGACCAGAGGGACAGAAGGCCATGAGGGGCCAGCACCGGGGACCCCACGGCCGGCCGGGCCACCCACGCTGGGCCCCACCTTGGCCAGCAGCTCCTCCTGGTCCGTCCGCACCCCGAAGCGGGGGATGCCGGCAGTGGCGAGGCTGGAGCCGTGCGTGAGCTTCCTGACACCGCTGATCTGGGACATGGGGCGCTTCCTCCGCTCCTTCTCCTTGTCCTTGGCCAGCGCCGAGGGGATCTCCACCTCATGCTGCTTGTCTGGGCCGGCACGGGGGGGCCGTGAGCAGTGGGGGAGCCCCATCCCCCTCCCCCAGCATCCTTCCCGGTCACGCCGATGACATCAGCAGGCGCGGATAACGCCTCGATGCCATGGCAACGGGGGGGCTGCATGGGGGATGCCCAGCGCTTTCCCTCACCCCCCGCACGGGGCCACCCGCCTGCCGTGGGACCCAGACCCTGCCCTGGGCACCCCCGGGGCCACAGGGACGGCCCCAGCGCACTGGCATGCACGAGCATGCACCAGTATACACCAGTGCTCCCGGTCAGGACGAAGGCTGTGACACCCCCAAGGCAGCAAATCCCATGGGGACACCTGGGAAAGCCCCCCCGCCCTGCTCCCCGTATTTAATTTCTTTGCAAGAAGCAAGCAGGACCAGCCACCGTCCCCGTCCCTGTGGGCAGCCGGTGCCACGAGGTGCCGCAGGATTTGGGCCCGGGTCCCCGCGGGCGCCAAGCCCGCCCTGCCACCGGCACAGAGGTGACCGCAGGCGGTGTCCCCGGGGGGTTCCTCACCCAGGAAGGTGCTGGAGATGTACTCGGAGACCTGGTTCCCCGAGCGGCTGGTCTCTGAGAGGTGCGTCAGCTCCCGGTTCAGCATCCGTTTGAACTGCGGGCAGCGGGCAGGGCTCAGCGGTGCAGGGCGCAGGCAGGAGCCCTGGCTGCCCGTCCCGGGGGACTCTGCGGTGCAGGGGTCTCCGTGCCCCCTGGGGTGATGGGGGGGTGCTCCGTGCCAGGGCCCCTTACCTTGTTGGAGGCCATCTCGCTGACCGAGTGCCTGGTCTGCAGTGTCTCCAGCTGGTCCAGGCACCAGTCCAGCTCCTCCAGGGTCTCCCGGGAGAGTTTTTGGTGGGCATCTTCTGCTGGGGGCACCCACTGGCTCGGCAAGGGGCCTGCCGACGGCACGGCCACCCGGCACGGGGGCACACACAGGGTCCCGGCTGCGGCCCCCTGAGCCCTGGCCGGTGGCTGTGCCGCACCAAGCCCCGGGGCTCGCCGGCTTGGCCGCTCACATCACCCCCTGAGCGGGGCGGCCGGGGGCACAGGGGGATGCGGGGAACCGGCCGGGGACCGGGGTCGAGCATCCCTGGGCAGCGGGGCTCAGCCCCGTGACACCATCCCCGTCGCACGGCAGCCCCGGCACGCAGCGTGCCACGCTGTCCCCGTGGGGTGACAGCCAGCCCTGGGGCAGCCAGGCTCCCGCGGGGCCCCACTCGCTGCCGGGGTTTTATTAATGGAAGGTTTGACGTCAATGGGAGCCTTTCCACTGCCGCCGCCGCGCACGAAGGGCAGCCAGGCGGGAGGAGCTGCTGAAAACCAGACATGGATCCCAAAGGGCAAAGCTGCGGCTCTGTCCCGGCGGGGGGGGCCTTGCTGCACCCCCCAGGGCCCAGGGGGACCTATCCCTGGGGATACAGCGGCAGCCAGCTGGGCTCCAAAAGCATCCCCCCCTCCTCGTCCCCCCCGGCACTCACCGGCGAGGCTGGCCTTGCTCCCGGAGGGTAGGCTGCTGCTCGACGCTCGCCTGCAAAACACGGGGGGGCTGAGCGGCCGGGACCCCCAGGGCGGTGCCCCCCCGCCTTGCCATGGGTCGGAGTCCCCCACCCAGGCGAGACCCTCGCCCTCTCCATCCCACGGCCAACTCACTTCATGCCGGCGCGGTCCTGGAGGTGGGTCAGGTTGCTCCGGACGGTGCGGAGGCTGGCCAGGACCTGGGGGGCGAGAGCGGGCTGGGGCCAGGCAGACCCCCCCAGGACACCCACCCCGGCGCTGGGTGCAGGGCCCCGTCCCCTCCTCGCCGGGGCTCGGGGACGGCACCTACCTGGGCGAACGGCGTGACGATCATGTCTTCTCCATGCCTGTAGGAGCAAAGGGAGCGTCAGCCTTGGGGAGGGGACCGGGGGTCGCAGGGGGCTCGGGGGGGGACACACTCACAGGTCGCTGGCGATGGAGGAGTTGCGGGACATGGCTTTTGGGGACAGGTCGTAGTCGCTGTCGGAGCGGTAGAGGAAGGACTCGCGGCGCTGGCCGTGGGGGAAGGTGCCTTGCAGGACCAGCCCCGCGCCCGGGCTGGCCTGGGGGTCCAGCGCGCCCCGGCCCGGGGGGCCATTCTCCAGGTCGAAGCTGCAAGCAGAGAGGGGACAAGGGTGGCACGGGGGGGGGGTGGCCAGAGGGACCTCGGCCCATGGCTGCGGGGGCACAGCCCGGGCGATGCCGCCAGGTTTGCTGGGCTCTCCGTGCCACCGTCCTGCTCAGCCCAGCACGCCCCGGCTCGGCGGCCCCCGTGGTGACACCGGCCCCCGCCCAGCCTGGCCCCACCGGCTCCTAAACCCCGATGCCAAGAATGGGCACAACTTGGTGCACCTGGAGCCGCTCAGCACCCTGCCAGCGCGGCTGGGGCTGGGGCTGGGGACGCCGGCTAGCGAAGGCGGGTTGTCCTGTGTCACCCAGGTGGGACAAGACCCCCCCTGCCCTGAAGCCCCCAGCTCCAGAGACCCCAGGAAGCGCCGGCCCCTGCCCGCCCTGTCCCTGTCCCCAGTGCTATGGTCCCCGACTGCCCCAAGTCCTCGAAAGCCCCAAAGCATCCATCAGCGCCGGCTCGGGGTGCCGTGTCCCATGGGGGGGACAGCGTCCCGGCCACGGCACGGAGCCAGGGGACGCTGAAGGACAGAAACTGCCGGGGAAGTCAAGTCCTGGCCCTTGGGGACACGCTGGTGGTGGCCTGGGGACACCCCAACCAGAGCCACCCGGCAGCCATGCAGGTCCATGGGGGGGACGACGACAGGGGCATGGCAACAGGGACGGTGACCCTGCGGTGTCCCCGCAGTGGCCGCGGCCACCTCACCCCCCCTCCTGCTCCGCCGGCCCCGGGGTCATGGGAAAGGCTGCGCGTGGGGCCGCGGCGAGGGCGACCTGGAGCCTGTCCCCCTCCCGCAACCGCCACCGCTGCGGGGACGGGGACGAGCCACCCCGGAGCACTGGGTGAACTGGGAAAGTGCGGGTGCCACTGGGGCCACCCCGTCCCCTCCGCGGCGCTGGGAGCTCGGCACCTACCCGATGCAGGAGTGCCTCCGGGATGGGCACCGGCTGCCTGGCAGCATCTCCCCGCTTCGGCAACGCCGCCGGCAGCCCCGGTCCCCGCGGCGTGGCTGTCCCCGGCAGCGGCAGTGCCGGCCAGGCACCGCGTCATGCCGTCCCGCAGCCCCTTGTTTTCCTGCCTCTGCTTCGTGTCCCCAATGGTACCGGGGACACAAAGCCGCATTGTGGCTCCGCCAGCCCCGCCGGTGATGCCCGCGTCTATTCCCAGCCCCGTGCCGCCACCTCTGACCCCGCTGCCACCCCAGGGGACAGCCCCGAGCCCCCGGGGCGGGCAGGGGGGACACGAGCCCCCGCCGTGGGGCTGGTGCCCAGTTAAAGCCCCTCGTTTCGGTGACGGGCTGTCGGCATTAATAACCGCCGAGCCGTGCCGGCTGGCGGGGGGGCCGGGGGCCGCTATAAATAGATGCTGTTGCTGCTGAGGAGGGATCTGCCGATCCCCACGGCTCCCGCGCAGGTGGGGCCGGCACCCACCGGCACCCCAAGGCGTGGGCAGGGGGGACCCCAAAACAAACCCTATGTAGCTCCAATGCGGGGGGTGGTGAGTGCCCGGCTGTGCCACAGTGGGTGCTTTGGTGCTGGGAAAAGCCCCCCTCCTCTCCCCACCACGGCCCCCCGCCGTGGGGCAGGCCCCCGTCGCACCCACCGGGTCCCTGCCCAGCCGTGGCTGCAATGAGTGCGCCCGTGCTCAGCCACGCTCGGCCGGCAGCTCCCCGGCCATCTGCCTCAGCCCCCCGGCTGTGTGGTGACCCCCCCCGTCCCCCGCTCGTCCCCCATGTCCCCGTGGGCCCACAGCCCTGGGGATGTGCCGCAGCACTGGGGGGGTCCACGCTGACCCCGTCCCAGCAGCGCAGCCCGGTGCCTCCTCCCGCCCCCCAGGCCCGAGCACGGCCCCTCGCCGGGAGCCGCCAGCGTCCCCCCCTTACCAGAGGGGATGCGCCACGGTGAAGCGCCGCTGCAGGCGGATGCTTTGGTTCATCAGGAGCTTCCTGAAGAGGACGGGGGAATTGCGGGGGGAATGGCAGGGGGACGCTGCCGGCGAAGCCCCTGGCGAGCAGCGCGCGGTGGGCAGCATGGCACAGCTCAGGGACCCCCGGCACCGAGGTGGCGGTGACGGCGAGGCCACGCTGCCCGCCGGTGTGGAGCAGGAAGCGTGCGGCTGTCCCAGCCCTGGCCCCGGCGGCCCCGGGAAACTTTCCATCCCCCTCCCGCCCGAGCCTGGGAAATTAAACAACTGCCTGGCTCCGGCCTCCGGCGCATGGAGCGGGTCCCCCCCCGGCTGCGTTGGCCCGGTGTGCGCCCGGCTGCCCGGCCATGTGCCCCCTCGCTGGCCCCGTGCCACCGGCCACGCTGCTGTCCCCAAGGCAGCAGCTGCTCCCACAAGGGCAGGGGTGCTTCTGCCCGGACGCACGGCAAAGCGCCGTGCTGAGCCCCGAGCGGCCGCGGCGTATGGGAGCCGCGGTGCCACCGAGGGACGTGACTGAGCCCGGAGCATCCCGGAGACACGGTGCGGAGTTGCCACGGTGCCACTGAAGGACACAGCCAAACACGGAGCATCCTGCACGTACAGCACAGATGTGCCACCGAGGGATGCGGCCGAGCCTGGAGCATCCTGGACATGCGGTGTGGCCGTGCTACGGTGCCACCGAGGGACATGTCTGAGCCTGGAGCATCCTGGGCATGTGGCGTGGCCATGCCACAGTGCCACCAAGGGACACAGCTGAGCCTGGAGCATCCTGGGCATGCGGTGTGGCTGTGCCACGGTGCCACTGAGGGACATGTCTGAGCCTGGAGCATCCTGAGCCCATGGTGTGGCCGTGCCACGGTGCCACCGAGGGACACAGCCAAGCCTGGAGCATCCTGGGCACACGGTGTGGCCATGCCACGGTGCCACTGAGGGACACAGCCAAGCCTGGAGCATCCTGGGCATGCGGTGTGGCCATGCCACGGTGCCACCGAGTGACATGTCTGAGCCTGGAGCACCCCGGACACGCGGTGTGGCCGTGCCACGGTGCCACCCAGGGACCTGTGAGAGCCAGAGCCGCCCCAGGGCTCACAGCCCCCAGCCCCGGTGCGGGGCTGTGCTCAGGGACAGGGAGGAGCAGGATGAGGCCCAGCCGGTGGCGGGTGGCACCCGTGTGGGAGCCGCTGGCCCGGCCATGGGAGATGGCACCCACCCGGCAGCGCCTGCAGGGACCCCGAAACCCACTGGCGTGGGGACCGGGTGGAGGGGTCCCCCCTCACTTCTAAGGGACTGCAAGCACAAGCATGGGGACATCAGGGCAGAGGGACGCTGGGACAGAGGGACATCGGGGACATCGGGGGACACTGGGGTGGGGGCAGAGCTCCCCCCCTGGCTGCCTGGCAGCCGGCAGCCCCTGGGACACCAGAGCTGGACGGGCCATGGGACAGCCGGTGCCCGTCCCCAGGACAGCTGGTCCCTGTCCCCAGAACAGCCGGTCCCCATCCCCAGGACAGCCGGTCCCCGTCCCCAGGACAGCCGGTCCCCGTCCCCGTCCCCTCCTGGCTGCGGCTGTCCCCGCCGGACACGTGTCTGTGCAGGGGGTGGACGGCGAGTGACACCGGAGCCAGGTCCCTCGGCCGTGCCAGCCCCATGCTGTCCCTGAGCTGGGGACAGGCACGGGCGGGGGAATGGCCCAAAAATAACCCTGGGCAGCGGGAACGGGCCACGGCGGGCGGGAGCAGGGTCACCTCCGGGCAGGGCCAGGCCTGGGCCTGCGGTGGCACTGGCGGGGACAGGGGTTGGGGACAGGGAGGGGGTGAGGAGGTGGGGGACAGGGGATGGGGACAAGGAGGGGGTGAGGAGGGTGGGGATGGGGATGGGGACAAGGAGGGGGTGAGGAGGTGGGGACAGGGGATGGGGACAGGGAAGGGGTGAGGAGGTGGGGACAGGGGATGGGGACAAGGAGGGGGTGACGAGGGTGGGGATGGGGACAGGGATGGGGACGGGGTGGTGGGGATGGGGGCACAGGGACGGGGGTGACGGGGACAGACGGTGGTCGGCACGGACATCCCGGGGCCGGTGACAGAGGGGTTTGTCCCCAGCCCAGCGGGGCTGCAGCGGCCGCTGGCACCGGGCGCTCCGCCGGTGCCGGTGCCCCGGGGCCGCTCCCCGGGGCCGCTGTCCGCCCGCCGGTGCTGAAACCGGGAGCGGCACCGGCGGCAGCGCCCTGCCCGGTAACCCCATCCCGATGCCACCGGGGCCGGCAAACACCCCCCCACCACCGCCACCACGCCTCCTTACCCCGGTTTCGCTCTTACCGGGGGGGCTCGGCCTCGTCGCCGCTGCCGGGGCCGCTCTCCTCGATGGTGAAGACCACCCGGGCGCCCTCGGGCTCGGGGCCGCCGGCCGCCTCCGCCCACCGGCAGCCCAGCGGCGGCAGCAGCAGCGGGGTCCCGGAGGAACGGCGGCGGACGGCGCCCACCGCCCCCCCCGCTCCCGACGGGGCGGCTTCGGGAGCGTCGCGGTAGCGCTGAGGGGAAACGGGGCGGCGGTGAGGGGCGCGGGTACCGGTACCGGCGAGCTCTGCAAGGGTGCTGCTCCCGGGGCGCTGCCCGGTGTCCGTCTGTGTCCCCCCTCCCCCCCGGGGGTCCCTCCCTCGGGGCAGCCCCCCCCCCCCGCCATCACCGGGCGCCGGTAGCGCGCGGGCGCCCCCTGCTGGGCACGGTGCCGCACTGCAGCCCGGGGGCACCGGAGGCGCGCGCGGCGGCGGCGGGGGGGGGGGGGGGGGGGCGGGACGAAGGGCGCAGCCGGTTACAGCGGGAGCGGCTCGGCCCGCAGCGCACGGAGCCGCTGGGCCCCCCCCGCCACCGGAGGGACCCCCCCCCGGGCCCCCCCCCCCCGGAAAAACCCCCGGAGCCGGCGCGCAATTACGGCGAGGTGAATAATAATTAACCGCCCATTAAGGGGATAATTAACTCTGCTGAGCGTCGCCATCCCGGTTATTGCTGCCCGGGGGCCCGGCGCTGGGACGCTTGTACCGGGGACACCCCCCCCCCCGTCGGGGTCACCCCCTCGCCCCCCCCCCCCCGGTGCCCCCCGGTACCGGTACCGGTCTCACCTCCGCGCCGAGGAAGGGCAGCGCCGTTCGGCTCCGTCGCATCGCCGTCCCTGCGGGGCGGGGGGGAGCTCCGGGAGCCGCGGCCGGTGGGGGCTCGGCGGCGGGACCCCCCCCAGCGGGACAGACACGCGGGTTCCTCCCGCCCGTGATTTACCGGCGCCGGGTCTCGGCCGTGGCGGCTACCCCGGCTCAGCCCCCGCCTCGGGTGCCAAGCCCCCCCCTCCCGCTCCGGTGCCCCCGAGGGCTGGGTGAGGACGGGGGACCCCGGGGGACGTGGGCCCGAGGCCACGGGGATGGCCCCCGCCTGCAGCACCCGCCAAGCCGGGATCCCGCCGGCGCCACGTTAATGATCAACCACGAGCGCCCGTCACCCGCCGTCCCCAGGGAACCGGGGGGCACCGGGGGCGGCTCAGCGGGTTGCACCCGTGGAACCCCCCTGTCCCCCGGGGCTGAGCCCCCCACGCCGCGGCCGGCACCGGGAGCAGCCTCAGCCCGAGCCCGGGGGACACCGAGCCCCAGCACCAGGGCCCACGCTGCCGCCAGCCCCCCGCCTTCGCCCGCAGCCCCTTACCGGCACCCGGGCCTCGCGGTGAACCCCAGTCTTCGCAGCGAGCCCCGGTCCTCGCGGCGTGCCGCGGCCCTGGCCAAGTGCAGCGGAGCAGAAGGAAGGCGACGTGCGTGCCTGGCCGCGCGCTCCCTCCCATCCCACCCCGCCGGGGGGGCTGCGCGGCCCCCAGCACCCTGTGCAACCATCGCACCCACCCTGCCCAGCCTGGGGGCCTCCAGCCCGGTGCGGGGGACCCCAAAATGCAACCGGGGCCTCCCCCGGGACCGGGGTTTTTCCCCAGGCAGGGTGCAGAGTGCGCGGCAGACGGGAAACCAGAGCCAAGGCAGCAGCGTGGGGGGGTCGCCTGGGTGGGTAGTGGGAGACGGGGGACCCCTCCGTCACCTTGCTGTAGGGAAGAGCGCAGGGTGGGCACCTGCAGCCCAGCCCCGCTGCCCCCCCGGCCCCCCACACACCACGGGCACCTCGTCCAGGCGGTGGAATCGGGGGGTCCCGCGCCGGCACAGCCGCACCAGCAGCACCGCTGCCCCCCCGCCGGCACGCAGAGGCAGATGACGATGACCAGGCTGGGGTTGGGTTTGGCGGGGGGGGGCTGCTCCCCATTACTGGCCCCCGGCACCGCCGAGCCTCAGCCTCGTGCCCAGCCTCCGAGCATCACGGTGGCTCTCGGGGCAAGGGGGGGGCTCAAGACCGGCTCCAGCTGCCCCCCCCCCACTGCCATCCCACCCCTCGCAGACCTGGCACCGGCTCCTGCGTCACCTCCACCCACCCGGGATCAGCCCGGGGCCCTCCCACCCCCCCTGGCAGGGGTCCCACAACACAAGGGCTGCGGGAGAGAGGGGGGAGCTCTCAACAGCCCCCCAAGGAGGATGGGGACCCCCGGGGGGGCTCTGGGCTCACCTGGGGACCTGCACCCCTGAGCCCCCCTGCCCCATCCTGCGAGCACAGCCCCCGGGTGAGGCGTCTGGGGGAAATGGGGGCTGCTGCCGTGCCCATGGCTGCGGGCAGGTCCGGGGGGCTCCTTGCCCGCACGGTTCCCCCCGCCCCAGCCCAGCTCTCACCTGAGCTGCCGGCTGCGGTGCCGGTGCTGCCGGCCAGTGTCGTTCTGGAGCTGGTGGCCAAGGTGCTGCTGGGCCCCGGGCTCACAGCGGGAGCTGGGAGCAGGAGTGGGATGGGGGGGCCCGGGCGAGGACGGGGCTGGCGCTGCCGTCGAGCTGGATGGGTGCCCTGTGGCTGGGCATGGCTGGGTGGGACGGAGCCGGTGCCACGGTCCTGTCGGATGGAGATGTCGGAGGTGGTGTAGGTGCTGCTGAGCCTCTTATCCCGGAGGGAGATGATGCCGTGGCTGGGTCAGATGAAGGTGTAGGTGCTGCTGGAGCCGATGTCGCACCTGTGTCAGGTAAAGCTGTCGTAGGCACCACTGAGCCTGGCGTCCTGGATGGAGGTGCTGCTGTGGCTGAGTCAGGAGGACGTGGGATAGCTGCCGTTGCGCTCACTTTGCTGGACAGAGACGCCGCCGCGGCCGGGCTGGATGGAGGTGCATTGGCTGTCCCCGAGTTGGAGCCGGATGGGGACACGTTGGGTGTCCCCGAGCTGGCGGCTGTGCTGGATGGAGCCGGTGACACAGCTGTCCCCGAGCTGCCTAGAGGCCCTGTGGTGCTGGCATCGATGCCGTGGCCTGTAGCTAAAGCGTGGAGGAGAGCGCTGGTCAGCACGGACACGGCAGGGCCCTGGCAGGGGCAGGCAGGGCCCCGGGAAGGGCAGCGGTGCCTGTCCCGGCTCCCGGTGTCACGGTGCTCATTTTCCAGGTGGTTTCACCATACGCAGAGCACCAGAGAACTGGGGTTTAGCCAATATCAGATCCCAGAAATCCAGGGTCGGGAAGAGCGCCTCAAGCCGTCGTGGCATGGGCACAGTGCCACGGGGATGAGCAGAGCAGCGTGGGCATGTGCCATGGCACAGGGGCACGTGCCAGCCCGGCCTTCATGGCACCCACCGGACACCCCCAGGCCGGCCCATGATGGGGGGCTCCGCCATGGACATGTGGGATGCGGCAGCGTTTGCCGGGCAGCAACAGCAGTGCCCTCATCCACCACAGTCCTGTTCACACAAGAGGAGCAGGTCCAGCCCGGCCCCACGGAGGACACCGGGGCAAAATGCCCCATGGCAGAGCCGGCACCCAGTGCCAGCATCCGTGGGGGCGGCATGGCTGGGTGCTGGGGGTCCCCACAGCCGCTGGGCCCACCGGGATGGGCCATTCCCACCCTGCTGCCACCCCATGTCGGGATGGTGCTGAGCCCAGGGCCGAGACGGGCGATCCGAGGCACCCCAGGGTGCAGGGGGGCTGCTGGGGGCCCAGGCTGGAACCAGGGCGGCAGACCACGGTGCGGCACAGCCCACGGCAGCACCGGGTGCTGGGGCCCTTTGCCCCCAGAGTGCTGAGGCGCTGCCGGATCACCCACACCACTGCGAGCGCCAGCTGGCCCGGACGGTTTGGCAGCACCGGGGCCACATCCTGCCCCATGGTGCTGCCAGCCACAGGAGGGGCAGGGTGCTCGCCTCCAGCCCGGCGAGACCATCCTGGGACCCTCGGGGAGTGGGTGCAGCCCACCCCCGTGCCACAGGTCCCCCCAGGCAGGGCTGGATCCAGCCCCGCTGCAATCCCCGGGGCTGGGCTCAGTGGGCAGGGCCCCCCCCGGTGCTCCCCAGTGCGGGGGGCACATGGACCACCCCCCCCCAGCGCCCAGTTGCTCCAGAGCACATGGACCCCATACCCCCGGGACCCCCACCCAGTGCTGCAGGGCTGGGCAGGGGAAGGCCCCAGACACCCCCCTGCCCCAGTGCTGCAGGGTGCACAGACCCCAAGTGCCCCCAGGACCCCACCTGCCCCGCACATGCCCCCCATCCCGGCTCCCCAGCACCTGCAGCAAGCACACCCTGGGCCACGCCATCACCTTTATCCGCCCCGGAGGATGCGGGGGCCACGCCACATCCCCAGGACCCCGGGAGGATCCTCCCCACCCACCCCATGCCTCAGTTTCCCCTGAGCCCCCCTGGACCATGAGACCACCCCGGGCACCGGGAGCCGGCCCTGGCTTGCATCACCCCGGGGAGGGCAAGGGTCTGGGTGGGGACACAGGGATGTGGGGACAAAGGGGTCTGGGGACATGGCAATGTGGGGACTTGGGGACACAGAGATGTTAGGATACAGGGAGCTGGGCACGTAGGGATGTGGGGACCTGGGGACAAAGGGACCTGGGGACACGGAGACACAAGGACTTGTGGATGCAGGGACAAAGGGATCCGAGCACACGGATGTGGGGACACAGCGACACCGCACCCACTGCTGGCGGCAACCGTGGGGCTGCACTGGCTCCGCCGCGGGGACCGGGGGACGCCCCATCCGTCTCCGTGCCGAGGCGGCACATCCGGGGTGCAGCATGGCCACGCCAGGACGGGGCCGCTTCCTCCCGGCAAACCGCAGCTGGCCTGGCACCGCGCTGGGTCCCCGGGGAGGCCACGCTCCCCCCGCCACCGCCTACGGCAGGGACACAGCGCGCCGGGCTCCCTGCCAGCCCTCGGGTGCCAGGCCATTCTCGGCGTTGGCACGGCACAGCTCGGCATGCCACGGCTGGAAGAGGCCAGAGCAGCCCAATGGCAGCCGGGCTGACCTTCCTGCCGTCGGGGCCACCGTCCCCAAATGCTCTTGGGAAAGTGGGTCCCTTGGGTGCTGCTCCATGGGATGGAGCCGGGACCAGGCCTTGCAGGTGGGGGACACCGAGGAGGAGGAGGAGCAGCGATGGTGCTGCCGGGAAGCGAAGGCCAGTTGCCGAAGCCCAGGGAGGAGCCACGGAGGCCCAGCCTCGCCGTCCACCGCGGTGGGGCCCAGCCAGGTGCTGTGGGGTGACCCCGGGGGCCAGCACGGTGTTTGGGGGGGTGTTGGTGACCCCCCCCCCCCATTCCCCACCAGCAGCCTGGCAGGACAAGGGCCAGGACAGAGCCACAGCCGGGACCAGCAGCCCGGTCCCCCCACACACACACAGGGACCCCCCCCCACACCCCAAGGGACCCCCAGTGACCCCGGCCACCCCCCCCCCCAGGGAGCCCCAGTGACCCCAAAACACCCCCTCCCCAGCCTAAGGGAGCCCCCCTCCCCAACACCCAACCCCTCCACGATCACCCGGCGAGACCCCCCCGCGACACCCCCGGAGCCCCCCAGCACCCTCCTCACCCCCCAGGGACCCCTAGAGCGTGTGCGTGCGAGTGCCCCCCAGCCCCGGGGACCCCCCAAACTCCCCCCCAGCACCCCCCGTCGCCCCTCAGCCCCCGTCCCCGCTCCCCCCCCCCCCCCCGCCCCAAGATGGCAGCCGGCCGCGCCGCTTCCTGCCCGCGCCGGGCCCCGTCCCCCCCGCGCTCCCCCGGCGCAGCAGACAGCCGGAGGCGGGTCTCGGGATGGCGGGGTTTTACTGGGGCCTGACTGGAATGTCTCGGGCGCTGGGGAGGGGGTCTGTCAGTCCCGGCGGGAGCGCCCCGAGCTTCCCCCCCCCCCCCCCCTCCGCCGCCCCCCGCCGCCGAGCTCAGTCCGTTTGCGGGGCGGGAGGGCGGCCCCACGGCCCCCCCGGCCCCCCGAGGCGGGCCCTGCGCTCCCTCCCCCACCCCCGCGGGGCCCCCTGCCCGGCGGCGGGGGTCCCCCCGAAGTCAAGTCCGTGCCCGGGGCAGGCCGCTGGTCCCCGGGGCTCAGTAGGCCGGCACCTGGTGCTGGTGCTGCGGCAGGAGCTGGCAGCCGCTGTTGACGTGGCTGAGGACTTTCTGCTTGAGCTGGGCGACCTGCTCGCGGAGCAGGCTGGCGGTGGAGGCCAGCTCCGTGTTCTGGCTCTTGAGGCTCTTCACCTTCTCCTCCAGGCGGGAGATCCGCTCCAGCTTCCTCTTGCGGCACTTGGAGGCGGCGATGCGGTTCCTCAGCCGCTTTCGTTCCGCCTTGATACGCTCCTGCGTGTCCATGTCGATGGGGGAGAGCGGCGGGCTCTCCCCGAAGCTCGGCACCTCCGGGACGATCTGAGGTTCGTCCTTTAGCGGCGGCGGCGGCGGCGGCGGGGGGAGCCGCGGCGGCGGCGCCGCGAAGGGGCCGGGGTCGGCGGCGTAGCTGACGGCCGGGTAGCTGCTGAGGTTGGCGTACACCGGCGGCTCCGGGGCCAGGCCGGCGGCGGGCAGCTCGCCCGCGCCTCCGCCGCCGCCTCCTCCTCCTCCGCCGCCGCCTCCTCCCGCGCCGCCGCCGCCGCCCGCCGCGCCGCCGCCCAGCTGGTTCTGCTTGTGCAAGTCCTCCAGCGCTTTAACGAAACCCTCGGCGAACTCCTGCTCCTCGGAGGCGGCCGCTTTGGAGTAGAGGAACTGCCCGCTGGTCGGCGTGGTGGTCACCAGCCCGTTGGACTGGATGATGAGCCGCTCCAGCTCGGGGGACGCCAGCTTCAGCATGCCCAGCTCGGCCGAGCCCAGCAGCCCCGCCGCTTCGCCGCTCGCCGCGCCCGGCGCTTTCAGGGCCGCCGCCACCTGCTCCGGTAACGCCATCCCGAGCGCGTCCTTCTTCATCATGCTGCCGCCGGGGAAGGGCAGGAGGAGCCCGCTGCTGCCGGAGGACGGGGCGAAGCCGCTGCCGAGGCCGCTCAACACATCATCATGGTAGAAGGGTGTTTCCATCCTCCTCCCCCGCCCGGCTGCGGGGGAACGGGGCCGGGGCGGGGGGGGAAGGCGGGAAGAAGGGAGCGGGGCGAAGCGCTCGGGCCGGGGGAGGGGAGGGCGGGGGAGGCGCCGGTGGCACCGGCCGCGGGCCCCGCTCTCGCGCGCGCGCACACACGCGTCTGCCGCCGCCGCGGCCCCCGCGCCCCCTTAAATCGGCGGCGCCGCCGCGGTGACCTCACCGCGCCGCGCCCCCATTGGCTGCAGATGACGTCCTCGCCCGCCTTCGTTTGCATGGGGGGGCGTGGCCTCCGCCGCGGGGCGGGGCGGGGCGGTGGCGGGGAGGGGGGGGGAGGAAGGCGGCGCCACGCCCACTCCTGGCCCGCGCCGTCGCCGGGGCGACCGGGGGGTAAACGGGACAACAGCGCGAGGGCCCCTGGGCTGACGTCAGGGCGGGGGGGGGGGGGAGGGGCGGTCACGTGGCCCCCGCGCCGCGCGCGCGCGCGCCCCGCCGGGGCTGATGGGCACAAAGGGAGGGGCGGGGCGGGGCGGGCACCGGTACCGGTACCGGGCAGCGGCTGCCGAAGGGCGCCGTGAGCGAATAAAGGCGGCGGGGGCGGCCGGGCCGGGACCCGCGCGGGCTGAAGCGGGCCGGGGGCCGCACCGGAGGGTGCCCGGGCACACCGGGACCTGCCCGCCCGCCCCCTGCCCCGGTGGGACGGGAACCGTCGTCACGCCCGGTGCCACCGTCGTCACGCCCGGTGCCACCGCCGTCACGCCCTGCGCCTCCGTCGTCACGCCCCCCGTCACCGATTCCTTGCCGCCCGTGCGTCCCCGCTGGCACCGGGGACGGCGGGGTTTGCTTGGCCAGCACCGGTGCGCGCCGGCGCATGGCGGGGCGGCCAACCACCGTGGCGTCGCGCCATGGCGGCTCCGGCCTGCGCCGGCCAGGCCCAGCGCCGTGGTGTGAACCGGCCCTGGCCCCCCCCCAGCCCCGTTGCCCCCGCTCCACCGGCAGCGGGGAAGGAGTTAAGCGGTGGCGGCGGCGGTGGCGCACGTCACGGCCGGCCAAGCCCGCGGGCGGCTGAGGGGGTGGATCGGCGTCAGCGGTTGACGTCACCCGTCCCCGCGTGGAGCCGCCACGCGGGGGGGAAGGCAGCGCCGATGGCCGATGATAACCCCCCGTGCCCGCAGGATGCGGCCCCCGCGGCGTGGGCCCAGGGATCCCGGCATCGCTCGCCCGGAGCACGGCGGGGCCGTGGGGACGCGGCGGTGACGCTGAGCTGCCCCTAATTGCAGCCAGATGGTCCCGGGCCTACGCTAACGAGGGCGATAAATCAGCGACGTCGGCCCCGGGGAGCGCGGGGGGCCCAGTGGGACGCGGTGCCAGCTGTGCCGGTGCCACGCCGGCCCCCGTGCCCTCTGCCCTCCCGGCGTGGCCGAGGGCGGCGAGGAGGCCCTGTCACGGCGCGCCCGTCCTGCCTGCCCGACCGCAGCCGACTGGCGTGGCGTGGCATGGCGCGGGGCGTGGGGACAGCGCGGCACAGGCCACGGCACGGCCCTGGCTGCAGGGGGGACACGGGTGACAACCAGGGCTGGGTGACCACCAGCCGGGACACGCAGTGCCGGCACTGGGGAAACCAAGGCACAAGGGGGGCTGGGACCAATGGGGACCCACCCTCCCCCCACAGCTGCAGTTAATTAAATCCCAAATAAACCCGGTTGATTAAACCTCAGATAAACCAGAGCGTGACCGAGCCCCGTGCCTGGGGTCCTCCCATCCCTGGCCCAGGGAGGGCGGTGGGAGCGGCGGTGCCAGCGCCGGCGTCCCCAGGGCCGGCACGGAGCTCGCAGGTGAAGCCGCCGTCCGCGTTTCCGCTGCAAACCCGTCATCAGGGGTGCGGCCGGCGGCCGGACCGGCAGGTTCAGACTTTCCGTCCTGACGAAACCGGGCCGGCGAGGGACAGGGACCGGGGTGGGGGGGGGGACACAGGGACTGGGGAGGGCAGCTCCCCCCCGCCCCGGCACCGCACAGGGACCCGCCGGCTGGGGACGCGCCCATGGGCACGGCTGCCTGCACCCCACGGGCATCGGCGTGCGCTCCGCGGGCATCCACATATGTGCTTCTGCCTGCACCCTGCCTGCACCCCCGCCTCCCTCCCCCCCATCGCAACGCGGGCTGCAGCGGGACGAAATGAGAACCAGCTTTGGCTGTAGGTGCTTTAATCAGTTGCAGGGAGGAACGAACCGGCCCCGGGGCCTCCCTGGAAGAGCGGCTGGCCGGCGGCCAGGGATGTGAGCCACGAGCCGTGCTCCAGCCGGGCCCGGCCACCGGCACCCGCCAGCAAAACCCCGGCACCCCCCCCGGCATCCCTCCCCGAGGGTCGCAGCACCCCAGGTCTCGTCCTGCTGTGTCCCTGTCCCCCCCCCCGCCACATGCTCCCAGCCTGTCACCACTGGTGCTGGTCCCACGTGTCCCTTGTCCCCAAACCGGAGACACCGCAGGTTGTCTTGCCCGTGGCAGCCCGATGCCTGCGGCAAGCCGGCAGCTTCATTTTCCTAATGAGCATTTAATGAGGGTCATGATTCAGTGGCCCCTTCCGCCTCCCGGGAGGGCAGACCCGTGGGGAGCACGAGCGGGGCTATCCCCGTCCACAGAGCCGGTGGCAGTGCCACCATCACCTCGGCTGGGGGCCGAAGCTGCCGTTCCCGGAGGCGTCGGAGCCCGGCTCGGCCCCGCAAGCGCCCACTGAGTCACGCTGCGCCTTGCCACCTGCCAGCCGGGCTATATTTACCCTGGAGCAGGCGGTGAGGATTTCTGATGAATCCACGCCACCGCCAGACCTCGGCGAGGCGTGACGAGCCTCGAGTGGGACCGCGTTTGCCGGAGCACCCTCGCCCCTCCGAGCGCGGCGGGTCCCCGCACGGCTCCCGCTCTCCCCATTTCCCTGGCCCCGGCAGGGCCATTCCCTGCGCACAACCAGCTCCGTTACACCGGTGCTGCCTGATCCCACTCCGGACAGGAGCCGGGACAAGGTGCCGTGCCACCGCTCGACACCCACAGTTCCCACCGAGGACGCGGGCTGGACCCAAAGCAAGATGCCGAGATGCCCACGAGCTACCGTGGATGCACCTGCATCCCCCTGCCCTCCTGGCACGCCGAGCCGCCGCCCAAAAAGGGAACGAGCAGGAAAACGTTTGCCGCCACGGGATTTGCACCGCGGGCACCGGGCGCACAGGGGAAGCCGCCTCTTAGTCATCGTCGCAGAGAGGGAGAGAGGAACTGAGCCGGGAAAACAAGAAGTCGCCGGCTGCCAGCGCCTGCCCCCAAACCTGTGCCGGTCCCCGAGGAAGCCCCGAGGGGCCGTGCTGCCCCCAGGGGCCTCCAACAAGCAAAACCAAGAATTTAAAAAAAAAAAAAAAAATAGAAAGAAAAGAAAAACACATTTAAAAAGGAAAAAGAAGGAGGAGGGTTTGACGTGTATTTTTAGTTGCTTAGCGCAGCCCTGAAATATTTCGGCAGCCACTCCCTCCGCGTCGCAGGCGGCTGGTGTGTAACTATTCCTGTGCTGCCTCCCCAGCGAGGCACAGAAGTTATGACTCACCGCGGGGCGGCCGGCAGCGCCGTGCCGCAGCGCCAGCGACATGGCCCCACGGCTGCTGGAGCTGCCATGGGCCCGGTCGCCACAAAAATGTCAGGGGAAGGGAGCAGGGAGGGTTTCCAGGGTAGCTTTTGCTGGGTCCCCCATGACCCAGCCCCGTCTTTCCAGCCCTGCCAGGCTGCGCGCACCCACCCACGCCAGCAGCGAGGCTCAGACCTTTTTCCTCCTCTCTGTTTGTTGCTTTTATCTTGCTCCTCCCTGTTTGTTTTTTTTTGTTTTGGTTTTTTTTTTTTTTTTTTCCTAGCCGTGGCTCGCCTCCCCGCGCTGCCACGGGGCAGGGTCGGAGCACACAATGGCCCCAGACACCTGTTTTTGGGGCAAAAAGGCCCAAAGCCGCAGATGAGCGTCGCATCATCGCCCAGGCTTGATGCCGCTCTTATGCAGAGCCATCTTCCCCCCAACCTGCTGCCGCGTGGGGCCAATTGCCCTCGCAGGGGCTGCGCCATGGCTCGGGACAAAAATATTCCTACAGAGGTGGAAAAAGGAAGGGGGGAGGCAAGCAGGGAAGGCTGCTGAAGCTCGTGCTTGTAATTAAACGAAAGCAGAACTTAACGAGCTGCAACGCCTGACCCCAGAGCTTTGCCAGGAGATAAGGCGTACTTGGAGGACTCTACCCTGAGCTGAAGCCAAAGGTCCCATTGTTGTGGTGAAGATTTATCTGGCCAGAACAGACCTTAAATCCAGACAGCGCTGCAGTCGTTTCCTTTTTCACCAGGGCAGCTGTAGCACACGGAGTTTCTGTGGCTGGAGGGACTCGAAAGGGAGGGAGCAGGTTGGGAAGGGAAAGTCTGACACAGGGCTCAGCCCAGGCTTTGTTAAAATGCCACACGGGTGTTTACGTCGAGACCGAGTTTCCAGGAGGGAGGACACGTGTGCCCCGTTCCCATCGCCTGGAATTGGCTCCTTGGCAGAAGCCGGCTTGCCCAGGATGGGGACCGAGTGCTGGCACTGCCGGTTAATGCCTTGCCGAGGAACAGCGGCCACGGAGAACACGTGGCTGCTGTTAGGAACCAAAGGTTTAGCTCGTCTGCTTGGGGATTTATTACTTACACCAGGGCTCAAGCAAGGGTTTAGGCAAAGCTGGCCGGCTGCGGGAGCGCGCGGGGTCAGGCAGGGCTCAGCGCCGCTGCAGACAGAGAGAGTGAGTCGTTTTGTAGAGGTTGGCGATTTATTCCTACTCACCACTGCGCACGAGTTCTAGAAACATTAAAAAAATAAGTATATATAAAAGCATGTTCTTTACGCGTGTTCTCAATACAGTGGTGATGGCAGAGAGTAGGTTTCAATATGGGAATCGGTTGTAAAAAAACAAAACAAAACCAAACCAAAAAACCTGTTCAGAACAAGTCACAATATCAGCTTTTCCCCTACAATTAACCTATTTCATCCATTCAGGGGGTTGAGGCACAGCCAGAGCCTCTTTCTTCCCCCGGTGCCCCCATGCAGACATTCAATTCAGATCAGCCAGGATATTTTGCGGGTGCATTTTGCTTGTGGGACCCTGCACCCCGTGGGATGGAAGACTGGAGCAACCCCACCTGGGAATTCACAGGAGCTTTCTTAACCTACAGGAGGGACGCGCTCACACGCTGCTCTATGTCCCCCAGGAAAGATAATCGGAGAGTAGGAAAGGACGTGACAAGTACTTACAGTGAAGTCAATCGCTAGGTACCAGAAGAAATAAGCTTGAGAAATACTGTTGAATGTTCAGGACTTTGTGTCACAGGCACAAGGGAGAGAGTTTTCAAAGTGGGAAATAAATCAACTGAACAGCTCGGTTGCTTCTCAAAAAAAAACCCCAACAAACCCAAACACAAAGAGTAAGGGGCACACCAGCCTTCCACAAGAAAAACAGGGAAAACCCTTTCCTTTAAAGGAAACTTCTACTCCGAAGTCAAATTAGTAATACACTAATTGGGAAACCGTCATTTATCACAAAAGCTCTCTTGGAAATAACACTTGAAGGCCAATGCAATGTTCGTCCCAAGTTCTCCTTTAAGCTGTAGGAGAGAGACAGAACTGACCGGCCAGAAACAGGAGACAAGCAATAGCTTAAAAGTTTGTTGTTTTAAAAAAACCCTCCAAACCCTTAAGATACAATATCCTCAAGTTCAGTGTTTTTAAACCAAAACACTCACATCTGTTACAAATGCAACAAGTTTCCCAAGTTTCAAGTATTAAAAAAAAAAATCCAAACAATCCAGAAAGTGTTTGCCTTCGTTCTTATACCACTGTACGTGGCTAATCTTTGAAATTAAACCCGGTGACCCTGAAAAATTAAATAGTGCTTTCACTCTCAGAGGAAGGCAGAACTTAGGTCCTTAACCATGAATGATTTTTTAAAATCTTTCCAATGACCTGCTGACTACAAGGAGCGAATAGCTCCACTTTACCAGATTAAATTGCGAGGGGCTTCCAAAACTACATGATTTGGGCACTGATCAACCGACGGAAGAGTAGAAAGGTAACGCTTTTGAACACATGGCAATCCTGAGGTGATAAAAACCAAACGGCATCGCAGCACTGTCCCCGGCCAGGGCGCAGACAGCCTCTCATTGCTTTGCTGATTGTCTGCCTGGCTTTTTTTCCTGCTGGCCTCTTCCACTGCCCGGTATTCCTCGGCCACGGCCACCAAACACACCTACGGGGCAGAAAGGAAGAGCACAGAGGTAAGAGCATCACTGTAAGCTAGCAACGTCTCCCAACCACTCAGAGCTTTTCAGTTATTTATCTTTTACCCAAACTCCAGCCTATTTTCTAGTCTTTGCAGAGACAGGACCTTTAGACTTCTCCCTTGCCAGTTCCAGATTCATGGGGTGCATAAACTCATCCCCCCTCACCGGCACATTCAGCAGTACCTCCCCGGTGTGTTAACGTGCCCTCTAGCTAGCTGTGCTACTGGTGTAAATTGAAGTTAAATTCTTCTGAAAAAATGGAACCGAGGGAGAGGTACCATATTTCAAATCCAGTGGGATGAGCGGGTTGTACTACGTCCCCTGAAAGCTGTAAGGGCAAACCAAAATGAAGAGAGCGACTCGTTTTGAAGACTGCTACAAAACCAGAAAAAAATACATCCCTCTGTCCCGGCCCCGCTGCTGGATGGAGTGATCCACCGTTCCAGAGCGGGCACTGGGTACAGCATGCTGCCAGAAGGCAGCGGGAACCGGGAGGCTGCCATGAGCCCTGCTGCAGACGTACGAGCATCCTCGTGCCCGAGAGCTGCGACCTTCGTTGTCGTTGGGAGCTGCTGAGCCCACCCTCGTCCTTCCCTCGCTGCTCAGATTCACCCCAAACAAACAGAAAGCAATTGCAGGCAGTCATTTTTATCGTGGCATGCAAGCGATAAAGGGACGGTGGATTTACCCTGCCAGCTGTCCACAAAAAGGGCAGAACCCAAAGCAGATGCAGTCTGGGGAACAGGCAGAAGAGCTTCTCCAGAGCCCTCTGCTCTGTGTGCTTCGCTGAGGAGACGTGCCTAAGCCAGAGGCAAAAGAAAATTGCTCCTAACCCTGCAGTCCTCGGGATGCTCGAGGGGCTCCGGCTGCTCCCAGCAAAGCCGAGCAAAGACTGCCGTACTTGTGAATTTGGCAAGCCGAGAAGTAAAAGATGAAGGATTACCAGTGTCAGAAACAATAATCCTTTCAACTGTGTGCACAATTATAGCTTTACATCTGCCTGCTGGCCTCTCAACAAAATTGTCCTGCCTTTTTTTTTTTTTTTCTCTCCTTCCTTCATGTCTCAGTAATGAGAGCCAAACCTTTTAGCTAATTAGCAAATGCCGAAGCTTCCCTTCAAAATATTCCATCAGCGAATTTAAGCTGCACATCAAAACAGCAGGGAACTCCACCTCAAAGAGAGCTCAGCTCTGCTCTCCGCAAGGTGGATATTTCCACAGCAGAGAAAATATTTCAGCTAAAATGTTTGTCCAAATAACCATATCCAGAAAAGCTGTTATGCCAAGTGCTTTGGACACTGAAAAGGGAAGGAGGAAAAATAAAGGCGCCTTCAGATTTGTAAAGGTCACTTCTGCATGCTCGGGGCTTCCAAGCGGTAGCACAGGCAGCAAAAATCGCAGGGGTTTTTCCTCCAGAAGTCCCTGGGATTCAGAGACGCCGCACGTCGCGCGTCCCAGCGTGGCGTGATGGCCCCAGGTAGATCCCAGCCGTCCTACCAGGATTCCTTGCATAGTCAAAAAGCAGGCAGCTCGTTAAGGGTGCTCCGCAGAGAGTCTTTGCCCGTCGGTGTCTCAGTCCCCAGGGCTCCTTTTAAAACCTAAGATTTCACCGGCGAAACCCAATTTTGCTGTAGCAAGTGAGCGCACTCAGGATTTTCAGCTCCTACTGCAGGCTAAGCCCGTACTGAGAGCAACCCTGGGGCCGAGCCAGGTGACCACAAAGTGCATCGCAAAGACGTGGCGGGAGGGGTGAGCAGGAAAGGAGAGAAACGGCTCTCGGGCTTCCAGCAGGACGGTTTGGGGAGAAAAGAACGAATATATCCCCAAGCTGAAGTGCTCCGAGATCACCTAGCCACGCAAAGTGGGACAAGGAAGGAAGAGTTGTTTGGGTGACCTATTTCTTTGTAAGTGGCAACCTCCCCTTTTATCAGAAACACGAATTATTCACGTCGAGCAGGAGTAACGCAAACACTCAGATATTTAAAAATAAATAAATAAATAGATGAACAAGTCAGGAGATCAAAAGGCCCATTATAATGGCAGAAAAGATGATGTTTTTCTACCACTGCCACGGTCAGAGCACAGTCTATTTTCAAACAAAATAGCCATTTGTTTCCCTCCCTGACTTGCTAAGCTAACAGACAGCAGTTTTGCAGGGCCACGCTCCTAAACTAGCCAGGAGGGGTAGAAACAGTCAAGTTCAGACTCTCTTAAGCTTCTGCCCAACCCCAGTAACGAGGGAGGCACATCCCTGGCACGAATCCTTTCTATTCTTTGGCAGAGGCTGCCTTACAAGCGAGGCAACACGCTTGCTCGGCTAGATCTTGCACAGGAGCAGCCCCAGCTTCTCCCAGACACACAGCCCCGCGTTTAAAGCTGGGAAGCAAGAGCCATTCCTTGCACAAGAGGTGAAATTTAAAGGCAGGGATCCCGCTCACCCCTCTCCGAGCTGAAAAAACAAACAGGATCATTACCTCGTCCAGCACCTCCAACACCACGGCCCTTCTGTTGCTTCTGCTGTTGCATCCCGCCACGGCCTCTGCCCTTGGACACCACCTCTTCCTTCACCATGTCAATTATTTCATCGGGGATACGCAGGTATTTAATCGTGCTGCCACGAATGTAGCACTCTGGCATTCTCCAGAACTTGTCTCCATCCTATTGGGGAGCAACGTGTTAGGCTATGAACATAAACCTGGTGCTTTTGTGTCACTTTTGGGGCCTTTGAATATTTCCATCACTTCTGGAGAGTGTGACAGTTCCGCCAAGCTTTTCTGAAAGCATTATCTCTAACTAGCTGCGAAAAAGGGTGGGTTTTTTCCTGCAAACCCCTACAACCTGGGGGCAGGGAGGGCACTCAGCCACGAACAACTGTGGTTTCAATTTGTTCCACAACTGCCTCTAAACACTCGCAGAAAAATGAAGGAAGAAGAGGCTGAGGAAACAGGCACCTTCCCTTCTCGTGTAAGAAGGGAATCGAAAGCGGGAGTAGAGAGGCAAGGGCGGTAAGTTACACACAACGGCTACGAACAACCAGCTCTGGCAAGAAAAACGCAGCTGCAGCAAAGGCGTATGCGCGGCCAGGTTTCTTCTCCAGCGGCCTCAGCTGGGAGTCACCTCGCTCTGGGGTGTGGATGGAGCAGTGAGGCAGGTCCGGAGCCAGCTGGCTGCGGGGTGTGTGCCACCAGAGCACAGCAACTGCAGCTGTGGAAAATAAGGAGCTTACAGATTATATATACGTATATATATAAAAAAGAAAGCCTTCAGGTGCCCAGTTACGGAGCAGCCGTCTCTGTATTTTGTTTGTTAGTTGTTTAATGCGGTTTCGGGGCTTTTCTAGGACGCAACCTATCAGGGCTTCGCCTCCCGCGTATCGAGGGCGGCTGTGGGAATAGGAATCGAGCGTCGAAGCTGAACAACAACTCGGCTGCCCATGATGTAACTGGGAGGAGGGACGGGGACCCGCCTCGTCCCGCTCCGCCACCACAGCCCCAGCTCGGCGGCGGCTCCGTCAGGGTTTGGCTGCAGATGGGATGGCTCGAGCCCAGCGATTCTCAAGTGGGAGCATGCGGACGAGGCATCTGTAACATCCCAGAAGAGTGGGTTAAACAAGAACGCCTCATTCCTCCTCTCCTGGGATAAAATAGCCGGTTTCCGCCCCCCCCCCCCCCAACACACACACCCCGGGAGTTATTTGGGGCGGCTCTGCCTGTACAGGCAAGCCCTTCGCGCGCAAGACAAGACAGACAGAAACAGCCCTCTTCCAAAAGACACCCAGCAAACCCCACCCTGCCTTGGATCTGCCTAGCTGCTCCTTGGCTCGGGATGCAGGAAGGGATGGAGCCAGGCTCCCTGGCTTCCTCGTTCCGGCCTCCCCGGAGTAAACAACCGCCTCCCGGGCCCGGGCCCGGTCCGCCGCCGCCCCGTGCCATCTAGCGGCCGGTCCCCACCAGTGCCACCAGTACGGCCCCAGCAGCGGCTCCAGCTCCGCCGTCAGCCGGGCTGTGGAGGCGTTTCGGTGTTTTCAAGTGGGCAGAGGCAGAGCTGATGAGTCAGGCTGCTTTGCTTGCGTGATGGGATCCCTCTAGATCGCTCGGAGGGAATAAAAAGGTAAGCTACTGCTCTTCCATGACAAAGCACCGGAGCTGTAGGAAGCGACTTCCCAAGGAAAAGGATAATGCCACCCATGTTGCAGGCACGGGTAAGGCTTTGCTGTCTGCTACCTCCTCTTTAGTCCCCCTCCTGCTAAATTCGACAGCGGTTCCTCCCTGTTTGTCCCACCAGCTGCCAAGGTGCGCCCACAAATTTCTAAGCCCCGCTGGTCCCTCTCAAACCTCGCTCGAGATGTTTACTCTGTCATATTGACATGAAAGCGTGCCTCTGTGCCCCAGCAATATCACTCAAAACTTTCCCGTTGTGGAGACAACAGGTATGAGGGTTTGCAGAGAGATTTTCAGAAGAATGAGGATCTCTGCCAGTCTCTCCCACGGAGCTCTGATGTTCCGGGGCAGGGAAAGAGCAGCAACAGCCGACATCCATCCGGCTGCCGCTTCCCACAGCACAGGGCTGCTAGGGACAAGACCAGACATTTCTGACTGAGGTCAAAGCCCAAAACACAGATCACAATCTTCTGGAGCGCCTTTGGCCAAGGGCAAAAGTACCAGACAGCGCAAAGCCCCAGCACGAGTAAACAACAGGTTCCTCCATTTTGATGTGGAGAGTTAAGATGGTGAGAGACGAGAAAGTTAATAAGAGTTAGCGCAGCATTTGAAGCAGACCTCGCTTCTCGGACAGCACGTGACAGATGAAGGCTCCGTTTTTGGGAGACCCAGATCAGCATCGCGGCACGGGCTATCACGCCCCGTCCCGTGGCCCCCAGCCCCACACCGAGAACCCGCTCACGGGGGAAACGCTCGCACGGCGTTTCTGTGCGGTGCAGAAAGCCACCCGGCTGGAGCGCGCGCCCGAGCGCGTTCCTTCGCCGTGGATATTCTCAATGACTAGATTAAATTTGCATTTCAGGCAGAAGTCACACTTCTGCAGGATTGATGGCCTGAGCTATGGCAGAGCTGGCCCGGCTGCAGGGCCGGAGGGTGGGCACCCTCGGGGACGCTCCCCGGGGGCACGGAGCGCGGGTGACCCCGAGCGGCTGCCCGGGGCGGGGGTCCGGCCTTACCCGGGACGTGCAGATGACCTCCCGCAGGTTGATGTTCATCCAGTTGTCACAGCTCACCAGGTGCCCGTTGTACGTCTCCCCGTTCTTCAGCTCCACCAGCTGCAAGAGACGGGAGTCACGGCGTGCCGGCCCAGTCCCGGTACGGGGTCCTGCCCCGGTGTCACCCGCACAGCACTGGTGAGCCTGAGGCCGGGCTGCGGGACCGGGGCTGGGCCGGGCTGCCGCTACTCACCATGGGGTGGTTCTGCGCCGTCTTCAGCAGGGACAGGGGCAGCTGCGAGAGGAAGAGAGAAGAGAGGCCTCAGGCACCGCCGGAGACCGGTACCGCGGCCCCGACCCCACCGCCCCAAGGCTTCGGCCCCACGGGCCCCGGGCCGCTCCCGCCGCTACTCACCATCGTGCCTGAGCCGCGGAGCCGCCGCCGCGCCGGGCGCTGCCGCTCAAACCGCCCCCGGCCCCGCGCGGGGCCAATCAGTGCGCGGCGCGGCCCCGGCGGAGCCAATCACAGCCCGGAACCCGGCTTCGGCCGTAAAGCGGCACCGCAGCACCCGGTCCGCGCCTTTACGACAGCGCCGTAATTGAGGAGCGGGGCGGGAAGTCAGCAGCGCGCCCACAGTGCCCCGCGGGGCACGCGCCGGCTTCCCGGCGTCCTCTGCGGCCCCTCCCGGTACCCGCGGATCCAGGCCCCGGTTCGTGCTTTCCCCCGGGTCTCCCGTCCCCCCCCACTGCGGGTCAGGCTGAGCGTTTTGTAACGGTTTAACCAACTCCCGCCGGGGCCCGCGCTGAGGCGGCCGGGCCGTGCCCCTCACAGGCTTCCCCCCCCCCCCCCAGGCCCCGGAGGGCGCCGCTCTACGGTGAAGCGGCTCCGGGCCCGGCCCCGCCGCTCAGTCGCTCCCGCTTGAGCGACTTCCGCCCCGGCGGCGGAAGCGGCTCGCCCGGGCCTCTCTAGGCGGCTTGGCGGGGCGCGCTCGGTGGTGGCGGCGGCGGCGGGGCGGGGCGCGCTCGGTGGCGGGGCGGGGCGCGCTCAGTGCGGGGCGGCGGCGGCGGGACGGGACGGGACGGGACGGAGCCGCGATGGAGAAGCCGCGGCGGGCGGTGGTGGTGACGGGTACGGGGCGGCGGGGGCGGCCGGGGAGGTGTCCTGGGGGGGATCCTGAGGGGAGCAGCTGGGGGGGCTGCCCGGGAGGGGGGGGGGGGGGGCTGTCTGGGGGTAAATGGGGCTGGGGGGGGTGGGTGGGGGACCCCTTCCCTGAGGGGACTGAGGGGGTGCATGGCCAGGAGCTGGCGCGGGGGGTGTTGTCCTGTCAGGGGGTGACTAAGGAGGGGATAGAGGGGGGGGGGGCTGTACCCTGGGGGCTGCTGGGGGGGCTGTCCCCTGTTGGGGGGGATAGGCGGGAGCCCTGGGGATGGAGGGCAGGGGCTGGGGGGCTTTGGGGGACCTGGGGGGGGGGGGGTGTCTGCTGTGCATGAGGGGTACCAGGAGCTGGGGGGGGACGTTGTTTGGTGAGGGGCTTTGCAGCGGCTTTCCTAACGCTTGGGGGGGGGGGGGGGCCTTTGGGATCCCCTTCTTCCAGCCCTGATCCTCCCCAAGGGTTTGCTGGCTGGGGAAAGGAGGGGGCTGAATCTCCCAAGGAGCTGGAAAAAGCAGTTAGAGCATGCCGAGGGGGACACACAACATTTGCTGGCTGACCGCCCCATCCCGAGCCGTCAAGGTGTCCAAGCTGTTATCAAAATAACCCACGCAGCGCGGCAGAAGCGCCTCGGGGAAGAATAAGCGAGGGAATGAAAGGCCCCGGCGTCGCAGGCGAGAGCTTGTCAGGCTCCTTTCCCTGGGGTACAAAGGACGGCCGGCTTGATTTGTGGGGAAGGCAGTTCTGTGACAAATGGGGAACTCGGTGAAACTATTCAGGTCTCCCCCCCCAGCAGCTGAAGTTGAAGCTGTTTGAATAGCGAGCGCGGGGGCGAGGGGTTCGTTGTCGTCGATGCGCTGGAGCGGTTTTAATTGGAGGCAAGTGTCTTTGCAGAGAACAGTTGCGGAGAACGAAGAAGCAGGTGGCAAATTCTGGCTTTCCCAAACCCATATCTATTGCTGAGTGGCTGCACTTGGCAGTGACTAAACAGAAAACTTGCGTCAGTAAATACTCCGCTGCTTGCAATATTTCTCCTCTCTCTTTTTTCCCTGTTTTCGGGGAAGTCTGTTTCTAAAATACAGTGGTTATCTTGTCAGGTCTACCCATATGGATAATCTGTCATTGATGTCACGCTAAATTCCGTTTTAAAGTCAGGAATGGCATTGTGTTCCTGCTCAGTTACGAGCATGTGTTCGCTGAGGATAAGTAGTATCTGTGTGCAATTTCTTTTTTAGAACTCTTTAAGGAGATAATCCCATAAAGATCTCTGCAGCTGGTTTACTGCTAATGAGCCTTGGAGGGCCCTATTGTGGATGCGGAGGAACTCCTGGGCATGCTCGGTGGAGTTTGATGCTGCTGACAAAGTTGCTTATCTTCTGCGAAAGAGATAACACGAGGGATCTGTGTGGGAGATGAGTCAGAGGAGCGATAGCCCACTGTCGTATTTGTGCCAGTTTGCCTTTGGCTTCACAGTAAGAGGGCTACGTTATGTGCGTGGGCACCTGTAGAATTGCAGCCTTCCAGTGGCTGAATTGTTAAAAAGAAATAGATGTATTTTATTTCTTTTGTAAGACTATCGTGGTTTCTTTAGGAATGAAACCTAGCAGGTCGTGATTGTTTGTTTCCAGAGAGTCGTGTAGGACATCCCTGACTTGCAGAAATAACTGGAAGGGCGTTCGATTATTTGACTTGTTCACCCGTGCTGCAGTTGTAGATTGCCTTAGTAACATTGGAGGTTTGCTCACAGGAAAACACACCTACATTTTGATTTTGTGGAAACCTTCGGAAGATTTATTTTGGGGAGATATCGACATTGGTTAGACTGTAAGAGATCCATCAGCGTGGCCGAGCCCACGCTGTGCAAATTCCTTCCATCGTCGTGTGCCGTATAACCTCAGGCTTACTGTTGATAGCAAATAGAATGTTTCCATTAACGTGTCATATAATATTTGTAGTCCTTCTCAAATCCTTTCACGAGTTAGACAAAATTTATGTCTCCTAATTGCATTAGGTGCATAGGGTAACTCTGACATTTTAAATTAAAGCATATTGACGTTGCACCCAGATAAATTGCCTAACCTTTGTGTGCTTGCTCAGGAAAAGATGTTATGGATTACTAGTTAACTCTAAGTTATTCATTAGGAAATTTAAACGTGGTGAGTAAGTATTTTTGATAATGCTATCATAACCTTTGCTGCTTGCCGTAGGTGGGTTGTCAGCGGCATTTTGTTTATTTCCTTGTAAGGCGTAACTAATCCTAACAGAGATCTTGGTGAAGACCTGAGCAGAGAAGAAATATTCAAGGCAGGCTTGTCCGCATTTGTGGAAGCATCTGCTGTGGGCTAAAACAATCAGGAATAGAAAATCCAATAACGATTCCGTGACATCGGTCAACTTATCTGTTAATAACAAGCTTTTCTGACCTGGTCAGGAAGGAAAAAAATACGCTTCCCCAGTGTCTGCTGGGAAAAAAGAGTTTCTTTTGAGGCAAGCTATTGTTTTCCTTCACAGTAAAAGGTGTGTAGTTCAAATATTTCTGTGAAGGTCTCTTATTTAGTACTTGGATGTAAAGTAAATAAGGATTGGGCATTAGAAGTGGGGTTTCTCGCAGGATTTATAAACCAGGAAAGCGCAGACTGCTTTGCAACTTTAAGCTTAGTCAAACCTGTAAGGATGACTTCATCAGTGTGGATTTTTGCTTCTCTTCCAGGGTTTGGTCCGTTTGGAGAGCACGCTGTTAACGCCAGTTGGATTGCAGTTCAGGTAATGCTATAACTCCGTTCCGAGCAAGTTAAAACAGAGAGCCGTGCTGATAACACACCCGTACAAATTTTAGTTTGCAGCTCTTTTATAACTCGTCTTCCCGGTTTATTAACTGAGACCAGCTCGCTCCAGATATCCAGATGGTCAGCTGGATAATGTTTTATTCACTTCTCGGAGAACAATCCCTTAGCTAGTAGAATTTAATGAGATTGAGTTAACGTAGCTAAGGCAAGTAAGGAATTCATAGGCTAACTCCCTAGGTTTGAAAGATGTTAAATGGGGCAGGGAGCCTGGAATCTTCCTCTGTTGTAGAGAATTCAAAATAAATAAGCAAACAAACCCAGGGGAATTTTTATGTTTTTCTCTCAGCTCTAGCTTGAATCTGGGCAAGTTGGTTAACCTTTAAGCCAAGTCTCATCCGTAATGAGGCTTCCACCTGGTAGTCTTGCGGAGTCAAGTGTACTGCAGAGTTGTCCAACGTGGGTCTGAATGTCAGGACTCTGACTCCAAAGCAAAGCAGTCGCCACTGCCTCCTTTCCCCTTGCTTCCTTTTGCGGCCGCCTGCTTTCAGCGGTGGGCTGCGGTGGGTGAAGCCGGAGGCGTGGGGCGATCGGGCAGCGTTCGTTGCTCCGGGGCCAGCCTCCTCTCTGCTGAGAAACCGCAGCGAGTGATGCTTGATTGATGGAGTTGGACCTTGCTGGAGACAGGAGTGCTCGTTGGAGGATCATTGCTCGAGCAGATCGTACGTGCTCGAACAAATCAAGTTTATGCCACTAGTAGTTGCATATCTGCATGAACGTGTTCGTCTGTGTAACACTGATATATTCACAAACGATGCAAGAAGAAGAAATCAAACTCTTTCTAGATGCCCAGCTAAACTAAGGAATTAGGGTTGCTTGCTGTCAAAACACTAGGGACAGTCCTGCCACATTGTCCCGCTTCTTCCTTGTTTGTCACTTCTGGATGTGGTTTATGACAAAGCTACTGGGAATTCAAGGGTACCTTTTAGTACAGTTGCCCAGGGAATTAAATCTATTTTTCTCCCCAACACATCTCTCTTCCCTTCAGAGCTCTGAGATTAATATCTTCTTCAGAATGCTTTTAAATTAAATCACAAACTCTAATCAATTACAGCCAACTAATGTCCAGATGTCTAATGTGTTGGCTGGTATGAGAAGATGAAACCTTTGCCTCCAAGAGCCTTTTGGACATGAATATATTTGAGTTAGGGTTTGCTCAGCTTAAGTTTGGGGAAAAACGCAAACTTGTAACGTGGAAAAAAAATTGCACGTTACTGAAATTCAGTAGTGAGGCTAATTGATTTGGTTTGTTCTTAACTCGTGTAATGTCAGTTATTGTAAACAAGCTACTTTTATTCTAGAGGAGACAGACAAAAGGGTATTGTGCTTCTGGGACAGGAAGAGTGGTGGGTGTTCTGATGTTGCTTACAAAAACAAACCTAATGTATAATTCCTGTAAAGAGAAATGGCGTGTCATTCCTTCAGCCCGGCAGCTCGAGGCACTGATGGCCGCTCAGCTGTGCGGCTGATAGATGAAGTAATCACGTGCATTTTAAATTCATTTTATGGGCTTGGGGGTATTTTGAGAGTATAAAACTCGAGTTGGTGGTGCGCGATCTGCTGCGTCGGAGCCCGTCTTCCTCCCGAGTCCTGTTTAATAGCTCGCGCTAGCTTCTAACTAAAAAACATAAACTTTGAGGCAGCGGGGAGGATTTGCCTTTCCTTACCCTGTCTCAGCCCTGAGAGGCCCAGACAAAAAGGAACAGCATGTCTTTGAGCACATGCGAGTTGGGCATTGTGCAAGTTTCAGACAGGGGACTTCATGGAGCTGAGTGGACACAAAGGCGTGTCTGAGTTTCTGAATCCCAGACGGTGTGATCTGCATTTTAATAGAAGAAAAATCAATTAAACAATCTTTGTAAATCCTCCCTAGCTTTAGGGCTAAGCTAGTTCTGGTTTATTACATCTTTTATTATCCTGCATCCCGAGGATAAAATTCTCTGCTTTTCTTTCCAGTCTTCTTTTTGGTTTTATTTGGCTTCTTACATAGAACACGGGTACGGAGTGTCTTTTCCCTCTGACTGCAGTGAATTTCTAGTACAGCTGTTTGTTTTTGAAAGCTGAACGATTTTTACACGTGGGTACCTTAAATAGTGGCGCTAGCGATCTAATAATGCGAAGATGAAATGTTTGGAGATTTTTACGCATGGGGGAGAGATTTCCTATAAATTCCGAGTGAAGAATAACTTCTTTCTGCTTTCTTTTTTAAGGCTTACAGTACAAATATTCTGCATTAATGTGGATTTGCTTCATTTTTTTCATCATTTTAATGTCATTTGAGGAATTTTTTCAGCTGCAGTTTTTGCTTGGGAGGGACCTTCCTTTCAAGAGAAGTTACTGAAATGGGCTTTCTGTTCAGTGCATTTTCTGGCCTCCCCAGTGTGTCTTAGGTGTAGACACAGGTGTGCCCCGTGGACTGTGAAGCTGATGGGCTCCTGCCTTCATCCCCCTGAAGTGCTTCTGGCTGAGCCGGAGGAGGAGGAGGAGGAGAGAGGTCAGAGTGCGTTTTGACATTACTAAGGACAATTGCTGTCAGGGTGTCTAGACAGACCTGATAAGGATATTAAAGGCTCACAAAGACGACCATTGTTGAGGGGTCAGGGAATCGGTCAAACATGTTCGTTTTTCTATATTTGTCAGGTATACAAGGCTGTGGGTAATTGTCTGGGGGCCAGCGTACATCTTTATTATTGAATGGAAGCGCGCGAATGCTGCGTTTGGTTAAAAGAAAGTTGTGAATTTGTAAAGTTAAGTAAGGTTTAGTGTGCTTGCGTTTGGAGAAGGTAGCTGTCACTGAGACGGTGCGGCTCATACGGCCCGAGGTTTCTTGCTCTCTGTAGATGCTCGTTCTGCACAGCTGGTAAAACTTTCCACGATCAAATTCATCTTTAGGAGCTGTTTCACACTCTTTAGAGAAGTGATGATGAATTCCTACCAATTAACGTTCTGGAGATCTTCCTAAAGAGACTGACTTGTATTTGAATACTCTCATTTGTAAACTACTTACTTTATTAACGCACCACATAAACCAGCTAACATTTTGAAGGCAGATTTGTGTAAAGAAGATGTGATGAAACATCACTTAGCATCCATCTCTGGTAATGAATGTCTGTGTGTGCCAGACACTAATCAATACAGCAAGCCTTTAATATCAGACTTGCCCTCAGAGCCAGAGCAAGTGATTTATCATTGTTGTTGCTCATATCTGCTGGTCCGTGAAAGTCTTACTCTTGCCTTTGCTGCGTGTTTTAGTTATCTTAAATCTTGTTACACTGTCTGTGGTCTGTCCGTACAAGTGTGAAAGGTTGGTTTTTTTTTTTTTTCTCAGTAAAGAAACGACTCGTACTGATAACTACAGAAAAGAAGGATACCAAGATACTGCTCATGTTTATATAGAGGAGGTAGGATTGTAATGGGGGAGTCCAAAAACCTCAACTTGTCCTCTCCTTTTAAACCTAGAGAAATATAAGATTTGAAATTGAGTTAGCTTTGTTGAAAACAGCTAATCTGCACTCCTTAGCCTGTGGTTTGCAAGTACGATCTCTGTGCACAGGAACGTAAAGCCTAAGAATTGCATGAAAGAGCAGTTCTCGGCTCTGATCACCGAATTCGAACCTGAAATTGAGATAACTTAATCATTCAAGAATATTTTGAAATGTCCTTTGATAGTTTGATGGCTTCTTACATTGCTGTTTCTAGCTCAGATCCATGAGAACAACTACGGCGGTTTATGGATGTGAGAGTTGCAGGTTATTTTCTTGCTGTGCATGCAGCCCCTTTGATGTTAGCACAAGTAATCATTTCAAGCTTTTGGCATGAGTAAGCTTGCATTTTTCCACCGACATGTATCTCGGAGGAGAAGAGCAGCACCAGACGACCAGCTTCTGCTGTGTATTAACTTGTGGAAAGCTGGAGTTGGTTCTTCTAACTGAAACACAGGTCTGGTGACAGAGATGCAAGAGCGCACGGCTCCTTCTGTCTTCAGAAGGAAGGATGCACTTGCAGCTTCCTTCCAGAGGAGAGAGCGCTATGGGAGGACTCTGACTAAGGCTGTTAGCTTTATGGCATGTACAGTCACTTAACAGTCTTGAAAAGCAGCTGTAAAGTGCCAAAAAACGTCTTCATCAGAGGGAGACTTGATCTGAGTTAGGTGCTCTTGGAACTCATTAAACACCGTAGCTGAAGCCACTTCAGCCACTGGAAAAATGCTTCCCAGTGTAGACTTGCACAAGGCTCCTAGCTTTGAGCTCAGCTGATGATTTTGTTTAAGAACATTTTTTTTTTTCCAGAGGCTTCAGACCATGGTGGGTGTATCCTTTCCTTGAGTTCTTGAAAGTTTGGGTTTGATGGCTTTGAAAGGTTTCACTTCTGAGGAGGTCCTGTTTGGGGCTAGGCTGGTAAAGTCTGAAGCACCAAATGAGCCTCGAGCTGAAGCCTTACTGGTGAGACTGGAGTTTGTTGAAACAGAGACCAAAGAAGAGCAAGGGAGAGGTGCCCAGGACCATGGGCTGTGTGTAGAGGGAGCTCACAGCGTTGGGATGAAACTGTGCTTTCCAGTCAGGTATACTGGGGGGAAAAAAAAAGATCTTTCCTCTTCCCTCTGGTTTTAAAGAAGTCTTTGCAAGGTATTTAACCGACACTTTCTGTTTTAAAAGGTTTAAAGGAAATTGGCTAAGTTTATTGCCTGGATATTTGGGATGTTTTCAAGGCATGGCTTTAGTTAACGTTAGAGAGGGAGAAATAATTTACTGCATTAGTTGAATCACTACAATGGTAACAGCTCATGTTGCAAAATTAAGTACAATATATTAGGTATAGGTAAAGCTAGCAATGGAAACCTGGTTTCCATTTTGGAAGCAGGCTGTATTGTATTCCAGATTCTGCCAAAATAAGACAAATATGTTGAGGAGGATGTGCCAATGTTGCTTCAGTTTCTCGTACGAGGAGTGTTTGCTGGTGTTTGTGGAGACTCACAAACGTAGGATCGCAGCCTGGTGGTACTGTCACCTAACCCCGAGAGCTCTTTATCTGGAAACAAATGTGAATTTACTCTCCAGGCCAGCAGTCCTGAGAGAGGACAGATTAGACGATGAATATAATCCTCCCAATTCTGCTTTCTCTACATAATACTTAGTTCTTTCAGGAAGTGAACGTGACTATACACCTCTATAAATAATGTAGCCAACCCTTCTTCTGAGTGTAGGTGTTGCTGATAACTGTTGGCAGTTAAATGTTGATTTCTTTGTTATACACACATCAGAGCAAAACAAACGGTCCTGTGGGTGAAGACTGTTAACGCAGGTGGTGAGATGCTGTTGTTGTTCCCCATTATGATTTTTTTTCTTTTTACACTGCTGTTTACAAGGTTACACAGCCTGTAACGTCAGCTGATGTTAGTCCCTCACAGCAGACTCACTCTGCCATTAAACCTTCCGGAAGTATATCCTCTGCCGAGCTTGCATCTGACCATCTTGGTTTTGTTTATTTCCTTATGTTCTTAGGAGCTGGAGAAGCTAGGACTGCGAGATGACGTGGATCTGCACGTCTATGAAGTCCCAGTTGAATACCAGACAGTGCAAAGGCTCATTCCTGCATTATGGAAAAAGCACAGTCCACAAGTGAGTGAGTAAAGGCAGGAGGAGAACAGACAGGGCAAATCGTTGAAATCGGTCATGCTTACAGCAACGAGCATAATGTGAAGTCCCATTTTTAATGTATGTTCGCCCTGGTAGTCCCTCACTAGATCTTTTCCTCTGTTGTCGTGAGAACGCGTGAATTTGTAGAATTTTACAGCTCAGAATAGAGTGCTCCAATTAATGGGAGCAGTCGGTGTGAAGAGGCCGCTGCAAAGGGCTGTCTAGACAGCTCGCGGTTAGTCTGTGCCACCTGGGCCCTTCCAGCGGTGGGCTTGGCTCTGAACGTGCCAGCGTTCGTTTCTACCCTGAGTAAATTCCAGTTTAGGCCAGGAGGGGGTGAAACAAGAAGAATTGTTCTGTACTGGACCACGAGTTCAGTGATAAAATGACTTGTTACCGTGGTACTCATGCAAGAACTCCTGTAACAACGCCATCAGTCTTTAACCAGGACTGGTGGGATGTTGATGCTCCACCGTTTGTATTTTGGCTGATCTAACTCGTTTCTTTTCTCTTGCAGTTGGTGGTTCATGTAGGTGTTTCGGGTATGGCTACAACTGTAACTCTGGAGAAGTGTGGCCATAACGTAGGTTACAAAGGCTTAGACAACTGCCGGTTCTGCCCAGGCTCTCAGTGTTGCGTAGAAGGTGGCCCAGAATGCATCGATTCCATTATTGACATGGACACGGTTTGCAGGAGAGTCTCGGCGCTGGGGCTGGATGTCACGGTCACCATATCTAAGGATGCCGGCAGGTACGGGATGCCAGTGATCGATGGAGGAAAATAGGCTCCTACCGCAGTGCATGCTCCCTTCCTGCTCAACTCGTGAGGCCCGTACGATTCGTACGCTTTTCACTTCTCGTGGGGCTGGCAGTACCATCTGTTTTTCAGTGGTCACCCAATCATCAGGGGAAAAAGAGAGATCTTTATGTTTCTTTGTCCTAGATTTGATTAAAGCAGTCAGACTCGTGATACCTGGCTTGTATTCCAGTCTTTATTGCAAGATGTTGCTGCAACGCTGAATGATAAGAATATACAGTCCCTCCTGTCCTGCAGTTTGTGCGCTGTATTTGTCACTTGTTGCTAAATAAGCTCTATTCTTGTATTCCAGATACCTCTGTGACTTCACTTACTACACTTCCTTGTACCAGAGCCGCGGGAGGTCAGCTTTTGTTCACGTGCCTCCGCTGGGAAAACCATATACTGCAGAACAGCTGGGTCGGGCGCTACAGGCTATAATAGAAGAAATGCTTGATGTTTTGGAGCATTCTGAAGACAAAATCAATTGTCAGCATGAACACTGAAAGTGGGCAGAAGCTATCCTAGAATTGCACTTCCAATATTTTCCCTGCTACCGAAGTACTGGGGAAAACGGTCTGAAACGTACAGACCCAGAATTGGAGACTTCAAAAAGGAAAATTCCACTTCTAGAAATGGACTTTTTTTGTCAAGTGTGTGCATTTCAGCCTAGGCAACAAAGGATTCAAAATCTCTTCTTTAAAACACCTGCAACTACTCATTCCTGAAGTGACTGAAGTGTGCATGCTGTGCTTTATCCAGAGCTTATCTGTCGGCCAAGTGACAGCTACTGACCAGGCTAATACCGCGCAGATGGAAAGTTTCTCATCTGGACTTGGTGTTCAGGTGCAGGGCATTGATAACCCAGTCTTCTAATGACTAGTTCTTAAGTTGAAAGGTTTGCTTTCGTTTTGTTTTGGTTTTTTCCCTCGTTGGCCCAAATTATAATTTATAATGTAAAAGTACAACTGAAAAAAGTTGGAATGGTGTGGGCTTGTCTGTTGTAAAACAGCGCTTGGTGGAGACGAGGAGTCTTCGAAATTGCTTTGCTGAAATGGAAAAATATTTTAGGCACTGATTTCTCACCCCACATCGTCCAAATATTCATAGGGTCCTCTGTAACGTACTGGTTAACTGGTAGCTGCAGATAGAAGGGATGTGTTTTGGCTTCCTTTTGTTGTGGAGCAGGAGATAGCATTTTTTTTTTTCCCTTGTACACAGTATGAGCCTAACTTGCGCCAAATATTTCCAAATGTCTTGTTTTATTATGCTCTCGATGCCACCTTCCTCACTCAAGTCAACCATATACCTCCTGTACAAAACACATTGTTTCCTATGTGTATAAAACAAATCATTAGCGGTTAAATAGCTTTGCTAAAGGCCACTTTCTCCGCAGGAGATCTTTATCCTAGACTCTTGGTGCTAGCTGTTATTTTTAAGGTGAAGGTTGAGTAATTTATAACTTCCTTAGTTATAAATTTTTATTCTTGTTAAAGGTTAGAAGAATAATGTTTAACTTAAATTCTAAGTTGCCACCTTGATTTATTATAGGCTTAAATATGCAAATGTGCAGATTCGAAGATGTTCTGCCAAATCAAATCTAAAATCTTAGACCTATGCTCACCGTCTGTAAACCGGAGGCAATTATTTGAAAACGAGGAATTTTGCTTAGAATGAGTATTCCGGGCTGTTTATTAGTGTCCCCCTCCCAATGGGAGGGTACAAAGTGCTGCTTCTTGTGTGAACTTTCCCAGTAATTAATTTGGGGAAGCGTGCATGCAGGTTCTAAGCAGGACTTTCAAAGAGGTTGACGCTAGTCGTGTGCGTGGGTTTGCTTCCAAATAACAAGACTCCAGCGAAAGACAGATGATGTTACAGTGGGAACAGGCGCAGAATTGGTAATTGGTGACTGGTAGGTCTCATTGAGGGGCCATTTAAATGAAGAGGTCTGTGATTTGATTCTAATACTTTTACAAAGATAGAGAGATATATATAAAAAAACCAACATTTTGAACCGTTTTAAAATCCCATTATTTTAATTTTTCTAATTATGAATGATTCTGCTATCGTATCTCTCAGTGAGAGCTGCCATTAACTTGCTGTTTTCCAGTAGAAGTCTAGTGACAAAGGAGATACCACTGCTTGTAACCCTTGAGAGAGGACGAAGACTTCTGCAGTTGTGATAACTTTGCTAAGGGGACCTGTGCATGAAGGTGTTTGGATAGACTTCTGGTTTACCGAGGAAATTACCACTGTATTTACTATACAGGCTTTCCTGATCAAAAGAGTTTGCCTTCAAAGTAAACATTCTCTTTTGCATTCAGATACCAAGTAGCACTTGTCAGATTGTCAGCAGGCAGGCAGACTTTCTGATTAGTAATTTATTATATTTAATATTTTGTTTAAATATTCGTGGTTTGACACATTTTTGCAAATAGTTGAGCTACTTATCTTGTAGGTTTATTCCTTTATCTGGTAAGAAGTTTTTGTCATCAGTGTTTCTTAGCTGCTAAACTTTTAAAAGAGGAGTAATTCACGTATTCTGCTAAGTTCTGCGATGGATTTAAGCAATTTTCAGTAATGCTATTTAATTTACGTGTAATGTAGTTGTGAATAAAATGGGAGTGGACGATTAACAGCTTAGTGAGGCGATAACAAAAAAAAATGACCGTGGAATCGAAGTGGCCGTAGGAAGGGCCGGTTGGGCCGGCGATGCCTGTGGATGCCATGCTCGGGGAGCCGCGGGGAAGGCTTGGAGGAGGGTCGCTGATGAGAAATGTCTCTAAGCGAGACGTGCCCTACCTGCCTGTGTCCGCTGAAGGTTTATGCTTCCTTTGAGCATACGAGCAGGCAGCCTGGGAGATTCCCCCTGGACGAGGCTGAGGAGCAGTGGCTGGCTCCAAATTCATCAGCAGGGAAGGTAGGCAGCGGCGGCTGCTCAGGGACAACAGCTTTCCGGGCTAGGTTATCCATGTGGAGTGTGTCCTGTTGGGCACCTATGGATATTCTTTCTGGGGTGTTCTCTGCTGTTCAAGGGGAAAATCTTGAGCCAATTTCTGCAACTGCTGTTTGTCTAGGGACTGCAGTGGTTGACCTTCTACATGTCAGTGTTAAAAATCTCCTTTCTGGAAATACTTCCCTTTGGGCATTACTTCAAGCTCTGCGTTTCCTCATAATCTGTTGTTGTGAAGCTTCCATGTGATCAGTTTCTTAGAAAACATAATTTATTTTATAATCTTTTGGGGGTTTTGAGAATTAGTCCTCACAGATTGCATTTGTAAAGGGTGTCTTAGTAGTAGAGAAATTTTATATAGTGAAACTTTTAAAAATGGCATTAAACTAATTTTATTTAATCTGACCTAAATTAAATACTTTTGGGTTTTTTGAAAGTTTTTTGTTAAATTCAATAATTCATAATGCCTTTTTTATAGGTGCATATTTTCTTTGGAAATAGGACTCAAACTGATGCAGAGCTTCAAAAAGCTGATGTTTTGTGTAATGCTTACTATCTGCTTTCTCTTCCAGATCATCAATAAATAGAATTTGCTAATTTGCACTGATTGGGAGACCTGTTGCCAACCACAAAAAATTTCATGCTAGTCAGTAAGTGTAGGAAGTTCAGGCTTAGTGATAATTACTGTGCCTGCAATCTGTAAAATGTAAAAGCTGATGAAGTTTTAGAATCCTCTGACTGCAAAATTGTCTCTGGGGATACGCTTCACGGAGAAACGGGGGTGAGAATATTTTGTGTGGAAGAGAGAATTAGGGAGGTTCCACTGTATCGGGTCTGATGTCATTTTATCTACTTGCCAACAGCATGGAGTAGGAACGGGCTAAGGTGTTGGTGAAGTTTGGTGATGACAATTTAATTGTTTCAGTTATTAAATGCTGCGGAGGATTTTGAGGAACTCCAGATACTTGTAAACTCCTTCATAATTTGGCGACACTGATGTCGGGAGATACTTCCTTTGAATCAAACACGGTAATCTACTTTATAAAACACAGCAAAAAGAAACTGTGAGCTTGAAAGCTTCTTTACCTTAAAGACTCGTGGGGGACTTGCTGATCCTTATGGGTCCCTTCCGACTTGAGATATTCTGTGATTCTGTGATGTGGTTGAAGGTAAACACCCATTGTACAGAAACCATTTGGGGGTTTTTTGGCAGCTTTTGGAAAGGATATCAAAATCTGTAAGATCATATAGAGCAGTTCACGCTTATCTGGAGTATTCCCCAACCTGATTGCTTCCTCCTAAACGTGGTAGTAGTGGGAAAGGATGAAGAGGTTATGAAGATGGTTAGAGGTGTTGAGTGTGGTTGTGACATGAGACTGCAGCCGAGAACTGCTGAGCTTCAAAGAGTCCTTCCAGGAGCGACCTGACTGAGGGTGTTCAAAAGCATAAGACTTCACGAAAACTAACCGGTTGCTCTGCTTTTACCCCAAAGAGGAGGGAAATTCAAAGGCAAGGTGTCTAGAGTAAATTCGAGGTAAATGCTTCCTGGCTGACTCCTTGTAGAAATTGAGAAGACGTTTGCATGCAGCATCGCGTTGTAGAGCGTAGCCTGATGCGTTGGGTACTGCCCGCTGCCCGCAGCAGGAAAACAGACTCATTGAACCAGGGCTGCGATCTAATATGTCAACTTACCTTTATCTCCGTAGGGTTTGTACTGCACGTACTGTGGTAAGTCAGGTAGGAAACTGTACTATTTGTATTTACTTACCTAGGCAGTTACGCTTAGATGTAGCATTCAAACTCCAGTGTGTCTCTCACTGTTCTGCCGCCTGTGCAGGCAATATTTAACCTTTTAGTGCCTCAGTCAGCTGGCAAAGGGGATTATTCCGGGCCACTGTCATGCGGTGCCATGCCTGGAATAAAAGCCCAAGAGCTTCCAGGCCTGCAGACTCGCAAACGGACAGCACAGACTCCCAGTGTTGTTGCCTTTGTTAATGAAAAGGCTAAAAAAGTTACAGTCCGCTGAGGTTTCTTCTAATACTCAAATAATCTTCATTTGATTGAGCGTGTGATTTGGTGACCTTGTGTGGGGGCTTTCTTGTGAAATGTGTAAAAGTAGAGAGAGCTGCTTAAAACCAAAAATGGGAAAACCGTGTAAATGAGTTGAATTGGTAACTCCCCACTAACACAAGAGCTAGCGCTAGGCTAAAGCAGCGATTATGGTCTGACCATGTTATTTCATGGTTTAACTTGTCGTGACTCATGCATCTTTTCATGCACGCGGCCGATGCTCAGACACTAAACTACTTTACGAGTGAGTGGTAGTGTTTGAAAGCTGACTGGAAACCAGTATGTTTAGATGTAGAAAGTACCCTTGTGTGTGGTGTTTGGTTTGGTTTTTTTTTTTTTTAATTATGATTTTCAGATTTCATCCCGCAGTGCAGGTAATAAAATTGTCAGCAATTAATTTGTACATACTTTCACAAAGTAACTTCCTTCCTGTTGTCTCCTTTACTTACTTTAATACGCTATCCAATAATATTTTAATGAGAGAAATTTTGGAGTTGCGAAGGCTTTTTTCAAACTGTATCTGTTGGCTTGGATAAAATACCCCTAGTTGATACCATCAGTACACGTCTTGACGTAGATGGATTTGTTATCTTTGCACCAGAAACCCTGATGTTTTGCAGTATAAAGTGCACTTTTTCTTAAAAAACGTGTATTCATGTCTGATTAGTGTCTTATGTGATGAAAGTGATATTCTGCCAAACCTCCAAAGCTGCGGATATTGTTAATTCTTCATCGTATTAATTGCAACCTGAGATCCGCTTCTGCTCAGTCTATTTTAAGACGAAGTAGAGAAAAAATGCCTCCCCATAGATAGGAATTAAACATAGGAAATGAAACTTTACACTGCCCTTAAATAAAACTCTGTGCTACTTAAATACACGTTCAGGTTTTCTATTGCACCAGCTTCTTAAATCGCAAATGTTTACTTTGATTAAACAGGGAGTGCCTTGTCCTGTGCTGGGCTCACTTTTGGGAAGCGGAGTGGTGGTGATGGGGACAGATGAGCCATTTGCACGTAAGGTGGGTGGAAAGACTGGGCTGTCGGCACTGGGAGAAACTGCTGAACTCGTTCGGTATCCCCTTTACCCAAGGACGCTCTTCAGAAACTGCACTGAATCGAGTTCTCGAGGTTTGCTGACACACGCTCAGACCTGACAAAGGCAAAACCAGCGTATTTGCTACTTCGTTGTCACTCTTGGTTAGGTTGGCCGAATCCGTGAAGGTCATTCTGTCTCTTCTTTAAGGTTAGGTGTTTTGTTCGGACTCCGTTGTGCGTGTTAGAGCATCACTCGGCCTCTCGGGTCCTCCGTTAATTGTGGTGAAATAAACAGTTGTCTGTCTGGGTACCTCAGGTGTTGCCAATCTCGTGCTTATCAGGACTCTTGGAGCTACAATTCTAAATCTGTTGGGGCTTCTGTTTTTCTCAGTGTGTTCTTGCAGTGCCTTGTAAAACCAAACAATCTAGTGTGTCACAAAAGGGCTGTGTAATAAAGAACCGTTAACATACTTTCAGCTTGCTATTGCTAGACTGGACTTTGTAACTGAAAACTTAAACCGATGTTTCAAAGTAAATAAAGAGTTTAACTCTGACTCCTGGTGTTCTTTCACGGTCGTCGGAAGACGTCATTTTTAAAGATGCCTTTTGTGGGGCGGTAATTGCGTATCGGTGATCGCGGACTGACCAGATAACAGTGTTTGGTTTTATAGCATTCCCTAAGCACCTGCTGCTGTTGGAGCCCTCGGGCCGTACGGATCCCCTGCACTGTCCCGCGTGGCCGTTTTCCGGAACGGGAATAGGTGCTGCCTGGGCTCGTTCTCTTAGACCTCAGCTGCATATCTTGGATGTTTGTGTCCTTTTATTCAGAAGAATATTGGGAAGTTTTATCTTGCCATCATCTATTACGTATGTGTGTTTCTTTTATCTCTTATGTTCTTTCTTTGTACTTTGAGGTAAATTTTCCAGTCCTCGCTTAGACCACGTAGCCTAATGGAGCGAGAGACACCCTTCTGAACAGAGCGCTGCACTGAAATATTTATGCAAAAATTTTTCAGCATTATTGGTAATTAAGACACAGAGACCCAGGGAGTGTGTTCTCCCCCTGATTCCATGAAGACTTTAAAGCACGCAACAGCGTGGTTAGTTCTGGAGAGCCTCTAATCCTGAAAGCTTTTGGGAGAAAAAGCTACGTAACAATTTTTCTTTGTGAGTTTGAGACTTACCCATTTCACTCCAAGCTGGATAATTCGTGAGGCAGCGGTGAAAGGATCTGATGAATAACCCCCCCTTGTACATTTCTCACACTGAAAACACCAATTCTACTCGGATTTTTTAAATTCTTGTTATTCGCGAGGCAAAGTCTTGGGGAGCGGAGTTCGGAGCTGCGGTCCTCCGCATCAGAGTTGCCTCTGTGAATCCCAAGCTGGAATTGGGACAAGACTTTAACTCTGGTTTTACCCCTCCATGGCATTACTTTAAACAAACAAAATAACTCTTCCTTCTCCGTTCCTAGATTCCATCTGTATGGCCCAGTCTGCGCTGCTTGTGCCTCCAGGATCCACAGCGGCTGGAGCATGAGCGTCGGGGACGTTCTGCACGTGGGTGAAGAGCTGAATGGTTTGGGAGACTTGCCCGCGAGCGGGTCTGCCTGCAGCCGTCCGTTCAGAAGACAAGAAGGGTAATCGCGTGCTCTGGCGGGGTTCAAAGAGCTGCCGAAAACTTCTTTGGCGATGTTAGTGTACTGCAGGGCCAGACACGGTCGCTCTCCTGGGGGAAGGTGTTAAAGTCTGGTGAAACTTTGGGGTGTGCTGATGTTGGATGCATGAGGAGCTGACTTCTGCAGTTTCCTTTTTAGCTTGAGTTTCGTAGCCATGTCATGCAAAGTCTGCGTTGCCCGGTGAACCATAAATCTTTCCGGTCTTTTCCAGATCTGTCAGTTAATAAAGTATTTCTGCTTTACACGCCCTTTGCTGTTCTCGCATGGGCGTGAAGAGCAGCAGCGGTTCTCCCCCTCTCCGAAGGCATCGTCTTGGCCAAAGGGGGTTTCGGCATCAAAGCCTTGTGGGACGCAGCAGGTGACCCCCTGGCAGCAGCAGCAGTCGCTGTGATTCTGAAGCTGCCTTTGATGCACGGGCTGCAAGTCCCTCGCAGGCTCCCTAAGCCGCTTGGGAACCGGCTGCAAGGCATTTCCTAGCCAGATTTCTTCCACCACGCTTCTTTTCTGGAGGAAGAGCTCCCTCGAGGACTGCGGGAAGATGAGCAGCATGTCTGGAAGCTGCTGGGGCGCAGCGAGCTCGAGCACCGTTGCGCGCCGCTTTCCTCCCCATCTTCCCCAAGAGCATTTTCTTGCCTCGCCCGGCTGCTTCGTCACTCTCGGCTGAGTGCTGCTGTAAGCCAGCTGCCGCCACGGCTCGCTCATGTTGGGATGCGATGCGACCTGGCTTGGGCTGAGGACGGGCAGAAGCCCCACGTTGGCTGCTTTCAGGTTGCTGCCCTGTTCCTGCTGCCACTGGTCCCGACTGGGAGCGAACTGGGGCAGGGCCAGTGCCCAGCAGATGGTGCTGCCATGCAGCCGCGCTGAGCTCGGCTTCGCCCCGGCGCGCCGGACCGGGACAGCCTGGCACGGGTACAACGCTTCGACAGCTTCAGCGCGGTCCTCGGGGCTTCCTCTGGTCCTGCCTTGCATCACCTCTGATCTTACCGCGACGGGAGGAGGCGAGGCGTCGCCAGCGAGGGAACAGCATCGGGTCCCTGCAACACGAGTGGAGATTGCACCGAGGATGCTGGTGGTGATTCAGCGTTTACCCCTCGCCAGCCGCTCTCCGGAGCAGGTTGGATGTCGGATTTATCGCCGCAAGGCGCGGCTTTGCTAAAGCCGAGGGCTGAAGGCTGCCCCTGGTAGAGCCCGCAGCCAGCCCAGCGTACCAAGGCGCGACGGGGCTCGGGGAGGTCACGCAGTGCTCCTGGCCCAAAAACTGGGCTGTGAGGACTGACCGTGCTGCTGGTCCGGAGAGTTAACGATGGTTTGTGACTGGAGGGGGGGGGGGGGGGGGGGTCAGAAAGGAAAACTTTATGGTTCTTTTTGAATCTCTGCTGCTTTCTGTCTTTTTTTGATGTCCTAGCTCTGGGAACAGTTTTTTCCCCGAGCTGCCGTGGTGATCTCGTTGAGTTCTCCAGCCTTTTCTCCGGAGCTGGAGCGCTGCGGTATTCTCCTGCTTTTATTACACTCGCCGGTTCCCAGTGTGCGATGGGCACCAGGGAGGTTTGAGATCTTCCTCAAAGGTGAGCCAGGACGTGTGCTCCCCAGGGGGGACACAGGCTCTCCCGTGAGCCAACCCCTGATGAAATCACTCTCGTTTTAATTTGTTTTATAAGGTGATAAGCTTTTCCTGCAAGGCGGTGTTTCCAGAGTGATGTCATGCTGTTGGGTAAGCCCTGTGTCAATGAGGTCGTTTTGCAACCAGACCTCTCTGGAGGGAGAGATCGACGCTTTCGCTGGTTGGCAGCGAGGAAGCTCATCGTGGAGCATCCCGCTTGGGCTTCTTGGATGCAGATCCAGAGAGCTGGGGAGGAGATCTCTTTGGTGGACTGGCTCCTCATAGATCTTAATCTTAATTCTTTCTTGTAAGAGCCTGGTCTGTTCCCCCGCTTTTCTTCCTCCCCTACTCCTCAAGCCCTCCAAACCCTTCGTAAATGAGGTGGGATTTTTGGGCAGCGTCCATCTGGCAGGCTGCTCGCCCTCCGTGTTTTCCTGGCTTGCAAATCAAAGCTGACCTCAAGCAAAGGTGCTGGAGAGCCCACCCTCTCTTGCAGCCGGTGCTGAACGGCTCCCCAGAGCTTCAATCAGAAACTCGCAGCTGCGGATCTGGTAGAGGGGAATGGCTGGAATTTCCTGCCCGCTCGGAGCAGCCCTGGCTGCCTTCGGCAGAGGCATGTGCGGGCAGGTCCCGGTCAGGGTTCGCTGCCTCTCGCACCCAGGGCTGGGTGGCTGGGGATGGACAGGCTCCCGGCGCAGCGGAGAATTCCCGGTATGAGCTTTCCATGCCAGGGATGATGCTCTGGCCTAGCATTTCCCCGTGTCGGGGCTCCTCACCGTGGCATTTCAACCATGCTTTTCTTTCCCTGCTGCTCGGAGGTACCTCATCGCCTGGCTCCAGCCTTCCAGGAGGTATAAATGGATATTCACCACCGACCTCTGCTACGGGCTGGGGTTTTCTTGGCCGGTTCCCAACGAGCATCACGGCTCAGGCCTGGGGGAAAATCTCTTTTTGCTGCTCCTCTCCAGCTCCTTCCCGCTGCGGTGGGTGCTCCGGTGCGGGAGCAGCGTGCCCTGTGTACACAGCCCTTCCCCGAGTCACGCTCCGGTGACTAATTCCCTCCTGACAGGCACGTGAAGCCTGCTCCATGCCCGGCTTCACAAATAAATACATTTATTTCTGTTGGAGGTTAGACTAACAGCAACCTCACCTAATTCTTCAGCAGCTTTCATTCTCATGCCTCATCCAGAACTGTGCCTTGCACTTCAAAAACCATCCAGACTCTTAAAATGCTATGGTTTTACGGAGCTTCCTGGGTTGTCCTTCCCTTGTGCCATCTCCTGAGGCTTTCCTTGGTAAAAGAGATGCTGCTCTGGGATGTGCCTAGGTTGGATATTTCCTTCATCTATTCCCACCCCCCTGCTCTGGATTGGAAAGCTTTTTGGAGGAAGGATTTAGAGCTCATCGGGGTCCCTCCTGAGCGTGGCTTGGAGCCTGATGAAGGCAGGTCCCCGGTTGGAGCTGCAGCTTTCGCTCTGCCGCTGCCTCGTGCTTCGCTCCTGGGCTCAGCGCCGCCGTCCCGTGGGAGCATGATGCTCCCGAAAGCCTCAGCTTGGGGGTACCTGCTGCATCTACGCTAAAAATGGAGGCGAAGGGCTGCTTCGGCACGTCAGAGGGGCGAGACGCGTCCCCCTTTGAACAGAAAGAAGCTCACGGGATGGAAACGCTTCTTTTCAAAGCTGCTTCTCAAGAACCATCACTTCAATCCTGCCTGGGCTGAGCTTGTCAGCTGCTCCTCATGCAGGTGATGCTCCCAAGGCATTATACCATATTTATGTCTGCTGAAGGGGAAATACCATTGCAAGCTGTAAAGCATCCTGGCCGGAGGACAGACCTTACCCCCACGTGTAAATCCAGCTGGCCAGCGAGCCTGTTCCAGGAAAGGTGCTCGTTGCAAGCGGAGAACTTCCTCATGCTGAAAGCATCGCTGTAAGGAAGGTGTTTGGGGCAGCGAGTGAGGATCTCTCAAGCAAGATTTCCATTTTTGGTGGTTGGATTGGAGTAATTTCCTGCTCTGCTGGGAATTCAAGTTAATCGTTGACCACGGGTGCAGTCAAGGCAGAAACTTCTTTGTCCAAGTGGAGCAGAAGTCCCTTTTTTAGCAGATGCTGTAAACTCGCAGCAAAGGAAGAAAAAGGTGATTCCTGCCGTGACGGGGTAAAAGCTGCTTTTTGCTCACCTGACCCATCCTGTTTGTCTTTTATTTAGAAATGGTTAAAGGTCAAGACAGCTTCCACTCTGCCAATTCATCATGACAGTGGCCAGCGCTGGGAAAGCACGGGATGCGGCTTCCCAAACATCCCACGCTGGCAGCAGAGCGAGAGCCCTCCTCTCCCCTCCCTCTGTGCCCATTTCCAGACCTGGAATGAGACGGGATGGAACAAACCTTGTCCATGATGTGACCGATGGGCCACCTCGGAGGAGGCCGGCTGGGTTTCTCCCCTCCACCAAGGATTTTCTCACCCCAAATTACTCCTGGAAGCGCTGAAGCTGCCTCCAGCCACCAATTTCCCGAGAGACCGAGCCCTAAGGGCTGCTTGGATCTTCCCGTGGTGGCAGCACACAGGGAAAGCCGTGCTGCTCTTCCCTTCTTAGCCCTTGCCTGAAAAATACACTGTGGGAAAGTATTATCTACCTTGCTTGCGGCACTTTGCAAGAAATATCCCCCCTCCAGCACCCGACTTGCTCGACCCGAGGGGTCTCAGGGAGCGCGTGAGGTCCCGCGGGTGCCGGGCAGCGCCCAGTCCCACGCCGTTTGCCTTGCACAGGGGTGCTCCGGACGATGGGATGCTGCGACCTTGCTCTGTCGGTCCCGGGGCTGATGTGCGCCGGTTCCCGGGGAGCGCTGCCTTTCATCGGAGGCTCTCGGCACCTTTTTGGGAGCCGCTTGCTCAACAGCCTCAAGGAACCGATAGACCCAAAATCTGGAGGGCAGCACTTCCCCTCCTCCTGCTTGCGATAACGAGCGCTACAAAAATAACTGGGGTTTCTGCAAGCGTGCGTGGGCGAGCGGCTGTGGGGAAGTTTGGCAGTTTTCGGGGAATGGAAGCCCTCCGAAGCTCCCTTGTCTGCGCTCGCCCCCGTCAGCCTGCCATCGCCTGGGCTGGGGGGAGCGGTGGCGGAGCAGCGCGGGGCCGTCCCCTCGGCACCATTGCATCAGGCTGGGGAGGCAACTGCATCCGAGGAGCTGCAAAGCCCCAGCTACGCGTGGCCGCTCTGGGGCTCGCCCCGCAGTCCTGCACGGTGCCAGCAGCTTCTCCGGTCCCGCTCGCAGCCCTGCTCGAGTTGGTTCAAGTTCAAGGCTGTGGCCAGCTTGCATTTCATGGGGAAGTGGCTACTGTTCACGTTCCCCTTCTTGCTTCTTCTGGTGTTTAATCTCAGCATTGCAACGTGGCTTCTTTCCCCGGCGCTGGCTCAGCTGGGAGCTGCCGGAGGCTCTGGGGAACGCTTGGGATGGCAGCAGCATCTGCTGTGTCCCCTACCATGCTCCCTGCCGACCGCCTCATGTCTAGAGGGGGAGAGGAGGCGAAAAGATTATTTGCTTCTTTCCAAGCTCAGCAGTGCACGCTCTGAGCTTTCACTAGACTTTCTAGCGGCCTTTTCAGCTGCTGGCCCCCCCATGCGATGTTTTAATCGCCAGAAATTCCCGGTTTCTCTCCTGTTCGCTATGTGCGGAGGAGCGCTGGATAAATCTGCCCTTCTGATGCAAAAGACGATGCGCTAATGGCCCAGCAAGGACCGGAGGAAACGTGGGATGCTGTTTACACACGGGTCTGAGGCTGTGCAATCGCATCTTGCAGGCTGGTGAGGACACGCCGGGACATTTCATAAGAGGTTGCTCAGCATTCACAACCGCTGCTCTTAAAACACAAGTTTTATGGCTGTTGGCGGACTGTAAATCTCCAACTTCCATGGCTGGCGCCTTTCGGGGGGAAAACATCCGGCTTCGGCAAACTTTGATGCTCTCCGAGCACGAGCCACCGTGCGTCACTCGTGGATGGGGCTCGTACCACGCAACGTGCCTACAGTTAGAAAATTAATTGCAAAAGCAGAACTTCAGGATTTAGGGTTTTGCTGGGTCTTGCTCAAGGGCCGGGCAATGTGACTGCTGGTGGGTCAGGGCTTCTTCCTGTGCCCGGACACGCTGCGCGGCTCTGATTTGGCTTTGGATGAGCGCGTTTGGCACCTTGCAGATGGTTGAGGGTGCTGGCGGTGGGGCTGGCGCCTGCCAGGGACCCGGAGATGCTTGGGGCGGAGGGGGTGGCATGGCGGTTCTACCCTGGGGTGTTACCCGCAGCTCTGTGCTGCTCCTGGGGTGACGCTCCCGCTCCCTTCTTCCTCGAGCTGGGGGGCTGAGGGGTTGCGATCGTCCCAGCTGATAAACCCCCCAGGAGAGGGGCTCGCAGAGGGGCTTGGTGCTCTAGGGAGCTCCCGAAGGATCCCACAGCTCCAGCTAGAACAAAAGCACCGGCTGAGGAGCCAGCGCCCGGCCCAGCTCCCCGTGGGCAATGTTTTGGGGCAGGCTCCCCCGAGCGCGTTCCCTGCCCAGCTGCCGGAGGGACGGGCGCCGTGCCCCCACGGCAGCCGCGGGACCGTGCCCAGCTCCGCATGGGACAAAGCGCTGGAGATAAACCTGGCCCCGAGGTCTCCCTGGGAGCGGCGCAGGGGGGTTTCTTCCCAAGCCGGAGGCTGCGGGCAGAGAAAGGCAGGGTGCAATGGTGCGAGGTCTCCGGGTGGGCTCCTCCTGCCCCCCTTCACCCACCCCTCTGCAAGGACGGGTCCAGAGGAGCCGGAGCCCGGGGCGATCCCCCGCATGTGACACTGCTTGTGCTGACAAACTTCTCATTTCGTGCGTTCTAGGGTGAAACGCTTGGTCTCGGTTTTGTATCGGTTTTGACTCAGGCAACCCCTTGAGAAACTGAGTGAGAAGGGCAGGAGCAACGCCGGAGCCGGCTCCTGAGGAGGAGCAGAGGGTGAAGAGCCATAAATCATGGGATTACTGTGAGCACGTTCAGCCCGTGGCGGGACCGCAGTTAAGGACCAGGCACTTGGCTCGACTTCAGGACATTTGGGAACGGCCTCGCCTGCCCCGGCCAGCGCCGGGGGGGGGGTCCTGCCCGTTGCCTCATCCAACCGGGGGTTTCTCATCCCTCTGCTCACGTTTTTTTGGTCAAAGCATCCCTTGGGAGAAGGCAAGAGATGGGCTGTCCTGTGCCGGCCTCAGTGGCTTGTTCCCACCATGGGTTTTTACTTCCCTGGTGCACGGGCAGCCCCGGGCTGGCACGGTGCTTTCCGCCGCACGTGGCCCCGCTGGATCCGTGCCACCCCGGCGTGCCCGGCTCCATCCCGACCACCTTTGGGCTGCCCGGGGATGATGTAACCCCGGCCACCGTCACTTCAGGAGGGACCGGACGCGGGGCAGAGCCGTCCCCTGGCCACACCTGCCACCGGCCGCACGCGGTGTCGTCACCTGGTTCGGTGAGACAAGGTCCACTGCTGATCCGCTCCCTCCTCCATCCACGTGCCGGCATGAGCCGGGCTGCCCAGCCACAGCTTCCCTGCTCCGCTGCTTCTTTGGGGGGGTTTTAGGGAAGGGGCTGCATGCCCAGCTCAGCCCTGTGTGCTAACGGGGACCCCGCGTACCGACGGGCACCGGTGCAAGGCGAAGGATGGAGAAGGCAGCCAAGGATGCGGGGACGGACAAGCCGTGCCACGATGCTGCCCGCAGCGCTCGCCTGCCCCCACATCACCTCTCCATCACCCCCTGCCACCCGCTCTGCCACCTCTGAGGCCGTCGGATGTCGCCCGCGGCCGCTTGCCCCTCACCGATGGGGCAGGGGAGGTGAAGGGGATCCCCCAGCCGTGAGCTGGCACGGCGATCCGCAGGGAAAACGGGAGGCGGAAGGGAAGCGCGTGTGTCCGAGAAAAGTATTCCATTTGCTGCAAACCAGCTTGCAGATCTCCCAACTCCAGCACCATCCGAGCTCCTGTATGAAATCCCAGGCGGAGAGGAGAGATTCCTGCCGGGTGTTTACTCCAGCGTCACCCGCCCGCAGCCCGGGACGGGGAGGGGGGGACGGAGGGCGGGCAAAGTTCGGCTCCTATAAAGTCAGGTCTGGTCCACTTCATTCATTCCCCTGGCAGCATCGCGGGGAGCTGTGCGGCCAGCTTTTGCGCGAGAGGTTTTGCAAATAAATCCCCCCCCGGAGCGCCGGCTGCCTGTGCGATGCCGAGGGACGTGGGGGCTGCCCTCACCTGCCTCCAGCTCCTGCTGCTTCTCGCCGGCGTGGAGCTGAGGCCCCACGCGTGGGATAAGGACAGGCTCCAGCTGGAAGCCATCAAAAAGGGGATCCTGGAGCGGTTGGGGATGCCCGCACCCCCCGTGGTCCGGCACCAGCTGGACCAGGAGAGCATCCAGAGAGCGCAGCGGCGGGTACCAGCAGAAAGTGGCTGAGCTGACGGGAAACCGGAGCCGGGAGGAGGAGGAGGAGGAGGGAGCCGTGCCCAGGACCAGGCGCCTGCATCGCCTGACCCCCACACGTAAGTGGCCGTGGCTCCACGCGTGACCCTCGTCACCCCCGGGCACACACGCATGTGTCCCCCGCCGTGTCCCCGCTTGGGCACGTCAGCCCGGCTGCCTCGGCATGTGCCGGGACATGACCGGGCATGAATCGTGGTGGCCGCGGTCATCCTCGTCCCAGCCATTTCCCTTGCCCCGGCAGTGGGGAGGAGCCACCGTTTCAAGCTGTTTTGCTTAAAAATGCAAAAAACTGGTAAATGTGGGATGAAAGCTTTGGCCAGCGTGGGTGGCGGCTGCGGGCGCTCGGGGCAGGGTTTGAGCCAGGTTGGGGGTGGGTGGAGGGGAGGTGCTGTCCCTCGAGCCCCGGCTGGCTGCTCCGTGCGTTTGGGGTTTTAGCTGGATCTGGGGTGATTTAGGGGTGGATCTGGATCTGGGGTGATTTAGGGGTGGATCTGGGGTGATTCAGCTCCTGCTGCTCGGCCTGGGGGGGACAGCCAGGGCAGGGGGGGCACCTGCTCCGGCACCAGCTGCCGTCCCACGGCGAGACCCTCAGGCTGGGCTCCCCGGGGACGGTGGGTCCTGCGTGATCCAGGGTTGAGGATGGAGCCGGATGTCCCCGGCCTCGGCATCCCTCGGGATTTAGGTGATTCCCCGGAGGCGGCGGTTTGGCTGCCCGACAGGAGCCGGTGGTCACGAGCCTTGGCCGGCAGGATGGATTGCCAGCTCTTACATCAGCTGTCCTCCCTGTGTCTGCAGTGCTGCACCGGCCGGACGTCCCCCACGGACACCAGGACCCCCAGGGAGACCAGGACCCCCACGGCCCCTACTGCTACCATCTCATCCTCTCCCGCACCGAGGCTTTCCACCGGCAGCTCCGGGTGGCACAGGCGGAGCTGAAGCTCTTCAAGCAGTCGCTGGCATCCCCCGGCGCATCCCCGCTCAACAGCCCGGTGCCCCTCCGCGTCAGCATCTACGCGCTGCGGGGGGCTCGCGGGCCCCCCCAGCTCCTGCGTAGCCAAGAGCTGGACCGCGACGCCCCGAGCCTGGACCTCACAGCGGCCATCCGGCCCTGGGCTGCCGGTCCGGAGGACACGCTGCACCTGGAGCTGGCCTTCACGGCCGACGTCTCAACCCTCTTGGCCACCTCGGGGGGCGAGACCCTGGTGCTGGAGGTGGAAAGCCAGGAGAGCGCGGGACGGGGGGCCAGGAGAGCCCGGGGGCTGGAGGAGGAGTGCGGGAAGAGTGATGGGAAGTGTTGCCTCAAGTCTCTCAAGGTCTCCTTCCAGGACATCGGCTGGTCGGACTGGGTCATCGCCCCCAACAGCTACTACATGAGGTTCTGCGAAGGTTCCTGCCCCCACAACTACAAGCCGGCCAGCATGCACGCCCAGATCAAAGCCCGCATGCACTCCCTCTCCAAAGCCACCCCGCCGCCCTGCTGCGTGCCTGCCGGCTACGACCCCATGGTGCTGATGCACTACGATGGCGAGGGCAGGCTGGTCTCCACCCTCTTCGAGGACATGCTGGTCACCAGGTGCCACTGCGCCTGACGGCATCGCCTCCGGCTCCGGCTGGACCCGTCACCGCCCCACGGGGCAGAGCCTGCCCGCCTCCGGCAGCGCCAGCATCCCAAAAACCAGACCCTGTGGCACGAAAAGCCTCCACGCCAGCCCCGGCTCCACCATCCGGCTCGGCCCCGGGGTCTCCGATTGCGAACCCCCCCTCCGCATACCATAATAACTTATTCCCCCTTCTCTTCCCTTATTTAAAACCGTATTTTATTTGGTAGCTGGAACCTTCCCACCCGAGAGAGCCCAAAGGGGCCAGGGGGGGTCTGCCCCCGGGGGGCCGCAGCCCCGCCACGTCCGAGCATCGTCTCTCCTCTGCTTAGAGACTTATTTATACAACCCTCTTATTTATTGCTAACTTATTGTATTTTATAGTACGATGCCTTTTGGGGAAAGGTTTTTTTTCGTGTATTTGTATTTTATATATTTCTATACAACAGAAATAATCTAATAATGTAAATAAAGTGATGGGAACGGGGATGCTGGCTGCTTTTCCCGCACAAGTAGTGGGGGTCTCCGACGGCACGGGGTGAGCCGGCACCGAAGCCTGGCAGCGGGTCGCCTTCAGCCGGGGGTCCCGCAGCGCGGACCCTCGGCCCCCCTCCGCAGGCCGGGAGCTGACTCCATAAGGATTTGCCGGTAAATCCTTACGGCTTTCCGGGGCTGGGCCGGCCCCATCCCCACCCTGCCAGCGGCTGCCGCGGCGGGTGAGTAATGCCTGGGCGATGCTCCCGGAGACCTTTGAGTTGTTTGTGTCCTTGAGATGGGTGCTGGGCGCAGCCTTGACCCCCTGGGCGGGACGTCCGCCAGGACATGGATGCTGCCCGATTTCCAGGTACCCCCAGCCGTGGGACCCCGCGGACACCGAAGGGTGGGGAAAAACCCCGGCTCCCCCGGGCTGTGCCACCGCGGAGGTGGGCGGCACGCGTCGTGTCCCAGGGGACTCACCACAGCTGGACGGGGCGGCTCTGCTGCCCATGGCTCCTCTCTGCTCCGTCCCCTCTTCCAGCGCATCCCGGGGGTGTCCTGGGCTGCCCAGCCCCTCGGCAGCTCCCAGCGGGGACTGGGGCTTGAGGGACGTGGGATATGGGGACCCTCACTCTGGGGACATGGGCTTTGGGGTCAGGGGCTTGAGGGATGCGGGATATGGGGACCCTCACTCTGGGGACGGGGGCTTTGGGGTCCAGGGCTTGAGGGTCCTGCTCCCTTGGGACCCCCCGCTCTGGGGACTGGGGCTCTGGGGACCTGTCCTTGAGGGTCCCGGTCCCTTGGGACCCCCTGCTCTGGGGACGGGGGCTCCGGGGACCTGTCCTTGAGGGTCCTGCTCCCTTGGGACCCCCCGCTCTGGGGACTGGGGCTCTGGGGACCTGTCCTTGAGGGTCCTGCTCCCTTGGGACCCCCCGCTCTGGGGACTGGGGCTCCGGGGACCTGTCCTTGAGGGTCCTGCTCCCTTGGGACCCCCCGCTCTGGGGACGGGGGCTCTGGGGACCTGTCCTTGAGGGTCCTGCTCCCTTGGGACCCCCCGCTCTGGGGACGGGGGCTCTGGGGACCTGTCCTTGAGGGTCCTGCTCCCTTGGGACCCCCCGCTCTGGGGACGGGGGCTCTGGGGACCTGTCCTTGAGGGTCCTGCTCCCTTGGGACCCCCCGCTCTGGGGACGGGGGCTCTGGGGACCTGTCCTTGAGGGTCCTGCTCCCTTGGGACCCCCCGCTCTGGGGACGGGGGCTCTGGGGACCTGTCCTTGAGGGTCCTGCTCCCTTGGGATCCCCCGCTCTGGGGACTGGGGCTCTGGGGACCTGTCCTTGAGGGTCCTGCTCCCTTGGGACCCCCCGCTCTGGGGACTGGGGCTCTGGGGACCTGTCCTTGAGGGTCCTGCTCCCTTGGGACCCCCCGCTCTGGGGACTGGGGCTCTGGGGACCTGTCCTTGAGGGTCCTGCTCCCTTGGGACCCCCCGCTCTGGGGACTGGGGCTCTGGGGACCTGTCCTTGAGGGTCCTGCTCCCTTGGGACCCCCCGCTCTGGGGACGGGGGCTCTGGGGACCTGTCCTTGAGGGTCCTGCTCCCTTGGGACCCCCCGCTCTGGGGACTGGGGCTCTGGGGACCTGTCCTTGAGGGTCCTGCTCCCTTGGGACCCCCTGCTCTGGGGACTGGGGCTCTGGGGACCTGTCCTTGAGGGTCCTGCTCCCTTGGGACCCCCCGCTCTGGGGACGGGGGCTCTGGGGACCTGTCCTTGAGGGTCCTGCTCCCTTGGGACCCCCCGCTCTGGGGACTGGGGCTCTGGGGACCTGTCCTTGAGGGTCCTGCTCCCTTGGGACCCCCCGCTCTGGGGACGGGGGCTCTGGGGACCTGTCCTTGAGGGTCCTGCTCCCTTGGGATCCCCCGCTCTGGGGACTGGGGCTCTGGGGACCTGTCCTTGAGGGTCCTGCTCCCTTGGGACCCCCCGCTCTGGGGACGGGGGCTCTGGGGACCTGTCCTTGAGGGTCCTGCTCCCTTGGGACCCCCCGCTCTGGGGACTGGGGCTCTGGGGACCTGTCCTTGAGGGTCCTGCTCCCTTGGGACCCCCGGCTCTGGGGACAGGGACTCTGGGAGCTCCATGGACTTTCCCCAGGGACCTCCAGCCTCCAGCAGCTGCTTTGGGTTAATGTTTACGGCCGCCCCTGTGCTACCGACACCGCTTATCGGGGCCGCCAGCGCCGTTAAAGGTAACGAGCCATGGCTCTGCTCGGCTGGTGCCACCACGCTGCTGCCGGAGGGACGGATGCGGCCTGGGAGCAGCACCCCGTGTCCTGCCTGGGGCTCCCAGCAGACCATGAGCTACACAGGTAATTTAAGATAATTAAACTGTTTAATGGGGCACGGTGGAGCATCGCAAGGGCTGGAGCTCAGGGGAGCCACGCGGGGCCGGGGGGGGCACCCGGCCATTCCGCGGTGCCCCCGTGTCCCCGGGCTGCTGGCAGATTTAGCAGGAAAAGGGGGGGTGCAGGCAGCAGCGGTCCCGGTGCCCGGATGTCCCCAACCGTCAGCACGTCCCCACGCGCACGTGCACCCTGACACTCTCCATCGGCAGCTGAAAGGGGAAGAGGAACCGTAGGCCACGGTCACCCCGCGGCCCCCCGCTCTACCAGATGGCCCCGGGGGGGGGGGCCCATGCATGTCCCCGGCCGGGAAGGCTCCGGCGTGCCGGCTGCCGGCGGATGCTGCGCCGAGGCGTCCCCGCGGTCGGTGGCCGCCAGCCCCGGGAGGAAACGCCAGCCCTCAGCCCTCGCCCTGCGGTGGGAACTGGGGCGAAGGAGGGGGGCGGGGGTGTTAAAAATACCCCTCCCTCCCCCCGAGAAAGGCGTCCCCGGCAGGATGTGTGCGTGGGGACCACACGCGTCCCCGTCCCAGCCGTGGGAGACCCATGGAGCCCTCATCCATGGGGAGGGTCCATCCCGTCCCCTCCGGGCTGGGGGGCCACCAGGGAAAACCCCAGGGAGAAGCGATGGTGGGAGCCAGAGCTTCCCCCCCAGGGCCCCCCCGGCCCCCCCGGCCCCTCACTGGTCAGGGACGACGTAGACGCTGTCCTCGCCGTGGTACTGCGTGTTGGCGTAGATGGGCTGGTCCCTGCCGACGGCCTCGACCTCCAGGAAATAGTTGTCATCCGCCGGGACCTGGGGGCTGGGGGCAACACGGAGGGGTGGCACCCACTGCACCCTGCCCGGGAGGTGGGGTGGGCAGGGGGGGCTGGGCCCCGACGGGGGGGCGAACACCATGGGGCGGCTCTGGGGGTGCGGGGGGGGAAAGGGCTCGGCCCCTGCAAACGCCTGGGCCTTGGGTGGTGGGATGGGACAGCACGGGATGGCGTGGGGGGGTGGGGTGGGGTGGCATGGGGTGGCATGCATGGGACTGGACAGCGTGGCACCAGGCAGCATGGCATGGGATGGGATGGGATGAGATGAGATGAGATGAGATGGGATGAGATGGGATGGGATGGGATGGGATGAGATGAGATGAGATGAGATGGGATGGGATGAGATGGGATGGGATGGGATGGGATGGGATGATGAGATGAGATGAGATGAGATGGGATGGGATGGGATGAGATGGGATGGGATGAGATGAGATGATGAGATGAGATGAGATGGGATGAGATGAGATGAGATGAGATGAGATGAGATGGGATGAGATGGGATGAGATGAGATGGGATGGGATGGGATGAGATGGGATGGGATGGGATGGGATGGGATGAGATGGGATGGGATGAGATGGGATGGGATGGGATGAGATGGGATGGGATGGGATGAGATGAGATGGGATGAGATGAGATGGGATGGGATGGGATGGGATGGGATGGGATGGGATGGGATGGGATGGGATGGGATGGGATGAGATGAGATGGGATGGGATGGCACAGCATGGCATGGCACAGCATGGCACAGCATGGCACAGCACAGCATGGCACAGGATGGGATGGGACGGGATGGCACGGCACGGTATGGCATGGCATGGGACGACATGGCACGGTACAGCACAGCAGGGGAGGCGATGCCCTGAGCAGCCAGTCCCCGCGCCGCAGCCTCACCTGTACTGCTTCTCCTGCCAGCCCGGAGTCCAGCCCTGCGCAGCGGCCGGGGCGATGCAGGGACTCATGAAGACGTTTTCATAGTCCGGGGAGGCAGCGGCTTCGGTGGTGCCGATCTCAGCGGCCCGGCTGATGTAGCGGGGCTGTCGAGGGGCTGCGGTGGACTCCCGCTTACCCCATCCCACGGTGGCAACAGAGGCAGCAGCTTTCCTCCGCCGGTAGCAAAGCACGGCAGCAACCAGCAGCAGCACGGCCACCACGCTGGCGGCCCCAGCCATGCCGGCTACCAGCCCCACGTTGCTCCAGCATTCCTGGGCGTAGAAATCGGGGGCGTTGAAATCGCGGTGGGGCGTGAGGCAGCGGCACTGGGGCGCCGTGCAGTTGGGCTGGGAGCAGGCGCAGCGTTCCAGGACGCTGCCCACCACGTCGCAGCGGCACGCCACGGCCAGGAAGCGCAGGCTGGCCTGGAAGGCGGTGCGGGGCACGGCGGGCAGGGGGTTGCCCTCCAGCCGCAGGCTCTGCAGAGCCGTGGCGTTGGCGAAGAAGTCGGCAGGCAGCTGCCGCAGCTGGTTGTGCTGCAGCTGGAGGTGCCGCAGCCCCCGTGCTGGGCTCAGGAAGGCGGCCGGCAGCTCCCGCAGCCGGTTGTGCGACAGGTCCAGCTCCTCCAGCCCCGGCTTGACGCGGGATGAGGGGCTCAGGGCGCCGATGCCGTTATGGCTCAGCTGCAGCCGGGTCTGCTGCTGGAAGAGGCCCCAGTCCAGCTCGGCGCACTCATGGCTGCTGTTGGTCAAATCCAGCTGGGCAGGGGCGTCCGGCGGTACGGTGAAGCAGGGGGACGAGGGGGCTGCGTGGCGCAGCAGCAGCAGCAGCATTAGGGGGGCTGCAGGGTGCCCCATGGCCCCTCCACCCCGCCGGGCGCCTGGGTGGGAAACGGGGGGGGGTCAGCAACACCTGCCTGAGCATCCCCCCGTTCCCGCTGAGCGTCCCCGTTTCCCCCTCCCAGTGCAAACCAGCGCAGCCCAGTCTGGCACCCACCCCGCTGCCTCTCTCCCCAGGCAGGGCAGCACCCGGGGGTCCCAGCGGGTGGGTTTTCCACACCCCCCCCCCACACCCCCCCCCCAGCCCCAGCACCCCAACTCGCCTGTGCTCCGGTCGCCTCTCTGCCTGGCGCAGGCAGGGCCGCGGGAAGAGGAACAGGCGGGTCCCGCTGTCCGTGTCACCCTGCCAGGGCGTAGCCTGCCCCGGGGGGTGACAGGGGGCAGCACCCCCCACCTCAGCACCCCTCGGCCACCACCAGACCCCCCTAACCCTTTCCTGGGGTGCTGCAGGGCTCTGCCCCTGGGTGCCGCCGCGTTGCTGCTCCCTGCCCCAGGGGCCCGGGGGGTCCCCGGGGGTCTCGGGGCTGGGGGGGGCCAGCTGGGTGCTGGGCATCCCCGCGGCCTCGCCTGCTGGCACCGACTGGGGGACCCCAGCCCTGTGGCCCCGGTGCCCCCGGAGCACCCAAGCGGGGGGATCCAATGCCCCCCCCCGGCACACGCGTGGGCGCACACGGATGTGCACATGCTGCTACACGCTTGCACATGCATGTAGGTACACATGTGCTGGGCGCTCACGCACGCACCCCATGTACGTTCGCGGGTGCCTGCGCGCACACGCGCGCTCACCGGCAGCACGGACAGGCGTGCGCCGCCACGTGCACTGCCGCGCGCACACGCGTGCGCTGCCACACGCACAGGCGTGCGCTGCCATACACACGCGTGCACAATCGCGGCGCCCGGTGAAGCGGCCGCAGCACAGCGGGGTGTCGGGGTCTTCGTGATGTGCTGGTGCAATGAACATGGCGGCCTGGGGAGCGCGTGCGGCCAGGATCGGGCCCTCCCTGGGGGCCTCGGCACCCACGGGGGGCTCTGCGTGGGGTCACCCCCCCTGCTTGCGAGGGGACCCCCGGGCTGGGCGGGAGGGCTCGGTGCAGGGTGTGCGTGGGGGAGCGCCCACGTCCGTGGGCAGGGTCCGTGTCCCTGTCTCGGTGCTCCCCACGTCCGTGCCCCCCCCCCCCCGTGTCTGTGTCCCCCCGTGCACCTGTGCCCCGTGTCCACCCCCTCGTGTCCGGGCCCCCCCGTGCCCGTGTGCCTCCATGCCCACCCCCTCGTCTCCACGTCCCTGTGTCCGTGTCCCTCCCCTCGTGTCAGTGTCCGTCCCCTCGTCTGCGCGGCCCTCTGCGCCCCCCCATCACGTCCGTGTCCGTCTGTCCGCCGCGGCCGCGCCCGCCCCCTGGTGTCCGTGGCCCTCCATGTCCCCCCCCCCCCCATCCACGTCCCTGTGTCCACCGCGTCTGTGCCCACCCACCCCGCCCCCCTGTCCCCCCTATGCCCACCCCCTCGTGTCCGTGTCCCCCTTCATGCCCCTGTCCCCCCATGCCCATCCCCTCGCGTCCCTGCCCCCCAGGCTCACCCCCCATCCTCTGCATCCCCCCATGCCCACCCCCTCGTGTCCGTGCCCCCCAGGCTCACCCCCCCCATCCTCTGCGTCCCCCCCATGCCCACCCCCTCGTGTCCGTGTCCCTCTGTGACCGCCGTGTCCGTGTCCCCCTTCATGCCCCTGTCCCCCCATGCCCACCCCCTCGTGTCCGTGTCCCTCTGTGACCGCCGTGTCCGTGTCCCCCTTCATGCCCCTGTCCCCCCATGCCCACCCCCTCGTGTCCGTGCCCCCCAGGCTCATCCCCCCCATCCTCTGCGTCCCCCCCATGCCCACCCCCTCGTGTCCGCGTCCCTCTGTGACCACCGCGCCCCCCCTCATATCACCGCCCCTCCACGCCCCCCCGTGCCCACCATCCCCGTGGCCCCCCCCCGCCGCCTCCCTGCCCCTCCCTCCCCTGCGCACCCCCGTCCCCCCGTCCCCCCCCCCCCCACGCCGCCGCGCTGCCATCGCCCTTTTAAGAGCGGCGGGCGCGGGCGGGGGGGGGGGGGGCGGTGTTGCTGGAACAGCCGGGCGGGGGGAGGCGGCGGCGCGGGGACCCCCGGCCCGGCGCGGCGGTTTCAAGCTCCCCCGCGGGTGCGCGGCCGGAGCCGCCGGGGCCGGGGCCGGGGCCGGGATGGCGGCGGGGACGCGGGGCCGGGGCCGGGGCCGCTGACAGCCGGTGCCGCGCCGCCGCCCCAGCATGTACGCCAAGGGCAAGGGCTCCGGCGTGCCCTCGGACGGCCAGGCCCGCGAGAAGTGAGTGCGGCGGGGGCGGGCGCGGGCCGGGGGCGCGGAAGTTTGCCGGGGCGGCCGCCGGGGGAGCGGGGACGGTAACGGGGGGGGACGGCGGAGGGGGAATCGGGGGGCGGGCGGACCCCCGCGGCCCCGCCCCGGCGGGGTGCACCGGCAGCCGGCGCGGGGCAGTGGGAGCCGGCGGGGTTCAGCCGGACACCGGGGCCACCGGGAACCGGGATGTGCCCCGGGGCCACCGGGATGTGCTCCAGGCATTGCCATCCCCCGGGGCACCGGGAGCCGGGATGTGCCTCGGGACCACCGGGAACCGGGATGTGCTCCAGGCATTGCCATCCCCCGGGGCACCGGGAGCCGGGATGTGCCCCGGGGCCACCGGGATGTGGTCCAGGCATTGCCATCCCCCGGGCCACCGGGAACTGGGATGTGCCCCGGGGCCACCGGGATGTGCCCCGGGCCGTGCCATCCCCCGGGGTACCGGGAACCGGGATGTGCCCCGGGACCACCGGGATGTGCTCCAGGCATTGCCATCCCCCGGGCCACCGGGAACCGGGATGGGCACCGGGACCACCGGGGGCCGGGATGTGCCCTGGGCATTGCCATCCCTCGGGACCACCGGGAACCGGGATGTGCCCCGGGGCCACCGGGATGTGCTCCAGGCATTGCCATCCCCCGGGGCACCGGGAGCCGGGATGTGCCCCGGGGCCACCGGGATGTGCCCCGGGCCGTGCCATCCCCCGGGGTACCGGGAACCAGGATGGGCACCGGGACCACCGGGAACCGGGATGTGCCCCGGGCCGTGCCATCCCCCGGGGCCGCCGGGAGCCGGGATGTGCCCTGGGCCGTGCCATCCCCCGGGGTACCAGGGGCCGGGATGTGCCCCGGGACCACCGGGATGTGCCCTGGGCATTGCCATCCCCCGGGGCACCGGGAACCGGGATGGGCACCGGGACCACCGGGATGTGCCCTGGGCATTGCCATTCCCCAGGGCACCGGGAACCGGGATGTGCCCCGGGGCCACTGGGAGCCGGGATGCTCCCCCTGGGCATTGCCATCTGCCGGGAACCGGGATGCTCCCCCCGGCCGTGCCATCCCCCGGGGTACTGGGAACCGGGATGCTCCCCCCGGCCGTGCCATCCCCCGGGGGTACTGGGAACCGGGATGCTCCCCCCGGCCGTGCCATCCCCCGGGGTACTGGGAACCGGGATGCTCCCCCCGGCCGTGCCATCCCCCGGGGTACTGGGAACCGGGATGCTCCCCCCGGCCGTGCCATCCCCCGGGGTACTGGGAACCGGGATGCTCCCCCCGGCCGTGCCATCCCCCGGGGTACTGGGAACCGGGATGCTCCCCCCGGCTGTGCCATCCCCCGGGGTACTGGGAACCGGGATGCTCCCCCCGGCTGTGCCATCCCCCGGGGCACCGGCAGCGTGTCCTGGCACTCCCGGCTGTGTCCGTCCCCGCTGTGCCCCGGTGCTGGGGCCACCGCTGTCCCCGGCGGGGGCTTCATCCGCCCCCCGGGGCACCTGCCAGAACCGGGGGCTGCACCCCCCCCGGCCCCTGAGCCCGGCCACCCCCGTGGGGTCCCCGCAGGTCCCGTTCCCCGCTGCCGGGGGGTGATGGAGCACCGGGATGGGTCCCCGGTGTCCCCCGGAAGGTCCCTGGCCAGGGGACACCGGCGGTGGCACCGGCCCCCTCGGCCACATCCTGCGTGGGACGTGTCACCCGTTGCGTGTCACCCGTCGCATCCCACCGATGACAGGAACCGGGAACCGGGGCGGTTGCCGTGGAGAGGTGCCCGGTGTCACCGGTGGGGCTCGGCGTCACCCGCGATGCCCGTGGGGGTCCCTTGCAGGGAGGTGACATGGAATCCCCCTCCTTAATTCTGCATTTATTAACGGGGGGCTGCATCCTGACCCTCCCCCGGGGTCCCCCCTTTTGGGGTCTGTCGGACGGGGACGGCACCGTGCCGCTCCGGCGGTTGACGGCCGTGGGGACGCTGTCCCCGCAGCAGGGTGGTGGGTCCCGGGTGGGGGGTCCGTGCCTGGCCCTGACACCCCGTCCCCGTCCCCGCAGGCTGGCATTGTACGTCTACGAGTACCTGCTGCACGTGGGGGGCCCAGAAATCGGCCCAGACCTTCCTGTCGGAGGTAAGGGGGGGGCGGGCAGCACCTCCTGGACCCCCCCACCCCCACGGGGCCTGCAGGCCCCCCGAGCCCATCCCCGGGGCGTCAGGCCTGGCGCGGCCCTGACGGCCCTCGCGCCCCTCTCCGCAGATCCGATGGGAGAAGAACATCACGCTGGGCGAGCCCCCCGGCTTCCTGCACTCCTGGTGGTGGTGAGTCTGGGGGTGGCGGGGGGCGGGGGGGGGGGCCGGGAGCGCGGCTGGACCCCCCCCTCCCCACGGCGGTGGGGCTGGGATTGGGGCTGGGGGCCGCCCCCCCCCTCCCCACGCTGCCGCCACATCACCTCGTACCCCATAAACCTGCCGCTCTGCTTTTCCCATCAGCGATTTCGGGGCCCCCCCATCCCGGCTACGCCCCGGCCCCCCCCGCCCGGCCCCTCCAGATGGATCCAATTTGGCACCCGGCGGCAGGGGGGGGTCCCAGCCCAGGGCCTGGACCCCCCGCACCCGGGGGGGGCCCCAGCGGAGCACCCCGGGGGGTGATGGTGATGCCGGGCGGTGGGGGGGGGGGGGGGTGTCGTGGTGGGGGGTCTCACCCTGACGTGGCCGTGCCGGCGAGGGGGGGGCTCAGCGGGGTTGCAGGATGCGGCCCGTGCCGGGCGCCGCGGTGTCGCCACCACCGCATTTAGCCATTTCCAATAAACGATTAGTCGGTGATTTATGGGGGGGGGGGGGCGGACAACGAAGGTGGGGGCACAGCGCCTTCCAGGCCCTTAACCCTCCCGCTGCCAGCACCCGGCCACCACACCCCAAATCTGGGGGGCAACCCACAAACGGTGCTGGGGGGGGGACACACACGTGCAGCACCAGCCCCTCCGCCGGCCTGTTCCCACCCCGGCAGCCGGGCCGGGGGGCGCAGGCAGCGGGAGACCCCCCCCCATCCCGCCCCGGGATGCTGCAGCCTGATGTAAAGTCCCAGGAATTTGCGCTCCGGCCGTAGCGACCGTTTCCAGGGAAAACAGGCGGCAGCGCCGGAGCCGGGAGGCCCCCGCCATGCCGGGGGGGGGGGGGCGACACGAGCCCAGCACCGGCCCCCCCACCCCACCGGCCATCGGTGACACGAGTGTGGCCGGGCTCAGCCGTGGGTGGGGGACGTGCGGTGGGTGAGGGCAGGGTGGGGGGGACGGGGATGCATTTCGGGGGGGGTCCTGACCCGCTGTCCCCCCCCCTCCAGCGTCTTCTGGGACCTGTACTGTGCCGCTCCCGACCGCCGGGAAACCTGTGAGCACTCCAGCGAGGCCAAAGCCTTCCACGACTACGTGAGTACCGCGGTGCTGGGGGGGCTCTGCGCCCCACTCCCTGCCCCCCCCCGCCGGCGAGACCCCCGTGTCGAGGACGCCGGCGGCCCCGGGGTTAACGCCGGCTCTGCCAGCCGGGGTGACCTATTTTGCAGGGCGGCGCGGGGAGGGGGGGTAATCCCTGGGGGCCTGGCTCAGCGCCCCCCCCCCCCGCCCCAGGGACCCCGGTGTGCCCGTCCCCACCTCCAACCCCACGGGAGACGGGGACCCCCAATCCGGCCCCACCCCACGGACCCCGTCCCGCAGCGTGGCCAAAGTAAGGGGCCCTCGCTTCCCAAATGGGGAGCACCCCAGCGGGGTTGGGGTGTCCCCCCCCACCTCGCCTGGTGTCCTCGGGGGATCACCACGGTCCTGGGGCTCGGTGGGACCCCCCCAACCACCACCGGGACCCCCCCGCCACCGGCAGCTCCGCTCCTTATCGGCGCCAGCCTTCGGCGGGTTAATGATTGGCACAGAGTCCACAGCCCCGCTGCCCTCGCGCCCGCTCCTGGGGCTGCGGGGGGGCACGGGGGGTGCGGGGGGGAACCGGGTCCTGGGGTGCTGGGAGGGGGCTGCGAGGGGGGGCACCGCGTCCTGGGATGGGGCACGGGACACAGTGCCGGGGGTGCGGGATGCCGTGGGATCCGAGGTGCCACGGGATCTGAGGTGCCAAGGGATGCGGGGTGCCACGGGATCCGTGGCACCGTGGGATGTGGGATCCGTGGCGCCATGGGATGTGGGATCCATGGCACCGTGGGATGTGGGATCCATGGTGCCATGGGATGTGGGATCCATGGCACCGTGGGATGTGGGATCCATGGTGCCATGGGATGTGGGATCCATGGCACCGTGGGATGTGGGATCCGTGGCGCCATGGGATGTGGGATCCATGGCACCGTGGGATGTGGGATCCATGGTGCCATGGGATGTGGGATCCGTGGCGCTGTGGGACGCTGTGGGGTCCACAGTGCCGTGGGATACGGGGTGCTGCAGGATACACGGTGCCGTGGCGCGCAGGATGCCGTGGGATGCAGACGGCCGTGGGATGCGGGATGCCGTGGGATATACGGCGCTGTGGGATGCTGCGGGACACAGGGTGCCGTGCCGTGTGGGCTGCGGTGGGATGCGTGGTGCTGTGCGATGCGGGATGATGCTCTGGGGGATGCAGGACGCTGCGGGGTCCGTGGCGCACAGGATGGCATGCACCATGGCATGCACTGGGGCATGCAGGACGCCACAGGGTCCGTGGCGCCGGGGGATGCAGGACACTGCGGGGTCCGTGGCACCAGGGGATGCAGGACGCTGCGGGGTCCGTGGCGCGCAGGATGGGATGCACTGTGGCATGCACTGGGGCATGCAGGATGCTGCGGGATCCGTGGCACCGTGGGATGCAGGACACTGCGGGGTCCGTGGCACCAGGGGATGCAGGACTCTGTGGGGTCCGTGGCACCGGGGGATGCAGGACGCTGCGGGGTCCATGGCGCGCAGGATGGCATGCACCGTGGCATGCACTGGGGCATGCAGGACGCCACGGGGCCCGTGGCACCGGGGGACGCTGCGGGATACGCAGCGCCCAGGCGTTCGGGCTGCTGGGGGACGCAGGAGGCCACGGGGCACGCGTTGCCCCCGACGCTCTCCCCATCCCGCCGGAGCAGGGCCGCAGCCGCTCCCCCCGCCCCTCCCCGGGTGCTCAGCACCCCACAGCAGCACCCAGCTTTGGGGGGGGACACACACGACCCCGCCGCCCTCCGGGACGCCCATCACCGCGGCGGGGCCCCGTGGGCACGCGTGTGCCTGCGCCAGCACCGCGGGGGCTGCCGGGGCTGCAGCAGGGCCCCCCCCCCGTCGCCGCCCCCGGCCCCCGGCGCGGCGCAGAGCTGATTTCCATGCTGGAATTAATGAGGCTGCCGGTGCGGTGACGCCGGGGACGCGGCGCGGGTCAGGCCGCGTTGCCATGGCAGTGCTGCCTGGCAGGCAGAGCCGGGGCGCTGGGGACGGCTTGGGGGGGAGCCCCCGCAGCCCCCCACGCTGCACCCCGTGGGATGCCCGGCACGGCCGCGGCCCCATCCCGGTGCCCACCGACCGCCACCGCCAAACCGGTACCCACGGGGTGAACTGGGGCTCCCCGGCGTGGAGCGGGTGCCCCTCGCCCTCCCATGGGTGCTGCTCGGTCAAGCACCCCGGGGTGCATCGGGCCCCCGCCATCAGCGTCGTGGGGGTGCTGACCCCGCATCCCCGGGGGGTCCGCTGGGGTCTGACGAGTGGCGGCAGCGGTTTGGGGTCTCCCCCCGGGGTGCAGCATATGGGGAGCCCCCAGCCTGCGCTCCCCCCCCCCCCCCCGTGTCCCCCCCCCATTTTCTCCCTCCTGACCTTGAGCCTGCAAGGAGGAGCGGGAACTCCCCAACCTGTTGCCATGGCAACTCCGCTTTGCATCACCGCGTGCCGGGGGGGGGGCCCGATTCAGCCCCCGCCATGGCGGGGGGGGCAGCACCGACCCCTTCATGGGGCTGGGGGTCAAGCGCCATCCCCGTGCTGTGGGGGCAGGAGAGTGGGGGGGGTGTCCCCAAGAGAGGACAGGGCCTGCACCCCCCCCCCGCCTTGGCTTTGTCCCCGGGTGGGGGACACAGGGCCTGCCCCCCACCCAAAGGCTGCCCTGCCGTCCGTGGGGCGGCTCTGTGGGCGCCGTGCCGGCCCCGTGGCCGCGGGGGTGACGCTGCGGCCGTCGCACCCTTCGCCGCTCCCGGCACGCCCCAGGCCATGGGGACAGACCCCCCACCACCACCGAAGGGCGGCTGCTGGCCGGGGACCGGTCCCCTGCGCCATGCCGGGGTGGGCCAGGGTGGGTGGGCTCCGTGATGGGCTCCATGATGGCTCCGTGATCAGCACCGTGATGGGCTGCATGGTGGGACCGTGGTGAGCTCCATGATGGCTCTGTGCTGGGCACCATGACCGGCACTGCGGTGGGACCGTGCTGAGCTCCATGGTGGGCTCTGTGATGGCTCCGTGGTGGGACCATGGTGGGCTCCGTGGTGGCTCCCTGATGAGCTCCGTGGTGGGCTCCGTCGTGGGACCGTCGTGGGACCATGGTGGGCTCTGTGATGGCTCCGTGGTGGGACCATGGTGGGCTCCGTGGTGGGACCATGGTGGGCTCCGTGGTAGGACCGTGGTGGGCTCCATGGTGGGACCATGGTGGGCTCCATGGTGGGCTCCGTGGTGGGCTCTGTGATGGCTCCGTGGTGGGACCATGGTGGGCTCCGTGGTGGCTCCCTGATGAGCTCCATGGTGGGACCATGGTGGGCTCCGTGGTGGGCTCTGTGATGGCTCCGTGGTGGGACCATGGTGGGCTCTGTGGTGGCTCCCTGATGAGCTCCATGGTGGGACCATGGTGGGCTCTGTGATGACTCCGTGGTGGGACCATGGTGGGCTCCGTGGTGGCTCCCTGATGAGCTCCGTGGTGGGCTCTGTGGTGGGACCGTGGTGGGACCGTGGTGGGCTCCATGGTGGGCACCACGCCGGGCACCGCGAGCCCTGTGCCACCCCCATCACCCCAAACATCCCCCAGGTGTCCCCCCCCCGCCCCACGCAGGAGCTCCCCGTGACCCTCCCGCACCCCAGAGCTCAGTGGGGGCGGGGGGGCACCGTCCCCTACCACAGTGGGGGCCAAGGGGGTTAACGAGGAGGGGTGCTGGGGGGTGCAGGGTGCTGGGGGAGGTTTCAGGATGGGGGGGCCATGCCTGGCCCCCCCGGTGCCCCCCCCGGGCACTGTTGGTTTTGGCAGCCTGCGAAGGCTCCCATTGTCTTGCAAATGATCCCTGGGGCCGCATCCTGCAGCTGGGAAATGAGGCTGGGGGCCCTGGGACCCCCCCCCTCCAGCCCCCGGACCCCAGCAGGCGCCAGGCCCTGCTGCGGCCACGCCGTGGGGCGGGGACCCCCGGCTGGGTGCCCCTGGGCACCCCCTGTCACCCGTGTGCCTGGTGTCACCCGTGTGCCGCGTGTCAGCGGTCTCCCAGGTGTGACCCGTGTGCGTGGCGTGACCCGTGTGCGTGGCGTGCCCCGCGTGCCCACCGCGGGAGCCCCCGGGGTCTCACCCTCCCCGCCCGGCGTCCCCATCCCCATTTCCACTCCGGCAGCACCCGTGGGTGCCCCCAGCCTGGCACCCATCAGTGGGTGCTGCCCCCCCCCTCCAAATGCAGCCGGGGGCCCCGCTCTCCCCGCAGGGCTGGCAGCGGGCTGGGGGGGCCGTGGGGCGGCGCGGGGCCCCCCGGGCGGAGGGGGCAGCGCGAGGTCGTCCCCCCCCTGCTTCTCCTCCTCCCCTACAAATTGAAACCAGTTGTGGCGGAGGGGCCGAGCCGGAAAGCCGGCACATTCCTTCCCTTAACAGCTCCCCTCGGACTGGGCCGGCAGGCGAGTGGGGCCAGGGCCCCCTGCCCGCGCCCCCCGGCCCAGCCGGCCCCCACGGGGTCCCCGCAGGGCCGGCCGCAGCCCCCCCCCAGCCCCCCAATTTGGCTGGCAGGGGGAGCGTGCCGGGTTCTCCCCGCGCTGCCCTCTCGCTCGCGCAGGCCGAGCTCGGCGGCTGGCTTGGCGCTGACGCCTCGGCCCGGGGGCTCGGGGGCAAATTGGGGACCTGGGGGCCAGGGTGGGCCTGGGGCTGGGACACGCCGGTGGCCCCGAGCGTGCGGGTCAGCGGCCCCCGGTGCCGCAGCCGTACCGGCGATGGGGCCCAGCTGCGGAAGCCGGATCCGGCACCGCCTGCGTGCCGGGGGGGGTGCCGGGGGGGACCCCCCGGTGCTGAGCTCTCCTCTCCCCGCAGAGCGCAGCGGCGGCTCCCAGCCCGGTGATGGGGAACCTGCCCCCCGGCGAGGGCATGCCGGGGGGGCCCATGCCCCCCGCCTTCTTTCAGGTACCGGCCTGCCTGCGCCCTGCCCTGCGGCCGTGCCCCCCCGCCTGCGCTGCCTGCGGCGGGGCAGCCCCCACGGGGGGGGCTCGGGGGTGTCGTCCTGCTGCGTGTGCTCGCGCACGCGTGAGCACGTCTGCCTGCACGCGTGTGAGCGTGCCTGTGCGCGAGACGGCACGCGTGCATGCGTGTGAGCTTGCTCGTGCATGAGCGTGCATGTGCCGGCGGCCGTACGTGCACGTGTACGTGCGCGCGAGCATCGCGTGTCTGTGCCCACGGCGTGGGGCGCGAGCGCATGTGGGCGTGCACACGTGTCCTTGCAGAGCTCCACGCGTGCATGTGAGCCACCGCGTGCGTGCGCGTGGTGCACGGGTGCGCATGATGCATGTGTGCGCGCAGAGGGCTGGGGTGTGTGCATGCGTGCAAGCACCCATGTGTGAGCACATGCATGGGAGTGCGTGTGCGAGCCCGTGTGCATGCCGGGGCCCGCGCACACAGTGCTGAGGAACCCGGTTGTGCTCCCACGCTGTCTGCAGGCGTGTGCGTGACCTTAGCGTGTGCGCACGCCTGAGCCCCGCGTGTGCGTGCAGCCGGGGGGTTTACACGAGCCGGGGGCCCCCCCTCACACCGCGGCACAGCCAGATCCACCCCCCCCCCCATGCCCCCCACCCCACCCCGCACCGCCCTGGGCTGGGGCCGGCCCCGTGTCCCCCCCCACACCCCCCACCGGGGTGCTCCCCCCGGGGGCCGCTGCCCCCCCCCCAGGCCCCCCCCGCCCGTAACCGTGTTTTATTTCTCTTGAAGGGACCTGCGGGCTCTCAGCCATCGCCCCACGCCCAACCCTCCGCCCCACAACCCCGGTGCCCCCATGCTGGGGCCGCACAGCCAGGTAAGGCTGGGCCCAGCCCGGCAGCCCCCGGCCGCCCCCCCCCAGCGCCCGCAGCAGTGCCCCAGCCCCCCCCGGCCCCCCCAGGGTGACGCCGCAGCCCCCCAGCCCCGGCTCACCCCCCCGCCCCCTCTCTTGCAGCCCTTCATGTCCCCCCGCTACCCCGGCGGCCCCCGGCCCCCCGCTCCGGATGCCGAACCAGGTGAGGTGGTCGCGGACAGGGACCCCCCCCCCCACGCCGAAGCGAGTGCAGACCCCTCTGGGTGGGGGGGTCCCGCAGCACCCTGACCCCCTGTCCCCCCCTCCCTCCTCAGCCTCCCGTGGGCGTCCCCGGCTCCCAGCCACTGCTGCCCAACGCCATGGATCCGGCCGCGCGGTCGCAGGGTGAGTTGGGGGGGGGGGTCCCTGTCCCCGTGTCCCCCCCCCCGCCCACGGTGGGGTGGGGTGGGGGTGCGGCGGGGGGGGGGTCTCACACCTCCTCCTCCCCTTCGCACAGGGCATCCCGGCATGGGGGGCCCGATGCAGCGCATGAACCCCCCGCGAGGCATGGCCGGCATGGCCCCCCAGGTGAGGGCACGGGGCACGGGCACTGGGAAGTATGGAGACAGGGATGGAGCTGGGGTCAGGGATATGGGGATGGGGACAGGGATACAGGGATGGGGATATGGGGATGGAGTTGGGGATGGGGATAGGAATATGGGGATGGGGATGGCTTCAGGGTCAGGGATACAGGGATGGGGATGGGGACAGGGATATGGAGATGGGTTTGGGATCAGGGATACAGGGATGGGGATGGGTTTGGAGTCAGGGATACAGGGATGGGGACAAGGATACAAGGGTGGGGATGCGGATGGGAATGGAAACATGGATGGGGATGGGGTTACGGGGATGGGGATAGGAATACAGGGGTGGGGATGGGTTTGGGGTCAGGGATACAGGGATGGGGATGGGGACAGGGATATGGAGATGGGTTTGGGATCAGGGATACAGGGATGGGGATGGGTTTGGGGTCAGGGATACAGGGATGGGTATAGGTTTGGAGTCAGGGATACAAGGATGGGGTCAGGGATATGGGGATGGGTTTGTGGTCAGGGATGCAGGGATGGGGGTGGGAATGGGGTTGGGGACAGGGCTGGCAACGGGGATGGGAGCAGGGCTAGGGATGAGGATGGGGTTGGGGACAGGGGTGGGAATGGTGTTGGGGATGAGGACAGGGAGATGACAGAGACAATGATGGGGTGGGGACAGGGAGACGGACAGGGTTGGGGACAGGGATACAGGAATGGGCATGGGCTTGGGGGCCAGGGATGCAGGGATGGGGACAGGGATATGGGGATGGGGTTGGGGACAGGGATACAGGGATGGGGATAGGTTTGGGGTCAAGGATGCAGGGATGGGGATGGGAATGGGGTTGGGGACAGGGCTGGCGACAGACGGGGATGGGAGCAGGGCTAGGGATGAGGATGGGGTTGGGGACAGGGATGGGAATGGCTTTGGGGACGAGGACAGGGAGATGACAGGGAGACAATGATGGGGTGGGGACGGGGCTGGCGACAGGGACGGAGCATCCCGGTCCCGCTGACGCCCTGCTCTCCCCGCAGACCTACGGCAGCGGGATGCGGCCCCCCCCCAGCTCGCTGGCCGGCCCTGGCATGCCCGCCATGAACATGTAAGGCACCCACCCCCCCCCCCCCGCGCCCCCCCACCCCGGGGCTGGGCAGGGGGAGCCGGTGGCCACATGGGGTGGGGGGGCCCAGGGGCCGGCGGGACCCCCCCCTCACCTCTCTCCGTTGCCTTCCAGGGGCCCCGGCGGCCGTGGGCCCTGGCCGAACCCCAATGCCAACTCTGTAAGTTGGGGGGGGGGGGGGGGGGGGCGGGCTGGGGCCATGAGGGTGCCGGCTCTGTGCCCCCCAATGCTGACCCCATGCCCCCCCCCATGCTGACCCCCCTGCTCTTGTCCCCCCCAGATTGCCTACTCCTCCTCGTCCCCCGGGAACTATGTGGTGAGTGTTGGGGTGCACTCGGGGCATGGGGGGGCTGCAGGCAAACCCGCTGCGGCCCCCCCTAACCCCCCCCCCTCCTCTCCCCCCAGGGCCCTCCCGGGGGCGTGGGCCCCCCCGGCACCCCAATCCTGCCCAGCCCCGGAGGTGAGTGTCAGCGGGGAGCGGGACGGGACGCGGCACGGGGGGTGGGGGACACTGCGGGGGGGGATTTGGGGTGCCATGCTGACCTCCCCCTCCCCAACGTCCCCCCCCCCGCAGACTCCACCAACTCCAGTGAGAACATGTACACCATGATGAACCCCATCGGGCCCGCGGGGAACCGGCCGAACGTGAGTGACGGGGATGGGGTGGGGGACGGGGCTGGGCAGGGGGGCACAGGGCTGGGGGGGTCCCACATTGCTCACCCCCCCCCCCCTTCCCTTCCAGTTCCCGATGGGGCCCGGACCCGAGGGGCCCATGGGCGGCTTGAGCACGATGGAGCCGCACCACATGAACGGATCCTTAGGTGGGTACCCCCACCCCAACCCCACCCTGCCCGGGGGGGCCGTGTCCCCCCCCCAGCACCCCGGGACGTGGCGGTGGTCCCCGGCCCCGCTGTGGCCGCAGCCTGCGCTCCGTGAGCTCCATCTGCGGGTGGCCGGGCCCCGCGCAGCCCCCGCCGCGGCTGGGGGGGGACGGCGGGGGGGGGTAGCAAGGGTGGGGGGCACAGAGTGGGGGGGTCACTGACGCCCTGCTGTCGTCCTTGCAGGCTCCGGGGACATGGATGGGCTGCCAAAGGTGAGGGTGGGGACCCTGAAACCCTGTGTGCTGGGACCCCCGCCCCCGCATGCACTGGGACCCCCCCCCATGGACTGGGATCCCATTTATTGGGCCCCCCCCACATGCACTGGCACCCCATTTATTGCCCCCCCCCACCCCCCATGCACTGGGACCCCCCCCATGCACTGGGATCCCATTTATTGGGCCCCCCCCCCCATGCACTAGGACCCCCCCCATGGACTGGGATCCCATTTATTGGGCCCCCCCCACATGCACTAGGACCCCCCCCCCATGGACTGGGATCCCATTTATTGGGCCCCCCCCATGCACTAGGACCCCCCCCATGGACTGGGATCCCATTTATTGGGCCCCCCCCACATGCACTAGGACCCCCCCCCATGGACTGGGATCCCATTATTGGGCCCCCCCCCCATTGACTGGGATCTGCCCCCACCATGATGCACTGGGACCCCATTTATTGTCCCCCCACATGCACTGGGACCCCCTATGGGATGGGATTCTCCCCCCCCGGACTGGGACCCCCATTTATTGGACCCCCCCCATGCACTGGGACACCCCCCCCCCCACATATATTGGTCCCTCCATGCACTGGCACCCCCTCATGGACCGGGACCCCATTTATTGCCCCCCCAATGCACTGGATCCGCCCCCCCCCCCATGTACTGGGACCCCATTTATTGGACCCCCCCCATGCACTGGGACACCCCACCCCACCCCCCCCCGCCATTTATTGGCCCCTCCATGCACTGGCACCCCCTCATGGACCGGGACCCCCATTTATTGCCCCCCGATGCACTGGGATCCCCCCCCCCCCAATGTACTGGGACCCCCATTTATTGCCCTCCCCTCCATGCACTGGGACCCTCCCCTCCATGGACTGGGATCCCCCTCCATCCTTTGGGACCCCATTTATTGCCACCCCCCCCCCCCCCATTCACTGGGCCCCCCCCATGTCCCAAGACCCTGCCCCATTCCCACCCCCCCCCCCACCCCCCCCCTAACATTTCTCTCCCCCCTCCCCCAGAGCTCCCCCAGTAACCTGGGGGCCCTGAGCAACCCCCCCGGCACCCCGCGGGACGACACTGAGCTGAGCAGCAATTTCTTAAACCCCTTCCAAAGCGACAGCGTAAGGGACCCGGCGGGGACCCCCGGGGACCCCCGGGGGGGCAGGCGGCGAGGGCGGGGGGCCCGGGGGGGGGCGCGGCAGCCGGGGACGGGGGGACGGACACAACACCCACCACGTCCCCACGGCGGGACCCCCCCCCCCCCCCCCATGGCAGCGGGGGGCTCGCCTTGGCCCAGCGGCCGGGAGGCGTGAGGTGGGGGGGCAGCGGTGTGTGCCCACCCCCCCCCCCCGGCCCCCCCCCAACCCCGCTAACCCCCCCGTGTCTCCGCTCTC